>NC_072793.1:123583918-124833918 GCF_028583425.1 Eublepharis macularius
AGAAGTCCCTAAGCTGTTTCTGGCTCAAGATGCAAAAGTTTCTTCAGAGTGTTTATAGCAATGGCTACAAGGTCTCCAACTATAATAGGAGACTTACCACTGGTAGCCCCTGTATTTTAGTGGAATCCTAAAACCATAGATTTTTAGTGGAATCCTACACTGCCTTCCCAATGTCATGATGACTCTTCTGGGTTCATGCTGGAAGTAATGTTGTGTCATCAGAATGATGGGAGTGTTTCCCTGCCCATGTGAGCCTTTTGACAGTTGCCAACACTCAGTGGGCAACACTGGTTTAAGGCAATAGCAGAAAGACATATTTGCATGTGGTGTGCAAATATATCGTTCTACTATCATCTCTTATAAACAAGTGCTTCAAAACCCCGGAATAGGAGCATAAAAGAAATTGGAAGGAAAAGGTAGAGGAAAAGTAAGAAATTGGTGTGTGCATCACTGGAAAGATGCCATAGTTCCAGACTCTTATGAAGGCACTGAGCAGCTTCTCTTTAATGATATGGCAACAACTTTTGCCTTCAGATAGCAATAGCAATGTTTGGCAACCAGTAGGAACTTGGCAGGTAGGGACATGAGCAGATGGTGATGTCACATGCACTGTGACATTTACTTCCTGGAAAAAAGGGACACTGATGTCACATCATTCTAACAATTTCTGGCAACTCTGTGGTAAAGCCACAAAGTTTCTACTGATTCCTAGAGCAACATGATGTCACTTCCAGGTTTCGCTCAGAAATGATATAATGCTGCACTCAACACCAGTGTTTTATAATTTTTTTCTCCCACTACCATTCCAAGAGTGGTCAGTGGGAAGTCTTCTGCCAAAGCAGGAGGCCTGGGGAACCTAGGAAAGGAGCAGCCAGTGGTGTTGTAGGTAGGTGGGCAGCAGGGAAGGGAGAAGATGGCATGGAAGGAAAGGTGGAGGAAAAAAAAGAGGGTGCAACAGAGGAGCAAGGAGGAGAATGGCTGATGGTTGGCAAAATGAAGCTGCAGGAACCATGGGAGGTCCCCCCCCTCCTGCATGGGTCTGTTTATGTATATTTCTTGACACTGCAGAACTATATAATGGTAGAAGAACATAATCTGAGAAAGCACATACAACCGCTGTTGCTTGAGTATCTTTTCCTTGTACCTTCTCCTGTAAAGAGATACGAAGAATCGGGTACCCATGAGTATCCATGAGATGTATTGCATTTTACTCATCCTCACCATTTTCTCAGATTTTCCACTTTCCCTCCCCCTAACAGACCTCACATCCTTTCTCCTTTCCCTGATTTCTTCTCTCCCTCCCTCAGCTTTTCTGTCCCCCATGTTCTGTTAAGTTTTACTTACCATCCTTTCTTCTATCCTCTTTCCCTGCTTCCCTTGTATTTTTTTTTTACTATTTTCAGTCTTTCTCCCCTTACACCATTAGCAGACACTAACCATTGAATGGAGACCTAAGCAATGTTGTTTTGGTTTGTTTAACAACCCTAACATGACCACCAAGATCTCATAATATGTTTGATTGACATTTCTTTTTTAAATGTGAAGTGTATGCGCTGTCCTCTTTCTGCCCCTGTACCAAGGTCTTAGGCCTCCTTCTCCTCTTTGAGGTCAACTTTGTCTACCAAAGCCTGCCAGCAACACTTCATTGTTATAGTGCAAGACCACAGGCCAAGTAAGTTGTTCTTTAGCTTAAACTTATAAAATAGAAACAAAAGAGAAGAAATACCAAGTGATAAATTGTTCTCTACCACATGATTGCTATCTGTGATTACTATGATGAATTTATTAAGTGTGTTTCACTTAGTCTAGTGTTTTCACAACTATGTTCCACTTAAATGCCTCTAAGTAAGATTGTCCGAATGCTGTAAATTCCTCTAGTAGAAGACTACTAGCATTCTCCCAGGCAGCAGATTCCCACCTTAATGAATTAACTTACGATATGCTTCATTTTTATGTAGACATCTGCTCAGCTGGCTCCAGCCATTTCAAATTATTGCTCCCATATGCCAGAGTTAGAGATCACTTATCTCTTGGGGAACATATTTAAATTCCCTATATCCCCCTCCATATGATTGTATATTCTATATATGATTCTATTCCCTATATCCCCCTCTATATGACTCAGAAGTAAGTGCTACTCTGTTCAGTTGGGCTAAGTCCTAGGTGACCGTGCGTATGACGACAATCATACAATACATCATAAAAAGATTGATGGATTTAGAAGTGCAAGGCTGCAGGAATACACTTTGCATTTATTGTAATTCTGTTTCACCTTAACAAAAAATATGCCTCAACTGCTTGGACTTCAATGTACTGGTGCTGATTTACTCTACTCTTGTCAACAGCAGTATCAGTCTTCTAGTGTAGATTGAAAAGGGAAATAAGTAGCAACAAATTCAAAGCTGATATATGGAGTAAAATTTGTTGTTCTGAGGGGGAGATGGTTGCACAAATTGAGTACCAGGTGGCAAGAATTCAACATTCAATAACCCAAATTGGAAACAGATTGATATCTTCCAACATTTGATAGAAGGAAATTGGTGTACTAGGTTATTAAATGAGCAAACCGTGTGTATGTTAGTAGGGATTAAATTGAAACAGGTTCTCCCAGAAGGAAAGGAAGCAATTTCCAAAAGATAGAGGTTTATTAAAATGTCAACACGGTAGTCCAAAGAGGATCCTATGTGTGAAAGACCACTTCTTTCTTCTGCCATGTGATCTTTAAAGCCAATCAAATGCAGTTTCTTATGACATACTACCAGTAGATGGTGCTTCAGTGTTGAAGGCATCTTTTTAAATTTTTGCACAAGTCTGCCTGGCCACCTACAACAAATGTGGAGGATATGGGAATCTATTTTAAAACAAAATCAGAATACAGCATGGTAAGACTAAAGGAGTACAACTGTCCTCCTTCCCTGTCTTACTTCAGTGCCCTTGATTAATTTAATTTTAGCATTTTTCTTCCCACCTACCTCTAATACTGGAAATCAGCTGGGCTGAGAGAAAAAATGCTGAAATCAACTAAGCACAGGAAGGTGAAACTGGGGGAAGGGTTTAGCTCATTCCTTTGTGTGTGCTTGATTTTTGTTTTGTTTGTTTACATCTTGCTAGAGGTCTGAGAAAATGGAGAAAGTCATAAATCCACCTTTTATTAAATCTTTCTTTGACCACTCTTATCTTATCTGTTTGAAATTTGGCTCCTTTGACTTGCCAATTTGCATTTCTTTGAGGTGTGAGAAAGTGTTAAGATCTGCATTTCATTGAATGGTTGTGGAGGAAATTGGGATACAAGTTGAGGAGGAACTGATATTGAACACATGTATGTATTCACACGGAGTGAATTGAAGTATGACTGTGCGAGCGAGTGCATGGAATGTTGGAGGAGGGACACCTGAAATGAGGTTCATTTGAGCTTCCCAAGGTACTTAGTAATGTGTATTTCCACACGAAGAATTACAAGTGGAATTATGCCTCTCATTGAAACTAATGGGAACAAAACCTAGATGTAATAAAAACAGATGTAATAACTACAATAATAACCCCCCCTAAACATTTAAAAACTAAAGCCAACCTTTTTCTGCGCATTGCTAATATTTGCATTCAAATCACTGCTGCTAAACTATAAACTCCTTGAACTGATGGCCTTGGGACAGAGAACCTTACTTCCTTTCTTATCCTGCTGGTGATAATTAACAAAAAAAATATTGGACAGCTTCTTGAGTCTCTGAGATCTTCCTTGCTTTCTAAGCTCACATGCACTTGACCAAATGTCCACTCAGCCCTGCTTTCCAATACAGTATTGGCCTTATAATGAATCTTCTGTACTAAACTGCACTTTAACGTAGTTTACTGATATTTTGATCCATAGTATTTGCCTGATGGCAATGATAATGGATTTCTATAATAAAAATTACAAATTAAAAATTACAGTTTGATAAGACAATTGATGGTATGAACTTGATATGAGGTAATACAAGGTCAAGAGGTTGTAGAAGAGACATAAGATGAGGAGGAGGATGACGTGGATAATAATTAGATGCAGAAGTTGTACTTAAAGAACATGAAGAGGTTTACATTTCAGAGTTTAAAAGACCATCTTGTGTTAGATGGTCAAAAGGAGACAGGATTATGTAGAGGGTCCATTGATAAATGAGTTGAGGAGTCATTCCTCAGAGTGTCACTGTCTACCCTCTTGGTGATGACTTTCTTAGCTCAAACCACAACCTTCCTTTGAAAGTTAAAATCTCTCAATTAATTTGTGTCGAAGTCATGTTTTGTTCCATAAGTAGTCATAGATTGATTTATAACTATGTTAACTTAAAACTACTTCTTATCTTCTTTAAATTACTACATCAGCTGCAGTACAAACTTGGTCAACCACACATATTACAAGGTTATCAAAATGGCCCAAGACAACAATTTAGAATAAAATTTTAATATAGACATTTCTATGTACTTCTTGGCTTTTGCTTCTTGTAATTTTCTAGTTTTTGTGATGCCCCTTCCTGATTTTTGTGTTACTATGCAAAATGTGTAATGATTGCAATTGATCTAAATCACCTAAGACTGGGACTTTAATAGACATTTGAGGTATAACTGTTAGCAGGCTCATGAAATCTAGAGGATTATGCTTTCAGTGGATATAACATTATGGATTTATGAGGTCCTTGTTTAATGCTAACATATTGGCAGAAGATCCAATGCTGTTCTTATTAGCAATCTGTGAAACGTTTTTTAAAAAATTGCTGGGACTGGATGTGGCATTTTTGTCTTCATTCACATGGCATTATAACAAATTCAACTTAATAAATTAAATTTGACAGATGATTAGTTCATAATGTGGTGCAATCACTTCTGGTATTTGAAAGAAAAATGGAAAATGGACAGGGTATTTAACTCCACCAGATCTGCTGTGTATGTGATGGGCAGTGACTTTAGCCACAGAGAAATGCCATTAGGACATTAGGAAGAATGCACAGAATAATTATATTTCTATTCTCAAACAATGGTTTGAGGAATAAAGCTGGAAACTGTAAGGATTAAATTTGAGAGTAGGTCTCCTTACTTCATGGGGTACTAGTGGTCTTAATCCATTTCTGAATGCAATTCTACTGTTTAATTTATATTGATGGATTATATTGTTATGAAGATCTGTTGCTGCTCTCTTTTTTTTAAAATTAACAATTTGAGTTTGCATTTTATAGTAAAGGATACTCACTTTAATGCATAGGGTGTTTTTGAATCTACCCAAGAATAAGTAGGGTGTATCACGAATAGTGGAATGTAATACCAGTATATGTTCTTAAAGAAAAATATTTCAATACGTCTATTTTGCTAGAATCTTAAATGTACCTAGCAATAATATTTTGACCAGCAACTGAAATACCAAAAAATTGACACAGATTCTGGGTCTAGTCTCTGTGGTATACCTTTTCTGAATATTGCATTATTAATTCTGATAGTTCTGAACCATTACTGATAGACCGGAATGCTATTAAAAGTCCAGGAAAAGTGCAGAACTTCCATCATCTCATGTTGGCATAATTGTACTTTTGGCATATATGTTTGACATCCACATAAATCTAGACTCCAGCTAGAGTGCACACATATGATTGAACTTAATCCAAACCCAGATCAGTTCACGTGTCTTTTCTAATAGGGTTAATAGTAACTGCACAGCTATTTCCAATAAGAATGATGTTGGGAAGGGGAAAAGTTTAACCCCTATCACCCTTATGCCATGGTCTCAGTCTGAAACAGACCCTGTGTAAAAAGAAAAGGGGGGGGGGTGAGATCTCCATTCACAGAACTCTCATTATCATTTGACTCTTAAGAACTATGGTGGATAAGTGTATGTGGAATCTAGGGACTAACTTGGGTTTGTGTGCAAGCACACAGTTACTGTCACAGTGGTTGTTGCTATACAGGAGATAACGACTCTAAGTAATAATATTATAAAAGCAGTCCCAGCCCTTCATAAGCTATAGACAATTTCTGAACTCCCCAACCCAGTATTTCACACAGTCACCTGGGTGTTGGTTGAGAGTGCCCTCAAGTCATAGCTGGCTTATGGTGACCCCTGGCAGGGTTTTCATAGCAAAAGACTAACAGAGGAGGTTTGCTGTTGCCTTCCTCTGTGATCCTGGTCTTCTTCGGAGGTCTCCCATCCAATTACTAAGCAGGACGTCTCCCCTGCTTAGTTTAGCTTCTTAAATCTGATGAGATCAGGCTCACCTGGGCTACCCAGGTCAGGGCATAGTCACCTGACTCTTCCGTATTACCGTTGATGCTATTACAGTTTCAACCTGGGCCAATACAGACTACAGGTCACAGGCAACCCTTACCATTAGGGGCATGATTCTTATTTTTGTGAAATCAGTTTTAGAAGAAGGGATATTCATGGCATTAATGCTGTGGATCAGTTTTTTGCCTCAGCCCACATCAGGCCCACATTGGGCTTAGTTGGCTGTGCCCTTTTCCCAGCAGGTATTTTGCTGTTGTGACTGACTCACCCTCCCTCCCAAGATCCAGCATGGGACTAGTTGGTCAACATTGTGGGGCCGAATAGGAATTTTGGGGTGGCCCTAGTGTAGCCCTTTTCACCTGCTCCTTGCTGCCCTTAGGTGGGTCGCTACTTAAGTAGGCCTGGAAAGTTTCTAGAACCCATAATCAAGGAGTCAGTCTTTGAACATTTAGAAAAGAAGTCTGTGATTACTAAGAGCTAGCGTGCAATCTTCAAGAACAAGTCATGTCAGACTAAACTTATCTCCTTTTCTGATAGAGTTCCCATTTCAGTGGATCAGTGGAATGCAGCGGATATATCTTATCTTAACTTCAGTAAGGCTTTTTGTAAGTTTCTGCATGATGTTTTTATTGACAAGCTGGTAAAATGTGATTCTGCTACTGTTAGGTGGATTTGTAATTAGTTGACAGATCATACCCAAAGAGTGCTTGTAAATGATTCCTCATCTTCTCAGAGAGTAGTGCCAAGTGGAGTATCTCAGGGATCTGTTCTCGGCCCTGTGTTGTTCAACATCTTTATAAATGACATGGATAAAGGAATAGAGGGGGATGATCATTAAATCTGTAGATCATATTAAATTGAGAGAGGTTGCAAATAACAGTAGAAGACAGAATCAAGATTCAAGGTGATCTTGACAGGCCGGGAAACTAGGGTAAAACTAACAAAATAAATTTCAGCAAAGATAAATGTCAAGTTCTGCATTTAGGTAGGAACAATCAAAGGCATAATTATAGGATGGGGAGACTTGTCTTGGCAGAAGTATGTGCAAAAAGGATCTAGGGGTCTTAGTATATCATATACTGAATAGAAGACTGCAGTGTGATACAGTAGCTATAAAAGCAAATTTGATTTTGGCTGAATTAACAGAAGTATAGTGTCCAAATCATGTGAGCTGATGGTATTGCTTTACTCTGCTCTGTGTAGACCTTACTTGGAGTACTATGTTCAGTTCTGGGCCATAGTTTAAAGAGGATGTTGACAAGCTGGAATGTGTCCAAAGGAAAGTAACAAAGATGCTGAGGAGTCTGGAGTAGAGATGGGCACGAACAGGGAAAAAGTCAACACGGTGTTCGTTGTTCGTTGCCATCTACGAACTGGGATTCACGAACATCGATGGACATGACATGTTCATGAACATGTTCGTAGTTGGAGGTTGGTGGGAGCTGGAACAGCCCCCTTGGGACTTAGTTGAACTTGAGCCAGGGAAAGGAGAGTCTATGGGTCTCCCCCTTTCATGTCATTTTCTCTTCACAGTGGCAAAAACTGGACTGTCTTCTGGAAGCTACTTTGAGGGGTTACAAACTGACCTTCCCAATGTCCAATACCCACCAAATTTACAGGGGACATAGTCCTCACTGTCCTCTGAAGACCCCTCAAGTTTCAGAGAGATTGCCCCCTGGGAAAGGCATGATCCATGGGTCTCCCCCTTTCATGTAATTTTCTCTTCACAGTGGCAAAAACTGGGCTGTCTTCTGGAAGCTACTTTGAGGGCTTACAAGCCAGAAGGAAAGCCAGAAGGAGTTCAGACAGAGTTCAGACAGTCCATGCCTATGTTGCCAGGGAAATTGATTGAAAGGTGCCAGACTGTCTGGCTTTACAAATGGCTGACGAATGCCACGATGAGGGCTTGGAACGAACACATGTTCACCGGGAATGGGGCCTCATGAACAGCGGATTGGGCTGTTCGCGGCGCTTTTTTGTTCGTATTGCTGTTCGTGCCCATCTCTAGTCTGGATACCAAGTCCTATGAGGAAAGGTTTGAAGTTTAGCCTGGAGAGGAGGTAACTGAGAGGTGATATGATAGCCATCTTCGAGTATTTGAAGGACTTTCACATAGAGAATGGAGCAGAGTTGTTTTCTGTTACCCAAGAGGGTCAAACTAGACCTAGTGGGTTAAAATTAAACCAAAATAGTTTTTAGCTAAACCTTAGGAAGAACTTGACGATGGTTTGAGCAGTTCCTCAGGAAGTGGTGGGCTTTCTTTCTTTGGAGGTTTTTAAGCAGAAGCTAGATGACCATCTCTCTGCAATGCTGATTCTACAATTCAGTATGAACCTAGACAGACTGTGAGAGAAAGGGCAGGAAGAGGTAAGCCAGTGCTTCACTCTCATAGCCCTTTCTTACATGCCCAGGGTAATGCTGATTGCCACTTTGGGGTCAGGAAGGAATTTTCCTCCATGCCAGACTGGCCAGGGATGCTGGAGGGTTTTTAGCATTATGCAGGTTTTAGGGGGGCGGGAATGTGAATTTCCTGCATTGTGTAGGGGATAGGACTAAATGACTTTTGTGGACTCTTCCAGCTCTATTTTTCTATGTTTCTGTACAGAGGGCAAATGTAGCCTTGGACTCAACCTCTGCCTCTATACTTCCTCTTATCCCTTTCTGGTGGCATGTGCAAGCACTTCCCCAGATAAAACAATGCTTCACAAAACCAAGACACAGGTTTGAAAAAATCTTAAATCAATGAGATGGTATGATCATTGATTGAAAGTAGGAACACTGAGCATAAAAACATCTATTTGATGGGAAGATTAGCTAATTGTTTGAGTTGGATGATGTCCCAGTCTCTTAGATTATTTGCTGAGTCATTTTCGCACCTCCTGCCATCTCCTGCATGGGAAAATAAAGCCAGATAGCGAGGTGCCAGAATAAAAGGCTAGATGAAGTTTGGATCTGATGCCAAATGTGAGAAATACTTTGGTTCCTTTTCAGCACACTTAGAATATTTACAAATAGGTGTTTGGATTGGATCTTGATTAGTAAATTTCTGACTGCACATCTCTAAGAAGCATGGCTACTGCCTGAATGGTTGTTATCATGGAGGGTAGCATAGCCACCTGCCAGAAATGCTTACTATAGTGGGACCGTTTCACACTTGCTGACTGCTGTCCTCACACTTCTGAGCCCATCTGTGAAAGGAGAAGCCCTTTTTCTCAGGCACAAATGTTTATCAAAATCACTCTGCGTTTGGGCTCAGCAGTAGTGTCAACTCGTTTTCTCCATGAAGTGTTAAGCTTCCACTTCTAGACAGTATTTCAAACAAGCAATATCCTATGTGCATTCTTGCTCATACAGTCATGTGGAGAACTGTAATGCTGGCTTTTGTGAACAATTGAATTGGATCTTACAGTAATTGGTAGTAACAGTTTACAAACCCTTATGGTGCCAGGACAGATCAGCAATAATGTGCTACTGTATCATGGGTTGATTATTGAACTAACAATCCATGTAAGATAACTTAACCTTCAGAGAACTTTGCAACTTGTGAGCACCCAGTCTGAAAGTGATGCCCGCGGTTGCTTTTCCCTTTAGAAAAAAGGGGGTGGGGTGGGGGATAGTATATTTAAGACTCTTTGGTGCCCTTGTCTCCAAACGGTCCCCAACCTAGGCCATATTCCTGAGACTTTTTAAGGAAGGAAACTTTGCTGAAACCCAGACATTCCTCTCTCTGTTTCTTTTCTTTCAGCCTTGCTGGCACTCAGACATTCTTTGCACGTAAGTGTCTTGCTTCAAAAGTTTGAAGGAAAGAGGCAGAGAGACCCCATTGCACAGTCCCTGTTGATAAGGTTCAAAGCTATTGGAGCTACCTCAGAAGCGTGTGCAGTCTCTTTCTCTTTCCCTCTCCCCCTCCCCAATTTCTATGGCAGAAAGAACTGTGCTTCCTCTTACCTCTGTTATCTATTCCTACACATGAGACAGAAGGAGACAGAAAATGACCTATGTTGTCTGGGCATTTTTACCCTCTTTCAAAATGTCACTTGTAATCTGCTTCTCTCATGTGCTTGAATTCCTATTTGACTGTTTTATTAAACTATCAGAAGCCACAAGGAAACCATTGGATGGAGGCTGTTACTACTTCACTCACACAAACATTCTCTCTCACCCACACCCATCCCTTGTGTGTGTGTGTGTGTGTGTGTTATGTGCCATCAAGTTGTCTCCAACCTATGGCGACCCTAACCAGGATTAGTGGAAGTGACACTGCCATTGTCTGTGAAAGATCCTCCACCAATGTCACCTTCCACTACTGCTGCTACCCAGTAGCTAACCTTCAAGAATTCTTCTGCTCCCATCACCATTGGAACATTCAGTTCTCTTCTGCTGATGTGACCATTAATTCCTGAAGGGGCTGGATACCTCTTAGTCTGGTGTCTCAGCTTTGACCATGCTGCCTTGAGTGACTCTTCCAGAAGTTTAGACTCTTGAACAAGCCTGTGCTCCTGATGGTCAGGGCTGGCGTACCCATTGAGGCCAGGTAGGTGGTGACCTCAGGGTGCAAGGGCACTGGAGGGGCGCCGGAGGGGGTGTCGGTGGTGGAGACGCGCGCTGCAGAGCTAGCGTGGCTGGGCCGCAGCTGCTGCAGCCAGCCAGCCCCGTGCCACCGCCACTGCCACATGCCCCCAGCCGGGCGCAGCAGCCGCGAGCTGCTGCTGGGGCGGCGTGCGGAGCATGGAGCAGCCTCCGCCCACCACCCCAGCCATCCGCTGGCCAATGCCCCTGGCTTGCACTGCGTGATAATGTCATCATGTGATGATGTCATCACACAGCCCGTGGCACGGACGCGCTGCGCGGGCACGTCAGGGATTGGCCGCAGGCGCCAGAATCCCTGGCGCTGGCAGTGCTGACGGTGTTGCTGTCAGCTTCACTGACACACTCAACCCCCCCTCACCACATTAAGGTGTGTGTATCCAAGAAGAGATTTCTATAATTCCCTTTTCTAGCCTCAGAGGAAACTTTTCAGGAGTGATGACTAAATGATGCTAAGAACCATTGTTTGGAAGTAAGTCTTGCTGTAATTAGAATGCACGTTCCTACAAGGTATCTGACTCAAGTTGGCTTAATACAACAAAAATAATACAGAATTAGCAACACTGTAGTTCCCAAAGAATACACAATAGACAAGAAGTAGCCAAGAAAACATACCATCATTTCAACCTGCACTGTTTCACTAAAATATTCTAAATGACTATTTTTATTAATAAAATTACTTTGTACATAAATAACATAATCTATATATACAAATAACATACCAACATGCTTGGATATGATGCTTCTGAGTGTGCATTCCTGAAAGCAATGAGTGTACATGTGCACCATACATTCACATAGTTCTGAGTCCAGCAAATAAGAATATTTGCTTAAAAATATGTTCTGTTCATTATAGATATCTGAATCAGCCCTTAATAGCTGATAAAAATATTGTTTTGAATTTATGGAACAGACATCCAAGGTACTGCCTACTGAGGAAATCTTAATTTGCAGATAGTGTCACATTCAAATCTAGACCAGATCCAGCAGTTCTGTCTTCCTGATCTCTTACTAAACTTAAATTTAAGCCCGGATAGAGATTAGCACAAATGGAGATTAGTAGTAGAACTAAACAGCCCAGGAGGAGACCAATAAAATGGACTATGATTCTGATCCACAACAATGAGTATTTTAGAGATCAACTGTTTTTACTACGTTGTCTTGTAACCCACCTTCAGTATTGTTTATAGTATACTTCATGTTACATAGTTTACTGCATGCATTGTTCCCTAATTCTTTAATCCTAGTCATATTGCATTGTTCATTGATGGTCTTTTACTGTCTGAAAGGGTTTACCTAAAAAGGTGAAACAATTAAAATACTATGGCAGTATATAAGGAAACATTTCATGGATGGAGAGATTCTGACTGCTGCCTCCTTTCTCTCGGATGGCCTCAACTGTGGCAGCTAGACACATTAGCATCATCATATTCATATTATTTACTCAATGCTTGCTTCTGCCTAGTGGCAAATCTTTTCTTCCTCTGGAATGAGGAAATAACCTCACAAGTCATTGCTGGCTATACCATAGAGTTAGATTTCTCCCAAATTTTTTACCCATGGAGAAAATCTGAATGTTATGTGACTTAGATCTAAGTAGAGTATGTATCTATCTCTGTCTATCTAGTACTGCTCATATGGCTACTGCCTTAAGCAGAAATTAAAATGGGAAGAATATGCATGCTGCTCCCATTATGAGTCCACTCCATCAACTGCCTCTCAGTTACTGGGCTCAGTTCAACGTTTTGGCTATCACATACAAAGCCCTTTATGGTCTTGGCCCCTTATATCTCACTATGGTCTACCATGGCAGCTTTGCTCATCTAAGCAGGTCCTTCTGCAGTTGCCACCCTGAAAAGGGGAAAACCAACAGCAGCTCATACATGCATCATACATGCATACTCTCTATAGTGTCCCCCACATTATGGAATGGCCTATCTGAGGACGTCAGGAAAGCTTCCACTCTCCTGGATTTCTACAAGCTGCCCAAAACCAAATTGTTCAGGAGGGTTTCATACACAGGTAATAGGGCAGTGCTGTAAAGAAATGGTTCAAAAAGATACTTCGATAAAATGTTAGGCACTGTAGACTGTACTACTGTGCATTGCTTGTTATTGTTGCTTATGTCAAATTGCTTGTTTTGTTTCAATGTTGTTTCAGCTCTGTATCAGATTCCTGCTTGTTTTCAAACTTCTGCAATCTATATTTGATTGTCTTTTTATTAAATGTTCCAGCAGTTGATTGTATTGATTTACACTGTGTAATCTGAGTGAAATGTTTATTGAGAGTGGGGCATTGCTGGGTTGGACTTTTCAGTGAGGAAAGGGAGGGGACCAATTGGAGGCTCTGGGGTAGTTAGAGTTGCCATGTTCCCCCACCCCCAGGTGAGAGGTTGGAGGCCCAGCACCTACCTTTTGATGTCTCTCTCATGCATGCATGCACGCTCCCAGCCTGTGTCACTTCCGGGCAGTGATGTCATTGCACAGGCCACGAGCTACCCCAGGGGCACTCCCACACTCTGCAGGGGGCCAAATTGGGACCAAAACAGCCTGAATTGGGCTACTGTGGAATGTTGGGCACTAGGGGTGTGCAAGCCAAAAATTTTCGGCTAAAGCCGAAAGCAGAAAGCCGAAAGAGGATTCTCTTTGGTATAAGCCGAAAGCCGAAACGGCCAGCCGTTTCGGCTTTCAGCTTACTTTCGGCTTTCGGCTTTAGGCTTTTTCAATGGGAAAATGCCTCCGGCGTCTTCCCGGACGTCTGGGGGAGGCATTTTCCCACCGAATCAGCCCAAGATTGGTGGGGACCTTCCTCTAACCCCTCTCTACAAACCCCCCAAGTTTCAGACTGATTGGACTTTGGGGGGCCATGTTATGTCCCCCCAAAGCAGGTCCCCCTATCCACCCATAAGAAAGCGAAGGAGCAGCATATTGTTAGCATGCTGCTGCTCATCTTCTTCATTATTTCCTATGGGGAAAAATGAAGAAGCAGGCTTCCTTTGCCAGGGGTGGCATTTTGCATGCAAAATGCCCCCTTACCCTCAGGGGCCCTTCTCCCACCCTTCCTCCCACCCCCCACCAAGGCTCAGCCTGCTCCCACTTGGGGGGGGCATTTCATGGCCTCCCCAAGTAGGTGCTCTGCTCTCATCTCTACCACTGACAGCTGGGGGAGGCTTGTCTTGCCAGGGGTGGCATTTTGCATGCAAAATGCCCCCCAGCCCTCTGGGACCCTTCTCCCACCCTTCCTCCCACCCCCCACCAAGGCTCAGACTGCTCCCACTTGGGGGGGCATTTCATGGCCTCCCCAAGTAGGTCCTCTCAGCCCCTAAAGTCCACCCCTTACAGCCCCACACAAACTCAATTCCCCCCCAGCTGCCACACACAGACCCAAATCCCCACATTAGCCCCTCACAGACCCAAATCCACCCCCACCTGCCCCACACCCATAACCCCAGGAACAGGCTGGCAAAGGCCAGCCCTCTCCCTTTGTTCCCTATGCTGGGAACTTCTAAACTCTCTTTCCCTGGGCAATTCTGCACAGCCCAGGGGTGCCACAATGGTGGGCACACTTCTGAGTGCCAGCTGGTCCCTGTGAAAGAGCACCTGAACCACAGACACCCTCCCTCAAATTCCCCCACCACCTACAGAGATGGCTGGCCAGCCAGCCCCATTGTTCCCTATGATGGGAACCAACTGCACAACAAAGAATAAAACAAGAACAACACAAAATAAAGTTTTTAAAAAATTATTTTCTCCCTTCCAAAGTACAAGTAGGCAAAGCATTATGACACATTACACCAGCAGTCCCCCACACAGAAAAATAACACAACTCACTTAACATCAGAGAATCACAAAGCACGATTCCTGTCAAAAACACTTTATTTCTTGAACAGCTTTAGGTTACACAGCAGGGGGGAACACCAAAGGGCATGGCAGCACTATCTTACACAAAAATAACACAACTCACTTAACATCAGAGAATCACAAAAACACAATTCCTGGCAAAAACACTTTATTTCTTGAACAGCTTTAGGTTACACAGTAGGAGGGCACAACAGGGCATGATAGCAATGTACTACAAAAAATAATACAACCCACTTCACCGTTTTTGACAGCAATTGTGTTTGTGTGATTCTCTGATGTGAAGTGAGTTGTGTTATTTTTGTGTAGTACACTGCTTTCCTGCTCTGTTGTGCCTTCCTACTGTGTAACCTAAAGCAGTTACAGAAATAAAGTGCTTTTGACAGCAATTTTTTGGGGTGATTCTTTAATGTGAAGTGAGTTGTGTTATTTTTGTGTAAGATACTGCTTCCATGCCCTTTGGTGTAAGGGGTGGACTTTAGGGGCTGAGAGGACCTACTTGGGGAGGCCATGAAATGCCCCCCCCCAAGTGGGAGCAGTCTGAGCCTTGGTGGGGGGTGGGAGGAAGGGTGGGAGAAGGGCCCCAGAGGGCTGGGGGGCATTTTGCATGCAAAATGCCACCCCTGGCAAGACAAGCCTCCCCCAGCTGTCAGTGGTAGAGATGAGAGCACCTACTTGGGGAGGCCATGAAATGGCCCCCCCAAGTGGGAGCAGTCTGAGCCTTGGTGGGGGGTGGGAGAAGGGCCCCAGAGGGTTGGCGGGCATTTTGCATGCAAAATGCCACCCCTGGCAAAGGAAGCCTGCTTCTTCATTTTTCCCCATAGGAAATAATGAAGATGAGCAGCGGCATGCTAACAATATGCTGCTCCTTCGCTTTCTTATGGGAGGATAGGGGGACCTGCTTTGGGGGGCCATAACATGGCCCCCCAAAGTCCAATCGGTCTGAAACATGGGGGGTTTGTAGAGAGGGGTTAGAGGAAGGTCCCCACCAATTTTGGGCTGATTCAGTGGGAAAATGCCTCCCCCAGACGTCCGGGAAGACGCCGGAGGCATTTTCCCATTGAAAAAGCCTAAAGCCGAAACGTTTCGGCTTTTTTTCTTTCGGCTAGCCGAAACGTTTCGGCTTAGCCCGAAACGTTTCGGCTAACCTGAAAGAAGCCGAAACACTTTTGTTTCGGCTTTCTTTTGGCTTTCAGAAAGCCGAAATGCACATCCCTATTGGGCACTGCTGGGCTCTGTGGTGGCCCGATTCAGGCCCAAATTGGGCTGCTGCAGTGTGCGGGATTGCACCATGCCACCTGGGAGCGTGCCCTGGGAGATGTGTTCCCCCCACCAGCCAGGTAAGCGGGGCCAGGGGCTGGAGGGTGGGAGAGGAGGATCCCCCCGCCCCCAGCAGGGGACTGGCATCCCTAGGGGTAGCTGTTTTTGCACTTAATTGCACCAAAATCCCATGACAAGCCCTCTCTAATTTTAAAGAACCCATAAATTTCAAGCAGATTGAACAAAGGGGGAGTGATTTTACAGACCCAAAGTAGGTCTCTTTCTGCACAGTTGCACTAAGTTTTCTTTAATGATTCCTAAAATGGCCATCAAGCAGCCAGCCAGCCAGCACAAGATCTTCACCTTGTAAACAAAACCCTGTCTGCACTCATTTCATTTCCCTACTCTTACAGTGACTGACAAGTTTTTTTTCCTTTTCACTGAAAATTCTGCATTTTCCGTCCTTCCTTGTTGTGGTTTGTTGTTTGTTTCTTTTCAGAAAATGAGGAAGTCTTCCCTCACCCCAGCCATTGTTTACTTTCATTATTTCCTATGGGGAACTTTGGGGGGTGGGGAGCTGGAGTCATTGCTTTTCAACCAAATTTCTCTAAAAAATTGCAGAGGAGTGCCTTCTGCCTGTTCTTCAAAGAACCCCAAAGTTTTGAGCAAACTGGGCAAAGCATTCAAATTCTACGAGCCCTTGAGCAAGCTCCCCACTGTTAGTCTCTTCTACTTTCATAAGAAAAGAAAGTCTTTCTTTTGCCCACAAGGATGACTGAAGTGGGGAAGGAGAATGGCTGGGAGTGTGTTCGCCCCTCCCTTGCAACAATCTGATTAGAAGGAAGAAATTCAGTACCAATTCAAATGAAATGTGAGCTCATGCTTTATTGCTGGTAAATACTGGAACCAAAACAAACAAACAAAAAGATTTAATGAGGCAAGTGTTTCATGATGACTACCAAGCAGCCAGGGCTAGCATTTCCATTTCAGAAACTCACTAGTAAGGCTCAAAAATAAGACGGCATAGAGACATCAAGGTAGGCTCAGATTAAATTATTTGCTCATGCAAGACACTTCTGTCAGTGGTACAGAACTTTCCTGCCTCTGCCCTTCCATGGTAACCCACTGATCTTCCCAAAATGCTTCTCTGGAGAGACAGGAGACTCTTAGGAATGGATGGAAATTACTCTGCTTAATATTAGTGGAAAATTTGGTCTGGAAAGCAGTAGAGCAGTCTTTTCACAACAATTAATATTAATTAATTTTAGGAGGCTTAACCCATTTTCATCTTAGGGCCAAGCTATACTTGAACAGCAAGTGTATTTCTCCCTGTTCACTTGGGCTCCACTCAATCCACTTGCCGTTCAAGTGCCATTCGTCACTTGTAGCTTGGCCCGTTGTCTAGGAAGGGTTTGTCCACTGAACTATGACAATCCCTGCACTATGAAGTTCAAAGGGTTTGATGCTCTTTTGGAAGTCTTTGCTAAGAGCTTCCATTTTAATCAATGTAAAGACATGCTCTCCAGGTATATATGTAAAGGTAAAGGTAGGCCCCTGTGCAGGCACCGAGTCATTACTGACCCATGGGGGGGACATCGCATCACGATGTTTTTCTTGGCAGACTTTTTGTTATGGGGTGGTTTGCCATTGCCTTTCCCAGTCATCTACACGTTACCCCCAGGAAACTGTGTACTCATTTTACCAACTTCGGAAGGATGGCAGGCTGAGTCAACCTTGAGCCAGCTACCTGAACCCGGCTTTCACCAGGATCAAACTCAGGTCATGAGCAGAGCTTGGACTGCAGTACTGCAGCTTACCACTCTGTGCCATGGGGCTCTTTAAGCATAATATAAATTCTCCAAGGTAACCTACTGATAGGATGGATTCTTATTAATCTACGGTACTCATAAAAACAGACTCCCCGGAACAGTTTGTCGTTTTACAAAAGAAAAAAAAATTGCAGATAGTTTCATATTAATCCTTCTGTATATGAATGATCATGGAGAAACCCCAAATATCTGAATAATCAGATTTGGGGGTTAGTGATGCTGCCAACAGAACTATAACAGGTTTCTGATGTGAAATCTCTCTGCTTGCAATATTCATTTTTATTACAAAGTGAGACCCTTTTGTCATGAAATGATTACTCTATTTGCAATTAAAAATAAGATGTGTTCTGAGCTTCTGTGCCATTTTTCATTTGCATAGTCAGCAATGCATTAAGAGGCAGAATGGCCATTTAGGGAATTTTCCTGGTGGGCCATTACTCTAGAAGGTCACTGATGGCCAGCAACAAGCAGAGCCAAGCCTTAAAATTCTGCCAGCATCTCAGGAACTACTTGGCTCAGACCCTTCCTTGGCAATGGTAATTGGTGTCAGCTTACCAATTGTCTCCTTCCACAGAGCTGCTAGTTTGACTCCTTTGAGGTGAGTGGCTCCTGAAGTATTGGCCTGTAGCACCAATGGGGATGCTCAGCTTGGCCTGCACCAGACCCATTTTCATTTCTAGTCTGCTCCTGGCATCCTTCTTTAGGTGAAGCAGTTTAAACCAAGTAGTTGCTCTTGGCACATGTTCAGAAGTTGATTACTTTAGCACATTGCCTAACCTCCATGAATCTGTCCCATTTGCTGAAACTGACTCAAGCTTTTTGTAAATAAGAATGTCATTTACAGAACAATACACTACTGCAATCCCTGACCTGGATAGCCCAGGTGAGCCTGATCTCATCAGACCTTAGAAGCTAAGCAGGGTTGGCTTTGGTTAGTAATTGGATGGGAGACCTCCAACGAAGACCAGGATTGCAGACCCATGAAATGGCAAACCATCTCTGTTAGTCTCTTGCCATGAAAACCCCACCAGGGGTCTCCATAAGTCAACTCTGACTTGAGGGCATTCTCCACCACACAATACAGCGAGCCCTGCAAATAGATCACATTATTATTATTTACTTCATTTATACCCCATGTTCCTTCCCAAAGGGGACCCAAAATGGCTTACAATATACACCATAAAACATTCTAACATGACGTTTGGAGACAATTGTATATTTTCTTCCTGACCTACCAACCAATTATAACAGGAGCCAAGCAAGCCAATCATTTCAATAATCCTGCATGCCTCCCAGAGAAACTTAATAAAACGCAAATCAAGCAATTTGTGGTTTAATAAATCCCAGACTTTGCAAAATTGGCCATGTACTGCCTTTTCTGGTTCTATGCATGGAAGTTTTTTTCAATGAGATCCAACCCACAGATGAGAGAGAACTGAGGATGTACTATTTGAAAAATGTGTTAAAAATTTCCAGGGCACTTTTAAAAAAAATAGCCAGAACAGATGGATGGACATCTCCAGCAAATCCAAATTAATTAAGAATCTGGGAGAAGTTCAGAGGCTTTTAGGCTATGGTATAGTCTTGATGACATCATCAATGACCTCCTTGGAAGTCACTGGATTCTATTGGTCTCCTAACTCATAGATTATCCTTTGCTACCCATCACTGCTTTGTGTTGTTCACCCAAGAGTGGTGACACAGAAAGTCTAGGCAGCATGTAGAATGGGGTAGACAGTTTTTTTTTAATGCTCCAACCCTTGTGTGGTGTATCTGGGGTGGTGCATCTGGAGCACTGCCAGCACCAGGGTTTCTGGTGCCCATGGCCACCTCCCTGTGCGCGTACGCACACAGTGCGCGTGTGCATCCCCAGACTGTGTTATGATGTCACCACATGATGACATCATCACGCAGCAAAGCCATGCCCATTGGCTGGCAGGTGGCTGGGGCAGCGCACAGAGGCTGCCTGTGCTCCTCACACTGCCCCAGCCACCTGCTCTGCCTGGCCCATGGCTGCTGCGCTCGGCTAGGGGCGTGTGGTGGTGGAGGCGGCAGCAGTGGTGGCGGTGTGGGGCTGGCTGGCTGCAGCAGCTGTGGGCCAGCCACGCCAGCTTCGTGGCATGTACCTCCGCCCCGGCACCCTCTCCAGTGCCCCCTCCGGCCCTGCAGCGCCCACGGCACCCACCTCACCACCTCAGTGGTGCGACTGGCCCTGATCTGGAGTTACATATCCATGCATTCATTATCTAGAACAATGTTATAACCTGGGGTGATGACACAGAGGCTCCAATTCATATCAGCAGGAGCCCAGGATACAGTGAGACCTCCAGGGTGGCCCCTTTGTACTCCCAATGATGACATCAGGCTTGTACAATGGTCTAAAGAGTTTGACATAACTAAACAAGGACATAAAAGTAGCAATGTTTGATCAATTCAGTGGTCCAGCTAGACTAGCATCCTGTTTGCATCTATGGGCAGATGCCTCAGAGAAGCCCATAAGGCCTCACTCGTTGACTGCTTACCAGCATTTGAGTTTAACAATCAGGAGTCAGCAGTAAGTCTCTCCTCTGTAAATCTGTCCAACCCCTGTTTCAATTCATATAAACCAGAGGTCATCACTACTTCTCATGGCAGTGAGTTGTACAAGTCAATAAGCACATTTTTCAGCTCTTCAATATTCTTTTTGAGAGTATTCCAAATGTGGCCTGATAATTCCTAGCATGATGTACATTTTCTTGACATGGATTAAAAACCTCGAAACTCCCTTGGACTATTCAATGGGGACAGCAGAAGAACAGAAAGGAAGGCATGATCCACTCCAGCATGGACACAGTAAATTCAGAGGCAAATTGCTATGAAGGGCTACAGACTTTGTACCTCCTTTCTTTGATTCATAATGTTTATTATATTATGTTTACTTAAGACCTTCCACATTCCAGTGTGACAGCACACAGGCCTATTTGGAAGGAGTAGGAAAGCACACTGATGTGCTGGATCATTGCCTTACAGTAGGGCTGCCAACCCTGCACAGGCAAATGCTGGGAGATGCCTGGCGAGGGTGAGTTTGAAAGGAATGTGATGTCACTTCTGGATGATACTCTAGGAATTTCTCCAATCTTTATATTCTTTACCAAAGAGATTGGAAAAATTCCTAGAATGACATTGAGGGTGTGACATCACTTCTGAGCAATGTTCTAGGACCCTCCTCCCCAAGTATCTATGGATTTTACTGTAGAGATTGTGGAAAATCCCTAGAGTATTGCTATCAATGCCGCCACCACCCCATTTCCCCCTTACTCCTCAAATTATCACAGGGGTGGCATCTCATATCTAAAGTTCATACTTCTACTTCTTCACCTTTTCTTCATCTGGGGGAGGGGATACAACTAATTTTGTTCACCAGACACAGATACATTTGCTCAGAGGAACACAAAAAGTATACTATAATCTTTATGGATGCAGTGGAATTAAAAACTTTAACCCTGACTTTCACATGAGGGACAAAAATAAGAGTGACTCTGTTAGAACAGAAAGAATATTTCTTGATGCACTAATTAGTCTATGTTTCTGAATATAGTCAGAATAGAGATGAATTAGAAATGCACCAAATGAAGAAGCTGAAATACAGACGAAGGGTTGATACAATCTCAATCTCTACTCATTTTCAAATCTGTACGATGAGCTAAACAGGCAAAATCCCAGAACAAACAGCCGTAAACATTTAGAGATGTTTAGGTATGCATGCAGCTGAAATAAATACTTGAAACAATGTAAATATTCATAGGGTTTTTTTTCCAGACAGATATTTGTGAAATTTGAATTATAAATTTACATCCTATTCACAACCATTCAAATGAAATTGCCAGGGAATTGCAAGAGACTTTAGGGGGACAAAATTGTGCATTAGTTTCAAGTGTGATGTGCTTATTTGAAAGTTCAGACAGAATGCATTATTTTTTAATTCTACAATTCTGTATCTCATCATCAGTTCATTATTTTCACATGATACAAGATGAACCTATTAATGGAGAGTGTTCATTAAGCTTTCCAAAGGCAAAACAAACATTGAATTTTATATTTGTTTTGGACCTGTGCTGTCTTGAAATCTCCTGTAGAAATATTAATTACTACTGAAAAAAGTTGACTTCTGGCTGCACAACTATCCGTTGGCAAGTTCTGGGGGCCAGAACCACATACAGTGGCAGAGAAAGCACTTCTGACCTCCTGGTAGCCCAGATGGCCTAGGTAGCATCAAACCTTTCCTTGCCCCTATTTCTTCAGGGATTGCTCAAGCCCAGGTTGTCTGCAGGCCTAACATTCTGATTGGGATGGGAATCTGGGTAAACTTTCCCAAATTAAATTAACTTCAGTTTTTGGCATTCTGCCAATGCGTTGCTGTCAACATGATCACAGTGCATTTGACTCTTGTTCTCCCTTGCTTGTTCCTTGCCCTCTGGTATGGACCCTCTCTCTGGATGCTATTCTTTATCTGCTGAAAAGTTATCCTCAAAACTGATGACAAAGATACCAGGCATATGTATGCATCCAACAAGGTTGCTAATTGTGGCCAAAGTAGAATGAAAAATAAACAGGAGTCTGCAGTAAGCTTGCCATTTGGGATCAGGGACCTAGCCTGATGAGGATGTTGGTGCCATTGTAGGCCCCTTGTCTGCCCTTGTAGGGCTCTGCATTTAGTCCATAGCAGCATTCCCCTGCCTGTTGTATGGTAGCAAGCCAGAAGGAAATGGAGGTCAGTGGTGGAGCATCAACTCCCAGCACTAGAACTGTAGAAGCAGGGGGAAGGAGGTGAGGTGAGTCTAGACACAAGACACAGACATAGGGCTGCGTGGCTCATCCGCTCTTCTCCATGCCCCACAAGACTCTTCGCCCTGACATTCTCAGCCAGTGTTGTGAAGCATCTTTGCACTCTGGCCCCTTCAAGATGAGCTGTGGCAGCTGAAACAGTCATCATCTAGATGTTGGGCATGGTGGAGTCCCCTGACCAAATGGCTGTGTAGGAGCTGGTGCAGCAGGTGTACTTGACATTTTTAAAAAGCAAGGTGGAGGCTGTGAGGCATGGGGAGGGTGTTTGCAGGGTGGTCGGCAGCCAGCCCAGGACCCAGGTGCATTACAGTCCCCATGGATGCCGGGGACTTGGAACTATTGCTGGGTCCCTGAGCATGGCATCCGCAGCATCCGCCACTATCTCTTTCATGCAGGGAGTGATTCAGCAGGAGTAGCTGGAGACTTGCCACAAGTGGAAGGATGCTTTGAGCCAGGGTCACCAGTGCATGGGTGAGCTGGCAGCATCTGTGGCAGTGGCTGCTGCTGGGTACCTGGAGAAATTAGTGGCTCTTGCTACAGGCTAGGGTTGTTTCTCTCTGAAATCCAGCAATCCATTTCTATTCCTCTTTTTAGGAATTTGAGTCAGTTTCCAATTAATTTCTTCTTCATTAAGAGAAAGATTTGATTTAGATCTCTAAGAACTAAGAGCCAGTTTGGTGTAGTGGTTAAGAGTAGACATGGGCATGAACGGAAAAAAAAACCCTGAACACCCTGTTCGTCATTCGTTGCCATCCACGAACACCGAGCGACAAACATGAACTGTTCCCGGACATGTTCGTTGTTCGTGGGGGCCAGAACCCCACCTCACCCCCACTTGCCCCCCTCCCCTCAAACCCACTTACCTGGCCCTTTAAAGATCCCTTTAAACTATCAGCTGGCAGGCAGCAGGGGGGATTCCTGCCAGCTGATAATTTAAAGGGCCCTGTCCTGGCAAAAACAGCAGTGTCTGCTGGCAGCTAGTTTGAGGGGTTACAAAAGTGACCTTCCCAATGTCCAATACTGACCAAATTTGCAGGAGACATAGTACTCACTGTCCTCTGAAGACCCCCCAAGTTTCAGAGAGATTGCACCCCGGGAAAGGCATGATCCATGGATCTCCCCACTGTCTGTCATTTTCTCTTCACAGTGGCAAAAACAGGACTCTCTGCTGGAAGTACTTTGAAGGGTTAAAGCCAGAAGAAAAGCCAGAAGGAGTTCAGACAGAGTTCAGTCCCTCCCTGCCTCCAGTTGCCAAGGGGATTGATTGCAGGTGCCAGACTGTCTGGTTTGAGGAAGGGCTGCCTAAGGCCATGAATTAGGCTTGCAAGGACCACCTGTTCAAGAACAGCAGATTAGGCTGTTCGTGGGTTTTTTCTGTTTGTAATGCTGTTCTTGCCCATATCTAGTTAAGAGCATGGGACTCAAATCTGGAGAACTGGGTTTAATTCCTCACTCCTCCACTTGAAGCCAGCCGGGTGACCTTGGGTCAGTCACAGCGTCTAGCTCTCTCAGCCCCACCCATCTCACAGGGTGTATTGTTGTGGGGATAATAATAACATACTTTGTAAACTGCTCTGAGTGGGTGTTAAGTCATCCTGAAGGACAGTATATAAATCGAATGTTGTTATTATTATTATTAATGTATTAATTTACTTATATAGTGCAAGCATAGTTGAAAAATTAAGAACAAGGTAAGCCATTAAAGGAACAATTGATCTCAAGCCAGGACTTGCTTGAATATATCCTTGCCTGCATCAGACTATTTTTTACCCGTTATATCATATTGCAGTGGTACAACAACAGGCAGAAATCCACAGGTGAGGAGATTTAGATGATTACATGGTTAAAGAAATGTAAAGATAAATTAAGGAGAAACCCAAGAGAATTGTTCTTTTTGAAAGAGGAAAAGAGAATAAGAGGAACAAATGGCAATATTTAAAAAAGAAAATTTCAGAAAAAGAAATTCCACCACCCATAACAACCCTGCGACAGATAACATGCCGCCACCTCATCCCCTCAGCTAGGATGTCTGCTGGGATGGGTCTCAATTTCTGCTGCCCTGTGATTGGTTCTTTCTGCCCTGTGTATCACGGCCATGCCATTGTACTCCTGTTACATCTTTGGGGTATGATAATGCGGCTGCTAGGGATGTTGGCACAGTTGCGACTCATTACCCCCCTTCCCCCCGGTCTTTTGGCCATCTCCTGGACTGTGCCAAAAACCTTTAGGGAGCTACCTAGTGAGATCATAAGCATGCTGGCAGTCTGCCACCTCCACAGTCCTTGGGACTGTGCTGTAAATGGAGCATTAGGTGAAGTAGCAATAAGGTTGCCAGATGATGAAAAACAAAAGAGCCTGCCCATTTTTATTGCTTTCAGTATGATAACCTGAAAAGAAATGGACAAGTCCATTCCATTCCTTAGCCTTTTTTAAAAAGTTGAATATTTTAAGCACATAAATAGTTTTTGTTTACATCATATCACCCCCAGACCCACTCAAAACCACTCTGCTGTTTTCTCTGATCTGCCTAAAAACATTTGGCTCTGCCCCTGATACTCCAGTAGCAGGTTATTTGGGGCATCATTCTGTCTCCATAAAACATAAGCCACAATTTCATTAAAAAACTGAAATGAATAAGCAGAAAAATCAGAACAAATACCAAGGTGCATATATACCCATGTGACAACCATATTCTCTAATTCAGTAAATTGATGCATCATCCTTATAGAAAAAACATCTGGCAGTGCTAAATTTTGTCCCAAAGTGAAGCCTTCTTTGCCTCATGTGACCCAGCTCTTCTTTTACCCAGTGCTGGCACATTATGATTTAATAAGGCTCCTCCAACCCATTAGCCTAATTGGATGCTTGAATACAAACTGAGTATCTTAAATAACTGTTGTGCCCTATATATATATATATATATATATATATATATATATATATATATATAATACTGTAGAAATCTATTATTAAAAATAATCCTGCTAATAATATTACTATAAATCAAATAGGAAACCTCACGGTCTTTAATAAAGAACTGAACAAATCAAGCAAATGAAAACCAACAATCATATACCCTGTCAAATTGCATGCCTGAATTGAGAGAAGCTGGATTTATTTCACATGGTTTGGATTAGGATCAGAATTTGGTCACTTAAGTATGTATTCTATTCCAATTTATGCAAAATTTTAGCTGCCAGGTCCTCTCCAGAGGCCCAAGGCAAAAGACAGACTTTAGACCAATAGCAAATTATCTCAAATCGCAGAAAGTGTTATAGGCATTAATAGTTCAAAAACACACACACAGTGCCTGGGGTCTCAGTTGGATTTGACAGACTCTCCCAAACTGCTGGTGTTGCCCTTGAATATTGATAGGAGTGTTTTTAGTGAAAGCACTCTGTTGAAAAAACAACAAGCTAGCAAAAGACAGGAAAACATTAGAAAGAGGTCATGGCTGGATTTGTTGAACAAATGAGCTCTCCTGTGACTACGAGATCTCATCAAACTCCTCTCGATTTTGTTCTAGAAAGCAGTGTAAAACAATGGCTGACCTTCAAGTGCAGTGTGGGAATATTCAGGTTGATTCTCCACAAGAAAAGCCCATCTAGAAGGTAATAAGGCTTTCCCTACAGAAGGCAACTATCACGTTTTAGTTTAATCTCCCCTGCAACTCATATGTCAGCTATGTTGATCTTGTGTACAATAAATACAGCAAGAATTCTTTAAACAGATAACAAAAGAAATGTACTTTATCTTTCTGGATTCATTTTGGAAACATTTTGAAAATAATGGCTGCAAGGCTATTGCAAATGGTATTAGGATACCCACCTTTATTCCATCATGATCATATTTCACAAAAGAAATCCTGACATTTAAGGGTGGTTTACTACTGCTTCATCATGAGGTAACAAAATTCTAGTATTATTTCTACTTAGAAAACCTTACGACAGCACAGCAAATGAGTACCAACTAGGCTGGGTGCAAGTTGGCTTGAAACCAGTTACTGTGGGAAGTGGACAATCCTGATCAGCAGATTGCCTGTGCTTTGATAGCAAAGAGATTTTCTTATTTTACCTCAGTTAGTGTCACTATAAACAAGACAAATCATTGTGCAATTAACAAAAGTTAAACTCTATACATATTACCACCAGAACTGACAGATATGGATCCAACTTTATTATAGCAGTTGTGTATTTTTTTGGCATCACCCTACAAACAGGTCACAGTTTTGATTTATTTTTCGTCATCTGAAATGCATAAAAGATGTGCCGCTCTTGCTTCCCCATTAATCTTCCATGTTTTTGTTTGAAATTTTATTGAAGGTGACATGACAAATTACTGCTGGAGTCAATCTATTCTTGAACAGCAAGTCATTTTAAAATATCATTATATATATATATATATATATATATATATATATATATATATAGAGAGAGAGAGAGAGAGAGAGAGAGAGAGAGAGAGAGAGAGAGAGAGAGAGAGAGAGAGAGAGAGAGAGAGAGAGAGAGAGAGTATACAAATTAACTGGCCTCTCCAAATAATACTTAGTTCATAGTGTAATAGACACTCCATAAAAATGTAATTTTGTCGTAAAATGCAGCAAGTCAGCTATAACTATAATAAATTCAGATTTAGATCACAGAGTATGTACTAATGTAATTTTTCTGGGACAATGGGATGATTTCCCCCTTACTGCTTATGTGGCAATATCCCAGATCAAGTATTTAAATATTTCATTTAAAACTAATGAATTACATGGCAAGGAATTTTAGGCTCTACCCTCTCACCCCAAGCAAAATATTCTCTACCCTCCCAAGCATTTTGGAATATATGCAATTATTTCTACTTATCATTTATCTGTCTAGCTCGTTTTTCTACACACTGTTTATTGATGTGCTTTTGTACTAGATATTCATGGCAGTACTTCTGCTTTGTGGAGAAATACCTTCTTCTCTAGAGTTCATGTTCAATTAAAATAATTGTGTCTGAATTCTACACATGCTACAGGAGCCTTGATGCAAGATAGTAGCTGGTAAGAGGAAAAATGCAGGGGACGAGTCCTTTCTCCCCAAGTTCAGAGCATTTCAGTACTAGGTACGCAAACAGATCTGGCCAGAGTGAAACAGAAAGTCTACCAGTTAACACCTCAGCTACACCTAGGGGAAAGAGACTTGGGAAGCCAGAAGGCTAGTTTGGATAAGGAAGAAAGGGAATGACCTGAAAGGGAGAATGAACTACCAAGGATATAGTATATACATCCTGGACACAAGGAAGCTCTCTTAAGCTCTTTCTCTCTTACTCTGACACTTTTACACCATGAAGAAATAAGTCTTTATATGGGGACTACATCTTGACCCCATGTTTTGGAACAATGAAGCCCCAAAGAAGAAGAAGCCCCAAACCCTGAGAACTAAGGTAATGGATGATTTTTAAATGCTGAAACTTCAAGAGTTAATAGTCCATCCTAATTCAACATTGTTTAGGGTATTTTTATAGTTATGATTCAGAGGACTTCATGTTTTCACCTTTTCTTTGTATTCCTGCTCCATCTGTTGTTTGTTCAGACCATTTGTGCATTTTCTATTTGATTATTAAACTTTCTTACATTTTGAAAGCTCTCAAAGCCTGATCTCTGTACCTACAACACAGCAAATTCAGTCATGCTTTCTAATGAGTGGTGAAGGGGAGGGAAGGGGTAGCAATTAAACTCTTCATCCCCCAAATGCAAAAATGTTATGTTCATCTCCACATTTGGTAGGAACTAGAGATGGGTAAGAACCACAAAAAAACCGAACCATGAGGTTTGTGGTTTGTGGGTTTTCACGAACCAGGAAATGGCATGAACTGCGGCAAATTCACGAACCAGTTTGTGGTTTGTGGTTCGTGGGGTTTAAATGCCCCTTTCCAGCCGCTTAGCAGCGGCAGGGAAAAGGGCATTTGACAGTTTAAAGGGCCCTTTCCTGCCTTGAAGGAGCAGGAAATGGGGAAATGGCCATTTAAACTGCCCCTTTAATATGAACCAAACAAACCAGTAGACCAGTTCGTGGAAATGAGCTTCCACAAACCACTGGTTTGTGAACCACGAACCGGGCTGGTTTGAGGGGTTTTTGGTTCATATTTGGGTTTGTGCCCATCTCTAGAAGGAACAGCAAAACAGGAGATGTGGCAAATAGTACAGTATTGAAATTCTATGTGGTAAAGAGTACCAAAAGTACTAATCCTTTTAGCTGGAGATACTCTCTTGGATTAGTTGGTGGTAATGCTCAGAGAGAAGTGGATGAACAGGGAGTAAAGGAATGAGCTGCATGACTGGGCAGAGATATGAACAGCCTGAGGAATTTTCAAAATCCCAAGTTGAAAGTGTGATGAAGTGTGATATCCCATTTCCCCACAGCTTAAAATAGGGAGAGTGTTTGACCTCTGTTGATACATTCCTATAATGAGGTGTCATAAACTCACCTCAATAAATACATGACTTTTTAACAATGTGGTATATTTAATATTCAAGTGTGGGCCTTAAAGCCTTGCTGACCACACTCCCAATACACTTACATCTCTTTCCACACATTCTCCAGTACTGAAATGTGAAATGGTTCTCAAGCACAAACCCTGTGTCACTACCTCTTCTGCAAATCAGCGAACTGCTATGAAGACTTCATGCTAACCCACAGTTATGGGCTCCGTCCCACACTTTTTCCTAGCATCTCTCAACATTCGGAAATGACTTTTCAGGAGGCACAGAGGTGACATGAGTGAAGAGGAGGAAAAGATCAGACTCGTGTAATTTGTTTCCCACTGCAAAGACTGACCCTGTCTCAGGTGATATTGGGGACTTAGATGTTAGAGCGTAATATTTAAATGTGTTACCATGATATCTAGGCGCGAGCATGACTAATACTAATAATAATTAACAATCCTAATAGCCAAAGAAGTACTAAAATACCAACTTTGTTTACGTTCCCTTTTTACTAATTTCAAAACTGCTCTCAAGTACTCAGTTTGCCTCAGCACCTCATCCAAGAACAACTCAATTTGTTGCTAAGTACTTGGAATAGGAGGAATCGTGAGCTGGTCTTGGAAGAAGCCAAAGCCCCAAGGACCTTAACATTTATTTGTATGCAGGAGTCTTGATAGCATGTTTAAGTATCTGCCTGTCTAGTAATCAGTCAGTCCATGTCTCCTTGAAATCAAGGGGTTTTAAATACTCCTGATTGGGGATATGTATAGAACGCAGCTTGTAGTCATAGTATGCCAAATGTTTTATTCAAAACACTTAGAAGAGTCAGGCTAATTAAGTATTTGACCTACTTTACTTAACCACTAACATATGAGTGAGGGATATTTCTAAGTGTAATGCCTTCTCTTTATTTAAAGAAGAATAGCAAGGGGGAAAATAAAGGGAAACTCACATCCAACAATGTTGGAAATTTCAACAGTTGTCTTCCTGTTACCAGCTAGGGATGCCACACCCCCACCAGGGTCAGGGGATCCCCTGCCCCAGCCTCCACACCTCACCCCCACTTAACTGGCCAGCGGGGGGGAGCGCACCTTCTGTGTGTGCTCCCTTGTGGCGCTGCATGCTCCCGTGTGCTGCAGCCGCCTGAATTGGGCCTGTTTTGTCCCAGATCAGGTCTGGATTGGGGCTGCTGTGGAGCACAGGAGCACTCCCATGCTCCACGGTGGCTTAAAATGGGCCCAATCTGTGCCAAAACGGGCCCGAAACAAGCCCGATCTGGGCCAAAACGGGCACATTTTGGGCCACTGTGGAGGGCAGGAGCGCTTCCACACTCTGCAGTGATCCGGAGTGTGGGCGTGCTCCAAGGGGCTGCATGATGACATCACTTCCCAGAAGTGATGTCATCATGCACACACACACACCCCTGCAGGTAAGTGCCAGGCCTCAATCCCCCGCCAGGTGGTTAAGGGGGCCTGGCAACCCTAGTACCAGTTAAGAATATTCAAGATGATAGCTTGCACCGGTATGTTCTGTTAGGAAACACTGTGAACTGAGTTTCTCACAAATGATGAATAATGAGAAGAAATTGAGCAACAGTTTATATATTCACATGAGTAAATTTAGATGAAAAATACAGTCTGACTTCATGAAAAACTTTATAATATGTGCCAAAAATTAGCTATTAATGAAGAAAAAGGAAATGGGTGCAAATATTGAAATGGTGACTATTGTCATGTGTTTAGATAAGAGCCCCCACACATAGACATTAAGTCACATACACAGACACCCTCTTTCTACAAATCTCATTTCTTCTCTCCCCCTTTCCCTCGTTTCCTTTGAAACGACTGCTCCATTACCCAGAAACAGTCACCCTCCATGATATTTTTGTCTTTTGATTTCCACAGCCACTGGCTCTCACCAAAACTTGCCTCTTTCCCTCAAACATTGCCAATGTTGCTGCTCTCTCTTTTGGAGGCCTCTCATTTTGTCACACACCTCATATTGAAGACTGCAGTGATGATGTCGCTCTTTCTGCCAGTTCCAGTCCCTGCCTGCACCCCCATCTATTTTTTTTCTTTTGAAGCTTATTCTCTATTACTGTATTCTCCAACGATCTCGCAACGCTATGTTGTTCTCCTGGCTTCCTTTCAACCTTCCTTTAAGTCACTGATATTTGACTCATCATCTTGCTCTATGATAGCACCCAAGCTTGCTCCTTGGTCATCTCAACATTCATGTTTATAATTCCATTGAACCAGCTGCTTCCCATTCCTTCCCCTAATGTTGTCATTTAGTATCTGCCTGTCAACAGACTCCCCAACACAGCAATTCATGCTCTTTCACACCAGTGAACAACTCTGAAGGAGGCCAAAAAAGCTGGTTTTCCATTTTTAATTCATCCTCTTTCCACCATCTACTTAGCTAAGCAACACTGGTATACCTCCCTGATCGCCACTAGAGATGGGCACGAACTGAAATATGAACCAAAATTAAGCACAAACCAAGCCAGTTCATGGTTTGTGAACCGCGGTTCATCAGATCCCATTTCTGATGAACCACCATGAACTTTAGGCTGGTTCGTTTGGTTCAATAATATCTAAAGCCAATTCTATTTGCATCAGTTAAAGTAAAACAATATACAATATCAGAATACCCCACAAAACTACTAGTTAAAAGCCTTCTGAATTAATTCTGCCTTGCACAGTTTTCTAAGAAAAGAAAAGAGTGGGTTCTAGGGTTGCCAGGTACCCTTAGTCTCCTGGCAGGAGAGGGGGACCTGGTGCTTACCTCCCTCATGTCCTGTAATGGGCCAGTCTGGGCTCAGTGAAGGTGAGGACTCCTCAGGAGGAGAGGAGCTCCATGTAGCCAGCCCTGACTCAGCAGAAGCCAGCGATCAGGAAGAACAGCTGCTGGCTAATCAAAATCCACAGCCAGAAGCTGAGGCAGAGCCACCATTGACACCCTCCAGCCCCAAAACCACAGAAGAAGCCCATCCAGGGACTTCTACCCTCCTAGGTTCACCCACAGCCACAGAGCACCGCAGATGAAGGCAGAGAGCAGAGCTGCGGGAGAGGTGGCACAGTGCTCGCCTCCTGGGTTGATGCCAGCTGCTTGTGGATAGTGACAATGAGTAGCATCAGGAGAGAATCCAAGCAACTGGCTGCAAACCACACCTGGCTATAAAAGCCAGTCTAGAGGAACTGCCAGGCATGAAAGCAACATGTTGCATTCTTGCTACTGCAGTGTCCACTCCCTTGAACATTGCCTTGCTCCTGTAGCTTTGGTCTCTGCCTGCACCTGGACCTAATCTTACTGGTAACTGACCTATGAACTCCCTGACTTGGCATTTGGCTTTTGGACTCACCTCTGGCTCTTTGGGACACATGTGCTGACTTTGGACTGGACTTTGACAACTCTATTTGGGCTGGCCCAGCCCACGACATGTCCCCTACATACTCCTGCATGAGCTGGTGCAATGACATCACTTCCAGGAAGTAACATCATCACGCAAGGTGGGGAGCAAGCGCACACTTCACAGTGGTCCAGTTTGGGTCCCTGTTGGGATGGGTGCTGGAATGGGTGCCCAAACTGGCTCACTGCAAACTGAAGGAGTGCTCTCAGGGCAGTACAATTACATCAGCGATGCCTGGGAGGCCTGCTCCCCACCTTTCCCCCAGCTGGGCCGTTCCCACACGGCTTACCTGAACCCGGAACACTGTGTAGCATGCCAAAAAAAACCACGGAAGGTCGTGTTTTCTTGCGCGAGTTTTGCACGATGTTGCGCAACATCACACAAAACTCACGAGAGAAAACACGATCTTCCGCATTTTTTTCGGCATGCTGCGCAGCGTTCCGGATTCAGGTAAGCCGTGTGGGAACGGCCCTGGCCAGGTAAGTGATGGCAAGGAGTAAAAGGTCGGGCTAGGGGATCTTTTACTTTCAGAAAGGCTATTGCACAATGTGGACACCATTACTGAAAGACCTCAGGATAGGGCAGTAGCAGATTTGACTAGCCCGTGAAAGGGGACTGATCAGAAAATCAAAATTGTGATTGGGAGAGATGGTTCTTCAAGCATTTGGCCCCAGCCCATGAAGGACTTTAAAGGTAAGAGGCAACACCTTGAATTGAACTCAGAAATTAATAGGCAGCCAATGCAATATTCTTAAAGCAGCTGTAAGCATAACAACATGCTCTAAACAATTGAACAGCTGCATTTTATGCCAATTTATGTCTCCAGCCTCCAGGTTATCTTCAAGAGCAGGTCCATGCAGAACATTGTCACAGCGTGTGTTGCAGTGGAGATGTGAGGGCCGTAGCACCTTCTGCCTGCTGATTCTGGAAGCTGTTGGGGGTAGGAGCCCCGAGAGGTGGAAGCATTGCACATGCTGTAACATTGCTTCTGGGTGATTGTTCAAAAGTGACATCACAGCCCTGTGACACTCTAGGGATCCCCCAATCTCTATGATAAAGAAAATAGAGATATGGGGAAATCCTAGAGTGTTGCAGGAACAGTGACATCATATCTGGGTGATCACACAGAAATCATGCTACAGAGTTCAATATGTCATCTCCCCCTTTTTTCTCCTGCTGTTGAATTGGTGGTGTGGGGGCACAGTTGAAGGCAGGGGCAGGACCTAAGCATGGATCAGGATAGCTAGGTCAGCTGACTCTAGAAAAAGGTCTAACTTCTACACTTCCAGTCAGCTGATATCCATCAGTCTCCAAGAATGAATGAGGCCTGCTATGCCAAGAGGTCTTCTAAATGGCCTTTTGGTCCCTTCCAACAAAATGTTGAAGAATTGTGTATAACTAGTCAACACAGCTGTTCTGCTTTACCACTGGAAAAAAGCCAGTCTCTAAAGAGCTTGGTAATCTGTAGTCACTATGTGCTAGTTGTGTTACATTTTGTAAAGGCATTAGAGGACAAGTTTATTTATGCATTGAATAATGTTCCTGGTGATGAAAGATGGATTTTGAGATTGTGGGGTGGAGGTGGAAAAGGGAGGGAGATTTTATATTTTGGATGCAATTGTGTAGTTTACTTACAAGCTCATAAATCCCATTGACATCAGTGGTATTTATGAACTCAAAAGTATCAAGATTGCAACACTAGATTCTATATTTCTAGCTAAAACACACGAACAAAAGTAAGCTATAGAGTATGCCTTGCAAATATTGAGTCATAAACTGCCATCATCAATCAAACATAGAAGCATTTGTAGAATTCTGGATGTGTTTATAGCATTCTAAACACAAGACTTGTTGCATGTAGTCCAATAGGTGGAATTTTGATCTTTGAGATGTCAGTTCAAATCTCTCCTCAATGAAAGCCTCACTAGGTAGCCTTGAGAAAGTTTTTGGCTAAAGTATAAGCACACTTGCATGAGAAGTGCCCCCCCCTTTTTTAAAGAGGGAACATGCAGAAAACTCGGAGCAAAGTAGAATATTTGTCCTTTCTGTGCTTATTATTTGCAGGATGTATTTTTAAAGTGTAGGGATATTCAAAACTGACATATACAAATGGCAATGATTCAGTCTGCACTGTACTATTTCCAGTAGTGTACCATTCTGCTGCATGTGTGGTCCAAGCTTGGAAATAGTGCATGTTACTATACAATAACCCTACTCAGTTATTTGGACTCCCTTGCTCATGCTGCTTATTGCATTTTTCAAATGTGCTTAATGGGAGTATGCTCTGTGTGCAGTACTCCCAAAGGTCACATTTACCATATCATATTAATGGGGCAACTAGTATATTTTCCCTGAGCGTACATCATTGGTATACACAAATGGAACCCCAGATTCTTGAGGGAGCCTGATTGTACAAAAGAAAAATAAACACATTACCCAATTGATACAGTGACAGCATGCATTGAGAGGATTGGGTCTGTATGGAATTCCAAAATCAAACATCTGCCCTTCCGTGTCTCCCCTCTTGGATACAAAGGATGGGGTGGGGGCAGAGAGGAAGGAGTGAATATGCACATGGACAGGAATCCTTCCTCTTTCTCATTTTTCAGAGCCTTTCCCATCCCCAACAGTGCAGAAAGGGTATAGGGAAAAAATGTGAGAGGATGGAAGAGAGACAAGAGATTAGGAAATGGACCCTCCTCTTGCATTTCTTTCCTCCTTTTGCTCATGTCTCTGAAAAGCATTGGGGAGGGGGTAGTGGGCAACACCCAGATTCGCCTCAAGGGTTAAAAAATAAATAGGGAAGAAAATATAAGCACATTATTTATTCTTTAAAAATGTTCATTTTTCTGCTGAATTAATGTTTAACAATTGCTGCTGATCCCAGTTACCTCCCTGTTAGTTCTGTTAATGATGTTGTTCTAGTACTATCTGTTGATAATGGACTAGATAGGCGGTTGGTCTGATTCCATGTAGCATCCCTGTGCACTGTTTCTGGTGGATGTGTTCTTGGCTGCAGAGTCAGGTAATTCTGCTGCGTGATGGGAAAACAAATGTAGATAGGATTTTTTACCTGAATCATTAGAATAATATCAGCCCTACAATAGAACTGAGAACAAAGTCTATAGAAATGCAAATATTCCAGTTGACTTATACAGAATGCTTGGTTATTAGCTTTTTAATCTACAGCACTGTGAATGAACCATGGCAGCGTTCTCCAGTTACAATTTGCATCATCCTTGGTGGCTTAGCTTGTGGAACCAAGTTCCCCAAATTTCTGCACAGCTTAATTGAGCAAATAGAAGGGGGGGGGTATTCATTGTCCGGTTCTGTAAACTGACTTTTTAAACAAGTTGGCTAACAAAGTCCCTAAACTACAAAAAGGCCTGAGTTTAAGCACCAGTTTGAGTTGTTGTACAAACCCAAACTGCCAAGCAAAAACTAGTGAGGCAGCAGTCAGCAGGAGAAGCTGGTCACAAACAGAATGAGGCAAGGAAGTGTTCACTGGGCATTTGAAGACAGGCAGAAGAGAGAGATGCTGTATCCCAAGAGGGTAGGAGAGAAGAAGCAGGTGGAAGAGAAGCATGAGTTTGTGTGCTTGTGATGGGGAGAAAAGGCAGGGGGGTTACACAATTAGAAAAGAAAGGAAAGCCCAAGAAATGTGCTGCATAAGAGTGCAATGGGACTCTGCCTTGTGGGTAGGGTTGCCACTTGCCAGGTCTCCCTGGCAATCAGTGGGAGGGGGGTGTTACTCACAGGTTTTATTCATTTTGGATGCCCTTTGTGTGTGCATGCTTCTGGGCTCTGCACAACAGTGTCACTTCTGGAAGTGATGTCACTAAGCTGGAGTGCTCCTAAGCTTTGTAGGGGTCAATTCTTTGAGAATTGGTCAGTTTGAGGCCAAAATTGGCCCCATGTGAAATGCGGGAGCGCTCCTGTGGCCAGCATGATGATGTCACTTCCAGAAGTGATGTTGTTGCACCATGCTGGAGTGTGCATGCCGTGCATTTGCCCAGGTTATCTGCAAGTGGCAGGTGATTGCCAGGCAGCTTGCCATCTCCTGCTGATCGCTGGTAGTTGGGGGGCACAGGAATAAACCGCTGGGAGATTGCCTGCCACCAATGGGAACATGGGAACCCTACTTGTGGGGCTGATGGGCAGATGTGGAGTAAGCTGTTCCCCTTTCCCCATGCTCCAAACATGATTGCTATAGGAAATCAGACCCGCAGCAATCTTAAAATTATGGTTTTGGGACTGAGGTGTAATGTTTCTGTATCCAAAGCCTACAATAATAACAAAGTTGTTTAAACCCAGAGGCAATGAAAATCAGCCACACAGGGAAGCTCCCTTTTGGGCCTAGGGCTGGAGGTAAGCCAGACACAAACCCTACCCTTTAAGCAGTTTCTTTATGGGACTGAATTTCAGTTCACCAGGATTTAAAGATTTTAAACTTACTGTTTCTGAAGAGGGGGGTAAGTAAAATGTTAGTGTAATCCCACAAAGTCTGAAATTCAGCTCCATAGGCCAAGTGCCCACTGGGAGCAGGAAGAGATGAGGGCCTTTCTTGTCATCCAACCCAAGCTCCACAGAGGAATTTCATTATGGGGCTGAATTTGAGAAGACGGGTGTTGATAGAGGCACATCTGTTTTGTGCCTCAGACACCCGTAATTTGAAATTCTGCCCTATACATAAACTAACCTAAGGAAATGGAGTATGGGAGGGGTGATGGTAGATAAGGAAGGAGCCCCTTTCCTGTATTCTGAGCCAAAGCTCAAACCTGTGGGACTGACTTTCAGCACTTCGTCATGTAAAAGGACCCCTTGCTGTGTGTCCCTGCTTCGATAAACAGCAGCATAGCTACACTTCCAGCATTGCTCTTTAGCACTTCCAAGTCTGTTATCCTACAAGTGGGAATCCACTACACAATGTCATGGATTGTTTTAAATTTACTTCTCATCTATTTCATAATCTCTGCCCCTTCCTGTATTTTCAATAGTGAGTTAAATATCAGGATGCCTGAGGTTACTCTCCAGACTGTCCAGTTCTGTGAGTAGGGAATCCCACCAAATGTCTTCACCCTAAACTGATTCTATGATGAAGCACAAGCTGCAGTGCTTTGATGTATAGGACGAGGACCTGAGAGACCCAAGTTTGATTTCCTCACTCTGTCATGTAAGCTTGCAGGATGACCATGGGCCAGCCACTCACTTTCAGCCTAGTCCACTTCTCAGGGCTGTTGTTATAAGGCTAAAACAGAGGAGAAGTGATTCTGTAAACTGCTTGGGATCAACATTGGGGAGAAAGCAGAACACAAATATCTAGATAAATAAACAATGTCTCCTGTTTCTACCCTTCCCTCCATTCGTTACCCTTCCCTTTGTCAAATGTAGTTTGTAAGTTCCTTGGGGCAGTGGCCTATTTTTCTTACATTACTCTATTACAGAAAACCACCATTATCATCATGTGAGGGGGGAAGTATTGTAAGTTAATGGTCCTTCTAATTAAAACAAGGTAATTAAAAATTAATTTTCTTTCCCTCTTCCATTCTCTCACTGAATTTGATTAGTTTCTTTTTAAAAGAACTTGGGGGGGGGCGGGATTATTTAATCTTTGATCATAAAAAAGATCAATCCGTAAATGTACAAACACTCGTAAAAGAAGCATTTGCCAACTGTTACACGCTGCATGATGCACCATGTTCTTTAAAGGCCTCCAGAAGACCGCAAAACAGAGCTTGGAAGAAAGACACAGTTCTAGCTAGGAAATTTTAAGAAGAGATTTGAAAAGAGCAGCTGCCTCTTTTTCCTGATTAGTTCTTTAGCTCAATATCAAATCGTTGGTTTTTTTAAAAAAGATAAGAGCTGGAATTTTTTTTAAAGAGGTGTCTAATGAGAAACAGACAAACAGCTGCTACTAGTAACATTTCAGTTTTCACTTGTGCTCTGTTTATATGAGTAGAGTTTCAGACTATTCCAGAAGACTTTTCTGAGCTTTTTGTAATCGTAAAGGTTTTGGAACGAATGTTTTCCTGTGGTACCTAGTGCTTTCAAAGGGGATTTTATAACATTGTACTACTCATCTTTGGCAACATATATCAAATATTTACTGGTGAGGGCAGGAAAATAAATGAAAACAAAATCTATGTGGTTTTCTGCATGCAGACCCTTTATAGCTCTGCAGTTTCAAACTCCATGAAGGAACTAAGATGTTTTCTAATTCTTGCTGTGTTGTCAGGATTGAGAAAATGGGGCAGTGCATGAGAAACAGTGTTGGTATATGCTATTTAAAAGGCTTTGGAAGCAGCTTCTCCTGACAGCCCTTCAGTTTTCAAATAGAAGCCTCTTGTAGAATCAACCAGCCTGACTCCATAAGCGAGATCCCTGTCCTGAGACTACTGTTACGGAACCTCATAATAACAGCAGCAGCAACAACCACATTCAATTCATATACCGCCCTTCTGGATGACTTAACACCCACTCAGAGCAGTTTACAAAGTATGTTATTATTATCCCCACAACAAAACATCCTGTGAGGTGGGTGGGGCCGAGAAAGCTCCAGAGAACTGTGACTAGCTCAAGGTCACCCAGCTGGCTTCAAGTGGAGGAGTGGGGAATCAAACCCGGTCTTCCAGATTAGAGTCCTGCACTCTTAACCACTACACCAAACTGGCTCTCAGGTGAAGACAAGATTTCCTAGTTCCTTCTGTACCTTTCAGGATTCCTCTGTAGTTTATTTCAGAGTGTTTTCTTCTTACAAGTGGGACAGATTTCTTAAAATTAATCCTTGTGTATCTATTAAATTCAGCCCTATGCTGCAATTCAGTGTGAAGGATGAAGGAATACACTTAAAAACAATCCCTAACATTTTACTGTGGATTCTCACTCATAAGACTGTGAGATTTAAAGAGCTACATTGCTGTTTATGAAGCAGGAACGTTGCAAGGTGTCCCTTTAAACTATGTAGAGTAGAAATTCAGGTAGGACTTAGAGAAATTGTCACTTATAGAGAAATATAATATATCAAGGTGATATGTACCAAATCGGTAGGTTTCCAAAGTCATTTCTAGCATTTTTTTAATTTGTTGTATCCTTTGGTCTTTTCAGCCAAAACATGTAACCCTGTTTGGATTTTTGAATGTGTTTTCAGAACTGATATACAGCCTACTCTAGAGCAGATTTAGATTCAGCACACCCAAAATATATTTTAAAACCATGTCAATACATTTCTGCTCAGAAAGACCTCTAATCTCTGCTTTTCAGCCTGTCACATAGCCAGGGCTTTTTTTCTGGGAAAAGAGGTGGTGGAACTCAGTGGATTGCCCTCAAAGAAAATGGTCACATGGCTGGTGGCCCCGCCCCCTGATCTCCAGACAGAGGGGAGCTTAGATTGCCCTCCGCGCTGCTCGGCAGCGCGGACGGCAATCTAAGCTCCCCTCTGTCTGGAGATCAGGGGGCAGGGCCACCAGCCATGTGACCATTTTCAAGAGGTTCCGGAACTCCATTTTCCTGCTGAAAAAAAGCCCTGCACATAGCATAGAAAAGCATACCCTAATCGGCATAAACTGAAACTGTATTATATCAGACTGTACTTGCAACAGAGACATTGACGATCACAGCAACCAACCCTCCCATGGACTTCTAATGATGCTATTCAGTCATTTGCAGCTTGTAGAAAAATTGCAGCAGTTGCTTAACATATATAGGCTGCTTTTACACATGTTGGATAATGCAGTTTAGTAGTTGTAAGTGAATCTCCCTGTTTTGCACAGAGAACTCCAATTGCAAACCATTGCTAAGGTGCTTTGAAAGTGCACTGAAAGTGTACTATATAATGTGTGTGAAGGCAGCCTAAGCATGGCAACCCTAACTAAATTATGCCTAAATTCTGTTCTTTCCTTTGGGCAAGGGGTGGGATTGAATTTAAAATACACCCAAGGTAAAGAACAAGACAAGCAGTGGTTATAATAAAAATTTTCTTCAGAAATCTCTCTTGAGAAACCACACACTCTGTGAGTATCTCGCTGTCTTACCACAAATTGACAAGCAAAGACTTTTCCTGTTTTATTTATTTACTTTATTTATAGTTCATCTTTCTTGCTGAGCCTTGAGTAACAGACTACTCCAAGGAATCTTATTGGGTAGCATGAGCTGATCATGAAGAGACTTCTGAACTGGAGAGGGGTGTCTGACTTCAGCCCTAGCTGAGAGGAGTTGAGTACTGATAGTTTGGAGATTCAGCCCTGACTAGAAACAGTTTAACTTGGACAGGAGAGCTGTGACAGCAAAGAGGGCGGCACTGGCTCTCCTGGTGTGAGAAGGATGGAGAGAATCGCTCTGTCCCACTGGCACCAGGAAGGAGCAGCCCTGTGGCACCGGCTCTGCCCGCTGTCAGAGGGACAAGGCGAGCCTCCTCGTCCATCTGACAGCAGACAGAAGTGGCCCACAGTGCTGACTCTGCCTGCTGTCAGAGCGATGGAGAGAATCTCTCCATCCCTCTCGCACCCTGCTGCAGCAGCCCTGCGGCTTTGGGGTGGGGCAGGGGGGTGGGGGTTGTGGGGTGTTTAAAGGGCCCTGCCCCTTGCACATGGCAGGAAAGGGCCCTTTAAACTATCAGCTGGCAGGCAGCGAGGGGGAATCCCCCCCTGCCAGCTGATAGTTTAAAGGGGTCTTTAAAGGGCCATGAACACGAATACCGAACATGTTCGTTAAGGAGACATGTTAGGTTCTGTTTGTTGTTTGTGGATGGCAACGAACAATGAACAGGGTGTTCGGAATTTTTTCCCATTCGTGCCCATGTCTAGTCATAATCACATAATTAAAAACAATGGGATAGTAACAATACACATCAAAAAGCAACATACATGCAATGGACTAAGCATGAGGTTATCTGTATATAACATGCAGTAAACTAGGATTACAAAACTGAAGAGCAATGCAACAAAACCAGTATAATCCATCTCATAAACAATGCAATGAAAACAGCTTGAAATTTCAAAGGCAGTAACTACAACCTTTTATAAAAATGCTCTCCTGAACAATTACTTTTTGCACATTCTGAAGAATAATAAAAAATGTGGGAGCTTTCCTGACCACCTCAAGCAAGCTATTCTACTCGATGAGACCCACTATTTTGGAGCCTTCGGTACAGAGTTTTCTCCCTCCCTTTCTTCATTATTCCCTAGTCACCTTTAAAACAGCAACTGAATATTTCTTTGTTCCTCAGGTGTTTTGTGTGGATGAATCCACTGTTACCTTCCAAATAGTATCGTCTTTCCTTTTGTTTATCATTTCCTGGTTTTAACATGGGGTTTTTTTGTATTTTTATAATAGGGGTTCCGTGTGTCCTTTAGCCAGGAAGGACAGGATGCAGGGCTATATAAATGACATTATTTGCAAGTATAGGGAGACCCAAGGCAACACTCACATGTGCAGATGCTTTGAGTTCATTCTTTTAATCTCCCCTCACCCTGATGTAAATCAAGAACAACTTCAGCGGAGTCACGGGCATGTCAAATTGGTGCTTGCCATGTTTTATCTCCAGACTGTACAGGAGCATCTGCTAGCAGATGTTCAGCTGCATCCTTGTTTCAATGTTATTGCTTTTTCCCCTCCTTCCTCCATCTCTTTATTTCCCTGGCACTTTAACAACATTTCCTGTGATTGTGAAGATGTGATAGGCTGGCTTTGTGATGACCTATCGCAAGACAAAGCTTGGCTGCTTATCAGTGAAAGGTGATCATCTAGTAAGCAAGGGACAGCACAACATTTATTTAAAAAGTAGAAAGTACAGGAAATACAGAGCAACCAATTCTGGCAGCAGTTCTGCAGATGAGATGGTGGCAGCAGTCAGGAGCGGAGGTAACAGTTGGCTGTTCTATTATTTATTCCCTATAACACTCTCTGTGGAATATCCTAACAGTATACCCAGAACTGGAGAACGATATTATCACTCGGAGAGATAGCGGAAATGGCCACATCATTTTGACAATGCTTTGCTTCTTCACCCTCCCCTCCCAATACCTTATTATTGCTAAGTAATAATATCTCTATTGCACTGCTACAACTGTGCCATTATTTTCTTTAACAAAATTGGATATTCTGAAAAGTGGAAGAGAGGTATTTAAAGAAATCATTTTGGAGGCAAAAAGAAGTTGGCATTATGAGCATCGGAGAGGTGAACAGGGGAATACAGTGGAAACTGATAGGTCACTTACCTTTATGTGCCCTGCTGGGTCATAGCATTCCTCATCAAAGCATTGTTCCATATCATCTTGACTGTAGTGAATCTGGGAACAATACATGAAGCCAACCTATAATCAGTGCCAAGTGTAAACAAAAGCTGACTTGGCTTTGGCTCAGTCCTCATTGATAGCAGTTATGTAGTATAATGGCTAAGAAACTGGGCTATATATTTGAGAAGTCTTGGATTCAAATGTTGCCTCGGTTACAAACTCAGGATCAAAATAACATGTTATGCACATTTCCCCCCCTTATGCTTCCAGACATTTTTTTAAAAACACTGCAATGCAGGAAGTAGCTATGGGGCAGTTGTTCTCTTCTTGTAATTAGGACTCAGACAATCAGTTTCTAAAGGACAACTTCTAAAGGAGTCCAATGAACAATGGATTCTAAACTGCCACTTGGAAAAGTACTAAAACTTAAAAGAAAGTGTGAAGAACTATCTGATTTGGTACTCTAGAAGATGGGGTTTTGCCAGCCTCACAGAATCCAAGACTTCCTTTCACCCCAAACTTGCTGATATGGTCTCTCTCAGTGTCTTCTTAATTCCAGCCTCTGACCAGCAAGCCCCTTTGATATGCATGGAGGAAGCAAAGTAGCAAAGTTTGGGATGAATCCAGCATTTGAGTGGAAGTATACAATACAGGAAATATGGAGATGCTGCTGAAAATGACACCTGCACATCAAGTTCTCATGTTGCTGCTGCTGCTGGGCAGGGCCCCAGCCGGGCCAGCCCTGACATCAGAGGGGTGCCAGGGATGCTGCAGGACCCTGCTCTGTGGAAGGAGGGGGGGTATACATCACCCTGGCTCCCTCTCAATGCACTCGCTGGCCTGCTCAACCCGGTCTGCTTACCCTCTGCGTCCTCCATCATCTCCTTCTCCCAGAACTCTCCTCCAAGCCTCCACTCTCACACTGCTCTGCTCTCACTCCACACCATCTCTCCTTACTCACACCCACCACCTCAGAGCTCTTCCCAGCCACCTTATATAGGGTTTCCTTTCCCCGCCCCACCCTCCTTCTAGGCTTGTTCCCTCTCCTGACTTGGCCCAGCTGTGCCTTCCCTCAGGTGTTTCCCTCCTACCACTAATCCCTTCTTGGCTTCCTTGCCTTTCTGGCAGGGTGGGGTTGAATGCGAGCCATCCCCAGCTGAGGTCTCCTTGGCCTTGCTCATGAGGAGCTGCCCCAGTAGGCCTTTGAACTGCTGAGCTAGCCTGGCCTTGCTCACGAGGAACTGCCCCAGCCGGCTGCTGTGCTGCTGAGCCTCCTTTGCCTTGCTTGCGAGGAATTGCCCTGGCCAGCTTCTGGGCTGCCTGCTCATTGCTGCTGGGCGGGGTTACCCATCTCCTCCCCGAGAATGCCTGTGGCAGCTCCACCTGGAGGGGCTTGGCTCCTAGCAATTCCTGAGCCAGGCTACTGTCCTCTCGCCGGGGCGTGGCTCTGGGCTGTAGTGGCTGCTTCTCCTCCTTGGCTGGTAAGGGCTCTGTTTGGGCTGTTGCTGGGTCCCTATTCCCCCTGCCTTGGCCCTTTTCCTCTAGCCTGTTTAGCCCCCTCTCTTCCCCCTGTAGGGTGGGACTAGCTGGCATCTCCCTGCTTCCCCCAGCCTTCTGAGGCTTTGGCCTTTCGCCCCTTCCCCCTGGAGTAGGCAGGTTCTGACTCTGTTTGCCAGTCAGAACGGTTGAACTGCTGTCTCCCAGCTGCCCCCCGCCGCTGCCTGCCAGCAAGTCCAGGGGCTGGGCTGCTGACCCCGGACATCTCGCACTCTCCTTTTATGTACACTTCATGTCTTTAACATGGCAATGCATTGTGTGTGTTTCCTGCCTCCCATCAGTTGCAACCAGTAATACAGAACAGAAACATGAAAATGCATTATATGATGCTGTAACAATGGAGGTCAGTGTTACTATGATACATTACAGAGGAGTTGGATAACTTGATCTGGGGATGCCATTTTCAGCAGCGTTCCCATGTCAAATATAACATAAATCTAGCCTACTGGGAAACAGTGGAGTTGCAGGAGTAGAACACTGAGAGTAACAAAGCATTTGTAGATGAGTTCAATTTTTAACATGGAAGAATGAAGACAAGATACAGCTGAATCAACATATATATTTATATAACTATTATTAGTTATTCCTCTATCAATATCTCAAGGGTATGTATATGCTTTGCTAAGTATTTTTCCATTTTTTTAAGCATTTCCCCACTCTTTGAATGGGTAGAGGGGAAAGGACAGAAAATTTGGCACAGGTTTTGACTGCCATGACTGGACAGGTCAAATTGCTTGCTTAGTATAAGTCTCCTCCTCTAATCTGTACATGGGAGCCCCAGCAGACAATGATGCTGTCCTCAGGGCCAATGTTTGTGTCAGACATCAGATATTCTAAGCATTGGGATGCATTTGTCATACCGTTGTCATACTGAGAATATAGAAAAGAAATAAAATCTTTGGGATGCAGGAAGCAGGGTGGTCCACTGTCTGTCATTGATAATGGAAGCGCCATCTCTTGCCCAGATGCGTTTGTGAATATTTCTCACACAAAGATGATGCCTTTGACTATGCTTCCTGCACAGCTTGATTGATTGGATCCACTCCCTGCATTTTTAGCCTCCCTTGTCCAGAAATGAATGGCATGGGCAAACTGAGCAGAAATAATATTGCACCAATTGTTATATTAGGAAGACCATACATCTGTGTTTGTGCGCAGTGGAATTTGAATTCTTAAATACATTTAACCATATGTGTTCATGCTCTTCTAGTACGTCCCTGTCCCAGTAGTATCTATCTGTGTAATACCACCTGACGTCCTACCATTCTACTACTTTTGGCAGTTGTCCACATGCAACTACAGCTACAAATGAACCAGCATCTTGTTTTTAGTTGGAACTCTATGGACACGAATATCTTGCCGTTTGCTATGTGGAATAATTGCTTAATATAGACACATTTCTTGCTTTCCTTTCTCTGCCCCCTTTGATTGTGAGCTGTGGACATCATGCTGATGGTGTGAAGTATGACTCTGACTTTGTATGACATAGCATTCTGAGAGCGGAACTACAAGTGACAAAAGGCACAGGTTGGACACTTGTCAGCTTCCCTCAAGTTTTGATGGGAAATGTAGGCATTCTTGTCTTGCAGCTTGGCTCTCCAACTGCTGTCCAATGGACTTTTCAACTGTCACTTGTCCAACATTCCACCAAGCTGCCTACATTTCCCATCAAAACTTGAGGGAAGCTGACAAGTGTCCAACCTGTGCCTTTTGTCACTTGTAGTTCCGCTCTCAGAGTGTAACATCCAGCTTGCACTAAAGCAATAGACAGCCAATGGCTGAAGTTCAGACTAGGATCTAGAAAACCCAGATTTGAATCTTTGCCATGGAAACTCACTGGATGACCTTGGACCACTCACATGGTCTCAGCCTAATCTACCTTGCGGGGTGATTTTGACAGGAGACAAACAGGTTATAAATATATAAATGAATGAAAAGCCCTTGCCTTTGATTTTTACTTATGTACTCCCAGTCATAAACATGGCCACATGTGATCTTTTTTTCAACAGATATTTCTCCTGTCATTCATTCAAGGGATTTATGGTCTGCCTTTTCCCTGTTTGTTACCGTGTAAAGTGATGTAAACTCTGCCTGGAGCAGGGGTGGGGGACACTAGAAGCAAAAGTTCAACCCTTATCGTGATGGCCAGTATACATGCAGAGCCCTCAGGAAGGCAAGCAAGCAAGTAAGCTGCATCTCAGCAGATGTGAGAATAAATGCTTCTCCTAAATGAGAGGCAGAGCCAAACCAGGCAAAATAAAAGAGATGATTGATTAACAAGTTTCTGAGAGCTCCTTCAGGGCCAGCCCAAGGATTTTTGGTGCGCTGGGCAGTGAATGACTTCACTGCCGCCTCCTGTGCAGTGAGGAAGCCACCCCCCTGCACTGCAGGAAAGCTTTGCTCACCCTCCTCTGCCCCCATGACATGGTGAGGTGATACAGAAGCTGCCACCCATCCTCTTCCTCCCTCACACTGCCCACCCACCTTGTCCCTACACTGCAGCCATTGCATGCCCTCCTCACTCTCATGTTATGGTGGAGGGAAGAGGACCTTTGTTGAAGGGATGGAAAGAGAGGCCCCTCGTGGGCTGCCCTCTAGCTACGGAGTTGCTTGCTGGGGCTGCTGCTTGCCACAGCAGACTCCGATGCTTCACGGGGGCAGAATAGGTGACAGGGCTGGTTGGCACCCCTCCACCACTGGTGCCCTCAGTGATTGTCTCAGTGCACTTAATGGACGGGCTGGTGCTGCTCTCTTTCCCTCTTCCATTCTATGTCAGAGATCTTTAATTTTATGTAAAAGAAGACATGCCATTTCCCCAGTACAAATAGCCCCACTTCCCAGCAGCTGCTTTGGTAGGGGAAGAAAAGGAAATGGGGGAGAGGTGTGGGACAATTTGGTGTAGTGGTTAAGAGTGCGGGACTCTAATCCAGAGAGCCAGGTTTGATTCCCCACTTGAAGCCAGCTGGGTGACCTTGGGTCAGTCACAGCTTCCAGGAGATCTCTCAGCCCCACCCACCTCACAAGGTGATTATTGTTGTGAGGATAATAATACCATACTTTGTAAACTGCTCTGAGTGGGCATTAAGTTGTCCTAAAGGCGGTATATAAATCAAATGTTATTATTGTTATTATTAAAAAAAAAACAGGGCAAAGGGAGCTAAACCAAGCTGCTTCCTGAGTTTTACTCCAGTGGTTGAAGCCCTTTTTTCTTAGTTCAGCTGTGATGCTAGGTTGGCCATGCTGGGAGTAGAATGTTCCTATCAACCAAGGACAGTGAAGTAGGATGTTAGGGGGAGGGGGGGTGTCAGCCTCCCTTGCCTGAACACTCTGATTTTGTTTTAAAATAGAACCCCCTCACTTCCTTCGGGATTCTTGGACAAAATGGATAGTCTCACTCATTCACCACTGTTATCATGCCTTTCCTGTATCCATTGTGCTGTAGCATAATGGTTAAGTGGTTGGGTTACAACTTGTACTCTGCTGGTTTGAATCTCTCTACTGCCATGAGCTCAGTAGGTGGCCATGAGTAAGCCACTTCTCTCAGCCACAGCTCCCCAGCTGTATTGTGGGGATAATGATAACACTGCTTATGTTCACTACTCTGAGTGGGCATAATCTGTGTAGAAGAGCAGTATATAAGCACACTGTTGTTGTTATTCTGCAAGCAAGAATTATAATAGCATTTAAAACTGAGAGTGCTGCTTTTTCATGTCTGCCTAAGTATGAGGAGATCTCTTAGGTGATTAATAAAATTCCATAAAATTTTGTATGGACAACAAGAGTTTGAGTGGGCTCACAGACTTCCACCTGCAGAGTGCAATTTTACCATCTTCCCCCTTCTTCAGAAGCCCAAAAGGGGGGTGTATTTGGGGATGTTGAAGAAGGAGGGAGGCGGGAAAATCACACTCCAGAAGTCTTCGCACCCATGGAAAGATAGTCTAGATCCAACCTCCAAATTAAGCTGGAAATGTTTCTCTTATTAAAACAGATGGCAGTGAAGACTGAATATAATAATGAAACACTCGTCTTTAAATAACAATAATAAAATATCCAAATCATATTTATTTGAGCTAAAAAGACTCAAAAAACAGAAAAGAAAATGTTATTATACCGTCCCTAATAGATTTGTCCTCAGTGATATGCTTCTTTTCACCATTTCTGTAAAGATTCCTTCTACATCTGGGTCCGGATCCACTGGACGTACTCCTCCTGAGATATTTAATATTTCCGCATTTGAGTTTATTTTTGGGAAAGGTTATATGTATCATTTATACATTGTTCTAATGGATAAAATGCTTAACATTCTTATCCTCAGCTATCAAGCTACTTTTGAAATGACTTGGTTTTGTTCCCAGTGACTCAGTGGTCTATAGCTGAGTCTGAGAACAATTAGAAAGAACACATGGAGAAATCTCCCAGTTCTACCTTCTAATACTTTTATTCCTAAATCAAAATAATTTGTACAAGTTTGTTTCTGTTGGAATGTTGGAAAGTCTTGGAATGATCTCTAAAATGGCAAAAGAGGAAAGAAAAATAGAAGCATAAATTTCACCCTTCAAACACCATTATTACTAAACATTGTCCATAGATAGCAATACAAGTAGCAGAATCAAAAATGCACCTGTTAGCCATCAGATGCCCATTTGGCAGAAAAAAGAGAACCATCTATCTTGTATCTTGTACTTGCTCTGTTGCTTCCATTGCGGCAGTAATTGATGGGCTCAACAGCTGTCTATAAATGGAGTGACAGTGTGTCCTACCTCAGTACAAAAGTTAAAATGAATAAAACAATGTCAAGTGAGTAGCTAGTAGGGGCAGAGAAGAGTAAAACAACTTCTGCAGAAAGCTGGAGAGATCAATATTTAAAAGGATCCCTAATTCTTTTGGTGTGGTCTCTCATTTCTTTTTCCTTTTATCTAGCTTGTTTTCATTTGTCTCTCCACAAATGCAAATTAATGTTGCACCATTCAGTTGTGAGCATATTATTTTCAGTTCTGACCCAAATGTTTAGTCATCAGGTCAGCCCACTGAATTTCCAGTCCATGCAGCAGCTGCTTGTACTCCCTAAGGACCCAGTCAATGATTTATTCAAAGCACTTCTATCCTGCTTCTCTGGCCAGAGACTCAAGACGGGTTTCAATAAAAGAAACAGGCAAGCAACCTACTGAAAAACACATTGATTTAAAAAGAGACTAGAACTACAGATGACAATCTCAAGACCGAACTTGTAGGCCTAATTATATTTAAGAAGCCCTTTTAAAAAGTTGAACCTTGCAGAAGTGTGGGAAGTCATTAAAGTAGGAGTCTTCATTACCTCTTCATCAAGGCCATTCCACAATATTGTCATTGTCAAAGAAAAAGCTCTGTTTTGGGCCGCCAGATTCCAAACTTGTCTGCAGCAGGTCACCCCCAATATGTCTTGTATGATGGAACAAATCTGTCACTGGGGGAGTATACAGTCAGTGATGTGGGCTGTCCACTTCTTATCAGCTCTGTATCTCCGCTTTACAATGTAGATCGCCTGTATTATATCAGGTCCCCCTGTACATACTCAGATTTTTAAAATTTGGTATGTGATTGCAGAATGTCACTTTGCACATGTACCTTTTCATTCCTGTCTGAGTAACTGCGAGTTTTCATCTCCCATTTCCATGGTTGATCACCTTCCAGCTCTATATATCATTGCTGGCAGGACAGCTGAATTGGACACCTCCTTTCTTTACTTGTTTTCTTTATTTGCGGTAGATATAAATAATTTAGCAATTGCATCCTTTTAAAAAAGGGTGCAAAGTCATGAGTTTGGCATCTATTGTCCTACCACCTCTTCAATTGAAGTCCAATACCCATGAGATTGTATGTTTTATCTCTTCTCTTCTTTGCTATCTTATTGCATTATAGAACATAATTCTGAAATTCATGAGTGTAGATGAGCTTGGTGGAAGGGTTTATACTCACCAGATTAACATGAAAGCTGAATAGATCTTATGGTTAAAATGACGGTACTGCAGGAATTCCAATCCTTTTTGGTGGAAGAGTACAATGTGGAGATAGTGATCTGGGCAGAAAAAGCTTGTCTGATTAAATAATCTTTAAAGGTATGATCTTTAAAAGGCCCTCCTATACTTAGCTGGCAGTACAATCCTAAAGCTATCCCACCAGTTAAATCCACATGAAAATGAATGAACCGGTAAAATGTTTAGGAATCATAATCTAAGATTTAGATAGCAGTCTAGCAACTATGGAACAGATAACACTCTTATAGCAAGTGTTATTGATTTGCTGTAGGGGGAATAAGGCTATTCTGAAATATCCTTTGAACAGGGAGATTGGCAGCTGCCCTTTGTCTTTTTGGAATATATGAGATAGCCATACAATACCAATTATATGATATATAGATTCTCATTTCTTCTTTTCCAAACAAAAATGCAAGTAAACATTTTTACCACATTTTGATTGAAATATGAAAGGGCCACTACATGGAGCAAGGGTCAGATTCAGGCCCACAAGCAACCAGCTATGCATTTTATCAAATCAATACAGCTTGAGTCCTACATTTGCTATGTGCAATCAGACATATCGGATTTGAACAGAATGCATCCACCTACTATATAAAAGGCTAACTGTGTCCAGACAACTCAATTCTTACCCTGGTGTGCCTCCAGAGGGCGCTGCTGTGGAGGAAATCCAGGAAAGGTGGCCTGTCCCTCTGAGAGCACACCCCAGGAGGAAGCACAGGCTGGGATCAGGAGTGGAGCAGGTGGCAATACCAGCACCCCACATTCACTCAGCTGAGATCAGGAGCAAAGCAAGTGGCAATGACTGCCTCCGCCTTCAAAAAGCTGGGATCAGGAGCGGAGCAGGGGCAATGCCTGCCTGCTGCATTCATTCAGCTAGGATCAGGCATGGAGCAGGTGGTGATGCCCCCCCACCTTCATCAAGCTGGGATCAAGCATGGAGCAGGGGGTGATGCCCACCCCTGCCTTCACCCAGCTGGAATCAGGAGCAGGTTGGAAAGAAGAAGGGAAAATTCCCTGCAGGAAGCAAGAGAGCGCAGGTCTAGCCATTGTCCAGGATGGGAGAGATATCAAGTGGTGATGGTTCCTCGGAGGGGGAGTGTGACACGCTCCTGAAGAAGGTGGCACGAAATCTGTGTTCGTAGCCGGCCCCAGATTGAGCGTGGCGGTCCTTCTTTCCCCTTAACATTGAGAACGGTATCACCTACCTGGAAGAACCTGGGATTGAAATAACAACATGAGAAGAATGAACAAACTAACTAAAGGAAGTATTTGAAGGACTAGAGCTGGACTGAGTTTCTACCAAACCTAAGTCCATTTGTATACTGCGCCGTCTTTGGATTATTGTATGTTTAGGAATTGTAGTTATGAATGGATTTGTAACACTGTTTGAAGAAGTAAGAGGCACGTGCACTTTGTAAATCAAATATTTATTATTATAAGAGAGATTTTGCACATTGAGTGTTGAAAAGCTTCCTGCAGGGAATTTTCCCTTCTTCTTTCCAACCGGTATTGTTGCAGGAACAGCCATTTTTGGGTTGGAATCAGGAGCAGAACAGGTGACAGTGCCCGCCCCCCACCTTCACCCAGCTGGGATCAAGCACAGAGCAAGGGGCAATTCCTGCCCCCACCTTTATACAGCTGGAATCAGTTGCAGAGCAGGTGGCAATGCCCCCCCCCCCCGCCATCACCAAGCTGGAATCAGGAGCAGAGCAGGTGGCAATGCCCATCCCCCCTCACCCAGCTGGGGTCAGGAGCGGAGCAGGTGGCAATGCCTGCCCCACCTTCACCCAGCTGGGATCAGGTGAGGAGCAGGTGGCGATGCTCACCCTTGCCATCACCCAGCTGAGATCAGGCGCAGAGCAGGTGGCAATGCCCGCCCCCCCTTGCCCCAGCTATGAACAGGAGCAGAGCAGGTGGTAATGCCCACCCCCCCTTGTCCCAGCTAGGAACAGGAGCAAAGCAGGTGGCAATGCCCACCCCCGCCTTCACCCAGCTGGAGAAGGTGGCAATGTTTCCCCCCATCCAACCGGGATCAGATGTAGACCAGGAAGCAATGCCCGCCTTTCTTCACCTGGATGGAATCAGGCACAGAGCAGGACGCAATGCCCCCCCTTCACCCAGCTGGGATCAGGCGTGGAGCAAGTGGCAATGCCCAGACCTCACTTTCACCTGGCTGGGATCACGCATGGAGCAGGAAGCAATGTCCAACTCCTCTTCACCTGGCCAAGATCAGGAGTGAGGCAGGTGGCAATACCCACCCCCCTTCACCCTATCAGGATCATATGTGCAGCAGGCAGAAATGCCCACCACCCTTCACCTGGCTGGGATCAGGGGCTGAGCAGGTGGCAATGCCCACCCCCTTCATCCAGCTGGGATCAGGCACAGAGTAGGAGGCAATGTCCAACCCTTCTTCACTCAGGTGGGATCAGGAGTGGAGCAGGCAGCAATGCCCACTCCCCCTTCACCCGTCCAGGATCAGGTGTGGAGCAGGCAGAAATGTCTGGCCTCCCTTCACTCGCCCAGAATCAGGAGTGGAGCAGGTGGCAATGCCTGCCCCCCTCACCCTGCCTGAATCAGGCATAGAGCAGGTTGCAATGCCCGTCCCCCTTCATCTTGTCTGGATCAAGCATGGAGCAGATAGTGCCTACCCCCCTTCATTGGGCCAGAATCAGGCGCAGAGCAGGAGGCAATGCCCACCCCCTTTACCCAGCTGGGATCAGTAGTGGAGCAGGTGGCAATGCCCTCTCCCACCTTCACCAGGTCAGGATCAGTCACGGAGGAGGAGGCAGTGCCTGCCTGCCCATCCTTCCCTTTCTAGAGACTGTTGTATTTTTCCCCACAACAGGCTTTGTTACTATTTCTTTAATAATAATACTTAGGATTTGTTTAATGCTTTCAAGTGTTCAAAGTGCTTCATATATATTATCTTTTAATCCAAATTGGAAAATTAAAAATAATAATACCAGAACAAATTCAGATCTGGTTATTATTCTGTCTTTCTTACAGTTGAAGAATGACAGAGGAAGGGGGAGAGTGAAGATAGAGTACTCGACAAATACCAATCAACACGGTTGTATACAGATCTTGGAGCCAAAGAGGGTTGCACTGATGGTTAGTCTTTCCAAAGTGTTATTTACATCAGTACTGAGTTTGAAGGAGAGCCACCTGAGAGACCTGGCCCCAGATTCCAACCTTGGCATGAAGCTCACTGGGTAATCTTGAGTTGAGATGGGCATGAGGCCAAAACACGAACCAAAGTTTGTGACAAACCGGGTCGGTCTTTTTTTTTCAGTTTGTGCCCATCTCTAATCTTGAGTTAGGGACTTTTTCTAAGCCGAACCTACCTCATAGGGTTGTTAGGGTAAAATGGGGAAGGAAGAATCATGTATGCTGCCCTGAGCTCCTTAGAGGAAGGGTAGAATAAAAATGTGATAGATGATTCTTGTATAAGCACAATGTTTTTGCTAACTTTGCTTACTATTGTCAGGTTCTGATTGTGTTTAAGCCAAAGAGACTCCATTTTAATCTTGTCAGTGTATTAAGTGTTTCTTCTGCAGGTGGGAAGAATACTGCTGGAAGCTTTACAGAGATAGGAGGATTGTTGTGTCTACATACATTTGCCTTCCTGACACCCTTGAGAAACTTTCACTTTCTCACCCTCGGGCTGTTTGTTTTGAGAACTGTGGGGGAGGATGGGGCCTGCAGGGAACTGCTTATTCTGTACCTCATCATTTGCTTGGCATTCGTAACAATTTCATAGTTCAGCTAAGATCCTTGTATCTTGGAATGTGTACTCTAATGGTTGACTATCATTAGTAAAGCCTTTTGAAATCAATGGACTTTTGTCTTATTGCAAGAGGTGGGCTGAGTTGCAACTTTTAGCAAGCCACAGTCTGACAACTATTATGTTCTCTCTTCAGTTATATTTTCTAGACACAGTGATTTTGCCAAGGCATGGACATGGGAGAATCACCTGTATTGCCCTAAAATTCTTTGGAGGGACAACAGGCAAAAACTGTTGTCATGCCTCTGCTAATTTCCTGAATTGCCTCTGTTTTCCTGAATTGTTCACAACTAGAGATGGGCACGAACCGGGGAAAAAACTGAACCGTGTGGTTCGTCGCATTTCATGTACCACGAACCTGCCCCAGTTCGCAAACTGGTTCATTTGGTTAGTGAAAACATCACATCCGGGTCAGCAAATAGTCACTTCCGGTTCAGCAGAAGGTCACTTCCAGGCCAGCAGAAGACCACTTCTGGATCAGCAGAAGGTCTGCAGGAAGTCCATCCCCTATTGTCTAGGAAACTGCAGGCACCAGGCTGTCTGCAGTGACAAACCAAAATTGAACCAAACTAACCAGCCTAATGTTCATGGCGGTTTGTCAAAAATGGGCTCTGACAAACTGCCAGTTCACGAACCATGAACCAGCCTGGTTTGTGCCGAACTTTGGTTTGTATTTCGGTTCATGCCCATCTCTATTCACAACCCTTAAGTCACCACTTATAATATCACAAACTGCCTTTAACAAGTCCATGTCAATCAGAATTGGTAGGCATAAACCACCTACTCACAAGTACTTTATCCATTTCCTTCCGTTGACACCTTGAATCCTGCATTTATGCCTCCCTGTGGCTCTGTGGCTCAGGGTCAAACCACAAGAGACAAAATATGCTTGAATGACACTCAAATTACACTCAAACGCACTCAAATTACAAAATACACACAAACTACCTGTGTAATTTAAGTGTGTTTTGTCTCATGTGGTGAGACCCTCAGACTTCTGTCCCATCTGGGAGCTGCTTAAGTCACCAGAGGGCAACACTGCTTTAGCTAGTGATCTCCACCAGCTACTAATGTTCCTTGTCCCATTTAGAGACAAGGAGAGATTCCTGGAGCTCTGCTCTGCCTCTCCAAGTGTGGTTACTCTATTCTTTCCAGCTATCATTTTCACCCACTCAGCAGCCAGTGATGCCACATCACTTCTGCCTCGACTGTGCTCACTTCCTGTTGGATGGTTTCAAGAGTGGGGATACCATAGGGTTGGCAACTCTGGGCTGGGAAATTCCTGGAGATGTGAGGAAACATGGGGTATGAGGAGGGGAGGAACCCAATGCAATAGGGTCCACCCTGCAAAGTTTCTAAATAAACTGCTCTCTGTAGTCTAGTTGTAATTTTGGGATATCTTCAGTCCCCACTTGGAGGTTGGCAACTATATGATGCCATCCAGCACTTATGGGACTATCTCCTTACAACTGTCTTTTTGTTTGGATAAGAATTTATTGGCAGAAAAAATAAGATTATATTAGTTGAGTATTGATTGTTTAAAAGATTAATTTTACTGGATATCTTGAATACTTTTAAAATGGCATAAGCTGTCTTAGTATTTTAACCAAATAATGAATTTATTTGCCTTGATGACCACTCTGTCTCTCCTCATTAAACTTAGAGACTTTGAGTATCCCCACATTTTAGAAAAAGTTATACACACCCTCTGTCTTGCATGTAAGCAATGGAGCTGTTGACCTACAATTTCTCACTTTGGGTAATTTTTACACTTCTTTAATTGCCTGTTAATCTGCATCTAGGATGAAAATATCTGGAAGAAATGAAATGGTCTAGGACTTTGCAGATAGGTGAGAGGAATGTGGCAATCCCAATGGTTTTCTTTCTTCTGCCTTGTCCTGGCTTTCTAAGAGCTCCATCAATGGTATTGATGGAAAGATATTTTAAGCATGAGGCAATCTTGTGACTCTTTATCAGATCCAAGATCATGAAGGAAGAAGAAAGACCCCCTTCCTTCCTCTGCAAAGCCTTTGTAGTTGGATGGTTTCCAACCTGTGAGTCTTGCTCCACTCCAAGGTCTCTGACCTTATTACTGTGCAAGCTACTATTGAAGTTGGCAATATCAGTCGATACGGCAGCTCAGAGGGGGGGTTTCACCAATGCCTTCTTAGAATTTAGGGTGGAAAACTTTACAGGCATCCTGAGATCAATTCTATTAGTGGAAGAAATTGTAGGCTCCTGACAGTGAAAAGAAGTGAAACTTCAGGATATATGTGGGCAAACTATTCAGTATCTCAACGCCTGGTTTTGTAAAGCTTTTCTCTTCTTTGCAAGTAGGTGAGGAGCAAAATCTATAGAGTTCCTTTTTTGGTTTCATGTCGGCCAATTGAACTTTTAGTTCAAAATACTCTATTTTCCCCTCATAGAGGTATTAGATACACCTGAAAGGATTCAGAAATTGTTCAGCAGGATGTTTCTGTGTAGTATCTCTGCACCTCTGGGGTTTGCATAATTTTGAGGGGAAAGGGAGCAGGATAGGTCTTTTGTACTTCTCTCCAGCAGGTGGCTTTCTCCTCTTCTGATTTCCCTTTTTCTCTTGAGAAGAACTAGGAAGCACACACAAAAACCTAAACAGTTGTATGGTGGAACATAAGAGGACAAGCATTTACATTTCTCATGAACTATGAATCAGAAGAAAGGAATGGATATGGTGACTCTGCACTGCTGATTTTTAACCATGCTGCCATTTGAATGTATGCTCATCGTGTGATGTCACATGCTGTAGTGAACATGGATAGTTTCTTAGATGGAAGTCAATGAAGATTCATACTGCAATGCTTAGCTTGGTCAATTGGTAGTCAGCTGACTGAAAAACATAACTGTCACAGATTCAGAAGGGCTTGTGTGAACTGACTCTGATACGATTAAGCAGAAAATCCACTTCCCTCTGGGCTGGGTATCATGAAAATACAATGATATTCATGCACACCCTTTATCACATACACAAGATATTTTGTTCCATGCTAATTAATGTCCATTACATTTAGCCATCACCTCTGTAATCACAATCATTTAACACAGAGAGCTCTCAAGATCCACCATAGGTTCCTTACACCCCTGTGGGGGAATCTTCAAGGCACTCATAATTTGCCAGGTTTCATGGGCCTCTTTGGCAACTAGCCTCCCCCCACCTCCATATTTTATCCCTCTATCTTCCTCAATTGTCTTGCAGACTAGAATCTACACTGCAGAGTACAAAAGGGTTCCTTAGCAGAAAAAAAGGGAATCAATCTGCGGCGGGCACAAAATTCTATTTTCTGTTATTTTCTAGCAAGGGTGCTGTTTTTCCTGGTGGAGAAAGCAGGCAAACCCAAGGGCCACTGCACCATCTTTGAGCACTCATAGGCAGGCATCTGTGAGCACTCACAGGCTGGTTACAACAACATTAAATATACAATAAAATATGATAAAAATTACAATAAAACTAATCTATAAAATCTAAAATAAGTAGCAGCAGAATGAGGTAACGGAACCCTGATACAATAGAATGGACTAAACCACTTCAGAGTGTGGATCGGGACAGTCACATTTAAATGCTCCTCAAAGTAGAAACAACCTGCAAAAAAACCTGGTACATTCAAGAGAGAGGCTGTAGCCTAGCACTTTGCATGCGGTCTAGTTGTAGTAACCTCAGAACCCTCGTCTTACAGAAACCCCTGTGTTGATGCCCCCTTTTGGTTCTAACGTGGGCTTAAGGCTAGAAAATGGATTCTGCGTCCTGCTAAAGTTAAGCTGACAGTAGTGGCAGTGAGCCATGTTGAGGGCAAGGTGGTGATGAGTCATTCACCAGCAATGGAATGCAGATCTGCTCCTCCTTAAAGCCCACCTCAGGCTGATTAAACTGGAGGGCTATTATCCCCAAAGACTTTGGAGTCACCTCTCTGAATAATTTTACCCTAATGAATGACTAGGCCTCCAAGACAATAAGCAATGGACTGACCCCGGCTAGTTCCTACTCCTACCTTAATGACTATACAGGAAGATTTCTGCCCTCTGCTTAATCTTGTTGTTCACCCAGCCGTGTTTCTCCAGACTTCATCCAGGAGGCATTTTTATCTTTTATGCAAACCAGGAAAACTCCTTTTTTCAATATCAGCCTCTTCTCCACTTTAAACTTGGATGATTCTCCAGAAATGGGGTTTTTTATAGTGTTCATACAGGGCAGGATCTAGCAGGTGCTCAGCCTTATCACAGACCCATCCTCTTCCCAGAGACAGCCACTGGTCACTTCCACTCTTTTCTTCACTCATCATCGCCTTACCGTATGTCCAGCACATTCCAGATCATGAACATTTGTACTATACATAAAGCCCATGAATCCCCAATATTTTGCAGCAGTTTTTCCAGCTATTGCCCCTGTGTGGAAACATGAGCTGGTATCTGTCTCTACACTCTTCTCTTCTGCTCTTCAAATCAGAATCCTATAGGATTCCCACTCTCTTTCAGACAGGCCATGTGCTCTCATTTCCCTCCCCTTTTGTTTTCCCTTATAGACAGGTAGCTGCTAGGGAAAGATTTGGGGTTTGCTGCTTTGCAATCTCTCTTTCTCTTTCTTTCACTTTTTGTAGCCGTTGTTTAATTTGGCTTATGTGATCTCAATAAAAGCCTTTTTCATTTTAAGAGTGCTTATTCCCCCTTGTTCTGGGCTGGATCTGGACCTCAGTATACACAAGGTAAAGATCCCCAAAGTATTGCTTTTAAATACCCCACTGTACATGTGTTTGTTCCTTGCCAGCAAGTAGACGCCTTTGCTTGTTGTTACAGGATCTCTACATGTATAGCAATTTGGGTAACATACAGTGAAATGCTAAGCAATCAATGGGCTTAGATAGGAGTAACTCTGTTTAGGATTCCATTGAAAGTCTCTCACTTACAGGGAATTATGAAAGTATAGCACCTAAAAAAAGTAAGCACTCCTCTGCATCCTAAAGTGGTGCAGTCCATTCTACTGTGTCAGTAAGTCTCATTACTATCTCATTCTACTGCATGTCAAGGTCAGGCCTTAGTGGTCTGTAAAGAGGATGCTCTTGGCTACTGATGGGAGTTTGAAAGGTAGGTTGGTAAAGCTGCATGTAGGATTCTAGAGAAGACACAAGACAAGACAGTATGCAGTGGGCCTTCCTGAAGCCTGAAAGAGAGAAAATACAGTCTGAATTCCATTTCATGACTGCTGTGTGTCCGACAAAGTGAAGCATATTTTCTTATCTAGAAACCACCATATTGGGAATAGTGAGAAACTGGGGACAGTGCCAGATAATTTGGTATGGAGATTCTTTGGCACAATGCCTGAAAAACTCATCCCTTTATTTTGGAATGTAAGGAGGAAAAAGGGAATTATTGTTGTTTTTTAACTCCTTGGTTTTTCTTTGGTAATCTTTCAAATCTTTTGAAGTTAGACTATATCTCAGAGAAAAAAGAAATACAAACATCGTCTCTATGTAAATAGAGCTTTTATATATACAAAGGATTGGGGGGGATTTTAATAAGTAACCTTTTATCCTGCAAAATATGCATTACTCCCTATTATGATAAACAGTTGGTATATTTGAGAAGAAAATAGCTATACATATACATTACAATTGCATATTCATTTGACTTTATATTACATAAACACAGCTCAATTTGGATAAATGTCTGAAGCCAGAAGAATAAATTAGGATTGGTGCCGAAGCTCCTTCTTTGCCCTTCCCTATTGTATTTGCAAGATTTGCATTTTATAGTTGCACATTACAAATATGCATATTTCATTATGATTTTGGATTAAAAGGTTATCATCTCCATTAACCATTAGTAGTAAACAAACACAGGCTTTCTGGGTGAATTTATCCCAGGCTCAGCGGCTACTGATTAGGTTGCCATGGGTGGGTTTCCTTGTGTAGGATCCCCAGAGCTATTTTGGAGTTTTGTTGTCCTCTGGGAATGAAGAATGAAAAACCAAGTTGGGCAGGTTGGAATTAAAGGTAGCACCATGTGATGAAAAGATGGAAGAACAAGGGGAGAAACAGATTGAGAAAAATGGTTTTAACCATGGGACCAGAGAATTGGAAGCAGAGATAAACTATAGTTTCACCAGTTTTTTAAATAGTAAAAGTCACGCAGTCTTGGACTGCTTGAGGTGTAGGACCCAGGGAATGGCCTGGTCAATATCTGGCTGGGAGACCTCCAGCAAATCCCCCATGTGTGCCACTTCAAGTTCCATGAAGAGAGATCGGATATAAATGTAATCAATGCATAAGAGGCCGTAATTAGGGGTGTGCACTGAGAAATTTGGTTGCAAATGGGTGGGGAAATGAGGCTCTAGGACAGTTGTTTTCATGCTTAACCCAAACCAGCATTATTCCTAGTCTAAACCATTGATCCACTGAGTTTTTCCTCAAGCACAATAACACACATACACAATGGACCTGTAGAAGGTGAGTTTTAGTGAATGGGACAGCAGCAGTGGGGTGCTCCCAAGTAGGAGAGGACTCCAGCCAGTGCAGTGCAGTGCAGTGCAGTGCAGTGCAGGAACATTGAAAACAACCCTGATTCATGTTCATTTTTCTTTTTCTATAGCACCAGTATCTTATTACCTTTGCATTCCTCAGTTGTCTGTTGCTGCTGTTTCCTTGTGCTTTGTAGTTGTGTTTCCACAATGAGGGGCAAATCCAAATAGTTCTTTTGGGTGCTCAGTGTTCTGCTGCAAAGCAGGATGTTCTCGCTGCCAGTCTTCTCCATCACCCAAGTGCAGAGGCAGGCAGATAGAATGCTTGACTGAATTCCTCCCCCTCCCCAGCCAAAATAGACCTAAGTTTCCCCCAAAACTTTTCCTTTTGCTGTGGGGGCCACCAAGATTTTTTTTTAAAGGGGGAAGTAGGTACATGTTTGCCATTTGACTCAGAAAAAGAGAGAGGCCTGAAAGACTATGGAAACAAGCTTTAACAGATCTACTCATATGTTGTTCTAGGGAAGTGTCTTTTGAATTGATATCTCCCTTTCAATCATTTCCAAAGCTGAGAGGAGGGGAGGGGTTTCTCCTTGTGAGGACCCGATTGGTAGGGAGGAAGAAAATGCGATTTCCTGGGAAGCTATAGGGTGGAGGGCTGGGAGATGCATTCATTCACATTGGTCTCTTTCCTCCTTCCCACCCAGAGTTAAGTAACAGCATAAGGTCTCTCTCTTTGCGATCTGGTTGGTGAATGCTGTTCAGGAAAAACAAGCTGCTGCACTGCAGCCTGTCTGCTACTGGAAGGTACAAAATGAAATGAAACACAAACTTTTTGGTAGAAGGGACTCGTTAAAGTTTAGTTTCTGGATTTGGTTCAGCATTCCAGAAGCTGCTTTAATGAGCCAAACCAGTGATTTTGGTGTGTATTTTCAACTCATTTTGTACATTATGCACACCCTTAGCCATAATGGCAGTATCCTAGATTGGATACAAATTTCAAAGCTAATATCAAGTTTTTGGTCTGGTTCTCATTGTGGTGGTTAGGCTGTGATCGGTTGCCTATTTAGAAAACCCCTTCTCTCCATATAGAAAGCTGGCATTCCAAAGAGAAGGGTAGTTTGGGACCCTTCTTCCAGCCAGTCTATTTGCAGGAAGATTTTTGTGCAGAACAGCATTCAGTCAGGATATGAGTCTCCTCTTGCAATTTCATGTGGCACAGCTCACATTCATAGGCTTACAGCTTCAGGAGGAACTATAGGAGGAATTAGATTTATTTTGAACTTCCATGTGGTTAGATAAGGCTTGTCTTTTCTACTAGGCAATCAGATGAGGTACACCTGTTTTTTAAAACATCATCCATAGCTTTTCATGATCTAGTTGAAAGCATTGCTGCAATCAATAAAACACAGGCTGATTCTCTTCTGAAATGTTTTGGTGTGCTCCATTAACCATCATGCATTTGCAATATGATCTCTAGTGCCTCTTCTTTTTTTGAATCCACATTGAACATCTGCACTTCGTGTTCCATATATAGTGGGAGTCTTTGTTGTTGAACCTTGAGCATCACTTTGGCTGCTTGGAAAGTTATTGCAATGGTGAAATAGCTACTGCAATCTTTGGCATCCCCTTTTTTGGAATTGGAATTGGAATGTAGATTCAGCTATTCCAGTCTGTGAGCCATTGTTTTATCTCTCATATTTGTTGACATATTCTTGTTAAGATTTTGATGGACTCCATTTCTATAGCTTGAAATTGTTCTATTGATATCCCATTACATGAGTTGTTTCTCCCCAATACTGTGAGTGCAGCTTTCACTTCACTTTCTGAACCTGCAGGCTCTTTATCAAAATATTCTTTCAAGGAATCTGTCATCCTTTCATCTCTTTTGTATAGTTCTTCAGTGTATTGTTTCCATCTGTATTTTGTCCTGATCAGATACTGTTTTTTTGTGTTGATCTTTCATCATTCCTAGCTGTGGTATGAATTTCCCTTTGATTCCCTGGATCTTTCTTGTGTATTAGGTCACTTGTTTTTTCCTTTTTAATAGTTCTGTTTCTCTGAACTGGTTATTATAATAGTTCTCTTTATCTTTGCAAAAAGCTGGATTTTGAATTCTGATTCTATTACTGTCACCTTTTACTTTTGCTTCTTATCTGTCTTTGCAACAAGGGGAGACCCTTCCCTGAGCAGAACAATCACTACCAATACAATGTATTTAGTGTTAAAGTGCAAACGGTGCTCAACTATAATTATAACAATTCATGAAACTCCAATATCAATTTATTGATTATATTGATATTGGAGTTCCATGAATTGTTATAATTATAGTTGAGCACTGTTTGCACTTTAACACTAAATACATTATATTGGTAGTGATTGTTCTACTCAGGGAAGGGTCTCCCTTGTTGTGTCGCTTTATTCCCCTAGAGTGCCCTCTGTGGCTGTTGTATCTTATCTATCTTTGACAATTTTAAAAGAGTTTCATCAGTCATCCATCTATACTTCTCCTTTCCTTTGGCTACAGGAATAGTCTTTGCACATTCTTTCTTGATAACATCTCTGTTTACAACCCACAGATTTTCCAGTTCCAGATTAATTAAATTTAGTAATGCAAACCTGTTTTTTACATGGTCTTCAAATTCTTCAGGAATATTATTTAGATTATATCTTGGCACTATGACTCTTTCAGTATTTCTCTTCAGCTGTAGATGATGGGAGCTGAACCCCTCACCTTTTACATTATCATTAATCTCTGATACCCTCCTCCCCTGGATAGTGTATGATCCCATTGGTAAACCATTATAAAAAAGCTGATAGCAAGTAACATCTCCATCTAGAAATGGTTAGGTATTTGCATTGATTTGTTGCTATAGGGAGCAGCATATTCAACTTCTTAAGGCAATATTTTTGATGGATGACTTATTCGAATTTGATTCAAAGTCAGGGGAAGTGGTTACAGGTGCAAATTGTATTTAAACAGGCTTAATTCCAACTGATGCCCACCCAAAGATTTCACTCCATTCTAATTACTAAATGTCAGGAATTATTTGCAAAGACTCCATAGAAGTAATGATAAAGGTCAGGCGAGAGGAATTCATTGGCTCTGAAAAATCCACATGCATGAGGCTTGTATTTAGTTTCTAGCATGTGTGTTTGTATGTATCCTCATTCCCCTCACCATGCCCCTGAGCATGCACAGAGAATCTGTAAGTGTTTGGTGGATTTAACCCCTTCCCCAAATTTGTTTTGTTCTTTTTTGTGATTTTTTACAACCCTGGGGAGTGCCTCAAGGCTACACAAACATGTCATTTGCTTCCAAGTGCCCCGGAATGGCAGGGTGTGTGTGTGTGACTTGGCTATTAGTATATATGATTTTACTTGTTTACTGGCCACTTAGTTCCCCAGTAAGCATCCTTTTAGAATTGGCAGGGGGGCGGTTGAATATGGTGTTAGAAACACATAGGCTTATTGTTCTGGGTGACTTCAATGATCATGGTGAATGCTCCTCACCAGGACAAGTCCAGGATGTTATAACCTATTTTGCTGCCTTTCTCACATAGTGAAGAGTCCAACACATGAAAGAGGCAACACTTTTTGCAGTGAGCCTTTGAGAGGAGGTCTTCTTTCAGGACTGGAGATTTGGCCTGAACCATGGTCTGACCATTATCAACTAAAGCAAGGATGAATATGGCCCCACAAAAAAGGGTGACCCATTAAATTGGTTCACTCACAAAGTCTCATGGATCCTTGTAGAGTCCAAAATGCTTCTGGGGGTGGGGAGGTGGGAGTTAGTATTCCAAACACATACTCTGCTGAGGCTGTGGTGAGAGACTGGAACATGAAGCTCCTCAAAACAATTGATAAGATTGCTCCTTATTGACCTTTCCTGCCCTTGGAATGGCAGCCAGCCCTGTGGTTTATCTCTTTAGATCAAAGAAGGCTGGAAGACACCTAGAAAGATGCTGATAGAAAATGCACATTGAATCTGATAGAGCATGCTACAGAGCCCATGAGAAGACCTATGAAGCAGCGGTGATAGCAGCAAAGGAACATTATTGCTCTGCAACCATTGCATCAGCTAGATCACAACTATCCCATTTGTTTAAGGTATCTTAACATCTTCTGACTTGAAAAATCTGAACCTTTACAGGCTCAAGAATGGACATTTGTACCCCACCGTCCCTGCTCTGGGCCCATGTGCAGGGAGAGAAGGGTATAAATGCAAATAAATAAATAAATTAAATTAAATAAATAACAATTATCTGTGATGCCTTTGCAAAGGTTTTGCTAATAAAATAGCACAAATACACTATGATCTGAAGGCCAGCTGTAATATAGGCAAGGCAGAAGAAATACATAACACACTGTCTGGTTCACTTATGGACCATTTTGATCCAGTTACAGTGAGGGATATTGACAGGATTTTGGCATCTGTGAAAGTCACTTGTATAATGGATCCTTGCCCTGCTTGGCTGCTAATATCATGTAAACACCACATAAATGAGCCCTTGATGTCTATCATAAATTAGTCACTAACTTCCTCTTTCTTATATAATTCTGGTATTCTGAAACCCTTTTCAGTCTGGTTTCAGGTCAAGCTATGGGATGGAGATGGCTTTGGTGGCTTTAGTTGATGACCTCCATCTAAATGTAGATAAAGGGCATCCTTCTTTGTTGCTCCTCCTGGATCTATCTGCAGCCTTTGATAAGTGGATCATGCCATCCTATTAAGGCACTTGAAGGCAGAAATAAGTATGAGGGGATGTGCCCTGGAATCTGCTTAAATCATTCCTCATGGAAGTTTGCTGTGGGAGACCCGCTGTCTTCAGTATGGGAACCTGCAGGGTTCCACAGGATGCAATCTTACCTCCAATGTTATTCAATCTCTATTCAGCTTTTAGGGGGAAAAAATCATAGCTTTAGAATTGGATATCATCAGTATGTGGATGACATCCAGCTGTATATCTCACTATCCAAATCACAGAGTGATGTAGGACAATTCTTGGGTTGTTCGCTGACAAGTGTGGTCAAGTGGCTGAAAGCAAACTAATTGACAAGGTGGAAGTGATGATGACTTGGAAGTTGTAGATCTCAAAGGACATTGTGCTCTCCATTTGACCTAGAGGAAATACCAGATCCAGCATTGCAGTCAGAGAAGCAAGTTAATGCAGCTGCAAAAAAAAAATAAAAAAATCTTTCTTCCAAATCAGTCCAGACTGGAAGATGACCCCCTAACTTGACAGTGGGCACTGTTAATGTGGTAAAATGATCGGGATAGAAATAATGTTTTATTTATTTTTGTGGAGTTTTTTTTTTTCATTTCTGCCTTCCACCAGTGAGTTCAGGTGATGTTCATGGTTCTTTGGTTGTTGTGGGTTTTCCGGGCTGTATTGCCGTGGTCTTGGCATTGTAGTTCCTGACGTTTCGCCAGCAGCTGTGGCTGGCATCTTCAGAGGTGTAGCACCAAAAGACAGAGATCTCTCAGTGTCACAGTGTGGAAAAGATGTAGGTCATTTGTATCTACTCAGGAGGGGTGGGGTTGAGTTGAGTCATCCTGTAAGAGTTTCCCAGGGTGTGGAATGCTAATGGCGGGAGGCTTCACTGTATCCTGAGGAGGTTCTTTTGCATATGGATTGGTACTTGATGTGCTAATCTTCTCTGCAGGGCTATTGTCGGGGATAGAATGTTTTGTTAGCCTGGTGTTTATCAGAACTGGAAACCATGCTCTGTTCATTCTTAAGGTTTCTTCTTTCCTGTTGAAGTTTTGCTTATGCTTGTGAATTTCAATGGCTTCCCTGTGCAGTCTGACAAAGTAGTTGGAAGTGTTGTCCAGTATTTTGGTGTCCTGGAATAAGATACTGTGCCCTGTTTTAGTTAGGCTATGTTCAGCCACTGCTGATTTTTCAGGTTGTCCAAGTCTGCAGTGTCTTTCATGTTCTTTTATTCTTGTCTGGATGCTACGCTTTGTGGTCCCGATGTAAACTTGTCCACAGCTGCAGGGTATACGGTATACTCCTGCAGAGGTGAGGGGGTCTCTACTGTCTTTTGCTGATCGTAGCATCTGTTGTATTTTTCGGGTGGGTCTGAATACTGCTTGAAGGTTATGCTTTTTCATAAGCTTTCCCATCTGATCAGTAATTCCTTTGATATATGGCAAAAACACTTTTCCTGTAGGAGACTGTTTTTCCTTGGTTGTTTGATTCATCCTGGGTTTGATTGCTCTTCGGATTTCATTTCTGGAGTAGCCATTTGCCTGAAGTGCGTGGTTTAGATGATTAATTTCCTCATTGAGAAAGTGCGGCTCACATATCCGTCTTGCACGATCCACTAATGTTTTCATTATGCCTCTTTTCTGTCGGGGGTGGTGATTGGAGTTTTTGTGTAAGTACCGATCAGTGTGAGTTGGTTTCCTGTAGACCTTGTGACCTAACTGAAAGTTTGCGTTGCGGATGACCAGGGTATCCAGGAATGGGAATTTCCCCTCGCTTTCTTTCTCCATTGTGAATTGTATGTTCAGGTGGATGTTGTTGAGATGATTCAAAAACCCCATCAATTCTTCCTCCCCATGGCTCCAAATGATAAATGTATCATCCACAAACCGGAACCATACACTAGGTTTGTGGGGTGCTGATTCTAGAGCTGTTTTTTTCAAAATGTTCCATGTAGAAGTTTGCTATAACTGGGCTGAGTGGGCTCCCCATGGCCACCCCATCCATCTGTTCATAGAATTCGTTGTCCCATTGGAAGTAACTGGTTGTCAGACAATGGTGGAATAAGGCTGTTACATCCTCTGGAAAAATCTGATTAATAAGTGCAATAGTGTCTTTTACTGGAACCTTGGTAAACAGGGATACAACATCAAAACTGACAAGTATGTCTTGTGGATTGAGTTTCAGAGAACTGATTTTGTTGATGAAATCTGCTGAATCTTTGATGTAAGACGAGGTCTTTCTACCTCTGGGCTGTGCCAGCCTAGATGGGGGAGGGCACCAGCCTAATAGGAGACGCCACGATGCCCATAATGGCTGATCCATCCATTAGGCTAGCTCCCATATTCCACAATATCCTTCATTAGTGTAGTGTAGCCAGCATTAGCTTTTACCCTAAATTCAGTGGGGATTTTTCTGTTACTCTTATGAACTTGGGCCACTTTCCATATTAGAAATTGACTTAAGAACATTCAAATACTTATTTTTAGGAAATCAGATCTTCATATGGTTATATTGTTGAAGGCTTTCACAGCTGGAGAACATTAGTTGTTGTCAGATTGCACAGGGAATCCATTGAAATTCATAAGCATAAGCACAATTTCAGCAGGAAAGAAGAGAGTTTAAAAATGAATAGGGCATGGTTTCCAGTCTTGAAAAACACCAGGCTAACGAAATACTCCACATCCCACAATAGCCCTGCAGAGAAGATTAGCATATCAAGCACCAATTCATATGCAAAAGAGCCTCCTCAGGATACAGTGACACCTCCCTCCATTAGCATGCTACAACCTGGAAAACTCTTACAGGATGACTCAGCCCAAACCCGCCTTCCTGAGTAGATATAAATTACCTGCTAACATTTTCTCCACACGTTGACACTGAGAGATTTCTGTCTTTCGGTGCTACACCTCTGAAGATGCCAGTCACAGTTGCTGGCGAAATGTCAGGAACTACAATGCCAAGACCATGGCCATACAGCCTGGAAAATCTACAACTAACTTCATATAGCTACTTTGCTTCTTCCTTTTAATATGAGGAACCATTGGTGTGAAAAAATACATCATGAAACTCTGAAACATAGCACGAGAGAAAATTCTTGAAAACTCCCCACCCCACTCCCATGGCTTTGAACATTGCACAAGATATTCAGCTTTGCAATCTGTTCTGTTTATCTGTAGCTTTTGTAGCTGATCACAGAGGATGGATGGGGGGAGCTACAAAGTTCACCTGTAGACATGTCAAAGAAGTCCCAAACAGGAAGTGGGAATTGCTTGTACATCCTCTGTCCTTACTCTTGATCTGGCCAACTTTCACTTCTTTTTATATTAGACTAGAATTAACTGAGATTTTTAGTCCGGGTACTAAGCATCATTTCTCTGGGTCCAGTACAAACATAACATAGCACTTTTATCCAGTTCTACCACTTACTTATTATACCTTTTTAAGTGATCAAGAAATGTTCCTGAAATGTCTTAAACAGAACATGTCATTGTAATGCAGTTGCAGCCTAGCCCAGGCAACACAGGGGCCCCAGTCCTTAGGGCTGTCAACCTCCAGATGGGGTCTGGAGTTCTCTCAGAATTACAACTGATCTCAAGAAGAAAGAGATCACATCCTCTGGAGAAACTGATAGCTTTGGAGGGCAGCCTCTAAGGCATCACATTTCCAATGAGCTCTTTCCCCTCCCCAAACTCTGCCCTTCCCAGGCACTGCCCCCAAATCTCCCATGATGAAGCTGGTGTAGTGTGAATAAGAGCTGTGGGACTCTAATCTGGAGAGCTGGGTTTTATTCCCCACTCCTCCACTTGGAGCCAGCTGGTTGACTTTGGTTCAGTCACCCACCTCCAAGAGTTATTGTTGTGAGGATAATAACAACACACTTTGTAAACCGCTCTGAGTGGGCATTAAGTTGTTCTGAAGGGCAGTATATAAATTAAATGTTATTATTGTTATTGTTATCATTACCTAGTAATGAGAGCCCATTCCTCATGCCTGAGCTGTGGTTAAGTATGCAAGTATTGCTTCAGATTTAAATGTATGAATTGGCACTGGTGGTATGGGGACAGAGGTGGTGGTATGGGAACAGGAACTAGAATTGTGTTATTCACCAAACCCTACACTATCCTGAAAACTATATTTGCGGGAACAGATTGGATTGTTGATTTAAGTAACTCTGCAAGGAAGCAGACTCCAGTCTGTTGCTCTGTAGCTGAAGAAGGATCTGTGGTTTTCAGCTGGCTTAGCTTTCAGCCCTTCACCATCCCAGAGATTTGTGTGCATTTCTGAAGTGCTTTAGATGATTGACTGTTCAAAGGACTGATATCCCAGGATGAACAGGCCCACTGATGTCCTGTCCATATGGTTGTTTGTTTAACTCACTGGCTTGTTTGCCTTTAATGTGTACTCAGGACCACCTATAGCTCAGTAGAAAATAACATTTTTATTTCTTTAATAAATGGGAAAAAATGACACAAGCTTAGTTGTCCAGCCACCTTGGAGATAGAAATACTTACCTGTAATATAGGGAGATACAAAGCAAAGATAGTGATAAAGGGAATGAAACATGCTAAGTAGGTTTGGGCAGGTTCCTTGGAGAGACCTGCTAAAAATTCTCTAAATAAATAAAACTAATACATAAAGTATAGATGTTGGTATGGATTGTCCATATAAATAAGGCTGTTTCATCCCATACAAGTGAGAGATGGCTTCCATATGCATACATATAAGCTTCTGTAGATGTTTCACCAATCAGAATTTGCTGATAGGATCTTATACAGTTTTAGTCCTTTCCCCGCAAGCATCAGAATAGATGACAAGTGAGTGATTGTCCTTCATTTATTGTTGTAAATATCTGATGCTAAGTGTTTTACAGCTGGGCATATTATCCAACTTGAGGTCATACACATAGCATATTTGTTGCTCATTGAGTGTAACATTAAGCAATGACTTGCATTCAAGATTCAGATTGTAAATTGTGTGGTGGGTGTTTAACTACAGTTTGGATTGGATCACATAAGAAGGGAAGAGTGGATTTAACACTTCAAGTCCTGCTTGGTCCTGCGAATTGAATCCATTCTTGCCATGTTGTCATTAATAATGCGAAAGGAGTGGGGGAGTGGGGAGACAGGTTTTTAAAAAGACATGTCCTTTTTAAAAAACCTTGCTAATTAACATTGCAAGAAGTCCAGCTTGGGTTAGGAAAACCCTCTTCTCTTTCCACAGCCCCAGTACCAATTACAGTTGCAGATATTTGTAATTTCTTTACCAATTTCCATCATATCTATTTTGTCCTAAGCAATTGGCACAAACTGAACTTCTTTATAATGTAATGGAGAGAATTCACACGTCCAGGTGAGAATCATCAAGAAGTTAAGCAAGCAATAATGTATATGCATGTGTGAGCAAACCTTAGGCAACACTTATGTACTATCAGATTGGTGGATGTCTTTGTTGGTGCACACTGGTCTTACCTCTGGTTCCTGTTTAGGTCATTTTGGGCTCATCTAATGTTTAATGTCTAACTTTCCTAAATTTAGAGAGTGTGATAGGGACTCTAGTAGGCCTGACCTCTCTGCATGATCAAAGTATGCTCTAGCATGCTCTTAATCTTTTGTTATAATTCTTCAAGTCTTTTAAGAATAATAACACATGCTCCTTTCTAGCTTGATATTGGATGAGACAAGGAGAAATCACATTGAAACTCTTGCCTATTGTTTTGAGATTTGTGGTTCATTAGGTGCATTTATTTTTCATTGTATTTCCACCATTAACCCCAGAATTTTTTGGCTCTTTACACATCTACACTTTCAACCTGAGAATGAGGAAAGGGAGCGTAATTATTTCCTCTCTGCCCTATGAGTAATGGTTGCATGTATGTTTTACCACAATGACCTTTTCGGTGTGTTGCACTTTGATTTGCTGTCCGCTGTTTCTATTCAACAACTTTGTCGCCCTCACCTAAGGGGGAGGAGTGCGGTGACAAGCCAATCAAATGACAGAATACTGAAAAGGTCAAAGCACTAGTAAAGCATGCTAATGAAATTCACTCAGTAAAAATAATAATTGCAGTATTCTGAACAAAGCTTTCAAACAGGGCTTGAGATAGCTGAGTAAGTTTCTTACAGTGCAATGGGGGGGGGGGGGGCTGAAAGCAACCAGGGAGCCCTCTATGCCATTGCCAACATATCTCCCAGGTACATTGCGGAGCGATGCCTGTACAAGTAGCTGTGCCAGCGGGGAAAGGGGTGAAACTAGAGGTGTGGCAGGAGTTACTCGGTTCTCTGAGCTGCCCCAGGCCAGGTACGCCCCCTGCCCCCCCAAACTGGTGAAAAGTTACTCCAACTAAAATAATGGAATGGCTCAGACACACATGCAACAGAAAGAGCCAAGTGCCCCTTCACAGGTGTGCCTCCCTGGCACTACATAAACCCTGGTCAGGACACCCTATGGTTGATTGGATAGGGTGCAATGCGTGAGACTCTATCTGAGAGCTCCCTGCCATGTAGATTTAGAGTGTGCAGCATTGCACTTTGGTGCCAGGAAAGACTTAACACATTTGGGGAAGCACTTGACACTAATACCCAAAGCGGAAAGCAAAATCTATACCCTGTGGCTAACATCTCATTTTAGAACCCTTACACATTCCCCATCTCTGGAGGCTGAATTCGAAGGGGTGACTATACACTGGCAGGTGAGCTGAGGTGGGAATACAGCTGCCCTGGGCTGGGAGTCCTCATCTGCCTTCCCTGTTCCCCTTGCACAAGTCCAGGTGCTGCCCCCACAATGCTAGCTCACCTCAAACAAGGCCAATGGTGTGTGTATGTGAGGCAACCCAAACCAGCCTTTCTCAGCATCATTGCCTATTTCCTGCACTGGGGCATACACACAGGGAAGCGTCCCTTTGTCGATCAGCTACCCAAGCAACAATGGGACCCATTGCCTTGTAGGATCAGGGCTCTATGCAGCAGCAACAGTTGCAGTTCACTTCCTCACAGGAGTAACTGTCATTTGGATGGCTACAGCATGTGCCTCAGGGTGAGGGGTGTCCCTGGCAGATGGAGCCCCGAATGAGGATGGAATCTCAGACCCTGCTGGAGCTGTGGCCAGCTTGGTATCTGTGCTGTTTGACATCACTGCATATTTCTTTTTTTGCAACTGTGCAGGTGGTGATTTAACAAGGAAACCTAGAAGCATGACCAGTGCAGTTCCTGCCACTCTGCTCAGTCACTGGTTCCAGCCCAACTTCTGCAGCATCCTGCCTTGTGTAGCCTTCTGAGCAGCAAATCCACATAACTCACATGCGTGCTGTGCTAGGGAGGGCTCAGCCTGTCTCCTCATGGGACCTGTAAGCAGCTCGCAGAGGCCCAGGTGCTGTACTGAACAGAGGAGGAAGGCAACCTAATTCATCAAACCTCTTCATGATTTGCAATTCAGTAAAGTCTGGAGTGTTCTGCAACTCTGTCCCTGACTGTTTGTGACTAGATGAGACTAGCTTCACATGCCTCTATGCCCCATCTCCTCTTTCCCACTCTGTGACCTCCCCATAGGGCTGCCATTCCCCATTTGAGAGGGCGGGCTCTGATTTGGGGATACCCGTGCTGGGCTGGCTGTGGTTGGTCTTTCTGGTGCTATTGGATAGACTTGTGCATGGGAGTTTGTTTCATTTCTTTTGTTTTTATTGTTAATTCTCAAAGGGGCTGTTTCATTATTGAGTAGCTTCATATGGTTTTGTTTCATTATTGTTTCTTTCATTATTGTTGTTTCATTTTCCTAATTCTATTTTGTTATTATTTCCCATTGGTTTCAATAGAAGTACCTCCCCCCTTTCTTGGGTCTGTATCTTCCTGGTTTTCTATCTGAACAGGGCAAAGCTCAGGGGGATTGCGGTAGTACACTAGGACATCTACACTGTCAAATAGCCGACAAATAGACTAAAAGGGGTCCTCCTTTTTGAGGCAGTGAAAGGTGCCCATGTTTAACATAAGAGTCTGTGGGAGAATTGATAGGAAACAATGGAGTTTTCTGTATGGGGTTTTTCATCAGTTCTGGTCCCATACTGCTTGCGGTTTTTTTTTTTTTGCCTTTCGTTTTTGTTTCTATGGGGGTGGTGTTTCCCTGTATTTTTTTCTAGTTCATTTGAGACCACTTTTACCCTGATTTTTTTCTGGAAGCCGATTTTGAGACAATTTTTTCCTCACATGTAATGGTGCTTTCAGCTTTGTTTGTCCCACCTATCCACCCCCCCTCACCTCCAACCCACTTTTTGATGATTGGATGTTCATTATATTGATAGAGCGACCTAATGTTGTAATAAAAAGTGCAGCAGGTTCTTGGAATTCCCAGCTTTCCTTTTTTAAAAGTAAGTCTTTAGCCTGTTCCCTTGTGGAGATATGCCTTTTTCCTTATAGTTCCAGCCCCAGGAGCAGAGAAGGCAAAGAGCTAGGGCCAGGCAGTCTGAAACTTCCTCTCTGCTAAGGAAGCACCAGACAGAACCTGTAAATCAGTGCAGGATCTGGGCCCTGCTATTCCTTGTGAGTAGAAAAGTTGACTCCACTTGTAAGATGAGTCTAACACTACAGAGAAACTCCAGTGAGGCTGGAACCAACGTGGGATCAACACTTCTGCAACCCTCTGATGATCCTACCAGTTGCTCGCACCCTCTGAACCTACGTTTCTTGAATCATGGACCTTGCCTTTGGATCTGACTGCTGAAGCTGGATTGCCAGGTACAGTTTCTGAGGAACTCTGTGGTTGCTCAGCACCTTGCTTCCAGTCTTGTGAGCAGGTAGGCAATTATCCCCACTTGCCGCTTCAGGAGAAACCCTCAAGTTCTGCATCTACTCAGCTTGAGAGATAGTAATCCCATCTGTAAAAAGTAACTTAAATCCTTCTAGACTACTGGAATGTCACCTCTGTCTTTTCTGGGTATAATCTCTGTAACCAGATACAAAGCTTTTCACTGCTTAGATGTCCAAGTCATTCTCAGCTATTTGATGACAATAGAAAATCTGGTTTTGGTTGAGTTCCCAGTGATAAGTTTATAACTTGCAAACTATCTGCTAGATGTTATGGCTCATTGAAAAACCAAATAAACACATAAAGCTACCTGAGTCAGACCTTTGATTCATCTGACTCAGTATAACTTTCCTCTGGTTGGCAGCAGGTCTTTAGGATCTCGGGGCCAGCTAAAGCATGGCACTGGGTAAGTCATGAATTTGCTTTTTTAGAATAAGTAACATCTGTGGCAGCTCCTGATTTGGATGAAGACTTTAGTATGGGCAGGTAGGTTATACCTTCATGCCACCTTATCGACTTCCTGGAGCAGTAATTTGTTCTGCAGAAGAAAACATGCAACACTACACTTCAAACATGTGGATCTCCTGATATCAACTCTAGTTTAACGATCAAGCTTTCACAGTACCTGATTCCTTTAAACTGGTAATTGAATCAGGGACCTCATGGATGCAAAACATGTGCTGTACCAAAATAAAATAGGCCAATGAAGCTGAGATCTCTACAGAGTATAAGAAGATAGACTAGCTGGTACTGGGCTTTTTGTAGGGGTGTATTTGTTAGGATATTGTATCAGTAAGTAAAATTTGCATTCACTGTTAGTGCATTATCAAGTTATTAAATAGATTTTTTGAAAAAAATGAGATGAGCAGGAAAGCTTGATAAACACATTGACAGATAGAATCATAGAATCATAGAGTTGGAAGGGGCCATGCAGACCATCTAGTCCAACCCCCTGCCCAGTGCAGGATCAGCCTAAAGCATCTCTGACAAATATTCATCCAGCCTCTTCTTGAAAACTGTCAGTGAAGGGGAGCTCACCACCTCCCTAGGCAGCTGATTCCACTTCTGAACTACTCTGACTGTGAAAAAGTTCCTCCTAATATCCAGCCGGTACCTTTGTGCATGTAATTTAAGACCATTGTTTCGGGTCCTACCCTCTGCTGCCAACTGGAACAGCTCCCTGCCCTCCTCCAAATGACAGCCTTTCAAATACTTAAAGAGAGCAATCATGCCCTCCCTCAATCTCCTCTTCTCCAAACTAAACATTCCCAAGGCCCTCAGCCTTTCCTCATAGGGCTCAGTCTCCAGACCCCTGATCATCCTCGTCACTCTATTAATGAAGGGAATTTGAGTAAGCCAGCTACTTATGGGCTGTACAGCCTGTGTTGGGCAGCATTCAGCTGAACTCTAGCTGCTGTGTGGCATGGGGTGATGTTGGTGGACCTCAGTGCTTGTCAGCACATAGAGAAGATAAATAAATACACTGCCTAAAAAGTTGCCCCCCCTTCTCTCCCTCTCTTATTCTCAAAGTTGGGGGGGGTACCAGTCTAACAACTGTAGGCTGCATTACTGAACTTACTTGCTGATTAATTACTATTATTATGCTATTTCGTTGTTCTCACAGAAAGAGAAAAAATAATCGCATCACATGGAGTTGGTAGCTGCTTTGTTTTTATGCCACCATTACTTTTATGTTATCTGGGGCTTTTTAAACTACTTTATGCTATGCTGCTTTAGGATGTTTTAAATGTTAATCTGATGTTGTTGTGATTGCTGTTTATTCTATAATTGCTGCTGTTTTTATATTTTATGTTATTTACTATGGTCGATGTTTTGATCTTATTTATATGGACTGGCAGGGTACAAATGTTTTAAATTATTAAACAGTATCAATCATAATATATTATTGATGTGGCACTGTGCAAAATGTTTCCTCACAAACCCTGTAATGTCAGGGTTGCAAAAGCAAAAAGTAGAATCTCTTACGGCAACTGTCTTCCTGTGCTTCTGGTTTCTCCATTCTAGCTTTGCAGTAATGATGTCAGAATGAGAGAATCACAGAGGGGTTGTATTGCTGGCCATCCTGAACTCAATACAGTGCAGTTACAGTAGAACTGGTCTCATTTTGGACTAGCCCCTTGTCATCAAGAGGATAGCTGTCAACACCAGTAGTAAGAGGAGGGCTAGTGAAGGAGCAGAATGGATGAGTAGAAAAGATGACACACATTGAGCAAAACTGTGCAAAGCTGCGATGATAAAGCTGTTGTGAGGTCTCTTCTGCTCTAGGTATGATCTCAGAAATGACAGAAGCATGTCATTTCTATAGGACTACTGTCACTTTAGGCTTTAGCTTGCTATTGACAGGCCATAAAGCACTCAATTCATCACTAGCCTTGACAGTTGTTTCATGTTCTCTCCCTCCAACTTGTATTATACAAGTGTCCCTTCAGCCTTCTGTGAGCTTTCTTCTATGGGGATTTCTGTCATTGGTCCCCTGGTCCCCAGAGTGGTGTGGTGGTTAAGGTGCCATGCTAGGATCTGGGAGGCTCAGGTTAAAATCTGCGCTCTGCCATGGAAGCTTTCTGGGTGACCTTGGGGCAGTCACACACTGGATATAAGGGCAAAGAGGAGAATGATCCCCAGAAGACACTTTGGATCCCCATTGGTGAGAAAGATGGAGTATAAATGAAGTAAATAATAACAATAATATTTAGGGTTAGGGTTATTATTATAGTTGTGTGCTGTTTGGCTTCCATTTTTTCAGTGCCTATTCTGGAGACACACTTTCCCAGAATAAGTGCCAAAAATAAGGAAGCCAGACAGCATGCAACCATTTTGAAAATGGAGACGTTTAGATTCCTGGGGAAAAGCTGCCAGCATTCTGTGAGTGGGCCATTCTTATAATAGCGTGTGGAAATGGCCCATGTCTTCAGCATTCATGATTTGATGGGCTCAGCACTCTAATGACAAAGCGTCTTTGTATACTCCCTCATCTAGGTTCAGCCCTCCTGTATGTTGCCTCTTGGTCCCCCATCTAGCTCCAGTGAGTTCCTGTTATACTTTACCAGCTTGTGGACATGTTTGAGCTCTGGTGTGGGTTATGCTACAGCATGTAGACCACCTGGAACTTCTGGTTGGGTCACTGTAGGCAGGGGCATTTCCACCATCCTCCCTTGACTGAGCTCATGGCTGCTCATGGCAGTATTTTCAAATAATGGAATGGTACAAAGTAGCAAGGGCTGATACAATAAGATGCTGCACAGCATCCCACAGAATGTGATAGACCATGCTAGAAAGGTGGCTTGTTCTTTGGATGGAGGTTCTTGCTCTTGAACAAAGCACGCTCTTCAATCTTGCAGACCTAAGCACAACATGATCCAGTGGATAAAAATTGAATTCAGATAAATTCATCTCTGAAATAAGATGCAATTTCCTAGCAATGGAGGTAATTAGGCAATAGAATATATTGCCAATGTGATGGCATACATATTTTATCTTTGAATCTTTATAATTAGATTACACAGCTTTATGAAAGATGCACTTCATTCCAACTGGGCTGAGTTCCACAGACGGTTCATACAGGAGGTCAGGTTGCAACAATCCAAATGCAGAGTCACTAAAGACAGGAAGCAATACAATTATAAAATTGCTAGGATGAACAAGCCTTCTGGCACAAGGTGCAATCTGTCAGAGGCTGCCATTGCATTACCTCCTTTTAAACATATAATGGAACTATCTTGTAATGGGAAATTGGTCTATTTTGCTCAGTATTGTCTATTTTGTACGGCCATGAATCTCCAGCAGTGAAGAGTTTTCCTCCAGCGCCTGGATATGCTGTGGATCGAACATGGGCCCTTCTTTTATTTTTTTTATTGTATTTACTTTATTTATATGTCATCTTGCATTACTAAGCAGCTACTCTTACAGACTGTATTCTTACTAAATCCTAAAAAAATAATACTTGAAGTAGACATTTTCTTCTCTGCCCATCTGTTTCAGATTCCTGCAGAGTAGGGGTGTTTATTTCGTGTTAATTTCAGATAGGGATTTTGAGTAGGGCATACTTTTCATTATCCTGACTTTTCATGACCCTGCTTACTTTTTTTTATAAGTACTTTTTCAGTCCCAAAAATTTGGGACCATTTTTAACCCCTCTCCTGAAACAGTTGATTGGAGGGATGAAGAGAGAAACAGTGGTATTTCCCCTCCCTTTAAATTTTAAAGAGATCGAAAGCCCTGCCGAACAGCTGATACACAACAATTGATAGTGGGATTGTTTGGATTCTAGCTCTACCAGCTGGAAATAATTAAGGTTGCTGTGAATTTCTCAGTGAGCCTCTTTGGTAGTTGAGCTTAATTTGTTGGATACTCAGGATCAGACTGAGCCAATAAGCGCTATCATCAGATTGCATCAAAACATCTCTAGTACCCAAGAACAAGTCTGTATTGCCCGTTGATCAGAAGGCTACTCATGATGAGAGAGGGATTCTTGCTACAGAAAAATAGCTAGGCAGTGAAGTTGCAAAAGGGAGAGGAGAGAGCTCCTTCCCCTTCAAGCTGGGCGGGGTGAGGAACAATGCTTTTGAGCCCCTCCTCCCAATTTCCCCAGCAGGTGATCAGATGCCCCCTCTGCAAGTGGCCAGTTACTGCATATACAGAGGAAGTCCCTCCACCGAATTATCAGCTGTTAGTCAGCATCAGGAGTTACAGGGCACTTACATTTTAAGGGGAGGGTCTGCCTAACAGCTGGTTGTCAGGCCAGCTTCTTCTCTCTCCCTCTCCCAAAATTCTTAGAGATAAATTTTCCCTGAGCTGATCTGAAATAGCTAATGTCAGGTTTGATTTCTGCTCAGGTATTCAAATGCACACTGCCACAATAGAGAGCACTTTCTCATGAACCAGTAAATGTTAGATCTGTAGAAATTATTGCAAGTGGCATCTATTACTTTTTTGACCTCAGACCTTACTTTTTTGACCTTTTAACAATACATTTCCAGCAGGAGGATGAATTGGGTTCATTCTGGCTAAACTTTTCACAGTATGGCATTACTATTTGTGATAAATATTATGGGAAGAGGAAATGTGAATCTCAGGGCCAAACTACAAGTGACGAATGACACTTGAACGGCAAGTGGATTGAGTGGAGCGCAAGTGAACAGGGAGAAATACACTTGCCATTCAAGTGTCATTCGTCACTTGTAGCTTCGCCCTCATTCTCAAACCACTCATGAGACGAAAAAGAGTGGGTGTTGCCGTATTCTTCTTCATGATAATCCTATAGATCTGTAAGTTCCCTGGGTTCTTTGACTTCTCTTGAAAGCCGTTAGTTGCCGTGATTAGAAGCATCCAATCAGGATCGTTATTGGACTTCTCTCAACAAAATCCTCATAACTTCTAAACAGAGCTGTGCATGTTGGTGGCTGGTTGCCCACTCTGTATGGAACTGCGCACTGATGAGTCCCAAAGTTTAATTCAACTCAGGAAAATCTTTCAGTGGTTTTCTTCTTCAGATTCCCACTACATGACTTGCTCTTCCATCCACTCAATCCCTTCTGGAGTGGAATTCTGTACCATTTCCAGATCTAGATGATCCAAGCCCTTCTCTGTGCACTGCAAGAAAAGTATGGTAAAACTCTTAAAACACTGAACAGGTTTTATAGTAGCTGTGTGGTATATGAACAATAAAAGTATTTTATGGAAAGTTTAACAACTTAGAGGAAGGCAGTAATGGGATCAGGAGTAAGCCTGGTTAGAAAACCGCTCACAATGAGGACTTTTTAAAAAATCTAAAATTTAGGCATCATTCATATCTGGTTACCAAAGCTCAGTGCTTCTCCACTTTAATAGGGCAAAGGATGTGCTAATATTTACAAAGGATGGAAATCATTCTGTAGAAGAGTACTTTTTTTGCTTCATATTTGTTATTCATTTTATTTGCTGTTATGTCTATTCATTGCTATTAATTTATTAATATTTGTTCTTGTTGGGGACACCCCTTTGTCTCCCTATACTTTCCTCCCCATCCATCTGCACTTACTCTGCTTGGAGAAGTTAGGGCTCTTGCTACTTCTAGCAATGGCCATCTCATCCTAGTACTGGGGAATGGGATTTGAGTCCAGTAGCAACAAGATTTTCAAGGTACAAGCTTCTGAGAGTTAAAGCTCCCTTCTTCATATACGAAAGTTCTGCTGTAGACCAACGTGGCTATCTACCTGATAATATCAGGGAGGCATCATAAAGACTGTGTTGCCCAAGGTGCATCAATATTTGGCATCTCAGACAGGTTGGAAGCAGCATCCAAGGCATCAAAGGAGGTACAGAAGAAAGAGAGTCTTTCCTTTTTGGCAGACTGGCCAGCCGACAGTTTGTCTGCCCACTGCTATAAGCAGAAACAGCAACCCCAGCTTGTGGTACAGTAATTACAGGTGGGAAGGCAGGAGAAGAGAGGAGCAGAGGAGGAAGTAGGGTTGTGAGCAATGAATGAATCATTCATTTGTTGCTGTTCTCATTAATTAACATTGTTTAGAGAAACAATGAGGCAGTTCATTTTTTTTCATTAGTTTGAAAACAACCCTACCTGTCAGATTTTGTTTGTTCTAAAATGAAGGCAATGTACAGCTTAAATCAAATTCTTGGCAGTCTTTTTTAGACCCCCACCCAAGTTAGTGAATGCACAATAAAAATGGACTAGGCAAGGGAAATGATATCATTTTTGAAGGTCTTTGAGTGAAGTAATGAAGAAAAGGCCTCTGTAAAAGTCCACGGCTCTGCATTCAACATGGTAGCTATAGCAGGAGGGAAGAATTATTCAGGCCTACTTCAAATGTAACATTTGGCATTCAGAGGAATGCTTTTTTGAAGTGATTCTGAGACACATTCACATAGGGAGAATGGCGAGAAAGTAGTTAGTGAAACGATTAAATATATATTGTTGGAGAGTAGGTAGGTGGGCTTCTGGAAAATGTGGCTCTGAGCCGATTCTTTGATTAGAATGTAGAGGAAGTTTGCAGGAGTGATTTCATCACTTGATTTTCACAAAGGGAAGCATGTGTGTGAAATAACTCCAACGTGAGAAACTCAAAAGTGCCAGAGAAAACACTAATTTTCAAGTGTTTTCTCTGATATTATAGTTTATGAATTTGCCACATGCAGACTATTTTGTAGAAATGGCACCTCATATGAAAAAGTGGTGATTGTAATCATTTTAGGAAGACTGTATAACCTGGGAAAAAATGTGTGAACTATCAGAACGGTAAAATTTCTCAATTGCTTAATGTATATTTTAGGAGTGTGAAGTCAGAAATTAACAAATAGAAATCCAACCTAAATTACATTTGGTAAAAATCGGAAATAATCAGATCTGACCATTATTCTCATATAGCATTATCTGAAGTGACTTATCTAGGCAGCGGAAGGGGAGCACTGAGAAAATGCAAGGAGACAGTGACTCAGCAGATATGTGCCTGGCAAGGATGTCACCCATCCAGAAATGTTAGCAGATGAACATAAGGGCATAAGAAGAGTCCTGCTGGATCAGACCAGTGGTCCATCTAGTCCCACATCCTGGCTCACACTGTGGCCAGTTACTTACACCTATTCTCCACAAATCCCCTTTTAAAAATGTTTGCCTGGTGTTACATTCTCTGGCAGTGAATTTCACATCTTAATCACTTGCTGTGTAAAAAAGTATTTTCTTTTGTCTGTCCTGAATCTACTACCATCAGCTTCATTGAATAGCCCTGAGTTCTAGTATTCTGGAAGAGAGAAAAAGTTCTCTCAACCCTGTGCATAATTGTATAAACCTCTATCATGTCTCCCCCTTAGTTGTCTCTTTTCTAAAGTGAGAAGTCCGAGACTCTTCGGCCCTTCCTCACAGGAAAGGTGCTCCAGTCCCTTAATCATCTTAGTTGTCCTCCTCTGAACACTATCTCTATGACCCCAAGGTCACTTTCTCCAAGTTCAGACCTCATTAGCATACACTTGAAGTTGGGATTTTTTTGATCCAGTGTGCATCACCTTACACTTACCTTCATTTGCCACATTGTTGCCTACCCTCACAAGTTGTGGAGATCCTCCTGGGGCTCTTCACAGTTGGCTTTGGTTTTCACCATCCTCAATAGTTTTGTGTCCTCTACAAACTGGCTGTTTACCCCCAGTTCCAAATCAGTTATGAACAAATTAAATACCACCAGCCCCAATCCTGAATGTGGGACCCCACTGCTTACTTCCCTCCATTGTGAGAACTGTATGCCCTTAACAATTGGAACCCATTGTATGGGATTGTCTTAATTGGCATTTCTGTGCACATTATTTCCACTGATCATTGCACTGTCTCAATGGCTTTGGGGAGATTTTTTTTCTATATAAGCATGGCTCTTATTTGCATGAGATATTTCATTATTAGAGGTTGTGTCTGCTAGGCACAGGGACAAATGCTTGGCCTATAGCCACTGGTAGGTAGATGCGGCCAAAGTGGGTAGGAAAACTAGAATCAGTCCCAGGATGTACTATCCACTTTGCATCTGGTAGAGTCCTGTCCTGCAGAAGACAGTGGCATACACTCACTAATAGGCAGGCAGGCCTACACACAGAGGATAGGGTAGGGTAGAGTTAGATGCCAAACAGGGCCGGTGCTCCCATCAAGGCCAGGTAGGCCGTGGCCTCAGGCGCAGTATGCTGGAGGGAGTGCCGGAGGAGGTGCAAGGGGTGGGAGTGCGTGCCACAGAGCTGCAGCCTCCTATCCCTCCCACCCCATTCCACCGCCGCCACCAGCACACACCCCTGGCCGGGCACAGCTGCTGCGGGCAGGCATCTGTGGTGGCGCAGGCAACCGAGCGGTAGAGCTCGGAGGTCACCCGCACACCGTCAGAGCCGCCCACCACAGCGATTGGGCCGGCAGCAGCATGCGTGCTCCCGTGATGATGTCACATGTGACATCATCACACAGGCCAGTGCGCGCACACTTCCGCACACGTGGGGGGGGGGGTGCCCAGCCGGCCACAAGTGCCAAAAACCCTTGCACTACCCCTGATACCAAAGCTTTGTTCATCCTATCCCCCCGAAAATAGTATGTAAACACAAACAAAAAGCAGGTTAGATATGAAAGATGAGTGATGAGGAAGAATCAGAATTGTGTATATGATGGAGAACCACTGACTGAGGATTTTAGATCTTTTGATATAATTTTATTTACAGTTGCTATGGAGGGCAAAGGGCAATTTAGCAGGCAGCTAACTTTAATTCAAGACCAACTTGGTGATTTTTCATGTTTACAGTATGGCCACTCATAAGTGAAGCAGGGTGGGTATATTACAAAACAAAACTGAAGCAATCAAAAATCTTCCCTCTCCCACACTTCACTTAAGGCATTTTTCCAGGCTTGGCTTAATTTCAGCTCGGATTTGGAGACTGACTGGGAGAAAAATATTTAAAGCACAGAATTTACTGTGAAACCCTAAGCAAGGATATAGCTTTTTATGTCCACTGAGGTCGATGAGCTTAGAAGAGTATAAACCTGCTTATGATTGCTATAGCAGTTAGTTAAGACATGGAAGAAAGCAAATTTTATATTTAGAGAAAACCTTCCCCTCCTTTAAAGATTCCCAGGAAGGAAGGAAAACTCATGCACCAATTACATTTCCCTGTGCCTGCTATGTCTAAAATATGGTGGGAGAGTCCTGCTCCCACTCTCCACCCCCACCCCCACTTATCTGGCCAGTAGGGGGGGGGCACACCTCCCAGGGCGCACTCCCAGACAGCACAGCGAGCTCCCGCATGCTGCAGCAGCCCAATCCAGGCAGGATTTGGCTGGAATCAGGCCCAAATTGGGCCAATTTGGGCCCAATTCAGCCCCCTGGGAGCGCAGGAGAACTCCCAGGGTGGCATGTGACCAGAGCGATGATGTCACTTCCCAGGAGTGATGTCATCACGTAGGCTGGGAGCACATGCACGCAAAAAGGAACACCATAAGGTAGGTGCCAGGCCTCTGACCTCCTGCCCGGGGGGGTCGGGGGCCCTGGCAACCTTAGTTGGAAAATTCCTGGAGATTTGGGAGTGGAGCCTGGCTAAGGCAGGTTTGGGAGAAGGGGGGATGGTAGGGTTGCCAGGTGTGGCCTGGCGACTGGCAGGAGTCTTGGGGAGCAAAGGCATGGAGGAATGATAGAGTTTCCAGTGATTCCTAGAAAGGCATGACATCATGTTCAGGTTTTCCCCAGAAATGACACCACATCATCAGCTTGATAGTGATGTTTTTGTTTATCTTTCTCCTCTGAGAAATGCTAGGAATCAAGTTCCAGGGTAATAACAGTGTGCTTATATACCATTCTTCTAGACAGATTAGTGTCCTACTCAGAGTGGTGAACATAGTCAGTGTTATAATTTGATGGGAGTGGCTTACCCAAGCCACCTGCTGAGATCATGACAGTAATGGGATTCAAATCAGCAGATTGTGGACTCATTGCCCAACCACTTAACCACTATGCTACATCTCTGGTAGGAAGATGGTGGCCTTGTACCTCAGTGGGATATAACGCTATAGAGCTACCTTCAGAAGCTGCAATTTACTCCAGGGGAAGGAGATAAGTTGTAATTCTGGGAGAACTCCAGGCAACCTTGTGGTCAACCACTGCACTTCAGTATGTGGTGGTACACAGAGCAGGGCCTCTGAAGATGCTGTCAGTGGGACAGCAGGTACATATGGGTGACAATGATCCTTCCCACTCCCATGCTATATAGGGTTTCTAAGTCAGCAACAGGTCATTGCAGACCTTCCAAAACTGAATGATATGTCCCATAAAATATACTCCTGCGTACATCCTTGCTGCTGCAGCCACATACAGACTAGATTGTAGTACTCCAGCCTGGATGTAATCAGAGCATATGTAACTGTGGCCAAATCTTGACTTTCAGCTGATTAAGGGTGGTCCACAATGTGGAGGAGACTTTTCCCCTGAGAAGCAACTGAAATAATTGAAAATATATCCAAACCGGTAAAAATAACTTTTATAAAGAAAATGAATAAGAATACTAAGGGACAAAGTGAACCTTAAATGATGCGAATAACATTTCTGTATGCATCTTTAGTATCTTGGTGTTAGCTACTCTTTGTTTACCGATGGACTTCTGCAACCATGCCCAGAATCCCTTGATCTACAGGAGTATTCCACTCAGACCGAGCTTAGTAATGCATCTCTGGCCACTTCAGTTTCTTTATCCCTTTTGGGGAGTTATCCTCTTCTGGGTCTTGCTAATTTCCATTCTACATCAATCCTAACAAATCACACTGTTCCCTTTGGGCATCTTATATTATTACTTGTGTTCAATCTTTTTCCTCCTTAAAGTGCTTGCCAATGTATTCAGGCAGTTCTCCACAGATCCAGCAGCTCTGGCGCTGCTCCACGTTGCATTTGAGGCTTGGCAAAAACATGTTGCAAAGTAGCTTTTATCCACCCCCATGGATTCCAATTTACAGCCTCCTTCAGTCAATGGCAAATATAAGGAGGCTTTGTGAAAGCAGCTGCGGACAGAAATGAGGCAGGCTTGTAGTTCGTGCTTTGTGTTCTGGGACCACTGAGAGTTTGCTCTTCTGCTTAACTTGGTCACTGTTCCTGAATCTCTTTAACATCCTACCTCCAGCCATCTCTCTTCCTTGGTTCTTGAACAGTTTTAGAATAACGGAGGGGGCAAGCCTAAGCAGCTCTACTCAGAAGTAAGTTGCATTCTGCTCATTGGGGCTTACTCCCAGGAAAGCGTTCTGTGGATTGCAATCAACATCCACATCCTAAAAAAACTCCTCAAAATTAAATTAAATAAAAATAATTTGAAAATATTCAAAGTTAATAGCATTTGTTTAGTGTTTCTCTTTGTGCCACCATGCAATACAAGGCGGTTTAGTACCTGTATTGGTCATCAGAGGTGTGCACTGAAAACATTTTTGTTTCAAATCCGGGATTTCTATTATCATTTTTTCTGGGTGGGCATCGCCAGCTCAGATCTAATTCCTTTGGTTTTGTTTGTTATGTGTTTCAGCCCCGTTCTTTGCAATGACGGCTTCCAGGATTTGGGGGGGGGGGGGAGCTGTTTTTGTACTTAACAGAACTAAAATTGCAGAGAATACAGCCCTCCTTCTAAACCATCAATCCACTGAGTTTTTCCTCAGTAACACAACACACACACAATGGACCCTGAAGAAGGTGGGTATTGGAGGGTGCACACTATGGCAGAAAATTGGTTTGCGAAGGGGTAGTGGGGGCAGCAGCAGAATTAAAAACAATTCTGCTTTATGTTCACTTTTTTCTTTTTCTAAAGTACCAGTAAATTATTACCTTTCCATCCTACAGTTTCCTATTGCTGCCAAGTTTCTTTTACTTTGCAGTTTTGTTCCCATGATAAGGGGCAAATCTGTCCTTTTGATGCTCAGAGTGCTGCTGAAAAATGGGGTGTTCTCTCATTAATCAGTACCTATCCCCATCTCCCCAGTGCAGGTGGGCAGGCAGGCAGGCAGCATTATTGTCTGAATCTCCCAGGCTCCCCTTGTGTTTTTCTCATAAGTTGTCTTTCAGCTGTGGGCAGGCAAGATTGTTTTTGAAAGAGCAGAGTAGTCGAATGGCTTGCAGGGGGGCGTGTCATGAAGAATTTGTTTTTAAATTATGTTTTTGTGGATGCTGGATGTGGGGAGGAGTAATACTAAACAGGTCTACTCAGACACAAGTCCCATGTTATTAGTATTCGCTCCCAGGCTATAGAATTGCAGCCAGTGACTGAAGTATGCACAATTCTCCTTTCAAATGTTTCCAATGCTGATAGGTGGGGAGAGGTCTTCCCTTGTGAGGACCTGATTGGCAGTCACAGAACTATCATCCTTATCTTTTTAGATCAGTTTTCAAAGTAAGGAAAAAACACTTTCAGATAACCATACAGGTCCTCTCTCCCTCTGTGTACATATGTACAAAACAGACAGTCTGCTTGAAGTAATAGAAGGAAGGAGCACACTATTTACTTCATTTCTAGTTCTCTTTTCTTACTGTGACTCATGGCAGTTACAAATTTAAAACAACAGAATAAAAAAGTATAATAATGCAACAACGCTTTAAAACTAGATTATGAAATTAGAAAAAAAGCAATAAACCAGTATAATGTTTATTTAATTTATCTAGAATATTTCTATGATACCCTTTTTCCTGCTTGAGGCAACATACAATTAAAAACCAAAATATTAAAACACAAGCCACTGGATATAAGCAGCACAACAACTTTCCATAAAATAAAAGCAACCCATTACAAAGCTGATATGATAAAAAAAAACCCAATTAAAAGCCTGGATAAAAAGATGTGTTTTTGCCTAGTGCCTAAAAGAAAGTGGGTTCCAGGCAAGCCTCAAGGGGGAGAATGTTCCAGAGATGAGGTGCCAACACCAAAATGACCTGTCTTTAGTCTCCACCCACCTCACCTCTGAAGATGGGGGCACAAAGAGCAGGGCTTGAGAGGCAAATATTAACTTGTCGCAGCAGACCCTGCTCTGAAACAGATACTAGTTGCACAAATGGAAAGCAGGTCTGACAATTGCTTTATTTTCATATTTACAGAACATGTTTTTCTCATATATGTTCTCGCTGTTCCATTTTTAGAAAGAGATAAACTACAATGTTCCGATGGATGTCCAGAATAATCTTAGTAGCTTGTTCCAAAGAAGTACAAAGTTTGTTACATTTATTTAATGAGAATGGTCTTCTATAGCTCAGAGAAAAACTCATCATGACATACCGTAGGGAACTGACAGATGGGAAAGTTTTGGTATGATCATATGGGTTTCATGTCATTGAGCCTATATTAGCCACACCCAAAGACTCCTGAATCTCTCAGACTTGGGCTGTGTTAGTCTATCTGATCTTCCAAAAAGTGCTTTGGTGAGATATTTAAAATTGCATTTTATCTTTTAGATCTAAGATATATAGGATAAGGGATGATGGCATGTATGCTTATCTGCATCTGATATCTTTGCCATATGGAATTGTTTTTCATATTTTTATGAACCTTATATATGAGACCATTTCAAGATTGATTAGACTGATTTTAAATAAAAGTCTTAAAGGGAAACAATAAGTGATTTTTGTCTGGGATAGATGGTTTTCACTTTACACCTGGAATAAATAAACTTCTCTTCAGTCAGAAGGTTGTCAGCTTGTAAGAGGCTGAAGAAGAGAACAACCCTTTTAATACCGCTCTGTGGTTTGAAATAGACAAAAAGGCTTTTTTTTGTATCCATGTGTCTATTTTAAAAAGGAATGTTCCCCCCAAAGGAGAAAGATACTCAGTGGCACAAACTGATAGGCTGGATAGTATGGGAGGAGACGATCCATCAGGTATCCTGGCCCCAAGATGTTTAGGGCCTTAAAGGTAAGAACCAGCACATTGAACCATGCCTGGAAACAGATGGGTAGCCAGCAGAACTTTCAGCACCGGGATGATACGATCCCTGTGTAACCCACCTCTGACTGTAGCCCGGCTGCCACATTTTGAACCAACTGAAGTTTCTTAACTGTTTTCAAAGGCAGCTTCATGTACAGCACATTACAGTAATCTAACTTGGATGTGATCAGAACATGAATCAAAGAATGGTCATAGCTGGAGAACCAGTTGGAACTGATAACATGCCACAGAGGAGAACTGATCCTCCAAACATAAGTGAGGATTCAGAAGCACCCCAAGCTACCTTCGGGGGGGATGAAACTCCAGGAGAGGCTAGCTTGTAGTCCCCAAGCAGCTTAATGCATATAATAGTAGAGTGAAACTGGATTACAAAGGTACTTGGACCCAATCTAGACTTATTAAAAGAGTCTAGTCTGGGTTCCCTTCAGCCACACAGCAGGAAATGGCTGTTTTAAAAAAGCAGAGCCTGTTTGGACTCAAAAGCTCACAACTCCCCACCCTGCCATTTTCTACCCTGAAGCAGCACTGAAGCAGGGGATTTATTTCCCCATTTTTGCTGCTCCAGGTGGAGTATCCTGTGCACATGTTGCAGCAAAAATGGGTAAATAACTCTCTCCACCCTGTGCTGTTTTAGCACGGAAAACAGCTGGGGAGGAGGGGCAAAAGCCCTTCCTCCTTCATGCTGGCATTCTGAACCACATGGGCTCTGCTTTATTTTTAAACAGCCACTCTCTGCTGTGTGGCTGTGGTAAACCCAGACCCAACTCTTTAAAAAAGCGAACGTCTAGTTTGGCCCTCAGGGATTCCTTAACCAGTGACAGTGCAGTACCTAATGACAGCCCAGGAGCAAAAGTAATAGGAAACAGTACCTGGTCAACAGCAAAACCACCAATATTTTGCTTCTATTTCCACACGTGTATGCAACTATCACAGAGGTTGTTTCACACTAATTATTTATGTGAATGTGGTGTGAATATATTTTGTTTTATAAGGAATTCTGGTATAGTTAACCCTGCCTTGCAGGCAGGAAATTGAACAACATTCAATCCATTGATTCTGTGCTTTACACTGAGAAAGCCCTATTGAGCTTATGTCAATGAGAATACACTAGTGTAAGTAATTACTGAATTGCTTTCCCAAAAATGAAGGGTGTTTTTACCTTTGAGGCGACAGCAGTGTAAGTGGACTGAATACTCTTTTTGTTGCTGTCTTCCCAGTCCGTATACCCAATTTGATAGAAATGACTGGCAACCTATTGGATCTATGTTGCTATAGCAGTTCCTATAATTAATAGTGCAGCAAACTAAGTTGATTAGCAATGCTGCAATAACGTTACCACCTGAGCAAAGGATTGCTAATTTATATAAATAGGTATGTTAATGTACTTCAGCACCAAGTCTTAAGCATATGATTATTAGATTCCAGATTTGGTTGGGAGGGGCGCTCGGGGGAAAAATCCACCGTATTTTGCTCAGTGTTTCCTTTTAAAAGTAAATTTTTGATCTTCTGCTTGTTTTTTTAAACAGGAAAGAAGAGGCAGCCATGTAAGGACTAAAGGGATTTTAGTAATATAAGCCAGCTGTATTTGAGATTTAAATCCCCCCACACTGCTGCTTGGATCTGTGGTTGGAGGCTTGGATTTTTTTTTTAATTTATTCCATTCTCCGAAATAAATAAATAAATTGGAGCAGGTTTGCATCGGCAGTTCCAATTTACCACAAAGGGAAGCTGCACACTTGAGAGATCCTGTGCAGCCAGCAAGCATTTTATTTTGAAAACTGGAACTGAAGGAGGGGGCAGAGGTGGGGATAATACGAAAGGGTCTAGGGAAGCACAAGAGGGATTTACATACATCAGGTTTCTCTGTGCGGATCAAGCCATATGCTTTAAATCGAGATTTGGAGGAGCAGTAGAAGTAAAGAGCAATTACGTTGATCCTTACACATGGCCACACACACAACATTTGCCCTTCTTTGAACCAGTGCTGGTCCTGATAAGGATGCAGAGCCAGGTTGCTATATCCAGACTAAGTTAAATCACTGTTCCTGCAGGCACTTGACCATATGAAACTGCTTATGTGCCACATCAAACTTTCAGTCTATCTAGCTGAGAACTGTCTGTTGTGAAGGGCAAAAGATATCCAAGGCAGAGGTCTTTTGTAGCCTTGCTACTTAAGAGAGATTCTGTGACTGAATTCTGAATCTACGCCCTCCTCTTTTGGCTCACTGAAGGTGCTATATGGGACTTTGCAGGCTCCATTAATTTCAACAGGACTTGAGTGCTGAAGCTACCAGAACAAACATTAAAATATACACAGGTTGTGGAATTATTTCAGGAATCTTTTCCTTCCCAGTTACTTTAACATTTTGGTAACATTTTATTTATTTGTATCTCATTTTTGTTCCAAAGTGGCTCACTATGACAACAAACACAATATAAGTAAATCAAAACTAACAAACAAAACCACAATAGATCTTGGGCAAGTTGGAATTCAATTGCTGGTTCATCTGGGAATCCAGGTTAAGAGCTAAAGGTTCAGGCCTCTGGTCACCCAAGCTTTCTAGTATCTGAAGAAACAGAAATGCAAACTGGAAGATATTTGGATGCTAATAAAAACTCGTTTATTCGGCTAGGCTTTTCGTTTGGGAGTTGTTGAGCTGCTGCTTTATGAGTTCCAGTTTTATACATTGCCGTTTTATGAGTTAATGTTTTATGATTGATTCTGATTGTTATTTTATTACTAATCTTATTTTTAGTGAAGAGGGAATCAGTGTAATCCTAAACAGAATTGCTCTAGTCTAAACCCATTGAATTAAACACCGAATGTTCCCTATTTCATTTCTTTTTATAGTTGGTTATGTTTTTGTCAACAGTTTTGTTTGGGTTTTTTTTTGCAATTCATTCTGTATATCTGTTTACATAATGTGCATATGACATACAGTTTTTGTATGATTCTAATTTAGTGACACACAAGAACTATTGAAAAATACATATATTTTATGGGAAAACTTTGATGCTGGATTCAAAATTATCACAAAAATAAAGACCAACCAGTTTAGTTTGCACAAGAAAGATGTGCAATTGACATGGGGGATTTGGACTCAAAACAGCAGGGATGTGGAACTCAGAATCATCCATATTTATTTTGTATTTCAAACTCTTTTTAAAAATGTTACACATTTTTATGCACTGGTACACAGATCACAGAAAAGTGATCTAGGGATGATAAAAATAATATTCAGAGGTACATGAAGAATTAAGCAAGAGGGAAGTAAAAGACAATTTTCGACAGAATAATTTGCACTAGTAATAGGTTGTATTTCTGATGTTTAGCTTACTAACTTGACCATCTCTATCTTTTCAGGACTCCAAACTTTCCTCTCCCTTCCTGCCTGTTTGAGGCATGTGCTCAATTTCCTGTCTAACAAAGGCAACCAGATGGGTCATAGCAGTGATGTTCCAGTGTTTGAAGTCATCTCCATTAACCTCAAATCTGAAACACTTAATTTTTCTGTTCTTCACTGACTGGTTTGTTTCATTTTTCTCCCCTCATCACTTAACTTCAGTTCTCTGCTTTGTGACCAAAAAGCCAATTGCGGGCAATTCTTGCCAATTGTGAATTGACAAGTCATTATGCAGAAAGCCTTGTTCTGTTGCTTAGAGAACAGTCATGTTTTTTCCAGTTGCTTGCAAAGGATGTGATGTATGTCCTGCTCCTCTTTGTTTTCAAAATCCAATGAAATTCCCTCCATCTTGCAAAATGACGTGAACAAACACGCTTGCTTACTCAAGTAAGCACTATGCCATTTGGTACCAGAATTTTGGATTCCAAGACTAGACAACCCTATTCTGTCTGAAATACTTTAGACTTTCTCAGCTGGGATAGCATTGAGAGCTGATAAATTTTTGTAAATTATTACCATTTTTGGAGGAGGAATAAGGAAAGAAAGAAGAAGGAATCCCTCTCCATGTTTCATTACAATCCAAACTAGAGAAGACTCTTGGCTGGAGATACTTGCCTTGATTAGGGGCAAGTTATAAAAAAAATAGAAGTTTATATTCCAAGCAGGAATAATTAATGAATGTAGCATCACTAAACATAGTTGACTTTGTAATCTGTTACTGATGGTTAGCTATTGCTTAATACTCCAATTTTTCCAGTACTTACAGTGAAATCCTAAACAGAGTTAAACACCCTTATTTATTTAGTTAGTTCTACTTATATTCCACTGTCCTGGCCAACAAGCTCAGAGCAGATCACATCAATAAACACAATATAAAGATAAAAACAAGGTAATATAACATTAAAAACTACAGCAGTACAATTCAGTAAAACACAGCAATGCACATATTGCACAAATACCTTCTAAGTTAACTTAAGCCAATGTATTTAGAAGGACAACTCACCTTAGGATCACAATGTTAATAACCTTTCATCTCTTTGATTAAAAAGAAAATGTTCTCACTTTGAGGCAATCTGATTACATGTTTGCACATTCCCTCCAACATTTCTCCATTACTTCATACCTATGTGAACTTCATGTCTTTGGATCTATGCCCTGATCTTGAACTGCAGTTTCCAATGCTCTTGAACATGAAAGATGTAAATTAAATCTGACTCTGTGTTTGACATTCTGTAACACCCTTTTTAGTCTTGAGGACACTGGTTAAAAGATATGTTTCCTATGGGAACAGATTTGCTTGGGAAAGCCAGGCAAAACCATACCAGAAGAGAATGAGAAAAAAACCAACCTAGTTTTCCTGCCTTTGAAAGAGGAGGGGGAATAGTTTCAGCACTGCCTAGAATGGAAGAGTAAGCACCGGGTAGCTATTAAGGTCTTAAGCAACAATTTTCAAAAAAGTTACATTGCTTTCTTTGGACCCCAGCCAGCACATGAAACTTACAAATTGCCTTCGTCTCCCAGGCAAAGCTAAATAAAATTGGTATAAGGGATACTGCATTGTTGATTAAGACGCACCGAGTAGCGTTTACTCTGATGCAGCGGATGTCGCACAAGATTAGAGCAATGTCTTTTTTTTTTTTTTTTGAAAAATTTTTATTGGGTTAGAATCCATTATTTCCACATTTACATTCAATTTTCCCCAATTTTTTCATCTCTAACCCCCTCCCTTCCCCCCCCTTTTTGTTGACTTCCAACAGCTTTCCAACCCTTTATCCCCTTTCCCTTACTTTTATTAGCTTCCTCTATCTAAAACAAATATATATTCTCCATTATTCTAAGCAGTACATCCTTAACTATTTTTAACATTATATGCCCAAACTGTAAGCCTTTGTTTCCATCTTAGATAAACAATTTATCCCAATTTTTCAATTTCAAGTATTTCTATATATCATAAACCATATAGATCATACATTCGTTTATATCAAACAATTTGACTTATTCTCTATATATATTACTCATTCTATCTTTTTATAATAGTTCTATATATCTCTCCTCACGTAGTCAATCAATTTGACCCATCTATATCTTCAGACATTCAGTTTGGTACAAAACTTGTCAAAAAAAAAAAAGAAAATATTGTTAGTTAATCGCTCCTTATATTTAGTCCTTATAATTAATTATTTTCTCTATGTTCTGTTTGTTAACCTATATATATCTATATATATGTCAATCTATTAATCTGACTGCTTATTAATTCACATTTATCTCTTCTCCCCCCGGTAAAGTCTCCCCCCTCTACTTCAATACTTCAGTAGTTCTCAAACTGCCACAGTTTTCCTCCCACCTCCCATTTCTTCTCCAGGTATTGTTTCAGCTTCTCCCAGTCTGTGTTGAACTGCCCTGAGTCCAGATCTCTCAGTTTTCTTGTCATCTTGTCCATTTCAGCCATATACAGCAATTTGTAAGTCCAATCTTCAATAGTTGGCACTTCTTGTACTTTCCATTTTTGCGCATACAAAAGTCTAGCTGCTGCTGTCATATAAAATATCAACGTCCTGTGTTGGGCTGGAATTCCCTCCATTCCCAAGTTCAGTAGCAGGAGTTCTGGGTTCTTATTAATTTGAAATTGTAAAATTTCACTCATTTCTCTTATTATTTCCCCCCAGTACTGCCTGGCTACCTCACACGACCACCACATATGATAGAGGGAGCCCTCATGCTTCTTACATTTCCAGCATTTATTAGAAGTATTCAAATTCCCTAGCGCAATCTTCTTTGGTGTCATGTACCAACGATAGATCATTTTGTAAATGTTCTCTTTGATATTAATACATGTCGTTGTCTTCATTGTAGTTTTCCACAAGTATTCCCATGCCTCCATTGTTATTTCTTTATTAAAGTTTATAGCCCATTTCACCATTTGTGTTTTAACTATCTCATCCTCGGTATACCACTTCAACAGTACTTGGTATACCTTGGATATTCTTTTCTTATCTTCTTTAAGAAGGGTCTGCTCTAGTTCCGAATTCTCTATTCGTATACCTCCCTTTACAGAGTCCGAATTATATAAGTCTCTGATCTGTCTATACTGGAACCAATCGTAGTTAGGTGATAGTTCCTCTTGTGTCTTTATTCTAAGTTTGGATGCTTCAGTTTTAGTTATTTCTTTATACGTTAAACATTGTTGTTCATTATCAACAGCTCTCGGGTCTATCACCTCATATGGAACCACCCACAAAGGGGTTCCTTCTTGTAGATAAATTCTGTACTTCTTCCAGATTATGTATAGACTTCTCCGAACAAAGTGATGCAGGAACATCGAGTTGACCTTTACTTTGTCATGCCATAAATATGCATGCCATCCAAATATTTTTTTATATCCCTCTAGGGCTAATAGTTTCTTGTTCTTTAATGTCATCCATTCTTTCAACCAAACTAGGCAGATTGCATCATGATAAAGTCTCAGATTGGGCAGTTGCATTCCGCCTCTTTCCTTTGCATCTTGTAAAACTTTCACTTTCACTCGAGGCTTCTTGCCTGCCCAAACAAAATCTGATATTTTCCTCTGCCATTTTTCAAATTGTTTGGAGTCTCTGATGATTGGTATTGTCTGTAGCAAAAACATTACTCTTGGTAACACATTCATCTTAACTGCTGCAATCCTGCCCAACCATGACAAATTCAATCTATTCCATTTAATCAAGTCTCTCTCTATCTGAGTCCATAGTTTTTCATAATTGTTTTTGAATAGATCTATGTTCTTTGCAGTTAATTCGACTCCCAAATATTTCACTTTACTTGTTACTTCACAATCCGTTGTTTCCATTAACAATTGTTGTTTCTGCTTAGTCATATTTTTGCATAATATCTTTGACTTCTTTTTGTTAATGAAGAAACCTGCCAAGTCTCCAAACTCCTTGATCTTATCTATCACTCTTGGCATGTTCTCCAATGGGTCCTCTACAATTAACATTATGTCATCCGCAAATGCTCTGACCTTATATGAATAGTCCTTTATTTTTATTCCACGAATTTCATCATCTTGACGTATTTGTATCATCAGAATCTCCAATACTAAAATGAACAACAATGGAGATAACGGGCAACCTTGTCTTGTTCCTTTACTTATCGTCAATTTCTTGGTCAATTCATCGTTCACCACAATTGCTGCAGTCTGGTCTCTATAAATTTCCTTAATTGCTCTGATGAATCTTTCTCCCAATTGTAGCTTTTCCATAGTGGCAAACATAAAGTCCCAGTTTAAATTGTCAAACGCTTTTTCAGCGTCAACAAAGAAGAAACCAACCTCTTTGTCACAACGCTTGTCATAATATTCAATAGCATTGATCACTGTCCTTAAGTTGTCTCTTATTTGTCTGTCTGGCAAAAAGCCTGCTTGTTCCTCCTCTATGACTTCCGAGAGCCACCCCTTCAATCTCTCCGCCAATATCTTCGCAAAAATTTTATAGTCATTGTTGAGTAGCGATATAGGTCTATAATTTTTCACGTTAGTCAGGTCTTGGCCCTCTTTTGGGATCAATGATATATTCGCTTCACTCCAAGTTTCTGGAATCCTTTGATCCCTTAAAACCCCATTCATCACCTCTTTTAGGAGTGGTGCCAGTTCATTAGCCATTGTCTTATAGAATTTAGCCGTAAGTCCATCTGGCCCTGGCGCCTTTCCTAGATTTGCAGATTGTATTGCCTTACTTATTTCCTCGTCAGTTACTTCACTATTCAACTTATTTCTCCAAGCTTCCGAGATTTCTGGAAGTTTGGTTTTCTCCAAATATGACGCTATTGATTCTTTGTTTACTTCTTTTTTATTATACAGCTTAGCGTAAAATTTATAAAAGGCTCTACTAATGGTAGCCTGCTCCAAATACGTTTTGTTATCTTCGCAAATTTTATTTATTATCTTCTTTTCCCTTTTCTTCTTCAATTGCCATGCCAGGTACTTCCCAGGTTTATTAGCACCCTCAAACGCTTTTTGATTCAGTCTTTTGAGATTCCACTCCAATTCTTTATTGCTCATTGCTGTTAGCTGTTCTTGAAGTATTTTAATTTCCTGGTATACCTTCTTTTTCCCTGGTCTCTTTTTTAGCTGTATTTCTTTGGCTTTTATTTTCTCCTCAATCTCTTGTCTTTTCTCCTCTTTCTTCTTTCTTGCTCTACCATTTAAGTCCATTAGTATGCCCCTTACAACCGCCTTGTAGGCATCCCAAACTTTATTGGTTGGTACTTCTTTATTCACGTTGTATTGTATAAAAAACTTTGTCTCTCTTCTCAGTATTTCCATATTCTCTCTTTCCTGTAACAAGTCCTCATTTATTCTCCATGCTTTCCTTTTTCTCTTTTTTCCAAATTTCCACATAATTGGGTTGTGATCTGAGCCTACCATAGGCATTATTTCTACCTCCTTAGTCCATAATACTAAGTCTTTTGAGGCCCAGATCATATCAATTCTTGATAATGTAGAATGCCTTGCAGAATAAAAAGTAAACTGTCTGCTTTTAGGATATTCTCTCCTCCATACATCTTCAAGAGTCTCTTGTTGAATCAACTCAAAAAAAAGCTTTGGTAATAGTCCTCTTTTCTTTTGTGCCGTTGTAGTCTTTTTGTCTAGTTCCAAGTCTGTCACTCCATTGAAGTCTCCAGCAAGAATTATCTGGTCGTATGCAAGATCGTCTAAATGCTTCCTTAAATCCTCAAAGAAGCTTTCTTTTGCACCGTTAGGTGCATAAAGTCCGACTACCAACACTCTCTTTAAATTCCAAATACATTCCACTGCTACAAATCTAGCTTCCACATCTCTCATAACAAATTTTGGCTGTAGCTCCTCTTTTATGTACAACACCACTCCTCTTTTTTTCTTGTTGGAGGCCGCTACATATTCTTTGCCCAATTTTCCAGATTTTAAATATTTTACATCCTGCTTTCTGATATGGGTCTCTTGCAAACAAACAATGTCACATTTTTGTTTTAGTAGCCAGTGAAAAGTATTTTTCCTCTTATTCGGTGAGTTTAGTCCATTTACATTCCAAGATAATACTTTACACTCCATACTCATGATCTTGTTGGTAAGTCTTTTTCATTGTCCTTAATAAATCGCTCCATCTCTCGCTCAGATCTGATGCGTTTTTTGGCCCCTCCAAACTCAAAGGACACTCCTTCCGGTAACTCCCATCTGTACCTGATTTTCATGTCCTTCAAAATCTGAATTAGCACTTTATATTTTTTCCGGTCCAGTAACACTGATCTGGGCAGTTCCTTCATTATAATAATCATCTTGCCATCAATCTCCAATGGATCTTGAAACTGTTTTGTCACAATCCTCTCTTTCATATTTCGTGTTGTAAACTGCACAATCACATCTCTTGGTAGTTTCCTCTGGGTTGCTATTCTCGAATTCACACGGTATGCCACATCTAGGATAGCCACAACTTCCTCCTCCTCCTTCCCCAGGTACTCAGCCAACACCTCAGTCATCTGTTCTTGCGCTGACTTTCCTTCCACTTCTGGCAAGCCACGAAAACGTAGCTGCTTCTCCATATGTTTAGTTTCTGCAACTGACATTCTCCCCTTCACCAATCTCATCTCTGTTTGTTGCGTGTCTGCTAAATTCTCCATCGCGTCTTCTACTGTTTTAACTCTCTGCTGCGTTCCTTGTAATTCACTTCGTATTGTTTCCATACCTTTTTTCACTTCTGACAGCTCCGATTTTACTGTCTGTGTAACCTCTTTAACCTCTTTTATCAGCTCCAATTTCGTGTCCTTAAGTTCTTTAATCATATCTAAAAGTTTTTTGTCCAGGTTTTTATCCAGGTTTTCTATTGCCGATTGCCACTCTTTTTTTGACATCGTGGGGCTTGCTTTAGCTCGCTCCCACGAATCCGCTCTCTTCCTTAACTCCGTGGCGTAAAATTTAACGTTTTTCTATTTTAAATGTCCCGGTCTTCTTATAGAAATTAAATTTTAAAGAGTCCAAAATGTCGGGCGTCTTTTCTCTATGGTTTCTCTATGATTTTGTAATCCAAGATGGCCTACTTCCTCTTCCGCTGAAGCCGCGACCCTTCCCCTTTCAAAAATGGCGATTCCCTACTTCCTGCCCTCCAGCAAGGGCCGCTTCTCTCCAGCCACTCTATTGTTATTACGCACTTCCTGTCTCCCGTCTTCCCACAGCAGATCTCGCGATGGTGTCTTTTTCTCACAGCTCCAAAGCCACAGGTATTCAAAACAATAGTCCCATTTCTTTAATAACTTCTTTAAACTTAGTCTCTTTTTAAATTCAATTCCTGCCGAGTCTTCCCCTCCTTTTCACTAGTCTGTTGCAGTTTAAAAATCTACTTTTTTTCCTCTCTGTTTTTATCAATCTGTCCCGTCTCAGAAGATAATGATCTTTACCTTCTCTTCACTTTTCTCGGGTTGTAATCGCTGTTTCGATTTTAAGTTCTCCTCTCAGCTTCTTCCCCCAATCGATGCTTGGGTATGTAGGTCTTATGCCAGCCGAATTGGCCCCAAAACTGCCGCAGAGATTATAGCCGACCCGTCGCAAGGTGGGACCTCAAGGATCGGGGGGAGACTCGTTGTGTAGAGCCCCCCCTCGTCCGAGATCTAGCTCACCCTAGGGTCTTGAGCGTTCTTTGCCTGCTCCCCGCCTGAGAGCAGTCGGCCGCGGGCTATTTTCACCCCGCCGGCCGGTTAAAACGGCAGTCCGGTCAGCTCCGCAAGTGGAGCTGCGTTAGACCTCCATGGATCCCAAACAGGAAGTCCCCGATTAGAGCAATGTCTTAATAGGTACTACAGCTTTTTTGGGTAGCCTTGAAAAAAACAACTGTCCCCCAAAGCTGCTGAAATATTAAAGGAAACAGAGATTTGCTCCTTCACCCTGTTGATCTGAAGTGTGGAGCTTTCCCTAACAGCCCCATGAATGGTGAAGCAGAGGATCAGAATATATAGTGGCACGTAAATGGTAGTGCTGCAGTGAGTTGCTACCAAGTCGCTGAGCCTTTTCCTCCTGATGTATTTATGGCCTCTAATCTTCCTTTGGCTGCAGTCCCTATCCAAACTCTATTTCAATCCACTGCCTATGCAGCGATTATTTCAGTAGGTTTTCTTTTCTTGCAGCTAGCTATACCAATGATCCACAGTTATATATGTGTCAGTTTGGGAATTCAGCCTTTGAGTGGAGCTGCTTCTCCAATAAGCATAGGGACTAGACCTTTGAGGAAGAAACTCAATTTGATGTGCTCATTTATGCTATACTATACTGAACTGCCAGCTTCACTCAGTGGGTAAAATCAGGACTCTTCTAGATCTACCATAGACATCACTGAACTGGAATGATTTGAATTTTCAGGCCATGCCTGCACAACGTTGCCTCACTTTTATCCCAGCATCCAAAATTAACACATGAGACATCAGTTAAACTAAGGGTTAACTAAGTGCTGTTTACATCAACAAAACACTGCCTTGAGCGCAAACAGCCTACCACTGCTTCCAGTGTTTTTGGCAAATTCACTCTGGATCCAAACTTGGCTTCTTACTTTGTATATCCTAAAAATTGAGAGGTGATAATAAGCCTCAACCCCTCACCCCCCAGTATGTGCCACTCAGGCAACTAAAGGCTTGATGGATGCTGCTCAGTACCAAGGGGGCACCTTCCCTATCCAATCTCGTCACTCAAGCCAATGATGGAGAGGCTTGGGAATGGCCCTTCCTCCTTCAGTTTCTCAGGGTGCTTCTCAATTGGCCATCCCTAGATGCTAGCACCATGCCCTACACTGGCTGTCCCTAGTTACAGCCTAACCAGCCCAAAGACCAGGCCTAATTATAATTAAATCACTGACTGCTCAAGCAATGCAGAGCAAGTAAGAAAAGGACCCCTTCTATGCCAATTTGAAGGAAACCCCCAAAGTTCCTGCTCATCCCTGAAAAGGTGACCAGCTAATCTGACATTATTGAGAAGATGAGTGGACCAACTTGCAGCAAAAGGAGGTGGGGCATCATCTTAAATAATTGCTTCCTATTTCCTTCCACATTGGCTGGACCACATAGGGGAAACCTGTAATTTTCTTCCAATTCTTTCAGAAATGCAGCAAGCATGGCATTGTTAGTATTAGGAACTCACTGGGAAGTGACAACAGCCCTGGAGTAAGTCAAGCTGCGAATGTCCTGCAGTGGTACAAGTTAGCACTACAGGGCCACTTGGCTCAGTGGGGCTGGCATTACCTCACCTGTTAGTGGTCCCACCCACTATCATAATAGGGTAACTTATGATTATGGACTATCATAAAACCCTCTCCTCATGTGCTTAAAACACAGACAAGCTTCATGGCTAGACAGGAGATAGAAAAGTACTGGAATGTGAGCAGTGAGGAAAGACTAACTTTCAGCCCCACACCACAGAGATATGCAAAACCATAGAACAATAGAGATCTCCAGAAGTACTTGAATGAATCCATTCATATACCCTTCCAATCATACCTTTATCCACTCTCCTATTATAGCCTCACCCATCCAGCCATTGCGGTTCATCAATCATATTTTTACATTTGTAGTTCCTCTTGGGAAGGCATAATCATACCTTCCCAGTTTTATTGTCTCACATTGGAGACAGCTCCCCAGTTCATTGTCCCACCTTGCAGAAAGCCTCTCAATTCTTTGTATTGCCCCAGAGACAACCATTAAGTCATTGTTTTGGGGCAGAAGGTGCAGTACTACCCCAGGATATGTTCCACAGCATAAAGGGATTGTCCATTGCATCATTCTGTGTGTGTGCTCTGACCTATCATACAGCCTTGGACTGCATGTCTGAACCTTACTCCCACTTCTTGCCATGGAATGCTGGTCACTGAAGCTGCTCTTCCTCAGACACCCTCTGTCTTCTGGAACTGGTAATGACAGCCTAACCCTGCAACTCTCTCCAGTTTTCCTCCCTGTTTTTCTAGTTAGCTGTGTGTGTGTTGTTGTTGTTTTTTTTGTATGTAATTTATTATTTTAAATAAAAACTCCTTTTTGATTAAACACCTGATTCTTTACTAAAAGAGTTCTCTAGAGAAAAGGATCCTGGTATACTTAGGCATAAAAGATCCTAAGTTACCCATCCCCTTGCTGCTTCTCCTTGTTGCTAATTCTCCCAATTTACAAGGAGACCACCTCATTGGGTAACACACCCACTGCATCATCCCCCCAAACTGGAAGCAGTGCAGGAAGAGACAGGTGGTAATCTACTGCCATGGTTGATGAGGCATCTGAACTAAGAGGCCTCTGAGGTCTGAGCAGGGTTGCTGGCACTTGGCTCTACTTGGTTTTGGTCACCTGTGGCCTCCCAGGGCAGTAGACCCCAGGAAGTTTTCTTGTAAGTTAAACACCCAGTCCAGCCATTGCACCACAACCAACACATTTAATAGCTAACTGTCCCCTGCATAGATGACAACAGGAGCAAAAGTAGGTTACCCACAGGCAAGGTCTCCACCTATTTCATGACTTCCCTGGTATGAAAAAAAATATTTTGAAAATTAAACGTAAGAAAAAGGGTAAAAGCCCTCAAAATTGGACCATAATCCAGAAGGAGTGGAATGTTGAGAATAGCTGAGAGCACAGGAATAAAGGCGAAGGAGAAATCAGGCCTTTGCTGAGGACCTTGGGAGTATAGAAGGAATGGGGGAGATTAGGGGAGGTGAGTGGAATGGGATTTGTAAATCGCCCCACAATTCCTTACCAATCTGCTGCTTGTTTTCTCCTGTTAAGATGGTGCACTGGCCATGAAAAGTTCAAAGGGAAGAAAGAACCATTAGACCACGGTGATTCTGTTATGCTGCCACAGCTTTCATTAACAGCAGAACTTTTGCTGCACAGCAAATCTACAAGAAAAAACTTTCAGATGCAGACAATATCCTGTTTTAATCTAAGGGACACACAAAGAACTAGGACCAAAAAAGGGAAGGTGGAGCTAGAGTATTTTTATACTGTTTGCCCCATCTACATTCTTTCTTACCATTTTTAAGATAGTTTTGTCTTACTTTTGTTCTGCTGTTCTGACAACATAATATGTATAATAAGAAAATTTAAGGCCATATATCACATGATGCCCTGACCTGGATAGGCCAGGAAAGCCTGATCTCGTCAGATCTCAGAAGCTAAGCAGGGTTGGCCTTGGCTAGTAATTGGATGGGAGACCTCCAATGAAAACCTGGGTTGCAGAGGCAGGCAATGGCAAACCACCTCTGGAAACCCTGCCAGGGGTCACCATAAGTCAACTCTGACTTGAGGGCTGGGTTTCATTTCATTCATATCACATGGTAGAAGAAAAGGAACGTAACAGTACCTTGTACATTAATGTTACTATAGAAGCAGGGAAGCTACAAGGACTTGTGGGGGACATCTCATTTTCCCTCCCACCCCATTTCCTCTTTCCATTTTCTGAAAGTCCCCATAGCCTCTCCCCCTTTCCTGCTCCCATCTCATGCCCATCCACCAGGTATCCTACTTTTATTGCCCCCTCCCCGCCCCCCCCCCCCCAGCAGTCTCTATTGGGAAAACAATGGCCCAGTTGTGCCATGCTGGCTGCTTGGATGTGCCCAGTTACATAGTAGGGAATTCACAAGAATTTACTTCTCCCTCCCCACACTATTTCCTCTTTCCATCCTAATGACAATCCTGTACCTTCACCTATCTCTGCCTCTTTCTCTCCTCACCCACCAACCAACCTACTTTTTAACTGCTCCCCTATCTTCAGCTATGATTATTATTTATTTGTTTTTGTTTATGGTATTTATAGTCTGCCTTTCTCCCTGAGACTCAAGGCAGATTACACAGTGTGAGTCAGTACAGTCAATATCAATAAAATATGTAACGGGTATATACATGCAAATCTGCAAAGATTTTAAAAAACAGCAGCAATCTAATACAGAACTGAAGAAATGCTGAAACAAAGCATAAGCAATTCTACAATTGACATATTGAACAACATTAGAACTACTCAGTAGGATCATACTTATAGCAATAGAAACTGTGTCTATGGTCCATCAATATTTACAGCAATAGCAGTAAAGTCTGTGGTCCTTTCATATCCCCTTACTGGTAGATCTCTCTGAGACTACTTCCTTTAACTCCTCTGAGTAAAAGGCCCTCTGAAATAATTCAATTTTGCATCATTTGCGGAAGGCCAGGAGAGTGGAAGCTTTCCTAAGCTCCTCAGGTAGAGAAGGCCAAAAGGCAGTTTTGGACCTGCCTTTCTTTCCAATGGGGACCCAAAGCAGCTTACATCATTCTTCTCTCATCTATTTTATCGTCACAACTCTTGAGAAGTACATTAGGGCTGAGCATTTGTAAATAGTCCAAGGCCTCCCACTGAGCTTCCATGACAGAGTGGTGATGCAAAGCTGGGTCTTCCAGATCCTAATCTGAAAATCTAACCACTATACTACACTGGCTTTGATGAGGTGAGTCCTGGGTGAGTTATACAAGTCATGTGGTAGTAAGTATCCCAGTCATTTCTGGAAGTCCTGATCCAGATGAGTCCTCCCATGAAGGCCAAAACAGCCATAGAAAAGGCCGTGCCTTCTCCTACTGCCTTTTACTGACAGAAACCAAGTCTTGAAGGCTGACAATAATGTTGTAGTTGCCTAGGAGAGCTGCTGTAGCATAGTGTTTACATGGCTGGGTTGTGGTTTGACTCCTATTACTGCCATAAACTCTGCATATGGCCTTGGGTAAGCCACTCCTCTCAGCCCCAGCTCCCCATCTGTACTGTACGAATTATAAAACTGACTTTGTTTACCGCTCTACATGTGGCACTAATCAGTCCAGAAGGGCATTATATAAGCATACTGTTGTTGTTTCTGTTATTGCTGTTGTTGTTGCTTCTGTTTTTGTTATTGGAATAGCCACTGAAGGCATTTGTTTCCATACAACTACAGATGCTGTTTCCATTATTTGGGAGGGAGGACTAACCCCTTCTTTGTTTTAAATTTCAGGGGTTTCCCCCCTTGTAAACCTGGGGCATTTTTCAGGCTTGTAGAAAGATCAGTCTTATTTGTTTGTGGAAGCAGTCTCTGGATTTAAGTATCCACAAATTTAGCCACATTGAAAGTTAGATATATTGATTATTGATATCTGCTACAGCAAATCCAGTTAAGCTAAATTAAAAAAATAAAATTACCTAAACATCTCAGGAATTTATTTTAAGAGTACATATATTCAACAGGTTTAAATTGGCTTAACAATTATAATCTCTTCTCCCACCCCCACCCCCAAAAAACCTGGAAAATGGTCATTCTACGAGTCACATATGTTGCTGCTAGTAACAACCAGGAGTTTGGGGATGAAATCTTCACTATTAGAGATATAAATCTGCTTTAATTGCATACAGCTGAGATACACCCTAAGAACCTTTCTTTTGTACTAATATATATGTGAAGACATACATCCACTATTATTTTGTTTGTCTCAGAGTCCACATATATGCTCTGCACTTCTGTAGCAGGAATATTATATCTTCTGCTAGCTGAAAATACAGTCTTTATACCTGGGTAAATATAAACCTTCCCTAAATGCATCCATTGTGGTTGTCTTTGGAGTGCAGAACGTGGTTATAAGAATGTCATAGACATCTATTGGAGTTGTTAGGGAGGACCACATTACTTGTGGGTGAATGGGTATGCATTTCCTCAGCGGGCAATACTAGCACTGGAGTAACATTTAAAAGAAGTGTCAAACAGCAAAGCTACCCTCTATTTTCCCTGCACCCAAGCAATGACTTGTCATGCTGAAACCAGAGTTATATTTATTTTCACTTTATTCCTTGAATACTTCTTTGGAGTTTTCACTCTTTGGCCTTTCTCCAATTTCAGAGTGCACAGCCAGGGAGAAGGAGATATCCCATGAACATCCCAAAGTAACCATCTTTTAAAAATGAGAGCGAGAAAAGAAAGAAACAAGGAACCCACAGCAGCACAGCTATGCCTGCACAATAGGCAGTTATCTCGCCTTCCCATTACATGTGTGGATAAGGAATTGCAGGAGTTTCATGCCAAAGTCAAATAGCACTTAGATCTGGACTTGTTTTGTGAAGCAAGGACCCCAAATGGCTTGGCTATGTGACATGAACTGTTGGTGTATAGAGGGAATCTCTTTGGAAGGAAGAGATGCCACCTGGTGGCAACCTTGCAAAATAAACAGACATCTGGATGCAGAAACCACAGGCAAATTTTCTACAAAGGAAATGGAAGGAAGGGAAAAAATGAAAACCATTTCAGTCTCAGCATTACTAGGCATCTACATTTTTTTCTACATCCATTCAAGTTAATGCTTATCCCAAGCCATTTCTACCCTAAGAAGCTTACAGCACAATTCTATGCAGGTTTATTCCAGTTCAAATCCATTGAAATTAATGGGCTTATACTGGAGTAACTTTTCATAAGTTTGCCCAGGTAGTAATTAGGCAGTGTTAACATCTGGAAATTCAGCCTCAAGGATTCATGCAGTCCTTCAAACCCTTATTATGGTCACTGAGTTGCAATGCTGAGCAGTGTCGTACAAAGTCTGGGGGTAGGGGAAGGGGGTGGGGGGTGCTGCAAAGCTGGGTGGTCATTCATAGCTGTGTGCAAGAGAAGCTTTGGAGGGTGACGCAAAAGGTCCTTGATGAATGTTCTCCAAGAATATTCAGGCAGTCAAGTTACTTCCTGGTGGAAGCTCCTGGGGAGCTTAGCTGAGACACCCTGCTTGGATATTAAAATAGAAGTATTTCATCTCCATCACTGACTTTGGAAGGCCAGATGCTCTCCGGATATGAAAAGACATAGAGGGATTGCTATGGGGCAGCAATGACTGAGTGGATGAAATGGAAGAGAAGCATGTGTGGTGCCCTGAGCTCTTTGGAAGAAAGGAAGGATATATTTTTAAACGTCTGCCTTTTTAAAAGCAAACCCACTATTACCATAGAAGTACTGAAATGCACATAATTGTTGTGCTTGTCACTGAAAATATTTCTTCATAAAATGATCAGGTTGCTCCAGTTATAGGTGTATGGCATATTAATATGCTACATACAGAGAGTATACAGCATGATATGCTTCTCACAGAGAGTAGGTGGAGTTGCAAACCGGTATTGGGATGGTAACAATTCAGACTAAATATGTAGGCTCACATTCTGGGATGAAAAAAGACTGGCATATCACGGGGAAAGCTAGAACAGAATGGCTCTCTTGGCACCTAGAATGCACTCAAGTACTTGGGCTCCTTAGGCCTTAAGCACCCAAGACACGCATTTTTTTCTCTTTAATATTCAATAGGTACAGCTGAAAAAAGGAACAGATAAATAAAAACTAATATTCACTGATATTATTAGACAAATGAAATCCAGTCCTTTTCTTAAGTGTATGTACTAAAAAAAAAAAAATCCAGGGGATCCTGTTCCAGGTTTGATGTATTAAAAATAATAATCCAGAATTCCTGAAATCTGGGTCAGATTCTGTGATCTGAGTTAGAGACTCCCAGATTTAAATGGCCAGCCCTCAGGGGGCTAGGGGGGAATTTTTTAAACAATCTTGACCAAATTTGAAGATGACCTACTCCTGACTGTTCCCTAAAGAACGTCCAGATTTCAGGATGATTGGACCCCGGCATCCAATTTTACAGGTCCCCAGCCACTCTCCATTGTTTCTTATGAAGGACACATTTCCAAGCCTTTTAAACTCCATGCCCCCCCCCCCATACACACACAGCTTGGGATTCTATGGTTCAACATTAACTCCTGTGCAAGTTTATTGTCAAACCAAAGAATCCCTATGGAGAATTCCTATACTGAAGCAAGGGGGGAAACTAAGTGAAGCTGTGGAGTTTAAAAAGCAGTAAGCAGTGACAGCTTGAAGGGGCTCTTTTGGCGTTTGGGGGGAGAAGCAGAATGGAATGGGAATCCACTCTGCCTGCTGCCTCCTCCCCCACTTCTCTAGCCTCCTGCAGCTCTCCTGCCGTAGTGCAGAGCTCAGCTCCATTCATGTCAGTACCCTCTCACTTGTTGCCTGTGATGATACCTGCAGATCCCTGCTGTGGCTGAATAATCTGGCCCAGCAGAGTCCAGGTGCCCAGATCAGATCCAGGGTTTTTCAATGGGAAATGGGAAAGCTGGATTTAGCCAGATCAGCATAAATCTGTTTTTTTCCCTTGTTTGGAGAATCAGATCACTCACCTCTACTTAGTCTCATAACAGTGGATAATAGTTGCTACTAGAATTCCACACTGAAGTAAAGTTAAGGATTGTTCTTTAAGCAAAATGTCTGAAGAATTTTGAGGGAAGTCAAGAGTTGCCAAGAACTAAATCCTTGGCAAGGGCAGATTCAGCACATCCCTAAGTTGTCTTTTGACTTCACCTAAAGCAAATTCGCAGGTTTCTTCTCAAGGAGCACACTGATTTCAAAGGAAGCCAAAGTAATATCAGTATAAGATGCATTTCTTGGAGACTGCAAGAGTGAGAAGGATTTGTATGTTAAACAAGAGGGCTGTGGGGAGAGTTATTTTACAGAGTTACAGATGTTCACCAGTTATACATTATCAGTAAATAATCCTGTCATTTGAGGCTTTCTTGTGCTAATGGGTTAGATCCAGCACATAAACTTCTTTGCTCCTCATTTCTGCATCCTGTGTCCAGGTGGGATCTGCCTTCCCACATCTTAATTTTTCTTCCTTTCTGTTCATGCAGAGATGAACAGAAAGTGGTGGGATACGGTGAGTTGTATACCCCACTTGTTGTCTACTTTGATAACAATGTGCAGCTCTGGTAATTGTCTATTGTGTGAAATGTTTTATGACCTGAATTATGGTTTATTTAAATTAGGAGTGGGAGGAGAACAGTGATGGCTGCAGAATGAATAGTACATAAAATTCAAGGAGGGGGGGGTGGAGAGAGAGAGAGAGAGAGAGAGAGAGAGAGATCATGTACTGCAAAAGAAACACTTTAAAAAGCAGTAAGTTCCTCTTCGTATTGGCACTGCAGTGTTTGCAGCATGGCTTAGCATGCCTCATCCTGTTAAATAAATATTGTGACAGTTCTAATCCTAGCAAGCGGGGATGTAACCAGAACTTGGATTTTCACTGAGGGCAAACAGTAATGGGTGCACTTTAAGTATTTCAAATAAGCCTCTCATTTAGAGCTACAAAGTCAGTGCTGTTTGTTAAATAAATACCCAAGTCATCTGGTACGAGGCCAATAGTCATGGTTAAAGAAGATGTAGCACATGAGCAGATATTTAGTTCCACTGTTGGGCAAGCAGGCTCACATATGCTGAGGGAAAAGGCATTTAAATTTCCTTTAACGCAAACAGCTACAACAAAGAACAAACAAAAACATACCCTCTGCCTTCCCAAATCCCTCTTTATCTAAGGCAGTCCTCTCCTTTAGGATTCTGAAGGCAATCAAAACAGACAGCTCCAGAACGGCAAGGGAATTAGGTATCATTTAATTGCTGAAAGGAAAATGACAAATGCTGGTTCATAACTAACTTGCTATGGCCACTTTGTAAAATGTTAATTGGAATCCCTTGCACTTCTCCAAGGCCTTTAATGAATTAATGGTGATGCCACTCTCTATTTATGGGTTGGTTAAATTCCAAGGCAAATCCATTTACCTCTTGTATATTATTATTAAACTTCATATGTCCATTACATAATCAATAAGCTGCACTTTCATTAATCTAAATGAAGGCTTTCCAGGAGTCCCTTCTTTAACACTGGAGTCCCTCTCCGTAATGATTTGAAACCCCATTTTGAATTTGTGAAGCTGCTGTGTTCCTTTTTCGTTTGGTGACCCTTTAGAGGCTTATGGTACACCATTATTGTTTTATTTTATTTTTTTAATTTACACTGGGAAAACAAGTTTTATTGAAGGGAATATTTGTCAGCATCATTTTTTTAAAAATCTCCAGATGGCTGGGCTGCTGTAGAAACATGCTTTTTTATTGTTTGCTATGCTCCAGATCTCTCTCAATTTGATCTGGTTGCGTGCACCTTCCCCATTGCTGGTAGTCAGGAGGGTGATTTAGCTTTTTTGGACGCTGTTTTGAGAACCTTGCCAGGGATGCTGGGGAGGAAGAGCTTGTTGATGGTAAGATCAGTGTCTTCATTCAAAAGGCAAAGGTGTGTGTGTGTGAGCACACATGCACGAATGTGTGAGAGAGAGAGAAAGGAAGAGGAGCTCACAGTAGGAACTGTCACATCCTCTTCTTGGAAGGTCTGTCAAAAGCAAGAATTTTGTAAATTATAAACATCTTTGCAGACTATTAACCTTCTTGAATTTGACGATCATTCTCTCATCAGTACGCATTTTCCCTCCTCATTGACTTGACTTAAAAATATAGACACATATCTAAACATGCATTTCCAAAAGCTTAAAATGTATGTATTGGGGGGGGGGGATTTCTGGTGATTCCCACCTTCCATTGTAGACTCCCACTCTACCTCCTGTGCTCTTTCTGAAGGTCTCCTGAACCCCCATGAACAAACTTTTTTTCTCCACATGGTTTTGCATAATTTGCAGGAAGCCAGGAGAGTGGGAACTACCTCTTCAGGTAGGCCATTCCATAAGGTAGAGGCCACTACAGAGAACAGACTGTTGATTTTGCCTTATGTGCAATGTGGCACGTGCAGAATGCCCTTTTCAGATGAGTGAAGCTGCTGTGGTGGAACATAAGGCAAGCGGCAGTCCCATAGATCTGAAGGATCAAGGCCATGGAGAGTTTTGTATGTGATAGTACCTTGAATTGAGCCTGATAGATGAGAGGTAACCAGTGGAGTGAGTGCAGAACTGGAGTAATATGTATGTTCCTCCTAGCTCCCAATAATAGCTGAGCTGCAGCATTCTGCATCATCTGAAGTCTCTGACTTAACTTAGAGGAGAGACCTATGTACAGTGCATTACAGTAGTCAAGTCTTAGGGTTACCATGGCTCAGATCCAGGAGACCAGATTGGCTGTGTTGAGGTAGGCTAGAGTGAGATTGTAGGCTAGATTGTAGAAAGCATTTTTGCAGCTACCCTAACATGCTTTTCTAGCAGTAGTGCTGGATCCGATATGACCAATAGGCTCTTAACTGAGTCTGCAAGTGTCAGATAAACTCCATAGAAAGTGGGGGATACAATGTCTTTCAAGATCTCTTCTTTCTCAACCAGTATCACTTCCATCTTATCCAGTTTCTGTCTTATCTGGGTTCAATTTGTTTTCTTTGAGCCATTTGACCACAGCTCTCAGATAGCTACCCAAGATCTCTGCTGCCTCCTACAGTGATTTAGATAGTTGGCTCTCACCTGCATGTTAATGGCATCCAATTTCATAGTTAAGAATGAGCTCTCCTAAAGGCTTTACATAGAGTTTGAACAACATAGGCAATAAGATTGTGTGCCCTGTGGAACCCTGCAAGATAATTCCCACTCTGGAGATAGCTGGTCTCCAACAGCAACCCATTGAGTTTATTCCATGAGAAATTATTTAAACCAGTCCAAGACACATCTCTTGATACCCACTTCTGCCTCCAAATGTCTCAACAAGATGGCATGGTCCACTGTATCAAAGGCTGCAGATAGATCCAGGAGGAGCAACAAAGAAACATGGCCTTGCTCTATGTTCAGGCAGAGATCATCAACTAAAGCCACCAGAGCAATCTCCATTTTATTGCCTGGCCTGAATCCAGATTGAAAAGGTTCAAAGCACCAGACTTATCCAAGAAGCCCTGGAGTTGGTCAGCTACTGCTCTCTTAATCGCTTTACCCAGAAAGGGCAAATTAGAGACTCGGCAGTAACTGGCTATGCCATTTTTGTCTAGAGATGGTTTTTAAAGTAGAAGATGGATAATCACCTGTTTCAGTAGCTCGGGAAAAGAGTTTTATGATAGATCCTGACATTTATGATAGACCTCAAGGGCTCATTTATGTGGTCCTTACATGATTTTAACAGCTGGGTAGTGGCCTTCACAGATGCCAGGATCCTGTCAATGTCTATCATTGTAAGTGGTTCAACGTGGTCCATATGTGAACCAGTAGGTGTATTAAGCATTTATTCCACCACATCTGTATTACAGCTGGCATCCAGATGAGACTGTATCATGCTATTTTATCGGCAAAAAACTTTGCAAAGTCATGACAGCTAATTGCCTGTTCTTGACTGTAAAGGATCAGATTTAGGAGTTAGAAGATGCTGAGATACCTTGAATAATTGGGATGGTTGTGAACTTGCTGATGCAGTGGTTGCAGAGAAATAATTTTTTTTTGCTGCTCTCATCACTGTCTCATAGGTCTTCCAATGGGCTCTGTAGCATGCTCTATCAGTGTGCATGCAAGTTTTCTGCCAGCATCTTTTGAAATAGCTTCCAACCCTTTTTAGGTCACTCATCTCCATGGTAAACTATTGGGTTGACTTTCATCCCAAGAATTGGAGATGTCAGCAAGGAGTGATGCTGTCAATAGCTTCAAAGAGCTTCATATTCCAAGCTCCTGCCACAGTTTCAATAGAGCATGTGTTAAGAACCCTAAAATCCCCCAGGGCATTTTGGAATCCCAAGGGTCCAAGAGCCTTTGTGGATGAACCATTTTAATGTTTTCCCCCTTTGTACAGGATGTCAGGGCCATATTCACTTTTGCCTTCAGTAGACAATGGTCTGACCACAGTTCAGGTAGAATTTCCAACCCTGAATCAAGACCTTCCTTCAAGGCTCAGTATAAAAGTCCATGTGTGTGGCCTGTCACTATTTGAGAGAGTCCCAGGGCTACCTGGGAAGCTATAAATTCTTGGATCAGCCCTGATGCGAAGCATTCAGCATGGATGTCCCCCTGTAAGGCTCTGCCAGATAAATCTGAATGACTTCATGGCATGAGTCCAGAACTGCATGCAATCCATTACAGGTTCATGCCAGGAATGAAGTTCTGCACCAAGCCTCAAGTCTAAATTAAATTCTAAGTACAGACCAGTTCCCATCCCCCTTTAGCTGCCAGCCTAGTCTAGGTTTCCACTTCCCTTCCCCCAATAGCTATGGTGTACATGTAAGTCAAAGCAAAGCAAAGCAACTAAGGATGAGAGCAAAGAGGATATTTTAGAAATTCAGGAGTTCCAAGGTTATATATCCATGACAATGGTTCTTCTTCTCAGGAGACAGGCAGATAAGCTCAGGAGGGATCCCCTCCTCTGTACTCTTTCATAGGACAGAGACAGAAGACAGAGACAGCATTAAGCATTAATAAGAGCACAATATCCAATAGAGTCCAGTTCTTGACCCAGGCTCTTATGCTTTCAGGTCAGGGGGGTTGTCAAGCCCCTGAAGGATGCCAAGACCCTGATATCCCCAGAACAATCAGTCTAAGTGTCTTCAATACCACATCTGAGAGTACCTCTGCTAACTCAGAAAAGGAACTTGATGGGGAGCCAGGAGGTCAATAAACAAGCAGAATACCAAATCCTTCTTTAGTTCCCAATGAAAGGAGCATATGGTCTATGCCCGCTATAGTTTGAACCGGAGTTCTGTGGAAGTTGAAGGACTCATGAAAGATAATCAGGGCTGGCACCACCATTGAGGCAGTGAGACAGGCACTGTGGGTGCTGAGGCACCGAATGGGGCACTGGAGGGGGTGCTGGGGGCAGAGACGCATGCCACAGAGCTGGCATGTCTGGCCCACAGCTGCTGCAGCCAGCCAGCCCCATGCCGCCGCCACAGCCACCACCAACACATGCCCCCGGCCAGGTGCAGCAGCGGGGGGCCAGGCATGGCAGGCATCCAGGGTGGCATGCGGAACCTCCCCAGCCACCCGCTGCATCCGACTGGGAGAATGGGCAGCCTCCACACGCCATCCCAGCCACCCGCCAGCCAATGGGGCTGGCTTGCTGCATGATGATGTCATCACGCAGTGACGTCATCACACAGTCTGGAGGCACACATGCGCACTATGTGTGTGCTCACATAGGGGCAGCCACAGGCACCAGAAACCCTGGCGCCACCCCTGAAGATAATAGCAACTTCTCCTCCCCCGCCACCATTGCAAGGTTGATGTAGGACTGCACAGCCAGGTGGAGTTATTTGGGACAAACATATCACATCAGTTTCCTCCAGCCATGTCTCTGTTATGGAAGCCATGTCTATTTCCTCTTCCTGCAATATCCCAGTAAGTCATGCATCTTTGTTTCTTATAGATCTGGTATTGCATAACATTAGTGTATCCATCCCCGTATCTACCAGCTTCTATCTGTACTACAATAGTATATTTACCATGTATCCTGAACCAGGTAGAGAAAGCTCAAAAATGCGTCCCCAAGCCAACATATTCACATATTCAACACACTAGTGGATAAAATGACTTATACAACAGTCCAGGGCTAAAGTCATGGTGTATTGATGTAAGCATTGTCCATTAGGTGATGTTTCCATTTCAGCTGCTCCTGATAATTAGGCACGTAACTGGTGGAGCTCTTTCTCTTTTCTAGCATTCTTCACTTGGTACAGGTGATGTCTGTGCTGCAGCTCCATGCTCCATGCTAAGAGCCATGGGCAAAGAGCCCTTGTACTCTTGCTCTTTGGCTTGTGTCAAGAGTCTTGCACCTCCAACACAAGGGCTCCGTTAAACAAGGCACGTATCTGCAATCTCTCTCCGTGTGTGTGTGTGTGTGTGTACCCAGATGGCCCACTAGACCAAAAACAAAGACATAGCATCCTTGTAGCCACCCCCTCCCCAAGGACTCCAAACAAGCAAACAAGCAAGGCCGCTGTTAAATGAGGTATTTTTTGACACTGCCACAAGCTGCAGCCAGGTGCATATTGACCTCAGCTGGGATTGGTTGTTTGCACTCAGCAGCAACTGTTCTGAAAAGCTGAAGTTGCAAGCAATACATTTATGAAAAATGAGAATAACTGCAATCCTTTACTTGCCAAATATGAAAGCAACACCAAGATGGGAAAACCACCATTTACAACTCTTAAAGCTCTCCCATTGTCAATAATGCTCTCCTCCCATTTTTCTCTTGACTTTTCCTTCAAAAAGCTCAGGATTTCCTCTATTTTAATTGGTACCCCCATTTATAAAGGACAAAGGAGGCACCACTTTGCCCCTGAAGATACAACGGCTGATGCCAAGGCTTTGCAGTCTGTTTTTCCATGACTAGCCCATTCCTGTTCTGCATCCATGAATATTCATGTTCTATATCTCTAGGGAATAGAGAGATAAAATATTGCAGGGGAGTTGAAAGGTGTTAAAGGGTAACAAATGCATATTCAGAGACCTTGACTATTTTTAAAAAATGTAGTTTACAGCATTTGTTCTTGTTAGTCAAATTTTAAAATTGTTCAATTTATTAGCACCAATGCTGGTAAGGCAAGAAAAGGCAAGATAAGAAAAACCAAGGTAGTATATTGACAGTTTTATCCTAAGGAGAGTTACACTGTTCTTAATGCACTCAAGTCAATGGGCCTAGAAGGGTGCAACTCTGTTTAGGACTACACAGTTATTGACAGGTTCGTGTCACACTGGAAACCAATCCACCTCATAAACTGCTTACAACCCTCAGCAGAGTTAACAGAAGGAGGCACATCATCTTCATCTACTGCTCTGCTATGGACATCTTCTAAGTAGTAACTACCAGTCACACCTGACTGTGCCAAATGGCATGGTATTTTATTGGTATGGACAAATAAGGCAGAAGCAAATGGCAAATTCATTTTCACTTGTTTCATCAGCCCCAATTGGTGTGGATAAATGAGAAGGGAGAAGACCGTAAATTCATTTTTGCTTGTAACCACTGCCAGAAGTTCCTCTAAAGTCTCCAGAAAAGGAAATTAATGTCTGAAGTCCTTTGTCAAAAGGGGAGGGGGCTCACAGTGATGGGGAAAGTAGATACAGCAAAAAGGTGATCTCACAGCATGTTTCTGAGTTCTGCAGAACAATTTGTTTTACAAACAAACAATACCTACATGGCCTAATTGAAAAAAATATTTTATAGCTGACGTTTGTTAGTGGGAGGAAATGGTAACATTCAGAAAAGCAGAATCAGACTCTCCAAGCAGAATCAGAATCAGACTCTCCAAGTAAGCAAATTGGGCCAAGGGATCCAATTCCATGCGCTTCTGAACAAGGTGCTCCCAGTTTCCTATGGAGGGGGAAAAACACAAATATTTCTCTGTGGGGCACAGACAGAGCCTTATCCAAACACACAAGAACAACCATTGGCCAAAAGCCTCCTCTACTCCCAATGTAAACAGAACCAACCAATATATTGTCGAAGGCTTTCACAGCTGGAGAACAATGGTTGTTTATGGATTTTGATGGTTGTTGTGGATTTTCCGGGCTGTATAGCCGTGGTCTTGGCATTGTAGTTCCTGACGTTTCACCAGCAGCTGTGACTGGCATCCTCAGAGGTGTAGCACCAAAAGACAGAGATCTCTCAATGTCACACCTCTGAAGATGCCAGTCACAGCTGCTGGCGAAACGTCAGGAACTACAATGCCAAGACCACGGCTATACAGCCTGGAAAATCCACAACAACCATAGAACCAACCAAGCCCAACAGCATCAATGTCAAACCAGAGAATCCCAGCACAACCTAGTGAAGCAAGGGACACTGTTGCAAGCCCAAGAAAACTAATGTTGGTCACAGAAGCCAGGCAGAATCCAGGGACAATGTGGTAACACAACTGAACAGAACTAAGTAACAATTTCAAGAAACTTGCAAAATCAACCTGGCACATACATAGCCAGCCAGAACTGGCAATAGCAAGCAAGACAGACACACACAGCAATAGCAAGAAAGACGCAGACACACACATGGCAAGTACACATACACACAAGAAGTTTACACAGGGAGGTCTCAGAATCAGAAAGCAAGAGGAGCGTTACTTGGGCACCCATCCAAGTTCTCTCTCTGCGGTCTGCAGCCTATACTGTTACTGGCTTGGAGGATCCTACACACAGAGCTGCAGCTGCCCTGTTTATCAATGGCCCTCTTGTTCCCTTTTCCCACCCTGTAAAGAAGACACACAAGTTCAACATCATCAGTAGAACAGCAACATGCAGTAGCTTCATTTTTGGTGCTTCTGTGGTTTGCTCCCAGTTCTGCTTGCTTGTTTCCAGACATTGACACTTTCTACTCAGTCTCTACTTTCCCTAACATCTCTCTTCTTGTTCCAGTTGCATTTTGGGTACTGTTTCTGCACAGAACTGTGCCAGATTCAAAGGAGTGCACTGGATGGGCTAGTGTTTTTTTGTGGGGGTGTTTGTAGGGGGGGGGATTCCAAGTTGAAATGTATGGGTTTTATATAGTGTGCCAGTTGGATAAACTGTCTGCTGGTTTTCTACATAAGTTTTAAGTTTGGGGAACAGCACTTTCCCCCACCTATGCAACACAGACTAAAAGAGGATGCAGGCACAAGAGTGTGCTCACTTCACTTACTCTTAAAGCCCAGAGCTGGAAAACTGAAGAATGGCAAGCTGATCTTGAGGAAGACCAACTGCCCAACTCTCCAGGGGAGAAGGCAAGTTTGATTCAGGCTGACAATGTCACTTGTATGAGAGAATACAAGCTTACTCTGCACACTTGTCACAGGGCATGAGGAGAACCTCTGAGACACAAGAGTGAGGTCCAGCCAGACTGCCTCTTTCCTGGCCTAGTAGCTCAGTGGATAGGTGAAATGAAACTTGCAGGCACCTACAATCCAGGCTCCTGCTCCTCACATTCCCCAAGCGGCCAAATGCCTTCTCAATAGCTTCCAACTCCAGGGATATCTGGGAGGTGGCCGTGGGGGAATGCTGTGAGAAGGAGAGATGCAGGGTAGAACTGCACAGTTGCTGCCCCGTTCTCTCCCTCTGCTGACAGGGTGCCCCTCTTGGCCTGCAAACACTCCACTCACTGAGAGAGCTCATCTCTCAGATTGACTAACTGGCTGGCCCACTCAGAGAGGTTGCCTTTGATGAGTGGATCACACATGGTCACCAACATGTATGTCCTGTTCTCAGTGAGGTCATGAAGGAGGAACTGGCTGCCCTCTTGAAACCTTCACACAAGTGTCCACACTGCTAGAACAAGGTCTGCACATCCTGTGCATGAGTTCAGAAAGGTGACCATCTTCCCTTGAAGCATTTAGATCAAGGGAATGACCAGACCCAGGCTTGTTATATCAGACAATAGTGTCACTGTGAGGTCCTTAGAGGGCACAAGGACATTCACTATCTGGAAGATGGTCAACCAGTCCTCTTGGATAAGCAGACTCTTCACCCTCACACTGCGGCTGAGAGTCAGAGTGTGAAGTGTTCTTCTGTTCCACCAAATGTTCAAGCATGGCATAGGTGGAGTTCCAGTGAGCAGAGATGTAGCTCATCTGTTGGTGCTCTGGCATGCCTGCTAGGACCTGCTTCTGGAGCATCTGATTGGAAACCTTCATGCTGCATGAGAAGGAACTTGAGATGCCAGCATCTCGGGATGAGACACTGGGAATCACGAGTGCAGCATCGAGTCTGGGATCCTCCTCAGGACCCAAACCTAGCACATTCATCATCATGAGTTAAAGTTTGTCGGCCACACATTAAATGTGCTTGAGGCCCACTTTTGCTGCTGCTGCCTGGATGTTTGTGCCACCATTAGTCACCGTGAAGCTTATGGTGACATCCCTGCCTACCTGCTCCACTAATTGCCTCCTGATGGCAGCAGAGATGTTGTCTGTCATGTGGGCCTTGTTGAGAACCTTGATGAAGAGCAAAGCCTGGCAGTAGCAGGGCCTGCAGGTATTGCACCCTGCCTAATGATGGTTGTCTTACCCCCATCCAGAATGTCATGTGGTTGCCACCAGTGTGCAGTCAGTGAGCAGTATGCATGCTATGACTGAGAACAGGTCCAGTTGTCAGATGTAAAGTGCACACTTCTCCCAGTAGAATGGAACAACTGTGCCCTCAGTCCCTGGCAGCCATGTAAAGGGAGAGCACCATGGTCCTGCTCAGCATAGTGTGGGCAGGGAATGTGTATGAAGGAGACAGCTCATGGACCAGCCTATGAAAGCTGACATTTTTGACTGTGGAAAAGGTCAGCTAGTCTAGAGTGATCATCTTGCCAATGAGATGAGTGATCCTCTTCCCCTGCCTTCTGGATCCCCCCCCCCCGGCACACTGTGATTGGCCAGACAATTAGAGCTTCCCCAATGCCACATCCCATTAGTCAGTAAGAGCTTCCCCTCTCCCGCTTCCTCACTCCCCCTTTCTCCTTGTTGCCCAGGAAAATGTGTGTATGGGGGGGAAGCTGGCAAGCTTTAAAATGATTAGCAGTGCACTACAATTTCTGAATAGAGACACATAATTTGGGTCTATTTAGGAATGCATTATTTGGCATACCTGAATAACTCTGGAATTACGCAGGTATGCCAAATATACCTGAATAATACTGGTAAAGAATTATTTGGGTAAATATTCAGCTTAGCAACATTGAATCACTTATCCGTACGCCCACAACCTGTCCAGTTCTCCCAGTGGAAAGTGGGCAATGGAAGAAATACAAATGCTTGCAAAGTTATTTCCATCTAAATTTCTCCCTATATGTTAAGTTTCTGAATTATCTTCATTACACTGTTTAATTAGCAATCGTTGTACCTTTCCATTTTTAAATTTCTGGACATTATTCATATTTATTTATAAATACATTTGCCATAGTTTTCAGTGTGTGTCATTACTTTTCCTTATTCAAGATTGCAATGTACATATATCCTTGCACACATTAGAGAGAAAAGAGAGAGAATCTGAAAAACTCACCAGATCTGATAATTCTGAAATTATTTTTAGAAATTCTCCAAGTTGAACGGAAGGCAAGAGGAGCAGAATCCAGGGCAAAGCCAGCCTACAGAAGAGTAGCAAAATAGAATGAGGAACTTGCGGTCTCTGGCCAAAGCTGTAAGAGAGCCCAGGTGACTGGTTCTGTTTAATCAAAGCCCTATTTGGAATCGAGCCATTAATCAACCCCTTAATTGCACTGATTAATTAATTCATTCAATACTAGTTCTTACATTTCAGTGAAGCAGGGTTGCTCACTGTGTAGTCATAGTTTATTGGACATTGGATTTTATGCATATTCTTTTAAACAACGAAATTCCTTCATTCTAGGATAAACTCCCCCCACCAAGTGTTATTAAAAAGGGAGTCTACTTCCATTCCTACTGAACTGTAAAGGGACAAGTTGCACCTATCAAAAATCCCCCTTTCTACAGAATTGTTGAAGCCATAGGAACCTAATCCATTATACTGAATCTGATTTCAATATTTAACAACATAAGCAGTTGACCTACACACTATAAGCTGCAATAAAACTGTGTTAATATTATTTCTATTCTGTGAATACTGAATGATGCAGGCAAAAAGGACAGATAATGAAAAGGTTCTAACAATCTTTGCATGTACCCATCTGAAAGATAAAATGTTAGAAATAGAATTGCAAATGCATATGTTCTTTAAAAAATATGAGAGCGCTACATTTTAGAACTGCAGTTTGTCAGTTGTGGTCTAAGCTGAAACAACAAGGAATATGGTATATCATATTAAAGGTATATCATATTAATATTAATGTATATGGCCTAGACCTGGTATTTGCCTCATGTGGGTCTTTGCGCATAGGTATTTCACATTATTTACTGCTTCAAGGACTTTCTTTTTTATACATGGACATGGACACACATGTTCCAATATAATTTTATGATTTGATGGAATAACTACATAGCAGGTACCATTGCTGAGAAGTCCTTAGGAGTCAGAGTAAGAACATCAACATCTCTATGTGATACCATGTTGCATATCAATGACTCAGTCAGTATAAGCATTTATTCAATACTATGTATAGTGTACCTTATATGTTTGTGTGTATATGGGATATGATTCTACCACTACACCAAACTGGCTCCCACACCAAACTGGCTCTCAGTAGTGGCCAAGAAAGTTCTGTATACTGCTTGCATATACAGAATGGTACCATAATCTGGAACATGTTTACCAAGGCTTGAGCTGCCCATTACACTATAGTGTAAAAATCATACTTACTCTATAGGACTTCCAAACTCCTTGCAAGATTCCTTCATTTTATAAGAACTTGGCCATTTTTGTTACCCTGGCAACCCATGGTTGCTTAGGCAACCAAAATGATGGTGGAACTCTAATGAGAGGAAGGAATCTCACCTGTGTTTTGGAAGACCTAAAGGGCATGCATAGCTGCCTCATGGTTTTTAAAGAGGGCTGGTAGAAAAAGGTCAAGGTGAATTAGCTGCTCTGGCTTGTGGGTGAGGCAGAGGCACGGATGGGTGAAGAGATGGGCAGGCAGGCAGGATGTAAGGTTGCATCCATCTTCTGCCTGAGGTAACCATCTATGTTGGCCTCATAGTGAAGCCAGCCCTGAGGTCTGACTAGGTGATTCACAAAATTGCTTCAAATTCTCTGATTCTAATCACCGGTCTTGAAACAGTAAGGTCTTCTTGGATTAGAGTCCCCAGTCATTCTATGGGATGTCCTTTGAAGAAGCAATGCCTCCAAAATAACCTCCTTTCCAAGCCTGCTGTTCATTTGGCTAGCTTGTCTGCTACAGCTTGGTTGTAGATTACAGGTTGAGCAGCATGCTAAGGAGCCAACTTCACAATCCTGCCAAGGAACAAGACTCTCAATGAGCAAAAATTCTCTGGAGCCCAGTAGTGCTTGTTGCTAAGCTAGAGGGAAACCTGGTTAGCAAAGTCATCTCTATGCTTCTTTGAATGTGCCTTCGATTTTCTGTTCCAGCAGCTCCCTCTGCTCTTGGGCATCCTCCTCCTGATACAGAAGGCATTTCCTAACCACCTTACATGAAGCCAAGTCTGTCTAAGCAAATAGTGGCCTTTATCAAGCTGCCTGTGTTTGCTTCTCTTGATATTACCAGAGACCATTAAAGAGCTAATTTTAAACAAATGGAATGACTGTTGCTCCATGAACCAGTATCTACCAAGATCTGCTTGTGTAGAAGAAGACTATCCCACCTCCGGTGAACACATGTCCTACAACAAATAACTGCTTCCTTTTAGAAGCAACAAGAGGGAACCTGCAAGGACCTCTCATTCACCTCTCCCCCAGTATTACCTCTTTCTATGAAAGCCTTCCCTCCTTCAAACACTCCAGCAAACCTGCACCCCTATCTTCAGCTTTCCCTTCTTTCCTCCCCCTGGCAGCCTGTACCTGGGAAAGCTATGTCTCAGTTTTGCAGTGCCAGCCACCAAATTGGGCCCAGTTATGTAGTGGGGAATGCACAAGGACTTGTATCAGGCACCTCAATTTCCCCACATTCTTTCCTTCCTCCTGTCAACCCCCATATCCTCATCTTTTGCTGCATCCTTTGCTCTTTCTCACCCACACCACCCACCTACTTTTTATCTGCTTCCAATCTTCAGCATATTTATTATTTATTCATTTCATTTATACTAACCTTTCTTCACAATGGGGACCCAAAGCAGCTTAAATCTTTCTCTTTTTCTCCATTTTATTCTCATAACAACTCTGAGAGGTAGGTTAGGTTGAGAATTTGCAACTGGCCCAAGGTTATCCAGTGAACAGGCGGAGTGGTGATTAGACATGGGCGCAAACCAAAAAAAATTAATCAACCAGCGGTTCGTGGGTCAGTGCTGATGACGATCCCAAGATCACAAACCGCAACGAACATTTCCTGTTACCGAACTGGTTCACGGTTCACGGTTCGTTGGGCGTGGAATGGCCCCCGTGGCACTTACAGAGCCCGTATTCCCAGGGAGTCTTTTGCAGGCTGTCCCCTAAAGCCATCACCCAAGTTTGGACAAGATTGCAAAAGGGATCTTGGAGTTATACCCTCTCCAATCCAAGGCCCCCAGGAAACTCCCACTCCACACAATTAGAGCCACCAGCTGACGTTGGCCCAGTGTACAGAAGGTGGGTGTTGACAGCAGCCGCCGGGCCTGGAGGCCACGGGGACACAGCAACGAGCCACCTCCCCTTTAGTGTCTGCCTTCCCGAACTGCGGCCGAATGCACCGAACCAGGCTTTTACCGACCGCTGGTTCATTGGCCTTGGCCGATAATGAACCGCTGGATAGCGATCGCCATTTTCATGAGTTTTTGAAGTTCGTAATGTGGTTCGTGCCCATCTCTAGTGGTGATTCAAACCTGGGTTTCCTAGATCCTACTCTGATACTCTAACTACTTTTGGCTTTTGTGGGATGGCTGCTGTTGAATAGCATCAAGCAGCCAGTCCTGGGAGAGTCATAAAAGTCACATGGTATCAAGTCATCCAGGGTTTGCTTCCAGGCCTGGCCCCAACAAGTCTTCCCTTAAAGGCCAAAACAGCACTGGGAAAGGCTCTGCCTTCCTCCTCTGCTTTTTACTGACATAAACCAAGGCTTGAAGGCTAGCAATACTGTTGTGATGGTTGCCCAGCTATGGCTTCTGAGGCCATTTGTTTCATAAACCGACAGGCACTTCTTCTATTACTTGGAGGTGGGTGGGATTAACCTCCATGGTTTACTTGCTTTTTAGATTTCAGATTGTTTTGCAAACAGTAAGTACCTGAGCATGAAAAACAACGTGGTGTTCTGGATGACTCTGGTCAGGCCTGATTCAGATATAGGCATGCAATTAAGATGCCCTGAATGTCTAGTTAACTTTCCTATATCAAACCATTTAACTTCTGGCAAGAGGTATACCACATATAATGTTTTAGGTTCGTTACCAGATATTGTACAAAAGTAATATAATTATGGAATCTCTGCTTCCATTTTAAGCCTTTATTATTACAAAGTAATTATTCAGTATACTTTTTTCCCACAAATATTTACAATGTTAGAGATCTACACAACACTTGATTGAGAGGGAAGAAGTTTTGTTTTTAAAGGAAACACAAACAATTAAGATGTACTCTCTTGGCTTGTCCTGAAGGGACATCCTAACTGATTGGTAGCTAGAATAAAAACTGTATACAATTTTTGTAATATAAGACAAAAAGATAAAAATGTATAAAAGACATTAAAATCTAGATTTTCTTCTCATAAAACAGATTTTAAAAGACTTAAAATTACACCAATTTGCTACTTGATCAGAAATAACTTTAACTCAATTCTAAGACAGACTCCTCCAGAAGGGAAAATGTGTAGAGGCCCAACTGGACTGTCCACAGTATGGAGATGTCAGTCCACAATGCTGAGGTGAAAAGGGGGAATATCTCCTGGAATTTGGGACTCTGGTGAGTGACACCCCAGGGTACCTGGCCAATAAATCATATTTCCTAGTACTGAACGGCAATAAAGCATGGTCTTCCACTGAATGGGATATATATTCAAATGTTCAGTCCCTTCCTGTGAGTCGACGGCTGCTGCTGAAAGCTTTATAATATCTGCATTGAGTAGGCAAGTCGATTCAATTTCACAGTTATTCAGGATTCTTGATATCAACTCAAACAACAGAAAATCATACTATCCATTATAACTACATAAATCATTAAAGAATAGTCATTACATGAGTCAAAAAAGTATCTTACCCAAAGATACGAAGTCACAGGCAAGAAGCCCCTCCAAAGAATCAGTTCACGGTTAGTTTATCTTGTCATATTTATAGGGTTTCAGAACCTTTTAACAATAGCTGCTTCAGAGACTCAAATTCTTGGCTAACTATGATCTTATGATTTCATACAACAAACAAGATTATCCGTATTTGAAACATCTTCTTGAAACATGTAACAATAGCTAATTCATTCTTGCTACTTTTGTATTAATAAAGTCTATGTAGAATTAGTGATTATAAGTTTTTCATACATCTGAATATCTTTTGGCCCTGTAATTATCCTCAAATAATGTTACCAGCCTCTATGAAGCAGTACTTTCCTATCATTCTCAGATACTCCCTGAACCTCGGCTTTTGTACACTGCATGCATTAGTATGAGTTAGATGGTTCCTCTAATCTACATATGGCAATACAACTATGTAACTCTACTATTTTATGCCCTTCTCCAAGGTTATTTTATTCTAGGCCTCTAGACTCCCTTAGTGGCCTATCTAGTCACGGGGCTGGGGTAGCCCTTTTTCTGTGTGCGTAGGTGTCTTGAACAATTTTCTTGGTCATATCCAGCCATTGTTCCCCTATAGTTCTAGCCATATCCTTGACAACAGATTTTTTTTGTAATGTCTAAGAATTGCATATTTGTGTCACTGTTCCAGAAAATCATGGTAATGACCTGAAACACCAATTTTTCTGTATTTTTTTGGTTCTGGAATTTAGAAATGCATACCCCTACAGGCTACAGGGACAGTGGTCTAACACAGTGGCATATATATAGAAGAGAGCTTTCCTCCACTCCTCTCAATTCTTGCAGCCTCTTCTGACTTGCAGAATGACCATTCTTGGAGTCACTGGACCTGTGCAGAATAACAGCTGTGTGGGCTGGGGAGCTGGAATGAGGAGGGATGAGGAGCTGAAATAGACCAATTTCTTCAGAATAGTTGCACCTGCAGAAAAGAAAGAAGGAGCAATTTCACCTCCTTGTCCTTCTTCACTTCAGGTCCCAACTCACATACCTATTACAGTGCATGGGTCCTGCAGTCCTGGGGACAATCTCTCTGGGAGTCAGAAGGTCCAGAGAGGAATACAGAAAAATTTCACATTTCATGCATTGAGTGGCAGTATATATCAGTATAAGGCAATTCCATGTTCATGTGGCTATGTGATATCATCATGTTCACTTCTGAGGTCAAGAAAGAAGGAGGTTGAGGGGAAATTAATTCAAGACAGCAGAAGAAAGTATAAACAACAGCTGTGAACACAGCAATGAAAATGTTAATGGTCAAGAGTTTGGGCGGGGGACTTCAAACTTACATTTCATGCAAAAATGTTTATGGGTGAATATTTATAGCAACACTAATTTTGACATTCTGTTCTCAACTATGAATTTCATAACACTGCTGGAAAACACTTGGGCCATCCAGATTCAAGCTGGCGCAGCTCCCATATGGAGATATCAATTTAACACTTGTAGAAATTAAGGTATTCTCCAGCTAACAGAGGAAAATTAATATCTTCCAATTCAGCTTCTTAGATGGAAAAAACTATTTTTTCATAGCCAAACCAATAATGAGGTTAGGTCAACATAAATATGTGGAGTTATCCACTCACAGAAAGGTGTGTGTGTGAGAGAGAGAGAGAGAGAAAGAGAGAGAGTGAAATGCTGTCAAAGTTGCATCTGACATACAATAATCCCACAGAGCTTCAAGGCAAGAGACAAATAGAGGTGGATTGCCATAGCCTGCAAGGGGTGTACCAAATGAGAGTTGGATTCTGTTCCTTGGTTGTTTTAAAAAAAAAGATTAGGTTCTAACATTGGAATTAAAGGCATATACAGAAATGAATACAATAGGCAATTCCATTGGGTTTAAATGAGAAACACTTCTGGCTGACAAGGGCCAGAGGCTCAGATCAAATAGGATGGAATGTTGCTGGAATAATAGGTCCAATCAGGGTTGAGGAGTCAGCTTCACTCTCCCTAAAGAAACAAGTTTGTTTTGTGAATAAAGTGTGTTATTATTATCTTAACAACAATCACCGTGTGAGGTGGGTGGGGCTGCAAGAGCTCAGGAAGAGCTGTGACTGACTCCAGGTCATCCAGCTGCTTCAAGTGGAGGAGTGGGAAATCAAACCCACCTCTCCAGATTAGAATCCCACTGCTCTTAACCACTACACCGAACTGGCTCTTCCCAAACTGTTGGGAAGTGCATTGTTGTAAGGCTTGGGAGCTGTCTGTAGGCAAGAAAAAGTTTGCCTTCCAATGCCTGTCAGAAAGCAGTATCATTGTCCTGTATAGGTGGGATTCAAACCCCCAAACAGAGGTGTTCTTGAGGTAAATGCCTGGATAAAGTAGAGAACACCTTGGGCTGTGTGTATGTTGAAATTTAGTGTGACCAAAAAGCCCTCCTGAGGTAAAAGTTAAAGGTAATGGTAAAAAAGATACTGTGGAGAGGGTTACAGAGTTATTTTTTTTTAAAGAATGATATGATAAATAGGGTGTTGCCCTTCTGAGGTAACAGGTTATGGTAAAAAGCAAGGAGGAGCTGTAAGAGAAACCCCAAGTAGTTTAAAAGGACAGGTTTGGTAAACGGGATTGCCCTCCTGAGGTAAATGTTAGCAGTAAAAAGTAAGAAGGAGCTTCAATAGAAACCCAAAGCAGTTTAACAGAATAAACAAGTTTGGCAAAACAGATTGCCCTCCTAAGGTAAACATTTTGAGGTATTGTAAGGAGCAGCAGCTGTAAGGACCCCAGAGCAGGGGTTCCAAAACAATTTAATGCTCCTGAAGTAAAATCAAAAAGGGTAAAGGGTAGTCATCATGAATATGCCACCCTAAGAAAATAAAGCCAGCTGCAGAGAAAGAGGAAGGTGCTGAAGCTATGAGCACTGACAGTGAAGTAGAGAGAGAACCAGACACCATGGAGATGTGGAAAATTAAATGAGAAATTGAACTGGCCCAACTAGCAGCACAAAGAGAAAAATAAGAAAGAGACAGAGAAGGACAAAGGAAACAATTTGAATGAGCTAAAAAGAAACAAGAAATGGAGGGATGCAAAATGCAACAAGAAATGCAAGAACACAAAGGGCAACAAGAACAAAAATTAGAAAAGATTATATCTGAGAAAGAGGCAGCAATACAAATGCAGAAGCTTAAATTGAGAGACATTGAATGGGTGTGTGGGGGGGAGTTAATCCAGCCCCTAGGGATCAAGAAGACAACTACCTGAGGGTGGATATGAAAACAATCCCCAGAATTCATAAGGGGGGTAATTTAGAGGCTTATTTTATAAATTTTGAGAAGATTTCAATATTCTTGATGATCTTAGTCATCAAGAATATTAGTATCCATGCACTAATTATATCCTGAGAATGACTTACATAAGGTCGCAAACCTCTGGTGGTCTAAGTGAAGTGAACAGTGAAATGGACGATGGTGAGGTAAATGATTATGATGCCTTTAAAAAGAAAGCCGAACAAAGGTTTGGAGTCACCCCAGAACATATCAGGGTGGCGTTTAGATGTATAAGGAAAAGACCTGAGGAGACTTATTCTTAAGTAGTCTGTGAATTAGAACTGTTACTGAAACAATGGCTAGAAAAAGCTGAGAGCCGGCAAGATGTTGTCAATCTTATAGGACTGGAACAGTTTTATAAAATCATATCTACTGGATACTGCTAGCTGATGCAAGATAAAAAAAAAATCTGGAACAGTAGCTAAAGCTGCTGATAATATGGATGAGTTTGTATTGATAAGGGGAAACCCAGGAAAAAAATTATCTTCAGAAAAGTATTTTGAAAGGTATGAGCCACATCAAGAACTTTGCCTGTTTGAAAACCATCATACAGTGGCTGGTGACAAAAGAGCCAGAGAAACACCTCAGGGAAGAGAGTAGGGATCATGGAAAAACACCAGTGTGGTAAAACAGGCCTAATGCACTACAATTGTCCCAAACTGAATAAACAAACAGCCCCTTTAAAACCAAAACAAGTGAATGTTATCAAGCAAGTGCAGCCTGCACCTCAGCAGTTAACACACCCACCAGAGAGGGCTTAGAGTGTTTAGAGGCTTCTGTGGAAAACCAGGCATTAGAGAAGAAATGCCATTTAAGTACAGATTTGGCCAAAGCTATCCATGTACTAATTTTATCCTGGTTGGATTACTGTAATGCATTTTACCTGGAACTACCCTTGAAGATAGTTCAGAAGCTGTAATTAGTGCAGGATGTGGCAGTGAGACTAGAGTGATGATGTCCTCCTCTGGATCTCCCGGTGAATGGAGATTATTGCTTAAAAGCAATATGTGCTCTCAGCCTCCCAGGAGTAACTCCATCCTGGGGCTCATGTTTTTAGGGAGCAGTTATATATCTAAAGATTTGAAAACCACATATGCAGCCAGATCTGGCTTAGGATCTGTAGTTTGCTAGGACATCCACTTTGCATGAAACGTTGCATGGTGATGATTACTTTCCAACTTAAAACAACTCCAAAACCTTGAAAGAAACCTGCAAATCTTCCTTAATCAGCAAAAATTCAAAGAGGAACACTTGGTTGTTTCTTTACTCTTGAAACAGTTAAACTCTCTCTCTCTCTCTCTCTCTGTCTGATGCAAGCTTTTTCTTTCCCAGGTAGGATGAACGGAAGGTTTTGAAAAAAATATACGTCAAGTTTTTAAAAATACCAATAGCCCTCTTTTCCCCCTAAAAATAAAAATTGGACTTCGTGGTGGTGGAAATTCAGGAGGCAGGTTTTTGGATCAAAATACTGGTTGAGATGTAGAGTGCACTGTATGCTTGTATACAATTATATTTTAGATAGCTTTTTAAAAGGCTAGGTGTATAAACTATCAACCATGCTGACTAAATGGAACTTCTATGTTCAGAGGCAGTTTATCTCTGAACAGCAGCTGCCAAGAACCAATAGTCTTTCCTCCCTATTTGTGGGCTTTTTAGCACCATCTGGTTGGCCACAGTGCAAAACAAGATGCTGGCCTAAATAGGTCCTTAGTCTTGCCTTATGGGGCTCTTTGCAGCCATTGTCTTGCAGCTATGCTTACAGCAACAGTAGTATAGGTCAATATCACTACCCAGTATGGGAAGTAAGGAAAGTGCCAGGTGAACCTCAAAAGGGAAGACCTTCCAGAAGTGAAGTGTCCCCACTGAAAAAGCCCCATCTTTGGTCCCCATCTGCACCAGCTCTTCAAGAATTATGTTCTTCATAAATGCATCACTGTCTTTCCTATGAAGCCCATCATTAACTGAAATAATTCCCCATGCTGTGAAGGTGGTTTCTCAATCTGGCCTGCTTTGCATTTTCTCACTTGTGCCTGAGCGAGGGTGAATGTCAACAATTGCACTGCTGGTTAGATCTTCACAAGCATTACTAATAACAGATTTCAAGACTTTTGGTAAATGAATAATCCAAACAAGGGGCCGTAACACGGATGACAGCAACAGATTGGGGGGGTTGGGCTGGACAGCTGCTGTGCTCTAGTTCTCATGCAGTGCCTGCATGCACAAATCCCAGAGTGCCAAGCAGTCACCTTGCTTCATTGCCCGTCAATCTCCTCCAGTACTCTTTCGCTCTCAAGTTGCCACTCATTTCTTTCATCTCCGCTCCTTGATGTCAAGCGGAAGAATGGGAGCAAAGAATACACGATGTAGTTTATCAAAGCATCTTTGAGTATTGCTTCCTTTCATTTGGATTCCTTTTGTTATTGGATATATTTCCTCGTCCCGAGGGGGGACCTGTACTTGCGATAACTTGGATAAAACCCGCAGCTGTGCAATTTTATATGGTTACGATCACTATCACATCTCGCAAATTAAAAGCAGGCTCTGACTAGGTCAGTGACTGGACAGGAGATTTTTCAAAGGCAGAACAATTGCAGCCCAACCATTGTTGCCGTGTGTACCTCAATCCTATTAGAGTGATGGATATGATAATATTGGTGACCGTAACTGTTCATTTCCCCATGATTATTTGTATCAGTGAAACAGATGCTGAAAGTTAACATGTCTATAAATCCAGCAATTTGCTAGGTCCTCACTGGCACTTTGAAACTCTCAGTGCAAGGCAATGCATTTTACTCTGAAGTAAGGCCTACTGTATTCAATGGATTATGCTTCTACATAAGTATGCATAAGATTACACAGTCAGTCTGTCAGCCAGACTGTCATAGGAAGCCAGTTTTTGTCTTGGAATAGCCTAAGAATAGCTGAAACAAGCCTGGCCAGTGATCTATCTTATACTATTTCCACTAGTGGCCCATTCATAATAGGTTGGAGGGAATGTGTAACACCACAGGGCACCAATATAAATTGGTCTCCAATTCACGTTAACTGATTCCATCATTTGGCTTTCTTATATTAACAAATGGGGACCCATAATAAAATGCTGTGGTCCAAACCCAGTAGGAGTCCTCCTGTTCAGGGATTCAGTCAGCCAGACTGAACCAAGATAAAAGATTCCTATTCAAGACATGCAGGGAAGTGGGATATAAAAAGCCTCTCTTTTCATTCCTGCTTTTTGCTATGTAGAAAAATGCATTTTATTTTGAGGTTTGGGCTTCATACCCCACCACATACTAGATATGTAGTTTAAAGATTTTTTTCTAAGCAGCAGACAGGCAGAAGGGGAGAAGTCAATTGCTCCCAAGCATCATCAAACACCAGCCACCGAAGCTTTGGAAATACTAATGGCAATCCTGACCAAAGACAATGAGATGGTCAGCTTACACCTTAGCGGGAATCTGTCACCTAAAAGTTCATGGTGTGTGTGTGTGTGTGTGAAGGGCTAAACTGTATTAGGTCTGCCATGCCCCTGGTGGCAGAGGGGGAATCCTCCCCCCAGGTCCCATTGTCTGCCATGACTCAGATTGGTGGCAGGAGAAAAACTAAAATAAAATGCTGTCTCTTGTAGTTAACATAAGTTTTTACTGGAAGTGACAAAGGGTAGCTCTAGGAATTGCCAGAAATTCTATGGTTTTACCATAGAGTTTCCAGCAATTCCTAGAGCCACCTTTTGTCACTTCTGGGGTAGTTCTAGGAACTGCAATTCTAGGAGTTACCATTTACACTTCCTAGCAACCCTGGCAACTTCCTGAGGACCTTAGGAAAGGATTCTTTGACCAACAAGGGGTAGACAGATAACAAAATCTCTTGGGACAGAGGGAGTGGGGTCCATTTTGGTTAATTCCATCTGTAGGAATTATGGATGTAATTGCCACGTGAAGAAGATAAAGGCCTGGCTGCCAGGATCGAGACTTCAAGGTAGTGGAAAGCTAAAGCAAACTGTAACTTCTAAATTAAGGAGCTTGCCTTAGAACCAGATCAACCAGTGCATGTGTTGGGCTCATGGACAGTGGATCATCTTGCCTTTGTATTCTTTTCTTAATCTATTGCTATACAGAGAGTATGTGTGTAGACTTTTATTTTTAATAAATTATTTACTATTTTAAATGTTGCTAGTTGCTGTCTGTACCACATACACCTCCACCATTCCAACACATTATTTAAAATGGGCACCAGTTGCTATGTTGCTGTTTCTTGGGAGTGTGCAAGTGTGGTAAGCTGTAGTAACCAATCATTGGGTAAGAGAGGCAGGCATTAGGTGGAGTCTTAAAATGCCAGTGTTGAAAGGGAAGTTTGAAGTATTGACCATCTTGGTGGATAACTCCTAAAATGATTACCTTGCGGCAGCATATGAAAGTGTGTGTGTGAAAGAAACCCCCCTTATGGTCATGGGAACCAAGAGACTGGTGCATTGCTGGGGAGAGACTTAGGATGGTTACTAAGCACCTAGACACCTCAAAAGACTGAACAGAGCAGTGCTCACAGACCAGCAGGGCTCTTTGGCTCCATGCTGAATAGTGAAGAAGTGTTCAAACTTGAGGCAAACTGCCTGGCGATCTCATTTTGCAGCATGTATGTGAGGGTTAATTCATATTATATACTAATAAACCACCCCACTCCACCTCCCCCGCATCATCCTGAGTTTCAAAAGCTTAGCATAAGTGATGGATATTCCACCACCCTCCTTTGAAGTTTTGAGAAGAGAGGGAGAATCTGAGAGCCAAGCTACAAGGGATGCCTGACACAGGTTGGACACTTATCAGCTTCCCTCAAGTTTTGATGGGAAATGTAGGTGTCCTGGTTTTACAGCTTGGCTCTCCATTACAGCTGCAAGACCAGGATGCCTACATTTCCCATCAAAACTTGAGGGAAGCTGACAAGTGTCCAACCTGTGTCAGGCATCACTTGTAGCTTGGCTCTAAGTTACACTGAACTTAGAGAAATCTGGAGACATTTTCTTATCACTTTCCAAACATCTCCACAGTTCAAGCATGACTGATGGAGCTTCCTCCAACCTTTTAAGGAGTCTTGTGAAGGGAGTAAGAATACTCTGTTTGAGATTTTGGAGGGCTCTGTTTATCTCCTGGTTTAGTTTCCTCCATACCAGTCTTAATTAGGCTTACCATTTTCCATCCAGTGGAGGGCAAACTCCTAGTGATTGTACCCTTTGCCCACTGATTTCTGCCAATCAGCTGGTGAAGGTAAGCTGCCTGAAGATTTTCTGCCATTGGTGTGAGCCTAGCAAGGAGGCCTGGGAAATGGACATGAATGTGCCCATGGTGCTCATTGATGATGTCTCTTCTGATGTGACCTGAAATTAATGGCATAGCATAAGGTCTGATTCTTTGTTTTGGGTACAAACCTAAAGAATTGGCCCTGGTGCAATGCTGTCTCTTCCTGGTTGCACCAGAAGTGAAGTCATTGGCAGGTTCTATGGACCACTGGCATGTTTATGCACAAAAAGGTAAGTAACCACCACCCTACTGCACCAGTTGCCAGGGGGGACCTGGAGATCCTACTCTTACCCCAGTTAGACTGAAGGCAACAAACTCACTCTAACCTTCTCTTCAACCTAATGGCCACAAGGAAGAATGGGGCTATAGACACCATGCATGTAGAGGATTTTCCCAGTGTTGGGGGTGGCCCATTTGGTAGACGAAGGTTATTCCTTCCTGTTGGTTCTGGCTGGCCTTGGGGTGGGGGGGCAATACTATGTAATCATTTCATTTAGTTTTAGAGGCAATCAGCTGAAAGCCCTTGAGCATTCACAGGAAATGAACAAATTATTTGGAATTGTTCTACCTGCTCCCGCCATCTTCCTCTTCTATTATTCTTACTTTACTTTAATGATACTGCTCATTTGGCTCACCAGCCTTGAGCAATGCCACACTAAATACAGCAATAAATAATTTAAAAATAATATAATATTTACCACACTTTAAATTTAATGTCAATGGGCAAAAAATATCTGTGTGATTTAGTTGGGTCCTATTGGGTGGAGCTCTTGTTTCAGTTTTCCAGTTCTGTATGTTAACTGAAGTTGTTGGTTGTTGTTGGAACGGTCTTTTTGCAAATAAATGGCTGTTGTTTTGAGCTAGATTGTCTCTGCTGAGTGGACCTGAGGATGAGGACCTCAGTAAGCACCCTAACCTGGGAACCCACAACAAAAGGGGGACATTACACAAGCTGTCTGTTGTCCTTCACAAAATTCCTTTCTCAGATTGCAAGCAAAATATGCCACAGGATAGGGCACTGCTGTGACAATCGCCTCCTTTTCTCTCCTCTGCTGTCCTGAGCTGCAAGCAGAAGAGGGAGAATGAGGCCATTTTTCTCTGAACCCCCTCATCACTGCAGCCTCCCATGCTGATGTGTGTTTTCTTTGCAAGGCTCTCCCACCCTTCTGAGAAGTTTGAGAGCAAACAGCAGCCTGCTTTGGCAAGGCGGGGAACAACCTGGTTCAGACGCTCATTCCAAGAACATTTGCACAGGATCAAACCCACTGAAAATCAGTGGGCTTAGATTGGAGTAAGCCTGCACTCTCTCAGTGTATTAAAGCTGTAAATAATCTCAGAATTCCTTAAGAGATCTGTACTGAGACATTGATATTGAGTTTTGGGCAATATACAAATTCACTGAAATGCAAATCAATCACTTAATTGATCGGTCCATTAAAAGTAAGCAATAAACTTGTTTTCAACAATGGAAAATTTGGTTCTGTTTAGATTGCCTCTTTAGGGGATAGCTTCTACACCCCTGACCATTCTGTTGTCCTTGCTGTTGTCAATGATTCTTTTCAGCCTCACAGTATCCTGTTTGACGAATATTTAACCATTCCACCTTGCATGGGCCAAAGCTGGGTTGCTGTCTTTTAGGACTCCTCTTACTCTGTCTTTCAAGAGATCCTTTTCTCTTTCCCCCACCACCGATTCTACTGGCAGATGGACAGCTTTAAACTATATCACTGTAGAAGAGTAAATCTACTGTTCCTGTATGTGGCTGAAGTGCTGGAGAAGACTCTAAAGGGAAACCTTGTAGGAAAAATGTAGGGCAGCACTGAGGAATTTGCATCGCTATTGCCTGCTATCTCCCTTTATAGTTTCTGAATAAGCGGAGGGCTATAAGTAAGGCCTGTCCTACACTCTTCTCTCAGGGGCTTCTGGTCAGATTGATGTCTATGTTTAGCCTACAGTTCCTTCCCCTCCTCAGTCATTCTCTCCTTATTTTTTACACAAAGATGTTAGTAAAACCATAAATACTTTCCTATTATCAGAAAGCCATTTTGCTTTGGCGCTGCTGAGAAATGTTGCCGTGGCCCATGTCGCATCACGCAGTGTAACACTTTCATGAGTCCTAGGGGATGGCCAAGCAATTCACATGCCATAAATTCCTGTCACGTCAAGCTAACATATTCACATCATTCAAAAATAAAGTCTACTTACTCCAAAGAAATACAGGATGTCAAAGAAGTCCACAGGTATCCTAATGGGAAGTATTGCTAAATAATTAGGTATAGTTCTCTAAAGGAGAGAGGAAGGGAGATCTGTCAGTCATTTCTGGATGCTTTCAGCAAGGAAACATAGCTTTGTGCACAGTGTACACAAAGACTTTCAGGTTTTGAAGCTGAAGCTGTCCTTAGAAAGGGTAGCCAGTAGGAGAATGCAAAATGAAAATCATAATCCATAAAAATCATGGAAATAACTGTTTCCAGGTTTTACTTGTGATATTCTGAAATGGTAATGTTAATTCAGACTGCTTGGGAATCATGAAAACCCCCTCCCTGAAAAAAATCTGTGTTTTTCTTTAGTACAGGTGCTTACCAGCAAGGCAGCAAGAGCTAGCATTTCACTTTGAATCTATACTAATTTCTGGACAATTTCTCCCTTCCAATCAGACATTTGCAAAGGAGGAGCCCAGAGCACTCCCAGTCAATCCGCCTCTCCCCCTCCTTCACCCCTCCTTGTGGGAAGGAGAGAGACAATAGCTGGCAATCCTAGCAGACAGACATGGGGTTAAGAAAAGCTTTGGTTGAAATAATGAGTTTTAGTATGATGCATGATGAGGGAAACTTTACCTGCAGAATTTCTGCACCTTGTACAGATCAGGGGTCCCCAATCTTGTTGTGCTTGTGAGCATTTTTGGAATTTTGAAAATGAGGAGTGAGCAACACCACAAAATGACTGTTATGGTATATTGGAATCAATCACAAATGTTCAGAGATTACAGACCAAGAATGCTCCCTTTAATAGAGGCAGCTTGTTTTTCAGTGGATTCTCTGTGCAGACACAAAGGTGATGTCTCCGGGGTTCTTCTGAAGCATCTTCTCTTCCAATGACACTGTAGTAAGCCCAGACTGGTTATTTGCTTCAGGGGAGAGATGCTTTGGGCAAGAAATAAATGGTTGCAAGAAGATTGTAGTCCCTTGGATGGGGTGGATTAACTATATATGGGGATTTGTATATTCTCTTGGATTACTACTTTTTTAAAAAAAAATAGCATAGCATAGTGTAATGGACTGCATGTTTTTAAAAAAAGCTTGGAAGAGTTGTACACACATGGCTGCAGGACTGTTAAGGGTTAATCCCTCACAGACACAGAGAGCTTTGAGTGACAGGCTACTCCAAGGGATCTGATTGGGTAGCATGAGCTGAAAAGAGGAAGGTTTGTTTTCAGTCCTATCTGAGATCCAGTGTGAAGAGTGGGTGGTGGAGTCCTCATGGAGAGCAGTTTTAACACCAGCAGGAGAACTGGGGAAAGTTGGCAAGGAGGTTGGAGAAGTAGGTGCAGACTCTCAAACGGGCAAAAGAAAGGGGATAGAAGTTCTAAAGAGAGGAGATTTCCCCTACCCAGTCAAACAGGGAGGTAGATGTGGAGAATGAAGAGATCCCTGGTCTGGTTGGAAATTGCCTGTGGAGACCTTCAGATTCAGTTAATGACTGAAGGAAAGCAGTGGTGTGTGAAGAGAAGGGAATTGGGGTACTAGAAAGTGGGTATCAGAAGAGAAAGAGAATACTAAATGAAAGTATACTACAGTGCTTGGGGAAAAACAAGGGAACCAAAGCCTCAAAAGAGAAGCCTTTAAGTATCTGTGAAGAGCATAAGAACTGAAGTCTGTGCATGTTCTGATTTTACCTCAGATGTGTGTGTATGTTGAATTACCTCAGAAATTTTTGACCTCTGATTTCACCTGATCTTTCTCCTCTGAAGTAAATAAAATAGTTATTTTTGGAATATTAAAAATGCCTCTAGTGCCCATTTTTGTTGTTTAAGGATGAGGGAACATCATACATGGTTTTCTGAGAATGATTTGAACTTATATTTTGCCCATGGGGATCTAAAAAGACTCCAGATAAAATTAAATAGAGTTTCCAACATTTGGGGGCCAGGCTCAAAATGTGCCTTCAACAATTTGCACTAAGGAGAAATTAGGCCACTGAAGGAATGCCTAACACACCAATGCAGTGAATGTGAAAGCAAGCCTGATAATATTCCTCCTGTAATGGAGCTATTAAAAATACAGTGACATTGCATGGAAAAAATGGCAATCTGTTCCTGAGCCATTCCTTTGGCCTCTTGCTTTCCTTCCTACAAGATTCACATTCTACTTTCACCAAAGTTTGGAATCAGGTTTGTCATCTTTCGGGCTGTGCCTTTAACTGCTGTTTGACATGCAGGAATTAGCAAAGGATGCTTTTCACAGTTAGTTAAAGAAATGTCATCACCTGACAATTGCTGCAGCTCAAGCTCTTGTTAAAAGCACAGCTGCTCAGACCTGTTGAAAGTTGGGTACCCTATCTGAGAACTGCCACTAAATGCAAAATAAAGGGTAAAGCCTGTATAGGCTGGTTATAAACAAGCAACAACAGCCTATATTCATGTACCAGCATTCCACCTCTCTGCCCTCCCTGGTCACAGTTCACCTCTTTGCCCCTTTTATGCCACACAAAAATGGCACTTGCAATAATAACATGCTTGATTTCTTCTGAAGTACTGCGACATGGTTAACATGGAAGAGCTGAGTGAGTTGTGTGAGCATCACTAGTGACATCTGCCCAAGAGGGGAAATTAGAGTTCAAGGCAAAAATGAGCTCTTTAGAAAAGGGGCAGGGATGAAGCTATTAGGCAGACTCTGGAACTCAAGAGGGTGGGTCTTGGGGTTTTGCCACAGATAGAAACCAGAATTTGGGCGCACTGAGAGGGTGACCCAGATGGACTCATTTTTTAAAAGAGAGGACAAAGGCCTCTAAGGTTGGTCCAGAATATGTGTGAAGCTTATGCAGAGGGAGTAATTTATTTCCATTTTGGTCTCTGTTACTGTAGTTAAAAGAGGTCACAGCCATAAAGCCGAATGACACAAAATTCCTTTTGACTCTGTGCAACCCAAACCAATCAGTGTATACCTTCCATGTGTATGAAGAATTGGGAAAGATGTGTTTGTATTCTTTAAAACTCCTATTTATACATTTCTCCTAGCCATGGGCTTCTTTTGTTTGACTGTGCCTTCATATTGTAACTTTTCCCAACTGATGCATGGAGTTCTGCTGAGTCTGCTCCAGGTACAACCTCAAGAATTTCCCAAATTGGAGTTTGCAATACTTAGGGTTGCCAGGCCCCTGGGGCCCAAACCCAGAGGATAGGGAGGTCATGGAGGGGACATGCTCAGGAGGAACTTACCTCATGTCTAGGGATCCCAGGTTCCCTGGTGGGGGCAGGGGATGCCCTGTTCCCACCCTCTGCCCCCTGCCACCACTCACCCGGCCAGCGGGGTGGGGGAATGGTGGGGGAAAAGACCTCCTGGGTCCACTGCAAAGCGTGTGAGTGCTTCCGGCCCCTGCATGATGATGTCACTTCCTGGAAGTGACATTGTCATGCCACTCCAGGAGCACTCCTGTGCTTCGTGTGCATGAGAAGACAGTCAAAAAGGTGAGTGCTGGGTCTCCCCTGCCCGCCAGGAGGGTAAGGGAACCTGGTAATCCTACTCATGTGCACTCTGGAGGACTTTGCAGAAGTGTGCTCCAGAGCTCCCAGGCCTGTTCCTTGCATGCCCCCGCCAGCCAGGTAAGTGGCAATGGTGGCAGGGGGCAGAGGCTGGGAGCTGGGGATTCTTTGCCCCCACTGGGGGAATGGGATCCCTAGCAATGCTAATGATGATTGTGTTGGGATATACTATTTTCCTCTTCCTACTTTACTTAGAGATAGTGGGGGTGGGGAGATAAGTGCCTGCCCTGTTCTTTCCTAAGAAGAATATACTTGTCCCTCATTATTTGACAATATGTCACATCATATCCCCCCTCAGAAATGCTCTGCTGAATATTGGGATATTCCCTGTGACCCATCCTTTGAGCAACCAATGGTCAGAATACATAACACTTCGTTTCTGAAATTCTCCTTTGAAATGTATAATTCCTTTCTTAGAATCATTGATAGAATTATTGTTATGTGTAAGGTATTGCTGGAAAGACCTTCCTTTCCTGCCAGAACATGTGAGTGGGTCATCAGTTAGGGTTGCCAGTTCCAGACTGAGAAATTCCTGGAGATTTGGGGATGAAGCGTGGGGTGGGCAAGGAATGGAGAGGGAAGGCATCTCAGCAGGGTATAATGCCACCAAGTCCACCCTCCAAAGTAGCCATTTCCACCAAGTGAACTGATCTCTGTAATTTGGAGATGAGTTGTAATTTGCGGGGGCGGGGGGGTGGATATTGGCAACCCTAGTTGGTATGCATTCTGCTCAAGTGAGTCTGAATATTGATCAGTATCAAGATCAGAATTGTCTACTCTGACTGGTAGAAGTTCTGTAAGTTTTCAGACAGAGGTCTTTTGCATCATCAACTACCTCATCCCTTTAATCAGAAATGCTGGGATTGAACCTGGGATATTCAGCCTGAAAAGCAGACACAACCAAACCATGGCCCCTCCATGTAACTTGCTGTTGTAACTGTTTCTCATTGGTTAAACAGAAAAACTTAACCAGCCAATCCAAGCAGCAACATTTCATTGCACCAGAACCACATACATTTGATTCTCTCCTTAGGTAGAGAGAACTGACTTGAAGTTGTTGGTATGGAAGAAACATGGAATGAATTTATAGTTCTAGTGATTGTGTGGGAGAGTGGAATCAAGTCAGAATGGTCGACTTCCTTGCTCTATTCCAGGTCTGTAGCATATGTGCAGAGAAGTCTGACGAGGTATAAGCACTAATTGCTTAGTTAGCGTGGCATCCAATTTAAGTGTCAGAAACTTTAAGGTGAGGGGCTTCATCTTCTGTGTAAATGGACAGGCTGAGCAGGATAAGTATGAATACTGATCATACTAATTTCAAAATTATCAGCATTCCTTATTTATGCTGAGTTATTGGAAAGAATTCACAAAACCTGGTTTTAGTGCTATTTACTATGGATAGAACCTTACACTACAAGAAATGTGGAGTTCTTACTGATGCTGAACATGGTAGGCTTTATCCACATTCTCCTCATGAGGTGCTGTACAAGTGATTACATATCTAGATGTTCTCATGTTACATGTTTCCCCATCCCACTAGCATAGCCCATGATATGAAACAGGGGCAGATAAAAACACAGAATAATGAGGTAATTGATAGGTCAGTTTGTTGGCTGAACCAGGAATTTAGCCCTGATGTCCTGAGGCAAAGCTGATATCCTCTGCTTTACTTTTCTTCTCTATATTCTTTGCCTCTGGCACATACTTCTTCCCTATTCCTTTATATTCCAGACATTAAAGGAAGATGTCATTTTGTTGGATTTAATGGTCTTTAATTATTACATTACTCCGAACAGTTCATCTTCTCTAGTGACTTATTTTTACCCAACCTCATCACCATTGTGTTGAAGTTAGGAATGAAATATTTTTCTTCTTCTTGAGTGCCCATGAGAATTTCATATCCTTTTTTTCATGATGCATTGCTCATGGTTGTCCTTGCCTGGCCGTCAGCTATAGCCAAAGACACAGCCTGGTGATTATAAAGTGAAGACAATGCTTTTGCCCTTATTTGAGCCTCATAGAGTCCAAACAAAATAACCCTTGACACATATTGTGATAGGCACTTGACCCAAGGGGGTCCAGACAGCAGAACAGGCATATTTGCTGCAAGTATCAAGTAGTAGTAAATAAATGTATGCATGAAAATGTGACAACCTTGTAGTTGGAAAGAACCTTCTGGGTCAGACCAAAGCTATCAATATTAGTAAGGGTGTGGGATTCGGTTTCGTTTTCCCGGCCATGTCGGACGCTCCTCTCCGCAGGTCCGGGAGGAAGCGGCCGAGCAGCCTGACCGGGTGGTTGACCTGAGAGGATTAACCCCCCAGGACTCCCAGGTAGGGGGTCAGGGTCCGGAGCGCTGCGGGAAGAGCCCCCTGAAGTTGATCCAGGGGGTAAATAGCCCATCTGCTCCTATGGAGGCCGGCAGACTTACGCAGCACATCACGTGCTGCCGGGCCATGGAGAACGGCAACAAGCAGATTCAAGGTGAAAACCTGTAAGTAAGCGGATCCCTTCTGTTACTCTAAGCGTATGCGAAGGATTGGTGGGAGTTGAAGCTTAAGAAGGCTCGGATATCTTCCCCTTCATTGAGTTTTGGAACTTAGTTGGTGGACTCCCCCCCCCCCCTAAGATGGCGACGAAAAAGCAGAGCCTGCTGTGGGCAAATTGGTTTCGGCTGCTTTGCAGGGGAAAGGAGAGTCTCTTGAAGAGGTGGTTAAACGGTCAGTCGTTGAAGCTATGAAGCCCTTTGTTGATAAGCTAAATGAAATCGGTCAAAGGGTTGGCTCAGTTGAGAACGAAGTGAAAACCATTAAAGATGTAGCGCTCGAGGCAGAGGAATCTGCTCATGAAAATGCAACACTCATGAGAGCTACAAACAAAGAAGTAAAGCTTTTGGAGAATCAATTGATAGGACTACAAGTGGATCGTGCTCAGACGGTATTGCGTTTACAGAATGTGAAGGAGGAGGAAAGTGAAAATTTAAAGGATTTGGTGTTGGAACTTTTGGCGTCATTCGCAAAGGCAACTAAAGAAGAGTTAAAAAGCGATATTCTGGAAGTCCGTCAGACATCTTCAAAATATGCAATGAAGCGTCAGCTGCCTCGTGAGATTATTATTGACTTTTCATCTAAGAAGACTCGGGACACCATTTTATACAATTCGACCAACATGGACTTGGACTTTCTTGGCAACAAGGTTAAGATATTGAAGGATGTTCCATTTTTAGCTCGGAAAAGAAGATTCAAATACAAAAGGTTTGCAGCTCTTCTGAGAAAGTGTGATATAAAATACAAATGGTTATTTCCAGAAGGCATCTGGTTTAGATATAAAGACCAAGCCTACAAGATAATATCGGAAGTACAGCTGAAGGATTTTGTGCTTAATCATCAAGAGTTCGAGCAAGAAGAAGATCCAGAATCTGAAGGGGGGAGTGGGGAGGAGGGAGTGAGCGCAGCTATTGTAGCTGTTCAAAGAGAACTGAGACCGAGACGCAGGGGGGGGGGGGAGAAGACCTGATCCTGACTGTAGTTTTTATCTTATAAGATCTACCAATCTAATAGCATATTAGAAAGTTTAACTTTAAATAATTGTATTATGAAGGGAATTCAATACTTGTATGTTGTTTTTTCCCTCTCCCTTTGTTTCCTTTTTCCTTTTTCTGTTTATAGTTTTGATGTTAGTAATTAGAAAATAAATTTAAAAAAAATATATTAGTAAGGGTGTGTTTGTGTGTGTATATTTGTGTGAGTGTTTTCCAGAACATGGTTGTCTCATTCACCTTGTTTTGCTTCTGGATTGTCCCTGTCCCCTTTTTTCACCTGCTTCCACTTTATGTAATTTATTTTATTTTAAACATTTCTATACTTTGTTTCCATCCAACTGAGGGTCCCCAGTGGGGTGAACATTTCAAACAGCATTTAAAATACTATTTACACACAATATTTAAACAGTTAAATAAAACACACAGGGAGGAAGGCTAATAAGAGTTCATGAGGAAATAACAAGTAAAACAAAAAATGACAGAGGGAGACAGACAAATCTCCCTGGGGAGGGAGTGCCAAAGTTTCAGTGCTGTGACCAAGAAGACCCCTGTCTCAGGTTGTGCCATCCATCTAGCCTCAGAAGGAAGGGGCAACCCAAAGCAGGCCTCTGAAGATGATGGAAGTGATTGGGTAGGTTCATATGGGAGTATGTCTCTCATCATATAAATATCTATTGGCTAAAGAATTTTTACAAAAATTATTGCATTATTCTTCCTATGGAAAAATAGAACAAGCCATTGAACAGTGAACTGGCCCAAACTCAATAGAGTTACACTATTAGAGTTGCAGACAATGAGATTGCAAGGATGTAACTCTGATTAAAAATACATGGTAAGAAAGCCAATCCCAAGCCTCTTCATCGGTATCTCCATTTCTGTCTTCCAGCAGCCCCTCCCTCTTTGCCTGATGTCGCTGTTGGCTTCAGTCTAGTTCCAAAGATATCATGGCAAAGTTGTATGTAAAACTAGCAAAGAAGCAATTTTTAATGCTGGGGTTTAATTTATAAATTTTAACATTATGTCTTCTTAAGTTATTTTGTAAGCTGCCTGAGGCAGTTTCCCCAGGAGAGGTGGTATAAAATTCCCCAAATAAATAAATTAAAAAGTAGATAAAAACGATGGAGAAAAAAAATCTATTCTCATCTCATGGAGTTAGTAAAACCACATTGTTTTAAGCATAACAAACTATATTTTGTGTCTTCTGACTGAATAGTTTGGTGTAGTGGTTAAGAGCATGGGACTCTAATCTGGAGAGACGGGTTTGATTCCCCGCTCCTCCACTTGAAACCAGCTGGGTGATCTTGGGCTAGTCACAGCTCTCTGGAGCTCTCTCAGCCCCACCCACCTCACAGGGAGTTTTGTTGTGGGATAATAATGACATACTTTGTAAACTGCTCTGAGTGGGCATTAAGTTGTCTTGAAGGGCGGTATATAAATCAAATGTTATTATTATTATTATTAAATATGCATCATAGCAACAGTGCCTGATAGGTGTTTTTGTTATTTATCAGGACAATTTTATGCAGAGTGAATCCTGTCATTAAAGTCAATGGTCTCAGACTTGAGTAACTTCTCTACAGGGTTTATACAATCTAAACCCACTGAAAACAGTGCTCTGAGATTGCCATAACTTTGTATAGGATTGCACTGTATGTCACTGAATCCCCACCTGAAACTGATTGTCTTGGTATCAGTCAGTGAGAGTCACTCTGACCTTCCACTGATGCCTCTGTTTGTTTCTCTTTCCCCCTAAAATTCAAAGGTAGTAAGTAGAAGTGAATTCCAGGTTATATATGGAAGGAATGTGAACCAGAACCTTGCTGGAGCTAAGTAGGCTTGGATCTGGTCAGTGTCATATTAGGAAACCTCATGGGAGTCTTATATATTTTTTATTTACTATTAGTTTCATTTATTGTCTGCCTTTCTCACTGAGACAAATATGATAAGAATTATTCAGTCACTCAGTTACAAAGTATGATTAAAAAATGAATCTGAGAGCAAAGATTTAGTGGGAATGGGCAGATTACGGAGATGAGAAAGGCTATCCAGTCATTCAAAGGAGGTATCCTTTAAAACCTTTTCCCCCTTTAAAGGCTAACAACAAAACAAGGAGCCCATTTTCAACAAGGTGAAACCAAATGGTGCCTTGATTTTTATGATGGAAGGAAGACAGATAATATGTGAAATGTTAATTCTAATGTGTGCCAACAAAGGCAACAATGTGGGTGTTCAGTGGACATTTTAAGGATAATTTGCAAGCGTGCATCATAATGAGCTGATGTGTGGAAAGTTTTTTTAATCATTTTAAAATAATGTATTTCTGTTTGACTCTTCAGTTAAGTTGCTGCAGTGATTGTTCATTGTCACTTAGGTCTGACTGTGAGATTAATCTTTTGGATTTGGTGGAATTGTATTAACTCATCATGGGAGAAGTTAAAATCCTATGTCAGAGGCAACTCTTCCAGAAAGTGTCAGTTAGAGATCAACCTGAAATTACTACAAAATATTCTCCCCACCCTCTGTGTTGTTGTGTCTTCCAGGAACACTCATTCCTTAGCTATCTCACCTGTACTTGCATAACACATCTCTGGCCTCCATCTCCCTTTTAAACACACACATTTGGAGCAATCAAGAAGAAAAGTATTAGATGGGGAAACAATCTGCCTTTTTTTTTCTTTTCTTTTTTGCCAGTCAATGAATTCTTGTAGGTAAAGTCTAAAGCAAAAAGCAGTGCAGTCTCACAATTGTCTGCCAGGCAGCTAAGGGAGTACTGCACACAAAATGACCCCCTCCCTCTTTAGCCATTGGTATTGGTCATGGAGCACTGGAGCTCCTTGTTTTTCGAAACGTATATAATGCCCTGCAGGCATTTCTCTTCTACAGTATCTCAGATGGAGTTCTTAGTTCTGGACTATCAGGCTGTGAAAATGATGCTGGTGGTTGTTTCCATCCCACATGGACCATGAATAAGTGCCATGGGAAGGAGCTCTTTGGCCACTTGGTAATATAAACTTATTATAAGGCAATAAAATATGAAATAGGGAAGGCACTTAGGAAATAAGTTTGCTTTACAAGGATTCTGGGTCTCTTCTTCCTCCTCAAAATGGTTGAACTCTAATAGTAAGACTCTGTTTATAAAGTGTTAGTGGATGTTTTATAACTGCTGAGAACAAGATACAGACAGGAGGCCTATATTATGGATGGATACACGTATGTCAGTAGTTAACCACAGGCAGTAGTTATGAATAATCAACTACAAATTAAAACTCTGCCACAAACTGGCTACTGAGTAATGACCAATCTACATATGCAGTGGTGTGTCAGCTAGCTATGTCCATGTAATTGGCATCTGACACATTTGTATTAGAGACTGTGTGGAAATAGGCCTGTGTCATCTGGAAGTACACGGAACCAAGGATACATGGGAATGAAGTAATTCTTATATCCTTGAAAATTCTGGAGTTACTCTGGCTAGAAGTAGATATTTCAAGGGGAGAGGAGCTGCTGTAGCTCCATGCCTTTTCCAAGTTTTACATCTCATTGTTATGGTCTCTGACCGCAAATAAATGCATTCATTTATCTCATATGAAAAAGCATGAGATGACATCATTGTTCTTATTTCCTTTCCCTTTCTTCACATCATTGGCTGACAGAAGCAGGAAAACACATAGTATGGTATTATATCATTTCATTGTACTATTGCAGAAATCAGAGCGAAAGATCAGCTCTTGCAACATCTAGGTCTGCTGTGTGATGGCATGAACCAATGCACTCCCTTGTAGATAATGCAGATTTTTACTTCCAATCCCTATTGAAATACCTTCTTGTAACCTTTTTCAAGTGTGTGCCAGACTATAGTTGTGCAGCTAAAATGTGGTGGATTACTACATGTGTGAACCTTTTCTACAGCAAGGAGGCATAAGTGTAAAGGGGGATTTGTTAAGAACAAAAAGGGAGCCCTGCTCTATCAGACTAGTGGTCCATCAAACCCAGTAACTTTTTTCACACAGATGACAACCAGTTGCCTGCAGGACCAACAAACAGGGAATTCAGGCCTCCATCTGATGCTCTTTCGTAGTACTGGTAGGCAAAGTTTAATTGTCTATAGATGTGTTCCTTAAATAGCATGAAGAAGAGGACATTTCAGCTGGTCAGTCAGGGAACAGAAAACTTGCAGTTGCTACAATTGTACATCAAGTTTAAAGTTAGGGCTGCCATTTTGCAAGGTCCCCCACCCCTGGCTTTCATTTCCAGCTGCCACTCCTAAAGCTGGCAGGATAAAAATAATTTTTAAAAACAGCTATTGGATGACAGCATGAAATCATTTCTAGGGAGAACCCAGAAGTGACTTCCATATGTTCTAGAAACTGCTGGAAAGTCTTGGGGTTTGCTATATTTCTGGCTATTCCTAGAGAAGCATGACAAGTTTTCCCTAGAAGTGACATCACTGTTGCCCAAAGGTGCCCCCTGTTACTACCCCCAAGACGCCCACAAGTTGCCAGGCTATACAGGAGCCCTGCCTTCCTTTGCACCTAGTTACTTCTAATATCTGTTAATCATATTGAAATCATATTGATTGAAACTAAATCCAGTGACGATGGAGGTCCAGTTCCTGGGCCATGGGCAGATGGATAGGGAAATCCAGCTCCCAGCCTTTGATGGTGCACCATTGGTGCCTGTGCTAATGGTAAGGAGCTTGGGTGTGACTTTGGATTAGAGATGGGCATGAACAGCAATACAAACTAAAAAAAGCCACAAACAGCCCAATTAGGTGTTCGCAAACAAGCTGTTCACGAGGCCCCATTCTAAACGAACAGGTGGTCGTTGCAAGCCTCATTCATTGCTGTCCGTTGCTGTTTGTCAAGCCAGACAATCTGGCACCTGCAATCAATTCCCTCGGCAACAGGAGGCAGGGACTGCCTGAACTCTGTCTGAACTCCTGCTGTTGCCCTGGAAACCCCAATCTAAGCCCAATTTAGCTTGATAGGCAGGTCTTCCTTTCAAGTGTGGAGCTCCAAATTTGTTACAAGGAAGCAAAGAGCAGGTGGGGGGGGGGGTCCCAGCTCTGGTTTTGCAGACAGTGAGGGAGAGACAATTGCTGTTGGCATTTTGAGAGAGAGAGACAGGGAGAGTGCATTGGAGCATGAATTTTCTTTGTGTGTGGTGGGATAGAGATTTACCTCTTCAAGTTCCAGGGCTGCTGCCAGGCTCTGGGCAAGCAATTATTTATTACTGGTACTGTTCCTGCTGCCTGCTCAGGTAGGGTTTCTGGGAGTGGTGCAGTAGGGATCTTGATGGCTGGAGGAGAGCCTGCTGGCCCCCACGAACAATGAACAACGAACATGTTCATGAACAGGTCATGTTCATCAATGTTCGTTGTTCATTGTTCGGGGATGGCAGTGAACAACGAACACTGTGTTCTTTTTTTCCCCTGTTCATTCCCATGTCTACTTTGGATGCCTCATTTTTGATGGAGGCTTAGGTTGCATCTGTTGCCAGATCAGCGTTTTTTCTTCTTTGCCAAATCAGGCAGCTTGTCCCCTATCTCTCACCCTGTGATCTAGCCATGGTGATCCATGCAATGGTCACCTCCAGACTGCATTACTGTAACTCGCTTTATGCTGGGCTACCCTTGAGACTGACCCGGTAATTGCAACTGGTCCAGAATGCAGTGGTGTGGGTCTTTATAGGGATCCCATATAGGGTACAAGTTCATCAGGTGCTATGCTAGCTGCACTGATTACCAGTTCAGCTCTGGATCAAGTTCAGGATTCTTGATATGATATTCAAAGCCTTAAGCCAGATTGGGACCAGCATATTTTTGGGACCGGCTTTTCCCTTATATCCCCTGGAGGTCCTTACATTCCTCTGGCCAACATCCGTTGGTGGTCCCCAGCCTAAAGAAGTCTGCCTGTCCTCAACCAGAGCCAGGTCCTTCTCGGTTCTGGCATTGGCCTGGTGGAACGCTCTTCCGGTTGAAATCCGGGCTCTGTGGGATCTGTTACAGTTCCACAGGGCCTGTGAAACAGAGCTGTTCCATCAGGCTTATGGCTGAAGCAGGCAGTCCCTCATGTTTTGGCCTCCCTGCCCCTGACATGGTGACTCTGGCAGTTTTCTGCCCAACATGTACTGTAAGGGTCTGGTTACAGTTGCTGCACTTTAACCTAATTAGACACTGTTGAGATTTTAATTGAGTTTTTTAATATTTATTATGTATTGTTTGTTCTGGTTGTAACCTTCCCTGAGCCTGCTTGTGGGGAGGTCAGGCTAAATATCCAATATAATAAATAAATATCTGTTGCAGAAATCACTCCCTGAAATTAAAAAGTGGATGTTTTATATGCTGTTGCATTGAATCTCAAATGAGCCTGAGGAGTGGGTTGCTGTAAACCTGAGGATTCCTCAGGCATGTAGAAAAATCTTGAATTTAAAAAAAAATTCCAGTTTCATCATCCACAACCATTGCTCCTCAAAAATGTTCAGGGTCCAAAGAATGCAGTTAAACGTTGCTCTTATGATGTCTCTGCAAGGTGGCAACATACAGCTGCACACATCTCCAAGGATTTAAGATGAAGAGAACAAGCGTCTAAGAAGAATTTGAATTTATAGGTTTTATAGTCTGCTTTCCCCACAAACGGGCTCAGTGCGGATAACATCAGTATTAAAATTTACATTAAAACCTTAAATAAACATACAATTCAGTAGTAAAACAGTTTTTTCATGGTGGCCCATATTATCCTGCCCCAGCCAAACATTCCATGAGGTGGGAGATGAAAAGAATAGCAGCGGTCCAACTGGTGGAAAAGCCAGGGTGAGGGAGTTACACTACTCCTGTAACAGGAGACCGGCAAGAAGCTCACCCAGGGACATTTAGCCTTGTGGGGAGGCCCACTCTGCATGTTTTCTGAGCATGATTCCCTCCCCAATGAAGAGCCAGCATGCCATCTTCTCATTGAACCTTATGTCCTTCTTATATGTAAAACACGAAGGAAATACTTGTTAAAACTACATCCTTGCATTCCCAAAGTCAAAGGCTCAACAAGTGTACTTTAGGATATGTCAGCTGTGTACAAAGAATGGAGAACAAAAATATACAAGTGGGGACCTGCAAGGACTTGCAGGGGACATCTCATTTCCCCTCCCCACCATGTTCTCTTTCTTTCCCCTGCCCTCCATAGCCTCTCCCCCTTTCAAATCGAATCGAATACCTTTATTGGCATAACAGGACATGCTTCCTTCTATCCTTCAACTCTCCTTCAACTGTATCCTTCACTTTTTCCCCTCTACCCTCCTTCAGCAGCTCCTCCCTTATGGCCCATTTATGTGGAGCCAGCTGAGTCTAGCACAGTTGCATGGTCTGGAACCTACAAGAGTTCCTTGGGGGGAGGTACTTCACTTTTCTCTTTATCCCATTTCCCTCACTATTTCCTCTTTCCCTTCTCCTCGCAGCCTGCTGGCCTCAATGAGTCCTCTCTCAAAGGCCAAAACAGCTTTGGAAATTAGCCTTCCCCCTCCCCCTGCCTTTTAATGACAGCAACCATGCCTGGAATACTGGCTAAATTGTTGTGGTTGCTTAGCAACAGCCATTGAGGGATCTAGTTAAAGTTATAGATGCTCTATTTATCATTTTGGATTTTTTTCCCCTGCCAACATGGGGTATTTTTTAGGTGTGTAGGAAGATCTGTCTTGACTATTCATGACTCCATTCTCTGGAATTAAGTAACCAGAGATCGGGGCCACTTGGCTGTTAGTATATAGGTTTCCATTGCACCAAAAAAGGCTCCAAAAATTGCCTGGGACACTGGAATCTTGCCCTTTAAAAGGAAACTGTCAGCAATGGAAGAAAAGAGAAAGACCACTTACCCCTTGGGATGTGACTTAATCAATATCTTCCAAGTCACGGGGAAGGCAAGAGGTAGGTTTTTTAAGAAGCCAATCATACTTCAGTGTTCTAAGATGAAGTTACCATTCTCCATGCTAATGAGGACTGATTCAAATTAAGCATTCTAAGAGTCAAAGCGATATTTAATCCAGAAAGTACTGAATTTCTAATTTACATTTCCCCAGAGTAGTCTGATGAATTTCCTCCAGAGCCTTTATAGGTATTTACGAATGATTGGGCAATCATTAACTGGGAGGGAGGAAAGGAAGGAGTGTGGGGAGAAGTGGGCTATATTAGGTGACAGAGACATAGCCAAATAATGTGAACTTGCCTTGCCCTTTAAAAGGGAAGTCCGCTTACAATGATATCAAGCTTGCCAGACCTTAGCTATTGTTGCCAATACCAGTGTAAAGAGCGAGTGAGAAATGTAGATCAGAGACGGAACAAATAATTAAGGATATAGCCTCCATTCAGTTTAATGCAGGCATTTAATGCACGAAAAGCCCAAACTGAATAGAGGTGTCTGCTTGTAATATCCTCCATTCCATATTTGTCATGTTGATGTCCTGCTGAATATTGATATTTCTAGGATTCTTCAGTAAAGTCTCATACATTTCCATAGGATTTATTTCCAAAATAAGTATTCTTAGAATTGCAGTCTTTCCCTTCATTTTCCTTCTCCGTGCTTTCTGGAGCAAACTTAATGAAGCTTGCAAAAAGATCAAGTTACATTTTTAATGCCTCTTGCACCTTCCCTAAAGAACCTGCAGCTATCAAGTCAATCACACGTGAAGATCAGAATCTAGCTTCCTCTCCCTTCACTGTGTCATTGCTGAAAGGATATAATGATGATTAAATGATATCTTTTTGGCTCAAAACATAAGCAAATGTGATTCAAAAAACACATAGGGACCAGATGCATCCAGTTAGAAGGGGTTATTTTTGAAGTTAAATAATTACTTTTCTGATTATGATGCCATTTCAGATGTGTTTGCAAGGATATATTCATATATTTAAGTCTATGCATATATATGTGTGCTGAAAATAAAAATGGCACTTAAATATACATATGCATGTATTTATATTTTATATACACACTTGCATGCAAACAAGAGTATTTTTCTGTGTGCTAGAGGTCAAAGTCTTGAAATCTACCCTCTCTCTTAGATCTGTTTTCACAGGCAGCGTGATTTTCTTGTTCATTTTTCGACATACACACATTCAACATGTAAGTTGTCTTGATTGTATTTAATAGGGAGGTGACACATAAACATAGAAACAAGCAGAGGCAGTATGAAGGATTGCCAGTTTCAGCTTGGGAAATTCCTCTGGATTTGGGGGCTGGTGGAGTTTGGGAAGGAAACAGAGCTCAGTTGGGTTGTGATGCCATAGAGTCCACCTGTCAAACCTGCCATTTCTTGCAGAGGAACTGATTGCTGTAATCTGGAGATAAGTTGTAATGCTGGGAGAACTCCACGTGCTGCCTGGGGGTTGATAACCCTAGTACAGTCTCAGTGGAATATATTTCAGTCAGTCCTAAGGGTTATTTTATCAAAAGTCTTGAATTTTATTAATATGCATTATGTGTTTTTAGAAGTTCATATTTCCTCTTCTATTTGCCCATAGGCAAAATAAAGAGTCACCATATGGGTATCCTGCAAGACAGGTAGCGGGTTGGCTCACGCGCAAGGGCCATGCAATGTCTGTGCAAGAATCCCCAATCACCCTAATTCTCTCCCCCTATTAGCTGCTACTTCTGACCCTGGGAAAGTTTATTCCCGGAGTCACAGTCCCTTGTGTATTCATAGTCATGCAGGTTGGGAGGCTGCAGTGGACACAATCCCTTCTTCCTGCCTCTTACATTAGTCAACCTCTTCAAGAAGCAGGAAAGAGCTATTTCATCCTCCTCCTCACCACCACTGCAGCCCCCTCCCAAACTTTGTGGCTGTTACTGCATGTGGATCCTGTGACTCCAAGAATAAAATTTCCTGGGCTTGGAAATGGCTGCTGAGGGGGATGCGGTCAAGAAAACCTGTCAGCATTTTCTGCTGATGGCTGATGGGATCCAACCCAACAACAGTGAGAAAGCAGACAAAAGGTGGAGAACATGGCATGGGGGGTCGGTTAATCCCTTACCCCTTTCATACTGTGGCTCTGATCTGAAAGACAGACATCCCAGCTGCTATTTGCACTTGAAAAAACTACCTTGTCTAATTTGATTTAGCATATTTCCAAGCACGCACACATTTCCAGATACAGAGCTGGTGTGTCACACTGGTTAGAGTGTCGGACTAGGGCCTGAGAGGCTCAGGTATGAAACCCCACTCTGCCATGGAAGCTTGCTGGGTGACCCTAGGCCCATCACAATCCTTCACCCTAATGTTCCTTACAAAGTTGCTAGGGTAGAGTAGAGAAGGGAACAATGACACAAAAAGCCTCTTTGGGTCCCTATCAGGGAGAAAAGCAGGATATATTTTTTTTTAAAGTAAGTACATATGTCACAGGATTGTTGTGAGGATAAAATTCAGGAGAGAATCATAGAATCATAGAGTTGGAAGGGGCCATACAGACCATCTAGTCCAACCCCCTGCCCAGCGCAGGATCAGCCTAAAGCATCTCTGAGAAATATTCATCCAGCCTCTTCTTGAAAACTACCAGTGAAGGGGAGCTCACCACCTTCCTAGGCAGCTGATTCCACTTTTGAACTACTCTGACCGTGAAAAAGTTTTTCCTAATATCCAGCCGGTACCTTTGTGCATGTAGTTTTAGCCCATTGCTTCGCGTCCTACCCTCTGCTGCCAACTGGAACAGCTCTTTGCCCTCCTCCAAATGGCAGCCTTTCAAATATTGATGCAAGGTACTTTGGACCTTGATTGGGAAGAAAGGCAGGGTATAACTGAAGAATATAAAATAGTATGCTAGTCCTGCACATGCAACATAAGGGGAGGGGGCGTAAAAGCTAGTGGGCTAGTTTTATGCTCACCTACATATTTGCTGCATGTGGGTACAATGATGAAGGTGGGGAGCCTATGCAGATACAGTGAGTCTGTGTGTGCTGAACACAGAAATGAGGAGCTGGAGCCGGAGCACTCAGTCATGAGTGGGTTTAGACCAGAGGGGTCACTTCTGCTCCACCTATATATCCACTAGCCCTGTATGCCACTATGTTGTATATAGTTACATGTTGTTGATAGCTCTTATATTGCTTTCATTCAGAACCTTGTTCTGTACTGCTTTTGGAAGCCTCTAGTTTATAAACAAAGAACTATTTCTTTTTAAAGGGTTAAAGTTTGTTCAGATTGTTTAATCTCACAGTGAATGTGGTTCTACAGAAAAACAGAAATACATCCAGCAATGTTTACTAGAGGAGAGGCAGGAAATATAGAGAGAGTGGTGAAGAAAGCTAGTATTTACAGATGTGTATGCTAACTTTTTTAAAATCAGGCATTCCCAAATTACACCATGAAGGGAAAAGTAGAACAGAGATGTACCAGGAGAAGGTACATCAGGAAGCAGGGAGCAACCTTCCTTTCTAGTAACTATTCAGGTATACCGGAGTGCTATTTGATCATTCTTCAAGATGGCAGGTCTTGCTGGTGTCAGCTAGGATGATCAGATTCAAAGAAAGGCATGGCTCTTTCTAATTAGAGGAAATTTTGCTAGGCACATCTTGACATGCAGAGCTGAGAAAAAGCAGTATTTGCTGAAATTCCTGGGCAAAAGTGTTAAAGGTACAAAAGACCTGCCCTACTTTGCATTTGGTTTCCCTACAGATCTTCTACCAGGCTGTTTAGAGTGGTAGTCATAAAGGTGAAGAACAGTTTGAATGCTACAGAGAATGCCAAGCAGCGACTGGAGCTGAAGCATTCTGAATTCATCAGGGAAGGAATCTAATTGCGTACCGCTCTGATGACTGTTATGACTATGCAAATACATTTTTCCCGAGTTGCAGCTAGCACACTTTGATATTCCCTAGGGTTTCTGCTTAGTGTGTTTGTTAAGTTACAAGTCTTTTTTGAATGTGTATGAGTCATGGCTTAAGGATCTGTGGTTGCAGAGACTGCTGTAGGAGGGTGGGACAATGTTCTCTCCTTTTCCCTACTTTTTGGAAAGGTCATTACAAACTCTAAGATGATTGATAATCCATGAATTGATTCAAGAGTTGATCCAAATAGCTGGCTTGGGACTATTTCTCCAATCATTATAGGCACAGTGTGTGTGTATGTTATGTGCCATCAAGTAGTCTCTGACCTATGATGACCCTATGAATGAAAGACCTCCAAAATGTTCTATCTTTAACAGACTTGCTCAGATCCTGCAAACTGGAGGATGTGGCTTCTTTTATTGAGTCAAGCCATCTTGTTTTAGGTCTTTCTCTTTTCCTGCTGCCTTCTACTTTTCCTAGCATTATTGACTTTTCCAGAGAATCTTGTCTTCTGATGATGTAACCAAAGTACGATAGCTTTAGTCTTGTCATTTTAGCTTCTAAGGAGAATTCAGGCTTGATTTGATCTAGTACCCACTTATTTGTCTTTTTGGCTGCCCATGGTATCTGCAAAATTCTCCTCCAGCACCACATTTCAAATGAACCAATTTTCTTCCTGTCAGTTTTCTTTACCATCCAATTTTCACATCCATACATGGCAATGGGGAATACCATAGTTTAGATTATCTTGATCTTGGTTCCCAGAGAGACATCTTATCTAGCTCCCGCACAGCTGTTCTTCCAAGTCTCAGTCTTCTTCTGATTTCTTCATTGCAGTCTCCCTGTTGGTTGATGATTGAGCCAAGGAATAGAAAATCTTGAACAACTTAGCACAGTACTCTTTACGATTTAGTATTTAGGCATTGCTGACAACATGAAAGGATCTTTGTGCTATGTGCAGTCCTGATCTAAATTCCCAGTAATGTAAGTCCATGTAATTAATGCTTAAAGGAGAATTTATGTGCTGTTCAGATAGAAATAGATTTTTCCAATAGTGCCCTTTTGTGGCAGATTTACAGCAGTTTTGCAGCCCTGTGAGTGAGCATGAAAGACTGCTCTCTGCTTTAGCCAATTTGTTGTTTTCATGTACAGGTCAAAGAAGAAGCTAGACCTAAAAACAGATTGTAAGTAGAGATGGGCACAAACTGAAATATGAATCAAAATTCAGCACAAATCTGGCCGGTTCATGGTTCACGAACCAGTGGTTCATCAGAGCCCATTTCTGATGAACCAGGATGGACTTTAGGCTGGTTCATTTGGTTCGTTTTGGGTTCATCACTGCAGACAACCTGGCACCGATCAATCAGTTTCCTAGGCAACCGGAGATCAGCTTTCTGTAGTAGAGGCATGCACCCAGCCGCTTTTCAGCTGATGGGAGGGGGATCCCCCATGAGCTGAAAAAAAGTGTGGGCTTTTGAAAGGAGCAACAGTTCTCTTGCGTGCAAGAAAAGCGTTGCTGCTTTCAAATGCCTGCTGGAACTTTAAAGCGTTTCAGTATCTGTTCTGCTTCCCATGTTTGCAGAAGTTTGCTTATTCCCTGCTGGCTTTAAAAGCCAGAAAAAGGGCTAAATGGATAGTTTTCCCTTCCTCCTTTGGGATATGCACACGCTCTCTCTCTTTTTTTTCAAAGGGAAGAGAGTGTAGCAATATTGTAATGTTGTAGCATTGCAACATTGTAACATTACTGCACTTTCCTCCTGGCTTTAAAAGCCAGGAAAGGATTAAATAGCTGCTTTTCCCTCCCTCCAAGGCATCTTTCAGCCTTTGTAAAGAGAAAAAAAGCAGCTGCTTCCCTACTTTGTTTCCAAAGGGCTGTGCAAAATGCTTGGGTTTTTTCCTCTTTGGAAAGCCTGAAACTTGCCTTGGAGGGAGGGAAAAGCAGCTATTTAATCCTTTCCTGGCTTTCAAAGCCAGGAGGAATGTGCAGTAATGTTATAATGTTGCAATGCTACAATGTTACAACATTGTTACACTTTCTTGCCTTTGAAAAAAAGAGAGATTGTGTGCATACCCCAAAGGAGGAAGGGAAAACCAGCCATTTAACCCTTTCCTGGATTTTAAAGTCAGCAGGGAATAAGCAAACTTCTGCAAACATGGAAAGCAGAACAGCCAACAGCTTTTTTTCAGCTGATGGGGATTCCCCTCCTACCAGCTGAAAAGTGACTGGCGTTAAAAAGGGGGAAACTTGAAGCTCACCACCCGTATTATGCAGATCTTCTGCTGCCCCAGAAAAGATGTTTTCACAACCACACAAACTGGCTCAGGAACTGGGGCAAGTTCGTGAAAGTTTGTGGTTCGTGGTTTGTGAAACTATATGAACCTCAAACCTCCTGGTTCAATTTTCCTGGTTTGTGCCCATGTGTAGTTGTAAGTAAGAATGTTTGTAATTTTTTACATAGATTAAATTTCCCCCATGGTCTCATTTTTTCTAATAGTATTGTAGCTAATCGTTCCTAGCTAAACACCATTATCATATTTTTGTTAACCCATATGATAAAAAGATACATGAGCACAATTAGGGGTGTGAACAGGAAAAAAAATGGTAAATTCAAGTTCGGTAATATTGAACTGGAAAAAAAATTCAGCTTTCCCCCAATACTAAATTCATTCTCCAGTTTGGTTCCGTAATGGAAAGCAAATTCGAAAAATTTAACCATTGTTTCCCATGGGAAACTCCAGTGGCTTGGAGGAAGGATAATTTTTGACCCAATTTTACCAACTTTTCAGGGGATCTACTCCTTGCTGTCCTCTAAAGACTCCCCCAACAAGTTTCAGATAGATGGGACCCTCGGGTCACTTTATGCCTCCCAAAGAAAGTGCTCCCAGCTACCTCTAATTTCCATTATTCCTTATGGGGAAAACTATCTGGGAGCTATCCAGGGGGGCAATGGTGGCATTTTGCAAGCAAAATCCACTAAATTTGCAAGGGACCTACTCCTGAAACTACACCCAAATACCACTAGGTAACTTAAGCAAGCACCCCCCCAAAAAAGAAAAACAACCTTGAACCAACAACAATTGAACACCAAACCAAACTTATGGTAACAGAAAACTTCAAGCAAAAAACAGTGAATACTATTAAGAAACAGGACCCCGGGCATCAATAACAAGGGGAAACTCCCCCCCCCCTCAAAGAACCAGCAAAACCAGAGATGAATTTATAAAAATTAACTGGAACTGCAAAACACCCACAACACCAACAACAGAATCATGCACAGCAGAATAAAACAAACAAAAAAGCCCCCAGAAGAACAAGCAGCAAAATGAACAGTAAATATAACCAACTTCAAGCCAAAGCCAGAGAGAGAGAGAGAGAGAGAGAGAGAGAGAGAGAGAGAGAGAGAGAGAGAGAGAGAGAGAGCTGGCAGCAAACAAGCAGTGTTTCTCAGCCTCCAGGCCAGAACAAAATTGAGGCTGCTCTGAGGCAAACCTGCCTAATTTAACTCTTTGCAGGGCAGTTTTAAAAAGCCACTCTCCTTCTTGAAAATCCCAGTGGCCAGAGAGAGGGAGAGCTCCTGCAAGGATTGGCCACTCACTCCCCCTCCCTTCCCCTCTCCACTATCTTCTGCCTCTGCCTCCCCCCTCCCTTCTCTCTCTCCCATTTGGGTAAAAATGCAGGAAGCAGTGTTTCTTTGCTGTTCCGTAGCAAAGAAACAGCCCAGCTGCAATTTCCAAATTTTACTGAATAAACTCAGTAAACTTAAATGTGATTCGGTAATCCCTTTTAAATTCAGTAATACCAGTTTTTTCCGAATCAGGTAAAATTAGGTATTTTTAACGAACTATTGAACCTGAATCATACAGCCCTAATCATCATAATGTCTTAGTCTAAATAAATGTGGACTGAGTACATATTAGTAATCTAGGCAAGCTGCTTCAGTGAATCTAGAAATGTAGCAGCTCTGCCAGGGCATACAGAAGACAGGCCATTTCTAACTGTTTTTTCTTAGTAGTAAGTCTGTTTATTTCTTAGACAAATACCAATCACCCCCCCCCTTGGCCATTTCTATTGAAAACATCTGGCATTTGTTTCCTAAGAAGGGAGGGGCCATGGCTAAGTTGTAGAGAATCTGTTTTGCAGGTATCAAGTCCCAGTTTCAATCTGCAGCATCTCCAGTTAAAGGATCCATTGTAAAAGATCTCTCTCTACCCAAAATCCTGGAGACCCACTGCCAGTTAAAGTAGACAATACAGATCTTGACAGACCAATGGTCTGATCCAGTATAAGGCAGACTTATGTGTATAAGTGTACCTATTGGAACTCTGGGCATTTCACAGCAAGCCATTTTCTAGGCTCTGCACATCTGACCACCTCTTATCTGCCTCTGGAGGTGTCAAAGCCTTGTCTACTGAAGGGTTAATCTATGAGTCAATGCTAGTTTGAGAAAATTTCTCACATTTCCCGTCTGTTGTCACTTACCACTATTAAAAAGGGAAGACCTAGAAGTATGATCAAAGAAGAGAGCCTACACCCAGGGACATCCAAGTCACCTAAGGAAAACCATACCAGTGTCAAATGCTTTTCTAATGCTGGAAGGAGCTGAAGGTCAGCTGGACATTCAGTACAATCCATATAGACTAAACTCACTCATGACAATCTGTAGTGCTACTATAGTACTACTTTCCTCTTTTTTTTTAAGCTCCCCTCTTCCTCAAAGGAGCTATAGTTTTTTATACTCGATCAAATTTCCCTTTCTTCCTCAAGTGCCAGAATCATTTCAAATTATTCTATACACCTATCCACCCTGGCTGTTCATTTTCTATGTCAAAAGGAAGACTTTAGAGAGCTGATTTTAGAAGTCCCTTTTGGGTAAAAAAAAAAAAATCCTCTCCACCCATTATGTTCTTTTAAGGGGTTGGGGTTCTTATGGTTCAGTATGCTTTGTCTGTTTCTCTGGTATTAGAATCAGGCTGTTAAACAGCTCCCGAGCAATAACTCTGAAATTAGCTAGTAGAGGTAGTATAATGAAAAAGAACTTGCCTCCCAGTAGCCATACATCATTCATGACCAGCCACTGAACAGCTAAGACAAGAATATTTTTGTTAATTTTTTGACAATTCTATTTTCCTAATGCTTTTTCAATCATCCTTTAAAATGGTCAGTTAAGCCAGACTGTTTTTAATACATGGCACCAATTTAAGATGATGCTGTTTATTTTTCATTATGAGTGTATCTTCATTATTCTCTTTAAAAAAAAACCAAATTGCTCATGCATACAAAATTCTGTTTAAATGGGGAAGGTTGGTGGGTGAACAGACTATTATTTAGATCCAGATTCCTTTCCTTGCATAAAATCAAGAGAGGGAGAGAAATTTTGGCTGATTTCCCATCTTATTGCAGGCCTCTGGAATGACTTTTCAGGGAGCACAGGTAGGTCTACCAACTGGTTATTTTTCCACTGCTGAGATCAGCTTTTCACCTTTTAAGGCTGGTTGCCAGCTTTGTGATTTTGCATATAATGTAGGGAATAGGAAAGAGGCTGATTTTAACTGTTTAGTACCTTTTAAGGTAAAGGAATTTTCTTCACTCTGTCTTTTAAAGCATGGCATCCCCAGGCTTGCAGCCAATTCCTGCTTTCATTTTTAGTGGAGGCTTTTCTGTGTCTCAAAAGCTGCTTCTGTTAACACTGCAGACGCCTTTTCTGCTTCCCTTTCCTTACTGGTGTCTCTTCAGTTAGAAAGAAAGAGGGAGAGCTGAAAGACAAAGAGAGAAGCACCACTATTTTTTATTTTTTATAATCATTGGGATTTATATAATCAGGCCACTAAAGTTATTCATTGTCTCTTTCGTAATATGAGTCTTTTTATTATACTCCTCTGGCACGATTGGATGAACTTTTTATATATATATAATAGTCAATTAAATTTAGAATCCACAATTAATATTAATATAGATTAACAGTTACGCTAAATAGTTAAACTATCAATATGCCAAATATTGTGAGGTTGAATATTAATCAAGGAGAGGAGTAAACATTTTATATATATATTTCCTGTGTTGCTCAAATGTATTACTATTTGCTATTTACTTTATATACTTTTTCAGTTGTGGTATAATGTATTTTGTATAAGGTTCTATGCACTTTCTACTGTTAATGCTATTTCTATTTTTCTTTCTTAAATAAAATTTATTTTTTTAAAAAAGTGAGAGAAGCACCATTATATAAAAAAGGACCACATTACATAATTTTTATGTTTAGGTTGTGGTTAATATTGCAACTTCTTAACTGTTTTGCCTTTTCAAAATCACTTATTTGTTATTTTGCCTAGATTTTGGAGAAGGATGCTTAAAGATCCCCCCTCAGTTCAGTACATGAAAATGATCTGCTCAGTTCTGCATTTGTTTAAACAGAGCTTTTTCAGTTGATGGTATTTATTCTAGCAGGGGATGATTTATAGTGGAATCTTAAGCAGAGTTGCTCCAGTATAAGGCCACTGGAATACATCTCTATGGGAGTGCACCATTCATGTTTTAATTCTGGCATTTTTTGTGGATTATTGTAAGCAGCCTTGAACCTTGGATAAGTTGTAATGTAAGAGCCACAATGAGTGTATTAGTTAGGATGTTGGAATGAGACTGGTAAGACTCTGGTTTAAATCCCTACTTAGTCCTGTTCCACACAACCAGTGGACCAAGTGTCCCTCGGCCAATTTAAGAAGAGACATACAAGGAGTCCTGTGAGATAGTGCAAGACTACAACGTTTATTTAAACGTGGAGGAGAACAAACACACAGAAAGTGAAGGCCCTTCTGTGCCTGTCACTGTTTGAGGCTCCAATGGCCATGCAAGACATTTTGTACCCTTTGCTTCATTAGCATGGGAGGACCTCAAGACCTTGACGAACTCTGCTGATATCGAGAGCTGAAGCAAGCTCGTTTCTTTCTGCTGAGTTGTTTATGGCTCGCCTCCCTGGCCGCCCCTTTCCCTGCATTCCAACTGTAACTCTCTCCTTTTGCCATCTGCCTTGCTTTTCTGATCAGCTATTGTTCTCTTGCCCCTCAAAGTAACTTTCTTTGGCTCTTCTTGAAGTTGGTCTTTCTGCTCAATGCTACAGCTGCTTGGGCACAATTTGGCATAATTAGCTCCAAAGGAGGTTTCTCTTACTAACCTATGATTATAGCCTTATATGCGGTAATATATGTATATCCCACTACTCAGTGTCCTAGCCCAGCGTATATATGAGGGCAACCTTTTATCAACCTACAAATAACAGGTACTTCAATACTTTCCACTTTAGCTGGCATCACCTAAGTGTCTTAGTCTCTCTCTCTCTCTCTCTCTCTCTCTCTGATTACTTCACCTCAATGTTCACCTTTTACCTTGCATAGTGAAAATATAGTAAGTACACATAAGAATACAGTAAAGTCACATGGAAATAGTAAATGCACATGGAAATAGTAAAGGCACATGGAAATATTCCAGTCCAATAAATTCACTTCCCACAGTCCTGAACTTTACTGTATGACCTTGGACCTTGGACCTTCACTGTATGACCTTGGACCTTGGACCTTTCACTCAGGTTTGCCTACTTCACAGGACTTTTGTAGGGATAGAACGGGGGCAAGGGGTACCATGTATGCCACCCTGAGCTTCTTGGAGGAACGGAGGGTTAAGAATGTGATAAATATATATTTTATGCATACAGTTAAGGTGACCTTACATTTATTCAATTATCCAGACTTTTTATATGCTGCTACTGCTTGAGGTGACTTACAATTAAAACAAAACCATTAAACCACAGTCAAACCAGGCCATTACAACATCTGTCAAAACGTTTATTGTTTTTGTTGTTATTGAATTTGAATGAATGAATGAATGAATGAATGAGGTCAAAGACCAGCTCAGAAGTAAATATAATACCAGCAATGAGTGCGTTTGTTTCCAAGACACAGAATGTTTGTGCATTTGTATAGCACAGAATAGATCCCACAGCCAACATTATGTTTAGAATGCCTAACAAAAAGTAAACTGTCCTCTGTGTCAGGGTCATATTGTGAATTCTGTCTTGAGCGCATCACAGTGACATTTCATCAACAACTGTGATTTCTAGAGGAACATCATCTCCAGATTTTGGAATAGGAAGAAGAAGAAAAGCTAAGTCTTCAATAGCTGAAGAAAACATATCAGCAGACTTGAATCTTAAAAAGAGCATCTACTTTTGACTGTATAAGAAAAGGAACAGAAGAGACAACACAAATTGCAGCACAGATTAGAGATCACCAAAAACCTATTCAAAGAGGGCTTGACCCAACACATTTTACAATGTTCAAGACATGCAGAAAAATACCACAAATGCTACACCAAAGAGGTCACTGATCCATACCATAAGTCATGTATTATTGAAGGAATACAGGTGATGCATGAAAGGCTTGGTATATGCAAGTTTGACTTCCTGCTGTATTTCATTGTTTTGTGCCTAAGTCTTAAAAACTTTCTCATGAATAGATTAATACAGGGAAAAATAATTTAAATATGAAATATACTAACAGAATGTTCTTCTCACTTCAATTACTGTGCTTTTCACAGAGCTTACTGGTCCTAAATTCAAAATTGCTTTTGAAATTTAACTACCCAGTCCTGAAAGTCCTACAGAGAAGCATCCCTAGGCTAGACAAAGCTTGTTACTAGAGTACCTTTGAGATGAGTGCAAGGCTATGCCACATGGTCAAGGTACTTTAGTGAGGTAGGGGATGAAATAGCCTTTCTCTGTCTGTCATCGATGAGGCTTCCCTTGCAGAAGACACAGAAGGAAGCGTTTCATGACCTAACTTCTCCTCCCTGTAGCATCCCAAACTTGAGGCTGTTCCTCCATGAGGGTCCTGTGAGCTCATGAATGATCTCTCCAGGGATCAATGAGAGGTTCTGGAATGGGGAAGAACAGGGGAGAATCAGTGTTCCATGCATGCATGATTAGATACAGACCCCTGCAATCCTGGTTCCTTCCCTGACCTTCTCCTTTGTTCTTCTGAAAAAATTATTTAGTACAAAGTCAGTTGCACATTTTCCGTAGCTTCTCTCACCTATCCTCACATGTATTTTCAGTCGTGATTACCAAGAACTTCCTTTTTTTAAAAAACAGAAGCAAATTCTGAATACAGCAACTGTTGCAAGATGTTTGTACCTCTTACAACATTGCCAGGAGGAGATGGTGCTGAGGGAGCAGAGCTGCAGAGTCCACCAGGGGATTTCAGCTCTGGGGAGGAGAGAGGCTGCTCTTCTTTCTTTGTGGCAAGGATAGAATTATGGGAGGGCAATTATGCTGTCTGCATAGGGGCCTGGGGAAAAAAACCCCTAACTTTTGATGGCTTTAAAAATGGATTGCACAAATTCATAGTGTGTAGCGTATCAGTTGGGATTAGACATGATGATATGGGAGCATCTTCTGAAAGTGTATACCTCTGAATGTCAGGTGCTGGGGACAAATAACAGCAGAAATTGTAGCCTCCACAAACTGAGTCTTCCTGAAGCATATAATGCTATACTTATCTAACTAGCACATTTTAATGCCCCCCTCTCCTCCAAGGGGCTCAGAGCAGTGTACATGGTTCTCCCTTCCTTATTTTATCATCTTAACCACGTTGTAAAGTAGATTAGGTTGTGGGAGAACATGTGTCCCGAGTTCACTCCAAAGCATCTAGCAGGAATGGTTGCGGCAGAATTTTCTATCACTGAATGATCCAAGATTTGAACTGATCCAGGGTATTATTCCTCTTTCTCCTTTTGAACACACAAGCCCAGGCAGTGTCTGCACAATCTCCTGATGAATCAAGTGACAACAGAAGAGGAACAGGAAAGGGTAAGCAACATCTAACGCAGGCATCCCCAACCTTTTAGAGCTTGCAGGCACATTTGGAATTCTGATACAGTGTGCTGGGTGCAGCAACAAAATGGCTGCCACAAAATGGCTGCTGCAGCTTACCTTCAGTCACACAATGAAGATTCTTGCGCTGTGGAAGCAGCTTCTGCTAATGCAATGTTTTTAAAAATCTGCACAGCCAATCAAATCTCCAATGGCCAATCAGAAGCCCTGGGCAAAACCCCCAACTGGCCCCACCAACTTTCTAAAAACTCTTGGCAGGCACAAGGAAAGGTATCAGTGGGCACAATTGTGTGCACAGGCACCATGGGGACCCCTGGTCTAACCAGTCTAATCAATCCACATATTTCCATCCCGTATTTCTTCCTCCTCCCTCCTAAGTATCAGGACTGTGAGACTTACTGTGAGTGAATCAAGTCATAGTATGTGTATATGGGGGAGGGGAAAACTCTTCACTAACCAATTTGCTCTCTTCTTCATTTATTGCTGCATTTTAAGCATCCAGATGAGGACACTGGGCATACATTTTCAATTTCTGAACAATCCCTCCCTAACCCTCTGTTCAGCAGTGGGCGGCTAGAAATATGGCATGCACAGCAGCGCACAAGCCACAACTGTTTTCTTACCCTTAGATTACTGGAAACTTTTCTATTCCACATGCTGTTTCCCTTTAGCCAGTTGTATGCACTCAGTCATTAGTCAATGGAAGCTAAAGCGGAAAAGAGCTAAAAAATAACTCCATTTAATTATATTTTTATCACAATTTGTCTTGGTATTTATGAGTAGTCCAAGTGCTTTTATTAAAGCAAGAGGCTAATGAACGAAGTCTGAGTGGATCAATTAACCCAACACCGGCAAGCTTTGAAATACATTGGAAAGGTGCACACACAGTCACACGTGGATAACAAAGAAACCAGTAAAATGGTTTGCATAAAGCCATTTAGCATTTTTAAAACAAATATAATTTACCTGATTTGTTTTCCCCCCGTCACTAATGGTAAAATCACTTTGGAAATAAAATGTTGTGCCTGGCATCGCATTAGCTTTTAAAATAACCAATATGCTCTTATTCTCAGTTATTGAATTTTAGTTAAAATTTCATTTGGTATTTCTAATCTATCCATCTAGCTTCTGGAATCAGAGCCTATCACCACAGTATATATGCACATAATCAAAAAAGCATTTTTCTGGTTAAGTTATAATGATTATCACGCCCTAGTTTCATAAGCAAGTATTCCAAGTGAACTTTAAGGAAGCAGCCAAAGCAAAATGGAGTAATACAAAGTGGACAATTCTGACTGGTCTTCAGGGGCTGGTGCATCATGGTCTTCCATGTGGAGGCACCTCTACTACATGGTTAACTGTCCATAAGGATTAGGAATGCATCTGAAATTCTCCTAAACTAAATGTTTCCCACATTCCAACCTAACTGACTTTGTAGAACTGATGCATTAGGACCTCTTTCCCATTTTTTTAATTTCGAAATTTTGTAAACAGCATTCCATGTCCCTTACACTGGTTTGTATTTTACCTCCCCCTTTAGAGAGGTACCATGTATACATTGTTAAAAATCTGCTAAAGAGCAATCTTAACGTGATTGCAATTATAATTATATCGAGGTTCTTTTATGTAATGTTTTGTATATATCAGTAAAACAAAATAAAAAAGGAATCTTGAGATGATCACAGATACAATTGCAGTAATTGCTTTTATATATTTGTTTATTTTGAAGTGTTCCATCACGCATATGTACTTTGGTAACAGACAAACAGACAACAGACAAACTGGATTTGGCATACATCATTTTGCCAGTGTAAATAGTAAAATATCTCCTAGTTAAACCAGGGCCGATTCCAGACGGCCCTCCCAATGCCGAAACGTCATGCGTCATCATGCCGAAAACACGAAATATCGCGTTTTCTCATGCGAGTTTTGCGTGACTTCGCATGACGTTGCGCAAAACTCGCGCGAGAAAATGCAATATTTTGCGTTTTCCACGCGACGACGCGCGACGTTTCGGCATAGGGAGGGCCGTCTGGAATCGGCCCAGAATGAAGGAGGAATGAAATACCACCCAGGGGAAACTTTAGAACAATAAAGGAATGGAATGAGGAGCCAAAAAAATTTATTAATTCCTAACATGGCTAGGAAGCCACTACAAGGACTTTTCCATACGCTCAACTTATTCCCAATTTTCTTGGCAGTCCCTCCACCAGCATTGAAATCAGTTTAGGTATGGTTCTTCTGCATTTATACTATCAGTTTATTTGGATGATGCATCTGTCTTGGACCCATTCCAGTCTGGCTTCAGGCCCAGCCATGGTACGGAGACAGCTCTGGTCGCCCTCACAGATGATCTGCGGCGGCACCTGGATCAGGGCAGGTTGGCACTGCTTATACTTTTAGATCTTACAGCAACATTCGACATGGTTGATCATGATCTCTTGACCCACTGCCTCGTCGACATGGGGATTTGTGGGACAGTCCTTCAGTGATGGTTGTTGTGGATTTTCTGGGCTGTATAGCCGTGGTCTTGGCATTGTAGTTCCTGACGTTTCGCCAGCAGCTGTGGCTGGCATCTTCAGAGGTGTAGCACCAAAAGACAGGGATCTCTCAGTATCACAGTGTGGAAAAGATGTTGGCAGGTCATTTATATCTACTCAGGAGGGGTGGGCCTGAGCTGACTTTTCCCTGATGCTGTTTAACATCTATATGCGTCCCCGTCACCCAGGTAGTCCGCACTTTTGGGCTGGGATGTCACCAGTATGCAGATGATACCCATCTCTATTTGTTGATGGACAACCAGTCTGACTGTGCTCTGGATTCCTTGGCCAAGGGTCTTCTTAAGGCTGTGACAGTATGGTTACATCAGAGTCGCCTGAAATTGAATCCCCTGAAGACGGAGGTTCTGTGTCTGGGTTGTGGAGCAATGGGGTTGGGGATCCGGCTCCCAGCCCTCAGCGGGGTACAACTGAAGCCTTCATTGATGGTGTGACTTTGGATGCCACACTTTCAATGGAGGCCCAGGTCACAACCGTTGCCAGGTCTGCCTTTTTTCACCTTCGACAGGCCAGGCAACTGGAGCCCTCTCTCTCATCTTGGGATCTGGCCACAGTAATCCACACAACGGTCACCTCCAGGCTTGATTACTGCAACTTACTCTACACTGGGCTGCCCTTGAGCCTGACACAGAAGCTGCAGCTGGTTCAGAACACAGTGGCATGTGTTCTTACAGGAACACCTGTTTGAGTGCATATCCAGCCTGTGCTGTGCCAGCTGCACTGGCTTCCAGTGGAGTTCCGGATCTGGTTCACGGTGTTAACTTTGGTATTTAAAGCCCTCCACGGACTGGAGCCAGAATATCTGTGGGGCTGCCTCTCCCATTACGTCTCTTGCAGGGTGCTACGCTCCACAGATAAACAACTCCTGGTGGTCCCCGGCCTGAGGGACATCCGTCTGGCCTCCACCAGGGCCAGGGCTTTCTCTGCCCTGGCCCCAGCCTGGTGGAACACTCTCACACTGGAGATCTGGGCCCTGCGGGACCTATTACAGTTCTGCAGGGACTGTAAAACGGAGATGTTCCGCCAGGCCTTTGGCTGAGGACCAGCGGGTGTCCCCCCTTATCCTGTCTAAGATTTGCTACCTCTTCTATGACTGCCCTCGGCTATGCGTTTTACCCACAGCTATGACCTATGCAGGTCTTTTAGTAGTATCCAAAGTAGCCTATGTATAATGGTGCCAGAGTATTTTAATATAAGTTTTTAAATCTGTTTTTAAAGTTGACTATTAATTTATTGTGTTTTAATTATGATGTGAGCCACCCTGAGCCCATTCATGGGGAGGGTGGGATATAGGTCAAATAAAATAAATAAATAATACTTTCTTCCTCGTGTGCTTTAAATAATCAAGATTTTCAAGGAAGGGTTCTGTCGTCATTGGAGATATCACAGCCTGCCTCCTTTTTTTTAATTTAATTTTATTTTTGTGCATGCTTATATCACTATATTGATAGAAGTCCTGAACTTTTTAAAAAAGATTGAAAATGGACAGTCTTTGCATGGGGAAGCCTGAAAAGGAGAGAGCTCCACCACCTACCTTTTTTTAAAAAAAAAAATTTAAAAAAATTCAAGTAAGTAAACAGCTGAAGAAAAAAGGAAAGGGCAAGGGGGAAAAACAACTAAGAAAGAGAAAAGAGCAAAGAGAAGTAAATTATCCATTATGGCCCACTTACAACACTGCTCAATTTATCTTTAAACATTCTTACTACCTAGTATATATTATTAATAACAACAAATATGAGTCCTTTTATATTCTTGGCAAGTTCAAGTCTTTATGCTTATTTGTAATCCAATTATAAAATGGTATCCAAGGTCCAGCAAATTCTTCTTCCATTTTCCCTTTTAATATCATTGTCAATTTGTCCATTTCTGCTGTTTCCATAATCTTTCCCACAAATTCTTCATGGGTTGGTGTTGTTTGTTGTTTCCAATAAAATACTAATAGAATTCTGGCTGCTGTTACTGCATGTATTATAAAGTGGTTTTGGTCCTTATTAAACTACCACCCATCCTTAACCCCTTCCCAGTCCAACCTGGAGACCCCCATCCAGGCTAACCCTGAGCTAGGGTTGCCATGTTCCCTAATGCAGGGGTGGGGACCCAACATTCACCTTTCCTAAGTCCTCATGTGCACTCTTCCACCATGGTGTGGTGATGTCACTTCCAGAAGTAACTTCATTGTGCCCATGGAAAGCACACCCATGGCACACTGGCCTGGGAGGTTTTTTGCCTCCTGGGTTTGTTCCCCAGGGAATTTTGGCCCATGTGGAGGGAGGAGCGTGCCTGCTGCCAGGCACAAGGACGTCACTCCCAGAAGTCAAATAAAATAAATGAATAATAAATAAGTAATATCTGTGCCCCATCCATGCCACTACTTAATGCTGACCTGTTGTTCTGAACCAATGTTTTATGCTATAACTTGATGTCATATCGCCGATGCCATGACTGTTTGCTTTCACGGGCTTATTGAAGCTGCAGGTGCCTTATCTAATGGGCTGTAGAAACTTTCAGTGCTTCTGACCTTGTATACTGCTCACTCCCATGCACTGCTATGTCTCAACTTTGATCTCTTGCTTTCTCAGTGTCTCTCGACTTGATAGTACAAATATGTGAGACATTCTCAGGACGAGTTCGCTCCAAAAGTCCTGTTTTACTGTTGGGAGGGGGAAGGAGTAAACGTGTGTGTTAAGAGGAAGGGTTTTCCCACATGTTACCATTCCTGTCAACCTGTTCTTACTGCTTAGATGCTTACCTTGCTTCTGAGTAATCCTATGGTCATATCTGTGGAAATGATCTGATTTCTGAATAAAGCCATTTAACCAAGAGCCTGGATTTCTTGCTGCAATGGTACAGGGATCTATCTGCCATAGCCTGTCATCCATAACCTGACATGATGTAATTGCATCCATGGAGAGCGCATCTGCAGCCATTGCACGCTCGCCTGGGAGGTTTTTTGCCTCCTGGGCTCATTCCCCAGTGCATTTTTCTCCCACTGGCCAGGTGAGTGGTAGCAGGGGGCAAAGGCTTGAAGTAGGGGATCCTAGCCCCCACCAAGAGACTGGCAGCCCTACCCTGAGGCAGGAGATTGGCACTGGTGGTGACCTCTGTTGGAATGGAGGCCAGAGCAGCAGTGGCTATGAGCTTTTCTAACCAGCTTTCATTTTTAATAAAAGTGTCTATCCTCTTCTCTTGTGGAGATATAAAGAAAAGGTGTATCTTCACAATGGAAGGGGCTAGAGACTTATTTTTTTAAATGAAAGCCAGAACCACTAAAAAAAATACTGTGTGGAAAATGCCAGAGAATAGTCAACATTTGGAGTTAGCTGCCTTGTAGGACAATTTAAAGCACCATCCAAATCATGGGGAAAGGGCCCCACCCGCGCCCTCCCACGCGTAGGTGGCCGCCGCCCACCCTACCCTCCTCGTGCCACCCAATGGTACTGCCCGACCCATCCTCCCCTACTCCCCGCCACAATGGGTAATGGTGTTGTTGTTGTTATATTCATGTATGGATACAGACATGCACCAAGCAAAGGAGATCAGCATATATAGCTGATGCTGTAGTAAATTGCAATATTTATGTATGCACCATTGAAAGTTGTTGGTTAGGATATGGTTGATATGATTATGACACATGACAAGTACACATAAGCAACTAGGGTTGAATGGAACTAATAGCTTTGCATAATATACTGTGATTTGCATTAAAGAAAATGTATTGATATCAGTCCATTTCACTATCAGTTTATTTTAACCACTACTGCTATGACTACTACCAGTTATCAGTACTATTAAGGACATTCTTATGATTGACCTGCTTCAAAAATGTGATTCGTTGTTTTGGATTGAATGTGAGTAAAGCATCAATTACATCTATCCCTTTTGCACATGAGCATATACCTGTGCGCATGCACGTAAGTAGACTGGTGGCTCACCTGAGAAAGTGTTGGCTAATGGCTACTCCTCCCTGCCACGAAGCTAGGAATTAATAATCCTTATTACCTCTTTGCTTCTCCAGCTCTGGTCAATTCTCACAAGATTACTTCCACTCACAAGAGTTCTGGAAGCCCTATAGGGAATGTGCAGCTTGCTGAACTAATTTTAGAGAGGGATAAAGTGAAAAGGTAAGAAGGATTATTTCTTCAATTCTCAGGCAGAGGCAGCAGCTGAGCAGTGAAGGAAGATAGGTGGTATGGGAGGCTGCCACACTCATTGTAGAGTTGGCCCTGTGCACACATGTATGCACATACGTCTTCCGCAGCAAAATCAATACTGAGTGATCAAAACTAAAAATAATGACATCAAAGCCAAATGGTTATGTTAGATCAACAGAAATGCAAAAAGTTGATGGAGAACTCATAACAGAGATTCGATGGCCACAGTAGCAAAAATGGATTTAACCAGGTGAAAAACATCTGCCTGGATAGTCCAGCAAGTCCAATCTTGGAAGCTAAGCAGGATCAGCCTTGGTTAGTAATTGGATGGGAAGACCTCCAAAGAAGACCAGGGTTGCAGAGGCAGGCAATGGCAAACCACTTCTGTTAGTCTCTTGCATTGAAAACCCCGCTAGGGATCGTCATGAGTCACCTACGGCTTGATGGCACTTTCTACTATCACAAAACATCTGCATCAGTGATCTTTGTAGCTAGCTACAGCAACAAGGACATTGCTGTATGGGACATCATAGCTTTATAATAGGGAAAAATAAGAATTTAAGGCATGGAAACCTCTTGACATTTTTTTATTTGTTTGTTTAATTAGATTTCTAAACCACCCTCTTCCTTAACTGGGCTCAGGGCGATGTAGAACATTCTAATATAGTTCTAATATAAGACCCCTGTGAGTTAAAGAAGAGGCCTGGAAACTGAGTAGTAAGCCTGTCAGTTGTGGTTAGAAAGCTATAGTTGAACCTTGAATGCTGAGGAACCCTGTCTGGAGAAAAGGGAATCAAATCTCCCCACAATATTTGTGCTTGGTAGCTAAGGTACAAGTTCAATGTGTTAGCTCCCAGTGGGAAAAGCTTATAATCTCTGGGGAGTTAAATTGACAGCCATTTGCACATTCTATATCCACGTTTTCCACACTAAACCTTTACTATGTTATACCCCTTATTAAATACACATTTGTTGTCCATCTTCATCAGTCTTTTCTGTCCAGTCAAAGTAGCTGTGAAAAGGGGTTTATACTTTCTTCACAAATTAGTACAATATTATTCTATTAGGATCTCAAATAAGAACTCATCTAGAACACCAAGCTTGCACGCTATCAACTGTTTAATAAAAGCTTGTATCCCCCTATTTATTGACTGTGGACAGTTGCGGGGGGTTAAACAAATAAAAGAGGGAGCCAAAAAGTGTGGGATTGGACAGCATTAAGTGCAGAGAGCAGTTGCCTCAGAACTATTTCCTTCATCTCTCTCTTCTCCTTCTCGCATCATCATCACTGTGCCACAACATAGAAGTGGTGGCAGCACAGATGCCACACTCATCTGTCAGCAATGCTGATTCTATGATTCACTGTAAACTTAGGCAGATTGTGAGAGAAAGAGAGGAGCCAGTGCTCAGCTCTCATGGCCCTTTCTTATGTGCCCAGGGTAATGCTGATCCCCACTTTGGGGTCAGGAAGGAATTTCCTCCAGGTCAGATTGGCCAGGAATCTTGGAGGTTTTTTGCCTTCCTCTGGATGTTGAGCAGGGATCACTGGAGGGTTGGGGATAGCTGTGAATGTCTTACATTGTGTGGGGGGTTGGACTAGATGACCCTTGGTATCCCTACCAGCTCTATGATTCTAACTCGAGGTTCCACCTGGAGGCCAGCAGCACTGCAGGCTTGAATCTGGAATCTCCTGCATGCACAGCACGTGCTCAGTGCCACAGCCCCTCCCTTACTGTTTGTTCATTCGTTGTCTACAAACTACCATTTGTTCTCAAAAGCTCTTACAGTGTTTTATAATCTAAAATACACAGAGCAACACTGGGCAAGGAATGAACACTCTGGAATGAATTAAGTATTTTTAAAACAGTCTTTGATGTATTTATGGATGGGGGGGGCCTGCCTATTAAACATTGGGAATCTCCAAAGGACCTGCATCGCTGTGTTTTCACATTGTCAATTTGCTGTCCCAGTTTTATGTTTGAAGCAATTGGGCTGTTTTTTCTAAATTGAATTAAGGTGTGCAGGGATGAGCCATGGTTTTGGGAGGTGTAGAGCACTTATCTGAGCATGCTCTATTTGCTCCCATGGGGAGCAGAGAATTCACAGAGATGCAAGCAATGACCCAATTATTGAAACAGCACCTGGAATGTGATATCCTTGCGGACTTGTTTCCATCTTGTACTCAGAGTGTTTTGTTCAGGGGTTCTTGCACTCGTGTGTCTTTATGCTAAGAAAGAATTTTTAAATGAACACGTATTTCCTGCTGACTTTCTCCAGCCTGCGAAATGCTGACATTTATTTTCTAGTGGATTCCAACAGTTTCTTTCTCATTCCACCTTTTTATAAAACCTTTTCTTTCTAACCCCGTTTACTGTTGAAACAATCATTTTAATAATTCTTTCACTGACTGGTAATGAAGGCTGCAGTCCTGCATGCTGTTCAGTGGGGATCAAGCAGCCTAATTGTGTGCAGGATTGCAGCCAAAGAACAGAAACAAATAATCAGAGCACACAACTCATGTGAAATATCTGTTGCTAGATTGTACAATTTCAGGCTGGAGAGAGAGGCTTGCCTTTTTGAATGCTTTTCGATATTTAAAAACAACTACCCTGGACATACAAAACTGAGGCTCAAAGATGGATTTGAAAACCTGCAGAGGAGAAGCCATGGGAGGTAGAAATTTTCAATGAAAGTGGCTTTTTCTATTCTAGAATGATTGTCAGATGGCTACCATTACATGTGGTTATGTATAATGTGTAGTTTGGGCCTTTTTATGTTAGAACTGTAATGCTGCAGCCTAGCCTTCTCTTTGATTATTATTTTTAGAAGCAGAAGGTGTATTTTTAAAAATGGGGGAGCATTAAAACATGCAACTCACCCTACTCCCCAGATACAGAATGAAATAATACAATTCAGCAGAAGTTGTGCCGAGATGATACTTTGATCCTTGTCTGAACAATGGAGCACTGACTCTTGAAAGTTTACACCCTGAAAATCTTGTTGGTCTCTAAGGTATCATTGGATTCAAAACCCACTTTGTTCCTTTGTTTTTGCTACAAGGTTGCAATTCTGCATGTGTGCACGGGTTGTTCCCATTGATTTCACGGGGCATTTTCTAGCCACTACTGTGTTCAGGATCTATGTAAGATTCCCCCAAATTTCTGCAATCTAAGAGACATATTTTATGTCTGAATTAAAATTCTAGGTACACAGAACACGTTGCTTTTTAGAAAGCTTAAAACAGTTGAGAAGGGTAATGCTTCTCTTCTCACAATGGAACTAGACAACCCAGGGATGTTGCCACTATTTTAAAGCCTAACAGAGGAGATTTAAACATGCAATGAGGGCCCCATCCTGACTGTGCCTGCAGCACAGTGGGACAAGCCACTCTTGTCCTCTTTCCCTTCCCCCCCCCCGCCCGCCCACCTTGTCAAGTTATGAAATGCACATTAGGCTTCAAAATGGTGGCAACATCCCTGAGAAGGTCTCTGGAATGCTGTCACAAGTAGCTGTGTGTCTTCACAGTAGTGTGTTCTTGCTCCGTATGTCATTGCTGTGGAAGTGCCTTTTGACTGGGGCAAACCAGAGCACAGCCCCAAAGCAAAGGCACCTCTGAGGGCAGTAACCAGTCTACAGACTTTAATGTCACCATTGTATTTGCATGGGAAGCAATAAACTCTGCTGGCAAGGACTTGCTTTTAATTGCCGCTAACAGCCTTTGATAATCTCAGAGAAACAGGCTATGCAAGATAAAGAGCCTTTTCATGACAACCTTCTAGGCAGTCTGTTTTGTAAAATAAGGATGCAAAATGTGATACCTTTTTAGACAACACTTATGAAATAAAAATAATTTATTACAGTGAAGATATCATTAAAAAGCAGAATAAAGAACTCTTCATGGTTCTTCTTCTCTCTTCTAGATTATGATGAAACTAATAAGCAGGGTTCCAAAACTTATATATCCCTCAAGTCCTTTGTTCAGACCTATTTCATAAAGTCCAAAATGGCACTTTAGGGTTTCCAGGTGGGAGGGGGAGACCCAATATTTACCTCATGCCTCCTGCTAGTGTTATTTTCCAGGAGTGATGTCATTGCGCAGGCCCCAGAAGTGCTCCCGGGCTTCATGCCAAGGTGATTTTGGCCCCCAAGCAGGCTGAATTGGCCTGGTGCAAAGCCCAGGAACACGCCCAAGGCCTGCACAATGATTTCACTCCTGGGAATGATGTTGTCATGCTGCGCCGGGAATGCACCCCAGTAGACCCATTCCCATGCCTTCCCCGCCCCCAGCCAGGTGAGTAGTATAGCAGGGAGGAGGATCCCTTGCCCCCACTGGGGGAATGGCAACCCTAACACTGGCTATCATTCATGCTGCTGCAAAATTTAGGACACAAATGTGTGGAACAAACAAGAGTTACATAACTCAAGGCAACTCTTACAATGCAATCCTGAGGCACTATATCCTTCTAACTCAAGCCAAAGGGCTTAGAAGAGCATAATGCTGCTTAGAAATAGGATTGCACTGTTACTGCAGCAACTCAAAATGGCTGCTGCCCTAAGGCTGAAGCTCTTGCTAATGTTACTGCTTCTGTCTATAACATTTGGCTTCCAGAACTGTAATTACAAAGACTACATGGCTTTTTACTCTACTCCCAGCTCCAGCCAAGTTTTGTATCAGATAGAAAGGAAGAAGTTGAGGGAAGAGGGAAAGCTACCAATCCTTGGAAATAAAACCATACCTCCATGCCTCCAGTGTTCTGGACCATGAATAAGATCATGCACTACATTACTATTACGTAATAAACTTATCAACATATAACATATAAACATAAATATGCATAGATGTCCTAATTTTTATTTATTTTATTTTTCATGTATTTATTATGAGCGTTCTCATTTTCCTGTTTTTTGCTAGTGTTTTTCATTTCATTAATGGCATTTTCATGCCATTCTTGCACTATTTTCTTGCAGTTTTTCATTTGCCATTTATGCACTAAACAGCATTTTATTCCATTTATATGCAAAAAATGAATCAATTTTACTATTAAATTTCATGATGACTGTGAAAAAGATAACCAAGAAACCATTTTGAGTGGGAAAAAGATAACCAAGAAACCATTTTTAAATAGCCTTTGACTGTGACTTCAAACCAGGGTAGTCATAACATTCAGTAACATCCCTACATTTAAACTAAGAATCCCAGGAGAGTAAAGAAGTCCACTCAAAATATGCTACCTGATAGTTGTACGGAAGTGACCTTTTTTTCCTTCTTTTATTGTTATAACATATATACATAGTCATACATTGAACCGTATACAGATATTTTTACCCCTTCCCACCCCGCCCCCCACCCCACCCCCATTATGTCTTCATATCTTTAACCATGGGAACAAATTCTTCATTCGGGTTTGAATGCTTGGGTTGGCTTCCCCCCTTTCCACCCAGTGCCTATAACAGGTCCATTTACTTATAATCTTTTTGACGTTTATCCTCCCATGTCTCATCAGCAGTTATCTGTACAAATATATCCACTTGTACACCTTCAAAGACATAATTGTTCCATTTTTCCATTGTTCTTATCCTTCCATCCCAATGCTATTACAGCCATTCCGGCTAAAATCATGATTTTATATAAATCTTGCTTATTTCTATCTACTCTTTTATTTCCCAATATACCGGAGACAAGCAAATCCCTATTAACCTCTATATTCACTTGAAATAAATCAGAAATTACCCTTATAATCTTTTGTCAGTATTCCTTGACAAGATTACACTCCCACCACATATGAGCATATATGCCTACTTCTTGGCCACAGTGCCAGCATTTAGGGCTCATTCCTTTAACTATATACGATATCTGAGCCGGTGTTCTATACCATTTCCATATAAATTTCCTAGCCAATTCTTTATCTTTATCCCTTTTAATTTTATTTATACCTTTCATTATTTCTTGAATTGTTTCCTGATGAGATAAACCTTCTTGCTCCTGTTTATTCTGTATTATTCTTATTATCCTTTCCTTTTCTCTTATCATTAATTTATATAACGCCCCTGCTAGCCCTTTCTCTTTTATTTGTCTTTTACTTAGCATATCATCCATTTCTGTTTTTACCCCAATTATCTCCTCCACTTTTTCGGGTTTAATTAACTCGTATAATCCATGCACCTCCAACCAGTATTGTTTTCCTATTTTCTCCAGCACGTTATTTTTGCCACTAAAGTCCCACCTTCAACAAACATATATTTTAATCTATTAAAACCAAATTCTTCTAATTTCTTCCACCCGCCGGTGTCTGTATAATCCCTATTTATATATTTTAATGGAGTCCACTTTGAAAGACCCGGCATCCATTTCCTATACCATCTTTTCCAAATATTTAACACCATTTTCCTTGGACCAATTGCCTTCTTATAAGCCATCTGAACATCTATATTAAAGATCCCCTCTCTTCCTATTCTATTATTTATCTCATTCTCCATCCTAACCCATTTAACTCTATCCTTATACCCAATCTCTATTCAATATTTCAATTGAAACACCTCATAATACAACTCCAATTTTGGTATCCCCCCTTCCCATCTCCTCCTGTGATGAATAATTTACTATATCTGAGTTCTAGCCCTTTTGCTTCCAAAAACCCAGTTCTTAAGCACCTTATTCCAGGTTTTAAACCACTTTATTCTTATTGGAAGCACAATTACTTGAAATAAATATAATAGTTTTGGCACCAGAAACATCTTAACTGCCCGAACCTTACTTAAGATAGACAAGTTCTTATTTTTCCAAGCTCTCATATCTTTCTTAACCTTCCTCCATACTTCTTTATAATTCACATCTGGAACCCTGGCAACATTTTAAATAATATTTACTCCCAAGTATTTAATTTTTTTTCTCCTAGAGTCCATCCTTGTCATTTTTACTTTTTCATTCCTGTACGGAAGTGACCTAACCCGGTTGAATAGTCTGTTCCATCTCTGAACTGGAATTAGTTGAAAGATTCAATGATGCTTAATGCAGAGATGCAGCACCTGCCCCAACAAAGGCTAATTGCTAAAAATAAGCATTTCTTCAAACATATGAGGAACAGGAAACCAGCTGAGAAGGCAGTTGGGCCTTTGGATAACAAAAGGAATGAAAGGATTGCTTGAAGATGGGAGGTTGCAAATAAATTGAAAGGATTCTTTGCATCTTTCACTGTGGAAAATGTGGGGTATGTACCAATGTTGAAGCCACTGCTTGGAGGAAGAATGTTCGAATAATTAAATAAAACTGGAATAATGAGAAATGAAGTTCTAGGACTACTAAGCAAGCTGAAAACTAATAAGTCTTCAGTTTCAGATTAAAGATGGGCATGAACCAGGGGGAAAAATGAACCATGTGGTTCATCAAATTTCACAAACCACAAACTTTTACAAACCTGTCCCCAGTTCGTGAACTGCTCCATTTGGTTCATGAAAACGCCACATCCAGGTCAGAAAATCACCACTTACGGGCCAGCAGAAGGTCACTTCCAGGTCACCAGAAGGTTTGCAGAAAGTCCATCCCCTATGACCTAGGAAACTGATTGATTGGCACCAGGCTGTCTGCAGTGACAAACCAAAAAATGAACCAAATGAACCAGCCTAAAGTTCATGGCAGTTCATCAGAAATGGGATCTGACAAACTGCTGGTTCGTGAATCATGAACCGGCCGGGTTCATCACAAATTTTGGTTCATATTTTGGTTCATGCCCATCTCTATTCCAGATGGCACACATCCAAATATTCTTAAGGAAGTCAAATTTGAAATTGTTGATTGACTAACTGGTATTTATAAAATATGTAGCTAAAATTGGCCTCTATGCTGGAGAACTGACAAATGTCATGTAGATTTTTAAAAAGAGGGTTCAGATGGGATTCAGGGAATTACAAGCCAGTTAGCTTAACATCTGTTCCACATAAATTTGTAAATAGAATTATTAAGAACATCGAGGAATGAATCATGCTGAGGGAAAATCAGCATAGCTTCTACAAAGAGAAACCCTGCTTCTCCAATCTTTGGGCAGGTTAACTTGAGTAGCTGCCTTGAGCTAAGAGGAAAGGGAGGGTATAAATATTTAAATAAATAAATAAGGGTGATCCTGTAGACATTATATACTTGGAATCCCAAAAGACTTTTGATTAGGTACTTCACCAAAGACTGCTGAATAAGCTGAGTAGTCATGGGATAAGAGGACAGGTCCTCTTGTAGATTAAAAGTTGGTTAAATGACAGAAAGCAGAGAGCAGGAAAAAGTGGATAAAGAGAAGTGAACAATGGAATGCTAAAAAGGATTGGGACCAGTGCTATTTAATTTATTCATAAATGATTTGGAATTGGGGATGAGCATTATAGTGGCCAAGTTTGCAGAAGATACCTAATTATTCAGGATGATGAAAACCAAGGCACATTGTGAAGAGCTAAAGGAGGATCTCTCTAAATGGCTGACGTGAACAACAACATGGCAAATGGAGTTCCGTGTTGGTGAAAGTAATGCACACTGGATCAAAAAAATCCTAATTTTAAATACATGCTGAAGGAGTCAGATTCTGGCTGAGACTGAGACGTAAAAGGATCTTGAGGTTGTAGTGGAAAACTCAATGAAAATGTCAAAACAGTGTACAGCAATCATGAAAAAGACAGATTCTTGGGAAAGGGACTGAGAATGAAACAGCCAATACTGTACTGTCCTTTCATATGTCTATGGTGTCCTCATTTGGAATATTAATGATAAAGATGCATAGAGCTAAGTTCAGATTTATCAATTACATTTTTATTTCTCCCTCCCTTCAAAGAGCTCAGGTACATGTTTCTTCTCTCCTCTGTTTTATCCTCACAACCACCTTGCAATCAGATAGGCTGGGCTAAGTAAGACGTGACTAGCCCTAGTGAGCTTCATGTCTGAGTGGGGATTTCAGCTTGGGTCTACCAGCCCAAATCCAATATGCTAACCACCACACCACATTGAATCACAGATTATGGATGACTGGCAGAGATCAGGCAGAGCAACTGACAAGACTTGGAGGATGAATGGAATCAGTTTAGAGTGAAAAAATACTCATGACAGTGTCAATATGGGTAGGGATAAATTACTGAACATAATAATTTACACTGCCCTCCTGCCAATATAGCCTTACGCAAATAACACTCCATTTTATCTAAACAGCTGATGTTTCCAGTATAGTGTAGGCTCTTCATCTCAGTGAAATAAAATGGGATATGATTTACTAACACAAAGGCATTTTCCCTCTTATTATTTCTGACTTGAGCACAGTAGAGATTGAGTAGTTTGCAGTACTTTTGACCTAATATATCAACACATGAACGTTCATTGTCAGAATCCAAATCCTTCATGAATCAAACCACTAGATGATACTCGGCTGTGTGCATAATGGGAAGCAAGGAAAAGAAAGTGTACTTTACCTGCTTGCCTACTCAATGTACTTTTCTGGCCTCCAGTCCCCTTGGCTATCTACAAGATGGCCAAATGCTTGAATGAGACCAAATCCAATGCACATGGGTTCAAATCATGCAGAGACTTCCTAGATTTCATGCAATCTGAGGTTGCACACGATGGATTTGGTCACATTTGCATGTTATAGCACTATGTGTATAGCTCGTTGCATTGAAGGCAGTGCAGGAGTGCTGGGAAGGTGAGGCTAGAGATGGGCATGAACAGAAAAAAAAAAGAACACGATGTTCGTTGTTCGTTGCCATCCATGAACAGGGATTCATAGACACTTACAAACATAACCTGTTCACGATTCCGAACATGTTCATGGTTGGATGTTCGTGGGTGCCAGCAGGCTCTCCTCCAGCCATCATCCAAGTGCACCACTCCCAGAAACCTTACCTGAGCAGGCAGCAGGTAAGATACCACTAATAAATAATAGATGGTTGTTGTGGGTTTTCCGGGCTGTATTGCCGTGGTCTTGGCATTGTAGTTCCTGACATTTCGCCAGCAGCTGTGGCTGGCATCTTCAGAGGTGTAGCACCAAAAGTCTTTTGGTGCTACACCTCTGAAGATGCCAGCCACAGCTGCTGGCGAAACGTCAGGAACTACAATGCCAAGACCACGGCAATACAGCCCGAAAAACCCACAACAACCATCGTTCTCCGGCCGTGAAAGCCTTCGACAATACAATAAATAATAGCTTGGCCCAGAGCCTGACAGCAGCCCTGGAACCTGAAGAGGTAGATCCCTATCCCACCACACACAAAGAAAATTCAAGCTCCAATGCACTCTCCCTGTCAAAATGCCAACAGCAGCTCCCTCTCCCTCTCCACTGTCTGCAAAGCCAGAGCTGGGAACCGCCCCCTCCCCCCTGCTCTTTGCTCCCTTGTAACAAATTTGGAGCTCCACACTTGAAAGGAAGACCTGCTTATCAAGCTAAATTGGGCTTAGATTGGGGTTTCCAGGGCAATGGCAGGAGTTCAGACAAAGTTCAGACAATCCCTTCCTAAATTGCCAAGGGAATTGACTGCAGGTGCCAGACTGTCTGGCTTGACGAAGAGCAACGAATGAGGCTTGCAACAACCACCTGTTCGTTTAGAATGGGGCCTCACAAACAGCTTGTTCGTGAACAGCAGATTGGGCTGTTCATGGCTTTTTTTTGTTCGTATTGCTGTTCGTGCCCATCTCTAAGTTAGGCATGCTCTTTCTTCACCCCCACCACCTATCACTGCACAAATGTCTGAGGACTGTTCTACACATGCAACAAAATGAGGTGGTAGGATTCTGAAGTGATAGGATGGGCTGTATCACTTCAGATTGTTGGGGGGTGGCATATTTTTAAAGCTTCTTTACATAAAAATGTAATGCAGATAAAAATTAATACATTGGGAGTGGGTTCTACTTTATCCCTTCACATGTTATGCTTATAGCCATTTTCAGGAATAATTCATAAGGGGAACTTTGAAAATAACTCTTTACCTACAGGTTGAAGTGCTACAGTCCATTTTACCACTTCAGCACACTGTAGGGATCCCATTCCTCCAGTGGGGGCAGGGGTTTCCCCACTCTCAGCCTCTGCCCCCACCACTGCTAACCTGGCTGCAGAGGGGGGAGGTGCAAGGAATGGTCCTGGAAGCTCCAGAGTGTGCTCTTGCACACTCTGGAGTTCCTTGTTGCACTGGGAATCTCATTCCCAGCACAACAGGGAGGTCCTCTGGAGTGCCCCTCACACAGGCTCCCCCACAACCCCTCCATCAGCCCATTTGGGATCTGGGGAACCTGGCAATCCTAGTACACTGCCATCTCATTCTGCTACATGTGTACCACCTTGGCCTGCAATTTGCCAACTCCTCATTTCACTTGCAAAGCTGTAACCCCACCCCAGCCTAGAAATACTAGAAAGACCTGGGACTGAGAAGGAAGAGGCTGCTTCTTGCCTTGACCTGCAGATTGTCACTTTTTATGTTTTGTCACCATTTTTAACTTTTGTATTTCATAGTTAATTTTTTCTTTGTTCCTGAGGTTGGTTTCTTGCTGGTGTAGAGTTTTTCTTCCATTTTCAGTTTTGTGGTTGACAGGTGTGTGAGCAGGGTTTGTTCAGATGTGTTAAATTGTTTAGTGATTGTGGTTATCTTGAATTTCCTGCCTTTGGTGTTTGTGAGCTGCTTTGGGCCCACTGTTTCATGAGAAAAGTGGCATATAGATATGTTAACTAAAATAAATAAATAAATGTGTAGGACAGGCCTCAGTCTCATCTAACCTGATCCATTATCAGAAGGAAGAGAGAAAAGGAATAGGCAATAGATGCCCACTGACCAGTGATGTTTGTTTAATTATGTGATCAGAAATTGCTTTGAGTGCTAGCAAGAAATGCAATGTTTCAGTCCTAGTCCTGGATGTTGTGTTTCTGATTAGTAACCATGATGCCAGGTCTTTCTGTATTATCTTTCCTTGCTTCAGCCCTGTCCTTTTTCACCTGTTTGTCCTTCTACGGAAATGTTTCCCAAACTTCTCCATTTGCTCATATGACCACAAAACAAACATGATCCTTAAAGCAACTCCAGGAATAAAGTCATTTTGTCTAGTTCAACTTCCAGACTCTATACCACTGCTGGGTTTTTTCCCCCCACCAGTGACCAGTCCATTGATTTCCTGAGTTTTGTAGCCTCACCATTTGAGAAGCACTATCATAAGAATGCCTGAGAAGAAAGAACGCAAAATGCTATCATGTAGTTCACTTTGCCATGACAACAAGGATTTGCTGTTAAGCCTGAAAAAGCGGTGGAGGGGCTAGGCGGTCTTTATGTTTTAAAGAACCTGCTTTCTTCCTTGTGGACATCATTGTATTTTTATGCCACAGATGATGCTTTGTGGTCCCTAATTTCCACCAGTAAGGTGGTGCTGTTCAACCTGCTTTTTAAACTTTTATCCCCCCAGAAATAGTTTCTTAAGACAGGGTCACTTCCAGCAAAGGCTTTTAAAGCTTTTTTCCATCTTCCAAAGGAAGGCATGGGATATGATTTTCAGGCTACTGTGAGAATTCAGTTGTTTATAACGCTGTCCCTTTTCTGCTCCCATTTTCTGCCTCTTATTGCAATGCCTGTAATGATATACAAGAGCCACTGCAGAATGTTAATGTCTGAGCCACTGCAATGGGTAGAAAATAGCCTTGTGTTACTTTAATGTCCTGATGGCACTGCAGCATTTTTGAATGGGCTGCCCAAGTTATGTCCTATCTCTGTTTTGTCAATGAACTTCACACTAACTTGGGGAGTGTTAACCCAACAGGCTGTTAGCCAATAAAAAAATAATGAATACTGTGATATATCATTTTCATTTACTCTGCCAGAATCAAGTGTGGTCTCCAATTAATTTAGATGTGTCCACTGCCTGGAAGGCAAGAAACCTTGCCTTTGACCCTCTGAGCATTATTAATCATTTATAGAGCACTTTGAATATGTAAATTGCCTATCTCATTCATTCTTAGAACAGGCATGGGAGATCCCAGATCGTTACCCTTCCCATTCTAAAAATGGAGATGAGTCTCAAGCAGAAACTGAAATTTCATGTGAATTTGGCAAAATCTCAGAACTCTATTTGGAATGTTTTGAAGAAATTTGACTTCAGGAAATTTTACGTTTAAAAAAAATCCTCCCAGACCTAGATCTTGCACACTGTGAATGAATGACAAAATAATGAAATATGCTGGCTAGCCAATTGCTGTGGTTTTAAACTTTCATTCTGACCTGGATTATATTAACTGTCATTTGCAGTGCAATCTTAAGAACACTTTGCTGGGAATTAGCCTTCTTGAGTTGGATTCTGAGTAGACCAGTTTAGGACCAGTTTTAGTATATTTATTTATTAAAATTTGTATATCCCACCTTTCCTTCTGACTCAGACCAGCTTACTCACTCTCTTTCTATGTATATATGTATATGTATATGTATATGTATCTATATCCACATTCCACACACACACATATTTAGAAAAAATAAAACCCCAAAGAGCTCCCTCCTCAAATAGCTGCAGTCCATATCCTACTAAAAACTTTGTCAAATAAAAGGCCTTACAGTGTTTTAAAAAAATATCTAGAGATGGTGCCACCCTCACTATCGCAGGGAGCCCGTTCCACATGGAAGTCACAGTGGAAAAAACACAGGCATCTATTTGATGCCAGGCAGACTAGCCTAAATGAGAGGGCAAGTAGCTGGTGGCAACCTGAAAGTTCCTTAAGAAAAACAGGTACTCCCCCAACAATCCTGTGTATCTAGAGCTTGCTGCTTCTTGCAGGATCTTCTTCTCTGTTTCTTCTCTCTATACTAGACATTGTTATATTCCAACAAATAGATGGTCCTTTAGATAAGAGCGCCCCAGGTTGTGAAGGCAAAGTTTATAACTAGCAATTCAAATTAAACTCAGAAATAAACTGGCAGGGAATGTATTAGTTTTAAGATAGGCAAGATATATTCTTCAGTGGACTTAGAAGTAGGGGTGTGCAAAGGCACAGTGGTTTGGCTTTCCTGATTCGGGTATACCCGAATCGAGAAGCCGATTCGGGAACTCGATTCGGCTTCTCGATTCGGGAACAGCTGGGTATTGATTCGGCTTGATTCGGGGGTTCAGGAAAGCTTTTCAATGTGAAAAGCCTCCCCAGGCTTCTCTGAATCAAGCCAAAATTTGTGGGGGCCTTCCTCTAACTCCCCTCTAACAACTCCCCAAGTTTCAGACCAATTGGACTTTGGGGGCCATGTTATGCCCCCCCCCAAACCAGGTCCCCCTATCCTCGCCTATAAAAGGGCATAGCTTTAGGTTGCTGCTGCTAATCTCCTATTTTGTGCTTGCTGCTGCTGATCTCCATTATTTCCTATGGGGGGGAAATGAAGAGGCAGGCTTCCTTTGCCAGGGGTGGCATTTTGCATGCAAAATGCCCCCCAACCCTCAGGGGCCCTTCTCCCACCTTTACTCCCACCCCCCACCAAGGCTCAGCCTGCTCCCACTTGGGGGGGGGCATTTCATTGCCTCCCCAAGTAGGTGACCTTTTCTCTACAACCTACAGCTGGGGGAGGCTTGTCTTGCCAGGGGTGGCATTTTGCATGCAAAATGCCCCCCAACCCTCGGGGACCCTTCTCCCACCTTTCCTCCCACCCCCACCACGAATCACCCCGAATCAGGGTGATTCGGGATTTTTTCGGGTTTCATTAACCCGAACTGCACACCCCTACTTAGAAGAATAAGAACTGGGTAAAACTCTGCTTAGGATGGCACTGTTAGTCTTGTGGAAAGTTTGAAACCAGTTAACCATATTTATCATAAATCCCAGGCAGATTGCAAAGAGATTGAGTAAAAATTTAAATACAGGACTAGGATTCTGCCCCACACCCCAAGAAATAAGCTGCCTGTCTCTTCTGAAGACTTGTGGGAACTGAGGCAGAGGATAAGCTTCTTAAAGTTTTCTACCTGTAATAGTGAAGAACAAACACTCACACACACTTGGGAGTTGCAAAAGCAATCAGCAGTGATGAAGGATGAGATCATCTTTCTATCTGAGAGGGATCCTCAGATTCAAGATCTGAAAACTCTTGAACATCTTGATGATTTGGTTTCACAAGTAAGTAATTCAAAAATTGCACTTAGCTTCTTTGCAATGCCCATTTTTAATCTCAAGTCAAACACCTCATATGATTGCATTGATGATTTGTTTGCAATTTTAAATGAGCAATATTTTGACAAGTTGTGGCAGCATTAAGCATGGTGGTTGGCCAGGTATCCACTGTTAGTGCATGCTGGCTGGGACATCGCAGCCTGGTCATTATGTACAATTAGCTGCATTTCAAATGTATGTGTTGCTTTTGCACCTTTGTGGTCACCTGGGTAATGGGATTAATTGTACGGCAGAATTCATTATTTTGTGTATGCTCAGAATTTACTGAGTTGAATTACAGATCCCAGGTTGCTGTGTGAGAAGACAAAAAGTATTTGTGAGCCAATTTAGAATTTTCAATTAACATGAACATGCTAAAGTTTGGGAGTCAGGCAGGCAGAATAGGCCTAGTATGGACAAAAAAACTGAGTTTCTCCACCCCCATAATAGGTTTCAAAACCCCTTGACTTCTTTTTTCTGTTGGTTGGATGGGTGTTAGATGGAAGAAGAGTACAGGGGAAACCATGGAAAAGCAATGTATGAATGGACACACACACACACACACACACAGATTGTGATGCAATCTAACTTGAGAAAGGTGACTAGTTTTTTGAGTGTATGAGGGCCCTGCACATGATGTCCAATCAAATTATGATTCAAACAAAGGGCATGTGAATGATTGTTACCTTATTGTATTAACATGACTATGGCCATGGGGGCAGAAGTAAATGGACCTGAATTGCTTGAGTAATGTATAAGGCAGAGGGTTTAATTTTTAAACAAAACCGGAGAATACAGACTTGAAGAATGAATTGTTCCCTCCCTCACACCTTATCTCATTATGCTCGATTGCTCGAACACCTGTTCAGACTTCACTACCAAAGGCCAGCTGGTCAGGAAGAATTATGTTAACAGAAAGCCAGTGTCTGGTAGAGTATTGGACTACAATCTGGAAGACCAGGTTTGAATCCTCCCTCAGCCATGGAATCTTGCTGGGTGACCTTGGGCCAGTCACACACTCTCAGACTTACCTGTCTCATAGGATAGTTGTAAGACTGAAATGGAGGACAGGCAGGGTAGAAATGAAGTAAGTAAATAAGTAAGTAAGTAAAATAAGGACCAAGAGTGCAGCCAGGTAATATGGGGGAAGGGGCAGGATTTAGTCCTCTGCTACAGTTTTGTTTTTAAAAAACAGAATTTTACTTCCCCAACAACCACCACTTCAGGATCCCAGGAATGTAAAACTCACATGTTGATTCATGCCTCCCTGTGCTTGTATGCAAATGAATTTAAATTGCCTATGAATGGAGATGCTTTCTCCTATTTGGCTGAAAACTGAAGAGGCTCCATTCTTTAATAATTTCTTTCACAGCCTTCAACTATGAAACAGAAGGATTGTACAAAGGGCAAAAATAAAGATTTTAAAAACAAAACTGGAATGGAGAGCACAGCGACACAGAAACCCACACCACCTGACAAAGGTAAAGGAAGAAAACAGGACTCTCCTAGAGGGACAGTCAGTGTCTCTAACCATGGAATTCCAAATTCAGCACTTTAAGTGGAAGTTGGCATCACAAATCTTAACAAACCCCAAAATATCTACATTTTTAAAAAAGAATTTATTTCCAGTTACTCAAAGGGGGGAGGGGTTAAATGCTGAAAATAATTTCCCATTGAAAGCTATGGAAATTACTGTAAGATCAAATTCTTAATACCACTAACTTTAACTCCACTATTGTAGAAGCCAATTCAAGTTTCTTACAACCTCAGATAACCAGAATCAGATTTCTCCCCATAATACTACTAAATGTTGTTATATTAGCATCAGCAGCTCACAAGTAAATGAGAGTCTGAAATGAGGAGATTCTACTTGATGGAGAAGAATGATGTGCAAAGAATTTACATGGTTGGATCAAGTGGTGGAATTTCATGAATGGAAATGGGGGACAATTTTGCTGATTTGCTCTGCCATCATAGACCTCCTAGTCCTTGGGAGTTCCCTATGCTCCAGGAGCATGTGACACTATTGGATTATTGATGGATCCAGTTGCTGGTGGATCCAAGATATAGATTCTTAGAAGTTGCAGGGTTCCCAGAGTGCTAAAGCATTATCCTATGGCAACTGAGTTGCTGAAGGTACATGAAATTTGGGCCTCAGATACATTCCATTTCCAGGATGGCTGGATCAGTTTCTTACCACCTATCTGTGATAAATCTGTGCTAGAGGCTTCACACAAAATCATTAAAAGGGAAATTCATTTCAGGATTTAATGACTAGTGGCTTCACCTCAGTCATCCTCCTCTCAAATGTTCCTCTGACTTTACCTTGTGAACCAGATTTCAGTCTTAGCCAGGTGGGTCTCAGTTCCAGCTGCTTGTGGTGTTTTCCAGTAGAACAGTATTACATTCCCCCTATTCCCATAAAAATGCATTTGACAGAACTGACCAAAATCTGAAACCTTTTGATTGCGATAACAAGCAGAGTCAATGAGCAACATGCACGCACAATCCCTGCTTAGGTTAAGCAATTGCTCTGGGAATGAGAATGCCCGACCCACTTACATAGCAGACTGAAGATTCAGTGCTCTGTCGCCTGCATCTAGGAAGTCAGCAATGCCTATAATGGATAGTTTGTGCACAGTAAATGTAAGTAAACAGAGTGACATCTCATCTGCTGTGTGTGTACTCCAATGAAACTGCCTTGTAAAAGCACTCTCTGGATTCAGCCAATTGTGCTGTGCAATACAAACATCAGGGAGTTGAAATACTCCAGGCAGTACATATGGTGCGCTTTTTGGTGGTTATAATCATGTCATATAATGAAGAACTCCAGGGTGTGTGCATACATACAAAATCAAAAAGAGTCCAGTAGCACTCCTCTGGATGTATACATACATACATACATGCATACATAGTGTAGATATATGCATGGCGTGGGGAATGGTGGTTTGTTGATTTTTGTAAGGCATGTTATGATCTCACAACAGGATAAATGCAACTTAATGCCATAGTGCAGCAAAATTAGACTCAGTGGCAGTATTATCTATGTCAGAGCAAAGGTTCAGTTTCTCACTTACCCTTTTTGCACAGACTTCATTTCTAGTAGTGCAATTCTAAGCAGAGTTTAAGGACTTCAGACTCTGCTTAGTACTGCACTTTTTCTTCAGCAAGTGTAGTAATTAATATCAGCATACCGTGATTGCAGTCCTGGACTGCTGTATGGCTTCTCTATAGAAACCATCATGTTGAATGTGGGGTATGTGGGAGGGGTGTCATTAGTGGTGCTGGGAGCAATCATCACCTGGAACAGGATATTTGTTGAGTGCAGATGGGAGCTGGTTGATATGGGGGTAGGATTCATCAAAAATGGAGAGGATTTGTCAAGGATGCTCACTCCCTGTCTAACATCCATAGCATCCCCAGAGTTGATCATGCAAAGGCCCCTATTTCCCCCACCTCTTCACTAATGTGAAGTTCCAGATCAATAAGACATAAAACTGCTCACATCTCATGATTTTTGTGGCTGTTCTTTACAATGGGGAAGGGGAAGAGAGACCAATAGGAGGCTCTGGGGCAGCTATTTGTGTACTTAACAGCACCAAAATCACACAGAACATAGTCCTCCATCTAACCTAAAGAACCTCTACATTTCAAGAAGATTGAATGAAGGGGGAACAATTTTATAGACTGCCCAAAGTAGATCTCTTTCTGCATAACTGCACCAAATTCTCTCTAGTTCCTAAAATGGCTGTCATGCAACAGCCAGCCATCAGGAGAGCTTCAGCCAGCCAACAGCATTAAAAAAATGAAGCCCTGTCTATATTAACTTAATTTCCATACTCTTACAGTGACTGCCAATTTTTTTAAAATTACCTTTCCACTGAAAACTCTGCATTTTTCTTCCTTCCTTGTGGTTTGTTGTTTGTTTCCATTCAGAAAGTGATGAAAGCTTCTGCTGCTCTCCCCCACTCCCCACCTCTACATCATTGCATTTTCATCATTCCCCATAGGGGAATTCCAGGGGGAGGGCTGGAATAAAAGTTTTTCCAACCAAATGGAGTGCCTTCTGCCTGTTCTTCAAAGAACTCCCAAATTCCAAGCAAATTTGGCATTGTGTTTGAAATCTACAGGCCCCTGAACAAGCCAAGGTGTTTCTATTTTCACAAGAAAAAAATGTCCCTCATCACCCCACAAGGAGGGGTGGGGAAGGAAGAGGAAGTTGAGAAGGAGAATGGCAGATCTATGCAGTTTGGGATTAGCTGGGAGTGCATTTTGGGATTAGCTGGGAGTGCTCTTTGGTCCTTCCTGATTGGATCGGAGAAATTCTCCAGGAAATCAGTAAAGATTCAAAATGAAATGTGAGCTCATAGTGCATTACTGGTAAACTCAGGGGGTGGGAGAGATTTTTCCAGGGAGGGGTTTCATGACTACTAAGCAACCAGGGCTATCATTTCTGTTCTGGAGATTCACAAGTAAGATCCAGAAACAGTTATTTTCACAGCTTATTGTTTTCATTACACGTATCTCTAATAGCTACCCTTGCATGGCAGGTGAATAGAACTCTTTCATTCTTTGAGTGCTCTTTATAAATCCTTGCTCAAGCTACTGAAGCAGGCAAAGCCAATGAGTATCATGGTAATTTATCTACATGGCAATTAATCCCAGTGCTGTCACATGACCTTGATATCCAGAGATTGCTCACTCCACAGCTGCAGGAGGAGGAACATGATGAAATAGTGGTCATTTACACCATGCAAAATACAGGCTCCCTAATGCTTTCCATATCTCCTTCAAGCTTCTTGTCCTTGTATAAAAGCCGTGTTTTACCCTTATATATAGTGTGGACTTCCTCACCCACCTTCTTGTTTCTTCACCCTTTATTTTAATCTCTGTGCAAGTTGAATCTCTTGCTTCCTCACCTTGTTTCTTTGGCATATGTGAAAAGATGCAGCCACTTCATACTTAATTATATGTTTACATTATGTATAGGCCGCCTTTCTCACTGAGACTCAAGGAAGATTACATAGTGTGAGTCAGTACAGTCAGTTTCAAGGACATTTCAATAAACAATATAATAGGGTATATCAGTGCAAATTTGCAAAGATTTAAAACTAGCAGAAATCTAATACAGAGTTGAAGTACTGCTGAAACAGAGCAAAAGCATTTATAAGACTGACATATTAAAGAACATAGAACTACCCAGTAGGATCATACTGAGAGCAACAGATAGTAGTACATAGAAGCACATAGTAGTAAAGTCTATGGTCCCTATCATTGTACTGATGGATCTCTTTGAGATCATTTCTATAAAGTACAACCCTCTTGAATAATTCAATACTGAATCAGACCATTAGTCAATCTAGATCAATATTGTCTATGCTAATTGATGCTCTCCAAAGGCTCAGACATTAGCTAGCTGAGATCCTTTGAGATGCCATGGACTGAACCGGAACTTTCTGCATGCATCCTTGCCATAGACCATCTCCTAAATCTTCCCTAACTTTCTTCTACTACCATCTTTGTGTTTCATTTCTCTCAGAAATAAATTCCACAAGCTCTGTTTATTTATTTTATTATTTATTATTTCAGTTTATAAACCACCCATCCTCAGGGGCTCTGGGTGGTGAACAACAGTTAAAATCAATAATAACAAGAAAACAATAATTCTAAAATCAACATACAATAAGCAATAATAAAATAAATTAACCAAATACATTAAGGTGCAATGGTGGGGAGAACCCCCCACCCCAAAGGTGGGAGGCTGACATGGCACCACCCCCTTCAACCACCGAATGAGTGGTGGAACAGCTCTGTCTTACAGGCCCAGCGGAACGATAATAGGTCCCCCTGGGCCTGGGTCTCCATTGGCAGAGCATTCCACCAGGCTGGGGCCAGGACTGAAAAGGCCCTGGCCCTGGTTGAAGCGAGGAGGGCTTCCTTAGGACTGGGGACCACCAGGAAACATTTATCCACTGATTGAAGCAGTCTCCAGGGAACATACAGGGAGAGGCGGTCCCGAAGATATGCTGGTCCCAACCTGCTCAGGGCTTTAAAGGTAAGAACCAACACCTTGAACCTGATTCGGAATTCAACCGGAAGCCAGTGCAGCTGGCGCAGGACAAGTGTAATATGTGACTGGTAGGATATACCGGTCAGGGCTCAGGACCCACACCACCATATTCTGGACCAGTTGTAGTTTCCGGATCAGGCCCAGGGGTAGCCCAGCGTAGAGTGAGTTACAGTAATCTAGCCTGGAGGTGACCGTTGCATGGGTCACTGTAGCCAGGTTCTGGGGCATCAGGTAAGGGGCAAGTTGCCTGATCTGACGAAGATGGAAAAATGCAGACTTGGCAATCGCTGTGACCTGGGCCTCCATTGACAGGGAAGCATCCAGGAGCACACCCAGACTCTTCACCACTGGCAAAGTTGCCAGTGGTGTCCCATCCATGGCAGGGAGCTGGATCCCGACATCTAGCAGCCCCTGTTCCAGCTGCAGGACCTCCGTCTTCACTGGGTTCAGTTTCAGCCTGCTCTGTTTCAACCATTCCGTCACAGCCTCCAGAACTCTGGCCAGATTGTCTGGGGCTGTGTCTGGCCAGCCGTCCATCAACAGAAAAAGCTGGGTGTCATCCGCTTATTGATGACAGCCCAGCCCAAATTGACTCTTCTTTTTTTGACTCTTGTTTTTTTGACCTCTTCAGAATCTCCAGCAAATTCAGTTTCACTATAACCAGGTTTATCAACCCATGGCCTCCCTGTCTCCTTTGTCCTATGTCCTAAGGAGCTTTCTAGAGTTTGGAGCATGACTTAAGGATTCAGACACACTGTTACAGTTGATGATGACAATAATGATGATGGTGATGATAAGTGAACTAGCATGAGAAGAATCCTTCAGCTGAACAATTTTCCAAAAGTAATTTCAACGGGCTACCAACTTTCTTTCTGAGATGAGACAAGGCATTACTTTCCTTTCTTTGAACATCCAAGTGCCTACAGGCCCCTTTGCCTCTCTTTCAGCCAGTCAACAATTCTTTTTCTGCAATACCAAACCTCATTTTAAAACATTTTCCTAATTCATTAATGCTGTGAGAAGTGAGTCATGTCTTCTTGTTGGCAGCTGGAACGGAAAGAGCTGACTATAGTTCCATGTGTAATAATCCCTAATGGCGTCATTGGATGAACAGATATTTCCTTTCCCCTGATGTCAGGATGACAACCTAGAATTCAGTGGATGACACATGTAAGCACTCTGGTGCATCAAATAAAGCAAAATAGCCCTTCAGCTGAAGTAGAACCAACAACTGATACTGGTCCAGAGGACAGCATGAACACTCACATTTTGAAGACATTTCACATTTCCCCCACTTCCAGATAAAACCACCATATTTTCATGGTAAAGAACAGAGCGGTTGCTGGAGTTGCTGCCTGATTTTATTGTCTGGCCCTTTAAGGTGCTACAACTGCTGAGTCACTGTGGCACTTTGAATGTTTCCACAGATACCTAGACCATTTAAACAGAGGCTCTGACTGAGGCATGAGCCCTCAGCCTCTGGCTTGCAGCCTGGAGATCTGACAAGCCTCTAAAGCCCTGGACATGTCCTGACCTGCAGTAGACTAGTGATCTGATGTTCTGTTCTGGGCAAGAAGAAAGTGATCCAAAAGCACAGAATTGAAAATGGTCCCATTGTCATCAACAGAACACTACTACTTGCTGGGGTTTAGACTCAGGATCCTACTGGCTTTCAGATAGCAATAAAGGATTATCTTGCTGCTCCTGTTGATGCCCTGGTTGATCTCTGGAATGAGGAAATGACCTAGACAATTGATGCAATTGCTCCTAGGTGCCCTGTCCCCAGGTCTAAAAACACAGGCTGCCCATTCTTCTCCAGATGGTAGAGGGCTGGTGATATTGGTTGTATCTTTCTCTGCCTGAGCTGGATGTCCAAAGTAGTGTTCCAAGTTTATTGTTCTGAGGTCTTTGTTTCTGTGAATTTCTTTTTTTTATGTTGGGAGCAGCCAGGGTTCTTATCTGGCAGCACTACTGCAGAGACACCTTTCACTGTGTCATATAAGTATTTTTGTCATATTCAGCCTTGTGTAGACTTGATTGCTCATGAGGACAAAAGATGCAGGACAAAGATGTAGGAAAGAGCCAATTTTTTCCTATAAACTGTTCTAGGCAGTGGAAGGGGGGATCTCCTATGCACGTGTTCAATGGATGTGACAAACGCATAATAGATCAAAGAGCATCCACCTGGAAGCAGAGTTCTGGCACTTGGTACCTTATAAAGTCTTTACCTTCCAGTTCATTAGGTGAGTGTTCGCTGGAAAGTGCCCTAAGAGATATATCAAACATGCTGGTAGAGGACTGTGCCTGTAGATTATCCCCAAGATTGTGCAGACGATCAAAAGTTTGGGGGGGAGGGGGGTTAAAAAAATGATAACTTAATATCTGAGAGGTAAGTGTTAGTAATTAGTCTGAGACACTTTGATCATTAATGCATGCAATCAAATTATCATCAAGAATGTTCCACAGGCAGCCCCTCCTTCTCCTCCCCTCTACCTTTCTCTCCCTCCTTCCCCTGCCATTAAAAAAAAAAGTTGTTGGCAGACTGCAAAAGTAACCACTATGCTAGGGATGTTTCCAAAGGAAGCTGCTGCTCCCTAGCGTCCAGCAAAGAAATCAAAGCTGAAGCCAAACACCTCAGCCAACAGAAGGAAGGTCTGCTATAGATAGGCCAAGCAATAAGCTAATGGTCCTGGGCATTATTCCACCCAAAGTGCCAGTTCTTTGTTATGCTCAGATATTGATTACAATCCCAATGGAAATCATTCAGGTTTTCCTGCTTTGAGTTCTTAAGTGAAATTAAAAGCATACAGTTCATTACAACCCTCGTTCTTTCCCTCCCCTTCCCCTCCCCCTGATCTTTTGGCTGGTTGCTGATCACTGACAGCCAATTACACCCACGGGATTAACAAGCTTTTTCTTTCCGTTCACATTCCCATATACTCACTGTACTCAGGAAGGAGGAGGAATAAACCACATGAAGTGGTGAAGGAAATGTATCTCTTTGAAGCCAGCTACGGGCACTATGACTTTCTGAACTAATTTGTCAATGTGTCTATTAATGACAAGCTACAATATCGGCATCCCATTGTCAGCACCCCTTAGGAATATAGAATACTAATGCCTACCATATCCCAAAAGCACATGGTAAGTTACAGCATTTATAAACAAGCAAGATGGATCTATCCATCTCCTTGATGAAGTCCTTGATGGACTCACTAAACAAGTCAGAAGGGAAGACAGGAAAGAACATGAATGGAACATGAGAAGAAGATGAAATGGAGGGAGAGAATAAAGAAATATTGCATACAATATGGAAGCAGGCAGATCCACTTTCTGGCACATCCAGTTTCCCCTATCCTTGCCCCTCCCCCTCCACATAAACCTCTGTCAAGGGTGGCCAGCTGTGAATGGGTTCTGAGTCTAGTTTTGTGTTCCATTTTGATCCCACTCTTTCTCCTAGGAGCAAAGGGCAACACACTTGGTGACCTCCCCTCCATCAGAATCCAGTGAGACAGGTTAGCTAGACTGGCCCAAGCTCAACCTGTGAGCTTCATGGCTAAGTTGAGATTTGGACCCAGTTCTCTTAGTCCGACTCTAACCATTACACCACACTAGTTCTCTAAATGTATTCAAGATAAGTAAGCTAGCGTTTATATTCATAAGCTATTCAATGGGCTGCCTCCCAATTCTGACTGTGTATGTTCTGTATTTTATTACTTCCTGGAATGGGGGTGGTGGATTTCAGAAACAACTGTATATATATTGCATCCCTAATTTTCTCACTTGTCACTTTCAGTTTTCCTGTATTAACGAGCTCTTTTTTGTCATCCTTCTTTACTAGGCTCCACTCTGCCCGATTTCTTAGAGATGAATGTTCTCTTTCCTGCTGAGCCCCACACCCAGTACCTGACTCTTTGAGACTCAGACACTTCTTAGGATAATCTGTGTGGCTTCCTTGCCTCCTTTTGAAGCTGCGCCGGGCTCCAAGATGCCACCCAGAGATTTACTGATGCCAGTTCTCAGCAGGAGTTAAAAAGAAATCCATTTCTGGGGAAGGTATGTATTTTTGACAAGCTGCTGCATTGGGCATATTACTGAGACTATTGTAAAGCTATTTTGTAAAGTGCTTACATTGTTCTAGGTGTAGTGCAATACCGAACAGAACTAATGTGGAGTTGAAATAGAGCGGCATGTTTCATGAATGCTTTTTCTGCCTGTGGCAAATGAACCTCTTTCAGTGACATGTTACTGCCTCACTCTGAATTGGCTTTGTGGCATTGGGCTGGAGTCAGCAAGCCTTTGGGGGGGCATTAATCTTGCCCAATTTTCCTCTTTATTAAAGCCCCTGTCTCACATGGTTTTTGTTCATGCAGGTAGAAAAGCTGGCTGGATTCCACCCATCATTATATAGCCAAACCTGATACTTTTTTTTTTTTTAAAAAAGCTCTAATGTCAAAAAAGAAAGAAAGAGATAACCTAGGAAATGGAGCAGTATTCAGATAACGTTTTAAGCACAGTGGAGATTTTGGTAAACCAGGAAATGGAACACTGAAACCAGGACATCACCACACATCATGAAATGCATTTCGGATTGGGTCACCTCCTCACACAAGCTGATGGAGCCAATCATGCCTAAAACCTCTAGTCTGTATCCTAAGATACAGATAAGATAAGCCTCCTAAACAGTATACAGTGACCCTATTAGGTTTTGTACACATCTTAGAACAAGGAAGGAATTTAACAACTGCTACCGCAGCAATGGTGAAATGCTGCTATCATTGATTGCAGTTTCCTAGGGATTTCATTGTAAAAAGAAATAAAAAAAAACAATAGAAAAGCATAGGGTTGCAGCTGTGGGATGGGAAATCCCTGGAGATTTCAGGGTGGAGCCTGTGGATTGTGGCATTTGAGGGAGGGATGGAATTCAGCAGAGATATGATGACGGAGTCCACCCACCAAAAGAGCCATTTTCTCCAGGGGAACTGATCTCTGTTGCCAGGAGATCAAATGATTAGTTGTAATTCTGGGTGATCTCCAGGCCCCACCTGGTGGATGGCACCCTGGGACAGTGCAGGACATTAGTTAAGAAGTCTATGTGCTAGAGGATATACAGGTGGCATGCAGGGGTCAGCATTCTTGAGCAACTGTCTCAAGCTCCCCCAGGAAGCCTCACCCACCCTGATCCCTCTCTCACCCACCACTGTTGAGGATCAACAATATTCAGTTACACCTACCTTATGTGTGGTGGTGAATATGAGGCTTCCTGGAGAGGACTGGGTCACCTTGAATGATGACATTTAGAGAAAAAACAGAGAGAGAGAGAGAGAGAGAGAGAGAGAGAGAGAGAGAGAGAGAGAGAGAGAGAGAGAGCTTGGAGTCTAGTTACTGAGAATAGTCAAGCCTATGGTTTTGGCCTCCAGGGGAGGTCTAGAGCCTATGACAAAAGAATTGTAATGTTTTTAATGACTGTAGGTACCTCCTTAGTGGATATTTGTCTGGGGGCAGCTCCCACACCCTTGAACTTACCAGGAATCCAGGCCATAGAATGGACAATGCTGGCACCTCCAACCACAGCCACTGGCTACCTTGGGCATCTATGTGAGAGGATCAGAACAACAGACAAACACCAGGTTACAGGAAGGAGCACAGGTAGGCGCAGTTTCAGACCTGATTTAACCCCTCCTGCAGGGAGGGCCAGGGGATGCTGGGCCTAGCTTTAAACTGACTCAGCTGGGCAAGAAAAACATGGGGGGAGGCAAAAAAAGCAGGCAAGGCTGGTCTTAATAGAGGACACACACAACTAAAATCCACAGACCACCTTTACTTCCTGTGGGTAGGGCTAATCCAAAATGAAGTAGGGTCAGGTGAGGGGTGGGTGTTGCCCATAAGACCTGCTTCATAACAGCTAGGGGCTCAGGTCAAGGAGGACCTGTCCCAGATCTCTCTGTACTTAGAAAGATGAAAAGGAAAGAAATGGGAAGAGAGGAGAAAGAGCGCAAGTGGTCTGAACTAGAGATGCGCACGAACAGAAAAAAAAATGAACATGATGTTTGTTGTTCATTGCCATCCACGAACAGGGACTCCCGAACAACCACGAATATGGCCCTGTTCATGAACACATTCATGGTTGGCTGTTCATGGGCGCCAGCAGGCTCTCTTCCAGCCATCATCCAAGTCAAGATCCCTACCACACCACGCCCAGAAACCTTACCTGACCAGGCAGCAGGAAAGGTACCAATAATAAATAATAGCTTGGCCCAGAGCCTGGCAGCAGCCCGGGAACTTGAAGGGGTAGATCCCTATCCCACCACACACAAAGAAAATTCAAGCTCCAAGGCACTCTCTCTATCAAAGTGCCAACAGCAACTGTCTCTCCACTGTCTGCAAAGTCAGAGCTGGGAGCCTCCCTCCCCCCTGGTCTTTGCTCCCTTGTTGTAACATATTTGGAGCTCCACACTTGAAAGGAAGACCTGCCTATCAAGCTAAAATGGGCTTAGATTGGGGTTTCCAGGGCAACAGCAGGAGTTCAGAAATCCTTGCCTAAGTTGCCAAGGGAATTGATTGCAGGTGCCAGACTGTCTAGCTTGACAAACAGCAACAAACAGCAACGATGGAGGCTTGCAACGACCACCTTTTCGTTTAGAATGGGGCCTCACAAACAGCTTGTTCGTGAACAGTAGATTGGGCTGTTTGTGGCTTTTTTTTTTTGTTCGTATTGCTGTTCGTGCCCATCTCTAGTCTGAACCCTGTTCCCCTCTCAGAACTGAAGCTTGTTGAGACCCAAATGACTGAGGCCCTGGAGGGTGGGACCCTTGCCCTGTCCAAGCAGCCATCAGTGCATGGAGGATGCCCCCCCCCCAGATGAAGGGGGTCAATTATATGTCTGCATGAAGAAATGCAACTTTAGATTCTAGAAGAGTGAAAGAGAGAGAGAGAAGCTGGCAGGCACTGATATGAGTTGTCTAAAGCACCTTGTGGGTGCTGGAGATCTCTCTCTGGGAATTTGATGCAAGATGGCATTCCTGCTACTATGTAGTAGTGCCTTGAAGGAAGCCTCTACACCCAGAGACAGCTAACCTCTGAAACCTAATACTAACGAGCAACACCCGGAGAAAGCCTTGGCTTCGGTGCGCTGATTGCTGGCTCTCCAGTGCAATTGATTGGAATGCTGAACTACTGATCGGACCCAGCAAGACTATTCTTAAAAAGAAGACCTTTGGAGAAAATTGCTACTTGGAGAAAACTTATTCTCCAGATAGTATAGAGTCCAGTAGCACCTTAGAGACTAACCAACTTTATTCATAGAATCATAGAGCTGGAAGGGGCCATACAGACCATCTAGTCCAACCCCCTGCCCAGTGCAGGATCAGTCTAAAGCATCTCTGACAAATATTCATCCAACCTCTTCTTGAAAACTGTCAGTGAAGGGGAGCTCACCACCTCCCTCCCTGTAGCATTATTGTAGCATAAGCTTTCGAGAATCACAGTTCTCTTTGGTATGAAGAAACTGGCCAGATATATATAGGTGGGGAGGGGAGGGGGGAGTAGATGCAAATCAGTTGCAAAAGTCATGAAAGAGGTAGAGTGCACAATTCAGGCTAGGAGTGACCCCTCCCCTCCGTAGTTGAATCTGAATAGAATGCCTGAAAGGCAGTTACTTCTGATAATGAGGTAACCATTCATAGTCTCTATTCAATCCAAGTCTGACTGTCTCCAGATAGACAATTAATAGCAGTTGATTCATATATTGGTTATTAGTTTGTGCTTCTGTTTTATGTGCAACTTAAATGTTTAAAATTAAATAAAAAGGGGAAAAGAAAGATAAGTCATGTTATATGAACCTCCGCATAGCCAATACATGGGATAATCCAGTATTTATCTTTTCTGCTGAAACAGAAAATATTAGTATGATAAAAAAGTAAACCAAGAGTGATTAAAACCAAGAAGATATAATTTATCAGGGTCATAGATCCAGAGGAGTTAGCCGTGTTAGTTTGTAGTAGGTAAAAGGTAAAGGTAGTCCCCTGTGCAAGCACTGAGTCATACTGACCCATGGGGGGACATCGCACCACGATGTTTTCTTGGCAGACTTTTTACGGGGTGGTTTGCCATTGCCTTCTCCAGTCATCTACACTTTACCCCCAGGAAACTGGGTACTCATTTTACCAACCTCAGAAGGATGGAAGGCTGAGTCAACCATGAGCCAGCTACCTGAACCTAACTTCCGCCAGGATCAAACTCAGGTCATGAGCAGAGCTTGGGCTGCAGTACTGCAGCTTACCACTAGTAGCAAAATAGAAAAGAGTCTAGTAGCACCTTTAAGACCAACCAACTTTCCTGTAGCATAAGCTTTCGAGAACCACAGTACTTTTCATCAGATGCATCTGATGAAGAGAACTGTGGTTCTCAAAAGCTTATGGTAGAGTAAAGTTGGTTAGTCTCAAAGGTGCTACTGGAATCTTTTCTATTTATCTTTATTAGGTTTCTCTCACTTGAGAGATGAGAATCATATGGATGCCTGTTCAAAATTCACTGTATCTAGTATATCTTTCAGAAGTACATTGTAAAGCTGTTTGACAGTTTCCAAAGTGAATTACGTGCTCGGAGGCAGTCTTGCCCCTTACCCTGTATAAATACCAGCACTACAGCAAACACACACATTTACACAAATATGCTTCATACTGATCAGGGTTCTGTTGCCTATATTTTAATTCAGGATAGTCAACTAGGCTGTTTTGCAAATCCCAGAATACAATGATCTCATCATGGCTTGACCCACACTGTTTCTTCTTCCTGTAAGTTTAAAAGAACTTTGTGGAAAACATTTCATATTATAGATTGTATAAATCAGATATTATTAGGAAAAATTGCCATTCTTTCAGTTGCCACTGTTCCCACTCTCAGAATGGCTTTCATAACAATTTCTTCTACTTGATTAACAGAATTATCATCACCATCACCATCACCATCATCATCATCATTAATTTGGTAGACAGGGCTGTGGCTCAGAAGATGCTACTCTGGGACCCAATAATGTTCAATTTCTGTGCTTTGAGCAACATTAAGAAGCTCCCTGAATATAGCTTTGGACTTGAAGACTTTACATCACAAGGCAAAGCAATGAGCTTTGAATCATATTAAGAAAGTAGAGAGAGCATTCCATATTGATGCCATAAGTTCGTAGTTAGGAGTAAACATGGGCACGAACAACATTACGAACAGAAAAAAAGCCACAAACAGCCCAATCTGCTGTTCACAAGCAAGCTGTTTGTGAGCCCCCATCCTAAACGAACAGGTGGTCGTTAAAAGCCTTGTTCGTTGCCTTTGGCAGCTGTTTGGCAAGCCAGACAGTCTGGCGACTGCTGCAATCAATCCCATTGGCAACCAGAGAGAGGGAGGGACTGAACTCTGTCTGAACTCCTTCTGGCTTTCCTTCTGGCTTTAACCCTTCAAAGTACTTCCAGCAGAGAGTCCCGTTTTTTCCACTGTGAAGAGAAAATGACAACAAAGGGAGAGACCCATGCATCATGCCTTTCCCGGGGTGAAATCTCTCTGAAACTTGGGGGGTCTTTGGAGGACAGTAAGGACTATGTCCCCTGAAAATTTGGTGGGTATTGGACATTGGGAAGGTCAGTTTGTGGGATGTTTAAAGGGCCCTGCTCCTTGCATGTGGCAGGAAAGGGCCCTTTAAACTATCAGCTGGCAGGTGGCAGGGGGGAATCCCCCCCCCTCCCGCCGCCTGCCAGCTGATAGTTTAAAGGGATCTTTAAAGGGCCAGGTAAGTGGGTTTGAGGGGAGGAGGGCTAAGTGGGGGGGGGGGTTGGGGGTGGGGGGGTTCTGGCCCCCACAAACAACAAACAACAAATATGTCCAGGAACAGTCCATGTTCATCCATGTTCATTGTTCATTGTTCATGGATGTCACTGAACGACGAACAGGGTGTTCAGATTTTTTTTTTTTCCGTTCGTGCCCATGTCTAGTTAGGAGCCAAGGACCTATAAGATCATCAGGATTTTTAAAGGATGCTTCCTCTTCCTAATATCATCAGCCTGGAAAAATTGGATTTGGCTTTCAAAAGTGCACTTGCAGGAGCCTGACAAGTTCACAACTTCTGAGTTCTTATAAGGTTGTTCTCCATAGACAATGTGGCTGCTTGCAGGGTTTCTTTCTTTCTGTCGTAGAAAAAAATCTGTTGAAAAAAGCTAAATATATACATTCAAAACAGCACTGCAGACTGACAATAATCCTGGAGGGAGCTGAGAATATTGTTGGTGGGGAGATAATATACACCAGACAATAAAGGAAGACAGCAGAGGGAGGCTTATCTTCCTGAACCCCGATTGCCTATTTAAACAATAATCCCGTTCAAAAATGATGCTCTGTCTATGTTTAAAATTCATAATATTCAGTATGTTCATGTGGCTTTTAATAGCCTGGATAATTTTCTATATAGCTAATTCCATAAATATATCCCATTTTTGCCACTGCAATTTGTGGTGGGGGCCATTCCCTGAAAGGAAGCGTTGCACTAAAGGTTCAGCTCACCCAGGGACATTTTGTTTAGAAAACAAGCAGCTTCTCAGTCAACAGAACTGTGACTGAACTCAACTTCAGGGAGGTTTTGTGGTGAGTGAGTGATTGCATACTTCCCCTGATGCAGCCAACATTTCTTTTACAAAGAAACCAATCCCATCAGATCTTATGCTGTTGCTACTTGGTCATGTTTCTGATTTTTTACTTCAAAGATGTCAAAGGAATAAAAATTATTAAGCTTTGTTCAGCAATTGCTGTCTGTCTCAAAAAGTCCCAGATAATGAGCTAGAATTTCTCCCCATGTGAAGGCAGGGCTGAAACGTTGTGGGAGGGAATGGGTAGACTACCATGATAGCTGCTGATAAGACACCACTTTTCTGCCATATATACTTTTTCTCTCCCCTTCCATCTTGATCCTAAGACCATCTCTTTTCTGCCATACATACAAGGCCCAGAAAATGAGTTTCAGGTTGTCTACAATGTAAAGACTGAGAGGCAGCCATCAAGGAAAGGTCAGGATCAAGCAAAAATCATAATATTTACTGGCAACAAAGCTAGGCTTGGAGAGAAATAAACCTCAGTTTTTAAGTAGTCCACAGACCATTAATTAGAGCCTCTAATAACTAGATGTTAGGATCTCCCTTGACAGGGTCAGAGCCTAGCGCTTGAGCTGCCTCCAGACTGGTCCCTTTTAAACAGGCTGGGAGACAGCAAGCCTCAGAAAAGGGGGAGGAGGAGAGTTGGCTTCCATCAAGTTGGTCCATCTTTCCCCTGCCACATGCCTCATTCTCTTTTTGTCAAGGCCACGCTCTTCCTCTCCAGCTGCTCCCATGGCCACATTTTAAAGGCTCCACCTCACATGGGCTTCCATGCTGTGGGGCAGGTGTCTCACTGCCAGTGTCACACATGAACAGTGGGTGCACAGCCCAGCTTACTGGCAGTGCCCCACCCTGTTTGTGCTGTGGCAATGGCTGCTGTGCCTCTTCCCGAGTCCACACTGGAGGCTGGTTCTCCTGGGCCAGCTTCTCTGGCCTCAATGCTCCCCTCAGGGTATCATCCCCCATCACTTCATCATCACTTCACTGGCTTTCCCTCCTGACTGGTTTCTTTAGCCCCATGGTGCTTCTGAGGCCTCTGACAGCCCCAGCATCGTCTTCTCAGGTTGCCCATCGATTGAATTCATAGGTAAGTGTGGAGCTGGTGGGCCCAGCTTTGGAACCCCCCACCCACCCTTGTTGAAGGCTTGGGCTCTCCCCATAAGGTGTCAAACATCCTGGACATGAAATCACTATTCAGGTAGTCCTTCCCGGAGAGAATCTGAGAAGGGAGCATCTGAAGGGAGATAAGGTAAGGTATCATCTGAGCATTCAGGCATTTTGATCTTTAGCCCAGTGTACCTGCTGAATGGGGGGCTGGTCAGTTACAAGAGTGAAGGGATACTTTCCAAATAGTACTGCAAAGCATCACCCACTTGATTGTCAGGGCTTCCCACTTGATGGTCACATATCAGGTTTCAGCTGGTTTGTGACTGAGGATCAGGATTAAGAGTTCCTGTCCATTGTATTCTTGCAAAAGGACAGCCCTGAGGCCTGTATCTGTGGCCTTGGTGTACAGCATAAAGGGGCAGTCAAAGTTGGGTGTGAGCAGGGCCAGAGGGCATGGAAGGTAGCTCTCTGGGCTGGAGTTCATGAGATCTGATTGGGCAACTCTTTCCATAGGCAGTTTGATAAAGGAGCTGCCAAGGCGGCAATGTGGGGCATGAAGAGACTAGAGTAGCCATTAAGCCTAGAAATCTCTGTATTTATTTCTTTGAGAGAGGCAAGGGATATTCCTTTAAGGACATGACTTTTTTGGGTAATGGGCATAGCTGTCTGTTCCTTACAAGATCAAAAAGAGTCCAGCAGCACCTTTAAGACTAACCAATTTTATTGTAGCATAAGCTTTCGAGAATCACAGTTCTCTTCGTCAGACGCATGGAGGGCAGAAAGAAATTGGTCAAATATAGAGGAGGAGAGGGGAGGGGAGGAGGAGAGGAGGGATGTAAACAACTCCTTTGATATGGAGATGCAAACAGAACTGTGATTCTCGAAAGCTTATGCTACAATAAAATTGGTTAGTCTTAAAGGTGCTGCTGGACTCTTTTTGATTTTGCTACTACAGACTAACATGGCTAACTCCTCTGGATCTATGTTCCTTACAAGAAATCTCAGATATTTCACCTCTTTGAATCCCATATGACTTTTTGCAGGGTTGATCATGAGGGTGTGTAATTCTGTATACGCAAGCCAAAAATATATCTGAAAAATACCTTATCAGTATTTTTCAGGCATACTAAGAACCCCCAATTATTTAGTTGATTCAGCTAGGGTTTGCAACTCTGGCCTAGGAAATTCCTGTTGGTTTGGGGGTAGTGCCTGTGCAGGAGTAAATTTGAGGAGGGATTTCACCTAGAATTCTTTTCTTTTCCTCCCAGAAATATCTCTCTTCCTCCTCCATACTCCCCACCTGCACAAGAACAACAAAAATAATAATTTGTAGTGAGACTCTGAAGTTAGGTGTCCCTACTCCTAGTCTGAGAATCTAACCACGATACCAAACAATGTTAAGACACAATGTGGGGGAACAGAATGGTTTGCATTTGGTGAAGGTCACACAAGGATTTATATTATCTTTCAATCTGTTCAACCTATAGGCAGAACATATTTTCTATTCCTTTGCTCAATTATCAACCATAAAACAGACTGCAACCAAGAAATTGGAAGGAGATTGAGACTTGGAAGGGCATTCATGAAGGAACTAGAAAAAATCCTTAAGAATAAGTGTGTGTCACTGGGGACCGAGATGAAGATAATTCCTACTATGGTATTCCCCATTACTATATATAGATGTGAAAGTTGGACAATGAGGAAAGCTGACAGGAAGAAAGTTGAGTCACTTGCAATGTGGTGTTGGAGGAGAGTTTTACAGATATCATGGACAGCCCAAAAGATCAGTAAGTGGATTCTAGATGAAATCAAGCCTGAATTCTCCCTAAAAGCTAAAATGAGAAAACTAAACTGTTGTATTTTGGTCACATCATGAAAAGACAAGACTTCCTGGAAAAGACAATAATGCTAGGAAAGGTGGAAGGCAGTAGGAAAAGAAGATCCAAAATGATATGACTTGACTCAGGAAATGAAGTTTCAGCCTCCAGTTTGCAAGATCTCAGCAAGACTGTTAATGATAGGACATTTTGGGTGTCTTTCATTCATAGGGTCACTATAAATCAAAAGTGCCTTCACAGCCCCTAACACATACACACAAACATACCAAACAAAATGCTCCCCACAAACTCTAGCATAGACAGGGTGCATTCTGGAAGACAGAGTGCTAACTGCTTGCACATTTAGAGTCCAGTAGCACCTTTAAGACTAACCAATTTTATTATAGCATAAGCTTTCGAGAATCAAGTTCTCTTCATCAGATGCCTGATCAAAACTGGGCAGATACAGAAGAGGAGGGGGAAAGAGAGAGAAAAGGGAGGGGGCATAAATCACAAGAAGGCAGAATGCAATTAGCATAGAGGCAATCAAAACATTCCTTTGCTTGGAAATGTAAACATCTCCTTTTGGTGTGCAGTCAGTTTGTAGCAGTGAAGGTATCCAATTCCTATGTAGTATAAGCCTTCGGTAACCACAGCTCTCCCTGCCAGTTGCATCTGACAAAGAGAACTGTGGTCCCCGAAAGCCCACACCAGGCGTCACTGGGCTCCCCCAGATCACGCCTCTGTAAAGAGAATCTGTTACCTGTGGTAATGTGATAACCATTCATAGTCTCTATTCAGTCCCCGCTTGACAGAGTCAAATTTGCATATGAATTCCAATTCAGCAGCCTCCCGTTGGATTTTGTTTTTGAAAGGTTTCTGTTGAACCACAGCGACCTTTAAGTCTTTGGTGGAATGTCCTGGTAGATTGAAGTGTTCTCCCACTGGTTTTTGGACGTTTCCATTTCTAATGTCAGATTTGTGTCCATTTATTCTTTTGCGTAGAGGTTGGCTGGTTTGTCCAATGTACAGAGCAGAAGGACATTGTTGGCACATGAGGGCATATATCAGATTGGAGGATGAGCAGCTGTAAGAGCCAGAGACAGTGTAGTTGATGCCGTTGGGTCCTGTAATTGTATTCCCTGGGTAGATATAGGGGCAGAGCTGGCATCTGGGTCTGTTGCAGGGCCTGGTCCCTGTGCTGGTGACTCTGCTGGCCGATTCATGATTGTAAGTGAGAAGTCGTTTAAGATTGGGGGGCTGTCTGTAGGCAAGGAAAGGTCTTCTACCCAGGGCTTCTGAGAGAGAGGTACTTGCACATTTGTCATCCTGCCCTAAATCCCTGTTTTATCTTGCTAGGAAGGCATAGTGTAGTGTTGGATGAGTGGCCAATTAGCTTTGCCAGACATTTAGGGATCCCTTTTCTCCTGTTCTTCAGTATTTTTCAAGGAGCATATGGGTTATCTTTCTAGCACTCAGAACAGCATCTCACCAAATCTATCGAAACCTTTAGAGGTGTTAGGCAGGATTGCCTGTTAGCACCGGCATTATTTATCTTCTATATAAATAATCTAGTTAGCTGGCTTAATTCACCTGCACTCCATCCTCCCAAACTTGCTAATAGGACAGTACCAGTCCAATTATACACTGATGACACAATATATTCTAGAATTCCAGTTGGGCTGAGGAGGGCCCTGGGGAAGCTGTCCTCATATTGTGAAAATGAGTATTAACAATCAACTAACAGAAAACCAAGATAATTGCTTTTGGACGCAGACCAAAGACCCAGCCTTGGTCGATTAATGGCCACCACGTTAAACAAATTAACAACTTAAAATATCTGAGGGTAGTTTTGCAGACCTTGGGCTCTAGGCTCCAACATAGTAACTATGCTGTGGACCAAGGAGATCAGCAAATAGTATTGCAAAATTTCATTGATCTCAAGGGGGTTGATTTGTCCTGCAGCTCTTAAGCTATTCAAGGCCAAGACTTTCACCCAACTATTACAGGGTTCCTTTATGGAACTGCCCAGTACATGTTTTGTACCACAAGAAAGAGTTCAATCTAAGTTCCTAAGAATCATTTTACAGGTTCCTAGGTGTGTGTCAAATGCCAGGGTAAGATTGGAGACAGATTGTCTGAAAGTTAAAGCCTGGGTATGTATTCTATCTGTATATATGTGGTTAAAGGGACATCTTAACCCACAAGGCCTATATCCTCTGATATTTTGTGACAACTTTCAATCTAACTGGTTAAAGGCAGCACTCAGAACAGAACATTTAGAAAGAAGAGGACATCCAGAACCACGACAGCTAAGAGGAGCCTCTATATTCAGAGGATATGACTAGTATATGGAGGGATTAGGAAACGGGAAAACTATTGCTTTCATGTTCTACTTTCAGACTGCCCATACAGTGCAATCCTAAACAGAATTACACCATTCTTACTCCATTGATTGTTTTGGATTGCACTGAGATCATCTAGAAAGAAGGAGCTGGTATGGTAGCTGTGTATTTACTTTATATTGTTGTGGAACATGTGTGAGATGGGCAGAAGAAGAGAGAGGTGAGGGAGACTTTTGAGGTAACCACCCTCCGGATTTATGAATGTCCAAATCTCACACTCCGGCTTCTCCTTTCATTTTTTAAACCCCCTTCAGCTCCCCACAATCAGTAAAATAAGGGAGAGACAAGCTTTATTTAATTGGTTGGTAGTATGTAAGTTTTGTGTTCCCGAAAGGGGGTCTTATTTGTGATCGTAATAGAATAATACAGTATTTAATGTATAAACCCTCTTTTTACCACTGTTTTAACTTGACAGAATAGAGACAGATAGAACTTAACAACAAACATTTATAGCATTTATTTAAAGAAAATAAGTTGTATAATAAATTAAAAGTTTCATGTGGAATAATCCATATGAGTTGTACAAATGCTCTCAGCTTCAATCCCCAATAGAAGTGGGCACAGACCGAAAAATGGACCAAAATTTTACATGGACTGGGCTGGTTCAGCATTTGTGAGCCAGCAGGTTGTGGGACGTGCCTTTTTTAATGGACATGATGAACTTCGGGTAATCCATTGGTCTGTTGGTCTGTGAAACCAGACATCCCAGCCCCAAGCAATCAATTCCCTAGGCAATGAAGGAGTTGCCTGTGGACCTTCTGCTGCGCTTGAAACACACCAGTCTTACCCTGAAAACCTTGATCAGCAGCTCTGGCTGCCAACCAGAGAATTCCCATTATTCTCTATGTGAGTGTTTACTATATAAGACAAAGCACAGAGCTGCAGTTTCACTTTCCAGCTGCTTACTGGCTCGGAGGAACTGCTTGTTGTGGGAGGTTTTATTGGATTGCTCCAGAGGGAGGCTTGGGGCTTGTGTTGCAGCAAGGCTCTGGGTGGGAGCAAGCTTATTGGGTTTCCTTGGCTGAGGGCTCATTCCTGTTTCTCCTTTTTCCCTTTTAATTCTTATTTGCTTATGGGACAGTGGGCTAGCCTAGGGCTGTGCCCCAACCCAGTCTCAGAGCTGCAGTCAGGCTCTGGGTGCAAGCTTATTTGGCTCCTTGAGGGCTCACTCTTCTGTCTCCTTTTTTTCTTTTAATTCTTATTGGATTGTGGGGTGGTGGGCTAGCCTAGGGAAAACATTTTTTTAAGGAAAATAGATTTTTATTTTTACAAACTTTTCTACTTACAAACTTAATTCCTGTACAGTATAAAATTGTAAAGTTACAATTTAAATAGTTACATAATAAACATTCAGAACAGTATAACTTTATAAACATTCTGACTCTTTAAGGGCTCTGCCACACCCCAGTTTCAGGGCTGCAGTCAGGCTCTAGAATCAAGCTTACTGGGTTTCCTTGGCTGAGGGCTCACTCTTCTGTCTCCTTTCTCCCTCTCCCCTTTCAATTCTTATTTGTGGTGTTGGGATAGAGCTCTGCCCCAACCCAGTTTCAGGGCTGCAGTCATGCTCTGAGACCAAGCTTACTGGGTTTCCTCGGCTGAGAGCTCTTCTTATAGCACTGTGAGGGTTGGAACAAGGAGGTAGGATGGTCATGGGGGGAAGAAGTGCTAAGGTTGTCTTAATTGCCCATCACCATTGGTGCTCAGCACTAGCCATACTGGGGACTGGGAGGTCTCAGAGGCAGAACCTCTTTCTACATTTTTGGAGATCAAGGAGGAGACAGGAGAGCTCTTAGCATTGCCAGAGGAAGAGCAGCTGCTAAAACCTTTTGAGGAGGGATCTCAGAAGGATGCCTCAGGGAGTCTTGGAGAAACATGCAGCTCCTCCACATCACAATCTCTTGGGGCTGCCCCTGCCTGCAGTCTGTCCTCGCAGCACAGCCCCTCACATCAGCGGTTATGGCTCCGTCCTCCTCCCAACATATCAACTACTGGTTGCCATTTCTGTCCCAAACTTTGGCAGCACTTCCTAAGCCTCCACAACAACCCCTGTTCAGTGCATTGCTGAGCCTGCAATGCCCTGGTGCATAGGGACTCAGATCCCAATCACCTGTCATCCAGAGTTGTTTGCAGGCATCTGCAGAGGCATCACCTGAGCATGTCACCTCAGCAAGAACCATCCAGCGGGGAAGCCAAGAGGGCTTCTAAGCAGGGAGAAGGGGGAGGGGAACAGAAATCCACCCCAAGGAAGAAGATTTGCACCCAGGGTGCTGTGGATCAGAGTGAAGCCTCCAGGCAGGCTACCCTTCAGGAGGTTGTTCCTTGAGGGTTGTCTGTGCCAAGCAAAAGATTCAGGGGGAGGGCTCAGGTGGCAAGCACTCGTGTATTGGCTGAAATGATAGCCCTGGACAGACTACTTTTGTCTGTGTTGGAGGATGTGGGCTTTTGCTGGGTGCTGCGTCATTTCACTCCCTAGTTCATGATGCCCTCATGGCGGACCATTGGCCGATGAGTCTTCCCTGTCCTCTACAATTGTGTGGTGGAGATGGTCAGGAACCAGTTGTTCAGAGTACAAGGGTAGACCATGCACTTCAAAGCCAATCTGTGAAACAACTGTCATCATGGCTACCTCACCATCACTGCCCACTGGTGGCAAGTGGAGGACCTCCGGAGCACCATGGGAAATTTCGGGCCCTAGAAGGAGGACCCACTCCTGCCACCAGGCTACAGAGTGGTTCTGCTCCAGGTATGGGGAATGGACACAGATCAGACTGGGGAAAATGTTGCTGGCAAGATCAAGGGTGGACTGAGGGAGTACGTGCCCCCGGCTGAGGCTGTCCATGGATACATGTTCATGGACACAGGTAGAAACATGCTGACAGCCCTGAATGATGCATCCCTTGAGGGCATCATCTGCCTGGTGCACAAGCTGCACCTGGTCATGGGGGATGCTCTTGGGCTGGGTAGCACCATCAAACCAACCTGGGATTGGGAAACGTTGGAAATGTGCAAGTTGTTGGACAGCTTTTGTCAACTTGGTGCCCACTTTCCCCACAGCATTAAGTCTTCCTGCCAGCTGCACAAGAAGCCGAGGGAAGGGGGATCCCAAGCACCAGATCTTCCAGGACGTGGCCACCCATTGGAACTCCACCTACCTGATGATATCACGTCTGGTAGAGCAAAAACATGTTTTGGAGGACATCATGACCTCCATGCCCATTATTCATGTGAGAAGGGTGCCTTTCTAAAGCTTAACCTCCCCCTTCTGGGCTCCATGGACTGGCTAGTCCTCTCCCAAATAATAAGAACATAAGAACATAAGAGAAGCCATGTTGGATCAGGCCAATGGCCCATCCAGTCCAACACTCTGTGTCACACAGTGGCCAAAAAACCAGGTGTCATCAAGAAGTCTGCCAGTGGGGAAGGGACACTAGAAGCCCTCACACTGATTGTCCCCCAAACACCAAGAATACAGAGCATCACTGTCCTAGATAGAGAGTTCCATCTATACCTTGTGGCTAAGAGCCACTGATGGACCTCTGATCCATATGTTTATCCAATCCCCTCTTGAAGCTGTCTATGCTTGAAGCTGCCACCACCTCCTGTGGCAGTGAATTCCATGTGTTAATCACATGTCCTGAAGCCATTTCAGGACAGCACCAACCTCCTCTGTTCCTACAAGTCCAGCCTGGGGCAAGACATCCCCTGATCCAGGGGCTGGACTGGGCGCGGGCCAAAGAACTGGAGCAAGGGGAAGCTCTTCTCCCCAGTGTCAGGGACTTGGTGAAGACGTTGCAGGCAGGCATGGCCATCTGCTTGCATCCCGTTTGCAAACAGTGGGTGTACAGAATGGCCTGCATGTGCAACCTTCATGTAAAGGGCATCATCACCATGCACCAATGTGAGCTCCAGTACTGGAAGAAGGAGCTCTGCAGAGACAGGTTTCAGGAGAAAATATGTGGTTGGAGGAAAGAGGGCACCAAAGAGGGGTTGTTGGTGGAGGAACAGGATGAGGAGGCAGCAGGTGAGCCCAGCGTCCCATGCTGTGGGAGCCCACTCAACAGGGACCACCCCCACTACTGGTCCTTGGTGTTGAACTGGGAGGTTGTCGGCATCAGGAAGGGTTGCCCTCGTAGAGAACTCAGTGAAAATGATGGTGCAAGAGTACCTTGTCGAGCCCTCCCCCTGAGTCCCCTGACTCCAATCTCCCAGAGTATTGGGCACGTAAAGCTGCCATCTGGCTGGACATGTCGTCCATGGCCATGAACCTCCTCTTCTACTCCCCCACCAGTGTCCAGATTGAGCGGATATTCTCCCACCTGGGAGATATCCTCCATCCCCACTGCTCACACTTGCACCTAGCCCTGGTGGATCAACTGGCCTTTATAAAGCTTAACCTCCCCCTGTTGTGATACCCCTCCTTGGACCTTGGGGTAGATACTTTGCTCTGAGCAACCACAGTCTCTGCACCACTGCCAAACTCAGTCACCTATGGTCAGGCTCTGGACCACCCCAAGTTCATTGTGGGCCACCAGGGTCCAACCCCTCCCATTTCTATGCCACTGACAGCCGCATTGGCCAACCCTAGTGGGTTTCTCTGTCAAATCTCAGAAGAACACATGGGTGCAAACACATCCACACAAAGGGAGGTGCAACCTCTTTCCACGGGGCATGCTAGGGGAAGTCCTCCTTCATGGTCTTCCCATCTGTCAGGTGGGTTCTGGTGGTAGCATCTTGTGAGAGTTCCTGTGAGGAGGATTCACAAAAAACGTAGTGTACTGTGAAAGCACCCCGCAATTGAGGAATTTTAACCTCTACTGCTAGGTGTGAATGCACACAGCTCTCCTTCCACAAAGGCAACCAAAGTCTCCTTCCTCCTCAGGTGGGGAAGGCCTCCCTCACAGCCACCCTGCCACAGAGGTGGGTTGCAGTGGTCTCCACTCTATCCATCCTTGTCTTGGCTGCCCTGTAGGGGAGATGGCTTCTCAGTCACCATCACTGCTCTTTCAAAACCATTGCCCCCAGGAGAAGGAAGGGCAGTGGGCCCCTGACTACCTCCTGGGCCCTCGAGGAGGGGGTGGCCATGGACAAAGACCACCTCACCAATGCAGTGACTGCCCCCAGTCATAATAGCGGATGTTGGGGGTCACCCCATCCCCCACTACAGGAGTCCATCACCCCAGGGGAAAGGAAGGGCAGCAGGCCCCTGACTGCCTCTGGGATCCTTGAGGAGGGGGGCAGCCTTCAACTAAACCTACTGCACCAATGCAATGGCCACCTCCAGTCACAAAGGTAGGGTTGGGGGCTACCCCACTTTACAGGAGCCCATCACCCACATGAGAAGGATAGGCGGCAGGCTCATGACTAGACATGGGCATGAACCAAAAAAAAATTAACGAATCCGCGGTTCATGGTTCGATGAAGATGACGATCCCAAAGTCATGAACCGCAACAGACATTTCCCTCTTGCCAAACCGGTTCATGGTTTGTGGTTCATGGTGCTCAGAATGTCCCCTGAGATGCTTAGAGAGCCCATATTCACAGGGGATGTGTAGCAGGCTCTCCTTCAGTCAGCACCCAAGTTTGGTCAAGATTGCAATAGGGATCTTGGAGTTATACCCTCTCCAATCTGAGGCCCCCAGGAAACTCCCACAAAAATCCAAGCTCAATTATACTCTCTCTGTCTCTCCCCAAAGGGTAGCAAGTAGCAAGCAACAGCTCTCACACTCCACTGCTCACTGAAAGTGCAAGCCAGCCAAGGAGCTCAGTGCTTTTTACAAGCTGAGGTCCCATAGAGCAACACAGGAGGTCTGTGTTTGGCCGTCAGAGCTGCCTATCGGGGTTTGCAGGGATGAGATTGGAGTGCCCGTGGCTACAGAACACCCCTCCCCTCCCCTCTCCCTCCCCTGGGTGTCTTCTTCCAACTTGTAACCACTTTGCAGCTCCACGGTTGGAAGGAAGACCTGCTGATCAGGGTAAGCTGGGCTTCCATTTGGGTTTCAAGGGTGACAGAAGGAGCACAGACAGAGTTCAGGCATTCCCCTGGCTCTGTTTCCAGGGGAATTGATTGATGGCTCCTGACTGTCTGGCTTCCCGAACCGCGGCCAAACGCATCCAACCAGGCTTCTTCCGAATGCTGGTTCGTTTGCCGTGGACAATCACAAACTGCCGGATCGCAATCCCGCAATCGCCAATTTTGTGGGTTTTTGAAGTTTGTAATGTGGTCCGTGCCTATGTCTACTCCTGACTGCCTCCCAGGACCTTGAGGAGGGGTCAGCCACCGATGAAACCCACCTCATCTTTGTGGCCACCCCCGCAACTGGAGCCCATGGCCCTCAGGGGAAGTAAGGGAGGCTTGCAGCAGTTGACCACCTCCCAGACATGTGAGAAAGGGGTAAGAGGTAAAGGGGTAAGAGGTAAAGGTAAGGTAAAGGTAAGAACCAACACCTTGAACCTGATTCAGAATTCATCCGGAAGCCAGTGCAGCTGGTGCAGGACAGGTGTGATATGTTACTGGTAGGATATACCGACCCGTGCCACCGCATTCTGGACCAGTTGTAGTTTCCGGATCAGGCCCAGGGGTAGCCCAGCGTGGAGTGAGTTACAGTAATCTAGCCTGGAGGTGACCATTGCATGGGTCACTGTAGCCAGGTCCTGGGGCATTAGGTAAGGGGCAAGTTGCCTGATCTGACGAAGACGGAAAAATGCAGACATGGCAACCACCGTGACCTGGGCCTCCATCGACAGGGAGGCATCCAGGAGCATGCCCAGACTCTTCACCACTGGCAAAGTTGCCAGTGGTGTCCCATCCAGGGCAGGGAGCTGGATCTCAACATCTGGTAGCTCCCATCCCAGCTGCAGGACCTCCGTCTTCACTGGGTTTAGTTTCAGCCTGCTCTGTTTCAACCATTCCGTCACAGCCTCCAGAGCTCTGGCCAGATTGTCTGGGGCCATGTCTGGCCAGCCGTCCATCAACAGAAAAAGCTGGGTGTCATCCGCATATTGATGACAACCCAGCCCAAACCTCCGCACCAACTGGGTGAGGGGGTGCATGTAGATGTTAAATAACATCAGGGAGAGTATTGCCCCTTGCAGAACCCCGCACACCAAAGGGTGACGGGGCGATAGATCTCCCCCAAGCACCACCCTCTGTCCCCGACCCTGGAGAAAGGAGACCAGCTACTGTAAGGCTGTCCCCCTAATCCCCACGTTGGCGAGGCGGCTGGCCAATGTCATGGTCGACCGTGTCAAACGCTGCTTTGAGATCGAGTAACACAAGCAGCACTGACCCGCCTCAATCCAAATGCCTGGGAAGGTCATCTGTGAGGGCAACCAAGGCCATCTCTGTCCCATGGCCAGGATGGAAGCCGGACTGGAATGGGTCTAGGACTACAGCATCATTCAGGAATTCCTGCAGTTGTACCACCACTTCCCACTCAATCTCCTTGCCCAGGAATGGGAGGTTCAACACTGGGCAGTAACTGGACGGGTTGGTGGGCTCCAAAGATGTTTTTTTCAGGAGGGGCCGCATCACCACCTCCTTTAACGCTCCAGGAAAATCCCCAGAGCTCGGGGAGATGTTAACAATGGCGTCCAAATGGTCCTATAGCCCCTCCGAGCTGGCCTTCACCAGCCAGGATGGGCAGCGGTCCAGAGGACAGGTGGTTGGCCTCATCCCCTGCTGGATCCTGTCAACTTCATCCCGGGAGAGCAGCCTGAAATGATCTAATACAGACCGAGAAGACGGCCAAGGGGTCTCCAGTTCCCTTACTGTATCAAGAGTGGGCGGCAGGCCATGGTGAAGGGACAAGATTTTGCCCACAAAATATCTCGCAAAAGCCTCGCAGCCAATAGTCGAATTAAGAATTTCTGCTCTTGAAAGTCCTCTAAGGGCCTCTTGCTCCTAGAGACAGCCCCCCCCCCACCAATGCAGCCTCTGTACCTCCTCACAGAGATGGAGCACCTCATTATTGAATGCAATCCCAACGTGCAATGGAGACCTGCCGATGCCTGGATGTCCACATCTGCCTCCTCCCAATTTTGGTCTGTCCTTGACAAAATCCTCCTTTCCATGTGTGTCCCCTCAAGATGTCTTCCCCCCTGAGTCCTCCTCTCTTTTAGTCTCCTCATGCCCAGGTCTGCCTCCTCATGATGATTGTTCTCTTTCCCTTTCCTGTACAGGGATAGTCCTGTCTCCCCAAAGAAATCCACTCCCTCCTCCCAGATTTAACCGCCTCTCATAGATTGTCTCTGTCTTCGTGTCCTTTAAAAGAATATCCCTGCTCTCTCCCCAAAAACATCTCCTTGACTGTCCCCTCAACGTACTTCTCTCCCTCCCCATTCCAGCCTCAGAGCAGGTTTTCTGCTCCCCAGAATCGTCATTCCACTCTGGGGGTCATCATTCTGTTCTCAGAGGAAGATTCTCCAATTCCATCCCACATTTTCATTACAACTTTTTGGTGCTGCAAGCCAATACAAGTTGCGGCTCCTATTCTATGTACTGGAAGTTTCCTGGGGGTGGCCGCTTTGGGGGTCTGTAACTCGGATGTCCGAAATGCAATCTTGGCCAAACTTGGAGGGTCACTGGAGGAGAGCCTGCTGAAGACATGCTGCGAGCTTGGCATCTCTGAGTGTGGGGGCAGTGCTAGGGCCCCCAGAAGAGACGCACCATGGACAAATGAACTGGTCAGTGAACTGGGGCAGGTCTCTGAGTGGTCTGTGGTCCGTGAAATGTGAAATGTGAAATGTGATGGACCATGGACCAATAGTCCATGGCTTTTTCCTGGTCCATGCCCATGTCTGATCCCCAGAGATTATAAACTTTTATCTCTGGGAGCTAACACATTGAACTTGTGTCTTAGCTACCAAATACACATATTGTGGGGAGAATTGATTCCTTTTTCTCCATACAAGAGTTCTCAGCATTCAAGTTTCAACTGTAACTTTTTTACCACAGCTGACAGACTTTCTACTCAAGTTCCAGGCCACTCCTGTAATTCACAGAGGTCCTGGTCATAGAACCTGTACACAGAAAGTTAGATTTGATGGGCTTGATGAGAGGATGTTTGCCTTCCTCTGGGCATTGAGCAGGGGGAGTGGAGGGAGGTAGCTATGAATTTCCTGCATTGTGCAGGGGTTGGACTAAATGACCCTTGGGATCTCTTTCCAATCTGTGATTCTATAAGATCTGGCCCCATTGAAGAAGCCTGAACAATCTCCTAGAATTGCTGCAACATCCTCATCTATCTCAAAAAGTCATCCATTGAGATACTCAGGCATTAAACTGGATCATTAAACATTAACATTGTTCATTGTTTCATTATTTGTGTAACGTGGGTGAAAGGAGGTCAATGAACAGTTAAAAATAGCTACAGAGCCAATGTTCCTGCTGTTAGCTCTCTATAGTCAAGAGATTTTTTTCAACATCATAACTTCATTGTAAAAAATAATAATTATGAATAACCTCTTAGTCTTCTTCTTGCCAATGGAATGGTAAATGTGAAGGTCATACATCCTGTAAGCAGCAGCAACAAAAACCAGCACCATCTCTCAGTAAATAAAGCAAGTCTTTATTAATCTTTGCATGGATACATGCTCGTTATGTACGTTTTCCCATCCCATACTTGATTAATAAGCATAATATCATCTACGATCATTGCAGGAACTATACCGTGAAAGATAAGCACTGAAGACCTCTAATTGTTTTCCTCTCTCTCTCTTGCACTCCCTCTCTCTCTTTTTGGTAATGCTTTAAAATAATGGCCCTAATCATTATTAATTCCTTTGGTGTTCACTCAAATTACATCAATCACAGCAAACTCATTTGGTATTAATGTGGATGTCAGCGACACTTCTGCAGGGATTCTTTTTACTGAAACTCTGTGTTCATTAGCAGGATGGAATTTTATTTTTGCATGCTGCCGGGAGATCGGAAAGGGGCAGTTTTTGAAAAGGGGGATGGTGGGGTTCTGTAATCATCACAATGATTTTTTCTTCCTTGTGAATCATTCCTCTCATTAATAACAATATAGTTCTTTTTGTTATGGCTGCAATCTCAGCCTTTTTCTTTTCTGATGTAAGTACCATATCTTAAGACAAAGGCTTCTTTTTCTGGATACAGAATGTTCAATCCTATGCATGTCACTTTGCCACTGCTAGAGACTCATGATTATCATCACATAAACTCCAGTTTGGGAAATCCCTGGAGATTTGGGGGCAGCAATGAGGATGGTAGAGCTGGGGAAGGGAACTCAGTGGAGATGTGATGCCATAGAATCTGCCCTATTAAGTCGTCAGTTTGGTGTACTTGTTAAAAACGGCAGGACTCTAATCTGAAGAACCAGGTTTGATTCCCCACTCCTCCACTTGAAGCCAGCTGGGTCAGTCACAGTTCTTTCAGAGCACTCTCAGCGCTACCCATCTCACCGGGTAATTGTTGTGAGGATAATAATATCACACTTTATAAACCACTCTGAGAGTGGCATTGTTGTCCTGAAAGGCGGTATGTAAACTGAATGTTGTTGTTGTTGTTATGTCATTTCCTTAAGGGGAACTGATTTTTCTAGAGCTGAGATCAGTTGTAATTCCAGGAGAACTCCTGGTCTCACATAGAGGTCGATAACCCTAATCCACAAGGAGTTGTGGGATTGTTTTCCTGCATTCACTGATGTAAGAAAAAAATAGGAGAAGCTAACATTAATTATTTTTGCAAGGAAATGCATGAAAATGAAGTTTTTCATACAAAGGCTTATGACAGTAGATTCAGTAATAATTTGCAGGAGGTGTTTTGATTTCTCAGACACTTTTTCTTGAGACGCTTCCCAGTGCAATGTGATTCTTTTCTTAAGCAATGTATAAAGAGGCCAGAGAAGTGTTGACAAGTTAGGTAAAAACTTACTATAATAATTAAGCAATCCTAAGTAAACGTTTAGCTCAGAAACATCCTTTGGTCTGGGAGCATTCTAAATTGCTTGGATTTTGTCCATCACAGGGTGTAGCCCTTGAGCATCCACTTTATATCCTAAATAGTTCGCTTCAATCTTAAAAAGGAACACTGGCTTCTCTTAAGGTGCAATCTCACTCCATTCAGTCTGTTTAAAACTTCTGGTAAATTTTGTAAATGTTCATGTGGTCCCCATTGTTAATATGTCATCCAAGTAAACAACAACATGAGGAATCCCTTGAAGTAATCATTCCATGGTCCTTTGAAAGATAGCCAGAGCAGAAGAGGCTCCTCATGATACCTGAAGAGACCTTTGTGCATATTTAGTGTAACATATTCCTTCGAGTCTTCATATAGAATAAGTTATTGATAGGAATGACTCATATCTAATTTTGTAAACAACCCTCCTCCTGTTAATGCTGTAAAAAGATCTCTATTTTGAAAATAAAGTATTGTTCCAGCTGTGCTACCTTGTTAACAGTCGATTTGTAATCTCTCCACATATATGCACTGAGCTAACATGGGTAAAACTGGAGCTGCCCATTCTGAAAACTTTATAGGCTCTATAATACCTGCTTTTATTAATCTTTTTTGTCTCATTGCAAAAGGAACCAATTTAGGTTAAAATAACAAGATGTACTGTTTGGTTTTATATATATTTTTGCCACCATAACTTCCATAGCAACTCTTTCTGGAAAACATCATGGTGCATAGATAAAACAACTTCCAAGAAAAATCCCTTAGCCAGGTTGAAAACCTGAAACTGTTCATCAGAGCTTAAACCCAAATCAGTTAACCATCTCCTTCCTAGTAAGTGGGGGCCACTGCCTGAAACCACTACTGGTGGTAATAGTTTTACTTTACCTTTCTATGACACAGTGACCTCAACATCACCTAGTAAGTGTTTCGCTTGTATATGTTCTCAATTTAATTGTACTAGGCTGCAATAAGGATGCCTCCTTCTCTTGCCATGATGCCTCAAATGAGGTTTGACTCATAAGAGTCACACTGCAACCTGTGTCCAGTTCAAAGGATACCTTCTTGTTGTTTACATCTAATGTAATGCAAATAAGGTCCACCTTAGGAATATTTGTTCCAGTCAGATTGTAAATGATATAGATTACATTTTCAGACACAATTACAAGACTTTCATCTTCTACTGCATGCCTCCTATGAGTTAAGGATTGATGTTTCACATTACTTTGTGTCATGGATCTGCAGACTCTTTTAATGTGGCCAATGGGACAACAATTGTAAAATTTTGCATTTTTAAATCTACAGGCTGTGGAGGCATGGAATTCAGCACAATGATAACAGCTGTCCCAACATTTCTTTCTCTGTTCAGGTTCTTTGACAACTTTTAAAACATGTTCAGACATCCCCAGCATAGTATCCTTCTCCTCCTAGTATAAGGGTGGTGCCTGTAAGTCCTGTACATTTTTTAGTCATATATTCCATAGCCAAGGTCAACATCATTGCCAAATCAAAGGTCAAGGTACATTCAGACAGTAGTTGTCTCTGGATTTTCTCATCATTTACTCCACAGATTATCCAATCCCTTAACATCTGTGCTAACGTGGCACCATAATGGCCACATTGAGAGAGCTTCCTAAGATCAGCCATGAACTCCCCTATGCCCCCCCCCCCAAGACTTTCTGGATTGTGAATTAAATTTTAAACTCTCCATTATCTCACTAGGAGCAGGATTAAAGTGGTTCTTCCACAAATTTGCTAACTCTCCAAAAGTTTTACCACTGGGTTTTTCAGGTAGTGACAGATTTCTCATTAAACCGTAAGTGGAAGCCCCACGCTGCTGTGCAGAATTGCTTTCTTTTCATCTTCATTTGTTACACCATTTGCAGTGAAAAAATGTGTGATACTTTCACAATATTCCTCCCAAGTTTGTTGCTGTGGATCAAATTGTGACACAATCCCCACCATGGCAGCCATTTTCTCCTATCTTGAGGAATTATTTACAACATCAGCCAAAAAACAGAGAAACATTCCCCTTCTGAGGCTGGCCATTTGCAAAGATGGGGCTTCACTTTATCCTTGCCACCATGTGTTGTATCTTGAACACCATGGCTGAATCCACACGTACCAGCATAGCACTAAACTATTGGGATGCCAGCATCTTCCTAGTGCAATTTCTGACATCATTGCTCCACAATGCCACTCTCGGGGAGCGATGATGTCAGAAATAGTGCCAGGAAGAGGCTGGCATTCCGACAGTTTAGCGCTCTGCAGGTACGTGTGGATTCAGCCCATGACACACCAGTTTTATATACAAATAACAGTTTTTTATTCAGCTCTCACTCGAGCTCAGCCTGCATTTGTAGTCAGCCTCTCAGTCAAGCCTCAGCAGCCAACAATTTGCTACAGGAGCTCTGAAGGGACAAGACTGAAGAATATGCAAAGCAGAATGCTATCCCCTAGAGGCTGCTTGTACACATTACAACAAAAACAATGCTGACACAAAGCATAAGCAAATTGACACGACATATTACAAGATTTCAAAAGGATCCAGTAGGCACATAGAACAGAAGGGGAAAGACAAATCTCCTTGGGGAGAGAGTTCCAGAGTTTTGGTGCCATGACCGAGAAGTCCCTACCCCTAGTTGCCACCTGTCTAATCTCAGAAGGTGGGGCACCCACAGCAGGCCCTCCACAGTGATTGGGTAGGTTCATAAGAGAGCAGGCAGACCTTCAGGTATGTTGGCCCCAAACCATATAGGGCTTTAAAGATCAACACCAGCACCTGGAGCCGTAACCAGAAACGAACTGGGAACCACTATAGATGGGCCAAGAGCAGGGTTGCCAGGCTCGACCTGGAAGCCGGAGGGGTGGGGGAGTGTGATATTTGGTGACATTGCCAACATCATCAAGTCACTTCCAGGTAAAATCAGGAAGTGGCAATGGCAGCTCTAGGAATCATTGCAATGATTTCTAGCTTTTGTTCCTTTAATTTTATTCCCACTTCAGCTTCAAGTAGTGGTGGGCAACAGTTCGAATCTCTGGGAGATTAACCACCATAAGCAGCCACATGGTAAGCCCAGCCAACACTGGAATGATATGGTCCCTATAACTCACTCCAGTCAAGCATCCTGGCTGAAGCTTTCTGTATCATTTGAAGTTTCCAAATACTTTTCAAGGGCAGCCCCACATAGATGTGTTGCAGTAATTCAATCTAGATGTAACCAGGGAAGGCACCACTATGGCCAGAACTTTTCTGCCCAGGAAAGGCAGCTGGCTAACCAGATGAAGTTGGTAAAAGAAACTCCTGGCCACAGCTGCCACCTGTTTACCCAGCAATAGAGGCACTGGGAAGAAGAGTGATGTGTGCTCAGATATAGGGAAGATGCAGGCTAACTCTCTCAGAGATTACTAGCAGGCATGCACTGGTGCAGCAGGAAGGAAAAGGGAGTCCTATGCCAGTCCCTCTTTGGTTGGGTGAAGCTATGCTCATGGTGGGATAGATCCCAACTATTTTTTGTGCAAAAATGCAAATTTTTCATTTTTGTTTATTTTCATGTTTTTTTACACAATTTATGTCCTTTGCCACTTATGCACAATTGATGCAAATAAAAGACCAAAAATTCGGTAACATGCCTAGTGTGAGTATTCAGAAAAAAACTATATTACTTTTCTACAAACTCTATTACTTTACAAAAAAAACCCCAAACCCTAAGTTTCTATGCTCTGACTTTGAAAACCCATGCAATTTGCTTGATGGAATCCTCTGACAACACTATTATTTTCTTCGTGCCTTGACTGAAATACAAGTTGTATGCCTCACCATCACACCAATCAATCGGCAAATGATAATGGGTTGGATCCAGTCAGCTTTTTAGTTCAGTGTTAGCCATTTCTCCTCCTTATTACCCAGCCCTCCCCCTGCATGACTTTTTTCCATGGAGATCCCACGTAGACAATATTGACCAGTAGTCTGAGTCAGTGTAAGTCTGCTTCATGTGCTCCAGTGTTCAAGGAATCTGGTTGGCCACAGTGGGGAAAGGGATGCTCAGTTAGCTGGACCACAGCTTTTATTTAGCTGGGCTCTTCTTCCATTTTTATGGAAAGATTAGTGATTTTTAAGAAACTACTTCCCCCATGTTTTATTGCTGCTAACAGGAATTGTAAACCTCAATTAGTTTGTCATAGCTCAGCGTAATGTCTTCTTTTAGCAACAAAGATAACAATGGTGTTGTACTAGATGTTAGAACATAGCACCCTACGGAGAGAGGATACAGCTCAGTTTTTATTGCCTAGTTTCCTTTTGAGTCAGTTGGTAGAATCCTAATTGTAAGATTCTCCGTTGCCATGACACATCAGATTCATATCCCTTCACCATGTCAAAACCCACCTATTAAATGGAAAACTCCCAAGGATACGTGTTTCTATAATAGCTTTCTGACTACAAAGGAACCTCTGAGGGCTTGTTAAATAGGAATGACTGGTAGATACAATCCAAGAAGTGACAAATCTGAGGAGAAGAGCCCCTGGATAATCAAGCATAATTTCAACAACTCTCCTGTCCCCTTAGCATTGATGACAGGAACAAATTGTCTCAGGGATTCTATGAAATGTTGGAGATCTTTGTTCTTTTCAACTGTATCTTCAGAAAACTTTTTCAGGATGAATGAACATGGTGGTACGTGCATCAAGATCATACTCTTATCCACTGGTCCTATCCCCAGGCTAGGCCTGTTCCATACATATTGTGAACAGAGGGTACACATATACAAACCATGTTTGTGTGTGTGTGTACCTTGTCCATGCAATCAGGATTTCTGCTTTTTCTAGGGCCCCATATCATGCATACAAAACCTATGACACTGTTTATACATTTTATTGAACATGCAAGATTAGGGTGGGACGTGTTGGTGGTTGTTTTAGCCTCCTTTTCTGAAAACAGCTTCAGTGAAACAAGTGAGATTTAAGACCAGCATCCTCAGATAAATCTTACCACCTGTTAGAGATGAGGGAGAACACGACATAAGAATTCTGTTTTCAATGGTAGCCCCTCTGGTCTCAGCGCTGTCATTATGGAAGTGCTAAATGAAACTTTAGTGAGTGGAGCTTTAACATTTAGTAAGTAATACTGACAGTGTCAAGTAGTATGGGATAGGCAAGGAAATTGAATGACACAATAGAAAACTGAGATGAATTTCATGTGAACCTATGGTGGGTTTCTTGATATGAGGTTGTAATTTTGATGGACAATCCTGATAACAATTTCAGTATCCCTGAACAGGTCTTCATTTCTACTCTGAAAATTCTTCCCATTCTTACTTGAACCCTCATCCAGATTTTCAGCTGCATAACAATTCTGCTGACACTCGGTAACTTTGATCCAAACTGATGTCCTTCCCATCATTCATATGATCCACTAGTGAGGTCTCCACATAATCTTCCTCACCACCAACCCAACCTATACAAAAATTGTCAGAAACAGCTTGCTGAAGAATATTCTCTCACAGACTCACTCACTCCAGCTATTCTGGCTGTTGCTATCATGAATTATTTTCTCTGATTGCTTCAGGTAATTTCTTAACAAAGCCAAGATGAAAAATGATAAATCTACCTTGCATTTGATATGACTTAAACAGACTGCAGGAACTCATCCTGAAAAGTACTTGATAATCCATTAACATTTATTTTCAGTTGTCCAGTATGATATCTGAATAAAATGTTTGATGCCTCAGTATATCAAAAATTGCACTCACAGGAATATTTGAAATCATGGAAGGCTGGGTGTGGGTATGTGACAGATTCTTATGCCTATAAATATTTGAATGATCTCTGTGTTTGGTAACAAGCAATTGGTTTCATGTGGTGTATAGGCCACTGTTTGACTGAACTGTTCATCTGAAACTGGAGACATGGAATCAAAATTACTTTGAGAGCTTTGGTTGATTTGATAAGGAAATGACAGTGTAATCCTAAACCGAGTTACAGGCTTCTAAACAATGGCCTCAGAAGAGTGTAACTCAGTTTAGGATTGAATTGTTCATCAATTAAATTCAAATTGTAGATTAAAGCTCCTGTCAATTACTCGTAGGGGGGGCCGTGAGATCATAAGATGAACCATCTTTCTGATAAATCTATTATGGGGGTGTACAGGGCCAGATCTAGGGTTGCCCGCACCCGGATCAACCGAAACACTGTGTGCCCCCGCACACATGATTTGCGTGCGCGCTCATGGCACTGTGTGATGATGTCACTTTTGTGACATCATTGCGCAGCCCCCCCCCCCCCAGGAAAACCATGCCACTGCACTGCTGCTGGAGGGAAGGGAGTGCACAGCAAGCTGGCTGCCCCAGAACACTGTGCGCCGCGGAGCTGGTAGCGGCCACGCAGGCGGCTGAGTGGAGGGCTGGAAGGCCGCCCACACCATTCCCCTTCCCCAGTGATGGGGTGGCTGGCTTGCCACACACTCCCTTCCCTCCAGCAGTAGGTAGTGCGGGCGGCATGCTTCCAGGAGGCACCCTGCACTGCTGCCAGCCGCCCGGTCAGTGGGGCAGGCGAATGGCACAGCGGCCTTCCAGCCCTCCATTCAGCTACCCATGTGGGCGCTGCCAGCTCCGTGACACACCGTGTTCTGGGGTGGCTGGCTTGCCACCCTCTCTTTGGCAGCACTGAGGGCAGGGTAACCCCCCTGCCCCCCCTCAATCCGGCCCTGGGGGTGTATGATGTTCCCTCATCCTTAAACCACAGAAATGGCACTACAGGCATTTTTAAAACTTCAAAAATAACTAGTTAGTTTATTTATATTAGAGAGGATGGGATAGGTGAAGTCAAGAGTTGAAACTTTTTGGGATAAAATTCAACAAAAATATATCTAGTTCACTGAGGTAAAATTCAGAACTTACACAGATTTCAGTTCTTATACTCTTCACTGTTACTTAAGGTTTCTGTTTCTAGGCTTTGTTCCCTTGTCCCCCCCCCCCCCCCAGCACTTGAGTATATTATCTTTTTAGTATTCTCTTTCTATTTGGGGGTTAGGAAGGCTGATTCCCAGTTTTAGTACTCTCTTCATACACCAATGCTTTCCCTCCAGTCCTTCACTGAATCTGAAGGTGTCCTTAGGCAGTTTCCAACCATACCCAACCAGGGATCTTTCCACTTTCCAGAGGTACCTCCCTGTTTGACTGGGTAGAGAAAATTTATTTTCCTTAGATGTATCCCCTTTCTTTGGCCCATTTGGGAGTCTGCACCTACTACCCAAACCTCGCTGCCAACTTCCCCAGTTCTCCTGCCTGTGTTGAAACTCCTTTTCTTTAGGACTCTGTCTCTTCACTCCTCACACTAGATCTCTCTCTGCCAAGAATGAAACCCTCCACTCTCTGCTCAGCTACCCAATCCAGTGCCTTGGAGTAGTCTGGCACTCAAATCTCTCTGATTCTGACAGGGATTAACTCGTAACAGTCCTGCAAATGTGTGCGTACACAGCCCTTTCAGGCTTCTTTAAAACATGCAGTCCGTCATAGGATGTGTAACGAAATGGTTACCAAGGGTGAAATAAGTGCTGCTAGCAGTTAATCTGTCTTAAAGAAAAAAAAATGTTCCCCATGAGGTTTAATGGGCTGTAGTGCCAGGGAGGGGCCTGCAGGAGTCTTGGTATGGGACACCCTTCTTCCTGGACTACAGCTCCCAGCTGCCCCGGGCCAAGAAAGTGTGGGAAAAATATGGGGTGGAGCAGCCTCCACAGAAATACCCAGCCCATCCTGAGGGGAGGTCAGTCACCTTCTAGGATGAAGATGGAGAGGCTCCTGCTGCTGGGTGAAACCCGGGTGCCTAGGTCCTAAATGTGGAGGGCCTGGGAGGCAGCAGAAAGGAAAGAAAGGGTGAACCTTCCCTGAGGAACCCCTCCCCCCTTAAGGTAGAGTAGGGAACAGTGTGGTAGGGAAAGCAGATGGCGGTTCTCTTCTGTTTTATTTTCTGCCCTAGGGGTTCTGAAAAGGGGGGGGGTCTACCCGTATGTGTTGTGCCTTTCCCTGCTTTGTGTGCAAGTGCTCTGTATATAGTTATTAAATTATACTTTTTGAATAGAAAGAACCTTGTGGTGCTCTGACTATGTAACCTCCCCCACTTGGCACGCTAAAAGAAAGGAGGGAGCCTGGGAGAAACTGATCAGGCTAGACCTTGGTGGGTTGCCAATTCTCCAGGGCCCAACCAAAGATTGGGTAATTCACTTCCCAATACGGAAAATCAGCCAGAGGGGTCTCACTGCCCCTCAGTCAGGCGGTGTACAAATCAGTGAGTGGTGGCAGCAACGGAGAGTGTGAGCCATGCCCACCAGGGACGGTGGGAGGCAGATAGCAGGGCTAGCAGGCCATTGACGGCAGCTCAGTTGCCTGGACTGAGATTCAGCACCCGTTCTGCCACAGGATGCATGAAAATCTACTCCTTTGTTTGCTTATCAAAGTAAAACCACCACAAATTCTCTCCAGCAATATGAGCTATGAGTCATTTTAAATTTGGTTTCTAACACTTTAGGAGTTGAATATGCTCCTACTTGGAGTTTTAGGAGTTGAATATGCTCCTACTTGGAAGCCATTTTGACACTGGTGTTCTACAGCATATCTAAAGGAAATTGAGAAACGCATAATGGTTGTGGCCATTATTTTGAGACAAAATTTTGAATGCATTTAAACCCATTAATCTCAGTGGGCCTGAAATTTACCTCTGAGCTGAATGGTGGTCATAAAATCACTCCATCTAAACTTTCAAGTCACCAATTTTCTCGTTAACGTTTTTTCCAATTGAGAGGGAGATAGCCTCTAGCTTTGCCCAGGCATATCCTAGATGCACCTGTGTTCTAAAACTCACCCAAAGTAAAAATAAAATAGTACCAATCAAATGTGTGTGTGTGTAGGTGAGTGAAAACAGTTAATATGGATTTTTCTTGAGTCATTCTGATAGAGAGATGATATAGACTGCATGAAAATGAGCCTTGTCTCCTAATGCTCTTACCTCCCATGGTCAGTAATTCCTTGTGCTAGTCAGCACTCAGCTGTGCATACTTATACACAGCAGGTATGTGTAGGAATCGAGGGCAGCAAAGGATTAATATTTCCTTAAATTGCCTTTAGCTCCATGAAGTAAAAGAAAGGCACCGCATAAATGGCTAGGGACACTGCTAACTAATTCTGCTGCACTTTCTTCAGCCTGGAGGAAGTGACGCGTTCTTTGGCAGGGATAACCAACTTAACATGACTGGCAGGTGTCCTGTGAAGCATCTGTGAATGTCTTTGATGAGGCAGATCAGGGATTATGGAGACTTGCGAGACTAAACCCTGGCACTCCTGTGGCCTGCACTCTCCCTGGTGCATCTGAGTCAATTTGCTCCTGAATAGCTTGTTAGAATGAAAAACCTTTGCATGACCCACCCCTCTTCTCACATCCAATCTGTCCAGCAAGCTAGTGGCCGGCCACTTGCTTTTTTTCTGTTCCCTACCTTTGCATGCATTAAAATTAATCACTTTTTTATTTCTCAAGGACAATGATTAATCCACTGAGCCCTTCTGCTTTCAGTTGAAATGTATTGAACTAATGAGCGTGGAAAAAGAAGGGGGGGATTCCCTGCATTTTAATGGCAAACAAAAGAGTTTAAATACACTCCAACTCCCTTAACATTGTTCAGTAATTAGCAACAAAGGACCTCCTGTTCAAGTACAGGCAAATATTTAATACCTACCCCATTATCATAGCATTCATTTACCAGCCTTGCTGTTCTGTCTGTGAAGCACATGAGTTATTATTGTAGCCAATGTTTCTCTTCTTCCTCCCTCTTGCCTAATCCCTCAGACCCATTCAAGTTCAACATCTGCTAGTACGGACAAGCCACTTTCTAAAAGAAATGTATTCCTTATTCATTTACTTGGTCTAACTTAAGAATAAGGACAGAACATCTTCTGATTAATTGTATCCTTCAATGTCCACTGTCTAGGAAAAGTAGAACTTCCCCCCAAAATTAGCAAACTGAGTATGTGCACAATGATTCCTGATGGCATTCAGAATCTTATGTTTCACACAATACCCCAGTCCTTAATCATTCAGCACTTGGGTAGGAAATAGAAAACAGCTGCCCAATACACATAAAACATGCTCAGTGGTTCCCATTTTGCACTGGAAGTGTAATCTTTCTGAATAGAGCAAGCAAGGGAGCCATTATCAAAACAGATAGCTGTTTGTTGAGCAAGAATCATATTTTAACTTGCTACTATGGCCCTGTTCTTTTTCAAGCATTTATCTGGAATGTGGCATTCACAGATTTTTGTTGATAGAACAGTTTAACACCGGGTATAAAGCTTTCCTTAAAGAAGAGGAAGAGGAAGAAGAAGCCTGAAATGAATATCACTATGCCAAATTCTGTGTTTGTTTGTTCTAATTCAAAAAGAAGGTAGAGAAGTTCTCAGGTTGGGGTTCCCTGATTTTATCCAGACAGCAAGCCTGTGAAATAGATTAAGTTAGTGGTAGGTAATGTTTGTGGCCCAAGTGCCAAAAAAATCCACAGTGAAGACATTGGTGTGCCAGGATGCCAAAAGGAGAAACACAGAGAGAACCAGCCAAACCCCTAACACCGTGTTTCCCAGCCTGTGGGTTGGGACCCAGAAGTGGATCACAAAACGACTGAAAGTTGGTCACAGGCCAATTATCTCTAATGGCAGCTTCTGACCTTTGCACCCTTCTCTTTCTTTCCTCTTCTTCTCACATTCTTGGCTCACCTCCCCCCTTTGCAACAATAATGGAGGGGCAGGGGAAGCTGTCTGGCAACTAGCTGGAAGAAGGGGCGAAAGGCTGAAGAGTATGTAGGAGTGGTTCAGTGCATGGGAAACTGAGAGGAGGAGAGAAAAGGATGCGTATGAGTGCACCTTCTCAATCTCTCAAGCCAGTCCTGGATGGATCACCATACAAAGTAAATTTGGACTTGTGGGTCACCATGTCAAAAGGTCGGAAACCACTGCCCTAGATCACTGCCAGCAACTCAGTGGCTTGCCACAGACCTTTAAGAAGAGAACTGGCTTGGTGTGACAAGCAACATCATCTGGTGCATACCTGCATGCGTACTGATGACTGTCTACCCCTGGAAAGCTATGAGATAAAGGAGACAGTGGTGTTCCTCCAAACTACTCATGAGTAGACATGGGCACAAACCACATTACGAACCAAAAAAACCTACGAACCGCCTGATTGGCAGTTCGCGAACCAACGGTTCGTGAGCATCTATGGCCAACAAACCAGCATTCGTTTGAAGCCTGGTTTGTTGCGTTCTTCCGAGGTTTGTGAAGCCAGACAGGCACCATCAATTAATTCCCTTGGAAACGGAGCTGGGAGAATGCCTGAACTCTGTCTGCACTCCTTCTGTCACCCTGGAAACCCGAATCGAAGCCCAGCTTACCTTGATCAGCAGGTCTTCCTTCCAACCATGGAGCTGCAAATTGGTTACAATTGGTTACATGGGAGAAGACACCCGGGGGGAGGGAGGGGGAAGGGGGGTGTTCTGTAGCCATGGGAACTCCAATCTCATCCCTGCAAACCCTGATAGGCAGTTCTGACAGCCAACCCCTTGTACACTGGGCCAACGTCAACTAGTGGCTCTAATTGTATTGAATAGAAGTTTCCTGGGGGCCTCGGATTGGAGAGGGTATAACTCCAAGATCCCTATTGCAATCTTGACCAAACTTGGATGATGGCTGGAGGAGAGTCTGCTAAACACTCCCTGGGAATATGGGCTCTCTAAGTCCAATGGGGGCTGTTCTGACACCCATGAACCTCGAACGTTGAACCGGTTTGCCAGCGGGAAAAGTTTGTTTCGGTTCATTAGTTCGGGTTTGTTGGCGGCATCGAACCATGAACCGCTGGTTCATTAATTTTTTTTTGGTTCGTGCCCATGTCTACTCGTGAGCTTTCTGGCAGAATGACAGTTTGACCTAAGATTATGCCACTCCAACACTTTATATGCAACATAAGATTAATAATAAAGTGCTTACTGCCCAGCCTGTCTATCAGAGCCACATTGAGCCCAATTGAGTACATTGGTTCAGGCTTCTAAGATCTCACAGGCCCAGTTTGGTTTGTCACCCTGGAAGTGGAATGAGCAGTTCAGTTAATTAATTGCACCTGTTGTTCAGGCAAGGTGTCCTTGAGGCACAAGGGAGTCTTGGCTTCACATGACCTCCTTCCCTATTCTTAGACTAGCAACACTGATTGCAAGTGTGCCTCTGATTGGCTGACACCCATAGAAATGATGGCTCCTCACTAGACGTGGGCACGAACAGAAAAAAAAAACATGAACATAGTGTTCATTGTTGGTTGCCATCCACGAATGATGAACACTGACGAACATGATCCTGTCACGAACATGTTCGTGGTTGGATGTTCTTGGGGGCCAGCAGGCTTTCCTCCAGCCATCATCCAAGTCAAGATTCCTACTGCACCACTCCCAGAAACCCTACCTGAGCAGGCAGCAGGAAATGTACCAATAATAAATAATAGCTTGGCCCCAGAGCCTGGAAGCAGCCCTGGAACTTGAAGGGGCAGATCCCTACCGCACCACTCCCAGAAATCCTACCTGAGCAGGCAGCAGGAAAGGTACCAATAATAAATAATAGTTTGGCCTAGAGCCTGGCAGCAGCCCTGGAACCTGAAGGGATAGATCCCGATCCCATCACACAAAGAAAATTCAAGCTCCAATGCACTCACCCAGTCTCTCTAACAGCAGCTGTCTCTCCCTGAAAGCCAGAGCTGGGAGCCCCCCTTCCCCCGGTCTTTTCCTCTTGTAACAAATTTGGAGCTCCAGTCCACACTTGGAAGGAAGACCTGCCTATCAAGCTAAATTGGGCTTAGATTGGGGTTTCCAGGGCAACAGCAGGAGTTCAGACAGAGTTCAGACAATCATGGGAACTGATTGCAAGTGCCAGACTGTCTGGCTTGACGAACAGCAAGAAACAAGGCTTGCAACGATCACCTGTTCGTTTAGAATGGGGCCTCAGGAACAGCTTGTTTGTGAACAGTAGATTGGGCTGTTCACGGGTTTTTTTAGTTCGTATTGCTGTTCATGCTCATCTCTACTCCTCACTGCACTCATCATCACGTTTCACACTCTCACTGAGACTTTGTTGGATTATTTTATGTTACCTTATTCCATCAGCATGTGAGAGACTTTGCTCCATGCCAGGCCTGAAATGACCAGACCTGCCTGGCATGGTTTATGTTTGTGAGTATGAGCCTCAAGCCTCTTCAGAGAAATGCAAGTTAGCAAGCTTATGTTTTTAGTTAGATAGGTTTAGTAAGGAATAGACAAGTTGTTTGTTATTTTATTGCCTTTTCGCTTGTGCCTTAATAGAGTGGTTCCTGCAACTCTGCATACACTCTTCTAAGCTAATAAACAACCTTTACATATAACCCTATGTCTTGAGTTACTGACCAGCTGTGCGCAAATCTACCCAAAGAAAGAACCCGGAGACTGGTATGTCTCAAGTGAAAACAGGTAGTCCGAACCTCCCAGGAGGGTTGCTAGGGGTCTGAGTGGCTGTGAGTAGCACTTGAAATGATGGCCAGGGGGTTGAACTTCTAGACACAGCCTAATCTGCTTCACTGTTAAACTTTTTCACAAAAACTTTTTTCTAATTTATTTATTTTATTTTATTATTCGATTTATAAACCGCCCATCCTCAGGGGCTCTGAGGATCAAAATGATCTGAAGACAAATCCATTTGTCTTCTCCACTAAGACTGGTCACTAGAAGGGACAGCGTGGCATCTAATTTGTATGATTCCTTCTCTATCGATTTTCACCTGGCATCTACTCTGGAAGTTTCAGGTGCCAGGTGAAAAATGTCTGAGCTGTGGTGAAGAAATTATTGTCACATATTTTATCATTTCATTTTTCCTCTTTGCCAAGGTACTGCTTGTCTAGCTGCAGAATAGCAGTGACTTTGATTTTATTGCTGTTGGTGATTTCAGTGAAAGCTGTTGTGGAAATGTTTATCAGGGGTGGCATTAAAGTTTTGTGGCATGGAACCCATGAATGAATGAATGAATGAATGGTCATGGACTACATGAGATCAGTTCTCTGTCTTTTTGGCACAGTCAGCACAGAAGAACACACACAACTGATACGCAGCTACCATAGCATCTGCTGGTAGATCCACCTCAGACATGATCTAGCTGGTAATTAGGAATGTATATCACAGGCATATCTGCCTCTTTTGTGGCATGGTGATGAGATAAACCAAGGCTGTGCATGTAGTTCAATTAAAAAAAACCTCCTCTCTCTAAATGCCAATGAAGATTAGCTTAACAGAAATTGTGTTTAAAAAACTAATGTATTACTATAGATTTTTCAAAAGTAGAAATTTATGCTGAGTTTACCCCTCATTTTAATCAGCACCAACCCTGAATGACCCTACATCATGTACAAGAGATGGTGGAGGCAGTAACACTTCTGCACCCAATAATAGCATTTTTTTAAAAGCCACTTGCTTTCAATTCCTATGTAATTTCCTCTGTGCTCTCTGACATGATGAAACATAAATACTTTGAATGCTTCTTACTGGAATGCCTCCTAGGAGTTTTTAAATGTCCATGTGAAGCAAAGAGGAGCTTGGGCTTTAAGATCTTATCTAAAAGACCCATATCCAGGAGTTGGATGGATCTCTTGGACCTTGGAATAAAGAAGGAATGAGCCAATCCTGCAGGGATCTGAACTTTCCTTTGAAAGGAGCCTAACACTACAGTCCTAAGAAGAGTTACATCCTTCTATGGTCAATGGGCTTATAAGTGTGTAACTCTATTTAAGATTGAACTCTTAAGCATTTAAAATTAGATGTTTAATTATCAAGCCACCCCATTACTTCCCAAGGAACTGTTGCTGCTGTATTCATTTTCCCAGCATTTCAAGCTGCTTTCTTCCATGGATAAATAAATTTGAACTTCCTTGAGAATTATGATATTATCTCACGGAGCACATGAAGTGGTGTCCCCACTTTCAGTGTTGTGCAACCACTTCCATTTTTCTTATTAACTGTGATCATGACAGAGAGAGAATTTTAAAAACTCAGAGCTGTATCAGTCACTTCATCTCGTCTGTTCTCAAGATTCAAGTTGCTCAAGCATCAAAAGAGGTTTTTCATTTCCTACTTCACACCTATTAGGAATTAAAAATAAACTGGGAGCAAAATCATCAGATTACTCAATCACACTTGAATTGTCTTTTTTATTGTTATTTGATCTGCATGGGGAGCATTAAACCAGCAATTTTTAAAAAAATCATTCTTGAAGACATTTTTTATTAACCATTCCATGATCCGCAATAGTGATTGACTAGTAGCTCAAAACACTGGCACATGTTATGTTGGAATTGAGTTTAAATGAAAGTTATGTTTTAGTTTTTTTTAAATGGCTTTTGCCTTATAACTTGGATCAAAGCAACTTCAAATGCAGTGCAAACTTAAACAAAGTTACCTGCTTCTAAGCCCATTGACTTCAATGAACTTGTAAATATGCTTAGGGTGGCACTATTAATTAACTCAGAGTTCGTAATGAAGAGAGAGCTTATTCTCATGACCCTCTTTGTGCACGGAAGTCATTGTTTTCACTCATCCTTTGCCAGGTTCCAGCTGTGACAGCTGCCGCAGATTGGGACCATTGAGTGAATGTTAATAAGGTGTGTTCACAGAACCATCTTTGGCACATATCCATGAGAGCAGCTTTGTGAACACTTGTTGTGGGGAGCAAAAAGCTAGTCTATGGCATCTGTAGCTCAGCACATTGCAGCATAGCTAGAAGTCAGCATGTGCAGACAGAAAACCATGTCTGCCACATGCTGAAAGGTCATGAGAATAGGCTCTAGGTCTCAGCTGATCAATTGTTCAGTGGTGTCAGGGAGTTAAGGAATTGATGCAATGTCTGGCATTGTCACCTGACAACACCAAAGCATGGGTTTAATCCAGCATGAGTGTCAACTCCAACATTATGTTCATCTGTCAGAGCACAAAAGGAGGATTTATAGATTGATAGACTTAAGTTCTTCTACCAGGCATGTAGCCCAGGGATGCAGTGAAAGCAATTTCCTCTGGATCATATTAGAAAAAAAAGCAAATGGACCTAGTTTATTTAAAAGTGAAAGATCAGCAACATTTATTAATTAGCTCTAGTTTCTTAAGAATTATTTAGTTGTTCAAGTTTATTAGACCTTTGTTTAAATAATATCTATTAGAAACACTGAAATCAGTATCAATATTTCCTGCATTTGAACCATTACACTGCTCTTTCAATCTCTAAACTCCTCTATAATTAGGTGATGTGAAGCAGCGCCCCTGGGAGGAGATTTTGGGGTGACAACCTCTAATGTCATCTGTCACAAACCCACGCCAAACTCAGGCTTGGGTTGACCTTGCCCTACCTGAGGTAAAACTTCGCCTCTCTAAGCCAATGAAGCTTCTGGTAGCATGGTTAATGTGTAGCTTCAACTTTCTTTCTTGTCCCACCCTTAAAGAATATTAAACATGGAATGGTTACCCAGCCAAGTCTTAGTAGGGGACAGATCAAGGGTTTGCGCTTCCCTTAAGCAGAAACTGGCACACAGGGCTTGGGGAGGTTCAAAATGTAACAGAAGGTTTATTTACAGTAGGTGAAGTCAAAAGGCAGGCAGTCAGGTGTTTGAACTGAAATAACAGAAAGGTTTTTATACAGAAACTTCACTGGTGTGAGGCACAAAACACTTGGTATAACACTAGGTTGCTGGCTTCTTTCAGAGGTTGACACTGCTTTACAAATGCTCTACTTTTAAAACACAGACACAGTACGACTTTCCCTCCTCCCCAGACTTAAGGGTGCTCCACTGAGTCAAATCCTTACTAGTTACTGGGCAGGTGTTATAGTTATGAGCTATAACCCTGTTCCTAGCACTGAAGGGGAGACTCCTTTCTACTCACTTCCTTGGCCCACTATAATTCCCAGATCTCTCAAGTCTAAGCAGGAGTTAGTGCTGGTTTTTCCCACTTTAGTCCAAGGAACAGTGCTTCACAAACATTACTTCCTCACACAGAGGAGTCTCTGGCTGACCCTCTCTGGTCAAAAGCCAGACTCCAACTTCAACTCCCTTTCACTCTGTTGTTTACTCTCCAACTTCAACTCCCAGCCCCCTCAACATTCCACCCCCAACTGCCATTTCAGGCTAGCCACATGAGGGGAGGGCATGTCAATCATACCCTTACTGTCTGGAAATCTCAGCATCTGAAGCTGAGTCCATCACATCATCCCTGCCTCATCTCTGTCCAGGATCCAGAGTAGCTAACATATGTTCCTTCTCTGCTCTCTCAGAGCACAGAACTCTCACTACTCTTGAACTCTCACAAGATTTTCATAGAATTAGAAAGCCCTGCTGGTAATGCCTACACTGCCACACTGCACTTAGGCATGCCTAGGGAGTGAGGAGGGAAAGAGCATTGGCTACTCTGGACAAAGGCAGCAAAGGCAGAGGCTGTGGGCAGTGAACTAAGCTGGCATACTTTGTTCAGCTTCCAGCCACATAGGTGCTCCTGGAAAAACATTTATTTACAACATTTATAACCTGCTTTTTTGCCTTCATCAGGACCACCAAAGTGGCTAAGAGATCAAAATATTCATAACAAAAATATACCTTAAAAGCCATTAAAACCAAATGAAAACACATCATTCAAACAATTAAAACCAAATGAAAACACACAATACAATAAAATAAATACAAAAATGTCAATTAAAAATAAGGCAGAGATGAGAGATCATTGGTGGAACACCAGACAAAACGAAAAAAGGATTCACCCATGTTGTAATCTAAATGCCAAAAGCCAGTGTGCAGAGGCTCTAGATCAAAATGATCTGGTCAAGTTCCAAAGTCAGGAGACCCTGAGGAAATGACTCAGCTAAATTCACTCATGCATCTGATTGGTTGTCTATATGTATAAATTGCTACTGTATACATTATGGTTTGGCTTCTTTCGAGTCCAGGTGTAGGCGAAGCACTTTGTCTCTCTGGACTATAACTTGTATATATATTGCTCTTTATCCACCTGTAAATAAATTGTATTATACACCTTTACCAAACAAGCAAGGTGTGGACTCTTTCTGGATTCTCCTAAAGCTGGTGCAGTCACGCTGAACACGCTGTTCAACAGGGTTATGGGCCCAGATAGACTGCGTCAAGCTGAGGAGGCTCTACTGAAGTGTATCGAGACGCAGAAGAGTCGGTGGTGGATGTTGGCACCTGACGGCCGAAGTCCCTCTGAGGAGGATTTATTGGCTGTGTAAAAGTGCCGGTGACCAGGAGGAGGAGGAGGCCCTCAGGCCAGTGCAGCAGGTATGGCTCAGAGCACGGTCATGTTGGTGGAGAAGCTGACCTCCGCAAATTACTCCACTTGGTCGCTACGTATGGAGCATTTTCTAAAAAGAGAGGGGCTGTGAAAAAATGTCAGCAATCCCCCTGCGGACCCCACTGATGCTGAAAAGATTGCAGATGAGCGTGCTTTAGCTCATATCATGCTGGCTGTGGGGGATGACCAATTGCTTCACATCAGGGACTCAGCTACCAGTTCAAAGGCCTGGGAAGATTTAAAGCTGGTCCATGCCAGAACATCTGCAGGGTCATTAATCATGCTGACACATCGCCTCTACAGACTTGCTCTCAAGCCAGGGGATAGTATGCAGACACACATAAACAGTTTAACTGAATGTTTCCAGCAACTGGCTGTTCGTGGGAAGCCCACGGAAGACTCTGATAAGGCATACATTCTGTTATCAAGTGTGTCTGATGTATATTTTCCTCTTATTGCAAGTCTTGAGAGCCTTGAGCTGGATAAACTCACTTATTCATATGTTGGGTCCCGTCTTCCTGAGGAAGAAGCTCGTGTTTCAACATACGGGAGCTGGCATTCAAGGACGGAGCAGCGATTGGACAGAGGGGCCCATCAAGGGGTTTCTGCCACTGACGGCGGAGGAGTTGCCAGCAAACAGCGAGAGATCACCCAGCTGACAGCAGCAGCCGTGAGAAGATGTTACAGTTGCGGCTCCACTTCTCACCTTCGTCACTTTTGCCCGGACAGGAGAAGAAAACAACAGAAGCAGAAGCAAGGACGTGTGCATGAGCCTCGAATTCAGGATGAACATGCGAGGCTGGTCACCGCTTCTGCTGCAGACACACGCTTCCAATGGATTCTTGACAGTGGCGCCTCCGAATGTTTTTCCCGGTCGGAGGAGGTGCTGTGTAATTTACTACAAAGCAATCTGCAGTCCGTTTTGTTGGCAGATGGGAGAGAATCTTCAGTGAGTGCTATAGGAACTTTGCGGTTTACAGCTCTGGAGGAGGACTTTGCACCTGTGTATTGTGTTCCCTCTTTGGACCATAATCTGTTATCTGTAAGTAAGTTGGCCCAAAAGGGATTTGAGGTCCGGTTTATAGGGGACAAATGTTTAATAAGCAAAGCTGGCAAGGTTCTAGCAAATGGGGAGCTGAAAAACAATGTTTATATTGTAGAAAATCGACAGGCAAAGGCTGACACGGTTACTAACAAATGTAGCCATGACAATTTTGTGCATTTATTGCACCGGCGCTTAGGGCATGCTAGCTTTGGGGTTATACGCAAAACTCTAACACTCTGGATGGGAGAAAAGGTGTCAAGCTGCTCAGAGTTCCTAGACTGCACTGTTTGTAAAGCAGTCAAAACAAAGGCATTCCCTGTAGCTAAGAAAAGTGGTCGGGTGTCTACAAAACCACTTGAGTTGATCCACATGGATCTGATTGGTCCGTTCCACAAAAGCCATTCTCAAAATTGTTATGCCCTGGTCCTAACGGACGATTTTAGCCGGTACTCATGGCTTTATGTTATGAAACACAAGTCTCAAACTTTTGATTTGTTTAAGGTTTGGGCAAAGAAGGTACAAAAACAGTTGAGGCTGGAGATTAAGGCCATCCAGTCTGACCAGGGGGGGGAGTTCATGTCTGTAAATTTCTCTCGCTGGTGTGATCAAAATGGTGTCTTGCACAGGGTAGCAAATACAAGTGTGCTGCAAGAAAATGGTCTGGCAGAAAGGCATGGTGCCATTATACAAGAAAAAATGGCTGCTATGTTAACTGATGCCGGTTTGCCAAAAACTTACTGGGCTGAGGCAATTATATGTGCCTGTTATGTGGTAAATCGTCTGTTGTCCTGTGCTGTGAATGAAATACCTTTTAGGTTACTTTTCAACAGGGATCCGAATCTAAGGTTACTAAGGGTGTTTGGCATGAATTCTTGGGTGCACATCCCTTTAAGGCAGCGCAGAAAAGGGGGCCCAAAGGCCTCTAAGCTGATATTCGTTGGATACCAGAGTGGCATGAAGGCCTACAGGTTTACCAATGAAAACAAAAAGATATATAGCCGATCGGCCAGTGTATGCGAACATTCCAATTGGAGAAGGCTTCACGGGTATGAGAGTGAAAGCCAGATTGCATTGCCAGTTACCGATGAAGTGCCTGAAATAAGTCCAGAGGGAGATGTGAGTGTGAAGCAGGAGACTAGTTCTCCAGCCAGGCAGGTAACATAGGACACACAGAGGTCTAGTCCTCCAATACGTGTGTCCAGTCGTCCAAATAAGGGTGTCCCACCTCAAAGGTTTGGTTTTGAAGCTGCAGCAAACTGTGTACTGGTTAAAGAGCCAGCTAGCTATTCAGAACTTCTCACTTATGAGGGGGAAGATAAAAAGGCTTGGCTCGAGGCCATGAAAGCCGAGTATCAGTCTCTAACTGACCATGAAGTTTTTACAGTTGTACCTAAGCCAAAAGACACCAATATCATTGGCTGTAGGTGGCTGTATAAGGTAAAGCAACTTCCCTCAGGAGATATGCAGAGGAAAGCACGTTTGGTAGCCCGTGGTTTTTCTCAGGTACAATTCCAGGATTATGACCAGGTATTTTCTCCTACCGTTAGGGCTGAAACAGTAAAGTTAGCCTTATGCAAGGCAGGGGTGCAACACAAAAACATAGATCATTTTGACGTCTGTACGGCTTACCTCCATGCTCCTTTACAGGAATGTTTATACATGGAGCAAATACCAGGATTTGAGGTGTCAAATAAACATATGGTGCTCAAATTAAACAGAGCTTTGTATGGGTTACGTCAATCAGCATGAGCTTGGTTTCAATACCTGTCACAATCACTAAAAACAGCAGGCTTTGAACAAGGCAAACGTGATGCCTGCATATTTACAAAAATGGTAGGAGGTTCAGAAGTCCAACTCCTTATTTTTGTAGATGATATATTGTGCATATATGAGACAGACAAACAATTATGCTGGTTTAAACAAATAGCAAAGGATATTTGCAAAGTGAAACATTTAGGTCCTATCTCCAACTATTTGTGAGTGCGAGTGTCAAAAACCCAGGACGGCTTTTACCAACTGAATCAGAGGGATAAAATTGTAAAGTTGCTCACAGAGTATAAATTAACTGGAGCACATGGTGTGTCTACTCCAATGACGACAGGGTATATCAAAGAGCTAGATGACATTCCCCTGGAAGATGTACAGAGATATCAATCATTGGTGGGCAGTCTTTTGTATCTCTCATGTTGGGGCCGTGCAGATATAACACAAGCAGTAAACATGTTATGTCAAATGTGTGCTAAGCCTTTCCGTAGGGATTGGATAGCAGCAAGACGTGTATTAAGATATCTTAAGGCTACTCTCAATTTCTCTTTGGTTCTGAAAGTTACTGAACTTATGCAAGTCACTATGTTTTGTGATGCTAGTTGGGCAGACCGCCCTGACGGAAAATCAACCACAGGACTAGTTATTTTTATTGGAGGTGCTCTCATTGCACATAAAACATCAAAGCAATCTTTGTTAGCTCATTCATCTTGTGAAGCTGAGTTCGCAGCCATAAGCCAAGGTATCTTAGAGCTGGAAGTAATACAACAGCTCATGTCTGACATGAAAATGCATTGTGCTGTACCTATTGATGTTTATGGGGATAATACAGCAGCACAGCATTTAGCCCAAGATGGGGAGGCTAAATCACGAAGTAAGCACATCCTAATCAGGTATTTAAATGTAAAATGTGCTGTAGAACAAGGTTTCATAAAATTGGTAAGATGTACATCTGGTGACAATATAGCAGACATGTTTACTAAAAGTCTGTATACTGTACAATTCGAACGATTACGTGATGCTTTAAACTGCTCTCATACTGGCTCGGAGGAGTGTTGTAATCTAAATGCCAAAAGCCAGTGTGCAGAGGCTCTAGATCAAAACGATCTGGTCAAGTTCCAAAGTCAGGTGACCCTGAGGAAGTGACTCAGCTAAATTCACTCATGCATCTGATTGGTTGTCTATATGTATAAATTGCTACTGTGTACATTATGGTTTGGCTTCTTTCGAGTCCAGGTGTAGGCGAAGCACTTTGTCTCTCTGGACTATAACTTGTATATATATTGCTCTTTACCCACCTGTAAATAAATTGTATTATACACCTTTACCAAACAAGCAAGGTGTGGACTCTTTCTGGATTCTCCTAAAGCTGGTGCAGTCACGCTGAACACACTGTTCAACAACCCACTGGTGGATGACGGCAACAAATGGATAAGCAAGACTCTCTGGGGAAAGAGTTCTGAAGTTTCAGTGCTGTGATTGAGAAGGCCATCTCCTGGGTTGCCATCCTCCAAGGGTTTGCAAAATGGAACAAACAAGCTGAAAATACACATGCTAAATTGCTGATTCAGCTCGTTAAAGTGGCTTCCGAAACAGTGGAACAAAAGCAGGGAACAAAGCTGTAACGACGACTCCTCCACCCTCAAAAGTTTATGGATTTCTGTTCAGTTCTTACTGAGCAGCAGCAGCACAAGCAGGCACTGGCCCTGGGCTGACAGCAACAGGCAGCTGCATTTTTCTTAATGGCAACCAGCCAATCTGATCCCAAGGGTTGCTACTGAGACCTAGTGTAGCATAACTCCATTGGCTGGAAGGGGGATGTGCACGTTGTGCATGAGTGCATTTTGTCTTTGGTGTCTCTCAGGTAAATGGCATTGAATGTCTCGTCTTGATAGGGATTAATTTGCAAAAGGCTTGCTTTGCACCAGGAAGGGGAGGAGCGAATGGTACTGCACCTTTGACATCCCTTTCTGTGTGCTTTAAATAACAACAACAACAACAACAACAATATTCAATTTATATACTGCCCTTCAGGATGACTTAACATGCACTTAGAGCGGTTTACAAAGTATGCCATTATTATCCCCACTACAACTACTTACTACTAAGGGCGAAAACCAACGCTATGCCAAACAAAACTCCCAGTAACAGATCTTTCTTACCAAACAGCTTCCACAAGCTTCCACAAACCACTGGTTTGCGAACAACGAACTGGGCTGGTTCATGGGTTTTTTTTGTTCATATTTAGGTTCATGCCCATCTCTATTCAGTAGCTGTCTGCTGCTGTTCTTTGCTTAGATGCCACCACTGTGACTAAAGAAGTCCTCTGAAATTAATGGGTCAAGGAGCATCAGGAGGAACTTTATTCTGCCCCAAAGACTTCTGTCTTTTCTGGCCTCTTCTGATTAAAACTGTTAATGCTAGTCCAGAGTCTCAGCTATCTTTCCAAATGGGAGAACCATTCTGGTCGAATGTTTGTGTTTTTCGTCAAACTTTACTTTGCCATTAATTCAGCTCCTTCTCCTTCTTCATTCAGCTCTGGGTTAATGGTTTTAGTTGGAAAGGGAGACTGGGAGATCTGTCCAGTCTCCCACTTCTACTTGTAAAAAATAGAGAAAAGTCATCCTCCATCTATTTTTCTTCCCGTGAAGGAAACCAAATATCAATCCCTCCCTTTCTGGAAGCATCATGCAAGCAACCAGCCTCCATGCGGGCTCACAGACAGGATTGAGGAGGGAAAGTCTCTTCCAACCTCTGAGTCCCTGGCTGCCACAAAGGCTCATGTTATGCAGATTAGGATGAAAATTGGACATAATGAGTTATTAAGGGAGAGTTGCATTGAGGAGGACCCAGGTATGTGGACCAGACTGCTGCCCATTCAGTAGCCATTGACTACTGCTTCATTTAGGTGTCACCTCAAACCAACTGTGACTGTAGAAGTCAACCTAAGATAATGGGTCAATGAACCCCAGGAGATGTTTCATCTTGCCTGGAAAAGACTTCATCTTTTCTGGGCTCTGATTAAAACTGTTAACCCAGTGTTAAATGATCAGGGATAGCAGGACTGTGCACTGTGCACAGTTCCACTGAAGTCTTTTCAGATCAGTATTACGTGGAAATACTAGTCTGCTAAGACAAAGCTGCCTTCATTTTCTTTAATGACACTGTGGCTTTGGCTTCAGTTTAACTTCTTGTCCTTCCTCCTTCAACTCTTGGTTAATGGTTTTAGTTGGAAAATGGAAACTGGGTGACCTGCCCAATCTCCCACTTTTATTGGTAAAAAAAAACAGAGAAAAGAAAGAGGGTCATCCATCCCATTAAAAAAAACCAACCAACCACCAGCCCTCACTCCCAATCTCATAGTTGTGGACTGTTGTAGAGGAATCAGTGTTGTGGGTGGCTATGATGAAACATAGCACCATATTGACAGCAACCTCCAAAATTTGTCTGCCAGTGATCTATCATGTTTTGGGGCATGGTGTGAAACAACATTATGTCCCAGAGTCAAGTCAAGACAGATCAAGGGCCAAATACAAAGGATCATGTTAATGTGGTCTGCATGGTCTACTGTGGTCAATAACACAGTAATTTTGAAGAGGAACAGGAGCTCAGAGGCAGAAGGCATCGAATCAAGGGCCAGTTCCAGCAGGTCTCTCCACTGTGACAGCAGGTCTGTTGTGACAAGAAATCTCTCCAACAGCAGGAGGGACAGTCGATCCAGTTGGCAGAACATAAAATGCACACTCCAATTTGGACCTCCCACACCTCCAAAACACCAGCCCATTTTGGCACAGATTTGTGCAGAAAATTGAGAAAAGCAGCCAGAGAAAAAAGTTGTTCTCTTGCCACTGGGATGGGAAGATTCAAAGATGTTGCTGAAAGTAGAGAATGTGAGTGACACACCATGTGTCACAAACCAGCAGAGACAAACCCACAGGAACACCCAAATGAAGCTGTAGAATGCTGTTGTGTAATGTTATGTATGCAATGTGTTGTTCTAATGTTAACTTTCCCCACTGCAGGGGGAGGAGGAATGGCCAGTGATGAAGGACTGTTGCAGCCTGCAGCTCAAGTGAGGCTCCCCTGAGCCAGTGAGAATGTCTGCAGAGAGAGAGGAGAACTTGAGTTTTCCAAAATTACCCCCTACTCTCGCTTTTAACCTGAGGCCAAGTGGGATGCACCTTATGCAACAACTGTGTTTGCATGCTTGTGCTTGCAGCTTGTGCTTGTGGCATGTGCTTGTGGCTTGGTAGATGCTTGGTTCTGTTCTGTGGTGTTCCCTCACCAGTTCCAGCTTTTGCCTGGGTGCTATGAATGACCCTGGTTCTGTTGCAACAGTGTTCCTTGTTTCAGTTTGGTTTGGGTGGGATGGATGTGATTTTCTGGTTTGATGTTGGTTCCTTTGTTTTATTTTGGTTCTGGGGGGGATTCCATTCCCGTGATTCCTGGACTTGCATTTAGGAGTGTGCCCCAGCCATGGCAGCCTTGTCCTGGTGAGTTTGTTCCCCTTGAAAACCAGCTTGGAAACATTCCCGTCATAGTGGCTGGGCGGCTTGCTCAAGGGGCATTTGGATTTGGGGAGGATCATTTAGTTCTATTGGGCTTTCCCAGGGATGAGCTTTCATTGGAAGTGTGCTTCTGCCCACTGGCATTCTTCTCTTTGTGTTCTTGTGCCCCAGGAACCAGCTTGGAAACTTTTTTGTCATAGGGAAGGAAGAAGAGTGGCTATGGGCATCTTGTTCAAAGGCACTTGGACAGTGAAGGAGCTTCAGTTTGGTTCTGTTGGGCTTTCTGTGTGTGGAGCTTGTATGCTGGGAGTGTGTCCTGGCCCTGGTAGCCTTGCCTCAGTGTGCTTCAGCAGTGGGAGTTAGCTTTGACTTTTTCGCATAGGAAACAATGGAGTGGCTGGAGGCACCTTTTATGGGAGCCCATAGAATTGGATCCTGGGTCCCAATCTTCATGAAACTTGGGGGAGAGTCTTTAGCGGACAGTCAGGAGTAGGTTCCCTGTAAGTCTGGTGGAGTTTGAAAAATGACTCCCTCCAGACCCGCAAATTACCCCCATATAGTTTTCCCCATGTCAGGTCCATGGATGACAGGCTATGGCAGATAGATCCCTGTACCCTCACAGCAAGCACTCCAGGGTCTTCGTTGAAAAGGCTTTATTCAAGGAATCAAATAATGTTCATAAATATGTCCACAGGTTGATCAGAAGGTTGATAGGAATAACAAAATCTGTAAAACTATGGCTCATATACTCCCAAGTACTCATCCCCCCCTCCCAACAGGAAAACATAACTTTTGGCCTTAATCAGTCTAGAGAACTCCCTAAATAGTTTACATGCTTCATCTAGACAAGAGAGAGGCAATAGATTAGAAACGGAACACGGTATTCTTCTTCCCCATGAGAACTAGTAGGTTTGCAAGGTCAGAGACACTGAGCTTCAAAGCACAAGAGATAAGACACTCTGGATACAGCAGGCCTGTGAATACAAGGCAAGTTATGGCATCAGCAATATGATATTAAGACACAGCATAGAACAATGGTTCATAGTAACACATCAGCAAAAATAATGGCATGGATGGGTGACAGACATGACATCCCATAGGGAATAATAGCAGAATTAACTCAGATTTTTCTGATCCATCCAAACTAGGTTAGAGAATCAAAAACAGATCAAGGAACAGATTGAGTTCCATCATTACAAAGCAGCTTGTTTAGTCTCTGTGAAAGAATTTATAAAAAGACAGTAGTGTGTTGGAGCAATAGGGAATATTCACCATAAAAAGGAAGTACGGGGCAAGGTTCTAATGAAGGAGGAAGAAGGAGGTTAGACAATGTCCATGACAAAGAACAATGCTAACCTTGACATTTTTGTTCAGACTAACGCTGATGCTACTTTATAGATACTTTTTGGACTTTTATGAAAGGAACAGTAATTCATATATACTGCCGACAAAGATCGAGTGGCTATACAGTGACTGAATAGAATGGAGCTAGTTCTATTTTCACAAATCCAATATGGAATCCTTCCTGACATTAATTAATATATGGATTACCATTCTCAGTCTTCTTATGTGCTCAGCTAAAAGGTAAGTACAAATACACTGTATATACTAGGGATGGGAAACTGATCTCTATAGATCAAAGTGTTCAGCATTAAATAAACACACACTCAAACACACTCAAAATTACCCTAGAGGGTTACATTCAAGACCCAAAGCACCGGATATAATTTGTTAACAGTTACTAAATCTCACAATGCAGTGGGAGTTGCACTCTATATTCAGTTAATGCTGGCTTTTTGACGGCTTGTTTGTGCAAAATTTCATGTGGTCTATTTGTGTGTTTTTGGAGGATGCACATAGAAGAGTATAGTTTCCTTCCCCCAGGTACTCTATTCATAGATGCAAACAGAACTCTCACATGAGCAGGTATTTTGTGTAAATGAGGTGGTAGAAAGAGCATCTGAACTACTAACTTTTTCTAGGAGAACCCTCATTGATAACTGGATGGGGCATCTGTCTTGTTTATTTCCCAGCATGGACCTCCATATGCAGAGCTGTTAAACCAGCACTTTCCCCCAGCACAAAAAATCCACTTCAGTGTGTTCATATTAATTTGTTTAACATTCGCTTGCAGCCATTCTGAAGCATTAATTAAATGCCTTTTAAAAGTTCAATAACATAAAGTGTACTTGAGTGGGAATGAAATGATCTGACCTCCACCTCCACGGAAAAGGGAAATCAAACTTAGCATCATGTGGAAAAATTGAGATTGTCTTTAGGCCTTTGGTTGCTACTCTATAAAACCACTTGAGCAGGAGTTGAGTGAGCACTAGGCTTCGAAGCTGGAAAATCCTGCAACCCATTTCACATCTTTCTAAGGAGGAGGACCCACACTCGCACTGTTGGTAGGCTTCTATCTGCAGTTATCTGTCTGCAGTCTGGACTGGATTGTGTAGATTGATATGGATGGAACAGGTGGGTGGACAGACCTGCCTTTAGGACAGGGGGTTGCTCCAGGTAGTCTTAACAGCTCTGATTCTTAGGCTACAAGGCTATACAAACTTGTTTAGGACTAAGTTCTACTGAAACCAATGGGGCACTTCCAAATAAACATGATGTAAGCAGGTAAAAATGACACTCAAAACACCTTCAGATAGACTACAGGCACTGGATGTACCACTGCTGTGTAAACACAGCATGATTCACTTCTCAATATGGCTTAAGTGAAGCCTGTAAATATTTGAACTGCAATGTAAAAGAAAAAAAAGTAAAGGTATTAAAACAACTACACTGGTTTCCTCTCTGCTTCAGGATCCAGTTCAAAATATTGTTGCTTACGTTAAAGTTCTGGGACCAGGGTACTTAAATGGACCTCCTATTCCCAAATAAACATGTCCATCAACTCAGGTCCATTGGTGAGGCTTTTCCCTATGTTCACCAAAACTGGAAATGAGGTGGTTTGCTACCAGAAACTGAGCCTTTGCTGTCCTGGCTCTTTATCAATGGAATTCCCTCCCCTCCATCTGTTTGGTATTTTAATTTCAAGTGCTAGATCAAGTCATTCTTGTTCACTTGGCCATTGAATTGATTGGTTGTCCCCCCACCCCCTCCATCCACATTCCCTGTTATAGATTTTATGGCTTTTAAAAATAAAAAAAACTGTTGTCACTGGGTTTATAGATTGAGCATGCCGTTGTTATAATTTTAAAGTGTTATCCTTGAATTTGGGGGGGGGGGAAGGTGAGCTATTCTGCTCCAAAAGCATGATGTTTGTGTGGTAGCATGCAACTCTTTCAAATAAATATATAGTGAAGACAAATACTTTGTGAAAGAAAGTTGAGAGAACAAAGGTCAGGTGACAATTCATCAAAGGATCCACATTACTGGGAAAGAGCTGGATGTTGCCTCAAAGGTGTAAGAGGAACACAAAGGGGGCCCCAAGCCATGCATACAGCATCATTCCTCTGTATGTATGACCTGTTCTCTGCCATAAAATGTCACATATAAATTTCATAAAGTTTGTACCAATGAGTTTGCATTGCCTTCAGTTACATTCTAAGTGCTGCTGAATGGGGAAAGGTTGACTTCTTTCCTACTGGGGAAAAACTTAGCAACATTTGCATATATCAGTATATGGCCAACTGCTTATGTGGTTTAGTCTTCTTAATATATTAGAGCATTTGCTTCTGCTTCATTTGAAAGGGATTGGACCTATTCTGTTTGATTATGAATGGACAATATTTTTCTAGGGAGGGTGAAAGGCTACACTTATCTTTGGAGCTTTTGTTTAATTAAAAAAGAAACCTAATAGTAGCTGTCAAACATTACTACTGTTGAATAGCTGCCATCAATGTTTAATAGAGCTTTTAATTTCCTTGAGCTAGAAGTGATGTTGGAAAAGGCTGTGTTCACATCTTAGAAATGCTGTATGCTGATCTGTATAGAGAAAATTAAAGAATATCCATGATTTTTGATAGCTTGAGTCTCAAAACAGAGCCGCATGATCACATTGGAGAGTGCGAAGTGCCCATCTGTTGCATCTTACCCTCCATGTGCCAATGTAGCCTTTGGTCCTCTAATCTGCTCTGGTACTGCACAGTCTTTGTAGCTGCATGCATCTGACCTGGCAGTAAATATGTACGTCTTTCTCTCTTAGTTACTACAATGGAAGACTATACAGCCATTATCATTTTAATAAGCAAATGTGGGAGGGTGTCATCGTTTTTATAACTGTATAAATTTGAATGTACATGCACACATATGCATGCACACAAACCAAATAAATGGCAATAGCATGAAATGGCCCCCATTGCTCCCTCTGCCTGTACATTATTCAGACTTAACTGTTGGTAGTGAAAAAGGCTTGCCTTTCTTATGGATTCTCTGATAGCCTTGGATGTAGCCAACAGTATCTCTGACCAAAGGGCCCTGCTGTGATCCCTCCTTTTCACTGCTGCCACTTACTATTGGAAAGGTTAGGGGCCAGAATACATGGAGGAAGGATTCTGGCAGATTAGAGTTCTGGAGGCCCATAGGTAGACATGGGCATGAATCGAAATACAAATCAAATTTCATGATGAATCGGGCCGATTCATGTATTGCGAAAACGTGTTTTGTAGGGCTGTGTTTTTCACGAAATCCATGACTTTGGGGGCTGATTCATTTGATTTGTGAATACTTCATGCTGCCAGACATGCTGGTGCCAATCCATTGATTCCCTAAGCAATATAGGCCTGAAATGTGTGCAGAGCTTTTGTTGCCATGGAAACCCCAATCTTAGCCCACATAACCTTGATAGGCAGCTCTCCCTGCCAACCTGAGAGCTGAGCAATGCGGATCTGTGCAAGTTTATCTGGGAACTGTTGTCAGAGACTCCTTCCCCTCTCTGTTTCCCTTCTCCATTTTTAAGAATGAGATAGTGGAGTAACAGCGACAGCGGCAGCATCAGCAGCTCCTTCTTCTGCTGCTCGCTGCTTGCCAGCTTCAGGAACCCTTCTCTGACTCTCTACCTCCCATCCTCCTGCTGCTCTGACAGGCTTTCCCATCCACCACCCACCCCCAAGCTCCCTGGAGCAGATCCTGAGCAGATCCGCTCTGCTCAGCTTTTCCTTCGAGAACTTGGAAGTGGGGGGTGGGGAGGGCATGCCAGAGCAGCAGGAGGACAGGAGGATGGGAAGGAAAAGTCAGCAAAGAGAACCCGAAGAGAGGAAAACCCAAGCAGATCTGCTCTGCTTGACTTTTCTTCCAGCAGAAGAAAGCAGGAGGCCAGGAGGATGGGAGGGAAAAGTCAGCAAAGAGAGCCTGAATATAGCTACTTGGAGGGTGGCTGGAGGAGAACCTGCTGAAGTCTCCCCACGAGTTTGGCATCTCTGGGTATGAAGGGGACCATTGAAGTACTCCGGGTTCTGACAAATCACGAAACGAACAAATCATATTGTGAAAAGGGAAAATTTCATGGCAGTTCATGTTCTGTGATTCGTGAAAGCAGCCAGAGTGGCATGGGTGGTCTCCAAGCCCTCCTGTGCAGCTGCCCGCACTGCCGCCACCAGCTCCGTGTGCTCCCCGCCAGCAGCTGTGCCCAAAGCCCTCTCTTTGACAGTCCCCGGGGCGGACAACCCCCCTGCTCCCCCCTAAATATGGCCCTGGAGTTGAACTAGTGTAGGTCAATGGAATCCTAAGAACGTTTTCCTGAAAGTAAGCTTCACTGAGTAAACTTCAGTAAGATTCAGAGCAGACTTGTTTAGGATTTCACTGTGTGTTCTGCAGACCTATCCCTAAGTGTTTGTGTGATACACCAGACTCTTAGGTGTTCACATCTGTCTTTCATGCTTTGAGGTTGGCCTTCAAAGGATCTTGCTATCTAAAGCGGGAGTAAGCTCTGAAATGAGCTCCTATCCAGTGTAACTCCTTGTATCAAAGTAAAACTTATATGTGCATTTGTACGGCTTAAAAGCAAGCATTGAAATGGAAAGATGAAAATGTATTTGATGAAAGAAACAATGTCTGGTATACAAAGAGAAAGAGAAGAAAACCCTACAGGGGACAGCAAGGATTAGTCAGATACAGCATCTCTCTTTCTATTAAGTGTCACTTCCTTATCTTGTCTCCAGATTATAGTGCAATCCTATGCAGAGTTATTCCAATCTAATGTCTTTAGACTGGAATAACTCTGCATAGGATAGCACTGTCAGGACAATATCCTGTTTTTTTCTAAGAACTCTCTCTTAGCTAGATAGCTTGACACTATATCTATCTCTCCTCTTCATTATCAAGTATGTTAGTTCCTAAGTAAAATCAAAAAGAGTCCAGTAGCACCTTTAAGACTAACCAATTTTATTGTAGCATAAGCTTTCGAGAATCAAGTTCTCTGCATCTGACGAAGAGAACTTGATTCTCGAAAGCTTATGCTACAATAAAATTAATTAGTCTTAAAGGTGCTACTGGACTCTTTTTGATTTTGCTACCACAGACTAACACGGCTAACCCCTCTGCATCTAGTTCCTAAGTAAACTGTCCGGGACGGGCTCCTCCCGCCCCAGAATGGGCCCACCCGAACCCGCTCCGGGACACCCTCGGGCCCCCAGTGCCGCCCCCGAACCCCCGCCAACGGCTCCCACTTACCCAGGGGCCGCGGGCGACAGGCCCAAGGCCGGCCGTGGCCCGGAGAGGCCCTGGCGCGCTGCCGCTGAAGCGGAGAGGCCCACCGCCACCGCTGCCACCGGAGCGGCCGGGCCTGCCGCCGCCGCGGCCGGCGGAGCGGCGGGGCCCATCACCGCCGGTGTGGCCGGAGGGGCGGCGAAGCCTGCCGCCACCACCGCCAGGACAGCGGGGCCCGCCGCCGCCACTGCCGGAGCAGCGCGGCCCACCGCCTGCACCGCCGCGGCCGGAACGGCCAGGCTCACCGCCGCTGCTGCCGCTCGCGGCGAGAGAGCGGCCAGAGCCGGCCCGGGTGCCCAGCACACCGGTGGCGGCAGGGCAGCCGGTTGGGACCGGCGCGGGGGGGGAGGCCGAACGCTGGCAGGGGGATGGCCAAAGGAGGGAGGCCGGAGGGAGGGAGTCCCAACCAGCCGTTCCAGCTCTGGGTTGGCTGGACGGCTCCTGGGAAGGCTCCCCGGTTTGAGAGACCAACGAGGATTGGCGAGGGCTGGGGGAGGGAGGCAGACAGCTCAGGGAAGGGGGTTGGGACCAAGGGAGAGACAGAGGGAGGACAGACCCAATCGGGAGGGGGCGGCCAGGTGCCGAGACAGGAGGCAGCTGCACGGGGGAAGGGGATTGGTGCAAGGTTAAGGGTGGGATTCCAGGGGGAGGTATAAAAAGAGCTCCCGATGGCGCCGGGGAGGAGAAGGCTGGCTGGAAGAGGTGTCAGAGCGAGAGAGAGAGAGAGCGTTCCAGGACAGCGGCTAGGAGGCAGACCTCAGCGCTTGAGTTACTGCCCTAGCCGTTCTGAGGCCGAGGGAGCCCTTACACCTCCCCCTGGTGGTGATACGGAGGACGGCAGGACGGGGTGAGGGCGCAGTCGGTGGGGCAGGGCCTCACAAACTGGTGGAGAATGCACTAGCAGCCCCGTGAGGCACCCGCGCCCGCACCTCCCCACCCCCGCCGGCTGGAGCAGCACCCGGCCTCTCATACGCCCGGCGGTACTGAAGGCAGGGAGCTCAGAGCCCCCCGCAGAAGCCACCGGCACCACCATGGACCTCACGCAGTTTGGCCAGTGGCTGACCGAGCACCAGGGACAATTACTGAAAGAGGTGGCTCAGCAGCAACTGGACGCGCAAGCCGCATTGGCCCGCCAGCAGCAGGATGCCCAGGCCATCCTCATCCGAGACCTCCAGCAGGCGCTGGCCGGCACCGGCGCAGGAGCCGGGGGCGGCCCCAGGCCCAACTCCCGCCCGCCATTCCAACTTGCCCAGTTGGGCCCCGAGGACGATGTGGACGTGTTCCTGGAGGCCTTTGAGCGCACCGCGGAGGCGGCGGGGTGGGCCCCAGCCCAGTGGGCCTTCATAATTGGGCCCTACCTCACAGGGGAGGTGCAGGCCGCTCTGAAGGCCCTCCCCAAGGCGGAGAGCGCCGACTATGCCAAGCTCAAGGAGGCGATATTGGACCGCTACAAGATCACCCCAGAGACCTACAGGCAGAAATTCCGGACTATCACTTTCCAGAAGGTGGACCGGCCTCGCACCGTGGTGGCTAAGCTCCAGGACGCCGCCTACCGGTGGCTGAAGCCCACATCGGACGAGGGCCGGAGAATCGCGGACCAGGTGGTTCTCGAACAATTGCTGAACGTGATCCCCCCGCGTGCCCGGAACTGGGTGGCATACAACAAGCCTGCCACCTTGAAGGAGGCCACCGTGTTGTGGGAAAATGTGATGGCCATGGAGACTCGGGAACCCCCGAAGCTGGAACCCCGCCCCAGCAGTGATGGGAACGTGGGCGCGGGCGGAAAAGGGGGACGTGCCCGGCTGGGCCCATGGCTGCCCGGCCCCGCCCAATCGGGCCAGGCAGCCGGAGGACCCCCGCTGGGACCCCGGTTGGCCGTACAGCTGCCAGTGACCCCCGCGCCCAAGCCAGCCGGCCCAGTCAAGGAGACGGGAGACAAGGGGCCGTGTTTCACCTGCGGACAATGGGGACACTGGAAAAGGGAATGCCCCCTCATGGAGTGCAACTGGGGGTGGGATACCGCCCTGCCCGCGACGGCCCGGGCCCCTCGACCCCCCCCCCCATGCTCGTTCAAGTGTCCGTGATGGGAAGGAAATTGACGGCACTTCTCGACAGCGGCAGCTCAGTATCTATGATCCGCTCCCACCTGTTGCCCACCGACCTCCCCGTAGTCCGACAAGCCATCATCGCCTGTGTGCACAACCACGTGAAGGAGTGTCCCGTCGTACTGGCCCCCATGACCTACTGCGACCGAACATGCGAGACTCCCTTAGCCCACGTGCAGGCCCTGCCCTACCCGGTCCTCTTAGGACGGGATTCTCCCCATTTTCGCCCGGCCATGAGAACCGCCATCCCACCCGAACAGGAAGGAAAAGGAGAAGCCCTGGCCGGGGACGACGAGGAGGACACCGGGGAGCCGTTGGAGGAAAGGGGAGATGAGGGGGCCCCGGCCCAACTTCGCCTGGGCTGGCGGGCGGAGCCCGGGTTTGATGCTGCCCAGGCCGAGGACCCCTCGCTGGAGGGCCTACTCCGGATGACCGCGGTAAGTGAAGGGCAGGTCCTTGACCCTCGCCGGGAGAGACAGCTGCCGCGGGTCATCCGTGAAGGGGGGCGCTGGTACTGCCTGGTGGAAGGAGAACAAGGGGAAGTGGTGCAGCTGCTGGTCCCGGCCGCCTACCGTCCAGAGGTCCTCAAGGCCGCCCACGATCACCCCTGGGGGGGGCACCAGGGCGCTCACGCCACCACAGCCCGAATAGAAGCCCATTTCTTCTGGCCTGGGCTAACCAAGGAGGTCAGACGCTACTGTCAGGCGTGCCCGCTTTGCCAGCATCAAGCCACCCGCCGTCCGGCCCGGGCCCCACTGGCCCACTGCCCATCATCGAGGAGCCCTTTTCCCGGATCGGCATGGACTTCGTCAGCCCGCTACCCCGGACCCCGCGAGACGCCCGCTACATCCTGGTCCTGATGGACTACGCGACCCGGTATCCCGAGGCTGTCCCCCTCCGAGACATGAAGGCCCCGGGAGTCGCGCGAGTGCTGCTGCGCTTCTTCGCCCAAGTGGGGTTGCCCCGAGAGGTGCTGTCGGACTCTGGGAAACCCACGGCCCAGCTTACCAAACACCTGTGCCGAACACTGCACGTCCGGCAGATTTTCACCAGCATCTATCACCCCCAGACCGACGGGTTGGTAGAAAGGTTCGACCAGACCCTGAAGGCGATGATACGTAAGCTGGCCCATGACCGCCCTCAGCAGTGGGACTTGTACGTGGATCCCCTACTCTTCGCCGTCCGCGAGACACCCCAGGCCTCCACCGGGTACTCCCCCTTCGAACTCATGTATGGGCGCCGCCTCCGCGGTATACTGGGGCTGGTGGAGGAGCAGTGGGCCCCGGCGGCTACTCCCGAGGGACGACCTGCCCCCGAGTACGTCTGGGACCTCCAGGCCCGCCTCGAGACCTGTCGCACTACCGCCCGTAAGCACCTGCTGGCGGCACAGCAGGCCCAGAAGGCCTACTATGACCCGGGGGCCAAGGCCCGAGCATTCCAAGTGGGGGAGAAGGTCCTGGTCCACCATCGGGTCTTGGGGCCAGGCCCGGGGGACCCCTGGAGGGGCCCCTACCCTGTCACAGGGTGCGGGGAACCCTGTCAAACAAGGTCCAGTGCGGGCCGAGCCCCCGACATCGGAAAAGACTGCACGTCAATGATCTGAAGGCGTGGCACAAGACGCCACCGCTCCAGTGCAATCTGTCCCCGGACCTGCTTGAACTCCCGGCGGGGGAGTTACCGTGGACTCTGGGAGGCCCCGCCGAGGAGGAGCCCATCCTAGACCCGGACCTCCGGGGGGACCAACTGGCGCAGGCGAGGGCGGTGATCCACCAGAACCCAGGCCTTTTCTCGTGCTAACCAGGCCGGACGGCTGTATTGGCCCACCACATACCCACCCCTCTCGGCCAGATGGCGCGGGCCCCCTGGCAGCCACTACCCTTGAATCAGTGGGAAGTCGTAGCCCGGGAAGTAGAGGACATGTTCTGCCTCGATGTGATAGAACCCTCCCGCAGTGCATGGCGGAGCCCTATCGTCCTAGTGGGGAAGCCGGACGGCTCCGTCCGTTTCTGCGTGGACTACCGACAGGTCAACACCATTGCCACCTTCGACGCCTACCCCATGCCCCGGGCCGACGTGCTAATCGACCAACTTGGGACTGCCCGGTATCTGTCGGCCCTGGACCTCAGAAAGGGGTATTGGCAGATACCCATGGCCCCGGAGGACCGGGAGAAGACGGCCTTCGCGACTGCCCAGGGCCTGTTCCAGTTCAAGGTCATGCCCTTCGGGCTGCATGGGGCGGCAGCCACCTTCCAGCGCCTTGTGGACCACGTGCTAGCTCACTACCAGGGATTTGCCCGAGCTTACATTGATGATATCATCATCTTTAGCCCGGACTGGCTGTCTCACTTGAAGCACCTAGCAACAGTCCTAACGGTGTTGGCCGATGCAGGCTTGTGGGTGAAACCTCGCAAGAGCCGGATCGGGTTCCAGGGACTCACGTACCTCTGGTTCCAGGTGGGCCGCGGAGTCCTACGCCCCGTACCCGACAAGGTCACCACGGTGGAGCAAAGCCCTCGCCCTCGGACTAAGTGGCAGATGCAGCGCTTCCTGGGGCTGGTGGGCTACTACAGCAAATTCATCCCCCACTTCGCCAGTCAAGCTTGCCCGCTATCCGACTGCTTACGAAAGGACCAACCCGCTACTATTAGCTGGAACCCCGAGCGGCTCCGGGCCTTCGAGGCCCTGCACGGAGCCCTGTCGGGGGCCCCCGTGCTGCAGAACCCCAATTTCGGGTGACCCTTCCTAGTTCAGACGGACGCCTCTGACGTCGGGCTGGGGGCAGTCCTCTCCCAGGAGGTCGATGGTCAGGAGCACCCCGTGCTGTTCATCAGTCGGAAGCTGCAGCCCGCTGAGGTCAAGTATGCCATGGTCGAGAAGGAGGCCCTAGCGGTGAAATGGGCGGTAGGCACGCTCCAGTTCTACCTCGCCAACAACCCCTTCACCTTGATCACCGACCACGCCCCCTTGCTATGGATGGCCCGCATGAAAGACCATAACCCACGGGTCCTCAGGTGGTACCTCTCTCTGCTCCCTTTCAGCTTCCAGCTGCGACATTGACCAGGACGGCTCCATGTGAATGCGGACTACATGTCACGGATCCCGGAACACCAACCGGACCAGGAGACGCCCGGCCCCAGGGTGTGTGTGTGTCCGGGATGGGCTCCTCCCACCCCAGACTGGGCCCACCCGAACCCACTCCGGGACCCCCCTGGGCCCCCAGTGCCACCCCCAAACCCCCGCCAACAGCCCCCACTTACCCAGGGGCCGCGGGCGACAGGCCCGAGGCTGGCCACGGCTCGGATAGGCCCCAGCGCGCTGCCGCTGAAGCGGAGAGGCCCACCGCCGCCGCCGCTGGAGCAGCTGGGCCCGCCGCTGCCACGGCCGTTGGAGCGGCCGGGTCCACCGCCGCCAACGCGGCCGGCAGAGCAGCAGGGCCCGTCGCCGCTGGCGCAGCCGGAGGGGCGGCGAGGCCCGCCGCCACCGCCACCGCCGGGACGGCGGGGCCTGCCGCCGCCACTGCCGGAGCAGCGCGGCCCGCCGCCTGCACCACCACCGCCGGAACGGCCGGGCTCGCCGCTGCTGCTGCCGCTCGCGGCGAGAGAGCGGCCAGAGCCGGCCTGGGCGCCCAGCACACCGGTGGCGGCAGGGCAGCTGGTTGGGACCGGCGCGGGGGGGAAGGCCCCATTGCCTCCGCTGTGGCTGCCCCAGGTGGCATCCCGGGGACGGGCGCGGCTGAACGCCGGCAGGGGGATGGCCAAAGGAGGGAGGCCGGAGGGAGGGAGTCCCAACCAGCCGTTCCAGCTCTGGGTTGGCTGGACGGCCTCTGGAGGGCTCCCCAGTTTGAGAGACCAACGGGGATTGGCGAGGGCCGGGGGAGGGAGGCAGACAGCTCAGGGAAGGGGGCTGGGACCAAGGGAGAGACAGAGGGAGGACAGACCCAATCAGGAGGGGGCGGCCAGGTGCCGAGACAGGAGGCAGCTGCACGGGGGAAGGGGATTGGTGCAGGGTTAAGGGTGGGATTCCAGGGGGAGGTATAAAAAGAGAGCTCCCGATGATGCCGGGGAGGAGAAGGCTGGCTGGAAGAGGTGTCAGAGCGAGAGAGAGAGAGAGCGTTCCAGGACAGCGGCTAGGAAGCAGACCTCAGTGCTTGAGTTACTGCCCTAGCCATTCTGAGGCCGAGGGAGCCCTTACACCTCCCCCTGGTGGTGATACGGAGGACGGCAGGACGAGGGGAGGGCGCGGTCGGCGGGGCGGGGCCTCACATAAACTCTCTTTAAAAAGTAACATGGTTATCATTGTGTAAAGGCACTCTGCCAACAAGACTATCTGCATTACACTAGAGTAACTGTTGCGATTTCTTTGCAAGCAATGTTGCAAAAGGCTGGAAAAGGGGAGAGACATGTTCACCAATTTGTTGTTTTGCCATTTAAGAGCTATCTTTCCACTTCGCTTTTGCACCACTGTTTGTGAAAAGAAGGCTAAAGAAACAGTATGGTCCCCATTCTACTCCTTCACCTAACTGCTTCCAACTTTAAAACTTCTCCTTGTCCCAGATTAAAGTTTTGTGCTATCACTGCTAGATGCAAATTTTCCATATGTTGTGCAGCATCCATGCAGATTTGAGCATCCAGAGGATCGGGTTGCAAACTGTGCAATGCCATTCACTGGCCTGTCCTGGATCTAGTTCTCTGTAAAATTATTTCAGGCAAGATATTTACAGAGAGAAAAATGGATTGCTGAAGACAGTCAGAGGCTGTTTCCACACTATTCACCTTCTTCTGGAAAGGGGTGCAACATCACAAAAAAAATGTGGAAGACAGCGTCTTCTCTTGCAAGTTTTGTGCAATGTCACGCAAAACTCACATGAGAAGACACTATCTTCCATGTTTTTTTCGTGACGTTGTGCCCCGTATCGGAAGAAGGTGAGTAGTGTGGAAATGGTCAGAATCTGGGTAGAATTTTATATACTTGCTTATTTAGCTATATCAGTGAACATAGTGTTTTAGAGAGTAGTGTGAGTACAATTCGGCCCCTCCCGGCCGGCAGCCAAAGGCTTGAGGCCGGGGGCCGCATTTGCCGCCGCGGCAGAATAAGCGGCAGCTCCCCCGGCCTCGTAGGGCCTCTTGGGAGGGGGCGGGGCTTGGCGCATAGCTTTGCGCAGCCTCGCCCTCTGCTTTGCACTCGCCTCCTTGTGCTCGGAGTGCTCGGAGGGAATGGAGCTTCTCTCCTCTCTGGGAGCACGTTGGCCTTGCCAGCCTGCGTTCCGAGCCGGGTGCAGCCGCGGCTCCTCTGCTGGCTGGTGGCGAGTGCAGGGCGGCGGCGGCGGGCCGGGGTGTTGAGGCTCTTCTGCCGCACCGGGACGACACACGGGACAAGCGGCGCGGCCGCGGGCGACCAGAGCGGCGTCAAGCCGCGGCCGGTCGGGCTCGTGTCGAGCCGCTTGCAGCCTCTCAGGGCTGAGCTTCTCACGGCCGCGGCGGTCAATGGCTGAGTGGGGCAGGCAGCTTTAGTGGGGGAGCGGAGTCTGGAGCTCCAGCTCCGTTTGCTGCACAGCGCCCCCCCCATTGCTGTTTGCTGTGATTTTGTGTGTTGGGCGGCTATTGCCTGTTAGACTTGTGGGGGCCAGTGGGAGGGTTGTTCCTTCCACTCTCACCCCCCCTTTTTTATGCCCTTCTCCCCCTTTTTGGCTTATTGGCCACAGTCCCAAGTGTCCTTGTTGCTGGGGAAATTTTGCCACTTTACAGGCAGGTTTGTCCCATAGGGGGCTGGTGGTTGCAGAGCTTAAAGCCAGCGACAGCCACTTTGGGTGGGGAGTGCTCTATCGCTGGGCAGAAGCTGACAGCCATTTTACTTGGTTCTGTCGCCAGGCAGAGACTTGCAGCCATTTTGGTTTAATTTTCCTCAGTTGGCCCCTCCCGGCTGATTGCAGTACTGCAGCCCAGCTCTCTCAATTGTTATTAATTAATAACAGGGATTATACATATAACCATGCCTCCAAAAAAGGGGTCTGGTCCGTCAAAAGGGAAGCAGCCTGCTAAAAAGCCCCCACCCAAAAGGCCTCCCCCCACTGTGTCATCTTCTGACGAGGAGGAGAGTGCTAATCGCCAGGCCATTCTTAGCCGGATTGCTGCCCTAGAGCAATCACGGGCTGCAGGGGCTAATGCCATGAATGCAGCACTGGAGCAATCTGGGGGTCCGGGGGCGGGAGGCTCAACAAAGCCTACTCGGCCAGTCAGGCGGTTGTCAGCAGCTGCCTTTCAATCTGAGGTGCTCAGACGACTTTCTGCCCTTGAGGGGCCTTCTGTTTCTGCAGATGCTGTAGAGACCCAACACAAGGAGGGAGCATTAGGCATTGAACCCTCGAGTGTGGAGCCTGGCTGGATGGCTGACTCTGAACCCGTAGCTGTTGCGGTTGACTCAGTTTGGGATGGTAAGTTTGCACCTACACAACATGGTGATGGATGGCCCTGGGGTCCCCGGATACTGGACCCTGCCCACATGTCCTCAAGTCCGATGGCATATCAGGGCATGCGGCAAGGCCCCGCACTTGGTCAGGTTGAGTTTGGGGCTGTACCAACGTGGGGTAACCAGGTTTTCGGAGGTCAATATGGGCAGCCTGCCCCAGGTGCAATGGGTATCCCAGGAGCGGCAGCGCAGACGGGCAGGCAGGGTTTTGAAAGGCAGTTCGTGCCAGGGTGGCAGGGTCTTGAGGGCCAGTCCCTGCCTGGTACATCCACTGCTTGGCCCAGCTATGCCCCCCCGGTGGGCTCTACTTTCACTATGACCCCCTATAGCCTGGTGCCCTATCGGGCGCTTCCATTTGGAGACACTGCCCTACCCTTGGGTGACCATCTTACTCAGGGTACTAGGGACAAGATTTTGCGGGGGGAGTTTGTGGATGTCTTCTCCCTTCTCTACAGGGAGTTAGAAAAGAAAGACAAGGAGGATTTGGATGATAGGGATAAAGAGCGGATGAAACGGCGCAGGGTAGATCGGACCTGGACCAATTGGCTACCTGGGTTCCTTATCTACGCAGGTGTCATTGTGCGGGCTCAGCCATGGAGGGCGGCCGCTCTCTTCCAGTACCTTGATATTATATACAAGGGATACACTGGCTTCGTCGGTGCTGCTTGGATGCAGTACGACGAAGAGTTTAGGATGCGAGCGGCCATGAACCCTGACTTGCCTTGGGACAAGATTCTGCAGCAGCTGTGGCTGCAGGTGATGGCCCCAGCTAAAGCCAATGTCACTGATCGCTCGGATAGCGGCCATTTAGTGCAGCGGTTATCCAATGCTCCCAGTTCCCGCGGGCCCACGGGTCAGCCGGTTCAAGCACGGCTGTTGTGCTGGGAGTTTGCGAATCAGGGAACATGCACGCGGAAACCGTGCAAATACCGGCATGAATGCCCAACCTGTGGTGGTTCCCACTCCTTTAACTACTGCCCTAGGCGATATAAGGGAGGTTGGAATAAGCGTGGCGGTGGGGCCGGTGGTAATGCCCAGCATCAGGCTGGAAAAGGGCCCCAGCCCAATAAAACTGAATGAAATTAAGTTCTTCTTGGATATTTATCCCAAGCGGGAGGACGCTGCATTCTTGTTTGAGGGGTTTAAGTTTGGTTTCAGGATTCCTTTTCAGGGTCCCAGGACCCCTTTCATGGCAGCCAATCTTAGGTCAGTGGCTGGCATGGAAGGGATTGTGAGGGAAAAAATTGCCAAAGAATGCGCTGAGGGCCAGGTGCTGGGCCCGTTTGTGGCCCCCCCAGTCCCACGTTTGCGGGTCTCCCCCTTGGGTGTGGTGCCAAAAAAGGCGGCAGGTGAGTTCTGCCTGATTCACCACCTTTCTTACCCCAGGGGAGGATCCATCAACGACGCTATTCCTGACCACCTTTGTTCTGTGCGGTACACATCCTTTGATCAGGCAGTCAAGGTGGTCAGGCGTTGTGGGCCGGGAGCTGAGTTGGCCAAATGCAACATTAAGTCCGCTTTTCGCCTTCTCCCAGTCCATCCTGAGGATTTTGAGCTGTTGGGTTTTTCCTTCGAAGGCCGTTTCTACATGGACAGGGCATTACCCATGGGGTGCTCGATTTCTTGTGCGGTCTTTGAACGTTTCAGCTCTTTCCTGGAGTGGGCGCTGTGTCAACGGCTTCGCTGTTGGGACATCGTCCACTATTTAGATGATTACCTTTTCGTTGGGCCCCCCGGAACCGGCCAATGTGCCAGGCTCTTGGAGGGCTTTATCAATCTGGCAGCACGTCTGGGGGTCCCCTTGGCTCATGAGAAAACTGAGGGCCCTGCCACGGCCCTCACCTTTCTGGGCATTGAAATGGACACCGTCCATCAAACCTCCAGACTGCCGCTAGAAAAGCTAGCCGACCTCAGGTTGCGGCTAGCCTCATTTAAGGTGCAGCATAGGGTATCGCTGCATGAGTTACAGCAGCTTGTAGGCCACTTAAACTTTGCTTGTAGAGTGGTGGCGCCTGGCCGGGCTTTTCTGCGGCGGCTCTGTGACGCCATGGGCAAGTTAAGGCTTCCCCATCATAGGCTCAGGATAGATGCCGGGATTAGGGAGGACCTTCTCGTTTGGGAGGAATTTTTACGTGCATTTAATGGAGTCTCTTTCTGGAGAGATAACCTCATCCTGGAGGTGGAGTTGCAGGTACACTCTGATGCCTCGGGGTCCCTGGGATTTGGGGTGTTTTTCCGTGGGCACTTGTGTGCCGAGCAGTGGCCTGCTGATTGGGTTGAACAGGGTCTCAGTCGGGACCTTACCTTCCTCGAATTTTTCCCTATATTAGTTGCGGTAGTCCTATGGGGACGGGCCCTTGCCAATCACACCGTGCACTTCTGGTGTGACAATCTGGCAGTGGTTCATGTGGTGAACTCACTCACTTCCAAGTCTCGGAGGGTTATGAGGCTCGTCCGAGCTTTTACCCTTCAATGCTTGAAGTTGAATATTCTGTTCCTGGCCAAACATGTCCCTGGGTTGGATAATGGGGTGGCAGATGCTCTGTCTCGCCTGCAGATGGAGCGATTTCATCGGCTTGCCCCAGAGGCTGACCTGATGCCTGCCCCGATGCCACAGGAGCTTTGGCAGCTTGGAAGGTTGAAGCCTCCAGGGCCATCCAGCTAGCCATTGCCCCCAGCACACAGAGGTCCTATGATCGTGCGGTGAGGCAGTTTGTGGGGTTTAGGACCGAGCAGGGACTGCGACAGGTATGGCCGATCCCTGTGACGCACCTTATGCAGTTTTGTGTGCATCGTAAGGTGAGGGGCTTGGCTGTAAAGTCCATCAGGGGACAGCTAGCTGCGTTAGCATTTGCTAGCAAAGCCCACGGATTTTCAGAGGCCACGGGGGATTTCCACCTCAAGAAAAGGTTAGAGGGTTGGTCTAGGGAGGCAGTCAGATCACGGGACGTTAGGGCGCCCATGTCCCCAGACATCTTAAGTGGTCTTAGTGTAGTCTGGAGTTCAGTGTGCTGCTCAGGGTATGAGGCGGCTCTCTTTCATGCAGCTGCACTCATAGCCTTTTTTGGGGCCCTGAGGATAAGCGAATTGGTAGCCACCTCCATTAGGGATGGCTCTGGGAAGGCCTTAGTGGCTTCTGATGTAAAGTTTGTTGGGGACAAGGTCACCTTAAGAATTAGGCGCTCCAAGACTGGTCAGTTACAGCGGGGGTCTGTGATTCAGCTAGGGCCTTGTGCAGACACTGGTTTGTGCCCGGTCTCTGCTCTGAAGCAATACATTGCGCTTCGGGGCGATGACGGGGGGTTATTATTCTGTCAAGAGGACGGAGCCCCCTTGACTAAGTATCAGTTCTGGACTGTTACTGGATGGGCTCTAACACAGTTGGGGCTGCAGGATGTTAAATTTGGCACCCATTCCTTTTGCATTGGGGCGGCTTCAACAGCTGCAGCCATGGGTTATCCCAGTCAGATTATACAGCAGGTGGGCAGGTGGAAGTCCAAGGCTTACCGGTCTTACATCCGTCCTCTGCCCACTGGGAAACTCAAATGAATTGTTCTCTCTTTAGGTGCTGTGTTTCACCGCGGAAGGCTGCAGATCCTGGTGTGTGGACACAGCATGGTTTTTTGGGCAGCCCACCAAGCCAAGAGGACAGCCATCGGGTCCCAGCTTGGTTTAAGTGAGTGGGCCACCATTGAGTGGCAGGGCCGGTGCGGCCTAAGGTGGCCAGGGCTGCTACCATTGCTGTTCGAGGGGAGGAGCGGTCCTCCGCCTGATATATTGGTCATTCACCTGGGTGGCAATGACCTTGGGCTTGTCAAGGGACAAGGCCTTATTCTGCAGGCACAGGCCGACTTGCAATGGATTAGCAAGCGGTGGCCTGGTGTCTTGATTATTTGGTCTGAGATACTGCAGCGCCGGGTGTGAAGGGAAGCTATGAACCCCAAAGGGATAGAGGGCTAGGCGTAGGGCTAATAGGGCCCTTCAGGTAGCGCTGGGGAAGGGACTGGGTATTTATCTTCCCCACCCCAGGATTAAGGCCCGTGTGGCTGACCTCTACAGAGGTGATGGGGTCCACCTATCGGTGACTGGCAACAACATCTTTTTAGACGACCTGAGGCAAGGGCTGTGACTCTCTGTAAGTCACCTGTGGGGTGCGAAGGCCTGAGCAGAGGCTCGGCCTTAGCGTTGGCAGGATTTAGCTGGGGGGATGCTAGCGGGATGGTGAGCACCCTTGGCATATCCCCATTGGTGGGGATATTGGGGGCCTGTCAGGATCGGCTGGCATGCTTTGCGGCGGCCAGTTGAGAGGGCAGGTTGCCTGGTGGGAGCCCCTGGAAAAGTCCTGCCTTCATGCTCTGCGGCGGGGGGGTGTGGAGCTTTAAGGGGGAAACCATCTGCCAGGCCGGCCGGATCCAAGCCATGCAGTTGGATGGCTCGCACACGGGGCAGCGGGTCTCGCCCAGACAGGTCAAGGCGGGGTCCAGGGTAGTGACCCCAGGGCTTGACCTGTACCGCTTTAGGACCCTTGCCAGGTTTCATGGGTTGAAGTTCATGTTGTTGCCATTAATAAAAGTGGCCCTTTTTACCCAAGCCTTGTGTCTGCCTCTTTATTTCAACTGGGGGGGCAAAAGACAAATCTCTGCATCAAGGAACTTACAATTCAATGGTGGGGGAGACAATGAGTCAATCAAGGGAGTGGAAGAAGAGACAAAAGAAGATATAAAAGGTAACGAAATATAACCTAAAATGAAAAGCGAACAACTAAACAGTTGGAAAACAAATGACTATTTTGCATGTTATTCTTGTGTTTGTCTGGATTATGCAGTATATTTCCCATTCCCCTGACTGTATGTTTACTGAGAGCAATGTCAACTTTTTTAAAGTTTTAAAATTATCTATGAATGCATCAAGCTTCATTAAGGCATTACATAAACAACCAATCAGGAAGTGATGAAGAGACCTTTGTGGTCTTCTACCTGCAACTTTGCCATATTGGCATGAATTTCAGTTTGAAAAGCAATCTGCAGAAGAAGAAATCAATTACAAATAATTTAAAATAATAATTACCATTGCTAATTTGGCAATCACTTTGTGGACATTCATGAACAGTTAATAAGGATGACATTCCTTGAATTGCTATTATTCACTGTGCTCCAGCATTTGCCTTCCTCCCACAGGAGGTCTGATGCTTGATTAGCTAATGTTTTGGATTGATCATTTGAAAATGAGTAGTTCTGTTAAGAGCTAAGTATTTATACCAGCTTGGAGTCCAATAACCTCTCTGCAAACTAGAATTCCTTACATGGTGATATAAAGAAATCAGATTTTTGCTGAACCCCACACATCCATTCCTTCCTCTCATGCAAGGAGACTCCCAGTATAATGTGTCTGTCTTCATCTGGAATCCTGTATGATGCAATTGTTGGATTAAGAATTCTGAGAACTGTATTCGGATCCCCAGCCTGCCATGTGACCTTGTGCCAGTCACTAGAGGTGTGCATAATGAAATTTCTAAGCCAAAGATATACATGGAAATCACTGTTTTGAATAATTTCCCTGCTTTTCCAGAACAGTAACACACATTCAAGATGCTTGGGAATTACAAAAACCCTACCGCGGAAAAATCCATTTTGTTATTGTTCTGGTGTTTACCAGCCATACAGCAAAACCATATATTTTTCTTTTATTCGACTGATTTCCTCAACAATGGCGTTTCTCCCTTCTAATCAAACCCTTGCAAGGGAGGAGCACAGATCACATCCAGCCAATCACAAGCAGCAGAGAGCTGCTTAATCTTCCCCCCTCCTTTGTGGGAATTTTCCTCTGAAAGTATAAAGTCTGGAGAAACCAGAGGCTGTAGAACTGGATCCCTTGGCCCAATTTGCTTGAAACTTGGATGGTCTTTAATGGACAGGGAGTTTTCTCCATTATTCCTCTGCATTTTTGGTGCCATTTGGTTGAAAAACAGACTTCCCCGCTCCTCCCCTAATACTCCACAAGGAATAATGGAAAAACTGCTGTTCTTCTTCCTTACTTTGTTAAACAAACAGCCCACAACAAAGAAGTATGGCAAATGGAGAGTTTTCAGTGGAAAGGTTAAAAAAAGGATTGTCAGTCACTGTGAAAGCAGGAAAATGAAATTAGTGCAGACAGGGTTTTTTTTTTTAACGCTGTTGCCCTTCCTGAGCTCTTGTGCTCAGCTGCCAACATTTTAGGAATCAGTAGAGAGCAGTGCAGCTGCTCAGTGAGGGACCTACTTTGGGGGTCTGGAGAATGGACTCTTGTTGTTTGATCTACTTAAAACTGAGGGGTTCTTTAGAGTAGAGGGAAGGCTTTGTTCTGTGCAGATTTGGTGCCATTTTCTTTATAAACACCTGCCCCAGACCCTTAAATAAATTCCCCATTGAAAATAGTGGTTCTGAAGAAAAAACACATACATTTGATTTGAAAACCAACAATATCCTACCTGGAAATAAACAATCACAGTAAAAATCCACCACAACCAGCACCACCCGGAAGTCTGGATCAGAAATTATAATAATTTTTTGGGTGCACATCCGTACCAGTCACTGTCACTTAGTCTGTCCTACCTTATGATGTTGTTGTGAGGATAAAGTGGGAAGAATGATATACACAGCCTTGAGCTCCTTTGAAGAAGGTTGAGATTAAATGTACTAAACAGATCTTTCTTCCCTCGCAAGAAACCTTCCTCCAATGCAAAAAGCCTTGCTCTGGAGGAAAGAGGTATATTTTGCCACAGCGAATCTCTACCGTTGGCAGAACAGATTCACTGGTTTGAATCCAGCAGAACAGTTCATGGAAGGAATTGGAAGAGAACATCTTCCTCTACCTTTTCCTTTCCCAAACAGCCTGCTATTCATCCCTAAACTCCTATATGAGAATTGAGAGAGCCTCGAGCAAAATGCACTTATATGACAGGGCCCTGTAGCAATAATAGAGAATCAGGTAAAATCGCATCTTTCTCCCTCTTCTGCTCACAGCTAGTGTCACCAGAGGAGGAAGAGGAAGCTGATCTGGCCTGATTACCCTTCACTGATGCAAATCCCTGCCCTGTGGTACATTTTGCTTATGATGCTCTCCCAGTTCTCACAGCAGAGTTCTGGGACAAACAGCAGGCTACTTAGGGAAGGGGAAGGCAGGGAAATCTGTGCTCTGCTCACTCCTTCCATGAACTCTCCTGCTGGATCCAACCTATTGTGACAATCACAGTCTAAATTAAGATTCAGCTTCTTACTTGGTTTTCAAAGAATCTCTTTAGCTTTTCAATTTTTTTTTAAGAATGAAAATTCTAGCCACGTTGGTGCAGACGTGAAATCATGTCCCTCATTTCTCGTCAAAACTCACCATTCTGGAACAGAGAATTTTCCTGGTGGTCAAGAGCTGCAACCTTAAGTCCCTCCAATCCTGATGATTAAGATATGAGTTTTCATCTTTGTGTTATACTTATGCTAGCCCTGATCAACAACTAATAACACAAAATCTGACATACATGTAATGGATAGCAGAAATAGCCTTGTCAAAAAGCACAGTCATTCTACTGTTCATAATAATGGAGTCTGTCTCTCTCTCTCTGTGTTTAAAACAGCATTGGCTTTACTCAGCAAGGGGCTGATCTTCCACTTTGTTTTTAAAAATATCCCAGGAAAGGTTCTTGAAATGTTGAGGCAATGGAGGAGTAGCCTCACTCTTTTCCAACCATTTTAAAAAGAGTTGGTTCTCCAACATTATGCTGATAAAACAATTAGGGCACAATCACAACCTCTCTGAGAACCTTAGTAGAAGTTTTTAACAAGAAAATTAAAGATAAAGCCTAACAAAATGATGTTGCCATGGAGTTGGAAAAGGTCTGGAGTTTGTTACTTACAATGCACAGGCATCAGTAACAGGTGCTCATCACTTTTATGCCTCTATACTTCACATGCCCAAAAGAATCCTCCTGCTTTCTGTTGGAGACAACAGTGCAAATATGTGGTGCCTGTATTCTCCAAGCAGCTGCAATATGTGAGGTTGTATTTAATGTTGATATTAACAGTGTGAGCGAATGGCCACTAAATATGAAGCTCATTTGGAGTTCTGAAGATTTATGATCACTGGACTTACATATACTTGCATCGTATAGGTAGTTTGGATTTGGAGGCTGCCATTTTCTATTATCCACTTCTATATAATACAGTGGCTATGTACTAACAATACAATTTATGTTGGTTGTTGTATATGTTGAGAAGGGGGGAGGGTGAGCGCCTGAGATGATCAATGAAATTTGGTGCTTGGTCTCAATTCATCCCTCTCTGTGATCTGTTGACCAATTAAGAGAGGTCTTACAGAACGGACTTTTCTCAGCCTTGGAGTCACAACCCAAAAGCGAAGCATAAAAGGATCACCAAGAGCCATGACTTCTGTTTTCAAAGCTATTTTCTGAGCTGCAGTAAGGGCATCAAGATTTACAAAAGGGCCTCGAGCTCAAAAGACTGAAATGATTGTTTTAGAAGACACTCGATCTTGGCAATCTTTAGTTTTCTATGACTCTGACACTTCCCTTTGTGAACAAATGGCTCTTTGCCTGCACTGTTTGAAAGTGTGAGCATTATGTTCTGGTTGAGAACATGTTACAGTGTTGTTAACAGCCTTGTTGTTCCATAGAGCATTTCATAATTTCTTTAACAGCAGCCAGTCTAGTGAGTAAATACAGAGTAGCAGACTTTTCTAGACACAGTGTTTACTTGGTGCTTTGCAGTGGCTCTGAATGAGTCATTAAGGAGAGTTGTTTAAATAGCAGATTATGGGCTCTTCAAACACATGCTAACCACTTGCTAGGCTATCATGGGGGAATCTCATCAGCTAATAGACTTCTACTGGCAGATGCCTTTGTAACCAATCCCAGTGCAGTAATGGGTTTCCAACAGAGTTGGTAGTTTCTGGGGAGGGGCACATATATTGGGAGGGGACCACTAAGTAAATGGGATCACTAAGGATTTGTTTACTTGTTTGTTTATTTGAGATATGTAAATCCTGCTTTCCACCTACCGGAGAAACAAAGCAGCTTACAAAAAACTAAAAATAAAGTTTAGACAAAATACAAAGAAAAAAAAGTACAACTTCCACTCCAGGGCAACAGATTGTGAGTCAAGAGGAAAATCCTGTTGCCTCCTGCTCTTTGCCCCATGTCAAAGGCTCATGCCTCTGGCCACACCTGGCTAAATGCTGGCAGCAGAGGGCAGAGGTTCAGCCTGGACCTCATACAGCTGCCCATACTATCCAACCTTTCCTCTCCTGATGTAGGAATGGGATCATTATGTGGCTGAATCCACACTTACTGGCATAGCGCTGAACAATCAGAATGATAGTGCCTTCCTGGCGCTTTTCTGACATCATCGTGCCATGAGAGCAGCATTGTGGCGCAATGATGTCATAAAACACGCAAGGAAGAAGCTATCATTCCGACTTTTTAGCACTATGCTGGTAAGTGTGAATTCAGCCTAAGACTCAGCATCAAACCACTTCCTTCCCTCTCCTTTTTACATAGAATCATAGAATTGGAGGGGACCTCCAGGGTCATCTAGTCCAATCCCCTGGACAATGCAGGAAATTCACAAGTCCTTCCCCCTACACCCCAGTAATCTCAGCTTCATGCCTCGAAGATGGCAAAAAAACCTCCACAATCCCTGGCCAAACTGCCTAGAGAAAATTGTTTCTAGACTCCAAAGTGGCAATCAACATTACCCTGGGCATGTAAAAAAAAGCCACAAGAATTAAGCACTGATGTAACCCTTCCTGCCCTCCCTCTCATGATCTACCTAGGTTCACAGAATCCACATCGCTGATCTGAATCAGCATTCTTGTCAGATGACCATCTAGCCTCTGCTTAAAAACCTTCAAAAAAGGAGAGCCCACCAACTCCCGAGGAAGCCTCTTCCACTGAGGGACTGCTCCAACTGTCAGGAAGTTCTTCATAATGTTTAGCTGAAAACTCGGCACATGGCCATACATGCTCATGTCCAGGGGCACTACAACAGAACACTGGCCATCACTTGGAATGATAGCCTCACATACATCACTCCTTTTTGTATCCAGTTGTCATTTCTTCCCCAGGGTCCGGCCTCCAATTACTCATGATTCAGGGCAGGTGAGAGAGGAGCAGTTTGGGAAGAATTTTCAGTTTTCAGAACCCATCACTTACATATGCAGTTACATTCATATCTTTGCGGACACCGACTTGATGACTTTCACCATTTACTTTCTAAAATATGTATGCCTAAAACATATTACATGTATACCTAAGAAAGCAATACAAAGTGGCTCAAAGTGTACAATCCTAAGCAAAATTACACTGAAATGAGTGGGCTTAGAAGGGTGTAACTCTGTTTAGGATTACACTGAAAACGTGCAATGTACTGAATCAGATCAATGATGTGTTCACAAGTGGTCTTTTGGTAATGTTTTGAAATGTTTTCCGTTTTTTAAAACTGTCTTTACAAATTATAAGGCAACACCAAATTCCATACAACTTGAATAAATGTGGAGTCCCCACATAGACTATCCCAGATCCACTCAGTCATTGAAATACTCCCATTGAATTAAACAGATTCTCAGATTTTTATCAATCCATGCAAATCAATGGCACTTTTAAATTAAATTTTATTGATTGTCTAGTAGGAAGCCAAGTATGTGTTCATTTTCATTGATGGAGATTTTCTATTGAATTCTGAAATGCATATTCTGAAAATGTAAACAACCACCTCTGCTTGAGAATAAATGCAAGTTTAAGATGGTTGTGAATTATCCAGTCATTCATAATAGCACCTTTGTTTATTCCTTACATATGCTGTGTTTCTTTTGGATTAAAATAACAAGGTAATGATGTTGTGAGATTTGAGTTTTTTATGTCATCACATATCAAGTTGATGATTTTACTGAAGTTCTTGAAAGGGAGACTGTACACTTATATAATTGTCGATACTACTGAAAGCATCATGCTCCTTCACAAATTTGCAAACTGTTGTTCCCTTCAGTATTTTCAATACTATTTTGATATTCAATACTGTTTCAATATTTTTCTATATATTTTCAAAGCATCTTCTGCACAAGTGTTCAAGTTTTTGCTGTTCAGTATTGATATTTAGGATTTTATTTGTCATATCTTAACATTCTGAAAGTCTGGTGGACATTGGGCTCTGCAGGAAAAATGTCTACACCTTGCATTGGATAGTTCTTTTTGTTCACAAATTTCCTTTTTTTCCTGCATACACACACATATGCCCAGACACCTACAAACGTATCTGCCAACCAACTTACCACTTCATGCATCTGAAAAATGCATCTAGCCCATGAAAGCGTACACCTTAATGAAAGTGTTAATTTTGAGGTATCATAGGATTCTTCATAGTTTTGATATGAAAGCTATTTGAAATATTTGTTTTTATCCCTTCGAGTCCTGTTTACATCCCTTCACTCCTGTTTCAATAGCCATAGTTTAACCAGAATACTAGACATGACTAGGGTTTCTGTTACTATTAATGGTTGGCCAATCTTATTGGTCTGGTGGGGATCTTCCATTTTCCACTGCATACATAATTCTGTTTTTCTAGATCTTTTATCTTTTTATTAGTACTTAGGTCAAAAAAAAATACTAGACGTCTCAATGAACTGAGACATATGAAATATCTCTGTGTGCTTTAAGGATGGTAGGTTATCAATCTGATCTTAGTTTAGTTTAGTTTATTCAGCTTAACAGCCCATAAGATAGACACTATAACAAAGCTTAGGAATTAAAAATAACAGTTAAATAAAAGGTTGCTATATCCATAATGCAGCTTTTGCAAAGGCTACTCATTAATAGTCTTAATTTTAAGGAATCGGGAATGTTCGAATGCTTCAATAGCCATTTTTAAGGAAGCTCTCTCTTTTGGACAGTGAAAGAAGATATGGGACAGCAAGTCAAATTCAGCCAAAGGGCAATCACAGAAACACAGGTCCAAGGGCATCTTGAAGAAGCAGCCCTTCATCTGGGCTGTCAGCAATCATATATGACTGCCTCAGTTTTGGAACTCCCAGCATATTAAGGAAATGAGGCAGGTCAAACTGGGGAGAATATTTAATTTCCACATTGAGCGGGAAGCATTTTTGTGCAGCATCCTTTTAAAGGGAATCCCAGTCCTGCTTAAGCAGCTTCTCCATAAGTAGTTCTTGTCTTTTCTCTGTTAAAACACTTGGGTTCCGTGAACCTAATTTGTTTATTTCTTCATCCACAGTTTTGTTCCACCTTAACCAACAATGCTCTCGGGCTGCTGATTTCGTGAAGATTGGAAGATCTTCGGAGTTTTGCAGTTTGTATTTAAAGTTTACTATGGCTTTCCAGATCAATGTTGAGATTTTTGGAAGGTCCAATTTGAGTCATATGACTGTGGAGGGTTTCTGTCATACATGGTGGTAGAACAAGTATTTTCCAGAAGAAGGTTAATTGGAGCTTGTCAAGTTGTTCTGTTGAGCCCAGGAACCAAAACAGGGAACCATTTGGAATGTGTGGTATCGCAAGAGCCTTGTATGCTTTCAAAAATTCTGGTACTTATTGAGCAACTTGGATAAAGAAGGATTTCCTTAAGGCCGGTAGAGCTAAGCTGATTTTCTGTTTAAGATGTTGAATATGCTTGGACCAAGATAAACTTCCATTCTTAAAGCAAATAGAGAAATTTCATATATGCTCTTCAAGTGGCTTGTGATATGATAGGTTGTATGCAGCTACTCTTACACTGATGAATAAAATGGAACTTGGTATTTATGAGAACTGATTTCTGATAGCAGTTTGACATAATCAAACCTTGGCATACTAGAAGTATCAACTGGAAGATACTCCAAATCCCATGAATATCAATAGCACCACTCTTAAGTAAGTGTGTTGAGGGTCATGACTTTGGTAAATGCAGATGTACATCATGGTGCAAAGCTATAAGAAGAAGAAAGAAGGGCAGTGTTCTATACAACCCTAATATTTATAGTTTGGCACACAATCTAATAGCAAAGAAAATGTCCTAAGGGTGCTTGACAAAACTCTCATGCTGAAGGCTATATAAACTGCTTGAGTGGGAGACCCTCTGTGGATGATGTGTGAGCTGCTACAGGCTTGGAAGAGGGGGCCAAAAGAGTAGTAATAAATAATATTCCACTTAATGTAGAATGAACCCCATTTTGGCTGGTCTAGATCATAGTACCAATAAAGTACACCAATGGGACAATGGCCATGATCCTAAGCATACTTCTGTGTAAACATTGTTAGGTAAATGTAGGTAAATAGGTCAAAATCTAAGTGTGTACGTGTAAATAATTTCTCAATCAGCCTTTTGAAATAAACATTGGAATCCATTTTTTTTTCATTTGTATGGCTCAGTTCACTTAAGTATGATAGTTTTAAAGACTTGGGTGTTTTTTTCCCCAATCTTTACAAAAATATCCCAAAGAGCAGGGAGTTACTGAAATTGCAGCATGTTCTACCTGATGACAGAACACTAGATCTACTTTACTGTAAAACAGATCAATAATCATTTTGGAGCACATGAACAGATGTAATATTTTATCTAGTGTACCTCAGACTTTAAGTAGAATTTGCTCCAAGCAGATGCTCTGATGAGAAGAGGTGGGGGTAGGTCTCAGCAGTTTTCAAGTTTCATCCAAATACATAACTCAGAAATTAGCCTCAGAGTGGTTTTTAATTAGTCACATTGTTAACAGCCACTAGGAAAACCAGTTCTCCAGGGATTTCAAGGGTTCAACATACAATTCTTTAGCTGAACCTCTAGTACACTTCTGATTCTAGAGGGAAGATGGCAAGCATTATGCTAAGTCATCATTAAGAATTTACGTAGGTGAACAGTTAGTTTGGAATAGATCAGAAGTAGGGATCTGCAGTGGGGAAATAATAAATCAAAATCTGTACTGATTCTCATTTCTTTAATGTACTTTATAACTAATCCAATCACTAAAAATAACTAGTTCAGTAATCTCCAGAAACCTTCACAAATTGTGTTTATTCTACCACCTTGCTGTCTGCTTTTTATAACTGTATGAGGTGAGGGCACCAAGTGGGGAAGCAAACGTACAGAGTGACTCAAGAGAGAGTCTAGTTGATAGGGACATCTTTTAGCCAGCAAAATTAGCAGGTGTTTCCTTCCCACTGAAGAGAATAATCTTCCTCACTGGCAAGTATAACTCACTGTACACTTTCTACCAATCATTGCATTGAGTACTGTCATGGATCTCTAATTTGTAGCAGAAGCAGATAGAGTTTTCTTGCTCCTGTTTTCTCTCTTCTGGACTGTACCTGCCTGCCTCTGGGCAAATGTTTTGCTTGTAATATCTGAAAGCAGGTGTTACAGACTGGGTGAGGGGTACAGAGTCAGATGTACATCCTTATTATCCTGGAGTAGACAAGTGCATCTATGGGGGAGAGATACACATGTTTTGTTTGTACACTATAGGATGCAGGCACTGATTGTTTATTTCTCTCCTCTCTGCTTGCAGTCTATATGGCTCCTCCTACCCACCCACCCTGGCAGTGTACCCACAGGGAAGAGAGGCAAACATATTGCTTGTACTCTCTGGCAGAGAGGCAGGATCCTGCAGAGTAGCCTGGGAGTGAGAGAGGGAAATTCTAATCCCACCAGACATAAAGCACTGCAGACCCAAACAAATGGGTTGCTGGAGGCGATTGATGAAGTAGGATCTAAGATCTCTCTTTAAATGGAAGATCAGTAAGAATCAAATTTCTCTTGTCTTTAAATTTACGTAAAAGCAGCTGTGCTGATTCTTGGATGCATCACCTCTCCCCTACGACTATTATCTCTAGCAGTAAAGAGGAAAAGACTGGCAATATCCTGTTCACATATAAAGAAAAATAGGACGTACTTTTAAACAAAGCTGAAGCACTTAGGTAAAGGGAGCCAGTCACTGAAAGAGAGAGAAGCTGGTAGAAAAAGCTGAAACCAAGCACAATAAAGTACAGGGTGTTATGTGTAGACATGGGCACAAACAGCATTACAAATGGAAAAAAAAAACGAACAGGCCGCTCGGCTGCTCGCGAACGGACTGTTCATGAATCGTGATGCTCCATTCCAGCCGAACAGGTGGTCGTCGCAAGCCTTGTTTGTTAAGCATGCCCTGACCAATACTTAACACCAGTTATTATAATGTCAATAATAATGAGGGATATGGCTTTGCAAGTCTTTATCAAATGATGTCATGGTCATGTATTTCCATCCTAAGATGTTGAAGAATCCAGCACATACATGGTTTTGCTTATGCATGCAAAAGGTGTGCATGGGGAAAGAAGTTGGGTATTCCACCATGAATAAAAGGGGCACTTGCCACACTTGTTCCATGTGTGGGTAGGTAGCTGTGCTGGTCTGCAGTATAACAGCAGGATTTGAGTCCAGTGGCACCTTAGAGACCAACAAGATTTTCAGGATATGAGCTTTCGAAAGTCAAAGTTCACTTCTTCAGATAACAATGTGCCAAACATAGATCCATGTTGTGTTTGTGACACCACAGAAAAGCAGTTTTCTTTTGGGAAACTAATGAAAGGATTGGGATCCTAGGGAAAGACCTACCTTTTCCTTCCTTTGAAAGGAGACTAAATCATCAATTGCAATTTGGGTCATATACATAAACATATATCCATCTCTGTATTACCAACAACTTCATACAATTCTCCTTGCTATTACTGTATTATACACTCGCACATCTACCTGGAAAACTTTTTGTAGTTATCACTTACTACAGCATAAGTATTAAAGGTGCCTTTCTGTACATAAATAGTATTAGTAACTGCACATCTTTTTAAATCTTGGCCCTTCAATTCGATATTTTAAACCTCTATTTTTGCATCCTTGGCAGATTCTGAAAGTGCTCCATTTATGAATTAGCAGCTCTTTCAGCTGGCCTAGATTTTTTTGTAGATCTGTATCATGCAGTCCAAAATTGTTAACGTTTCATGGAGATATACACCACGCTTCACTTTTGCCAAAAAAATTCTCAGGTTTTTGCTTCTCTTCATGGAAGATGTAGCTTTTTATCCCCCTCTAGTGGCTGCAACATTTATACAGGTTATCAGCCTCTTTGGCATCCAACCATGCACGTTAGCTGCTGACCTACATATGCTGCTCTCTGTGAAAGTCAAAATCTGAAGACGTTCTAAATGTAGCTTCAAAACTTTGAAGACTGGATAGATAGAGAGCAAAATTATTCATCTCCAAGTTTAGATAAAATTCAGTGTAAATATATGAAGCTGCCTTGTATTTAGTCAGACCACTGGTGCATTTGGCATTGCCTATTCTCACGGGCAGCAGCCCTTTAGGTCCTCAGGCAAACACATATGTCTTCCAACACCTGCTACCTGAGAGCCTCTAATTTGTAAATGGCAGTGATTTAACTCAAGACCTTCTATATGCCAACGGATGTGCGCTACCACTGAACTGGGCTCCCTTCCAGCTGATGTTGTTACCCTAAATGGGGGTCTCCTTATGAGCTGGGGGAATTAGCATGTAAGGAGAGGCAACAAGTGGGGTAGCTGCGAGATCCTCCTCCAATTTTCACCAGGTCCCTTCCCTCAGAGGACTCTTGAAATGACCATGCAGGTGTATAACAAAAATGAATTTATTAAAGGAATACCAAAATAAATCATACAAGAACATATACCATACACATACAGAGTTTCCTCAGAAAAGCAGGGAGGAGTTTGGATAGAGTTTCTGGTTTTCTAGGTTATAGTTAATAGTCCAGCATCCCATGCTGAGTGGCAAGAAGGGAAAGAAGGCCCAAACATGCCGCCTGATGGTGTGCATATGTGGATCCAAAGGGCACACACACTGAATGGGGCAGCAGACAGTCCAGTTATACTGTGGAAAATACCCTGGGGCAAGAATTGCCATATTCATAAGCTGCCTTAATATTGTGAGGGCAGGTCCGACCACTTACATTATAAACAGTTTTATAGCTGTTAGTGTTTGCTTAAATTACTCAACTACAAATAAGAAAAGATTTTCTGCCACATCTGGTCCAGCTTACTATATGAAGCAGCAAACAAAGGGCTGGTCGCATGTTACCGTTTTGCCCCTTCTTTTCCCTACCAAGGGTTAGCCATCTTTCCTTACCTTCAAGAAGATGTGCACAGAAGGTCTTAGGTCAAACTCAAGTTAAAATGGTCTTTGGTAGCATATGATGAGGAAAATTTCTGCTGGATAGCTACTATTAGATAGCTACAACTAATCAGGTAGGTAATACTGTGCTAGGGGATTTGGGGGCTGAAATTGCAGGGCTGAGAAATTTTAATTCATCCCTAGGCACAATGTATATTTTGCAATGGTAGCATCTATGGACAATCTATATTTGCAGAAGAGCAATACACAGGCATATTCTAAATTAGCAACACAGCCACCCTAATAAAGTTTTAGTTTGTCCAGGACAAACCTATACAAATCCCACAAGAACATGTATTGAGTAGTATAGATGAGACTGAGGGATGTAATGCACAGACTAACCAAGCATGTATGAGTGAGAATGTATAGCGCAGTTTCAGCTGAAAGACCTGTGCACTCAAACAGTGCAATCCTAAACAGAGTTACTCCAGTCTAAGCCCATTGAAGTCAATGGGCTTAGCCTGGAGTAACGCTGCTTAGGATTGCACCGAAAACTATGCTGAACCACAGACCAAAAATAACTAAATTGTCCTTATATTGGGAAAGTGCATGGATTTCTGGTGAATTATTTCTTAATTTGTCATAACTGTTAGAGCTTTAGAACCTTAAATTAGAGATTTACACCTGGAAGATTTTTTCCATCTTTAGCAGCCTAACTGTGGTATAATGAAGGAGTCAGATAACAACACTGCACAGTACTGAGTGATCCCAGGGGAAAGCTACACAGCAATACATTCTGTGTACAAGCTTCAGTACTATGGCAACCTCATGAAATGGGATTTAAAGGGACAAATGAAGACAGTAGCCTTAATTAAGGCATCAAGGGATATAGTGGGTCATGCGACACAGTGGAGAAGATAACGGTGCTTTTTCAAATCAGTGTATGTTACCTCTGCCTTTCAAATCAGCCTTAGGGTTGAGTTGGTTCAAGACACTGAAAAATATAATAGAGACCATTTCTTTGCCAGAGCTCAGCGGTAAAGTACATGATTCACATGGAGGAAGCACCAGAGTCCAGTAAAAGGATTTCAGGAACTAGATGTTAGTGAAGATATTTCTTTTTCTGAAAGCCCCAACTGGAACAGATGGCGGCATTCAGAAAGCCCTGGAACAAGCTCAGCCAAGTAGCCCCTCCTATGATAGCATTGCAAGATCCATTTAGCAAGACTTGGGCTGTGATAATAATGATGGGGTCGCCCCTGTTAGATGACCTTCCCCTTTGCCATCACCACCTTGGCCTGGGTCCAAGCAGAGCAGACCCCGAGGAACTGCTAGAATTGCTTGGTTCAGCTTTCTCCTGGCTACCAGTGGCTCTCTAGGGAAGTGACCCATTAGGAATTTCCCCAGTAAATTAAGGGGCCAGTCCTCTTCTATCAAATAAAGCAGATAATACTACTCTAGGTAGGTCTCACTCTGGCTTCATAAGTGACTGATGTGCTTGCAAAACTATAGTGTTTCTTTTGTATCTCCTGCATGAAAGACTGAGAAAGCACATCAGAAACTCACAGTCCTTGAACAGAAGATGACAAAGAATCTATGGAAACAGTGTAAGATGCCACTGTGTTTTGGCAGCTCATTGAAAATCACAGCTGCCTTTTTTCCTCTTGCTTATGGACCTCACAGATTGGCCTCTGTAGCAATGTGATGTCTAATCAACCTAAAAACTGTGTTATTTGTGTCACGGGGAAGCCTCACAACATTGCGGCAATTAAAAATATCTTTGTGCCTGTACTTAAGTTCCCATTGCAAGATCTATTCAAGCTCTTGAAAACAGATCATAAATTTTACAAGAGTGGAACAGCTGGAGTTGGCATCAGGGAGTACGGTTGTTTTGGCTCACAGATACAATAATTCCATGATAATACTAATAATAAAAAACTTTCCTGACACATGCCAGTTCCATGAGTGCCTTTCTAGTTACGTTTGCCTCATTTTCCTAGAAATGTTTGGATAAATTTCATGGAACAACATTATTTGCCACAGTTTTTCCATTAGGTTGGAAATTATTTCTGAATCTTAAAAAGGAGACATCTTTGATCTGTAGGTCTGAAGCTAGCCTATATTATTGCCTCTGCAAATCAGAATAATTTCTCCCCTAATGAAGAAATTATCTATGAAATGAACAAATTTCATAAGACCTGAGACTAAAGTTGTTACTTGTTTGGCCAGGCTTTAGATATTTTGCCTAAGCTGAAAAACTGGAGTTCATCTGAGCATTTTCAAGAGAAACACAAGGTATATATCAATCTGCTTAATCTGTACTAGAAATAATGGATGATGAAATAGTGGATGATGAAGTTAAATTTTCAGGAAACACATCCATAATCCAAGCTGAAGATTGATATGAAGGTGGTAGAGTACTAGGCTTACCATTCTCCCTGTCAGGATGGGAGATCCCGTGCTGCCACTGGTCTGCCAGTGGGAGCTATGTCCCAGTATGCTGATGTCACTCCCCATGCACCCAAAAGTGACATCAACACATCACCAGGGGAAGCTGGGCAAACTCTAGAATTTGGAGAAAACTCTATAGTTTTACCCAAATACCAGAGCATCTCTGGTATCCCTTTATGACACATTGACATCACTTCCAGGCACATACGAGTGAAGTTAGTGCATCACCAGTGATGTAATAATCTTGCTAGTGAGCGCCCAGTGACACCAGCAAGTCCCCACTCCACTGGTTGCCAGGAGGAATCATCTGGCCTATACTAATCATATGATCCTACCTAAAATCCAGTGGGAAGGTGCTTCATCCATTTTCAAACCACGTAGGGTGTTTTGATGATTGAGATTCCCCAGCCCCCCCCCCCCCAACTGGTCAAACATTATTGAAAAATGTTTCATTTTATCTTTATCTTTATCTTTATCTTTATTAATGACTTGGATCCCATGGAGTCTTCACCGACATAAGGAATTTCCATCAGTGGAGTAAGACTCCCTCCTCCTCCTTCCCCTCCTGCTGCACTTTAAAATATACCCCACCCCACAAATGCTGATCCTAAGAGACAGTGGGAGAGTTGGAAGTTTGCAGAAGTGGGGAGTCAGCAAAAATTCCCCCAGCTGTCAGTAGAAATCTTCTGCTGGATCCAACTTCCAATATTTATTGTCTGGATTTGAAGCGCCAAGTTTTAGAGGTTCAAATACAAAGTGATGAATGATACTAAGTAGCAATGTCTCCAAATTTTTCTTTTTGTTGTTTTGCATTAACAAACTACTTTCAGTATGAATGAAATCCAGTGTTATGTGATACCGGGGAAACCCAAGGCTAGACTGCTACTCAGCCATGAAACTCACTGAGTGATCTTGGCCAATCAGTACTTCAATCTACCTCACAGGGCTGTTGGAGGATACAAAGGAGGGGAAGTAGAATAGTGTTGACTGTTGTTCAATTGCTTTCAGGGAGGGCAGGACAGAAATCTATTAGACCTTTGTCTTTATGCCTGCATATTTAAGAAGACGTTGCAATGAGCTGAGTGGGTTTTATGCATAAATAAGGGCACAGAAGATTGCTTTCCTTTTATACAAGCCAGCATGTCTTCAGTGGGGATTCTTCCTCAGTCAGTGTTAATTTTGTTCTGCCTTGTGTGTCCTCTGTCTTTTTTATGGTTATTTTTTTTTTGCTTCAGTACTTGCCTTTTCTGAAATGTGTCTAAATGTCATACCCTTCCCTTTCTTCTGTAGTTTTGGCTTTGGGGGAAAAAACCCTAAAAGTGATCTTAATCCTTTGTCCCGCATTACACAAGGAAAATTTCACCATGAGTGCTGGATGTAAGCTAATGTTACATGAGCACTAAAGAAAAGAATCTGGATGGTTTTGGCTTGTCTGGAAAGCCTTTATTGTATTATTTCTACTTTTGCTCATAAACATCTGTAGGGAAATCCATCAGGAGCATCAGCTCACGTCAGACAGAGGAGCTGTGCAAGATCACATTTGTGACTTTTGATGTCTCTGTTATCCTTATCTTGTAGCTGTTTACATGCCATTTAATTTGCTTTTTGTGACAGCAAATAGCTAAACATCAAGTTACCTTTTTGATTCAATTTTACATGATTTATGGCTGTTAAGAGTTAATAGTCTGCATCTGCAGAGTCTGCTATATTATATATTTTCTGTCAGTGCTTTTAAAAAAAATCTTGTGATGTGACTCTGTACTATATAAATATCCTTTATGCTTTACACCATACAGCTCAAAAAATTAAAAGCTGTTCTCATTGTTGTATCGCCTGATTTAAGGTTCATTCCTGTGGTTGGTAAGCAACACAGGGGAAAATTGGAGGGTCTTTTCCTCACTCCTTCTTGTACTCCATGCACCCAGATTCATGGCCCTTGCTCCTCCCTATGAACTAGTAACTTCATAAGCACATGGCCTGCTCTTGGAAAGAGGCAGCACACTATGGGATGGCACATGCCACAAAGGGAGGGGCAGAGGATGCCAAGTTATTGGGCCCAGTCTGATCTTTTGCTATGCATCCAGCATGACAAACTATGCAATCCTATGCAGAGTTACTTTAGTCTAAGCCCTTTGAAACCACAAGACTTAGGGCCAAGCTACAAGTGACAAATGACACTTGAATGGCAAGTGTATTTCTCCCTGTTCACTTGCGCTCCACTCGATCCACTTGTCGTTCAAGTGTCATTCGTCACTTGTAGCTTGGCCCTCAGACTGTGACAATTGGGTTGCACTACAAAGCTTTCATACCATACTCTCTATCATACAGAACAGGATTCTACCCAACAGCTTTCTGCTTGAGAGGCCTCAGTAACAACCAGTTTTCCAGATCATGGTTTCTCTTGTATACTGCATATATTTCTTCATATCTTTTTATTTTACTTTCTCGCTGCTCTAAGAAGGGATTCATAGCCACATTCATAGAATGTTTGAGACAGGTGAATAAACCACAGAGAAGAAAAATGAAGTGTTATTAATGTTTGGAGAACCACTGATACTGGAAGATAGAAATACTAAGTACTATTGTATTCTCATTATTAAATATATCAGTATTCTCTTTCCTATTAAGTACATCGAGTTTCCCCTCTAGCTGATGGAAACAGAATTATTTCCAGTGTTTTTATTGAAATTTTTTATTACATTTTCTTTAAAAATCTAACAATAATAATATAGACCCTGTAATTAAAGTGCCATCAGTAGTTGATAAGTCATGAATGGCAAACTGCATCCAATGAGCCAGCAAAGAGAATAAAAGGGGACAGGAATACAAAGAGCTGTATTGTATGGCCATCATATGGAAATATTAAAAGAAATAAAGAAAACATAATGCCCAGGATAATAAAGTCAGAGGAGTGCTTTTGAGATTTATGTTCAAACCGCTATCTGTGAAAGAGAGATCTTGAATCACTGTAATTACTTGTCCTCTCCTGAACTTTAGGGCAAAACTTCTTGTCTCTGATCTGTTTGCTACTACTCTTCCACTGAATAACTACTTTAATATTCCATCAAGATGATTGTGATGATCTGGGGGGACTGATGTCACTCTGTTTCCACAAAACTGGACACAAGTCTATCCCAGCTTTGGGCCTTGGACTGTATAGGTCCTAAAATCAAAGAAGTATCAAACAACCATTGAGGATTATAAGCAGTTCCTTGGACACTAAATAAGCTCTGACTAGATAAAACACTTGTCAATCACATTTTATCCTACACTTTCTCCAAGCAACCAAGGGTAGCATACATGCTTTTCCCCCTCCCCATTTTATCCTGATAACTTATGACATAAATTCAATTGAAAGAGAAGTCCTTTTCTAATATATGTGTACCAGGAGGCTGTGCCCTACCAATGATGCACCTGATATACTGTATGAACAGAGAATATCCATGTATTCTCCTATTCACATGTAATGCTGCCAACCTGCCCATGGCTTGCCATCTCAGGCGGGTGGCAGTCTTTTGCCTCACTGACAGGATGGAGGCAGAGCTCTAGCCCCACACCCAGGGCTTAGCCTTGGGGGCGGAGTTTTGCAGCATTTGCTGGCCCCTCTGCCCCCGTGGTTCAGTCTTGCCTCGTGCTCGGTGGAGGCAACACCTGTGTGTCTGCTCCCCGGCACGAGGCTTGCGAGGCTAGGAGCGAGGAGAGGCGGCGTTGGATCGGGCTTGGTTCTCCCATTGCTGTGGTGCCGCTGCTCAGGCAGCCTTGCCGCGCCATCGCAGCTTTTTGGACTAGGCTTTCGCAGCTTTTCACCACTGCGTGCCAGCCTCCTGGGCCCGGTTCAGCCTTCCCCCACCCATTTCTCAGGGTCTGTGGGGCAGGCTAGGGTGTTTGGGGGCAAAGCGGCCCATTTTTGAACCCAAAATACTGTCTCTGTCTCTTATTCCGTCTAGTGGGGCAATGGTAACTATGCAGATCAGGGGCATAATTGATAATGTGTACTGCCATTGGTGGGCTCCCATTAACATCTGAAAAGCACTAGAGTGACTGGCCCATGCTTATCCAGTGAGCTTCATGGCAGAATGGGAACTGGAATCTGGGCTTCTAACCCTAGTCCAGACTCTAGCCTTGACACCTTGCTGGCTCTCATGAGGGAAAAAGAAGAGAACTGTATCCTCTGACACGTGGCAACTTATCAAGTTTTAAACAAAAAGAGGCCTTCTCCAATTGGCTACCTCAAATTTTAAAAAGAAGATACCACAGACTGATTTTGTAAGGGCCATATAAAACATGTGCTTTACCACTGAGCTATAGCCCCATGTGTAGGTCTGGTCAGAAGAAAATACCTTTCATTTCAAGAGATAGATCTGCCGGAGTCAAGTGTCCATTTGTGACATGAATGTGGAAGGGTCACAGTTTATCAGGGCACTGTCTTAACGTTTTTCTTTCAGAAGATCTCTTCAGTTTGTGAAAGTTAAAGGGAAAATTCACCTTGTTGTGATTTTTACACCTCAGAACAGCACATGCAGAATTCTTACACTGTGCTTATAAGACTGGCTCAAGAAGAGACACAAGTCTAGGGAAATGCTGTTCATGATCTGGTTATCTAGAAGAGGTTATTTCACCTGTCTGCGCCAAGTGAAGAATCTTTAGCTGCAACCCCTAGTCTCCAATGGCACATTTCCCTCATTTTCGTTTCTGTTGGAGATCTAAAGAAGGGGGCAGGGAAAAATGTCAAGCCGTCACTCGGATATAAGCCAAGCAAATGCTCATGAGAAATTGCAGTGACAAGGTCACTACAGTTGAATTGGGCTGCTGATGCAGCTTTAGCTTACTTAGGGAGGGATTTGAGGATGCTTGTTCAGAGGCTGGGAAAATGAAGCACTGCATGTGGCTGTTTAACCCACACAGAACTCAAAATAACAATTCTCCAGCGGTTCTCCTCCTTCCTCTTTCACTTTGGATTAGTACATTGTTTCTTGAAAAATACAGCAAAATAGTCAAAACTTGTGATTTTAAAACATGAATACAATTCAGATTTGTGATTTTGATCTGTCTAGACAAAACTCCTAAAGATGTAAATAGGTTAGGAGCAGAGAATATACATGCTAATTGAGTTAGATATCTCTCTCCATGAGATCTCTTCTCATTATATTTACCTATGGGTATCTATTATCATTTCTGCCCTTTTTTTAAAAAAATCACCCTTTTAGATGGTAATATACTAGCATCTTGGAGTGTTTAGCTTTCCCAAGTGGAAAAAAGTTATAATGTGAGTATATGATGTCTTCTGGATCAAATCCCACCTTTCTTTACTATAGCGGTTTTTGCTTCAACCACGCAAGGGAATATAATTGGACCCTTACCACAAGAAGTACTATGCTACTGCTTCACTACTACTACCACAGAGGTGGAGTCCATGATTTTCAGATGATGGTTACAGCATGAGTGGGGATACTCAATGAGGATTGCCTGACACAGAGCAAACTTCCTATTATCCTCTCAGTGAGAAAGCTAAATTGCTAAGAGGGTTTTCCTGAACCAAGAAATTCCAGTGGGCTTTTTAACACTCAAATCCTTCTACCAAGGGAAGGCTTCTGAGGCCTTCCTTCCTCAGACAGCACTGCCAAGATTGGCTGTTTGAACTAATATGCCAAGGCTGACTGATACGTAGCTGAGAATCTGTTAAGGGAATCTGTTAAGGGAAATATTGGAGGGGAGGATTCATGAATGGATAAGAACCTTAGCTACAGAAGCTGCCATGGAGGGCTACAGTGCTATAGAAGAGAAATTTAACACTTTCCCTCATTCAGTGTGCCCCCTTTTTAAAAAAAATAACTGCTCTGATTTAATTAAGATTGCCATATTGTCTCTGGGGAAGTGGCATGGGGCAGAGAAGAATTAATTCAACCCCTCTTTTGACAATGCTATGATCTCATTCTATAATTATGCTGCCCTCCATAGCTACTTTTTACAGTTTGGGGATCTGATCATAGGTCTCCAGTATTCTCTAAATTGGCCCTTAAACTCCTCTTGTTCAGATTATTTATTATTTTATTTATTAAAAAGCATTTTTATTCTGCCCTTCTATCCTACAATAGATTTCAGGGCAAGTTACAATAAATTTTAAAACATCAGTAAAAATAGAATGATGAAAATAAAAAATGACAACCTGAAAGAGAGCAGCCCTGAGCCTTCAAATTCTATTAAAAAGGAGGGGGGAAACCTAGCGCAATAAAAATACCATCAAAGAACCAATAGATCAGCAGTCTTACAGTTTATCATAACTTAACCCAACGTACAAAACAAAAATCCTCAAAAAAGGCTGCCTTCAATAGTTTGCAGAATATCACTAAGTATTAGGACATGCACACTTCCAAAGATGCAGCAGTGCTGTGCTAAGCAGCATAGGGGCAAGATGAAATCTCATGGCACTTCAAAGCCATAAGATGCAAAGTGAAGCAATAGCCTCCAGTACCATTTTCTGAGACCTATCTTCCAAGAAGCAATGGAGCCACTGCAAAACAGAGACACCCACATCCAACTCAGCCCTGCAATGCAGGACTGAAGCTATCAACTGCTATTGAGAGATCTACTGGGAGAATCAACAGGAATGCATTTCCTATATCTATTTTCTATCCACAGTCATCCTCCAGGGTGGATAAGGTACTCTGTTCTAAACCTATGCAGAAACCAGGTAGGAATAGATCCAAATCATACCAGGAATCTCTAGAGCTGTGCTGGAGATAATAAGGTGATCATTAAAAAAACAGAATCTCAATTCTGTCACAGTCACCCAGCACTAAGAATAGACAAAGTTCTGGAAGTGCTGAGTGAGGTACCAGGTACATAGGATGGATTCATGATATTCCACAGTGAGCCCCTCCCTACTCATGCTGCTGATTCTGAACTAAGAATGTAGTGGATTCAAATGATACAGATTAACCTTGCCTCTTCTATCTAGTCAGGTCTTGAAAAAATAAGCCAGATTAGTAAGGGATGACATAATATAACATAGGTGACACTAGGGTTGCCATTCCCCTGCTGGGGTCAGGGAATCCTCTGCTCCCCCCTCTACCACTTGCCCCTGCTTACTTGGCTGGTGGGGGAGGCACAGGCCACCAAGGAGCCTGCTCCTCCAGGGGGTGTGGTGAGCTCCCGCGGGCCCAATTGAGCCCTGAATTGGGCCAGATTGGGCCCAAATTGGGCCCAAATCAGCCTGGATTGGGCTGCTGCAGAGCATGGGAGCGCTGCTCTGTTCTGCAGTGGCCCGATTCAGGCCCAGATCAGGTGGCTGCATTGTGCAACAGCACTCCCCCACTCCAAAGCCACCCAAATCGCGCTGAATCAGACAGAATCAGGCCCACTTCAGGCCCAATTCGGCCCCCATCGTGGAGTACGGGAGCGCTCCCAGGGCCGTTGTGCCCTGTGCAATGACATCACTTCCTGGATAATCATTTCCCGGAAGTGATGTTTTCGTGTAGGGCCAGGGGTGCACATGCAAAGCATGTCCAGGGCGAGGTAGGTTCCAGGTCCTCCACCTCCTGCTGGGAGGACAGGGGGACCTGGCAACCCTAGGTAACATTATAAATGGGCCATGAATACTGCTACATGACTTCTGAATATAGAGTTTCATTGACATGTGCCAACTCGGTTGAATGTGTTGGCCCAGTGAGCCTTGTGGTTGGGGTCATGGTTGGGGACCCTGGAGTTCTTAAGGTCTCTGGATAGAACAAACCATAGTGAGCTACAATAACCTGCCTCAAAGCGATCTGCTATCTTTGCAAAAGCAATAGAAACACTTTTATGAAACACACAATTCAAAATGCAAAATGCTTTTCAAAATGCAAAATGCCAATTCATATTGTACAATGTTTAAGGATAAATCGATAACATTACATAAAACAATCACATGGGACCCTACAATAAACCATACAACAATTCATGCTGGTTCAGTCCATTCATAAGACGTTGTGCATGTGCGCTGGTAATCCACCAAGTGAGACAGCAAAACTCCGTGTTCAGAGCCACGAACACGGAATTTTGCTGTCTCACTTGGTGGATTACCAGCGCACGCGCACAACGTCTTATGAATGGACTGAACCAGCATGAATTGTTGTATGGTTTATTGTAGGGTCCCATGTGATTGTTTTATGTAATGTTATCAATTTATCCTTAAACATTGTACAATATGAATTGGCATTTTGCATTTTGAAAAGCATTTTGCATTTTGAATTGTGTGTTTCATAAAAGTGTTTCTATTGCTTTTGCAATCTTCCCTTTGTTCTTTGTTGCACTCAGCAGGAAGAGGTACCCCCATATATTGCTTCAAAGTGATCTTTGGCAAATGGAAAATAGTGTGTGTAACATCAACTCCTGTGACTGGTGGGTGGTATGAATCCTCTGATTTGTCATGCCTCCTATAAATAATATGGATTGGATCCTACACCTTGCTTCTGCTTGTAGTCTTCTTTGTCCATTTTGAAAGTGATCCACTGCTACCTGGCTATTTAAGTTACCAGGGAAATTTTTGATGGGCCTCTCTCCTAGAGGGCCAACCTACCCAGCCCCTGACCTCAGCCCCAGCCCCAGCCTTCTTCCTCTCTCCCTCCTACCCTCTCCTGTGGGCAAAAAAAGCCTGTCTCTGGCCAGCTCAGCTTGTTCCAGACTTTACTTTCTTCCCTGAAGAGAAGAGGTATTTCAAAGGCCATTGACCAGGGAGGGGTAGCAGGTTCCTTTAAAATGCCTCCTCGGGCCACTAGTTCACTCTCTCCCCTGTGTGGGAGAGCCAAGTTCAGGGGGAAAGTGTCAGCATGAGCCTCATGTCTCTTTTTCATGGGAAGAGCTGCACGGAAGTGGTGAGGCTTGTATGCTTAGCCTGCTGCTGCAACCCTGAAGATACAGAACTACTGCTCTGTCAGCCTCTGGCCAGTCCTGCAGGCTGTCCTCTTCCCCTTCTGCCTGGAATTGGTACTCCGCCAGCCTTTCTAGCACTGGCTGCATTTCTATTGCTCTGCTTCCACATACCATAGCTTTGCCTTGGTCTCAGTTTTGAATAGGTAGGTGGGGCAGAAGCATGTACACATGTGCATGTTCATTTATCCAATGCTAGTGCAACTGCAAAAAAAACCTTTACATAGGTTGACTTTTGAACTTTTCAAGCAAGCAAGATTTTGCAAAGCTTAGTGTTTCTTTTCCCCATTTAATATTCCTCTTTTCCATAAAGATAAAGATCTTTCTTTCCCTTCTTTAGGGATTGTTTTACAGCATGTGCATCATTTTATATGGCAGAGTAATCTTACATTGCATCCTAGGCAGGTTTACTCAGAAGATCCAACCGATGAGATTGCCTATTAGCATAGTATAATCTGCTTGCTGCTCTTGAGGCTTCAGGAAACTCTCGTCTGGGTCACCAGAGACCTCATCCTTCAGATGTGGAAGGCCTTGGCATTTCTCAGACTCTAAGCTGTGGTCATTGAACATAATGGACTTCCTGTAACTTGGTTTTGCTTTTGGTCAGAGAGGCGAAATGATACCTTGAGAAAAGAAAACACTTCTAAGCTACTACTTTTGGCTGTGCATAAGACCTACCGAATTTAATGAGACTTACTTCCATGTAAACATGCTACAAGAATTTGGGCAGAACATCTTCTGTATAGCCCTTTAGCCTTTGTTGGTTTAAAATAATGAATCGGATTTTGTTCTGTGAAATTACAATAAACAGTGTTTTTGGTTCTATTTTTCATGCTGCCTCCTTAAGATATTGTTTACAAAATGAGTAAGTTACTTTTAAGATGCAACGACTGACAACAGCAGCTTAGTTTTGTTTTCACATTTTAACTGCAAAAGTGTATCGGGCAGCACCATCTGAATCCTTTTTCTCACAGTTCTTTTGTGCCTTTCCTTTGTAAGCAAAAATGAACACATTCAGCCTTGAGAGAAAAAGGTGAAATCAGATTGTGCTGCCTTTCTTTGGGATAGGCAGTAGAATGTAATTCTTATTTTTTTCCCCTTTACTTTTTCTTCACCCTGAGAAAAATACAAGCAGGAACAGAAACACGTGGGCCAACAATACAGAGAATATACCTTCCGTCTAAATGTTGTTTTTAACTGCTAGCTAAAATGTAAATGGACCTTTTTCAAAAAGCATTTTTATCACTCTTTCAGCAGAATGTAATGTCATTTCCCCATAGAAATCTAGTTCCGTTCCTTGGGGAAAGAATGGGCTTATGGTAATGATTGGAGCCTGTTGCAAGGGGTGGAGGGGAAATGCTATAATACTGTTTTGTCAATGACCTCCTGAATGTTTTATCAATGCATCATCGGTACCTCTCACCTGGAGTCCAAGGGGATAATCAGGGTGAACTAAGTAGAAATCATTTCAAGGGAACTATGGCATGTTAGGCATAACTAATATCTTTTGGGAATAATTCTAATCACTGTAATGTCAATACTGAGTGAATGACATAGAATGTAAAAAAAGAAAGAAAGAAAGACTGCTACAATGTTGTATTCTGGGAAGGTAGGCAAGGAGAAGAATGCAGTATTATATGTACAAGAGGAAAATATTTGTGTCCAAATTCTGGTGAAAAATGATATTGAATCCTGGAAATGTGCCTACATGAAGACAGAAGAAGAGAAAATAATAATAATAAAAAAATCACTATGGGAGATTTCTGCAAACCTCCAGAACAAGTGGAAAAAGCATTCCAATGCCAACAACAAAAGGTATCCAAGTCCCTGAAGTAGTAAAAAGAGATGTCAGCTACCCTGTTATTTGCTGAAGGAAGAAGTAGTAAAAAGTAGGCTGTCCAAACCTTCTTCCCCCCACCCCACACACACAACTTTTTGGCACAGTTGGGCACAGCTCAGCTTCAGAAGGCTGAACAAAACAGCAAAGACTCGCAATTTTATATTTGGTTCTTCTGACCAACAAAGAAGAGCTGACATCTAATGGGAAAGTGCAAGGTGCCTGGGTAGAAAGGGAAGATTAAACGATAAAATCGGAAATTTTATGAAAAGGAAAGTGACAGTGCAGCCAAGTAGAGATGTTAGGTTTTGTTTTGTTTTGACAAGTGGCTTTTGACAAAAGCAGAGACTAAGTCCTGTAGTAAGAAAAAAGTATATGAACTGACGGTTCCAACGCACTAGTGGATTGTATTGGAAGCTCAAATTAGCATACCTGCGCAGCAAGCGGATGGGAAGAATGGCCAAAAATGGATGTTGCTACACAGGGGTCTTTTTTAATGATCTGAAAGCTAAACATATACAGAGAAGGAAGGCCAAGTGCACTGCCACAGCACAAGTATGTTGACCTCAGTCTTTCCCCAAATAATACTTGCTTTATATGACTATGCATTCAATGTTAACTTGTCATATGTTAGCTCTTACTGTACATCCTTTTAGAGTAGCTGTCTTATCTTGCTGACATGACCTTAGATTTATATTTTTTGCATTCCCTTTAAAGTCAGTGAAAACCAGCTTGAATTGAATCTAGGATTCACTAGTTCTGCTAGTTTGACTCAGATGAACAGAAAGTATTATTTCTAGACCTAGGAGTTGTTTAATGTCTAAAGTGGACTTGTATTTTTAAGGAAATAAAAGATCTGCATGGTTACTTGCCTCCTTCTCCCAAAAGCTAGTTGTTCTAAAGGCAAAAAACAGGCAACTTTTTACTTTACTATCCCAAATTTCTGTTCATCTTTACATCTGTCTGTGTGGCCACATACGAGCAACCTAAGAATCAAGTCCAAAGGTAAGCCAAATCCACATATTACTTCCTTAATTTCTTGTGGACCTCATAGATTCTTGAATCTGTAATTGAACTTTCTGTTTTGCAGAAGAAAGATAACATAGGATGCATTTTTATTTTTGTTGATGCTTCTTTTGTATCTTGTCTTCTTAAGTGGCATGCATCTTACCCAGAATATCTCAGAATATGGCTATAGTGCTAATGAGCCAAAGACAGAAATAATTAAAGTGCTCCTTCAGTTGGTTATGAGAGAATAAGGTTTCCAAGAGATCCCCTGTCTGGCCACTGATCAGGCCCAGATGAATTTAATGGCAGCAAGGTTGATGCACCATAGTTCTCCAGATAATACTCTGGGACCAAACATGATGATGTTTGATCATAAGGCTTCCCTAGAGAATCCTAGATCCCATTCCCAAGGACTGGGGCATTCAGAGCCAGACCATGCAATTTTCCCTGAACAGCATGACCTACATTTCAGAAAAAGTGTTTAGTGAGAAACAATCTACTCTCAGAGCTCCTCAAAGCAGATAATACCTTTGATTCATTACAGTTAAGGAAATAACTCTCTCTGAGCTCAGGTCTAGAGATCTGGAGTGAAAAGAATTTAAGGTGTGTCAGCTGAATTTCAGTTCCTTTTGTCCAGGCATGACATTCATTTCAGTGATCAAGCACACACCTTGCATGCAGAAGGTCCCAGGTTCAATCTCCAGTTAGAGGGAAATATATTTTTCTGGGAATTTGTGCCAATCAGAGTAGACAGCATTAATGCAAAGGCACAACTATATATATGGAACAGCTCCATATGTATCTGCTATGAGAAACAATGGGGCACCACTATGAAGATTTGCACTGTTTGTTGTTATTGGAACTCCCAACACGACCATTTGAATGCAAAGGGAGTGCTGTGCTGGCCTGCTACACAGAAGGCCAAATGAAGACTCAGAAGGCTGCTCAGGGGTATTTTGGAGTGAAAAGCAGAGGGCCACTCCCAGAACTTCGTCCTCCATCTGCTTCCCCCTAGAGGGGCGTGTTTATTTCCATCTTGCAAAAGCCTCAGATTTTAGAGTGGAAAGAGGAGCATTCCAGTTCATCTGATTCCTTCCCTTCCTATCAAGTTGTTCCTTCCATCTCCTCTTTGTGCTCATTTTCTCTCCTTGACTTGAGATATAGAAGCAGTCCCAACCAAATTTTCATCAGCCCTTAATTGTGAAGACTTAAATAGTCCTTCATAACCTTTGCAAGCTTTGCACCCCCTTCCTCTTGTCCCTTAGAACCAGCACAATTCCAGCTGGAGCAAGGCCTTTGATGAGGGTGCAATTGCCAGCAACACTTTGCCACTGGGCCACATTGAGTCACTGTTGGGATGAGGGGGCATGGCTTCGCTGGCATGTTGAGCTCTAGCGCTGGAGTTGGTTGTGTTGGCCATGGCTCCTGGTGTGTGCTCTCAGTCAGTCATGAGATTGGCTTATTGGATGTTAGCAGAGTCAGAGCCATAGATGAGTACATTGGCCGGGTAATCAGACTAGCATTGAAACTGGGGGTGAGCACCCTGCCCAGTCCTGAACATGCAATATGAAGATAACCTCACCTAGAGAAAAATGTATGTTGTCACTTGTCACGTGATCTTATAATTGCACATATTTCTGTGATTAAACATCTTGAGAAAACATATAAGGAAAACGTGTCATGTGTGAAGCAACCTCAAACATAAGGGGAAATTATCTTGCCATTTCGGGTCTTAGGTTGTTCCAGCATTTGGAGTTCTGGGGCTGTTATGCAAGCCTTAGGATGGGTGGCTGCTTTTTTGCTTTCTCTCCAATCTTGACCACATAGAGTCTTCTTGGGCACTTGGCAACAATCGTTGTTGCTTGGGAGCATGGCCTAGATCCTGATGGATCTGACTTAGTTACACTAAGATGATCAAAACTACAAGTTTCAGACTTCTTTTTCAATTCTTTAACTTCTAGTAAAGAAACATCCTTACTTTGTAAAGTATTTATATTCAAGTGATAGAAAATGCATTTGATCTCTCTTTTCAAGAGATTCTATCTGGATGAAAATCAGATATCTAATATCTTGTCTTTTCCATCACAGAAAAGTCAGAAGAAACTTTGGTAGAGTTTTTAGTAAGCTGTACATATTTTGATGAGACATAAAATGTTTGAAAGATTTCGCTTCAACCTACCCAAGTAAAATATCAACCCAGGAGGTACGTCCCAAATACCATGGCAAGTAACAACCACAAATACTATACAAAAGAAATCTATTACAATAATTAAATCATGATTATGTTTTTCTTGATCAAAGTTAAAAAAATTCAATAGTAAAACTGACATGGAAATGGGCACCATTTTTTTCAAACAAGTGGTTTAAAGATAGGGTATAGCATAAAATTACCACTAAAATTAGTGTATGGTAAAAATGGGATAAAATGAATACCAGTAAAGAAAATAGGCAGGATGAAAATGCTCACAATTTTTACAAAAACCAAAATAAATGAAAAATGGCATATTCATACATCCCTACTTCAAATATAAAAACTACATAACTCATACAAATGCATGTAAAAATGCCCCAGATGCCTGTTTTTTAAAAAATGAAAAACACATTCAAGAGGTAATGATTTTGAGCCAATGACAGGATCAAGTTCCCTACCAGATGTTTTTCTGCTCTGATTTTCTGCAACTCCTGCATGGTTAAAATAGTAATGTTCTGTGGAGCATCTTGCATCTGGTTCTATTGACAGTTTTGATACCATTTATACGGGGAGACCATAATGGGCTAGATCAGTGATTCCCAACTCATGCACCAGGGACCCCTGGGGGCCATGGAGTTATTGAAAGGGGGGTGCAAATCCATCCAGCTTGGGCAAGTTTCTGCCTTCCCCCACCTGTGCCTTCCCTTCAAGCTTGCCTCCATGGAGGCATTAGGGATTGTAAACCTAGATGTTCGTGGCCAAAAATATATTAGAAAAATAACTTCTTGGTATTTTGGAAGTATATTCTGGTCAGCTGAAATGGTAATTGGTATTCTAGAATTCTAGACAGTGATCCCCAAAAGATCCTGAAAATATTCGGTAATATTCAGGGCCTCTACTATAAGACTGCCAGGCCTGTTTTTTCTTTAATTTTTCAGGGATCTCATGCAAAAGGCAGGGTTGCCAGGTGTCTGGTTTTCACCCAGACAGTCAGGGATTTTTTTTCTAGGGCTGTCCAGGGAAAATGTGATTAAAAACAAGAATATGAGGAATAAAAGTGGGTTTTTAATGTATGGTAATACGGTAAATGCTTAGGGGAAACTCAAGTTCTGGCAAGATATTAGCGATAAAGGAATTAACATTCAATGGTTACCATATTATCAACATGGAAGGTGGAGCTCTAAGAGAGATGACTGAGTTTGAACAGCTTATTACAAAACAAAAAGATCATTTATTATGATGGATATATAAATTATTACTTCAGTTGGAAACAGAAGAATAAGTGAAAAAACGTATAATTAAATGGATGCAGAACTCCAGAGAGCAAATACTTATGCACCAATGGGAATGGTTATGAGGAAAAGGAGTTAAGTTCAAAGCCAGCCAGGTGTAAAGAGAAAAGTGGTATAACATGTTTTTAGATGGTATATTATTCCAAAGAATATTGAGAAAGTAGTAAAATGTTGGAAATATCAATATATAGATGGAACCTTTTATCATATGTGGTGGACTTGCAAAAAAGCAAAAGATTTTAGAAAGGAATACATGGAAAATGCAGAATATATTAAAATTTAGATTTCCTATGAAAGTAAAGAATACATTATTAGAAATATTAACTAATAAACTACTTGGAAGAGAAATGTGAATATATGATGACAGCAGCCAGAATCATCAACACAGCAAAATGGAAATTGGACATTTGTCCAAGCATAGAAGAACGGGGAAATAAACTTGCTGAATAAGACGAAACTAAAAGCTTATTTGAGAAATAGATCAATCACAAAATTTTAGGAGAGATGGAATGTGTATTATGCATGCAAGAGATAAATTTAGGATGAGAAAAAGTTTTAAAAATTGTACATAAATGTATTGCAATGTAGTGGCAGGAGAATAAGTTGTAAGTGTAACATTTTGAATATAAACGGATAAAGAAATCAATTCTGAGCAGAATCATCCTTTATTTTCTTATTATGAGATAGATAATAGAATTCCTTTTTGTACTTTGATATATTACTTATTTGTTAAAAGTTATAGTGGGGATGTAGAATGTGGTGAAAGCATGTAATATTGAATATGTAGTAACGATCAAAGCAATAATGTAGTTTCAAATTTCGAGCATGCGGGAGGAGGAGCAGCTGTCCATGAGCTGGTGGCAGCACCACAGGGCCTTCCTGCACTGGCTCTGCCTTCTCCCCTTTCACCCTTCTTCCAGGCAGCCCAGTCTCTGGATCCCAGGGGAGTGGCCAGTCAGCCTGCCCAGCCTCCTGAATCACCTCCACCTCCTTCCCTCCCCCTGCTTCCAGCCCACCTGAGGAAGCAGCAGGCCCACTCATCCGCCCAGCTTCCTGAGCACTGGGGGCATGGTCATCAATGGCATTGCTCTGGAAGGCCTGGGAGGAACTCTGAGGTCTGGTTCATTTTTTTATTCAGTCTGGCAACCGTAGGGGAAGAAGGGATGAGGAAGACAACTGTCCAAAGCAAAGGATCAGATGACAGAGGGGGCACTTGAACTGTCTGTCCAATCATGACAATTCTCCATCCATAGCTCTGACTATGGGCAAAAGAGGATAAAAAGCAGGCCTGCTTGCAGCTTGACTCCATTTCAGAGCTAGATTTCTTTGGAGTTCTCTGGATGCTGCTGCCTGCTGGTGTTCTGGTCTGATATTGATTTGTGGGCTTTCTGCCTGGGAAGACTTCCTTGTTTTATGCCTGCTGGCTGGACAATTTGCAGGATTGCTAGAATTTATTTTCGTTTTCTAGTGTTTTTATTTTGTTGAGTGGTGTAAAGGGGGGAAGAAGGAGTCTGATCCAATACTTTAAGGTGACAAGCTTTTCACACACCCTACCACTCACCCTAAAAGGTTTAGGGACTCCCAGGCAGGTAAAGGCTTGGTCACACATCACCTGTCTAGCCTCCACTATAGGAGGCAGAGAGCCCCCTGACCCAAATCCTCAGTCCCCTCTCTCCTCTTCCAGAGGCTCCACCAGACAGGTAGCCCATTCCCTGTGTTTACCTCCCCTCACCCAGCTACAGCCCAGGGTTATTGGGGGAAAGGGAACTTTGAGGTTACTTTCCCTATATATACACTACCACTATTTAAACTTGGCCTATTTAATGTGACCAGAGTGTTTGAGGCCTGTGTGTGAGATATTTTCCCTCAGCCAACAATTTCAAGCCAATCAGAGTTAAAAAATAAACTTTATTTACAAGATGGAACATAGGAGTGCTAGGTAAAATTCCAAAAAGACTAACTAAATACAAGGCAATATCAACATAGACAGGATAACAACTGGCTAGCTGCAAACAGCTGCATTACATGGAACATGCCACATACAAAGGTGATACCTCACTGACTCCTAGATTCTTGGATAAAATCAGAGTTAGTGAGGGACCAAAAATTCCAGCCCAAACATCTGGTGGACTGTGGAAAATAGAGATGATGATGATGGAGAAGCAAAAGATTAATGAAGAGAGCTACCAGTGCTGGCATAGTGGATACCCTGTTGAAATATGATCTGGGAGACCCAGGTCCAAATCCCCACTCTACCATGGAAGCTTAGAGTCACACTTTCTTGGCCTAATCTACCTCACAAGATGGTGGTTGTGAAAACAGAGGATAACTGCTTTGGGGGCCCATCTGTGTGTGTGTGTGGGTGGGGGGATCAGGTATACATTCTGAAGATTTGCATTTGTTCCAAAAGAACAGCAAGTACTTTGCATTGCAATAACAGATAAGTCCAGAGAGATATAAACTGAGCTGGACACATGCATGTCCAATATAGGTGGTTCTTAAACATCTGTATGCTCCACACATATACTCACAGGCTACCCTTCTTTTCATCCTTTCTGAGGTCTCATCCCACTTACTCACACATCCCTAAACTTCTTGCTAGCTAAAGCAAAGAAGAAAGAACAGTCTTGACTGTGCATGAAGGCTGTTGACTTATTGTTCATTCAGTGTCCAAAATATCAAGGAGGCAGGCAAGAGCTGCTTGAGGCAAGCTCTGCATGGAGCTAAAAGGCAGCATAGCGTGAAGGAAGAGCAGCCCTGCTCTCTGAGTCAGCCACGCATAAAGTTCTGGCACACCCCTGACAGTGCAGGCAGATCCATTATGACCGCACAAGTGAGGAAAAGGGGTTTGGGCTGATGTTCTGAAGGGAATAAAAGACAGTGTCTGTGTTCTATCTACCCTGTCCTTCGGCTGGGACAAGGGGCAAGATACTATTCACTGACTGCAAAGGGGATTGATGACCACTGCTGATCTGGGAATATTCTTCATTGATTTCTCCCCCTCCCATCGCCTCAGCATGTACCTGAAGCTATGTAGTATTGTGTAAGCAAGGACTTAATTGCATATGTATATCCCACATCCATTTATTTTGCTTTCCTGGAGAACAGCTGACGAAAAAATGTGTTGAAAAGACAGATTGTTTTTATGTATATTGTGCCTTTTGGTTGTTGTGGGTTTTCCGGGCTGTATTGCCGTGGTCTTGGCATTGTAGTTCCTGACGTTTCGCCAGCAGCTGTGGCTGGCATCTTCAGAGGTGTAGCACCAAAAGACAGAGATCTCTCAGTGTCACAGTGTGGAAAAGATGAAGATCTGAAGATCTGAAGATGCCAGCCACAAGATCTGAAGATGCCAGCCACAGCTGCTGGCGAAACGTCAGGAACTACAATGCCAAGACCACGGCAATACAGCCCGGAAAACCCACAACAACCATCGTTCTCCGGCCGTGAAAGCCTTCGACAATACATTGTGCCTTTTGCTAAAAAAAAAATTGAGGCACATTGTGTAATTTTAAAATATGCAGCTGTAGCTAGATTTCCAATTTGAAATTTCTTGCTAAACTGTTGAATTTATACGTCCTCAACTGGGCAATTGTATACATTTAACTAGCTGGTTGTACAGGTTGCTACCCAATTACTGCAGGCAGTTGTCATTTATGCATGGATTGTGCCTGCAGCATGCAATTGTGCCGGCAGCTTGAAGCGCATCTCCTCTCCACATGTGTTTTTAATGCATTTCCATGTATGCACAGCATACATTTTGGAATGTTTGCTTTACCTAACTACGTGTCACCCATGCAAATCACTCAAAGTTCGTAGAGATGTGGATCAGGAACCCTCTTCAGGATAACCACCATACATATAAATGAATCATTTTCCTCCATCTATGAAATGAAGCCAACTCTCTGCTGAAAGGTAAGGGCAGCTGCTGTCTTGTCATGTATATCTGTTAAAGGACCACTTGCTCTCTAAGAATTAAAATCTACAGAGACTATTCTACCACCTTCAGAGCTGAACCAAATAATCACCCAAGAGAAACTTTTTCAGCAGAGGGTAAGTGAATTATCGAACTCCAGTTTGGCACCAACCTAGAACTTTGTTTCATGCAGCTAATTTCTCATATTTTTTTTGAAAAAAACAGAGTACTGGTCTTCATAATTAATTTCTTTAACTCTCTTTGATGCTTGATGAGTTTAAGCGCTAATATTAAGTTTTTATTGTAGGTTTAAATTTACCCTATGGTCAGCCTGCAACAGCCGTGGAACAAAAGGAAGCAGTGGGTTTACTTTGCTTGTGGTAAGAAAATACCTTGAACCAGTTTGGTACATAGTAGTTGTATTCTTCTGTAGCTTTGGGGCACTGGAAAGGGGAACATAGAATTGAACTGGAAGCCCAACCCTATGAAATTACCTCAACCAGCTCTCTGGCAAGGCAGCAGATCAGCTTCTAAATAAATAAATGCAATGCACTGCAAACTTTACTATTGTTTAAACATTTTAAAACCCAGTTCCTAATGATGCTCTGCTCTGACACAAGAATGGAGGTCATTGCCCACTGAACTTCTTGGATGGCTTCTTTCAACAGATGGGCAACGGTGATTAATAGCTAGTCCAGCATCCAAGCCAATAGCTACTGAGTGGCATACTGGAGAGAAATGAATAGATTCCATTTTGGTCCTCTTAGAAGGTGCTGGCCAAAGCATTTCATTAAGCCAGCCTCTTGGATGTGGGTTGTCAAAATATTTTAACATCCGCTTCTGACCTCCAAGCACTTTTCTTTTCCCATCACTGATTGCTCCAGCCCCAGACCTCCCTTGCAGTCACAAATGACAGCATTAGCCATTAGAATCGTTCTTTGAATTAATTACCCAGAAATATGCTTTCAGATCTTCCACTCCATGTCACAGCAAATTTAAAGGGCAGCCTGGGTGGGGTTTTGCACGTGCTGTTTTGACTGGCGTTTCCCAGCTAATGTGGCTGTTAACACCCCATCGGCACTGTTACTGAAGCGGCATTTGTTCTCCTTTTGCACAGGGATGGAGTTTGTATCGGGGGAAATAATCAGTTTCAGGCTTCTGTGGTCCCCCCTTTAATCGCCACATACACAGTAACAAACAGAGACACTCATCAGACTGTGGATATTAAAGGCACCAGTGCTGAGTATCAGTGAAAGGCACTGGCACCATGGCAACATGGAGTAGGGAAGGAAGGTGCCAAGGGGTAAAAGTGGGGACAAACTGGATAAGGTCCCATTCTGGAAATTATTAAAATAAGTCTTCTCATTAAACCAGAAGGAGGGAATGCAGAGCAAAAAAAAAAAAAAAGGCTGCTGAGAACAGGGGATGGGTTGCTTGATACTGAAAGAAGGGATCAGTGGAGGAAAAAAGCTGCATAATTACATATTTTGTGTGCATACTTCTAAATATGAGGGGCAGCTACATAAGGAAGGACCAGTGAGACTCTTTGTCCAGCAGCAATAGTGTGGTTCTTGGTGGCCCTTAGCTAAGAAATCAATTAAGAGAGATTAAATAGTGCAATTTCTGAGTAAGCAAGTAGCAGTTCTGAAGGAGCAGGAGGAAGTGGGGTGGGGGGGAGGGATGGCAGTGAATTAGAACGAGAGGAGATATGAGATTCTGTATTTAGGTATAGGGAAGCCAGAATGGTAGGTAGTGCAGGGGAGCAGCCTGTTGGCACCCATGATGTTGGAAGGTGTAGTCATGTGATTCTAGAAGAAAAAATAGGTTTCTATGGCAGAAAGTTTTAAGCTCCAATTCTCCAAGGTAGCATTCTCAGAAATCTGTCTATTTCACATGCAGGGCTGAAACAGATAGAAGTCAGGGGTCTCGATGTATGGATGAGATTGTGGTGTTGGGAAGAAAGGCTGGAATTTGTTAGGCACTGAGAAATGCTTTGTGAGAAGCTGACCCTATACAAAAGAGAAGGGATGGTCTTGAACTGAGTGGTGCTTAAGTGTCCTCCACTAGGTGTCAATGATGATGTATGACCCTCCTTATTCCATAGGCTAAGAGTGTGTGATCTACCGCCCATCAGATCCTTGCCATCCCTTTCTGAGTTTTTGGAATGAGTAGTGTTTTCCTGTTGACACTGTCTGTCCTATGTCTAGCAGCTGCAAGCACTGGATCAGGGTACCCTCTGTTTTTAAATTTCAGACTGAGAGCCTGGCTTTCACCATTATAGACTCAATCTGAGGTGGAGTTCCTTTTCAATCTTATGTATTGACCATGAGGAATGTTATTGCATAAGTAACTGGGATGGTGGGATGTATAATGGAGGTATGGAGTATGATCTGTACCCTTTTTGTATGGGCGGACCCCTATCCTGTCCATATTGGTACTATAAACCGCGATGTCCAGAAAATTAATGTGCTGTGTGTTGACCTGCCAGGTGTATTTTATATTTGGATTTAATGAGTACACCCAGGCCCGAAACTCGTCAGCCTGCCTCTGGCCCCTGGAAAATGACGGAAAAAATGGTCAATATACCACTTGAATAGCACAGTTTTGTCCCCAAAAGGGTTGTTATCTTTATTAAAAATATGATAATTCTCCAGTTTCACCATAAAAAGGTTTGCTATACTGGAGGCGGCAACACACCCCATAGCTACACCTTTCGTTTGGAGATAAAACTGATCTTTGAAGTGATTTTTTTTTCTAACACTATATCTAGCAAATCCAATAGTACTGTTGTGGGAGGGGTATCCTGAGGGTGGGTAGCCAATATGGTTTCCGCCACCTGTCGAGCCTCCTCATGTGGAATGGAAGTATAAAGAGAGGTGATATCGAGGGTCATAAATGCACAATCTAAAGGAATGTGCATGTTCTCAATTAAAGAGATAAAGGATCGAGTATCCTGAATGTATGATGGAATTTTCAGCACCGCCAGTTGTAAAAATTTGTCCAAATAAACTGTTAAGGGTTCTAAAATGCTCCCCAATACAATGGGTCTACCAGGAGGTGGAGACACCCCCCCCCCAGTGTATTTTAGGTAAGATGTAAAACAGTGGGACCTGTGGTGTCTTATTAATCAAAGCCTTGTGAATGCTTTCAGATATTTGACCCAGAATAAGGGCCTCATCTAATACTATTTTTATTAAGCCTGCAATCTGGGTGGTTGGGTCCTTGAGGATGGGTTTGTAGTTAGTGACATCTCCTAATTGACATTGTATCTCTGATACATAATCTGCTAAATTTAGGATCACAATTCCACTGCCCTTGTCAGCAGGGTCCATGGAAGGACCCATGGAAGGGTCCATGTTAAGATTGTCCAAAGCCTTCCATTCTGTCTTGGAAAGATTGTGTCAAATAGGCTCCTTTTTTCTTTCAAGCTTCTTATACGTCCCTTAATACAGCCTTTTCAAATGTTAACCACATTTTTCACCAGTTGAAGCTTTCCGGTTTAAGGACAGCCACCCACTCAGAGCACATTGAAGTAATAGTTTACTCTGGATTTTATCAATGCATGAGTATTGAATTGCCACCCTTGGCGGGAGCAGGGGGTGACTTGACATTTCTCTAAAACCCCCAAACCAGTTTCCCTGGAGAAAACGGTTGCTTTGGAGGGTTTCCTCTATGGCATTATACCCTGCTGAGATCCTGCTCCTTCCCAAACCCCACCCCCCCAAGCCCCACCCCCAAATATCCAGGAATTTCCTAAGCCAGAGTTGGCAATCCTACATTAATAGTGGTCAGGAATATTGAGAGCTCATGAACAAGTCTGAACTGATAAAAGATACCCCAATTTAACTATCTAGAGAAAGTGAACCTCGGAGTAGAGGTGTGCACAGGAAAAACAAATTGTTATAACATCGGATCTTGGTTTTGGGGGAGGTTTTTACCATGATTGTTTATTTCCAGGTAGGACATTACTGGTTCAAATTCAAATTTTTGGGGGGTTCTGGAGTTCTGAGACAATTATTTACAATGGGGAATGCATACAAGAGTCTAGGGCAGCTGTTTATAAAGATAGTGGTACCAAATTTGCCAAGAACACAGTCCTCTGTCTAACCTAAGCTCCACCCCCAAATTTCAAACAGATTAAACAAAGGGGGTTGATTTTACAGATCCCTCAAAGTAGATCCATCTCAGCGCAGCCTCACTAAATTCTTTCTACTAATTTCTGAAATGGCCATCAAGCAACAGGCAGCAGGAGAGCTCCAGCCAGCCAACAGTATTAAAACAAGCCCTGTCTGCTTGTTTTAAAGTAATTGACATTTTTTACCTTTCCATTGAAAACTGCATTTGCCATCCTTCCTTGTTGTAGTTCATTGTTTGTTTCTTTTTAGAAAGTGAGAAAGGCTTCCATTGTAGCCCACTCATCCTGTTGGTTTGCCATTATTCCGCAGGGAGAACTTTTCCAGGGGGCCAAAGCCACTGTTTTGCAACCAAATGATACCAAAATAGCCTTATAGCCATTCTAATTGCACTTCCATTATTCCCTATGGTGGACTTTTGGGGGGGTGGGGGTGGCTGGAGTTGTTTTTTCAACCAAATGTCACCAAAACTGCAGTGGAGCTTTTTCTGCCTGTCCATCAAAGAATGCCAAGTTTCAAGCAAATTGGACAAAAGGTTTGAATTCTACAGGCCCCTGAACAAGCCCAGGATTTTGACTTTCAGAGGGGGAAATCTCTCTCCACCTCACAAGGACAGGAGAAGGAGAATGGCAGTTCTCTGCAGCTTAGGATTTCTAGGAGTGCTCTGCACACCTCTCTTGCAATGGTCTTATTGGAAGAGAGAAATGCCATTGTCTAGGAAATCAGTAAAACAATAGCATTTAAAAAATAAATAAATGCTCATGCTGCATAGCTGGTAAGCATTGGAACTTGTTAAAGACCTCTTATATTTCTGGGGATGGTGTCTTGTTATTCCTAAGCATCTTGGATTTGTGTTACCATTCTTGAAAATCAAGGTAACAGCAATTTCCATGTATATTTTCAGCTCAGGAATTCCATTATGCAAACCCTTACTCAAACATACCTGAAGACTGCAGATATGATCTTTGAGAGAAGTGTGCCTCCATCCACACTTGTTCTATTTAGTTAATATAACTAATCTCCATGGACTGAATAGGTCAGAAAGGATGTGGGCAGGTAGAACCAATGGAAAATGTAGTAGGAATAGCTTGGCAAGGTGAGGAGTGGAGCTTATAGTGTTCACACACACATACATGTAAAAATGTTTGCTTTTTGTAAACACCAAGAGACAAAACTTCTCTGATCCACCCCGTCCCTCCCTGTGGACAAGATTTAGTAAGGAGTGGCGAATAAGGAACAGAACCTCAGTGCCTGGAATATGGCCTGTGTGTGAAACTGCTGAGAGGGATGTAATCGTCTCTGCAAATCAAGATGAGCTAGCTGGCCAATGAAGCATGCCTGGCATTTTATTTCTCATATTGTTTGGAGATAGGGATTCAGCTGAGTGCATTCAGCAAATAAAGATCAAATAACCTGCTGTGAATAATGTTTTAAACCCGGGTTCCTATCAGGATCTAGTTATAAGCCCATATACTCTGTTGGATAAAAAATAAGTTACACATGGCTGGAGGCAGTATTACTTTCTATGGAAGATGAAATCTGTTTTGAAATAGAAAATGTTTAGTGAGCTAGGTTTTGGGGAATGTTTGAGCTGCATAAAAGTATCCCGACAGAGTAAGTCCAGTAAGTTTCATCAATATTTCACCTAAAGTATTGGGTTCTGGAGTTCAAGATTATCATAAAGGATAAGTACAGGCAGAAATAAAGGGAAATGCATTTGGTGAGCTAGGGCAGACCATATACCTTGGTGCAATCTTTGCTCTGGAATAAAGCTTCTAGTGAGCTGCTCCCTTAAGATAGCTATCCTGGACCTGAATATATATGCATACCAGCGCATCTATATGTACTTATTGCTTTCAGTAAGATTTCCTAAAGTTTGGATGATGCTGTTTGGTCAGGCCTGTAGGCTGTTGAGGAAGGCTGCCTTAGATGCCTTTGATTTAGGTTGATAACATTGCTAAGTGGAGAAGTAATGACAAAAATGTTTTTATTCCAAGTGCCAAGGAATAAAGCCCCACACCAATGGCTCTTTAGTATATTACAGGAAGCAGTAGAGTAGGAAGTACATGAGACATTGTCAAGTGCCACAGGATTCACAACAGGATTCCCTGCTCCTGAACTACTTGGGCCATGGGCTAGATGGAAGAACAGTTTCAGCTGGGAATAGGGTTGCCAGGGGCTCCAAGCCCCAAAGTGGAAGTACAGGGGGTGGGGAGGTGGGGAGGCATCAGGGTACTCCAGCCTCACATGTGCTCCCATATTTGCCTGTTGCACTGGAAAATGACATTTTCTGGTGTGAACAGAGCCACAGGGTGTGCTGAAGCCCAGCCCAAAAATCATCTCCAAATGGGTGATTTTTACTGAGCTTTCTTCAGCATGCCCCATGGCTCCTCTGCCATGAGAGGGTAGCATGAAAGCACATGCATGTGCTTCTTCCCCCCTCGTGACTCCCCCTCTTCTGTTCAGGTGAGCGGGGCCAGGGAGTGGCAGGTGGGAGCAGGGGTTCCTCTGCCCTGGGTGGAGGGCATGGCAAGCCTAGCTGGTACATCAACACTCTAGTCCAAAATCCTCCTCTGCCTGGGAATCAAGTGATTCTGGAGAGCCAAAACAAAGCTGTTATCTGCTTCCATCAGCTACATTTCTTCTATATGTGCAACGCTCATGTGAAAAAGTCCCTGCGCTTGCCTGCCTGCTTATTTTTTTACCTCATTTTATTTGCTGTTACATGAGAAGAGGAAATAAAATGTGTTCAAACTGGAAGTTGAAAAACAAGAACTAAAATATGTAAGTTCTGCACTGTCAACAATACAAATATTTTTGAGATTTTCATCTAGACATAAGTGACACAGCAAGTGATCTAATAGTCATTTGGGTGATATAAATAATGACAGATTGGCCAGTGGAGAAAAGATGTTCATTTTTGATATACAAATGCCATTTTCAGATTTTACTGATGCACATACTGGGAGCCTACCAATTTCCAAGCATGTTGGGAGTGCTACCACAATCCTCCTGATGTGTATGAGTGCCATGTTGCATGAATAGATGCAATGAGCATATTTAACATGCATAAATAAATAAAACCAGCTTCAGTGTGCATGAATGTAAACCCTGAAAAAAACTGTTGGTCAGTTTGCACATACCAGAGCTGTATGTGCCTACTTAAATAAGTTTGTTGCCCCTGTTCATGCAACATGGTGACTGTATATCAGGAGGATCTAATGTACACCAAACTCCTGGTCCTGGTATACATTAATATACGTCTGAAAGGGCCAATTTATTAATTAATCAATATATTTATATACTGCCTTTAGTTTAGTTTTTCAAACTGTTGCAAAGCAGTTCGGCAGGCATTCATTGGGCATGAACTGAACAGATTACATGATCAGCTCATGTCTGATCACCGCTTTTGAATACAAAGTTTGACTAACAAACACTTTTATGGTGAAATTCAGAGTATGCCTACTCAGAACTGAGCTGATCAAACTAGTTTCCAGACAACTGTGTGAGAACACATACATCCAATTAATACAAATGAACATCAACAATCAAGCAGGGAGGCAAAATGGGCAAAGCTGGAACATTAAACAGCCAAACCATGTAGATTCACCCACTCTCCGCCACAACAACCAAATATAAGTTCCAGTTTAGTAAGATGATTATTTTTCTTTGTTAGGTGTGAAGAGCAAATATATTAAGAAGACGGAAGGGGTCAGATGTGACAAATTATTTGTGATATTGGCCCATCAAACAAATTGTCAAGGTCAGAATATAGAGAGAAATCACATAGTTTGACCTGCCCTCAAGTAGTATTTAAACAATGTTTATTTTATTGGGGGGGGGGGACAATAATGATGGCTAAAGGAGAGGGAAGGGGGAAGCAGTGTATGTTGATGTGACATAATAGTTAAGGTGCCATGCTAGAGCTGAGGATCAGGTCCCAGGTTCAAATCCCCATTCAGCCATAATTTGGTAACCTTAGGTCAGTTACTTTTTGTCAGCCTAATCTCTCTCATACTGTTGTTATGAGGATGAGCTCTCCAACTGTACTGTCGGGATAATAATGATACTACTTTGTTCACCACTCTGAGTGGGCACTAATCTGTACAGAAGGGTGGTATATAAGCACACTGTTATTGTTGTTGTTGGTTGTTGTTGTTACTAATGAATTAAACTAGATTTCTTTTTTAAAAGTGTATGATTTTACATGTGCATCCTTACCATGAGGTCTAGATCAGACCACTGTATGTGGCCTGAATGAATTACTCAGTTCACAACACTTATTAGGCCATTTGCCACCGCTGCCCCCCAAGTTGGAATGAAGAGGCAGACACAAGTGTTGGGATTAAAGGGCCTCTTTATTAATTTATAACAACATATTTGTCAACACAGCAAGGGCCTAACTAGCGGTACAGGTCAGGCCCTGGGGTCACTCCAGGACCTCCACCCTGACCTGTATGGGCGACCCCCGTCAGCCCCGGATGCGAGCCATCCATGGTATGGCTGTGGCCCAGCCGGTCTGGCTAAGTGGTTCACCCTCTTAAAGCTCCCCCACCCAGCCGTACAGCTGCAGGGGGGATCGGCTTGTCCAGGGGTTCTCCACCAGGGCATCTGACCTCGCAACTGGGCTGTACAGCAGCCAGCCGCTCCTGACAGACCCCGATCCCCACCAATGAGGATATGCCAAGGGTGGTCACCAGCCCGCTCAATTTCCGCAACTCCTAACCTGCCACCGCTAAGGCCAAGCTCTGCCATAGCGCCCCACAGGCAGCATAAAGGCGCCCAAGCCCTTGCTGCATCTCCTCCAAATGTTGTTACTTTCATCCCCTCAGTAGAAGGCAGCAAATGTGGCCCAGCCTTGCAGACGGTGGGGGAAATCAATTCCCAATTCCCAGTAATATCAGCGGAATCTAGGGCCTCCGCCCAGCCCACAAAATGCAAACTGAGCCCAAGCTTCCTGCACACACACGGCGGGGAAGCCTTGGACCCCAAAACAACAAACTACAACTTCCTGCAACCACAGGCAGGGAAGTACTGCGTACCCAGGCAACCAAGCCATGGGCACAAAACAAAACAAGTCCAAGCCTCTTGCACACACCCAGCATGGAGGCATTGGATCACTGAGCACCCATGGCACAGGCCGTGGGCCCAAACAAAACAATCTCTAAGCTTCTTGCACACACCCAGCAGGGAAGCCTTGGAGCATACACACACCCGTGTCCTACAACCACAGCAAGAGGCATGAGTATTGAACCTGCAACAGCAAGAGGCATGGGCACCGAACCTGCAACAGAACAAAACATACAACCATTCAAGCCTCAATAGGCAGTCTGGCTCTCCAGCTGCCCCTAAAGAAAAAAACACAACTATGAACCTCAGAAAACCAGGCAAATGAACCAAACTGAACTCTCACCCCCTCATTGTGCCAAAGGCCCAGAACCCAGTGGTTGCTGAGAAAACCCAGCACCATGCCTCTTGCCTTGCCCAGCTTGCTTGCATGCTGTAAAGGCATGAGGACCTGCACAAACTGGGCAAGCGTGGCGAAACTTGCAAGGTTGCCTAGCACAAACCCCTTGGGATGCAAACTCCCAGCAGAACATGCGTGACAGTGTGGCGAGATCCCCAGCAGGGTGCGTATTAGACTGCGTGGAAGAATGCCGGACCAGGTGACCGCTATCAGATCAGTCACCTGCGTTGGGCTTGGCAGGGGACATCAATTGCAACCAAAGCTGTGGATGCACTTGGTCCCATGGCAGGGAAAGATTAAGAGCAGCCCGCATGCAGAACTCTTCATCGTATTGCAGCCAAGCTGCACTGGTGAAGTCCGTATACCCCCTGTATATGATGCCCATATACTGAAACAGCGGTGCTGCTCTCCAACATTGGGCACATGCTATGACCCCAGCAAAGATTAAAAACAAAGGCAACCAAGTGGCCCAAGTCCTATCCACCCTATGGCGCTTAAGCCGCTCCTTATCCCGGTCCTCAAGGTCCTCTTTATCCTCCTTCTCCAGCTCCCTGGAGAAGGGTAAAGACTAGAGATGGGCACGGTCCAAAAAAAATTGCCGATCCAGCTGATCGTGGATCGGTGCCAGTGACGATCCCGACTAAACGATCCACACCGATCATCTCCTGTTCCCGATCCATGGATCGTGGAGGCCAAAGCGGGGCGCGCTGCTATTCCCAGCTATGTGGGAAGGTGAGTGTTGGTGGCAGCCACCGGGCACGGGGAGATGGTGTCGAGCCGCCTTCCCTCAGGGGGCAGGGGGTCTGGCCACTCGCTGGCGGCACCCCCCATGTGCCCGCCCGCCAGGCCAAAAGGGAGAGCGCTGGTGAGAAAAGAATGGTGGGTGATGCCGGCGGCATCTGTGTTTGTGTTTGGCCTTCTGTGTTTGGCCGTCAGAGCTGCCTATCAGGGTTTTCAGGGATGAGATTGGAGTGCCCATGGCTACAGAACACCCCCTTCCCCCTCCCTCCCCTGGGTGTCTTCTCCCAACTGGTGACTGCTTTGCTGCTCCGTGGTTGGAAGGAAGCCCTGCTGATCAAGGAATGCTGGGCTTCCATTCGGGTTTCCAGGGCGACAGAAGGAGGGGAAACACAGCTCAGGCATTCCCCTGGCTCCGTTGCCCTGAGAATAGATTACTGGAGCCTGAGTGTCTGGCTTCCCGATCCAAGCACAATCCAGCCCCCCTCCTGATTCCTGGATTGTTGGCCGTGGCCTATCACGATCCGCTGAGTCATGATCATGTGATCGCCATTATCGTGGGTTTTTTTGGATCGTAATTCGGATCGTGCCCATCTCTAGTAAAGACATCTACATACTTACTCTTAAGGATCTTTCCCCTGGTTGCGGGGGTCAAGTGGTGCCCAAGAGGCATTGCCGTATCCCCAAAGGGAAACACCCTGTATGGAACTGAACCATAACTAGCCCAAGGGTACCCATAAAAAGAACCCCATGGGGCCACTGAACCAGGCTGGGGCGCAAAAGGCGGCCATCCAGCCATCCCCAGGAACTGCCCCGAGAGGGATGACTGACCCTAATGCAGCCATAGGCTAGTGGAAGCTCCAGACTGAGACATGCCCGGCTGCTCACATGCAGCTGGAGGCTTGCAAGGGGCCAAGGGGATAGCAGCCGGACCCCAAGTTCCCCATGGCCACCCCAGCTGAGGCCAGGAAGACTTACCATCTGACTCTGGAAGCTGAACTGCAAGCACTACCTGTTCAGGCTCCCCGGAACCACCATCGTCTCCTTCTGACCTGACTGCACTGTCCAACAAAGCCTCTGTAGCTAGACCGGCCAATGCTCTGGCAGCTGATGCTTTAGCCGGCCCTCTGAGGCCAGATGAACCCTTGAGAGCAGAAATGCAGGATAAAATCTCATTAATACATGGTGCCTTCGATGCCACCCTAACAGGCCTCATATGCTTGGGCACCGGCTCCACATTAAGAACCCTGCGGGCTTGCTCCAATGCCACTAGGTGGTCAAGCAGTTCCTTCTGGCCCGGTACTGCCTCATCGTCATCAGAGGATAAGGCAGCTACAGGCCTCCTGGGAGCAAGCTGCTTTGCGAGCTGTTTGCCCTTAGAACGGCCAGAGCCTTTTTTGGGAGGCGTGATAAATTACTAGGCTGATGTAATGAGCAGAGGCCAATACTCAGCCTAATTAAAAGATGACAGGGGTGGCCTGCCAGATGGCAACCCAGCAGCTGATGGCAGCATTCGAACCAGCAGGTGCTGATATGCAACCCACCAAGTTGATGGCAATAAAGGGAATTCAAACAAGCGGGTGCTGATATGCAGCAAAACCCACTGAATAACTATACCACAACAGCTTACAAAATGGCCACCAAGGCCCACACAAAATGGCCGCTAAGCCCACCGGTGCCTAATCCAACAAAATTAGGCCAAAGAGGAGCACCAGTTTCCCTGAGGGAAGAATACTAAGCTAAATATCTGAGGGAGTGTGTGGAGCAAGGGGGGAACCCCCGGGCCCCCAAAGAAGGCTCATAATGTGGGGGAAATAACCACCACTATCAAAGTATACTCCCTAACCCAAACCAGCAGTAAACCCTGAGGTGAGCAGAACGCAGCTGCACCCCAGAACTCCTGCTGCCCACCTCCCACCCAGCAAACCTGCCACAGGGCAAAGGTGGGCGCAGGGAGAAACGCAGCACTGGGCTGCACACCTCCTATAGAAGCACGGGGTCGGGCTGCAGAGATGCAAACCTCCTCCCAAACGGCCGAAGAAGCTTAAGTGGCCACGTGGAAGTACCTCACCATGGCTGGGAAAATACCACCACAGGCACAGGATGCCCAGGACGGGCTGCGAGGGGAAAACTGCTGCTGTGGCAAAGCACCAGTTGCAGCACCAAAGGTACTTCTGCCAGTGACAGCGCTGTGCGGGAACCCCTTCCCAGCAGCGGGGGAAACCGCTGCCGTGGCTAGCTGCTCCCAGCTGACTGAGGCTAAAGCCACACCACCGCTGCTACCGCCGGAGATCCCAGCAAGGCCTGGGAACAGGAGCAACGAATGCCCTGCTCCATCAGAGCAGCAGCTGAAGCCGGCCTGACGAAGCTGCTCAGCCACCGAAGACCCCTCGTGCTGGGAGAGAAAGAAGCGCATCTTCTCTCTGCCTGAGCACGAGGCGCACTGAGGTGCTGAAGGGCAGAGCAGCCACAAAGCCCAACAGAGCTCTGCCCTTCACACGCAGTCCCGGGTACAGGGCGAGCACCACTGCTGCCTCCTCCTCCTCTCAGAGGGGCAAAAGCATGCCCCCCAGCCACAGTGGCTGCTTGCCGCTGAGAGTGCCATATTCCCTCAACACTGACCCTGAAATAATAAAAGGTAACCAGTTTCATTCATCCTTTAAGCACCTAGGAATTATGATTCACGTTCTCTTCTGAGTTTTCTCTCTGTCAAGTGACTGTAGAAACAGCACCATAGAAACCATCTCAGCCTTTGATTACAGTAGCTGCCTCTTTAAAGTCAAAGTGAATCAATGGCCTTGAAAACAATGTAATTTGTGAAAGGAAAATGAGATGCAAGTTTAGATACAAGTTTGTGTATTATCCTTCTTACCTACAGCTGCCGAGGCATTGTTTTGTCTCTATCCCATTATTTTTCTCGAAGGAAGCTTCTCTAATGAACCTTGAAATCCACTGGAACCAATAAAAGCTTACTGTTTCATATTTAACAAATAATATTTGCTATTTTGCATTAGAGGTGTTCTGATTCAGATCATCCTGATATGAATCCAGAAGAGATGGTAATAAAAAGGGAAAGTGACAGCCTGGGTGGCGCGTCATTCTCGTTCTGCCCTTTAAAATTAATATTGTGAGTGAATTGTATGCTTTACCTCCAGGTTTCACAGCAGAAGCAGGTGCTTCCTCTCACAGGTCTTTCACTGAACTTCACACTCCAGCCACTTAATGATGTCACTTTGCTCCTTCCTAAACCTGCAACAGCAGGACTTTAGCCTCCTCTTTTTAGATTCAGGCTTAAGGGAAATTGTGGAATAGGTTTAACCGTTCTCATTTGGAAAAGGAGGAGTCGTACTTGAAAACAACTTTGAGGAAGAACTGTGACCACTGAAACTCTTCTCATTTCCCTCATTTCTAATTCTTTTGGAATTTTGTCATCACATTTTTATCACTATTAGGAATCTGTACTAGAAAATTGGATTTTGCGATCCAACAGATTTACAGAGCAATGCTAAACCAAGTTAACCCCTTCTAAACCCTTTTGACTTCAATGGGTTTAGAAAATTATAACCCTCTTTAGGACTGCACTGTTGTTATCCTAAACTAGTATTTACATTCCAGTGGTGAGGATGACTATCTTGAACCTGCCTTCTATACAATTTACTTTGAGTTGTGAAAAAAATTATCAGAAATCAGATGCACAAATCTTTGTTTGATCTAGCCAGATAGGGGGGATTTATTTCTGTGAAGCTCCATTGCATTGTGCGTCCGATTGTATATTCCATGTTTTCTAAAAGTGTATTTGTGGCACTCTGTGGACTCTGTGAAAACCAAGAGCAGAATGGGAAAGGAGAAAGCTGCATAGAAATAAAGAGAATGGCTGGGTTTGCCATTAAAAAATGAAAGTGGAGATTTGCCACATAAAAGTGATTTGGGGGTGGCATGATATCTGCAACGCTCATGTTGTGTACCTCAAAATTAATTGTCTATTTTAATGAAGGTGAGGAATGGTGAAGTATACCTTTCAAGAATATACCTGGCATGACTACATGAAGCAAATAAAAACTGACCTCCCCTTTTAGACTTAAGGTTCCTAGTTGCCATGGTGTACTATGATTTTGATAATGTCATTTGATAATTGGAAATGGAAATAGTCCAGTAGAGAATATCTGACAAGGCATAGCAGAGATAGAAATGTTTGTCCAGATGACTCAGCCAGAAGGGGGAGGGGTACATTGGCTGTTCTTCATACAACACATCTTCCCACAATACTAAAAGGGCAAAGTAAGGCTAGCTAATTAAAGGCTTGCTTCTGCTACAGTCACATTTGGTAGATAATTTCCCTACCTAATGTCAAGAACAGCTATACCAAGAGATATTTTGCATATTCACTGACATTGTGGCTATTAGAGCACTACACTGAAGACTTCTCTGTGGATCGTTCTGAGGTGACTGATAATTTATTTGTTCAGATGTTCTTTACCTCTGGATTGAATCGCTATCTGTTCCATCCTCTTCAACATTTTTTTCCCTTCCATGTTCTTGAGGCAGTTTGATTGCATGAGTTCCTCCTGCAGTATTGCCGGTAGAAAGTTGGGAGTGTCAAAGATCAGTGCTAGCGCAGCACTATTTTCAGAACAGCATTTCCTGTTCAGCGGAGATTTCTGTCCTCTCAACTTTCATTGTATAAAACCCATTTACTTCTCACCCCCATTCATGTCTCCCAATGCATTTTGAGAAGTGGATCTTGTGTTAGGGAGAAGGGTAGGGGGAAGCAGCACCTGGGTGGAAAGCTGGCCCAAATATCACCCTGCAAAGGGCACATTGGAGCAAAAACAAACAAGTTGCAATCTAACAGTAGAAGCAGTTTCAGCAAGACCATCTACTCTTACAGCTCTGTTGCCTGGAGACCAAATTCCCATGATCCAATAGAAATCATGTTAGTAAAGAAGAATGGTGCATGCATGGATGCAATTAGGGATGCCAGCTATGAGCTGGAAATTCCTGGTTATTAGGGGGTGGAGCCTGGTGAGGGTGGGTTTTGGGAAGTGGAGGGACCTCAGAGAGGTATAAATCCATAGAGTCCACCCTCTAAAGCAGTCATCATTTCCCATTGGAATTTACGTCTGGGAGATTTCCAGGTCCCACCTAGAGTTTGGAAGTCCTAGATGCAATGCTTTTCTTGCATCTTGTTCCAGAGGTGGAGGGAGGGGTGTTACACTGAGAGACAGATAGCAACCCTGGATATCTAAGCTTCCAACAATCAACTCATGGGAAAGCATTTATACAAGCTGCCTGACCCTTTGAAAACAAACAGATCTGGAGAACAGACAATGTTAAAAATGATTGATAGTCAGATGCAGTATCATGATATATGGAGAACTTAATGACAGCAACGCAATAAACAGTGTAATTCTATGCAGAGTTACTTCAGTCTAAGCCTATTGATTTCAGTAGGCTTAAACTGGAGTAACTCTGCATAGGATTGCACTGGAAGTATACTAAGAGGATCCATCCCATTCCTAAGCCTCCACCTCCCCTACTTCTTATCTTTCAGTTGTTAGGAAACAATTATTTTACTGGGTGGGTTTTTTATGTAAAATATCAGCCTAACAACACAATACATGTAATCATATGTGTAACCCAACAGGAAAGGGAAATTACTGATTTAGACTGGAGAATTGGTGAATGGGAAAAGGATTAAGCACACAGTCTGCCTCTCCTCCCCTTTCCAAATGGTTTTCTTACTTTTTGCCAGACCTCCCACTGTGGCAGGAGGCCTCCCTCCAATTGCCACTGTTGCCTACCACCAGCCTCTGTGTCAGTATGGGCAAAGCTAGAAGTGATGAGTAGAGATGGGCACAAACTGAAATATGAACCAAATTAAGCATGAACCAGGCCAGTTTGTGGTTTGTGAACCACGGTTCATCAGATCCCATTTCTGACAAACTGCCATGAACTTTTAGGCTGGTTCGTTTGGTTCGTTTTTTTGATTCGTCATTGCAGGCAGCCTGGTGCCAATCAATCAGTTTCCTAGGCAGCAGGGGATGGACTTCCTACAGACCTTCTGCTGACCCAGAAGTGATCTTCTGCTGACCTGGAAGTGATGATTTTCTGACCCAGATATGACGTTTTCATGAACCAAACGAACCGGTTCACGAACCAGGGGCAGGTTCATGAAAGTTCATGAAATTTGATGAACCACAAACCGGTTCAGTTTTTTCTGGTTTGTGCCCATCTCTAGTGATGAGTTACACTTGAATGGCAAGTGAACAGATTCACATGTATTCCTCCCTGTTCACTTGCGCTCCACTCAATCACTATGTCACTTGTAAGTACAACCCAGACGTAATAATGGGTAGTTCTAGAAATTGCCAGAAACGCTATGGTAAAATCATAGAGTTTGCAGTAATTCTTAGAGTCATCTATTGTCACTTCTATGTTTTATCCAGAAGTGATGTAATGTCTTAGGTGACACCACCAACATCACACACATATCCATATCCCTGCCCTCACAAACTCTCCAGTGGGTTGCCAGGAAAAAGAAAGTGGGAAAGATCAATTCTGCAAGCAGAGCTGTGCTCCCAGTTCATTAGATATCCCCTAATGTGTTTATTGGGTTTTGATAATTATAGTAATTTAAGAAAAAATACAGAATGGTAGAAATAACTCAATTATAGAAATAGCATACAATAAAATTAAAGAAATAAGAAACCAAACTGCTACAACCCAAACAAGGACTTATTGCTCAGCAAACTAATAACAGGGACAAGTGCACTTACTGAGTTGGGTGAACACTATAAAATCAATATAAGAAAATGCACTTATATTTCACTGGACTCTGAGTTGAATCTGTAGAGTGGTATATATGAAAGAAATGAAAACAATGCTGTTACAAAAGTTGAGTCTCCTCTACCCTCTGACTGCATAGACCTGGTACATAAGCATCACATTACAAATTCTTCTCTTCGTTATCAAAGTAGGTCTCAGATGATTGTTTGCTCTTTAAGGTAAACCAGATTATCACAAATAGTTTAAAAGCAAATAAGCATAGAAACTTTATCAATTGTACAATTAAACATCTCATCACATTTTTTTTAATAAGACCATGCCTCAAAAATATTGTGCACCTCAACTTCATGCCACTGATTGAACAAACTTCAACTCATTGCAATTTTTCTAGCATCTCAGACTACCATTGCTGTGAACCCACTGTGATGGGCACCATGTATTAATTGAGTAATCTTACTGTGTACTTCATATTTATACACAGGATATTTTAGTTACTGATATCTTTTTTCAGTTCTCCAATAGGTCTATCTTCCAGGTCCTGGAATAGGTAGAAGGTCAGTATTGACTAGTAAAGAGAAGAAAGTAAACTTCTCTAAGTACATAATAGTTTCTATGTAGATGTTACTGTTAATTTATGTGTTGGTTGATGCTTTCCTTTAGGCTGCCTGTGAAAATGGGAAATTTGGAGAGTGTGATCAAGTGATGGGACCTTTAGTATGAACATTGTATGAAAGGTATCTGGCTGGAGACAACATCTCAGTAGACTAGGCCACCCAAAGACTTTACTGGATTCCAAGCTTATGGTGCTTCACTATCAAACTTTGTTTATCAATTTGCCAGCCAAATACCTTGATCTCTGAGTCAGAGCTGTTGTCCTTGGAACCAGAAGCAATAGGTTGAACAGCAGCTAATAGATTTGCTCCTTGGAAAGCTGCTTCAATGCAACTGCTTGTCACAGTTTGTGGTCTTGAGACCAGTATCTTAAAAGGGAACTTTCAAGCATATTTTTCTCTTGTTTCGTGAAGATTTTCTTCCATAGGGTACATTTTGCCCTAAGGATGTCATGGGAAATAGGGCAAATCACAAAATGGCTGCTATGGAAGGAATATAATAATAATAACATTCAGTTTATACACTGCCCTTCAGAACAACTTAATACCCACTCAAGAGTAGTTTGCAAAGTATGTTGTTATTAGCCTCACATTATTCACCCTGTGAGGTGGGTGGGGCTGAGAGAGCTCTGAAAGAGTGGTGACTGACCTAAGGTCACCCAGCTGGCTTCAGGCAGAGGAGTGAGGAATCAAACCCGGCTCTCCAGATTAGAACCACTACACCAAACTAGCTGTGAAGAACCAATCACAAAATGGTGTTAGAATAATAAATGGCTTTAGCATTGGAACTGCTAGGGGAAAATAGCAGAAGGAGGTGAGTGTGGATAGGGCCTATAGTCTCTGGATTGTAATGGATTTTGTTCAGTCTTGTCCATGAAGAACACTGTGAGAAAGAAAAGAGAGGCAAGGACTGCCAAGTGAGAGAAGGGAAAACTCAAAATGGAATGGGAATGGCAGAATAAGGAAAATGCTTAAACTCCCTCAAAGAGAACTGCCTTGCAGGCAGTCAGGCTCTCAACTGTGCCAATGTTTTATCTGTTTTGGACCACTTGGTCTTTCTCCTTTTGCAAGGTTGCTTCAGCCAATAGCTGTTTCTCTGCTCTCCATTGCTCAAGCACAGCTATCGTTATCAGCTGCTTTCAGAAAAGGCAGGTAAAATAGAAGCAATAGTGGGGGAAAGTGAGTCACCAATAGAAATGTGACTGTCTGCTTACATTGAGCAAAGCTGCTTCTTTTAGAGAGAAAATTGTAAATACTGTTTCAGCCATAGGTGCAAAGACTTTGGCAAGAACGCTGGCAAATGAGGAAATCTTAGTCCATGAGAATTCTGGATGATGGGTATCTCAACCCTTTTGTTCTGTTGTTCTATTCCTTTTCTCAACCCTGTTGCTCTGCTTCTGAATTGGAAGAGCAGAAAATGGGAGTTAGAATTCACAATGAAGCCTTGTTAGCTATTGCACTGATCCAGCTCTCATACTTCCAGCCAGTCTCATACTATTCATTTATAGTTATGCTTGAATACCTGCCTTTTTGACTGGCATCCTGCAGCGGGGAACCAATCATTTAGTAAGCTGTTTAGATCTGGACAAGAGATTTTTGATGGATCTGGTTTGAACAATTACACTGCTTTCTCACGTGATTAAACTTTTTTTTAAACCAGCCACCCCAACCCTTCTGCCACATGCTGTTTTTAAAAGACATATAATAATGAGAAAAAGATCAGTTTGAGATTTTGGAGGTGAGTCTTAGTACTTAGATGTCTCAGTGTGCCTTCTGTGTCTGCCATTGAATAGAATACTCTCTTGCAGTAAGTTCCTGTATTCACTTCTTAGATTGCTTCTGCAGTCATTAACAACTATCTAAGACTATCTATGCAATCTGTCCAAAGTTGCTCATTTAAAGGATGCATCCAGCTGTGCTGGTGCAAAGAGATGATGAACTACAAACATTTTTTCTGCTTTATAACAGGGGATGGCAGCCTATATGTTTCTGAGAGCTACTCATTTTTTTCAACAGTTTTGAAGTTACCAGTCATAAGGTGGCAGCTTGGTGGGTACAGCCAGTCAAAAAATGGTGTCCTGAAAAAAAATAGCATTTGAGAGTAAGTTTGTTTTCCATGCACCTCTTCTCATGACCTTTCCTCTGCTGCTTTCCCAAAGACCTCCCTCTTCCAAATTGTAACTTGCCCTGGAGAGTAAAAATATACAATTGCCTCTATATTTTCCCTCAAAGAGGCAAATAGCAGTTTTGATGCAGGGGAGGTAGTCAAAAGCATGTTCAGTTCCCTTTAAAAGCAAGGATGTATGTGTGTGCACATGAAGGAGGGGGCAAGGTGTGCTGTCATTTCCCATCCAGAGCAAAAGTATGTGCGTGTTCAGAGAACAGTGAAACAGCCTGTGCATCTTCCAGCTCAGTCTTGTCCATGTTGACTTGGAAACTTAGTTCGTTGAGACATTAGGTTTCATTTATGGGTATCTGGTATTAGTATCAGAGTACTGGCAAAAAAAGTGGAACATTTACTTCCTTTTCTTGAAACTCTTTTGGGTCATTTCCCCCATAGCCCTGGTGTTACATTCTGGAATTCTCTAAATCTAATTCTTCTAGAAAGTGACAGCCTCAGTGAGTTAGAAAAAAAACTGCTAAGTGCCTGATATACAGCAGTCAATAATTGGAGATGTGATCATTATTTCTTTACTCTTTGAGACAAGGCAATAGAGCAATGAGTGCCAGCAACTAATGAAATCCTGTGCCAACAGAATTACTGCTGATCTTGGCTTTTTAGTCTTTGCACATCACTTCTCCCCCTCCCCTCCCCAAGGCTTTGAAATATAATCAGTGAAAGGGACACAAGGGTGAAACGTTTTTTTCAAAGCATGCCCACCTGTTCTTTCCCCTTCTCCAGCTGTCTATAATAACTAGGGTGGGAAGAAACTTCAAATATAGCATACACATCATCTGCATCTGAAAACTGCCTCATATTCTTTCATCTTTATAGGCCTTTTATTTTTCCAGTCATGCTCACCTATATCTACTGAATCATTCTTCTCCTTCAGGCAATTTCCTATAGGCACTACGGAGGAGACCCAAAGACACTCTTCTCCCTCTAGAAACATACACACCACCATTTTTGATATATATTTTTTTAAAAGCTTCACTTTAATGGGTGTCAAAATTATGCAGAGTTTGGGATCTATACACTGATTTCTCTGGTAATGAGCTATCCCAATTTGAAAGAGGAAAAGAAGGTATTATAAAGCAGTGGTGTGTGATCCAGTCTCCTACTCACCTTGTAACCATTTGGTTGTTTATTTAAAAAGCTTTTCTGTTGAATTCTCCAAAAACAAAAACCCTAAAGGATTTTAAAAGCTTTTTATAGGAAAACTTGCCAAACCAAATCCGTGAAGTGGGTAGCCTTCTCTGCTAGTTGCCACTTTTCATTCCCGCAACCCCCCACCCCCGAAAAAACCATAAACCCTCACTTTTAAGTAGAGGGAGGTTATAATGGAGGGCCAATATGGCCTGGCCAAGACAGCAATTACATTCAAGGAGGGATGGTCTGCAGAGAACACAACTAGAGCAAAACACTGAGCAGTCCAGCTCTTCCAAGTTCTAATGCAGACCCCTGAAGGCCTGCCCCTCTACTGCCTCAGAGGTGACAATCACAGAGCTTAACAAGCCAGGGATTCCAGAAGACCTTTCCAGAGATACAGAAAGAAAGTAAGACTTTGAATGCAAACATGAGCCCTCCTCACTATATCTTTCTGATCCTAGTGCTCACATATTACTAAAACAGGATCCAAACTATTATTCTCACTAGCTGGAGGCTGTCGCAAAGTTGGAAATTGATTCTCAGCTACCAGGAGACAATCTTCTGTCACTAACTCCCATTGATAAAATATCATCTAGGCTATTAGCAAGCCCTCAGTCTGGCAAAAGATAATATCTTTTTTCCCAGGCTACATTAGTGGATTGATGTCCAGGGACCTGGTCCATCCATCCTTCCATCCATCCGTCTATCCATCCATCTTCCAGGTGAATTTTGTTGCCTTTGTTTGTCCAAAGGTAAACTTCTGGCCTTGCCTGTCTGTCTCTATGGTTGCCTAATGCCTATCCATTTGCCTGTTATTCAACCTTCTATTTCCTAGCAACACTGCTCCAGTATCTTTGCAACATACTCTGTTGTTATGACATGGATAGTGTGATCAATGTTGTTTTGGATTGTCATTCTTATAAGGACAGGAACCTGCTTCCTAGATTTATTTTATTTAGTTATCAGGGCTTTTTTCTGGGAAAAGAGGTGGTGGAACTCTCAAGAGGGAAATGAGGGAGAAACACATGGGATTCTTTGAAATAATATTATCCGAGATCCATAATAAATTCAACTGATGTGAAGGTCTTCTATGAAGACCTTCTTATGTGCTCAGCTATATACAGTTGGTCTATTGGTTCTCCCACAGCAGGTTAGGCAATCTGGTAGCAGAAGGAGTGCAGGCTCTGCATTTTCCTTTGGAACCCCATGCACCGCAGCAGCTGCTAGCTGAAACAGGCAGTTGCAGTGCTGGCATTTGCCCCAGATGCAGTCCAGGCTAAACGAGATGCTGTGTGAGTTCAAAGGTGCACAAGCAAGTTCTTTGGGACCACCAGCATCACACCCAAATCAGGCCAGACAACAGCATTGAGCAAAAGTGTGGCTTTCTCTCCTGCTGATTTTAAACCCTGCTTTTCTCTCTAATGGGAACTGAATATGGCTTACAATGTCCCCCTCCCCTTCTTCATTTTATTCTCACAACAACCCTGTGAAGTAGGTCAGTTCAAGAGCGTATGACTGGCCCAATGAGCTTCCATGGCAGAGAAAGGATTTGAACCTGGGTCTCCCAGACTCTAGTCACAATAACACAGTTAAGCACTTTGTCAATAAGGAAGCGCTTCAGAGCAATGGGAGATAGATTCTCCTGCTTCCTGGAAAAGAGGAAAACTAAAGAGGGAATCATGTAGCTTAGAACCTCAGTCACTCTTTATGGAATGGTTTTGTTTCTAAGTTAATTAAGAACATTTGGAAGCTAAATGATCCAGGTGCTATTAAACTCCCCATTCCACCAGAAGCAGGGTTTGTGCAAGAAGTAACTTCGGAGCGATGCAGAGAAAATGCAGGAGGCTTTTAGAACTCCTGCAGAACAAGGAAGGTTAAGGAAGATGAGTTTGGCCTGGGAATGGGAATCAAAGAGTGCCAAAGCACCTCTGCCAGCACAGCAAAGAAACCTCTAGACCACACACAAAACGGCCCTTTCAGCTGCCGGCATGCCATGTAAGCTGGGGGCCATAATTTGCCTCCTCGGATGGAGGAGGAGAGGGTGCCATTTCCCGGGCATCTGGAGATTGCTGGGGGGGCGGAGCCTGCAGCCTGTTTAGGCAGCTCCGCTTCCCCCAGCATCAGTTGCTTGAAAACACTCGGGGTGGCAGGACATACCTGCTGCAGTGAGCGGCGATGGCGGCAGATTCGGCAGCGGTTTCAGCAGCCTTCCTTCGGGAGTGGTGGAGGATTGCTGCCGATTGCGGCAGTGGATTAGCGGCATTGCGGAGCAGGCGGCAGTTGTGTTCTCCAGCTGCCATCCCGGGTGGTTTGCTTGCCGCACTTCCTCCTGAGAGGGGGAGTGCAGCTCAAGCTTTAGCGGCGCTTTGTGCCCTGCCTTGCCGCACTACGTGGTTTTCCCGCCCTGTCAGCCACCCAGCTTTGGAGTGCTGGGTGAAGGCCGCGGCAGTTTCTAGAGGCGCGCTACGCCTTTTTACCTGTGGCTGGCCAGTTGAGTAGTGTGGAGGGGGGAAGCAACACCCCTTTAGTTTTTTGCCCCTGCACATTGTGCTATGGGCCATTTCCCTGTGCCAGTTTGTGGAGGTGCTGATCGGCACGTGCCCTGGTGCTACTGGGAGCTTGATATAGTGCGTGCCCCCCAGTCCTTTAACCACCAATTAATCAAGCCAATAACCCCCCCTTCCTTGGGCATTGGGGGGTATTGTGGTGGGGTGGATTAGGCCTCAGCTGTCGGCCATTTTGGTGGCTGTGGGCAGGCAGCCATTTTGATTGGGCAACCATATTGTGTAGCCTGATTTATTACTGCATGGTGTTTGTTTACCCGGCAACTGTGTGTGAGGTTGGTATTTCTTGGGTTCTCCAGGTACGCTCTGCAGGTGTATTTTCTCCCCTGCTTGTTTTTGGCAGGACACATGCCACCCAAAAAGAGAGGTGTCCCTTAAAGGGGCAAACAACCGGCTAAGCAGCCTCTGTTGAAGAGGGCCCCCCCAGCGCTTTCCGCATCAGATGAGGAAGGGGAGGACTCCAGTCAGCAGGGCATCCTGCAGCGTTTGCTTGCTTTGTAGAGAGCCAAAGGAGTACATGAGACTTCCTCAGTGAGTGGGAGTAGAAAGAGGTCTATTCGGATGGCATCTAGGGATGTTGTTAACAGGGACATACAAATGCGGCTGTCTGCTTTGGAAGGTTCCTCGGCAAAAGAGAGCAGTCGTGCACAGATGTCTTCTACCCAGGAAGTTGAAGTACCAGCAGTGGATATGGAACAGGGAGAGTCTGCTGAAACAGCTCCTGTGGCTGTGGCAGTTGACCCTGGTGAGCCTGGAGGTAATGAGGTCTCTCCTCAGTTTGGGTACCCGTGGCCATGGGGGTCTTGGGGTCAAGGATCGATGAGCAGGACACGGGGGGCTGGCTTAGGTTCCGCCCCGCAGTGCCCTTCAGTGTGGTCGCCAGTTGGGCAGTCTTCCTGGGCAGGTATGGGTGCTGGGGCACCTGTTTTGTCCCCTTTGGCCAACTCTTTGAACCCAGTGTATGCCGGGCAGTCAGCTGGGTGGCCTGGATTTCTTGCAGGACCATGGGGGTTTTACCCATACCCAGCTGTGCCCTACAGTAATGTCCCCTTTAGTGCTTTGCCTTTTGGTGAGGTGGCCCTTCCCCTTGGGGGATCATCTGACTCAGGCAACCCAAGATAAGATCTTAAAAGGGGAGTACGTAGACGTCTTTTCCCTTCTCTTCAGAGAGCTGGAGAAGAAGGACAAGAATGATATGGATGACAGGGACAAGGAGCGCCTTAAGCGTAGAAAGGTAGACAGGACCTGGGCCAACTGGCTGCCTAGATTTCTGATTTACACAGGGGTGTTGATGTGTGCGCAGCTGCACAGGGCTGCGTCTTTATTTCATTACCTGGATATTGTTTACAAAGGGTACACGGGCATCTCTGGCGCTGCTTGGATGCAGTATGACGAGGAGTTATGAATGAGGGCTGCCATGAATCCGAACCTCCCTTGGGACCGTATTCACCAGCAGCTTTGGCTTCAGGTGATGTCCCCTGCTAAACTAAGTTTAGGTGACCGGTCAGATGGTGGTCACATTGTCCAGCATTCTTCCACAGCCACAAGCACCCGCAGCTTAGCAGGGCAGCAGGTTCAACCCCGGCTGCTGTGTTGGGAGTTTGCATTCAAGGGCGTTTGTGTCCGAAAGCCCTGTAGGTTTAGGCACAAATGTCCCTCTTGTACCGGCCCCCACTCCTACACCTCCTGCCCCAAGGCTAAGCAGGGCTGGAGTGGTAGGTAATCTGGGGGGCCAGGGGCGGGGGGTCAGCAGGCCATTGGAAAAGGGACCCAGCCCAACGCCTGCTGCAAACCTATCCTAATGTTGATCAAGCCCGCTTTTTGCTGAATGGTTTCACTGTTGGTTTTTGTATTCTAGTTCAGGGGCCATGTTCCCCTTATCTTTCCAATAATTTGCGTTTGGTTATAGGTACGGAGGATATTGTGCAGCAAAAAATTCAGAAGGAGTGCGAGGGGAGTGTTAGGTCCTTTTGACTCACCGCCTGTTCCCAATTTGAGAGTGTCCCCTTTAGGGGTGGTCCCCAAGAAGACAGTGGGGGAGTTGCGCCTGATTCATCATTTGTCATTCTCTAAAGGGAACTCGGTTAATGATGCTATCCCTGATGAGCTGTGCTCGTTTAGGTACACTTCCTTTGACCAGGCGGTCAAGGTTGTGCGCAGGTGTGGGGTGGGAGCCGAGTTGGCAAAATGCGACATTAAGTCAGCATTTCGCCTGCTCCCTGTCCACCCGGAGGACTTTGAACTCCTGAGGTTTTCCTTTGAAGGTAAGTTCTACATGGACCGGGCACTCCCCATGGGATGCTCCATTTCTTGTGCCACCTCGGAGGACTTCAGCTCTTTTTTGGAATGGGAGTTACGGCACTGTTTGCACTGCCGTGATACAGCGCACTATTTAGATGATTTTTTGTTCGTGGGGCCAGCAGGATCGGGGCAATGTGCTCGCTTGCTGGACACCTTTATTAACCTTAGTGAGGAGCTGGGGGTCCCATTGGCACACGAGAAAACAGAGGAATCTTCTCATGTGTTAACCTTCCTGGGCATTGAGCTGGATACTGTTCAGCAGTGTTTCAGGCTGCCTCTTGGGAAAGTCCAGGACCTCAGAGCCCGGCTCCTGGAGTTCAGAGGCAAACACAAGGTTTCCTTCCTGGAGCTTCAGCAGCTTGTGGGGTGCCTTAATTTTGCCTGTAAGGCAGTGGCCCCTGGACGTGCCTTTTTAAGGCACTTCTGTGACACAATGTTGTCGCTGCAGGCCCCCCATCATCGCCTCTGGCTTAGCAGAGGGATGCAGGAAGATTTTGATGTTTGATCCAACTTCCTTACTGAATTCAACAGGGTCACATTCTGGTGGGAGGATTTGCTTCTTGAAGCGGAGCTTCAGGTCATGTCCGATGTGTCCGGCTCCATGGGCTTCGGAGTATATTTCTGAAGGCATTGGTGCACTGACCAATGGCCCTGGGAGTGGCACAAGTCTGGTTTGGTCAGGGATTTCAACTTTTTGGAATTTTTTCCGATATTGGTGGCTGTTAGTTTGTGGGGCAAGGAATTGGCTAACCAATTGGTCCACTTTTGATGCGACAACCAAGCTGTGGTTCAGGTGGTTAACTCTTTGACCTCTAAATCACCTAGGGTCATGAGGCTGGTTAGAGCCTTCACCCTGCTTTGCCTCCAGTGGAACATTTTATTTAAGGCCAAGCACGTTCCAGGAATTGATAATGGGGTGGCGGTTATGGGGTGCTTTGTCTTGCCTACAGATGGAGCGGTTTTGGCAGTTTGGTCCAGAGGCAGATCCCCATCCAGCACAGATGCCCCCAGAGTTGTGGCAGCTTGGGAAGCTGATGTGTTCAGGGCGATATGACTTTCAGTTGCCCCCAGCACAAGGGGAGCCTACAACAGAGCGGTAGGACAGTTCATGGGGTTCAGAGAGGATGCTGGCCTGCAGCAGGCTTGGCCCATCCTGGTAGAACATCTGATGCAATTTTGTGTGCATCAGAAGGGCTGCAGTCTCGTTGTCAAGACCATTCGGGTCCAACTGGCGGCATTGACCTTCGTGAGCAAGGCTCGGGGTTTCCCTGAGGCCACAGGGGACTTCTGAGTCTGGAAGATATTAGAGGGTTGGTCACGTGAAGTGGGAACTAGGGTCGACACTAGGGAGCCAATATCCCCCGTGGTGCTGAAGGGGCTGTTTTCAGCCTGGGACAGCATTTGTAGTTTCACGCTGCTGCCTTGACAGCCTTCTTTGGGGCCCTATGCATTAGCAGGCTTGTTGCACAGTCTAACACGGATTGGTCAGGGCATGCCCTGTTGGCAAAAGACGTGAAGCTGGAAAAGGATGGCATTTCCCTCATGATTTGCAAATTCATAACTGATCAGTGGCAGAGAGGAGAGGTTATCAGCTTGGGATCCTGTGCAGAGACTGAGTTGTGCCCTGTACAGGCTCTCAGAAGGTACTTGCATGTGAGGGGCAATGAACAAGGTCTCCTCTTTCGGCATGAGGATGGTCGGCCCTTAACCCGGTATCAGTTTTGGACTGTGACTCAAAGGGCTCTTAACAGATTGGGGTTGAGCAGTGTCAAATTTGGCACTCATTCATTTAGAATTGGTGCTGCTTCTACGGCAGCAGCCATGGGTTACCCAGTGTGTGCTATTCAGAGGGTAGGCAGATGGAGGTCCACTGCTTATTGGGCATATAACAGGCCATTATCATGTTTTTGAGCTATTATGAATTGATTTTTCTTTTTTTTTTTTTTTTTTTTTTAGAAAAATTTTTATTGGGTTAGAATATTATTATTTTTACATTACATTCAATTTTCCCCAAATTTTTCATTTCTAACCCCCTCCCTTTCCCCCCCTTTTGTTGACTTCCAACAGCTTTCCCCCCCTCTGTCCCTTTTCCCTTACTTCTATTAAATTCCTCTATCTAAAACAGATATGCATTCTCCATTATATTAAGCAGTACATCTTTAACTCCTTTACTTACTATACACCCAAACTGTACGTCCTTGGATAAACAATTTATCCCCTTTTCCCATTCTGAATATTTCTATATATCATAAACCTATATATCATAAACCATAAAAATTTCCCACATTTAAATCAAACAAATCAAACAATTTGATTTGTTCTCTATATGTTACTCATTTCATCTTTTTATGGTAATTCTATATAGCTCATCACATAGTCAATCAATTTAACTCTTCTGTACATTCAGTTTGGTGCATATAAATCTTATCAAAGAAAGAAAATATTGTTAGTTACTCAATCCTCATGTTTAAACCTTATCATTAATTATTCTCTATCAATGTTCTATCAATTAACCTATACATATCTATATATATATATCAATCTATTAATCTAACTGCTTATAAGTTCACTTTTCTCTTCCTCCCCCGGTAAAGTCACCCCTCTCTTTTATACTTATATTATACTTCAGTAGTTCTCAAACTGCCACAGTTTTCCTCCCACCTCCCATTTCTTCTCCAGATGTTGTTTCAGCTTCTCCCAGTCCGTGTTAAACTGCCCTGAGTCCAGATCTCTCAATTTTCTCGTCATCTTGTCCATTTCAGCCATATACAGCAATTTGTAGATCCAATCTTCAATAGTTGGCACTTCTTGTACTTTCCATTTTTGCGCATACAAAAGTCTAGCTGCTGCTGTCATATAAAATATCAACGTCCTATGATGGGCTGGAATTCCCTCCATTCCCAAGTTTAGTAGCAGGAGTTCTGGGTTCTTATTTATTTGAAACTGTAAAATTTCACTCATTTCTCTTATTATTTCCCCCCAGTACTGCCTAGCTACCTCACACGACCACCACATGTGGTAGAGGGAGCCCTCATGTTTCTTACATTTCCAGCATTTATTAGAAGTATTCAAGTTCCCTAGCGCAATCTTCTTTGGTGTCATGTACCAACGATAAATCATTTTGTAAATGTTCTCTTTAATATTAGTACATGTCGTTATCTTCATTGTAGTTTTCCACAAGTATTCCCATGCCTCCATTGTTATTTCTTTATTAAAATTTATAGCCCATTTCACCATCTGTGTTTTAACTGTCTCGTCCTCAGTATACCATTTCAGCAGTACTTGGTATACCTTGGATATTCTTTTCTTATCTTCTTTAAGAAGGGTCTGCTCTAGTTCCGAGTTCTCTGTTCGTATGCCCCGTTTTGCAGAGTCCGAATTGTATAAGTCTCTGATCTGCCTATACTGGAACCAATCATAGTTAGGTGATAGTTCCTCTTGCGTCTTTATTCTAAGTTTAGATACTTCAATTTTAGTTATTTCTTTGTACGTTAAGCATTGTTGTTCATTATCAACAGCTCTCGGGTCTATCACCTCATATGGAACCACCCACAAGGGGGTTCCTTCATGTAGATAAATTCTGTACTTCTTCCAGATTGTATATAAACTTCTCCTTACAAAATGATGCAGGAACATCGAGTTGACCTTCACTTTGTCATGCCATAGGTATGCGTGCCATCCAAAAATCTTTTTATATCCCTCTAGGGCTAATAGTTTCTTATTCTTTAATGTCATCCACTCTTTTAGCCAAACTAGGCAGATTGCATCATGATAAAGTCTCAGGTTGGGCAGTTGCATTCCGCCTCTTTCCTTTGCATCTTGTAAAACTTTTACTTTCACTCGAGGCTTCTTGCCTGCCCAAACAAAATCTGATATTTTCCTCTGCCATTTTTCAAATTGTTTAGAGTCTCTGATGATTGGTATTGTCTGTAGCAAAAACATTACTCTTGGTAACACATTCATCTTAACTGCTGCAATCCTGCCCAGCCATGACAAGTTCAATCTATTCCATTTGATCAAGTCTCTCTCTATCTGAATCCATAATTTTTCATAATTATTCTTGAACAAATCTATATTTTTTGCAGTCAGCTCAACTCCCAAATATTTCACCTTACTAGTTACTTCACAATCCGTTGTTTCCATTAACAATTGTTGTTTCTGCTTAGTCATGTTTTTGCATAGTATCTTTGACTTCTTTTTGTTAATGAAGAAACCTGCCAAGTCTCCAAACTCCTTAATCTTATCTATCACTTTTGGCATGTTCTCCAGTGGGTCTTCTACAATTAACATTATGTCATCTGCAAATGCTCTGACCTTATATGAATAGTCCTTTATTTTTATTCCTCGTATTTCCTCGTCTTGTCGTATTTGTATCATCAGAATCTCCAATACTAAAATGAACAGCAATGGAGATAACGGGCAACCTTGTCTTGTTCCTTTACTAATCGTCAATTTCTTGGTCAGTTCATCATTCACTACAATTGCTGCAGTCTGGTCTCTATAAATTTCCTTAATTGCTTTGACAAATCTTTCTCCCAGTTGTAGCTTTTCCATAGTGGCAAACATAAAGTCCCAGTTTAAATTGTCAAACGCTTTTTCAGCATCTACAAAGAAGAAACCAACCTCTTTGTCACAACGCTTGTCATAATATTCAATAGCATTGATCACTGTCCTTAAATTGTCTCTTATTTGTCTGTCTGGCAAAAAGCCTGCTTGTTCCTCCTCTATAACTTCCGAGAGCCACCCCTTCAATCTCTCCGCCAATATCTTCGCAAAAATTTTATAGTCATTGTTAAGTAGTGATATAGGTCTGTAATTTTTCACGTTGGTCAGGTCTTGGCCCTCTTTTGGGATCAATGATATATTCGCTTCACTCCAAGTATCTGGAATCCTTTGATCCCTAAAAACTCCATTCATCACCTCTTTTAGGAATGGTGCCAGTTCATTGGCCATTATCTTATAAAATTTAGCCGTAAGTCCATCTGGCCCTGGCGCCTTTCCTAGATTTGCGGATTGTATTGCCTTACTTATTTCCTCATCAGTTACTTCACTGTTCAACTTATTTCTCCAAGCTTCCGAGATTTCTGGAAGTTTGGTTTTCTCCAGATATGATGCTATTGATTCTTTGTTTACTTCTTTTTTATTATACAGCTTAGCATAAAATTTATAAAAGGCTCTACTGATGGTAGTCTGCTCCAAGTATGTTTTATTTTCTTCACAGATTTTATTTATTGTTTTCTTTTCCCTTTTCTTCTTCAATTGCCATGCCAAATATTTCCCAGGTTTATTGGCACCCTCAAACGCTTTTTGATTCAATCTTTTAAGGTTCCACTCCAATTCTTTATTACTCATTGCTGTTAGCTGTTCTTGAAGAATTTTGATTTCCTGGTATATTTTCTTTTTTCCTGGTCTCTTTTTTAACTGTGCTTCTTTGGCTTTTATTTTCTCCTCAATCTCTTGTCTTTTCTCCTCTTTCTTTTTCCTTGCTCTACCATTTAAGTCCATTAGTATGCCCCTTACAACCGCCTTGTATGCATCCCAAACTTTGTTGGTTGGTACTTCTTTGTTCACGTTGTATTGTATGAAAAACTTTGTCTCTCTTCTCAATATTTCCATATTCTCTCTTTCCTGTAACAAGTCCTCATTTATTCTCCAGGCTTTCCTTTTTCTCCTTTTTCCAAATTTCCATATAATTGGGTTGTGATCTGAGCCTACCATCGGCATTATTTCTACCTCCTTAGTCCATAACGCTAAGTCTTTTGAGGCCCAGATCATGTCAATTCTTGATAATGTAAGATGCCTTGCAGAATAAAAAGTAAACTGTCTGGTTTTAGGATATTCTCTCCTCCATACATCTTCGAGAGTCTCTTGTTGAATCAACTCAAAAAAAAGCTTTGGCAATAGTCCTCTTTTCTTTTGTGCTGTTGTAGTCTTTTTGTCTAATTCCAAATCTGTCACTCCATTGAAGTCTCCAGCAAGAATTATCTGGTCATATGCAAGATCGTCTAAATGCTTCCTTAAATCCTCAAAGAAGCTTTCCTTTGCACCATTAGGTGCATAAAGTCCGACTACCAACACTCTCTTTAAATTCCAATTACATTCCACTGCTACAAATCTAGCTTCCACATCTCTCATAACAAATTTTGGCTGCAGCTCCTCCTTTATGTACAACACCACTCCTCTTTTTTTCTTGTTGGAGGCCGCTACAAATTCTTTACCCAATTTTCCAGATTTTAAATATTTTACATCCTGTTTTCTAATATGGGTCTCCTGCAAACAAACAATATCACATTTTTGTTTTAGTAGCCAATGAAAAATATTTTTCCTCTTATTCGGTGAGTTTAGTCCATTTACATTCCAAGATAATACTTTACACTCCATATTCATAGTTTTGTTGGTAAGTCTTTTTCATTGTCCTTAATAAATCGCTCCATCTCCCGCTCAGATCTGATGCGTTTTTTTGCCCCTCCAAACTCAAAGGACACTCCTTCCGGTAGCTCCCATCTGTACCTAATATTCATGTCCTTCAAAGTCTGAATTAGCACTTTATATTTTTTCCGGTCCAATAACACTGATCTGGGCAGCTCCTTCATTATAATAATCGTCTTGCCATCAATCTCCAATGGATCTTGAAACTGTTTTGTCACAATCCTCTCTTTCATGTTTCTAGTTGTAAACTGCACAATCACATCCCTTGGTAATTTCCTCTGGGCTGCAATTCTCGAGTTCACACGGTACGCCACATCTAGGATAGCCACAACTTCCTCCTCCTCCTTCCCCAGGTATTCAGCCAACACCTCAGTCATCTGTTCTTGCGCTGACTTTCCTTCCACTTCTGGCAAGCCACGAAAACGTAGCTGCTTCTCCATATGTTTAGTTTCTGCAACTGACATTCTCCCCTTCACCAATCTCATCTCTGTTTGTTGCGTGTCTGCTAAATTCTCCATCGCGTCTTCTACTGTTTTAACTCTCTGCTGCGTTCCTTGTAGTTCACTTCGTATTGTTTCCATACCTTTTTTCACTTCTGACAGCTCCGATTTTACTGTCTGTGTAACCTCTTTAACCTCTTTTATCAGCTCCAGTTTCGTGTCCTTAAGTTCTTTAATCATATCCAAAAGTTTTTTGTCCAGGTTTTTATCCAGGTTTTCTATTGCCGATTGCCACTCTTTTTTTGACATCGTGGGGCTTGCTTTAGCTCGCTCCCACGAATCCGCTCTCTTCCTTAACTCCGTGGCGTAAAATTTAACGTTTTTCTATTTTAAATGTCCCGGTCTTCTTATAGAAATTAAGTTTTAAAGAGTCCAAAATGTCGGGCGTCTTTTCTCTATGGTTTCTCTATGATTTTGTAATCCAAGATGGCCTACTTCCTCTTCCGCTGAAGCCGCGACCCTTCCCCTTTCAAAAATGGCGATTCCCTACTTCCTGCCCTCCAGCAAGGGCCGCTTCTCTCCAGCCACTCTATTGTTATTACGCACTTCCTGTCTCCCGTCTTCCCACAGCAGATCTCGCGATGGTGTCTTTTTCTCACAGCTCCAAAGCCACAGGTATTCAAAACAATAGTCCCATTTCTTTAATAACTTCTTTAAACTTAGTCTCTTTTTAAATTCGATTCCTGCCGAGTCTTCCCCTCCTTTTCACTAGTCTGTTGCAGTTTAAAAATCTACTTTTTTTCCTCTCTGTTTTTATCAATCTGTCCCGTCTCAGAAGATAATGATCTTTACCTTCTCTTCACTTTTCTCGGGTTGTAATCGCTGTTTCGATTTTAAGTTCTCCTCTCAGCTTCTTCCCCCAATCGATGCTTGGGTATGTAGGTCTTATGCCAGCCGAATTGGCCCCAAAACTGCCGCAGAGATTATAGCCGACCCGTCGCAAGGTGGGACCTCAAGGATCGGGGGGAGACTCGCTGTGTAGAGCCCCCCCTCGTCCGAGATCTAGCTCACCCTAGGGTCTTGAGCGTTCTTTGCCTGCTCCCCACCTGAGAGCAGTCGGCCGCGGGCTATTTTCACCCCTCCGGCCGGTTAAAACGGCAGTCCGGTCAGCTCCGCAAGTGGAGCTGCGTTAGACCTCCATGGATCCCAAACAGGAAGTCATGAATTGATTTTTCTTTAGGTGCTGTGTCCTGCTGTGAGAAGCGAAGAGTCTTGATCTGCGGGCACAGCATGGTGTTTTGGACGGCCCATCAAGCAAGAAGGACACCGATTGAGTCCCAGCTTGGCTTGAGCGAATGGGCATCAGTGGAGTGGCAGGGCCAATGGGGCCTTCGGTTGCCTCGCCTGTTACCTATGCTGTTTCAGGGTAGAAGTGGCTGTCCGCCCCATGTGGTGGTCATTCACCTGGGTGAGAATGACCTGGGGCTAGTACAAGGCAAGGCCCTGTCCTTGCAGGCTAAGTGGGATCTGCAGGTGATTGGCCAGCATTGGCCCGGGGTACTCATCATTTGGTCTGCCATGATACCTTGTAGGGTATGGCAGGAGGCTGAGAACCGAGAGGGCTTGGATGAAGGCCAATAGGGACATTCAGAAGGCCCTCGGGGAGGGGTTGGGTATCTATTTACCCTACCCGTGGATCAGGGACGAATTTGCCAACCTCTACAGAGGTGATGGGGTGCACCTGTCAGTAACGGGCAACGAAATTTTTTTGGATGATTTGTGGCAGGGGCTCCAGTTGTCCTTAAGCCACCTGTGGGGTGCCAGGGCCTAAGCAGAGGCTTGGCCCTAGCGATGGCAGGATAGAGTTGGGGATTAGGGAGCAGGCCGGTGAGCACCCTTGGTGCTTCTCCATTCAGGGGGAAGAGGGGTCTGCCAGGAGCGGATGGTACTGCTTGTGATGGCTGCCATGCTGCATGGGCAGACTGCCTGGGGGAACCCCTTGTGCAAGTCCTTACCTCACTGCTGTACAGCTGAGGCTTAGGAGCTCGAAAGGGGGGATCCAATTTGCCTGGCTGGCCAGGTTGCAGCCATCCCTGTGGATGGCCCACACCCGGGGCTTCAGGGCTCACCCAGACAGGTCAAGGCGGAGGTCAATTGAATGACCACGTGGCTTGACCTGTACCGCTAGTAGGCTCTTGCTGCATTTGTGAATAAAGGTTAATAGTTGTTATTAATTAATAAAGTGGCCCTTAGATCCAAGCCTGGTGTTCGTCTCTTCATTCTGACTGGGGTGGCAAAGACCTTCTGTTCTGATACCAACACACAGTGAAGCAAAGAACTGCCGAGAAAAGGCAGTAAGGATGAAGTTTCAGTTCAGTGCTACTTACACCTGCCTGCTGTGCCACTTCCTCAGCAGCAAAACAAAAGCAGAGCCACAACTCACAGCAGGGAAGGTGCCATGATGAGAAACCTGGGCATGGCACTAGCACATGCCCCAGTCAGCCGTGGGGACTTCATTTAACAGAGAGGGGAGGGAAAGACTCTGCCCCCAGCAACAGCAGTGGGGGCACATGCACATATATCACTGCCTAGAATTCCCCGTTGGCTTCTGGGATTTGTAGTTTATGACTAGCAAACAAGGCAAGGGGAGCTCTTGTCATGCCGCCTTCCACAATTGACACAGTAACACAGATTTTGCTGGGGGAGGGAGAGAAAAAAGGTGCCAGAACTCCATTCCACCGTGTTCCGGCTGGAAAAAAAAAGCCCTGGTTATACCCACTTTTCTTCCCAGTGAACATCTCAGGTGGTTCAGAACATCCCCCCCCCCATTTTATCCTAACAACAACTGCAGCTGAGAGAGGGGCACTTGCCCAAGGTGAGCCAACTTCCAAGGAAGAGTGAGGATACAAACCTGGATCTCCTACATCCTAACCCCAAATTCTAAGCACTACACCATATTGACTCTCTGCACCATCCAGGCCCTCCTGTAGGACCACTCCTATTTCTCCAACTTGTTGAAGGTCTTGATTGTGCCAAGACATATTAACCGCAACTCTGGCCTTGTAGTTATTTGTGAGTAGATCCACTATCAGGGAAGGCTCCAGCCTGCCACTTGAAATGGTTCTTCTTAGTCAATGAAGAGATGCAGCAAATAAAGTAACTGAGAAGGACTCAAGTTTTTTCAAATGCTCATATTGAGCTATTTCCCCCGCCTTCAGACCTACTCAGAAACAAACTCTTCATATGATAAGTTTGGATATGGACTTAGAATCTGACCCAAAGTTCACATTAGTTAAACCAAGAGGTGAAGCACTAAACAAAGACTCCACCTGAGATTTGATGCAAAATGCAGCAGCTTTTACTGATCCATATCCCAGGAAAATTGCTGGCATGATCTTGCTTTCAATAATTCACAAAAGGACTCACCAAAGGCCCTTGTCACCCTTCCAGAATCCCTATGGATGCTTCTAGCCATTAACATTTGTTTAGTTATTTTTAAGGCAGAAATTGGCAAACTTTAATCTACGAAATTTCCTGTAATTTATTGACACTTACACATCTTTCTCTTTCTGCAGAATCACTGCTGTTTTTAATTAGCACAAATTAATCAATAGCGGAGGCCATGCTGCGTTCCATTCAAATGCAGGTGCCGATTGCCAATTGCATGCTAAACATAACAATAAATGAAACTGAAAATTGAGACAAAGGTTTTTCAGCAAGGCAAATGTATTAAGCAAGGGGATATGGAAGCCTTGAAGGCACTGCTCAACATGCCACAGACTATTCAGTTGTGCTTTTAATTACATTTTTAGCATTTTAATGACATTAAATAGCAAAACAAGGGGCAGCATGATGCAGAACGAATTGGTGTTCCTGCCAAACAATTTTAGGTGAATTGTTCATCATGACATAGGGTTGGGCATTTGAACTGTAGAAGGAATAAAGGCTAGTTCACACAACCATTTGGTACATATCTGATCACTTTTATTTTATAGATCAGATTGTACTGTGCATAAGGCCCTCGGATTTTCTGAAGTGTGCATCACAAAGCACTTTTGTGCAACATCCTCAGGCCAAAGTATAAAAAAATTGTTTGGTGTAGTACTTAGACTAAGATCTGGGAGACCGAAGTTCAAGTTCCCACTCTGTCAATGAAGCATGCTTGGTAACCTTGGGCCAGTCACATTCTTTCCACTTAATGTACCTTGCAGGGTTGTTGTGAGGATAAAATGGAAGAGGGGAGAACAATGTAAGCCACGTTGTTTCTCCGCTGGTGAGAACAGTGGGGTATAAATGACAAATGAAAAACAAACAAACATAAAATGGCAGCCCCTTCACCACCTGCACAATAAAATGGCAGTTTAAAATAAATCCTGGAAAACACTGAACACTCATCCTGTGTTCTCTTTCTGGCTTCCTTCTAAGTCTTGTTCTACATGGGTTTTTTTAAAAAAGCTCTGATGCTGATGGAAGGAGAGGAACTTATGTGTACAAAGCATCATATATGAAAACATGTTTGCATAACTGTGTGGGGAACAGGGATGATTCACTTTTCACAGATAGGGCATGTAAAAACTGAATGTACCTCATCTGCAATGCCTGCTTCTACTCACATTGACTATACCAAATGATTATTTGTTCAGAAATTAAAATGAGCTGCATTTCAGCACCCTGTGGTGGCATTAAGCATGCCCACTGGCTAGGTACCTGCTACTGATGCATGCTTGCAGTTCACTACCATGTTCAAAGTTCATCCTGTGCAGGTTATGTGCCGTTTAAAAATAACTGAATTTTGAATTCATGAGCTTCATACATTTGTGTTTGTACAGTGGACTGCATTGATCAGTCAATATCATTCATAATTTTGACATATACCTAGGCCGATTCCAGACGGCCCTCCCCATGCCGAAACGTCACGTGATGTCGCGCAAAACTCGCATGAGAAAATGCAATATTTCGCGTTTTCCGCGCGACGACGCGCAACATTTCGGCATGGGGAGGGCTGTCTGGAATCGGCCCTAGACTCGAGCAGATTGGGCTACAGATGTGCTCTTTTAAAATGGCATTTTTGGGATTAGAGTATTGGGAAGGCCATTATAATTGGTATTCCCCTGTATTTGCGTCCTCCTATACTGGTTTGGTATTCAGATCCAGGGGGGTCTGGGGATTCCAAAATTAACCAGGTCCATGACTCCCTATAGGGGAATCTTTCTGGAGGCTTGGAGGGGCTTTTTCATGCAAATTACACTATGATTGCAGTGGAGTGGTTATTGACTGTCCACTAAAGACCCTCCAAGTTTCAAGATGACTGGAGCAAGGGGTCAAGTCCTACAGGCCCTGAAACAAGGTGCCCCCAGCTACTCTCCATTGCTCCCTTTACAGGGTAGAAATTGAATACTTTCTCCAGAGCAATCACTAACCAAAAGCTTCCCAATGCAAAAATAATCAACAAAGCCCAACAGAACCTATGTCAAACCAAAGAATCTCAGCAAAACCAACCTGGTAACAGGCAGCAGAATTAAGGCACAGGCAGAAGACAGCAGCCAAAAACACACACTCCAAAAATTCTCACCTCAAAATTGCAGCCAGGAGGCCAGCTTTTTTCTGGACTATGAGGGAATTGTCTTCATTGGAGACAGTTGAACTTCCCCTAACATGTGACACCATTCACTTGTGAGAGTTTCTTCCCTCTGCCCTCCCTTCTTTTGTCTGGGAAACCCAGCAAAAGCAAGAAAACCAAGCTGCTGTGACCATTAAAATGCCAGCCCCAGTTTTTCCTGATATTCCCAAATATTTCCGGGAATAATCAGGAGCAGAATACCTGTATATCCAAGAACCATGTACCCCCAAAATACAGATAAGGTATTTTTCAGATGTATTTTCGAACCAGAAATACCAAACACCACATCCTTATATTCAGCTATTGAAGCAGAGATGCCAGAGTGCACAGAATGTTTGTGATCCAGTTCAGAATAGGCAGGCTGAGAACTTTGCATTGAACACACTCACCAGGAAAGCATATCTTGTTTGACTGCCACAACCTACTTATGAGTTTTGCCATGAATTAGTTAGACTTGCCCTTGCTGTTTATTACCAGTCATTTTTGTGGCTGCACAGCATCTATGACAGGTAGGTTTCATGTCTATGTCTTGCAACCACTTTTGAACCTGCCCGGTTGATGAAGTCAGTGTCTACCCAGTGTACAGATCTCTCTGTTGTTCCCTTTTTGTGCTAGGATGATACAACAAAATGGCATTTTAATGTGCATTGAATAGATTGCTTTTTTTTATTGGCAACACATCCTTTTACTATTTTTACTCTGCGTGTGTGTTGTACATATTTATATATGTACACACATGAACACTGTACAGTAGTAATCTCTGATAGTAATTCCTACTACTCATTAATTCTTGTTCCAACGGAGAAGGAGGGGAAATAGGCTATAGTTCACAACAGGTGAAGGTGCAGTTGTCAGGGATTTTTGTGCAATACTTAAATTATTTGGACAATGAATCTGGACAATGATATTGGATGACTTCACTCTTTTCTCCATCCAGAATGAGTTTACTGTTTTCTGTTCATTTAACATGCTATGTGCTATTATTTCATACACTGTGACATTTCACAGATAAACATATGGATGCTCATGTGTATTTTTAACACCCTTTTTCTCACAACAGAGTTCACCGCCTGTGCGCTTACCCATCCATAATCCATCAGTATCTTCTCTACCTACTGCATTCTGTATTTATTCATTTACTCTTCACAAGTCTGCATTAGTTTCTAAAACAGGCGGTATGTTAGTAAACTGACCATAACAGTTTCCCTTAAAAAAAAAACACGTTAGAATGTTTAAATTTCACAAAACGATACTAGTGGTGCTTGTTATAGAATAGCTACAACTAAAATACTTTACATTTACACTTACTATCTGAATAGGCAGTCATGGGGGGTGGGGGAAGATAGTGCATACTACTGTATCTGTGCATATAAAATTGGGGGGGGGGGATAGACATCCCTAATGTTCCTAAAGTAGAAGAAAAGTGCATCCTTTTAATTGACCACCTTGTGCGATCAGAATTAGATTGAGGATCAAAATAGATGTGTCATTATTTCCTCAAATACATTCATGTTTCCCTCTGTGGCTGCATTCTAGGTTCTGGGCAAGCGGGCTACTCACCCAGCTCAGGGGTCATTTTGTCAGTCAGGTTGTTTATCCTGGCAATTTAGAAAACATGGACGTTTTATGAAGTGCCCAATGCATCTTCAGAGTTCTCAGTTACTGTCCCATGACATTTTACCAAGTAATGAGATTAAAGGTAATTTCAGATTGGCTGAAAATCAAAACTTGTGATTTAAACCAGTGTTACTCGTTAATGAAGCAGTGCATGAGAGACAGTTTCTAAGTTAAGGCAAGTCAGGGGGGCTGTTATGGTGTGGGAGGCAAATCCCTCTCTAGAAGGAGTATTTTCTGTTATTAAAATAGGCCCCCTCTTTGCAAGAGAGGCATGCACACATATCCCTTGCCTACCCCCTTCCATTTTGCAATTACTACCTATGAGCCTGCCCTCCCCCAGACCCCTATGCAGCTCAAGAGCCTCTGACTTTAAAATGTCAGATGCCTGTATAAAATATTTAGTGTGATATTAAAACAGTGCTCCTGACAATGGCAGAAATTTCTCTGGATGCTCTCAGATGGAAGTAGTTCAGCTGCCTGAATGCTGCAAGGAACACACATAGGAGCACGGGCAGTTGGATCATCGTGGTCCATTGCATTTCACGGACCATGGACCATGAACTTTTCATGGGCCCACCCCAGTTCGGGGACCAGTTCATTGGTCCATGGTTCATCACTTTTGTGGGCCCATCAGCTGAAGCCAGCCCCACAGGCCACTTGCAAGCAAGGGGCACAGAAATGGACACTTTAAACCCCATACCTTGCTTCAGCTGGCAGGCAGGGAAGTCCCCGTGAGTCAGCTGGAGCAAGCCAAGGGGGTTTAAAAGTTAAAGTGCTCCTTTCTGCACAGCTTTCAAGCTGCATGCAAAGAGGCACTTTGCAGCCCCCCTTGGCTTGCTCCAGCTGTCCCGTGGGAGAGTTCCCGTGGGTCAGCTGGAGCAAGCCAAGGGGGTTTAAGTGTTAAAGCGCCCCTTTCCCCGTGGCTTGCAAGCTGTGTGGAATGGGGCATTTTGCAACCCAGCATGAATTGCTTCAGCTGGCTGGTTGGGGAGGAAGCTCCCCCATCCATCAACTGAAGCCAGCCCCACAGGAAGCACTTGTTTCCATGCTGCTTGCAAGCAAGGGGCACGGAAACAGGCACTTTAAACCCCACACCTTGCTTCAGCTGGCAGGTGGGGAAGTCCCAGGGAAGACAAAGACTGACGGACCAGCCCAAAAGTCATTGGCTCCATGGAAAACACATGTCCCATGATCCTCCGGTTCATGAACGCTGAACCAGGCCAGTCTGTGTAAAATTTTGGTCTGTTTTCCAGCCCATGCCCACTTCTAGTCATAACTAATAACTTAGGTTTATCCAACAATAACCTGAGGTCACAACACAGCCATTTCCAGTAATGCAATCACAAGCCTAGGAGAGGCCTTAGCTGGTCAACCACTCATATACTTAACTCACCCCACCTAAATCATTTTACTGTCTCTTTCACCTCACTTGACATGCTCCTATTTGAACTTCCAATCCCTCTTAGGTACACATCTTCCTTGACATACCCAAAAATTCAAATCCTCCAACAAGGAAGCAGACTTCACCCTCTAGACGCAATCCCCACTCAGATCCCAACTCTGCCTGGAATCTGGCCAATAACTCAACCCCACCAAAGCCCAGGCAACTCTAAATACATAAAAGGGGCATCCTGAACCCCAGCTAGTTTGTTCCCAAACCTCTATCATGTCTGAAATCCTGGTAACTGGTACCATTACTGGACCTCTTCCACTGCTGGGAACATAAAAACCTGAGCCCAGTAGCTGGTTCTGTCCCAGGACTAAAATCCCTTGCCACTGGAGTTAACCACACCAGACTCTTCTCTTGAGGACAGGCAGTGTATGACCTCCTCCTTTCCCCTCCTTTTCAGCTTCCAGATAGGCATCCCAACTTAAGCATTAATTCAAAATAATGCAACTAAAATTCAAACATACAAGGTTTATTTGGTTACTACATACAACAATCCTTTTGCAATATGGTCTCATTTTGATTTCCCTTTGCCATTTCATGTTTCAGTTCTGTATCTTGATAAGGGAATAAAGGCTGTTCAGTATTTGGTTTTGGACTCTCATTCTTTCTAAATTTATGTAATTATTTATTTTATTTACCTTATATACTGCTTCTACACCATGTTTAGTGCTTTAGGTAGTTTTTGAGTTGTACTGGGCTTGGATTCAGTAGGGACCTGGGAGGTTATCAACCTGCAAAAGTAATTGTTCCTTCTTATAGAGTCATCCTACTTTGCCAGTTCTTCAACAGTTGGGAGTTGTCTGTGCCCACCCTGAATGGATTGTTCAGTCTTTTCATCTGTGCTTTGCAATGTTATGTCACACATCATGCCTTACCCATCACAATGTAATGTCACATATCTTGTCCTTGGAAACCTAGTTTTCTGGCCTCTCTTTGTAATAACTTACCTCTCACTCCTTTCTCCTGTTTGTAGGTTTGTATCTGTCTGTCTGTATATCTACCAACACCTCATTTATCTGAAAAAGTGAGCTCTGGGTCATTAAAATCTCTGCCCCAATAAATGTGTTAGTCTTTGAGATGCCACATGGCTCTTGGTTCTTTTGGCTGCAGCAAACTATCAAAGCTAACCCTCTGGAACAGTCTTAGTGTAACATTCTAGCCATTACACTACACTCATCTAATTATTCTAAAAGTCTCAGCATATTTGAATAGTTTGCTGTCTTTCTCCTTGACCTTTGTTTAAGGACTTCCTTGTTCCTGCTACCACTGACCCTTTATCTCCAAGCTGGTTCCCTTTTCAACCTTCTGCTTTATCTTTCATATAATTTCAGAGCAAAGTTGGTTCTCCTTGAATATCCCCTTTGCTTTTTTCTCCTCAGAGAGCCACACCACCTCACCCACTAGTATGACCTTACGATCTCTTCCCTGTGGTCAAGCCCTCTTGAAAACCCACTTCATGTTTTGTTTTAACTCCTCCTGCCTACTGCATCTTGAAGCAGAAGCAATAATCATCATTCAGGGTCAAAATCCTTGCTTTCCATTATCTGGCTTGGGCTGATGATGATGTATGAAGCAGAGAGAAAAGAGACAGCTTGATTTTCATAGGTTACGTGTTGACCCTGCTGGGCTTAGTGTAGCATGAAACTAGTTTTGACTAGTAAACTGAATAAATATGCCAGGAAAGTCATACAGGAGCAATATATATGCAATGCCAAGGTGCCATTTTTACAGAATGATTCACCAGAGGGCTAAGCAGGAGCCAAGCACTTTAAACTTGCTGTGAATTTAAGCTTCAGGAAAGGGATGCTTTTCATTGTACAATTCCCTTTGCAACAGGCAGCTTCCCTTTGCTTTGCCTTTCCCATGACAATATAGGAGAATCAGTTTTGAAGATCAGTCCCACTGCAGGGACACAGAACACGCTGCTCGCACCCAGCCCAGCTAGGGCACAGGAGGGTGGCAAATAAGCTTATTAGCATTCCCAAGTGTATGAGGAGCTGGATTGTTACTGATTGCATGTTGGACTCTGTTCAAGCACTGAAAGTAAATTCTCAGAACAGGCGAGATTGTTTTTTCTGATTTATACACTCCACCCAAGTTCCCCGTCAGTGCCCAGCAGTCACAGTCAGGCAAAAGCAGATGTGTGGTATAGCTCCTTGCGCTGCTAGGCCAGGTGGCATGGTGGTGGCTGTGGCATAGTTAGTCAGCTCCCCAAGCCATTCCAGGCCCCAGAGCACCCTCAACAGTGGCTGAAATCTACACCATGAGAAACAGTGGTGTACACCATAGGAACCCATTGTGTGGGGAAAATCCCCCCTCCCCGCTGCAAGACAGCCCTGCCGAGATGGCCTGGAAGGACCCTGTAGCCCAGGAACCAGAGGGAAAGCAGAACATTTTGCAGGGCAGGGATGCCCTTGGGGGTGGGAGCTTGCCCTTGGAGCACAGTCCCAAGCTCCTTGCAGAGGGCGTGGATGGCTGACCAGTCCAGGTGAGTGCTGTTGGAGATCAGAAGGGGACTGATGTGCTTCCAGAACTGCCTGGCACGGGGCTTCCTCCTGTTCTGATGTGCCATCCAAACATACAGCGTCAACAGAAAGTGGATGAGGCGGACTCCTGAGGTGACAGCGGCAGAAGCAGGCACCAACGGAAAGCACCCTGAGCAGAGGCAGCAGGGAGGTGAAGCATGTTAGTAACAGTCCTGGAACAAAGGATGCCCACCCACATCCTGTTTCATGGGGGGCCTCATCATCTACCCCCTCCTCTTGGCCCGGTGATTTGAGGACCCCAAGCTGACTTCTGCTGCCCTGTGTCCATCCTGTGTGTGGCAGAGATGGGGCGGGGAGTGTTCCTCTCCTAAGGTGTTTCCCACACTGTTCAGCCTAATCTCTGCATTCCTCTGTGTGAGAGAGGAATGACCGTGCAAGGCTTCCATGGAGGTGGCAGCCACTGGCAGCTGAACTGGAAAGAGGATGAGAAGGCACTCCTGTGATGCCTAGTGGTGGAACATGCAAGTGTGGCCCTGACCACTGCCAGGGGCACCTCAGCCACCGCTCGCTGCCAGGCCTTCTAGTACATGGCAACTTAGTGGATATCTGCCCTGGGCCATGCTTACAGGATGGAGATGTCTGCACTGAAGCTCTCAAATGACTCCTTCAGGCCTTCTTGTACAGGGGCATCCTGTACAAGCAGGCGGTGGAGGAGGGTTTGTTCAGGGCAGAGGCTGTCATGAGAATGGAAATCCCACCTGTCATGGTGGGTGGCCACAGCATCAAGGTCTCTGCTGGTGAGTGTGTGACCCAGGGACCATGGCACTACCCTGGGTTGGTGGGGGTGCCTCCCCCCCCATTCTCACCCATGCATCTGCTGTGCAGGTGAGTCTCAAGGATGCCATTCCTGTGCCATCAGGTCACTGAGTTGGACAGTGTCCCAGGGAGCAGACAAATAGCCACAATGACGGAGGAAGATAAGGCAGTCATGAGGCCCTCATCTAGGAAGGCAGGGTGCTCTGCTGAGGGCCCAATGCTTTGTGTCCCCCCATCCTGAGGTGGCACGCCAGGGGGTGATGGAGGTTGGCAATGGGGAGGGGAAATGTCCAGCATCCTCAAAATGGATGCAGAGGGAAACAGGTGAGGAGAAGGTGGCAGGGCTACCAGGCCAGGCCCCACATGGCCTGCTGAGGGGCCTGAGAGTAGACTCAACATGAGCACTTGAATTTGTCCCCCAGGCACCTGCACCCTGATATTCCCTGCTGGTGTGGAGGAGCATTTCCATGCCCTGATCCTCTCAAGACCGGTCATGGCAGCAGGAACGGCCATCCTGATGCTGGACACCACTGGATTCCTGCAGCTGCTGGCCTCTGGGGATCCAATGCAGAGGGGAGATTCAACATTCTTGGAGAGGGGTGGGGTGATGCCTACTAGGAATGGGGAGGGGAGCAGTGGGATGATGGAGCAAGCAGACCAAGAGCTGGGTGCTGCAGCCTCTGCAGACCATAGGGACATGGGGGATTCAGAGCCCATGCCTATCTCTGGAGGGCAGTGCCATTGACAGACAGTGGCAGCACAGCAGTGGTGATCATGCCCTGCAGACTGGCTGCACCTTTGCCTTCCACTCACGGAGCAGTCAACAGCAGCTGCCCTGCCATTGGGGGATGTTGCTGGGTTTGCCAGGGAAATGAGGGAGTGGCCTTGCCACAGCAGGCTCAGCTGCCAGTGTAGCTTGCTCACGAAAGTCCTTAAGGAGAGAACGAGTGGTGCCACGGGTCCACAGGTGGGTCTATGACAGCGGCAAGTAGGCAGTTAGGATTGTACTGAATGAAATGCAGAGCCAAATTTGAACTGTAATTAAGTAGATTTGAATTCCAATCAAAATATATCACGGAAAACAGACAAAATGCTTCACCTTAATATATGAATTATACCATAAAAATATATTACTGTGATAGAATATGAACCTCTCCATAGCCTTTTAGAGTAGAAACCTGACTCTTAACCCAAACAATACCACATGTTTTTACAAATGTAAAGTATGACTGCGCTAAAGGTTCTCTACTTTGGCATTTGTTTCAAAATTTAGTTCAAAAGAAAAAAATGAGGAAAACACATTCAGGTTACTGAATATCTGAGGTTTTTCAATGCTGTTCAACATCATTTTTTTTCATCTGGCTGCCTCTGCTTCTCAGCAGGGATGCTCAATTACCCACTGGTTTAGCTCACATCCAGCTCTTGGGTAGCCATCACAAAAGCCAGACATCTAACAGACTGTTCATCTGCATCCAAATAGCATGAACACTGAAAGTGACTGATTGTGAGGAAAATATGACTGTGCACGCATGATTACGTGCTCTTTCTCATAGCTGCTGCAGCCTGCACCCACAGGTCTGCTGTCTCCAAATTAAAAGACACAATATTTAAACTGGCGGGGGTGGGGGACAACATTCTAGATCAATGGTCTCCAACCTTGTTGAGCCTCTGGGCACCTTTGGAATTCTCAAACAGGGTGATGTCCACAACCACAAAATGGCTGCCGCAGGAGGCAGAGCCAACCACAAAATATTAAGAAGTGAGGTCATGCATAACTCTAATAGTGACTGTTCAATATTTCAGAGAGACGCTCTGATGGACAGGATCCCTTTTGAAAGGAACATATTGTTTAAAAATATTTTCTTGCATACACATAACATACCTTCAGTTTAGGGTTGCCAGGTCCCCTCACCCTCCAAACAGCAGGTGGGAGACCTGGCACTCACTTTTGTAAACATCTTTGCGTACGCCTGTGTACTCCTGGGCTGCACGATGAAATCACTTCTGGGAAGTGACGTCATCGCGCAGAGCCTTGTGCCATCCCTGAGAGTGCTCCTGCACTCTGCAGCAGGCTTATTTCAGCCCATTTGGGGCCTAAATTGGCTCACTGTGAAGTGCAGGAGCTCTTCAGGGCCCTCCCAGCAGCACTCCTGCACTACAGAGCAGGCTGAATCAGGCCCATTTGGGGCTGAAATGGACCTGATTCAGGATAGCTGCACAGGCCCTGGAGAGCTCCTGTGTTTTGCAGCTGGCCGATTTTGGCACCAAACAGGCCCGATTGCCCCATTGTGAAGCATGGCAGCACTGCCAGGAGGGCCCTGGAGAGCTCCTGCACTTCACAATGGGCCAATTTAGGCCTCAGAAGGTCCCAATTCAGCCTGTTTGGTGCCCAACTGCATATCATGGGAGCATGCTATGCCACCTGGGAGTGTGTCTCAGGAGGTGTGTTCCCCCACTTTCCCCATGCCAGCCAGGTAAGCAGGGGAATGGGGTGGAGGGTGGGAGTGGGGGATCCCCAGCCCACAGCAAGAGACTGGCAATCCTGCTTCAGTTACACAATGAAGATCCTTTTGCTGTGGTAGCAGCTGCTGTTGCTGAAAAACTTTTTAAAAATCTGCAGAGCGAATCAGATCTCCAATGATCAATTGGCCATTCCTACTTTCTAAAAACACTTGGCAGGTGCCAATAAAGAAGTCAGGTGGGCACCATGGTTGAACAGGTTGGGAACCCCTGTTCTAGAATTCAAACATTCCTTTCAGTCTCTGTGAGCCTAATAATGAAAGTGCAACTTACTGCTTGTTGTCTGTGACCACTGAGCTGTCCAGATCAATTTACTTATGAGTATTCTTGCACTGCTTCATAGAAGCTGTAGTTTATTTCTTTCCTCTCCTATTCATAAGCATTTTTTAACTTGAACGTTATTATAAGAGAGTAGTCTCAAGGTTTGTAGCAATCTATTGTTCCTGGCACATGGTGTTCCCACTGACAGAAAATGGAAAAGCTGCTGAATTGTCTTGATTGAGGATAAACTCACCAAAGAGTTAATTAGTTGACCATGAACTTGGTGGATATATTCCATTTTATCCAGCAGCTGAGAAGATTGTGCCATGTACCCAAGCACAAAAGGGGCCACAAGCTGCAACACAGAAATATAGGAAATTAACTAACAGAGCACAACTGAACCATGACCCTCTAGCACAAATCACTATTGTACAGTGGCAAAAATAGTGACACAACATTGGAGCTGGACATCAGATAGCAACACAAAGGGAATCTGATTTGCATGTAAGTGAGGCATTTGAACAAGGTAAGTTTGTGTTTGTGTTGAAGTTCTCAGCATCATCATTTGTGCCAGTACCCCCAAATAAGGATAGTAGACATCAGTATGCAGGTTCCCTAGTTTATTAATGGTAGATCTACATCAATTAAACATCCCAGGATTAGTGCAAGTTATTGCTACCAAGCAGCCTACTGCAGCTGCAACAAATGGCTTTGTTAATGCTGTCCAACCACCAAGGTTGAGAGCCAGTTTGGTGTAGTGAGCACAAGACTCTAATCTGGAGAGCCGGGTTTGATTCCCCACTCCTCCACTTGAAGCCAGCTGGGTGACCTTGGGCTACTCACAGTTCTCTGGAGCTCTCTCAGCCCCACCCACCTCACAGGGTGTTTTGTTCTGGGGATAATGATAACATACTTTGTAAACCACTCTGAGTGGGCATTAAGTTGTCCTGAAGAGCAGTATATAAATTAAATGTTGTTGTCATTAACATTATCATTATCATTATCATTATCATGGGCATTTCTTCCGTGGCTTACCTAGCTGCTCAAGCCAATGATGGGATAGCTTGAGAAGAGCACCACATCCTTAGATGGCTCAGGGTGTTTGTCAAGTAATCCTACCTACACTGTAGCAACTCATAATACTCCTGCCAAAACTAGTTACAACCTAGTCCAGGCCTAATTAGAAAATACCACCACTCCCCAGGATGCTGGACCAAGTTGGGGGGAGGAGGCCTTCCTCCAGGCCAGTTTGAAGGACACCCCCAAATTTCCTACTCAGACCCTCAAAAGCCTACCAGCTAATCCCACATTATCCACAGGGATGGTGGGCCAGGTGACAGCAAAAGTCTGCTTCAGAGAACAGAGCAGTTCCAATAAAGTCTCAAGCTACCTGCCAATTGGCTGTTCCACATGAGGCAGTAAATGGCTTCCTGAGAGCTCTCATGCCTTCTTTAAAATCAGAACTGGCACAAAACAGTACCCCAGCCACTTGGCTAGGCCACTTCTCAGCACCATCTTCTTTGCCGTCATTACACTGTCCTTATCATGTGTTGCCTACATTACTATTTAATCCAGAGTGCTGTGATGGCATGGGAATTTAGTTTACATATATCTGTGATGCCTTTCTGTCAGCCATAGTATTTTAATCTAATTGAAAAAATTACGAATCACTAAAGCCAATAGGTCCTGACCTGGATGGCCTAGGCTAGCCCAGTCTCATCAGATCTCGGAAGCTAAGCAGGGTTGTGCCTGATTAGTACTTGGATGGGAGACCACCAAGGAAGTCCAGGGTCATTATACAGAGGCAGGCAATGGCAAACCACTTCTGCATGTCTCTTGCCTTGAAAACCCTATTTGGGGGGGCGGGGGTTACCATAAGTTGTCTGTGACTTGACAGTACTTTTTACTATGCCAGCACCAACATCATTCAATGGCAGTGAGGGCAAATTAGGTTAAGGACAGTGAGGGCAAAGCAGGAAAATATGTCTGAGAAGAAATAGTATCAAAATAACTTGAACATGTTTACAACAAGCCCTAAAAGTTCAACACTAAAAAGATTAATATGGCATATAGTAAGTGAACTTCACAGGATTCCCATACCAGCCTAATATAGACTTTCATAAAATAAAAAGTTGATAGACTCAAATCATCAAGAATATCATCAACAGGCACCCCTCACACTCAGTCCTTTAAAAACATTTTCTAAATAAAGCAGACTTACAGAGGTTTTGAAAAATTGAAAGAGAGAACACTGCACACACCTCTATTGGAAGTCTGTTCCATAATCCAGAAGCAACTGCTATTCCTATGGCAGGAAATGGTAAGTAGGAGTTGGTCACATGTTAGTATACAGATTAATATAAAGAGAAGTAGACCTTCAGGCCTTGTAGAATTTTAAAGGTTAAAACCAACACTATGTCCTCATCAAAAGATGGGCTGCTGAATTCTGAACTACTTGTCATTTCCCAGTTGAGAGCACAAATCAACTCTTTGGAAGCTGCTACTTGTTCTATAAGAATAAGAGAGAAATGCTTTGTTTGTATCCGCTGGCAGGCAGGACAAGCACAAAGACTATGGTTAGCTCTCCCTGTCCTTGCAAACAGATGAGGGGAGAAATCATTTATTCATATATTCTTAATGTAATGCTGTCCTGTACATTCAATAGCATTCTCAAGATAGTTAGAGGCTGACCGAGTAGAGGCTAAAACTTTCCCTCCTCCACCCCACAATAAATAATAGAGATCACACCTACCCAGATGAGTTCCAAGAGATCAGCGATGCAGAAAGATCAGTTGTATGACAGAAGTATTGCTTCAGGATTTGAGATCTCTTAATGGGTTGGATCCAGCCAGCTTTCTCACTCAGTCATGCCCAATTCCCTTCCTTACCATAGCTTCTATTCTACATTCAGGTCCTGTGGTTCATGCAGGTCTCATGATCCCCAGCATACTGGGTTGTTGGTTTTTTTCCAAGTGGACCTGTCTTCCATTTTTTCATCAGCTGAGGGTCCAATATGTCTGTAATTTCATGTAAAACCATTAAGAAGAGGCACCCTTTCCCACATACAAATCTCCCCCATCTGCTGCTATTAGCCTTGGTGTAAGGAAAAAGACAGGCAGCCCTTCCCATTCACATGTAAAGAGTTAGAGTATTTATATTTTAAATCAAAACTAGAACACAGAGGTCAGAGAGCTAAGCTTGGCATCTTAGAGCCAAACTACAAGTGGCTCAGTTTGACACGCTGCACTTCGGACCCTCAACTTATTAATTAAGCCACACTTTAGCTGCTAGAAACTCATTTCTGAAGTGCAAGGTCACATTTTGGATCTGGACCATGACATGTGAGAAGTAAGGGTTTTCATCTTTCCCCACTGCACTGTTTCCTCCTTCCGAATTGCCATGGGGATGCTATTTGTCCTGTTGGGCAGCTGCACATCAATGTCCATCAGTACATGTGGAGCCCCCAGTGGGACAAATAAAGCCACCCTGAGATAGTTTGAGAAAATGGTGGATAAGTTTGAAGCCTCTTCTCCCCACATGCCACAGTTCTGATCCAACTCAGGAAATGAGTGACTCGTTTACTGACTTTATTAGACCAATGACCTGACTCAGAAGAAGACAGCTCCCTGTGTTGATCAGGTCATGGTGCATCTTTTCATACAGACTGCAAAGCAAAAGAAAGCTCATTATGTCTACAAGCTAACAATGGCGAACCATTTCACTAGGATTAAATAGAGTTATGGCAGAGTAGGAAAAGAATCAGCCAGCCTGCCGCATAATTCACCTTGAAAGATAAAAATCTCTCTCTCGGACCTTGTTCCATTCCTCCTGACAAAGAAAAACTGCAAAAGAAATTGCAACCATCCTGCAAATGTATTTTCTATTTAAGAGGGTGGGTGAGAAAAAGCAAAAGAGGAATAGATCCTGGAAGAGGTTTATTTAATGTAATAGACTACATTTATATTTTTAGTAGCTGCAGGACATAAATTGAATGCTTAATGCATTCCTTAATACTGCAAAAACACAGCCTTGGAGTTAGCATAAAAATCAATTTCAGCTTTTATTTAGCTACTGCATAGCAGTTTTAAAAAATAAACTGCAATAGAACTGAGGTTAACATCCATGCATCGTAACACCCCTTTGTTCCAAGCACATCGATAAAAGGCCTTCCTGCATTTAAAAAACACACAGCTGGACTCACTTCCATTGTCCTTAACAGTGTTCTTTATTATTGATCATTTTGTTTATTGTCCATAATGTCTAAGCCATGCATTTCATCTTCTCGACACTAAGATGTTGAATCTTAGGTCTCCCAAAGGGACTTCTTGAAGGTCAACCTTTTTGCCTACTGATCCCACCCCTATTGACTGAGGACACACCCAACTTCCCAATAGTTTAGCAGATTGCCTATAACAGGGAGAAGTGAATTCCGCTATTTAGTTCCTTCTTTTTTGTCAACATTCATTCTCCATACCCCGATTGACTATGTAGCTGTGTATATTGTGCTTGCGTGTTGCTTTAAAACACCACTTATACATATAATTTATGCATAATGTGTAATGCTGATGTATAAGTAACATTAAAACCTGTACAATTTATGGAAAAATTTGGTGCAAAGAAACAGAAAACGGCACTAAAATAAAGAATCACAGGTTCAATTTGCACAAAAGAAAAGGGACATTGAATGGTGGTTTTTTAAAAAAGAAAAAATGGATACGAAATTTAAAATGTCTGAAATCTATACTATTTCCTCGACAGTTTCATGCCTACATAAGATACTACTGCAAATAAACGTAAAAGGGAATTCAGAAGAAATAAATAGTCCAAGCAAGGCTATCCTTTTCCATCCCAATCCTGTCCCAAATTCTTCAGAAGAGAGGACAAGCCTTAGAACCTTCTGTCACAAAATATTCCAATTAACATTTCCACTCACCGAAAGGCAACCATTTCATGTGAGCAATGCAAACAATACAGAAATAGCGCGCTGTGATAGCATGCCCATTTCTAATGGTTTCATGCATAGGGGCAGAGACTTTTTCTTCAATCTGTCCCTTTAAATTATGCACTAACTCTAAACCTGTTGAACTTTCTGATTTATTTTTCTTACACATAATTTTTCTTGTTTTGATGGGAAAGTGGCTACAAGGAAATCTCTAGTTCATCTACAGTAAAGGGAACATTTGATTTCACGTGATCCAAGGCAAATTAAAAATGTTTGACCAAGATAGGGCACCAACCTCACTTCACTTACCTGGTTCAGTTCCCATGGGTCTAACAGTAATCTTACCTCAAGCAACCTCAAGGCCTCACCCATTTTTCTTAGGGTCCACAAAGGTTGATATGGGATGAGAAAGTCCTTTAGGTGCTGTGGACCCAAACTGTTCATGGTTTTAAATATCAATAGCAGCATCTTGAATTGAGTCCAGAAGCAAGCTGGAAGTCAAGGCAGCTGTAACAAAACAGGTGTTTGGTTTAGTTATTACATTTTCTAATAAGCATTCTAGAGATGAATCCCAAACTAGCTGAAGCTTACAAGTGGTCTTTAATGGCAGCCCCATATAGAGCATGAATCTAGATGTTACTATGATATGTGTAATGGTGGCCAGACTAACTTTTTATAAGCAAGCCAACGTAACCTGGAGAGCTGCCCTTCTTCCTTCCACTTTCTTCCTTTTTTCTTCCTTCAAGTTTCAAAAAAGCCCGGGGCAGAACAATTATTTGAGTAGGAATAAACTCCACTGGGCTCAATACAACTAAATCATGAATAAGATAACGGTTCTGAGAGTACAATCCTAAGCATGTATAATGTGAAGTAAGTCCCATTGAACTGGCTGAGTTCAATGAAACTGGCTCCCTTATAAGTGTGGTTAGGGTTGCAGCCTAAGAGAATGCTTGTAATTTCATAAACATTACAGGGTAAAATACTGTGTTTAGGATTGCAATGTGTATCTAATGAGCTTCAAAGCAGCTGACATCATCTTACTTTGACTTCACTGACCTTTGATTTCTTTCTCTTAGCAAAACATTCTTACCTTTTGTGGAAGTCGTGAGTGAGCTGTTACATAGATTAAAATGGCAGAAAGGGGGAGTGTAATGGTTGAAGGCATACCAATTCGAAATCAATTATTTATTTTGCTATCTTCTACCCCACCATTACCACACACTATAATGAGAAGGCCCTGGGGCTTCCATTTCATTCTGATCTATGTGCTAATGGGGAAAAACTTTGGCTGCAGCAGAGGGAAATTCTTACAGGGACCTGATTGAAATCACTGACTGTAAGTTTGAAACTTCTCCGTATAAAACAAATCAATCCTGAAAGCATCTTCTGTCGGAGTGAATAGGGATTGCTGCCTTTTCTTTGTTTATGACTAGAAGTCCTCATCCATGACCCTTAGAATTTGTGAAAACAGGCATACAGTGAGACAGACAGACATAGACTCTAGACAAGGATCCTGCAAGCGGAGATATATCCTTCAGAAAAACAATAGTCCATTGGTACCATACAAGAGATGGAATATATAGTTCCATACTGATTATATTTAGACCCTGCTAGTGGCCTTTCTACCAATTACTTCTACATTGTTCTATGCCACAGATATAACCTCATGCAGTTTGTTTGGAAAGACAGGTGGTTATTCTTCCTCAAAGAATGACATTTGTTGCAGGAAGCAGCAGCGTGTGTGTTCAGTTATTTCTGCTCCAAATATACTTCCAGAAATTACCTTGTCAGTATTTTTTTATATACTCAGGTGTCTGTATGATATTTGGGGTGTTGGGATACCAGTAAATGGATCCTGAAAACTTCTGGAATTATTTGGGATTATAGGGGAATATTTGGGGCCAGCATATTAAGGCTTCCAGGATGGTTTTTTCCCCCATATTTACAGCGTGCCTCTGTCAATGTCTTCTTGCCAGATCTTGGTATTGGCTGGCCAGATTGGTTTGGCTTGGATTCTTCGGTTTAACGTTTCCTCTGTTGGTCTTGAAACCGTGTCCATTGGTTTAATGTGTTTGACATTGGTTCTGTTGGGTTTATTGGTTCTGTTTGCATTTGGAGGCTTTTGGCCAGGAATTTTTCTTATGTGTTTGGCTATTAGCTTCTTTGTCTGGAGAAAGCCCATAGTAAATAATGGAGACAAGTGGGATAGCTGTGGGCATCTTGTTCAAGGGCTCGCAGGACTGGATCCCTTGATTCAATTAGCTTGACACTTGGTTTTTAGTGTACAGGTAGGACTAAGTTCTCTGTAATTTTGGTGTTATTTGCTTGAAAAACTGCCAATCCAGCCCCTGGAAAAATGCCTCCTAAGGAATAACGAACCTCCTCAAATTCAGAATTCCAGAAAAAAATCCAAATACTGAAATAATGTTGGGGACCTGAATAATCTGGAAAACCAGCATTTAAGCCCTTCGCAAAATCCAAATCTGTTTTTTTTTAGGTGCGCATCCTTAGGGAGCAGCCTATCCAAAAGGCCCAGTGTGTGAACTCTTTGGGTACCTGACTTATGATTAACTAAAGTGCTAGCTGAAAAGTGTACATCTCTAGAAAACATTCTAAGCTCTTCTTCTGGCCATTTTTTGCTGAATCATGGAGGCCTACTGCGATTTCAGTGGCATAAAGCATTTCCAGTTATATTATTTTACTAGTAAGTATAGCATTATACTAATTAGGGCCAAGCCAAAAACTTTGCAGACAATTTGGGGGGGCTTATACCTATTTAGATATGTATATCCTGCTGTTTTCCCCAATGGAGATGCCAAGCATCTTGTAATATTATTCTCTCCTCTTCCATATTATCCTCAATACAACAACCCTGTGAGGTAAATTAGGCTAAGACTGTTTGGCCAAGGTCAACAAGTGAGCTTCCATGGCAGGCTGGGGATTCAAATCCAGGGCTCCCAAATCCCAGACAAATACTGTTACGCTACAAATCACTGGCTCACTGTTTCCTTCTTCATGGCTGAGGTGGCACCATTGCATTCTCTGCTCCCTGCAGCATACCATTTTCCTTATTTTTAACCCAAAGGTGCCAGGATAAAGTTCTGCCTCAGCTCATGACAGTGTTACATAGCCAGTGAGAGATGGCTATGTGACAATGTCTGAAGCCAAAGCCAGGTGAAGGCAATGCTTCCTGCTTCTGCATTGGCAACTTTTGGTTAAAAAATAAAGGGGGGAATTACACCTGTCAGCAATGGAAAGTGCAACCACTAGGCTAGCCTCAGTAAGTAAGAAGGCCCCTTTACCTTTTCCGAAGAATCTCTGAAAAGGGTGACCTCTGATCTCAAAAGAAAAATCAGACATATAGAGTCTTGTGAGGCATTTCAACTCAACCTCATTGTTAATCCCCCTGATCCCCATCCTGCGCACTGCATGCTTTCATATTTGTTTTTTTATTTATTTTGCTGTTGCCTCACAATGTTGCCCCTACCTCCACAACAGCACAGGTGTATGTGTTGACTATACAAACACACAGTGTGGGCGTTCATAAAGGAGAAGCAGACACAGTTGGCAAGTAAGTTAGAACAGTTGAGGCTTTTGCCATGTCTGAGGTGTGGGTTGAAGTTTTGGAATTTGAGATAAACACACACATGGAGTGACTGTGCTAAAACAATCAACTGTAACATAAACAGGGATCTCAAACCCGGAGTTTTTGACAGTCATTGTTGAGCTATGAGATTGCTCTCAGGGATTACAAGGTGCATTCACCTCGCTGCCAATGTATTCCTGCAAGTTTTCACTGTACTGAAATTGCACTTTCACACCTTGAAAGTCTGTTGTTTTGCCAAACGTTTTTTAAAAGACTGCTGACTTTCAATAGGTCTGTAAATGGATGCTGGCCCATTTTCCGTGTGTGAGGGAGAGGAGACAGCAACCTCAAGCAGCCAGAGGAAGATGAGCCAGCCCCCATCAACTTGTCCAGGCTGGGAGTCCCATGGCAGCCCCAACAGTTCAAAGGCCCTGCAGTGCCCTGGCAGCTCCTGGATGAGGATGCCAAGGCCCTGACAACCAGCCTTCACCTGGTGGCAGTGGCCCCACAAGCGTCAGCAGTCACCTGCCTCACCCAGCCACCCAGAACTGGAAACAGGCGGGCGAAAGGAGAAGGGAAATTGATGACAAGTGAGGACAGGGTCCAGCACTGAAGAGAGAGAATGTCAGAGGGGGGAAGGGTATGGCAAAAAGACAAAAAGGGAATTATGGCAATAGAGAATAGGAGCAGACAGGAGATAGAGGACCAGAAGCAATGGAGAGAGGAAGAGGACAAGAAGAACATGGGACAGAAGGAAAAAGAGAGCTTGGGACAGAAGGAGAAAAAGGAAGAGAACTGGGGCAAGGGAGATGGCCTGACAAATACCATCAGCCTCTGGCCTGATTTCTCTGTGGCAGGGAGTGAAACCACCCCCCAATCTGAGTCTCTTCTGTCGAGACTGGCTGCTTATTTATTTATTTATTTATTTATTTATTTATTTATTTATTTATTTATTTATTTATTTATATTCTGCCTTTCTCACTGAGATTCAAGGTGGATTACATAGTGTGAGATTAGTACAATTAGTGGCAAGGACAAGGGCAGGTATTTCCATACAGTGTCAAGAACATTTCCATAAACAATGTAATAGGGAAAATGAATACAGTTTCAAGAATATTTCCATAAACAATATCATGAGGTAAAAGAATATAAGTTTACAATGATATAGTATTAGCAAGGATCCAGTATGGGGTTGAGGAATTACTGAAACAGAACATAATCAATTCTAGGACTTACATTGAACAACATAAAGCACAGGTAGGATATAGGAGTACATATTTAAAGCAACAGGTAATATGTAAGGCAACATAATGGTGAAATCTATGGTTTCTAACTCATTAGCAAAACATTTGGGATCCTTTTCCTACAATACCACCCTCTTAGCTGAGAAAAAAAGGCCTTTTTGAATAATTCAGTTTTGCATTGTTTGCAGAAAGCCAGGGGGTGGGGGTTCTCCTGACCTCTGCAGGCAGGCCATTCCATAGGGTAGGAGCCACCATAGAGAAAGCCCATGTATGGGCTGCTCTTGATTTCGCCCATGGACAGGCTGGCACCTGCAAGAAACCCTGTTCAGATGAGCGAAGCTGCCTTGGAGGGACATAGGGAGAGAGGCGGCCCCGTAGGTATGCTGGACCAAGGCTATGAAGGGCTTTGTATGTAATAACCATTACCTCGAACTGAGCACGGTAACTGATAGGCAGCCAATGGAGTGACTGTAGGATGGGGGTGATGTTCAAGCTCCTGCTCACTCCTAATAATAGTCTAGCTGCACCATTTTGCACCAATTGGAGCCTCCTAGTTAACTTAGATGGGACACTGCCTCTGGAGAATAAGTTTGGTGTAGTGGTTAAGAGTGCTGGACTCTAATCTGGAGAACTGGGTTTGATTCCCCACTCCTCCACTTGAAGCCAACTGGGTGACCTTGGGTCAGTCACAGCTTCCCAGAGCTCTCTCAGCCCCACCCACCTCACAGGGTGTTTGTTGCGGGGATAATAATAACATACTTTGTAAACCGTTCTGAGTGGGTGTTAAGTTGCCTGAAGGGCAATGCATAAATCAAATGTTATTATTATTATTATTCAAATTTCACACAACACAATCAATAATAAAGATCACATGTTATCATTGATTGGCCTTGCTGAGCTGATATATGTTTCCTAGAGACCTAAGTTTCCTAGAGACCTAAGTATCAGCCAGGTATCAGGGTAAAATGTATGCTGTTCCAAGTACTGCCATCTTTTGCAGTTCCGTAGGTGACTTCCTTGACTTGCGTTTTGGTGAGTATAGGGAGATTGATGGAAAAGTTGGACTGTTAACATTTATATATAGAAAGATTGATGTAATTCTTATATTTATTCTTCCAGATGTAACTGCTTTGAGGAAGGGGAATCCAGAAATGGGAACCTCTCGCTGGCGAACCCGTCAGCAGTTACACTTTTAATTTTTCTATGAAAAATTTTTTGCCATGAAAGTATGCTTTGCATTGGGTAACACCTTTTATAGTGTACCTGTACGTGTAATGAGCAAGTCTGTCAGGAACCCATTGATGTAAATCCCCTTCAGTTGGGGCTTTATATATTTGTTGACTGTATTCACGCCTTTTGTAATATATTTTGTCAAATTTGTTTGCCATTGGGCACATGTATATCGTTTGGTTTTGACTCCGTGGGCAAAATAACTAGCACAGGGACCACCACGGACTTCTCCTCCCTTGGGCGGAGAGCTGCGGAGGCTCCATGTGCACTTCTGAGCCTTTACAAGCCGTTTGCTTCACTAGGAGTTTTGTTTAAATAAATTTTGTTTTGTTTTGTTTAAATTTCACTGTACATTTGAAATACTTTCATTGTTTCACATATTCTGTAGTTAGTAGGTCACAGTTTTTTGTTTCTTGAAGTGCTTTCCATGTCCCTCTCTTTGGTTGGTGGTATTATATAAAAAGCTGCAGTTTTTCCATATAAGTTGTGAAGTTTTTTGAAATTATTCCCAGTGCCCCAATGACAATAGGGACTACTGTTGTATTCTTCATTAGACATGGGCACGGACAGGAAAAAAAACCCCTGAACAAGCTGTTCGTTGTTCGTTGCCATCCACAAACAACGAACAACGAACCGTAACGAACATGACCCTGTTCACAAACATGTTCATTGTTCATTGTTCGTGGCCCCTTAAAGATCCCTTTAAACTGTCAACTGGCAGGTGGCAGGGGGAATTCCCCCCTGCCGCCTGCCACCTGACAGTTTAAAGGGCCCTTTCTTGCCACATGCAAAGAGCAGGGCTTTTCAAACACCCCACAAACTGACCCTCCCAATGTCCAATACCCACCAAATTTGCAGAGGACATAGTCCTCACTGTCCTCTGAAGACCCCCCAAGTTTCAGAGAGATTGCACCCCAGGAAAGGCATGATCCATAGGTCATTTGCTTTGTTGTCATTTTCTCTTCACAGTGGCAAAAATGGGACTCTATGGTGGAAGCTACTTTGAGGGGTTACAAGCTGACCCTCCCAATGTCCAATACCTACCAAATTTGCAGGGGACATAGTCCTCACTGTCCTCTGAAGACCCCCCAAGTTTCAGAGAGATTGCACCCCGGGACAGGCATGATCCATGGGTCCACCCACCTTTGTTGTCATTTTCTCTTCACAGTGGCAAAAATGGGGCTCTCTGGTGGAAGCTACTTTGAGGGGTTACAAACTGATCTTCCCAATGTCCAAAACCCATCAAATTTGCAGGGGACATAGTCCTCACTGTCCCTCCACATTTCAGAGAGATTGCACCCCAGGAAAGGCATGATCCATGGGTCCTTCCTTTTGTTGTCATTTTCTGTTCACAGTGGCAAAAACAGGACTCTGCTGGAAGTACTTTGAAGGGTTAAAACCAGAAGGAAAGCCAGAAGGAGTTCAGACAGAATTCAGTCCCTGTTGTTGCCAGGGGAATTGATTGAAAGGTCCCAGACTGTCTGGCTTGACAAACAGCTGATGAAGGCAACGAACGAGGCTCGCAATTACCACTTGTTCATTTAGAATGGAGGCTCACGAACAGCTTGTTCACGAACAGACAAACGGGCTGTTCATGGGTTTTTTCCGTTCGTAATGCTGTTCGTGCCGATGTCTATTCTTCATCCATAGTCGAGTGGTTTCCATTGCCAGATCCCTATATTTAAACATTTTTTCTTGTACTTTTCCTTGGACTCTTGCATCCCCTGGAATTGCAATGTCAATTAGCCAAACTTTTCAATTTTTTCCCACAACTGTTATGTCTGGTATATTATGTTCAAGGTGTCAATCACTTTGTATTCTAAAATCCCATAAGATCTTGATTTGATCATTTTCTAGCACCTTTTCCACCTGATGTTCCCATGAACTCTTTGATACTGGCAGATTGTACTTTTTACTCAATGACCAATGAATCAGCTTTGCAACCCTGTCTTGTCTAGTTTTGTAATCCATCTGTGCAATTTTGCTGCATGCATAAATAAGGTGGGGCACAGTTTCATCTTTTTCCTGGCAAAGTCGACATTTTGCATTTTCACAGATTTTGTGAATTTTGGCTTTCAACATTTGTTTGCAATGCTTGTTCTTGTGCTGTGAAGATCAGGCCTTCAGTTTCTTTCTTGAGTGTACCCATCTTCAGCCATGCCCAAGTTAGGCTGCTGTCACTTTTTCTTCAGTATTTTTTAGATGTTGCCCATGTAAGGGTTTGTTCTTCCAGCCATTTAATCTATTCTCAAACTGTTTCTTCTTATAGTCAGCCTTTGTTTCGGTTGTTTTTAATATGTTCTCTCTTTTCACAGCCTGAAGTAATTTTTCTGTACTTCTACTCATGTAGTCATTCAGGCCTCTCTTTTCTTCTTCCTCTACCTGACGTACTTGTAACAGTCCTCTTCCACCAATTTTTCATGGTAAATATAACCTATCAACATCAAATCATCCATGTACAGGAGATGGTTTATTTTCCCAGCCTGATCAGAAATATAATAGCCCATTTTTGTTTTCTCTAGGATCATTGTCAAGGGGATTAATGGGATGTTGAATAATAAAGGCAATAAGGAATCCCCTTGAAATATACCACTTTTGATACAAACTCCCCCAATTTCTTCACCATAGGCCATTAGCATGGTTTTCCATTTTCACATGTTTTCCTTAAGGAACAGCCTGATTTTTTCGCTAATCCCAAACATTTTCCAGGCAAGTATTAATCCAACTGTGTGGCAATAAATCAAATGCTTTTTTGCAGTCAATCCATGCCATATTCAAATTCGTTTTTCTTCTTGAATTTTTCAGTACCATTTTGTCAATTAGCAGTTGATCTTTAGTGCTTCTTGACTTTTTAAAATTGCCTTTCTGCTCAACAGGGTACATATTGTTCTCTATTAAATAATCATATACTGATGTCGCTAATATCCTTGTGAAAAGTTTGAATGTTGTTGGAAAGCATGTGATTGGGTGGTAGTTGCCAGGCTCATTGCCTTTGCCTTCATTCTTCACAATCAGAAATATGTGGCCTTTTGTGAGCAATTCTTCACGGGTAAAATTTTGAAGTATTTCATTGAATTACATTGTGATGCATTGATGAAAACTTGTTAGATGCTTTAACCAAAACCCATGTGATTCATCTGCCCCAGGTGCACTCCAGTTCTTCACATTCTTCATTTGTCTAGCAACCATTTCAGTTGTTATTACCACATCATTCATCTGTTTCCCTTTAATTTCTTTACTAATGCCTTTAATCCATGGGGCACTTCTGTTATGTTCTATTTGGCTTTCCCAAATTTCTTGCCAAAATTTCAGGGCATCTTCTTTACATGGGGTGATGTTCTTCTGCACTGCATTTTCTCCCAGTGACTTATAGAATAGTCGCTGATTGCTTCAAAATTGCAAATTTTCTTTATACTGTTTTATTTGCCAATCATATTTTTCTATTTTTTTTGTTGTTGCTATTGCTGTTGCTGTTGTTCTTCTATAATTTCAGCAATTGTTTTCCTTTCCAAATCATACCTTTGGCATAGCCTATCTTTTATCTTCTCATTTTTCAATTTTCCATCTTTCAGGTATTTCGGGTTACTGATATCTCTACGTAGTTTATTAATCTTCTTTTCCATTTGGATTTTCCATTTTGCTGTGCCAGGCTTTCTCTTTTTTGGCAATTTGCAGCCAAGTTCTGCTGTTATTATAGCAGCTGTAGTGTAGATAAATTGGTTTGTTGATAAGTTATGATTACTACTACTACTACTACTACTACTACTACTACTACTACTACTGGAATCTGGAAAACAGAATAAATGTTCTGGGTATGTATGTCTTTCTGGGCATGTGTGTCTTTCTGCACTCCCAAGAGCCATCACACTGGTATTTTCATTTAGGGAACATCATTTTAGAAAATACCTAAAATGAGGTTGTCTCACTCACTCTTCTGCTTATAGGGAAGTAAATCCCATTGAGTTCTTCAATGGGGTTTGGCCCTAATTATTGGAGGTTGCAATCTCTGGTGCATTAATGAGTTCCAGCAAAGTCAGAGCAGACCCCTATATATTGGGGGTTCTGCTTAGAGATGGGCATGAACAGAAAAAAACCTGAACATGATGTTCGTTGTTCATTGCCATCCACGAACAGGGACTCATGAACAACCATGAACATGGCCCTGTTCACGAACATGTTCGTGGTTGGCTGTTCATGGGGGTCAGCAGGCCCCCCATGAACATCATCCAAGTTTGGTCACCTACTTCACCACTCCCAGAAACCTGACTTGAACACGCACCAGGAAAAGTACCAATAATAAATAATAGCTTGGCCCAGAGCCTGGCAGCAGCCCTGGAACTTGAAGGGGTAGATCCCCATCCCACCACACACAAAGAAAAATCAAGCTCCAATGCACTCTCTCTATCAAAATGCCAACAGCAACTGTCTCTCCCTCTCCACTGTCTGCAAACTAAGCCAGAGCTGGGAGCCCTCCTCCCCCCTGCTCCCTTGTAACAAATGTGGAGCCCCACACTTGAAAGGAAGACCTGCCTATCAAGCTAAATTGGGCTTATATTGAGGTTTCCAGGGCAACAGCAGGAGTTCAGACAGAGTTCAGGCAGACCCTGCCTCTGGTTGCCAAGGGAATTGATTGCAGGTGCCAGACTGTCTGGCTTGACAAACAGCAATGAACGAGGCTTGCAACGACCACCTATTCGTTTAGAATGGGCCCTCACAAACTGCTTGTTCGTGAACAGCAGATTGGGCTGTTTGTGGCTTTTTTTGGTTCGTATTGCTGTTCGTGCCCATCTCTAGTTCTGGTATGTGCCGTGGAAATTAATCCTTTGACAAAGAATTACAGCTGTGAACTTTTTTTTAAAGAGGAGATTAGCACATCCACTATTTGTAGAATAAATGACATATGTGCTGATAGTGTGCATGGCAGGGCAAGGAAATTGCAAGGCCCATGAAGACTAGATGTGACAACTTTTTTACTGGACCCTTTTCATGTTCCTTTAATAACAGCCTGATCCATAGATATTAGCAAGTGGGAATATTTATTTCAATACATTGAAATGTTTCACTAGCTGATTTCTGTGGCTCAAGCTACTGTTAAAAGCCCACTTTATTTATTGTTTTTCTGGCCAGTTAGCGACCCTAACAGTTTGTGTTTTCCATATGTTAAAAAGATCTATAAAATCTGGCTCAGATAGTATTGTTTCCCTCTATTCTTCAGTACTGTTGCCTGTATTTCTAGTTGTGTGCTAAACACTGAATCAAAAATGAGGGACATTCCTGTTTGACTGCTGTGTATCCAACAATGCACGGACTTTGTGGAGCAAGATTTTCATGCTTCTACTTTGTGTTGCAGCCCACTGAACCTCCCCAAATTTTGTTCCTGGGTCCCCCAAGAACTGTACTGGGTCTGAAGTGGGAGGGGAGAAATTGGCAGAAATATTGGTTACCCCATATGCTATTCTATTGGAGGAATTGCATGGTGGGATACATGGCAATGTGCCTATGGGTACAATCCTTTACATGCTTTCAGCTCAAACCTGAGCATGTTTATTTTGAAGTAAGTTCTGCTGAAAACCCTACTTTGAAAGTAGCATTAATCCAGGTTCTTCTGACAAGCTTTTCTGCAAAAATGGTTATGAGCATGCACATAAGAATAATTCCCCTTCTGCTCCCCTTTTGAATACTCTGATTTGATATATGACTTTCACAAGACAGCTTGTTCCCAGAGTCTCCCTTTTTGAAGTTTATTCTCTGCGCATGTTTGCACAGCCTGCAGATGGAGGCTAATAATTATCTAGTTGGCAATTTTTCTCATGGCAGGCATGCTACTGGCAAAAAGGAGAAAAACAGAGGCTATTGCAATGGCAGTAATGCATGCTTCCTAATGAAGATAAAAAACCCTCTCTCTCTTCTAATATGTGGAAAACTCGTAATGGGTGGGGTGAGTAATATAGAGCTGCTGACAGGTATTGTAGAGTCTCAGGTGGCTTTGAACTAGGTCATTCCTCATTCTTGATGCTGCTGATTCTGCACTGCTACAAAAATAAACACCTAATTAAAGATTTTCACCCCAATTTACCTAAGGAGATCGACATGTATAAATAGGCTTACACACATGTAAATGGGCTTATGTATGTGATCTACTTGCTAGATTGGGAATGGCAAGCATTCATTAAGGTGAGCCAAAAGGCCCACCCCAATATCTCTCATACTGGTTGTGCATTACACCACATTTACATATGGACATTGGCCTGTGTGTGTTTGTTACAAAAAAAAAAAAAGCACACATATCCACATCCCCTAGGTTCTTTATAAGGGAACTGTTTCAGCCCACTCTCTGATGAAATATCCACTGATCCGCTGATCTTAAAGCCACTGCAACCTGCAAACACACATCTATTCATTTCCTCAGTCATTGCTTTCCCTGTTATTTTATTGGTGCAAAAACAGTCTATCACCTGATAAGATTGATGATGACTGTTCAACAGTGACCAGGACACAGGAGAGAAGGGGACTTGCCTTCCAGCAATTCTACAGGAAATCTCATTCAACCAAATAAGACATCAATATACTAGACTTTCCCCTCTGGAGATTCGGCTTCAAATGGGATTCTTTTAAAAAAACCACTAGTGAAATGCATTTGTTGGTTTTTTCCTTCATTCAGTCCATCATAATCTCATAGGGATGCTGTGTACATGTCAAGATGGAGGATCTTTGACAAGAATTTCTCCAGGAAATGAGATTGGCAGAACAGGAGGTATTACCTGTCATTTGAGATGCATTGGAGGAGCTTTGTGGGGAAATTTTGTAGCACACCTGTCTGTGCTGTGCCTGGTGCTATAGATCAGTCTTTGACACTTATGAGCACCAAATTCTTCAAAGAAAGGAATATAGATATACAGCTAGCTAGCTAGATGCACACATACAATGGGTTTAAAGTGATTGTTCAAAGAACTGACAAGAATTGCATGCTTAATGGGCAAAGGTTTCTAAAGAAGATGAAGGAAACATTTGTTCAGCCAGTTATAGTTTGTTTTCATTTGTTGCCAGTACTTGTGTTATGGTGGGTTGTTTTCAGAATAAAGATTCTGAGGCTGTTATCTCAAAATTGTTATCCATGGATGAAAAGCTTGGCTGCATCAACAAGGAATTAAAGGTATTTTAGCCACACACATTTTAGATCTTTCATATACCATTGTGTTCCTTCACATTATCAATTATTCCAGGATGAAAGACTAAGAAGATACTCATAACAAAATTACTACGACTACATTATTGCTACTTACAGTAATATGATGATGGCAGAGGTATAATCAGATAACATTTCAGGGTTCCCCTTTGTATAACAACCCCTTCCAACTTCTCAAAAAGCCATTGTACTTTCATATAAAACTTCTGAAGCCCAAGGAGTTGCTGCAGAAGCAAAAAAAAAAAAAAGGCAAAATCCCTATGGCAAGGAAGGATTTTATACACTCACATGGAGGTCACTGTGGACTGACCTCTTATAATAATACTCCCCAATATTTATATAATACTTTTTAATATTCAAAATATTTCACATATGATAGTTCAGTAATCTTTACAGAACCCCAGTAAAATAGACTAATATTGCAGGCGAAACAGATGTGGCAGTTGACTGGATGTGTGAAGGCCTCAGTTCATATCCCCACTTTGTCATGAAGTATACTGGATGATTGTAAGTTAGCCACAGTCTCTTAGCCTAAGCCACTTCAAGGGCAGTTATGAATATAAAAGGGAGTAAGCTGTATATATCACCTTGAGTTCCTTGGAGGGAGAGTAGAATAAAATGTTAAGTATATGCATAATTTCCCTCTAGTTGTGTAATTTGCCTTTATTTGTTTAATTTATTTTTATAAATAAATTTATACATTTATATCCCGCCCTTCAGGACAACTTAATACCCTCTCAGAGTAGTTTACCAACGTGTGTTATTATTATCCTCATGACAATCATCTGTGAGAGTTCTGAGAAACTATGACTGACTCAAGGTCATCCAGCTGACTTCAAGTGGAGAAGCAGGGAATCAAACCTGGTTCTCCAGATTACAGTCCTGCCATTCTTAACCACTATGTCAAACTGGGTGTCTGCCAATTTGTCACTGTTACCTTGCATTAAGGAAGGCTGAGGCTAAAACATACCTGTTTGCCTAGGGCTACCCAGTGAATTCATTGCTGAGATGAGATTTAAAAATTCACAGATGTATATTGTCAGCCTTTAAACTACTTACTTTGGCTACTTCAGTCTCCTGTAATACTTTTAAATTTCAATTTACAAAGCAAACAGTGAAGATTGGGAATTATTACGAATTCAGGGGTAACGACATATGAACAAGCCCCAACGGTATTATCTGAAGAGAAAGAGACAAAAGCTGAAACCTGAGGTCAGTCACAGATGCTAGGCAAGTGGTATGTGTGTTATGCTTAAAATAATCACTATAGTTCAGCCTCAGTTTCCCATCTGTAAAAGAGAAATAATAATGACCTGTCTTAGCAGGCTGCTGTGAGGATCAAAGAGGTAAACGCTGAAAACCTCTGTGAATGAACATTGAATGTGCAGCATATATCACCATACTTGTAAAACTGACAGATTTAAACTAGTATAGCTGAAAGCAAGATTTGTCATCAGTGCCAACCTCAATGCTATTGGCAGCTTTACCAGAGGGGAAGTAACATTCATTGGTTTTGAGCATCCTTCTCAGAGCGATGTTAATACCTATACAAACACATTCCTCTCAATAGCCTGGGGGACTCCCCAAGGCAACTGGGTAATCGGATGTTCTGGAAAACAAGTATGCTTATTAATTTTAGCATCTATTTATTTGTGGTAGGTTGCACCAATATAATTCCAGAAAGGTCCTGTAATGAATTTTCCTAATGAGATGTTTGAATGATCAAAAGTAAGACATAAGTAGGGCTGAGTGAGTGTTTTCTATTTTATTTTTATTGCTTGTAGATATTTTCGCACATGCATTTCACATTTGGTTTCTATTGTAGAGACATGTTATATACACAATAGGTATACAACATGTGACATTTATACCTACCCATGTAATATATAATTATGATTTATTGGCCTATAAATAACATTGGAAAATGTACACAGATTGCAAGTAGCTACGTTGGTCCAAAGAAAAATGCAAGAACAAAAAGGCATGTAATACTTTTTATTAAGACCAAACAAAATGACACAATGTGTGCAAGGTCTTGACTTCTCCAGAACTCATGAACACATGTTGGTGCTGATCACGTGAAGCTGCCTTATATTATGTCAGACCATTAGTCTATCAAGGTCAATATTGTCTCCTCTGACTAGCAACAGTTCTCCAGGGTCTCAGGCAGAGGTCTTTCTCATGACTTGCAACCTGATCCTTTTAGCTGGAGATGCTGGGAATTAACTCCTGACACTCCACCACTGAGCATGACTCAAGAGAGTTGCATGCCATCGTCCAGAATACCCGGGAACTACACAGACTTCCAGAGCACACAGGAACTTATCCACACCACTGAAAACCATATGATGCTTCCATCCCAGCAACTGACAGGCTACTAATCAGGAGCTAAGGGGAAGTCTTCCTGTCTGAAGGAAACTCATTCTAGACAGTAAGAATACCTCGCATCTCCCACTCTCTCTTATGAAGGTTTGGGGACCGATCCCTCTATCTACCACCACCTCTTGGTTTTACCCATCCCCACCCCCTGCTCAGTCCAATGGCAGGAAGACCTTCAAACAGGTTTCTTTGGGTAACACTGACCCTAGCCAAAGCACCAGATAGAAATTAAGTCAGTCTGTTTATATCTTAAACAATGCAAACTTTATTCTATTCACATAATGCCAGACAGTATACAAACTACAGAACTATGGTGAAGGCTAATAAAACAAATGAAACAGATTTCTAATCTAATTTGGAAATTACAATATCTGAGCATCTCATCTAGGAGTGTACAATCTGGATCTGGGGTTTGGGAAAAATCTAGCTTTTCTTAATCAAATCTGAGAATCTGGGATCCAGTTTGGGAACTTGGATCCAGACCTCCAGGTAAATCCAGGTAAATCCAGGAAATGTGACTTCAGCCTCTGGCTGGCTCTCTCCTGGACTTCTCCTGTTTTTTTTCCAAGAGGGGAGGGGGACTGAGACTGGGATAGGGGAGTGAGTGGCCAATCCGTACAGGAGTTCCCCTTGTCTGCCTGGCTTCTATGAATGATGCTGGTTCAGTTGGGTTAAGTTGCAACAGTGTCCCTTGCTTCAGTTTGATTTGGGTGGAATTCTCTGTTGTGACATGATTCTCTAGTTTGATGTTGGTTCCCTTGATTCATGTTAGTTCTGGAGGGATTCCATCCATTCCCTTGCTTCAGTTTGGTTCTGTTGGGCTTCTGTTTGGGAGTGTGACTTTGGCCACTGGCAGCCTTGCCCTCTGGATTTCTGCCTGAGAGCGTGCTCGGAAATGGCCATTTCCACATTGAATAATACACTTTCAATGCACTTTTGCAATCCTTTGGAAGTGGATTTTTTGTTCTACACATGGAAAATCAGTTTCAAATGTTCACTAAAGAGTATTGAAAGTGGATTATCCAATGTGTGTGGAAGCAGCCAATGTTTCTCCCATACGAAGCAATGGAGAGTGGCTGAGCACCTTTTTCGAGGGTGCATAGAATTTGACCCCACGGTCTAATCTTCCTGAAACATGAACAGTCTTTAGAGGACACTCAGGAGTAGGTTCCCTGAAAATATGGTGGAGATGTCTTGGAAAATGCAACCCTCGTCCCCCTGATAGTTTTCCCCATAGGGAATATTGGAGAGTGGTTGAGGACACCTTCTTCAGGAGCCGATAGAATTGGATCCCGGGGTCCAATCTTCCTGAAACTTAAGGTTACTAAAAAGACAGTAAGTAGTAGGTTTCCTGAAAATTTGGTGGCATTTTCTTGAAAAATGCCACCCCCAGTCCCTCCAATAGGCTTCAGATAGTTTTCCTCATAGGGAATAATGGCAGAATAAATCTGTGATTCTCTTACCCAGATTGGAGACTCTTTCTCAGGTTTCAGGAATCCTTGATTTTTTTTGAGGATCCCTGAAACTCAGATCTGTATTTCCTGTTTTTTGGGGGGTGCACACCCCTAACCTCACCTTTCCTCCCCACTGGGAGATTCAAATGGGTAAATGCATAAAGAGGAAGCTGGCCTTTGTATGGTCCTTTGCATGCTGTCCTTCGCAGAGCAACAGACACACACACACCACAACAAAGGGCTTTTTTGCACACTATTCCTGATTGTCAACCCCTAAACAATGGAATAGGTTTGGGTATGGTCAGGGCTTTTTTCTGGGAAAAGAGGTGGTGGAACTCAGTGGGTTGCCCTCGGAGAAAATGGTCACATGGCTGGTGGCCCCGCCCCCTGATCTCCAGACAGAGGGGAGTTTAGATTGCCCTCCGTGCCGCTCAGTGGTGCAGAGGGCAATCTAAACTCCTCTCTGTCTGGAGATCAGGGGGCAGGGCCACCAGCCATGTGGCCATTTTCAAGAGGTTCCGGAACTCCGTTCCACAGAGTTCCCACTGAAAAAAAGCCCTGGGTATGGTTCTTCCTCACGTCTGCCTTCCCTTGGCATTTTTACAGTTTATTTTTTTCTGCATATGCATTAAATAATCAAGATTTTCAAGTGAGGGTGCTGCCATCATCCATGGTATCATTGGTGGTAGCACCCTCCTTTTTATTTTTTGTGCATGCATATAACATTATATCGAAATAACGGCTGAATTTTTAAAAAGCAATTGAAAATGAACACATGGGGAAGTCTTTGCATTGGGAAGCCTAAAGGGGGAGTAGCTCCACCACCCATAGCTAATTCCAAACAGGAGACCCTGCTTGGGTCTGATCGAGAGCTAGGAGGCAGAGTCTAGCATCAACAAGGCAAACCAACTTCTGTTCAAAAGGAGTCCAGAGCACTAGCTGCTATGTGATTTTCAAACCGTGCTGCTTTTTCTGGCCCCTACCAGGTGTGCTCCCACCAGGGCTTTTGCATTTTTTAAAAACAATCATCATTTTAATTGCATTATATCAGCCTACCACTGTAACAATACATGCAGCAGGTTCTTTGAATTCCCAGCTTTCAGTAAGCATCTAGCCCCTTCAGTTGCAGAGATATAAGGAAAATGGCATATTTCTACTACAGAATAAGCTAGAGAATTACTTTGTTTAATGAAAGTTAGGAATTCAGAAAATCTAGTGCAAGTATTGTTACAATGGTAGATTGATATAATACTATGAAAATGGTGATTTAAAAAACAGAAAACAAAACCAAGAGGGGAATAATGGAAGATGGCGGAGAGGAGTGGGTCAATGATGATGAACTTCCAGTCATTGAAAAGTAGGTGGGAGGTGAGTGAGAGTAGGAGGGGACAAACAAAACCAGAAGAAGCATAATGCACAAAAAGAAAAAATGGACTTAAAACCTGCTTCCAGAAAAAGATCAGTGTAAAAGTGGTATCAAAAGAACTGGGAGGGGAATGGGACCCCCCCCCCCAAAAAAAACCAAGTGGCAAAGACAAAAAAATGAGTGCAGAAATCAAGGGATAAATCAAAGCAGTAGGAGGCCAGAACCAATATTAAAAACACATGCTAAAAACACCAAAGAAAGGACCGCTTCTTTTCAGTTTTTCCTCCCACATGTGCAAATAGGTCTTAGCTGATCTGCATCCTCCTGAAAAAGCAGTCAAACAGCATTTCTGATTTGGGCAGTTGTAGTGGTGGGGTTTCAATTTCGTGCCTTGAGGAGGGCTTTTAAATCTGCACAATTGTTGAAATTTATTCGACCTCAGCATCATGGATGATTCATGCTGCCAATTAAACGATGTGGGAGGGGAAGTACTTCTCCCATAAGGCTGAAAGAAAATGTACCTGTGTGCTACAACCCGGATTCCACAGATGTAAACACAAAAAGGGGTAAGACTTCTTTTTTTTAAAAAAAACACAATATTTATAAACAGCTGGCTGATTTGCTCAGTTTTTAATAACTAAAACGGAGCATATATTAATACATCCATTAATACATGATGAATGGGATGTCACCATGCTCTCACTTGGCAGGATCTCTTACAGAAATCTATAATGTGCTCTGTGGCTCTGTACAGGGCATGCTATCTTAAACTGCCTTCACTGATGCTGAACAGCAGAGATTTCCAAAAGTGCAATCTGTATGCTGCATTCCGCATGACCACTGTACTTAAAATATGTCATCTATTGTAGTCCTTGTTATTATTATAAAATGTTGACTAAATGATCTCTTTTTTCAATTCAGCAAACCTTGTGGATAATGTTTCTTGTAATGGCTAATTAATCAGAACAAGTACCAATGAAAATATGATTACTATTGTATAGAAACTGTATGCAATTTCTATTAACTTAGCTGGAGTTCCTGCAATCCTGGGATTAGGTACACTAATATTCATTCCCATTGACTTCAGTAGGGCCAATGATCATTTATGCTGTCTTGGGAATCAAGCCAGTGTTCTTTGATAATGGTTTTTGAGCCAATATAGGAAGTAATTTGCTATATGTACTATATATAGTACTCTGTACAGAGGAATCTAACTTATTGATCTCAAAGTTTGCAGAAACTGAAATGCTTTTAAGTGCTTTCTGATAAAAAGGTTCCTGCTCACAATCTAAAATACTTTGTTCATATGCCAAGAAAAAAAGATGGGAGAGAAGTGTGCATTTAGGACTTACTAGAAGATCTGGCAAACCAATGGCATAGACTGGCATTGAATAGTCAAGGGCCTCACTGCACATCTTGCAAGTGGAGCTTTTTCATTCATCTGACAAGATCCAGCAGGAAGCAACCAGATACTACTTCAGAGGTGGATCTCTCTACAGAAAGAACATTTTTTTCTTTTAAGAAGAAGAGGAGGATGCACTGATTATAGGAAAGTTTGAAAACTATGGATGTGTTCAATTAAAATCTGTCACATTTTTATCCCACCCTTACTACAAGGAGCTTGAGACATGGTAGGTGGGTTCCCTCTCCTCCATTTTACCCTCACTGCAACCCTTGGGAGTAGGTTATGCCAAAGGAGAGTGACTGACCCTAAGTCATTGTGGTCGTTTCATGGCTGAGTGGAGCTTTGAACCCAGATCTCCCAAGTTCTAATTCTCAGAGTATGAAAGTCCCCTCAGAATAATTTGCCTTGTGTCATGGGTAGCTGATACTCAAGGGATACTCGTCCACAGACTAGGCCAATAAGGTGTGTGGAAATAGTGTACTTCTCAGGAACTGAGCCTTAGAGCCATCTACAAACAATGTGTGTCTGTATAGTTAGGGGGCAAATCATGATTTAGAGGCCTTTGACTGAGGTTTTGACTCAGAGGTTTACTGCCTCACCATAGCTATTAGCCATTAATTGACCTATCCTCCATTTCAAGCCCATGAACCTAGGTACATTGACTTCCCCAGGGCTCTGTGTTTTCCTCAGGGAAATCTCAGGGAATCTGCTCTTATTTGCCATGTCAGAGAGGCAACAAGACACTCTTTCATGGGTAGCATAGACACATGAGCTCCATGAACTGTCAAACCACAAACTGGAAAAAATCTTTTGAAGTGTCTACATGGAAGTATTTGGTTATATGACATTTTCTGTGCACACTTTCTCTTCATATCATTTATACATTCATTCTCACATTTGTTAGAATTGTTCTATTTTTCTGCCTCTGTTCCTCTAATGGCCAATTCAGTTTGATCCAAGATTGCGCCCTTCAGGTTTATTCTTGGCACCTCTTTCTATTGTTTCAGAATAATCACTTTTGCCAGTATCAAAAACATTAACCTACCTCTCACACCTACCTGCTTTTGCCCAATTCAGTCTAGTCACAGTTGCATCTTTGTGTCAACTGTTGGGGTTGAATGGCAATGAACTAAATGTTGTTTTGTTACATTTTGCTTGATGCAACTGAATTAATGAGACTGAAAGAGTCTGATCACTGTAAAAATGTTTATCAGAATCATCACCATCAGTAGTTACGTGAGTTTTTTCTTAAAGCATGTGAGTAGCAAATTGTGAATCCATTTCTCCCTCCTTCTGAAGAGCAACTTTTCAACATCCTAGAAAGGAACCACGTCTACAAATTTCAGCATGCCCCTACACCTCGGATTAGGACCTGGACATTAACTAGACAACATGGGAGCAGAGCACAAGGCCAATTGCTAGAGAAATCAATGTATCTGGATGAAAGCAGATCTCATTCCTTGAGGTCATTAGAACTAAACTGGCTGAAACTCAAAAACTGTAGCAGCTTAGTTAGCTTGTGCACTCATTTAACTGTCTATGTCAGCATGAGACTTTTGGTGTGGTGCATCATAACACAATCCAGTAAAAGCTAATTGCACCTGAGTCCTATTGCATGGTTTGGGACAAACATTTAACTGCATGCATGAGCATCACCTGCAGAATTATCACATACAGGGTATAGCCACACGTGTCCCATTACTACTAATAATGATAATAACATTCGATTTATATACAGCCCATCAGGACAATTTAATGCCCACTTAGAGCAGTTTACAAAGTATGATACTATTATCACCACAACAAAACACCCTGTGAGGTGGATGGACCTGAGAGAGCTCCTAGAAGCTGTGACTCACCCAAGGTCACCCAGCTGGCTTTAAGTGGAGGAGTGAGGAATCAAACCTGATTCTCCAGATTAGAGTCCCGCACTCTTAACTGCTACATGAAACTGGAGCTTCAGTGTATTTGAACATTATTTGGAATCTGGAAGGTGTTAATGGACCCTACACTCTCTGTGTAGCCTATTTTACTGACCAAGCCATAGCTTTAGATCAAGGTCACAACAGTAGAAATTCACAGCATTCATGCATGCAATAATGGAAATACGTATCTTGAATTGTGCTCTTCACGCAGTAACACACAGGGTTTTTTTAGCACCATCTCTTATCGTTCTTGTTTAGGTGTCTAATTGTGAGATGAAGAAGGAGAGGGATCACCAAAGCAAAATGACGAAAAAACAGCAATTGGTGCAAAGGGAAGAATCTTTAATAATAGTATAACCCCTATGTGTTTTGCATACAGCTTCGTCAGGGGAAATATTCTAAATTCCTATTAGTATCTTTCATTTATGTGCACTGTTGCAGAGTGAGCCTTCTAAATTGTCAGAAGGGAAGAAGAATGGGACTTTAATACTCTCCCAGTGCCAGCATAGCTCTACCTCAGAGGTAGTCCATTGGTTCTGCCTAACCTGGCTATAAAGACTTCCAAGTCAGACCTCCGTTTTTATCTGAGCAACATTGTCTTTGAGCTCCAAGTTCCTGCTCTATGCGTTCTAGTCCATATTCTCTACTTCCTGATATTCGTTACCTGCTCCTTGTACTTACTACCTCAACTTTGACCTCTGCTCTCCTTAACTTTGCCTCCCCCTGGAACAGGTTACTGTGTTTAGATTATCTGCTTGTTACAACGTAAGTTGCTCTTGAAAGTCAAGGGTGCCGAAAACATGGAAAAAAGATGCAATTGGCATTTGAACTTGGCTTGTTCACAATGTCTGTTCAGTGTTAAACCATTTGATCACCTTGACAATTTGCTCACAGGCAGCATTTCAAGTAGTTCTGCATCTGTGCAGTGGCAGCATTCAGAATGGTAGCTGCCTGTTTGCTGACACATGCCCACAATGTTCAGGCTTGCTTGGATTACATAGGGCCTAGAGTCAGGTCATACATCATTGAAAATAAACCATATTGGTATATATATGTGCTGCTTTTTAACTGGCATATTCATCATTTGGCAACATTCATCCTCCTGGCACATGCTCAGAACTGACTGGTTCAAACTACAGTTTCCACAGCTGAACACATACATCTAATTATTACAAATGAACATAAATGAGCTTGGTTTTCAGAGTCAGATGGGGAGGCAACACAGACAAGAATGGAGCACTAGAGAGATCAACCATGCAGCTGCCTCCTTGCACATTCCACTGCAGAACTGAGGGCCGAACCAGACAAGGTGAATTACATGAGTCTATGTGAGTGACCAGATTCATGCTCTGCTCTGTGCACATGTTGGCAAAAAAGCAGTTTACATGTAGTCGCATTGGCAAGTGTCCATGGACCATATCATCAAGTCGCCATTGCAGAGTGGTGATTCTGTTTTGCTTCCACTTCCCTCTTCCCTCACAAAAAGGCAATAGGAGACAGGGGATGGTTACAGGGGATGGGTTAAGCATGCACAAACTGGTGGTGCATGATGGGATACCATTCCCGCGTCTTGGGGGACCATAGAATAAACCCATGCCAGTACAGACATGGGATCAAGTGCAGTCTGGCTGTGATGGCACGTGTACAGGAAAACAATGGGGATACACGTGTAAGTCCACGTGTCATTCGCATGCCATTCGTCTCATATAGTTCGGCTCTGAGATAATCAAAGAACTCTTTCATAACCCTTTCAACTCTTTTGAAAGTTGATTTTTTTTTCTGTTGGATGCATTGGCTATATGAATGGATAAAGGAAACAGGGACACCCAAGGGCAAATATTTGTAATCTGAACCCCACCCCCACGCACAAAATGATTTAATGAATATGTAGGATCAAAGTATTTACTATCTGCAGCCAGTGAACGTGGAGTCAGCCAAGCAAAGTGGGCAAGGCTAGAATAGAAAGATGAGTCTTGTAGCTTTGCCCCTCCCCCAAAGTAGGATTGAAGTTCCTGTGATTTTTTTAACGTGTAGCAAAATTATGGATGGGGAAGGAATGAGGAAGGCAGTATGAGAACACACATTGAACTTTTCCAATCTAATTTCAGATTTTGAAAAACATTTTTTTTCAAGTTTAGAAGGCCCCACTAGCCTCTTTCAAGCAAACTGCAATCTGAACAGAGAAGTGATTGAGCATACCTGCTTTTGACTTTGTTTTCTGTTTCCTCTAATACTAATACCCTAGTATTATCTAGTTACAAAGCCTGGCTTACAACTGCCTTTATCCTAGTCTTCCTGTGTATCTTCTTTAGCACTCCATCTGACTCAAGTTTTGTTAGGCCTTACACTTCAGTTCCCATATTCTCAACTCCCTCTTGTCTCACAAGAGCTTCCAACACTGCCTCAGCTGAGAGATTTTGGGAGTGGTGCCTGAGGAGGATAGAATTGGGGGAAGATGTGATGTCATTTATGAGTGATACTCTAGGCTGCCTTCCCTAGAGTATGTGGAAGCCCTTTCACTATGTGGAAGCCCTTTTTTCTCCTCCTCAGTTCCTTGGGGCAGGAAATTAGGACTAGGGAATGATAATTTTGTGCCCCATATAAGTAAGTGGGAGGCCTATATCCCATGCTGATATAAACAGAAAACATACACATCTTCTGCTGCAAAGTGCTCAGATACTGAGAAGAACATTATAGGAATTGGACAGATACCTGAAGATAAGATCTGTTCAAAAAGAAAGCTTCCATGTCATATGGAATCCAAATAGTCAACATTACCTATCATGTACATTGGGATTGCCTTCAAAATCATGTTTGTTACCATCTTGCAAGCTATAAAATAAGAGAGTATCATGAAATAAGTCATGTGTAACATGTGCTGTCAGTAGGCAGTAGTAATTATAAAAGAAATTTACTAAGTTTACCAAATGGATGGATGAATTTTACACGTTCATCCAACCAACTGTAATATTGGTTGTTGGGGGTTTTCCGGGCTGTATTGCCGTGGTCTTGGCATTGTAGTTCCTGACTGTAATATTGTTTCCTTCTATCACCATATTGTATCCTTCTATCATACTTCCCTCCATCTAAAAGGGAGAGGGCCAGATTTTATAGAAGCACACATGGATTGCCTGCAGCAGGTCCCAAGTAAAATCTCTGGCTACTTTAGTGGAAAGATCTCACATAACAAGTTCAGGAAATATCCTCATTGAAACCCCAAAGATCTGCTGTCAATCACATTAAATACTGGGCTAGCTGGACCAATTATTTGTCTCTGTAGAAAGCAGATTCATGTGTTCATAGGACCTGATTCAGCAAAACATCACAGTTAACCAAAGTGTGTGCAGCTTAAGTGTTTTTCTGAAACACAGCCAATTGAACTGTGGCTGCCATTGCCATTTTTCACCCCGAAATGGAACAGTCTATGAAGTACCAAAGCCATGGGAAAAAGTAATTAAGGAAATCCTCACTGAAATGTATCCAGTGGGATGGAAGAGATGCAGTCCCTGTGTGTCAATTATCTGAGGTCATGTGCAGTGGTGTACAAAAATGATGACTCGAAAAATACTTTGAATATATCTCTTCCTTGCTTCTGACCTTACCAGTACAGGGTTAGGAATGAAACAATGCACTATGTGGCCAATATTGAGGTCCTGAACCGTTCACTTGAAGAACATTACCTTCCCAGGGTTGACTTGGATTCTAGCCAGATTACATTCCCTGTAACCTATAAATTACCTTTATCTTCCAAGCCAATGTAAAAATAAATAAAGTAAAATTCGTAAAAGGGCTATTGGGTTGGTGATGAAGATGCACAAGGTGCAGTTAACTCCGACACGGTGGGCTTAACACAACTTAAGGTAAGAGGAAATATCTTAATAGGTGCTACTGCTACTTTTGTGTGGCCTTGAAGAAACTGGTGTTCCTGAAAGCTGAACATTAAGGAAATGGAGCTTTAGTCTGTAAGACTAATGGGTGCAGATTGCCCTAACACACTCATGGATGGTGAAGTACAAAAGAGGATATATGGCCAGTGTATAAAGGATGGCACTGTGCTGAGCTCTGATTGTATCATAGAGCCTTTCCTTTGGATGTATTTATGGCCTCTAATTTCTCTCCAGATACATCTTTGCCTAAGTTCTATTTCAGCCTACTGTCCACACAGGGCTCATTTTATCTGGCAGTCTCATCTTTAGCTCTAATGATGACTGAGCAATGTACATCTGAGAGCAGCGGGAGGCTGTTGACTTGAGCTCTAAGCTCTGCTAAACGTTAACCCTTCCAGGCACTCTTAACATTTGAATCCATTCTCCTACAGCAAACTAAAATGAAAGATCTGCTGTCGCTTTTATCTTTTTATGGTGACATTATGGGGAGAAGGAAGGGCAGATGGGGAGACCTTTCTGCTCATTATGTCCCCTTGTTGTTTTATCAGAAACTGAACAAGGCTTCTTCCATCAAACAAAGTAAGAAATAACAATATTCTGTACTTGAAGCACAATCCAACAATAGTAATAATAAAGTGCTGTCAAAATGCAACTGACACATTATGATGACCCCAGAACCATAAGGTTCTGGAGGTAAGAGATAAACAGAGGTGGTTTGCCATTGCTTTCCTCTGCATAGCAACCTAGGTCTTTCTTGATTGTCCAAGTACTAATCATCGAAGTACTAACCATGGGCAACCCTGCTTAGTTTCCAATCTCTGATGAGCTCAAGCTAATCTGGACTATTCAGGACAACTGGGATGGCTAACCCAACAATAATATAGCCCCAATTCAAAATGTAAATACAGGGCTCCCAGTTTGCCTGCCATGGCCCCTCATGCTCTAGTCTTCTTCTATCACTCAAGCAACAGGAAAATGTAGGAGGAACTAATGTTGCAAGATGTCATGGCATCACTACCAGTTGCATACCCAGAAGTGACATCACAGCACCACATGATATTATAGGAATTTCCCAGATCTCCATGGGTTTTAGCACTGAAGGAATTCCTAGAGCATCACTGATGCCATGACATCAGTTCTGGGTACACAGCTGGAAGAGACATCATGGTGTCACCCAATGACACGTTTCATAGCCTCCACTCACCCCCATGCTCTCATGGTTTGGCAGCAGAGGGTTGGCATCCCTGTGTAAAGAGGTGGTGAAACTTGATGAAATCTCAATAGATTTCTCTGCTGATGTGACAGAAATGTACAAATGTAGGAAGAGCCTTGACAGATTAGATCTATGCCAGGGATCAGAGACTTGATAGAACAAAAGTCATATGCGATGGAGACTACAATAAAGAGTGGAATGGAGCAGGGTGAAAAAGTGGGCTGGAACTAGCACATTCTATACTTTCTGGCCCCTCCAGTACCTGGTATTCAGAGGGCCATGACTTCAGAACATGGAAGTTCCATTTAGTTCTGAATGCTGGTAACCATTAATAGATTGTGACTTAAAAAAAATGTCAACAAAGCCAGCAGCTATCACTATATCTTGGTGCAGCTAAAGTTTAAGTAATGATAGGAAAAATCCTAAACAAGCCTACACAGAAGTAAGTCCCATTTTATTCAATATAATTTCCTCTCAGGAAAGCGTTCTTAGGATTGTACTAGATATCTTATTTTTAAATTAAAACTGAAACAAAACAACAGTATGAACATACTTTGAACCAATATGATCCTTATTAAGGGAAATTACAACAATTCAATGAAAAAAATATAAATACATATAAGTTCAAAGTGTGGCTTATTAATCATATTCAAAAATAGGATGAAAGGCCTCAATGAATAATTTATGTCTACAAAATGAATTAAATTCCGAGGGGAACAAAGGTTCACTTCACAGAGAGTTGTAAAAGTGTAAAAAACTATCCTGACCCAAACAAGCAAACTATTACAATAATCATTAAAAATAGATTAATTTAATAACCACAGATATACCAACTAAAATAGCATGCACAGAAACCCATGGCATTGATGTTTTTATTATAATTTATCACTGGTGTTTTAGATGTCTGCACACATGCCTGTCTGTCAACCTACCTTCCTCCTAGTGAGCCATTTCACTTATGTTGGTTTGATGGGTACTATTCAAACTCTATTGAGTTAGAGAATTTTCCACTTTAGAGAAAAGATCTCAAATGGTCTATTCAATAACAACCTCTCAATGCTGAGTGAATGACAATTGTCACATCACAAGCAGGTAAACCAATCAGCTTTCTCTGCCCCCTTCTCTGCTGGCATGATTGGTCAGCATAACTGGTGAAGATATCCAAGAAACAGAGCCCATAATGGAGCCATGTAAATCTTGTTAACATGGTAGCAAGGACCAAATAGGATGGAATGGGATACCAGTTGACAGGATTTAAGGGTAGATGGAAGGGGTCACAGACCTAAAGAAAGACTGCAGTTAAGAGATGAGATCCCATAGATGGGGAAAAGAGGGACCATGGAACAAAGAAATTAAAATAGGGGGAAACAGCTTGGAATAGAAGACAGGGCTAATCTCTCCATTATCTACAACCCACCTTTATACCTTTATTTCTACTCAGCCCACAATTTCAAAACATAACAAAATATTGGAATCATTGGCGACTTCTGGCTTGGGAATCATGGTGGTCTGATGCAGTTTGGGGAGCTGAGCTGTCCAAGTTGCTGTTTTTCAGGGCTGGTGGGGTGCTAGATCGCCCACGGCCCCCTGCTCTCAGGCGGAGAGCAGGCAAGAACGCTTGAGACCCCGAGCACATGTAGATCTCGGCTGAGGGGGGGTTCTGCGTAAAGGATTCCCTCCCAGACTTGAGGTCCCGCTCTAAGAAGGGTGGCAGAAATCTCTGCAGCAGCTTTGGAGTCATTGAGTTGGCATAGGATCGCCATACCCAAGCTTCAGTAACTAATTTGGACTAATCTGAATATCTGAAACAGTGATTACAACCCAGAAAAAAAGCGATGAATGGGATCTTAAAGGGACAAAAGATTCCGGAAACCTGGAATGAGGCTAATATATCACTGATTCCAAAAGAAGAACAGGATCCATGTAATGTAAAAAATTATCGACCTATATCACTGTTAAATAATGACTACAAGATTTTTGCGAAAATATTGGCGGAGAGGCTGAAGGAATTGTTGGCTGAATTTATTGCAGAAGAGCAAGCAGGATTTTTACCAAACAGACAGATTAAAGACAATCTAAGGACTGTAATAAATGCAATAGAATACTATGACAGACACTGTGAAAAGGAAGTTGGTTTCTTTTTTGGGGATGCAGAGAAGGCTTTTGACAATTTAAATTGGAATTTTATGTTCGCCACAATGGAGAAGTTAGAGATGGGAAAAGAGTTCATCCAAGTGGTAAGAACTATATATAAAGACCAGTGTGCAGCAATCGTAGTAAATGACGAATTAACTAAGAGACTGGAAATACGGAAGGGTACAAGGCAAGGTTGCCCATTGTCTTCACTGTTGTTTGTCTTGATATTGGAAATTTTATTGATGCAGATACGAGAAGATGACGCCATAAGAGGTATGAAGATTAAGGGATTTACATAAAAAGTCAGAGCTTTTGCGGATGATGTAATGGTTATTGTAGAGAATCCAATCCAAAATATGCCAAGATTGTTGGATAGAATAAACGAATTTGGTGATTTGGCTGGATTTTATGTTAACAAAAGAAAATCTAAGATATTATGTAAGAATATGGTGAAACAAAGACAACAAGAATTAACGGAAATTACCAACTGTGAGGTAACATATAAAGTAAAATATTTAGGAATAGAGCTTACTGCTAAAAATATTGACTTATTCAAGAACAATTATGAAAAGCTGTGGCAACAAATTGATAGAGACTTAATCAAATGGAATAAGTTGAATTTATCATGGCTGGGAAGAATAGTAGTAAATAAAATGAATGTACTTCCACGAATTATGTTTTTACTGCAAACAATACCAATAATAAGAGACAACAGGCAATTTGACAAGTGGCAAAGGAAAATATCGGACTTTGTATGGGCAGGGAAGAAGCCTGGAGTGAAGATGAAAGTTTTATGTGATGCCAAACAAAGAGGGGGATTACAATTACCAAATATAAGATTATACCATGAAGCAATATGTTTGGTGTGGCTTAAAGAATGGATGTTGTTAGAGAATCTTAAACTCTTAACTCTCGAAGGATATAAAAAATTTTTGGGTTGGCATGCGTACTTATGGTACGATAAAATTAAAGCGGACTCTATGTTTCTGCATCATTATATTAGGCGAAGTCTCTTCACGGTTTGGCAAAAATATAAAAAATATTTGGATGAAGGTATCCCAACGTGGGTGGTGCCAATGGAAGCTATTGACCTGAGGATAATTTATAATAGGGAACAATGTGTGTCATATAAAGAGGTGTTGAAAATGGAGCAGAATATGATTAAGCTTAAAACAGAAGATGAAGTATCTTATTACGGATGGTTCCAATATAGGCAGATTAAAGACTTATATGATTCGGATCGTTTAAAATCGGGATTTAAATGGAAGAACTCGGAACTGGAAGAATGTATACTACAAGAAGGCAAGAAAAAGATTTCTAAAGTTTATAAGATCTTGTTAAAATGGTATACAGAAGACGAAACTGTTAAAGTCCAGATGGTGAAGTGGGCTATAAACTGCAATAGAGACATAATGGAGGCATGGGAACACTTATGGAAAAATACATTGAAGATATCGACTTGTACTAATATTAAAGAAAATGTTTACAAGATGATATATAGATGGTACTTAATGCCGAAGAAAATAGCATATGGGAATAACAAAATGTCAGATAAGTGCTGGAAATGTAAAAACCATGAAGGTTCATTATATCATATGTGGTGGACCTGTGAGGTAGCAAAGCAGTTCTGGGGAGATATTATAGAAGCTATGACTGCAATTTTACAAATTCAAATAAATAAGAACCCAGAACTGCTGTTGTTGAATTTGAATATGGAGGGGATTCCCAGGCAATATAGAACATTACTATTTTACATGACAACAGCGGCGAGAATTCTATATGCTCAGAAGTGGAAGACAAAAGAAGTACCATCTATTGAAAACTGGATACAAAAATTGCTGTACATGGCAGAAGTGGACAAAATGACAAGAAATCTGAGAGAACAGAATCCAGAGGAATTCTTTAATGACTGGGGGAAACTAAAACAGTATTTGGAAAAGAAGTGGGACGTAAAGGGAGAAATGTGGGTGCTAGATAACTATTAATTTGGCAGAAGGGAAGAGAGGGCGATCTCTACAAGAGGAGAAGAGATAAGTTAGAAACATGCTGTAATTGTTAATTTGATATTAGGTTTTTTATAGTTTAACATATAATATCTATTGCCCCCATATTCGGAAAGAAGAGACGGACACAAGGCTGGGGTGAAACAGGGCCATTTATTGACCAAACAAATCTAATTTTAAACTAGGAACTAGTAACGGCAAGGGTGTAACTAGCGGTACAGTTCGAGCGAGAAGATCACTCTGACCAGCTCCTCATACTGCATGGGCGAGCAACCCCCTGCCCTAGGCGCGAGCCATGCAATGCATGGCTGTAACCCAGCTGGCCAGGCGAATGGTTCCCCCCTTCAAAGCACCATACACCCCAGCCATAAAGCCTGAGGGAAGGCCTTTTCCAGGGGGTCCCAAGGGCAGTCTGCCCTCTCAGCTGGCAGCCGTAAAGCCTGCCAGCCGATCCGAGACAGACCCCCATTCCCCACCAATGGGGATGTGCCACCGGGTGCTCACCAGCCCGCTCTGCCTACCCCGGCTAACCTGCCAACTCAACATAAACAATAACCAACCTCCCACAAACTTGGCAGTACAAGGTAGGCGAAAAACACCGCTCACCAACAGCCAATCTGGTGAGAGGCGAAAAAATTCCTACCTGGCCCTGAACCAGCGACCGGATATACCTGTACTGCCAAAACCAGGGGCGTGGAGGGCGGGACGAGCTTGCCCTAGGACTGCACAGAGGGGAAGGCGGGGTAAGCCTATAACGGCTTCAAGCCCCACCCCTGACAGGCACCCGGATGCCCGGGAAAGCCGTCCACTCTCCCTCCATGCATGCGTGCAAATGGAGGCACCCGGGTAAGCGCGCAGGCGCGCTCCGGGGGTGCCTTTTTGCCCCCATATTCGGAAAGAAGAGACGGACACAAGGCTTGGGTAAAACAGGGCCATTTATTGACCAAACAAATCTAATTTTAAACTAGGAACTAGTAACGGCAAGGGTGTAACTAGCGGTACAGTTCGAGCGAGAAGATCACTCTGACCAGCTCCTCATACTGCATGGGCGAGCAACCCCCTGCCCTAGGCGCGAGCCATGCAATGCATGGCTGTAACCCACCCGGCCAGGCAAATGATTCCCCCCTTCAAAGCTCCGTACACCCCAGCCGTAAAGCCCGAGGGAAGGCCTTTTCCAGGGGGTCCCAAGGGCAGTCTGCCCTCTCAGCTGGCAGCCGTAAAGCCCGCCAGCTGATCCGAGACAGACCCCCATTCCCCACCAATGGGGATGTGCCACCGGGTGCTCACCAGCCCGCTCTGCCTACCCCGGCTAACCTTCCACCGTTAGGGCCAAGCCTCTGCTTAGGCCCTAACGCCCCACATCTCCTGCAGGGCTAACCACAACCCTTGCCGCAAATCATCCAAAAAGATCTCATTGCCCCTAAAGGACAGGTGGACACCATCTCCCCGGTAGAGGTCAGCATACGTGTCCCTAATCTGGGGATGGGGTAAATATACCCCCAGCCCCGCACCCAAAGCCTTAAACATGGCCTTATTGGCCTTACGCCTAGCCCGGTCGACCCCCTCATGATCCAAAGCCTCCCTCCACACACGACGTGGGAGGATGGCAGACCACATTATCAGGACTCCCGGCCAACGCTGCCCAATAAACTTCAAATCGGCCTGTGCCTGCAGCATAAGGGCCTTTCCTTTGACCCAACCTAAATCATTCCCACCTAAATGTATCACTAAGAAATGCGGGGGAGGTGCACACCGTCCCTCGAACAAGAGAGGCAACAGGCCCGGCCACCGCAGGCCCCGACGGCCCTGCCACTCAATCTGAGCCCATCGACTGAGGCCAAGCTGGGACCCCAAATGCGTCCTCTTAGCCTGATGGGCGGCCCAGAAGATCATGCTGTGCCCGCAGATGAGGATCCGACACCTCCCATGGCGAACCACAGCACCTGAAGAAGAAAAGCACAATCAGCCACAGATCATAACGGGGCCGGCAGAGGACGGACATACCCCCAGTATGCCGCCGACCGCCACCGCCCTACTCTGCGAATGGCTGCTTCGGGGTAGCCCATCGCAGCAGCTGTAGAAGCCGCCCCTATTCTAAACGAATGGGTACAGAACTTGAAACCCACAAGACCAAGCTTACCCAAGGCCTTCTCGGTAACCGACCAGAACTGGTACCGAGTCAGTGGGGACGCATCACAATGGCGAAATAAGAGACCTTCGCCAGAACCGCGCTTCTCAAGATACAAGCGCAACCCGCGTACCGGGCATAACTCAGCGTCAACACAGGATCCAAGCCGAACCACAGACCCCTTGCAATGCTGGTCGGTTTTGGACCTTCTGATCCGGAGTGAAACTGCATCCCCTGCAAACTGCACGTCTCGCACCAACAGCGCACGCTGTGATGAGTCCGTACGGGACTGGGCCACCAACTCCCCAATTCTGAGGGCCCCAAAGAAGGCCGTGAGCGCAGCAGCGTGGAAAAGTGCGGCTTCGTAGTCAGAGGAGCATACCGACTGCCAGGTGTCACCCAACCCTTTAAGGATGGATGGAGAAATAGGCTGCCTGGCGTCAGGCCGGAAACCTGCCTCACGAGACCAACCCTCCAGCATTTTGCGCAGCCTAAAATCCCCTGTCACCTCCTGGAATCCCCACGCCTTGCTAACAAAGGCTAGGGCAGCCAGAAGCCCTCTAATGGACTTCACAGAGAGGCCGCCTAACTTCCTATTAACGCAAAATTGCATGAGATGCTCAGCTGGAATGGGCCAAATCTGCTCCAAGCCAGCCTCCAGTCGGAAGCCCACAAACTGCCGCACAGCGCGATCATACGACCTTCTTGTGCTAGGGGCGATGGCTAAACGGATGGCTCTGTGTACTTCGTCCCTCCAAGACTCCACAACTCCAGAGGCATCATGGATGGCATGGGATCGGCCTCGGGGGCAAGCTGACGAAACCGCTCCATCTGCTGGTGAAGCAGAGCGTCCGCCACACCATTATCAATACCGGGAACATGTCTCGCCCTGAAGAGAATGTTGAGCTGAAGGCAACGGAGCGTGAATGGCCTGACCAATCGCATGACGCTAGGCGATCTGGCTGAGAGGGAATTGATCACATGAACCACAGCCATGTTGTCGCACCAAAAGTGGACAGCATGGTTTGCCAGCTCGTCCCCCCACAACCAGAGTGCCACCAAGATTGGAAAAAATTCCAAAAACGTTAAATCCTTGGTGATGCCCTGAGTATGCCAAACTGCCGGCCAGGATTCAGCGCACCAGTGACCTCGAAAAAAGACACCGAAGCCCGTAGCCCCAGAGGCATCCAATGCCACCCGCAACTCTGCCTCTAACAACAGCTCCTCCCGCCACGTCAGAACTCCATTAAAGGACGAGAGAAAGTCCTCCCAAACTTTAAGGTCTTCCCTGACCCCCAGCGACAGCCTAACTCTATGGTGGGGCAGACGGAGCCCCGACATGGCGTCACACAGGCGCCTCAAAAAGGCCTGTCCCGGCGCCACCGCCTTACATGCAAAGTTTAGGTGACCTACGAGCTGTTGCAGCTCGCGGAGGGAAGCCTTCTGTTTGCCCAGAAGCGCTGCCAAGTGCATCCGCAAATCAGCCACCTTAACAAATGGCAGTCTGTGAGACAGTGTCAATCTCGATCCCCAGGTACGTAAGGACCTGAGCTGGACCCTCAGTTTTTTCATGGGCCAGGGGGACTCTGAGCTCATCCGCCAAGGCCATGAAGCCCGCCAGCAACCGGGCGCATTGGCCCGTTCCACGGGGGCCACAAAAAATAAAATCATCAAGGTAGTGGGCGGAGTCATGGCATTGCTGCCTCTGACGCAAGGCCCACTCCAAGAATGAACTAAATTTCTCGAAGGCCGCACAGGAAACAGAACACCCCATGGGGAGCACCCTATCCATATAAAATTCGCCGTCGAAGGAAAAACCCAACAGCTCGAAGTCCCCAGGGTGAACGGGAAGAAGGCAAAATGCAGACTTGATGTCGCATTTAGCCATCTCCGCACCCAGACCATTGCGCTTCACCATCCTAACAGCCTCGTCAAAAGACGTGTACCGAACAGTACACAGATGCTCTGGAATGGCATCATTAACTGAGTCCCCCCTGGGAAAGGACAGGTGATGTATCAAATGATACTCACCAGCTGCCTTCTTAGGCACAACCCCCAGAGGGGACACCCTCAAATTAGGCACCGGAGGAGCTGCAAAGGGGCCTAAAACCCGCCCTTCGGCACATTCCTTGGAAATCTTAAGTCTAACAACCTCCTCCAAGCCGTTCACTGAACGCAAATTTGATGACATGAAGGGGGCCCGAGGGCCCTGAAAGGGAATACGAAAACCATGTGTAAAACCATCTAACAGGTACTGCGCAGATGTGCTGTCGGGGTATCCCCGCAAGACCCTAGCCAGCACCTTCAGATTTATGGGGGTAGGACCCCTTGTCAACAGCTGGCTGACTTGACCCGCCCCCAGGGCGCTTACCTCCTCCCCGAGGCTTGGGGTGAGGGCAGGCAGAAAAGGGGTGGGAACCCCTGCACCGTGGGCACTCGTGCTTGAACCCGCACCCCTTCCTGGAACACACACCCTGATATGCAAAGTCCCAACAAAGCAGTCGGGGCTGAACCGACTGCCCCGCTGAGGCGTGGGTACCAGAAGGGGTGCCAAGTTTGTGCAACAAATGCCCGCTATCAGCCCTATCACCCAGATTGGGCTTGGCCGGGGCCATCAACTGCAACCATAGCTGCTGATGGATCTGATCCCAAGGTAAAGTGGGGTCGGCAGCGGCGCGCATGCGGAACTCTTCGTCATACTGCATTCAAGCAGCACCGACGAAGTCCGTATATCCGCTGTAAACAATATCAATATATTGAAACAAGGGTGCCGCCCGCTGAGGTTGAGCCCGGGCAATAACCCCAGCATAAATCAGCATGCCAGGCAGCCAATTGGACCAGGTATGGTCCACCTTGCGCCTTTTGAGTCTCTCCTTGTCACGATCGTCCATGTCCTCCTTATCCTTCTTTTCCAGCTCCCGGAAAAGAAGGGTAAAGACATCGACAAACTCGCCCCGCAGTATCTTGTCCCTGGTGGCTGGGGTCAGATGATCTCCTAATGGGAGCGCAGCATCCTCAAATGGAGTAGCCCTGTAGGGCAAAGCCCCCAGTGGAGTAGGCTGATAGTAAGGGCCAACTTGATAAGGAGGCCAGAGGCATTGGGGTTGCGCAAAGGGTTGCACACTAAAACCAGCACTAGCAGATGCCGAAGACGTGCCCGGAGCAGAGCAGGGGGGCACAAACCCCTGTTGAACTGGGGGAACCTGCTGACCCCAAGGCTGCCATTGTCCCACGCCAACCGACTGCGGCTAGTAAGAGTGCCCAGGCCAAACAGCTGACCCAGCAGTAGGGGCGTGCACAAACTGTGATCCCCAACTGGCAGGGTTGGCAGCTGTGCCAACTGGCCCCCAGGGCCAAGAATGTGAGGTAAGTGGTGCAGGAGACTTACCCTCCTGCTCAGGCTGATCCACTGCAACCGCGATCGGAGGGATCTCAGCCACTTCAGCAACCTCTTCCTCCACTTGCGCAGCACTCCCAGCAGCCTCTAGGTCTTCATGCTGATTCCTTCCGCCACCAGCGTCGCCACCTGTTGGACCTTCCAAAGCAGAGAGACGTGTGAGGACCTCCCGCTGAAAAGTGGCCTGTGAAACTCTCTTTGAAGCCCTGCCAGCCCTACTCCCAACAGCCTGCCTGGAAGAGCCACCTCTGGCGGTTTCCAGAGCGGCCAACTTGGCCAAAATCTCCTGCCTAGCCGACTCTACCTCCTCCTCGTCTGAGGAGGACGCAGGCAATGGTCGCTTGGCAATAGGGCGCCTGGCGGGCTGCTTGTCCTTGCTAGTACCCACTCCCTTTTTAGGAGGCATGGTCCTGGAAAAGCCAAGGACCCTAAGCAAATTCAATTGCCCCCAGCTCCCTAAATGGGTAGCTGGTGAAACGTAGCCCCCAAGGAACACCCAACTCAAAGCCACCGCAAAATAAGGAACTGCCCTCAAGTCACAGCCCCACCTGGAACCCACTGCCTACACGAAAAGAAGGGGGGGTACCACCACGCTGCAGTTGAGCCAGTACCAAGCCTGGGGGGGGACCGCACAAAGAACAAACACCCCAAAGAAAGGAAATGCCCCCTCAAGAGCGGGATGCGAAAACCCGCTATCACCCCTTCCCCCCAAAGGCCCGACTTATCCCGAGCCAGAAGCCTCCAGCAGGCAGGGGAAGGCGCGGCGCGGCATCAGGAACCCAGTGGCAAGGCCGGACAGAAAAGCCGCGCCGCCACCCAACAGGCTCCCGGCACGAAGCTGCTCCGACGACGGGAAGCCTCCACCCGGAACGCCAAGCTCGGGGAAAAGCCTCCAAGTAACGCGGCCGCTGCTATGAGGGCTAAACACCAGCCCCAGGCGGAGCCGCGCTGACTCCCGTCGGCCGAGGAAAGCCGGAGCAGCCAAGCCGAGCTGCTGCCGGCCAGGAGAGCGGGCCCGACGCAGCCCCACAGAGCAAGTCGCGGACGCACGCCCTCCTTCGACGAGCTTGCCCGAGGACTGCACGTAGGGGAAGGCGGGGTAAGCCTATAATGGCTTCAAGCCCCGCCCCTGACAGGCACCCGGATGCCCGGGAAAGCCGTCCACTCTCCCTCCGTGCATGCGTGCAAATGGAGGCACCCGGGTAAGCGCGCAGGCGCACTCCAGGAGTGCCTTTTTTTATTAGTATATTAGAATGAATAAGAAAAGAAAAAGAGATATAAGTAGTAGATTTAGACAGCGGGATGGAAAACTGTTGGAAGTCTGAGATAAAGGGGGGAGGGGAAAGGGTGGGGGAATATGGAAATGAGGGTATTAATCAAAAAATTTGTAATATTAAATTTTACTCACCCAATAAAAATCTTTTAAACAAAAAAATATTGGAATCATTACTGTATACTTTTAATGACTTTCCTAACTGTTTTTCTTTCCAGTGTACCTGAGGGTCACTCACGATCCCAAGGAGGCAATGGGCTTGATCCCACAAAAAAAAAAAGGCAGAGGCAATTTCACTGAGGGTGTACACTTCACACATGTTTGCGTTGATTTTGTGTCCAGATTTCAGGAAGCCACTGTTTCCATTATCCAGATTTTTCAAAACTGGTTTGGGATTTTTCCCCCAGGTATATTTTTCAGATCCTGAAATTTGGAGACATTATTTTTGTAATTTCCTTCCAATTCCTCCCCCCCCCTCCTTTCCCCAAGGCAGAAGGAGCAAGGTAGGAGGGAGGGAAAGAGAGGAAGCCAGCTCAAAATATTTCTGCTGGAGGCTTCTCTGCACTGCCAGTATCAGAGGCAGCAGAGTCCACCTCACAGCTGGAAAGTGGCAGCCAGGATCCAGGATCCCCATGAGGTTTAGCTGCTGCAGTGGCCATTTCCTCCCCCTGCCATTAAAAAATCAGCAATAGAAGAGTGCTATATTGATATCACAGTAAAGCAATGTATTTTATTTATTGAAAAAGTTTTTACCCTGCTTTTCTGCCCTTATTTGCTTCCTCAGTTTTCACTTTAAAAAAAGGTCTCTAGTTGCTTTTGTTGCAGATATATACCTTTTCCTTTTATACCTCCAAAAAGGGAAGGGGCTGCAGACTTATCTTTAAAAGGTAGGGATTCAGAGAACCCGATACACATATTACTATACTGTTATATCACAATAATACTATTCAATGGCTGGTTTTTTACAAAGCCCCCCAGGGGTGGTGGGGACAAAGTGGCCAATGAGACAGTCAAGCCTTGCTGAAGTCCAGAAGACCGCATCCCATCCACCTGGCTCTGCCTCCTCCAATGCCAACAGCAGGGAGATGCCTCCGGTGAGGTCAGAGCCTGCAGGGTAAATTCAGGGCCAGTTATGTCCTTTCCCTTTTAAATTGATAGGGCCATGGGTGAAGCCAGATCTATCTGACCATCAACTGTGAGTTGCTCTCTCTCTTCCCCTTAATTTTTTCCAGGCCAGCTTTCTGCCTTTCCCTCCTGATCCTGTACCTCCCTGAAACCAAAAACACTCCCAAACTTCTGGAAGATAAACTTTCTTTAACTCTGGAAATTCAGGTTTGTTTGGGGGTCATTTCAAGTATCCTCAAGCCAATCCAAAACAGCTAATTTCAGGTATAATTTCAATTTGGGTATACTTCAATGCACCCCTCTACATTTCATCTGTTTCTTCCTTTTCACTGCACTCCCCTCTTCTATGGTGCATTCTGTTCACAAGAACCCACCAACCCTTACGATTCTTGAGATAAACAGCAGTCAACAAACTATTGGGGAGTGAGCCACACAGGCAACTCCTTCAGCGAGCCTTTCTACTTGATCCAGCACATTATCTTGATAAAGGTCCTCTTCCATCATCAGTTCCTATTGTTGTTTATTATTGTACTTGAAATGGGGTTTTATTGATTGGAAGGCACTTCTGAAGCCACTGAGCTGGGAGGTTTATGAGCTATAAATAAATTCCAAGCTACTATAGCAGAACCACAAAACTACCTTTTTGCAATTATCACTGAGGTAGCCCATTAGCAATTAATTTAACAGTGTAGATGGACTCAGGCAGATCACAGGATGTTCTCCTCAGCTACAATACAATTGAAGGACGCAGTACAAGAGAAATAAGCAGAATATCCCCATTATGTTCCATGTACATCCCACTCAATACTTAAGTATCAATGACCATATTGTTTCCCTTCAGTTAGCACTGGCTCTCCATTTCCCATTCTCCCTGCAATGATCCATGACCATGATGGCCTCGATCAAAGGCTCATTGGGTACATGAGCAATACACTGCAGCAGAGATACCAGAAAGGGAGATGAATTACAGGGCATAATGTGGTGGTATTAAGAAATATACACATTGAAACTAGCCAGACAGTCCAAGCAGGATTGTGTTATCATCACACCTCCTGAACCCAGAGCTGGGATAAAAAAGACCTGTTTAGGCATAATCAAGAACTGGAAAAGCTCAGTGGGCTATCAGAAAAAAATTAAACTGTAATGGGCTCACTCACTGTCCAAAGACAAATTCAGAGGAGCTAGCCATGTTAGTCTGAAGTAGCAAAACAGAAAAGAGTCCAGTGGCACCTTTAAGACTAACCATCTTTACAGTAGCATAAGCTTTGAGGGCATATCTACCCAGGAAGTACGATTACAGGACCCAATGGCATCAACTACACTATCTCTGGCTCTTAAAGCTGCTCATCCTCCAATGTGATATATGCCCTCATGTGCCAACAATGTCCATCTGCTCTGTACATTGGACAAACCAGCCAACCTCTGCGCAAAAGAATAAATGGACACAAATCTGACATTAAAAATGACAACATCCAGAAACCAGTGGGAGAACACTTCAATCTATCAGGACATTCCATCAAGGACTTAAAGGTCACTGTAGTTCAACAGAAACCTTTCAAAAACAAAATCCAACAGGAAGCTGCTGAATTGGAATTCATATGTAAATTTGACTCAGTCAGACTTGGATTGAATAGAGACTATGAAGGGTTATCTCATTATCAGAAGTAACTGATTTCATTATCAGAAGCTACTGATTGCATCTACTCCCTCCTCCCCTCTCCACCTATATATCTGACCAGTTTCTTCTTACCCTCCACACATCTGATGAAGAGAACTGTGATTCTCTAAAGCTTATGCTACAGTAAAATTGGTTAGTCTTAAAGGTGCTACTGGACTCTTTTCTATTTTGCAAAGACAAACTGTGTTTGTCTTCATTTCAAAACAATGTTACTTGGGGGGGTAAATGCTACTCCAGGATCCAGAGATTTCTTGTGTACATAGAACTATTCACATGGTTCTTTGGATCCTGACTAGGTTTCTGAAAGGCTATGGAGACAGCAACATGACACTTTAACATAAGAACACAAATGCAACACATGACAGCAGCCAATCCTTGTTTTGAAACACAGCGGTGCCTCAGCTTCCATTCAAAACTTTTTTTTGGTCCTAAGAAGACTGAAATGGCCTGAGTTCAGGGCACCTTAAGGACTGTTTCCCCTGTCTGTAAACCTTCCCCAGACATGTTGTTCATCAGTACTAGCCCTGCTTCATGTTCAGTGATAACAGAGAAGGCTTTTCCCCCAAGCTGTGGCAACTAGCCTTCCTGTGTTTGCCGTTTTTCACTGATGGACCAAAATATTTTTTTATGTAAGTAAACTTTTAACTTATTTATAGTGCCATCCTAAGCAAAGTCATACTATTCTAAGCCCTTTGACTTCAATGGGATTAGAAGGGCATAACTCTGCTTCAGATGGTACTCTAAGGATGGTACACCTGCCCAGTGAGGTGTTTCATTTGCCTGGTATTAATATCTTATTTGGAGTTATCCTATTTGGATTTTATGCTGAGTTTAATGTGCTGTTTTAAAACTTAAGGTTTTTAGCTGGGTCTTGTGTATGCTATGTTACTGCTATTTGTTTTGACGAGTTAATTATATTGTTAATTTCTTTTAGCTCATTTATTATATTTTAATTGTTTTATGGCCCAGGATTACATTTTCTTCTTGGAAACTAATTTAAGCACAATTCAGAAAGGAGGTAGATATATCACATAAATAAATAAATGCAAATTGAGATGTTGGGTATGATTTAGGACATAAAAGATATACATGATTTACCACCCAGAGCTCCTGCCCAGTTTATCCCAAAAGACATTCCTCCCCCCCCCCCCAAAGCCTACCCAGCAGCACCTTTTCTACAGTCAAGGCTGGAAAAAAGAGTTGAGAAGGGGAAAGTACAGGAGAGGTGCAAGTTTTGCATTTAAATAATCTCAATCCCCCAATTTACACATAACTGGGGCAGATTCACTTTTAAAAACATGGGATAATGAACATCACATGTAGATTTGCTCTCAGGATCAACTGAAGATTCTTCTACGTTACTTTCAGCTGTGAGTCCTCCTGGCCAGCCAGATTCCTCTGACAAGTTCAACAGAAGGCACACCTTCCCTATAGTTTATTGCCAGCACTTGGCATTCAGACATATATACTGCCTCTGAATATGGATGTTCTATGTTTATAGCCAATAGCCAAGGGTAGATCTATGTGCCATGCATAGGCTCGTGGCCGTCGTCTTATGGCAGTGAATTCCATAAGCTATTGATGCATTGGCTGTCCCAGTGCTTATCCGCTTTGCTGGGTGACTCAATTCTCGTGCTATGAGAGAAGAGAAGAATCTCTTGCTCTCACTGTTCTTCATACTATGCATGATTTTATAAAGCTTTCAAAGGCGTCTTTCATAATTCACATTCACACACTTAAATATTTTAAATATAATTTCCCATCTGCTTCAAAAGTCTTCCTCCTAAACAGTGGAAACCAAACCAATCCTGCTTAAGAAGCATCCACCTGTTGTGTTTCATCTTAGCTTTATAGTAGTGTGGTTCACACAAACTGTCAGGCTCCCCCACCTGTGCTGCCCTTTAAAATGCTAACCATGTACTCTATTGCCAACTTTCAATTCCCCACCATCATAAATACAGTACATACAGTCTTGCTGTGTTGGTCAAAAAGGAAAGTTTTTCCCTTGATTTCTTTTCTTACACAAGAATCTGAAAAGGGGGAGGGGAGACAGCAGCAGCTTTCTCGCTGTACAAGAGCTAATTCTGGAAAAATAAACCAATATACATATATGAAAGAGTGATGTGAGCTGTCTATAGACATGTTAACCGGCTTCTTCACCTAATTAGATGCAGAAAAGTCACCAGATGGACACAGATTTTAATGATGGCTTCATTTGACACTTTGGAGGAGTGGGTTGGATGTAAGCGATAATTACCTTGACTTTTAGATGTAAAAGCCTTCTATCTTATTCCTCTTTTTTCCTCTTAGTTCAATTTTAATGAAAGAGAGGAACAGCGAAATTCAAAACATCAAATGAAAAAAGGGAAGGTTGACAATCCATCGTTTAATCTCTGCTCAGCAACAGCCTAGAATGACATTTCTGAGAATTGGTTTGATGGGAAGCTTGTTTGTTCATAAATTGACACAAAATGGCATTCAGGATTTAGCTAGTACCTCTTCCCCTAGAGTATGTGGAGGAGGGACGCAAGGGATCAGATTAAATGCTACAGAGAGAAAAATGTATTTTCATGGCAGAGATAGTAATAAGGATAAGAAAAAATTTCTCTCTCTCTCTCTCTCTCTCTCTCTCTCTCTCTCTCTCTCTCTCACACACACACACACACACACACACACACACACACACATTACAAATATTGTATCCAGAAAGAATACTAAAACTTGTACATGTTTTTCTATACCTCCTTTTTATTTTGTAACATCTAGTCTGATGTGGAGTTCTGCAGAACGCAAAAGTTTGCCCATTGGTTTGTGTCATTTTGGTTGATGTGGCTCTTGGTTTGGGGTTTTGCTTTAGACCACTATGGTTTACTGCACCTCAGTCAATATATGTACATGAATTACATTTGTTTGTATGGCCCTTGACAAACATTTAAATTTTTTTCTGCAGATAGCTCAAGATGAGTAAAAAGTATTCAGGGCATACAAATCCCAATATTAATGCAAGGGGACAAATCAACCCTTTGAGCTAGCATTAGAACCCAATGTTTATGATTTATTTGAACCATTTATAAGCCACCTTTCTGCCGTTCAAAGCAAATCACAACTTGAGTAATATAAATTCAGCAACACCAGTTAAAGAGAAATCTACCAAAACAGCAATAAAAAGCAAAAACCAAACCAGCCAATCACCATCCAGTGTATGAAGTTTACACCTGTTCAAAATTCCAGTGGGGAAAATATTGAGCTTGAACATTCTCAGAAAATATTGGCGTTCTGCTCATCTTGGCTAATGCTCTATACTTTGTGCAGTGGATGGATTTTGAGCAGAGTTTAAACTGCAGGGCATAAACAGGGGGAACTCATGCTGGAACAGGCAGTTTCTAAGGTATAGAAAGCTTTTTGCATGGTACCCCACCACTGAGCTCCATGTCATTTAGACCACAAGATCCTTGGCCTTTGGATGCTAGAGTTGTGCAAATAGGCATCTAGTTTGATATTAAATCATGGTCTCTCAGCAAGGCAGGAAGATTCCCCCTCCCCCCAAACAGGTACCTTCAAGAGGAAGGAGCCGGCAGCTTGAATACTCCAGGAGAACATCAGTCAAGGATGTTTGGGTTGAACCTCTAGAGCACCTCATACCTTTTAGACATTAACAATGACCCAGATTTGTAGGGCAGTAATCACAGCTCTCAAGATCTTATTCACAGTATAGTTTCTGGACAATTCATTCATAAACTAAGAAGGGCCCATCTCCTGGTTATTGTTGGCAGATCAGATTCTAGACTACCATCCATTCTATCATGGACACATGGAGCCAGACAAAGGGACAAACAGCATCCCTATAGCCATTTTTGCTGAAATAGGAAGCCACTCACCCTTTGCACAGCACTCCTAAGCTGAATGGAACAATGGAGCACTTTCATAATAAGTTCCCCAGTACAATAGTGAGTCAAATCGGGCATCTGTGTCCCAACTAGTGTCACATGTAATAACTAGTTTGGCTCTAAGAGATTCCCCTTTGCCCCAGAACTTAAGTTTTTACATATAGAGAGTGTTCTTCATGGGATAGGCCTGACATGAGAACTGATTTGGGTAACAACCCCAGGACATGAATAGGGATGTCAGGCCTCCCACTACAGCTATGGTGGGAGGCTTCCCAGCAATTACTTTTGATGCCTACCAGTACCTTGGGAACCAGCAGGAGGAATCTGGGAGGAGAAAAGGGCTGGTACACCAGCATTGTGCCAGCATGGCAATGTCACTTCTGGTTTAAACCAGAAATGATATGGGACACTCTAGAATTTCACAAAAACCTTATGGTAAACCAAAGTGTACCCCTTTGTCACTTCTGGTTTAAACTGGAAGTGACATTGGTGCACTGGCACAATGCCAGCATGCCAGTTCCCACCCACCTACCTCCAATTGCTCCTGGGGTTGCCAGGTATGGCCTGGGAACCCTAGCTATAAAGGGCTTTAATAAGACGCCACAGTAGCTAGGGTTGTCAACAGGTCTAGAGAAAAATGCCCTGTTTTTTCATGGCATTGAGGTACACAATGCTACCTGATTCCATTGGGTAGTGCTTGGGTTGGTTCTCTTTGGAAGACGGAGGTCAGTGGAGTCAATGGAGGTCAATGGTTTCCCCTCTGAGAGTAGTACCAAAAAAGGCTGCGGGTGAATTCTGCTTCATACATCATCTGTCTTACCCCAAGGGAGGATCAGTGAATGACACCATCCCTGAGCATCTATGCTCAATATGGTACACATTCTTTGACCAAGTAGTCAGGGTCGTGTGATGCTGTGGGGTTGGGTTGGAAATGGCAAAATGCTACATTCCTTCTGCATTTTGCCTGTTGCCGGTTCATCCAGAGGATTTAAAGCAGCTCAGTTTCTCATTCGAAGGCCAATTTTATAAGGATAGGGCCCTACCTATGGGATGCTCTATTTTCTGCATGGCCCTTGAGCGTTTCAGCTTGTTGCTTGAGTGAGCCTTGCTGTACAGGCTTCAGTGCCGGGACCCAGTCCACTATCTGGATGATTTTCTTTTCGTGGGACCAGCAGCCAGATCCCAATGTGTACATTTGTTAGAGGGATTCGTTAGCCTACCCTAACTAACAAACTGGGAGTCCCGTTGGCACCTGAAAAGACAGAAGGCCCAGCACTAGTACTAGGCATCGAGCTTGACATAGTGTGGCAGACTTCATGGTTGCCAGACGAGAAGTTGGGTGAGCTCTGGGCCCAGCTGGCTGCTTTCAGGGAAATGCATGAGGTCACTTTGTTGGAGCTCCAGCAGCTCATTGGACATCTGAATTTCCCATGTAGGCTAGTAGCACCAGGTAGGGCATTCCTTAGACACCTTTGTGATGCAATGGGGGGCCTCAGGTTGCCTCACCATAGACTTAAGATCAGTAGAGGCGTGAGGGCAGACTTGGCAGTCTGGGAGGACTTGCTTAGTTCCTACAATGGGGTCTCCTTTTGGAAGGAGGACCTGTTGTTGGAAGCTGACATTCAAGTGTACTTGGATTCCTCTGGATCCATTGGTTTTGGAGTCTACTTTCGAGGGCACTGGTGCATGGAGCAATGGCCAGCTCATTGGTCCAGAAGAGGCCTGAACAAGGACCTCACCTTTCTAGAGTTGTTCTCGATCATGATGGTGGTATGTTTGTGGGGGAATGAACTGGCAGACCACTCAGTCCACTTTTGGTGTGACAACCAAGCAGTGGTGCACATCCTTCACTCCCTTTCATCCAGGTCCTCCCAGGTCATGAGGTTGGTTAGGGCTTTGACACTCTAGTGTTTGCAGCTGAACATTGTGTTCATGGCAAAGCACATTCCGGGTGTGAATAATGGCATGTAGATGCTGTCTCACTTTCAGGTGGAATGGTTTCATTAGCTTGGTATTGGCCAGCATAAAATTTGGAATTCATTTAGAATTGGGGCCACTTCCATGGTGGCAGCCATGAGTTATCCTGGGCCAGCTATAGAGAAAGTGGGGCATTGGCGGTCTTCTGCCTTCCAGTCATAAATACGTCCACTGTATGGTTTTGCAAACACCTATTGAATCGAATTTCTTTTCAGGTGCTGTGACCTGCCACGGGAGGATGAATGTCCTTATTTACAGCCACAACATGGTCTTTTAGGCCACCCACCAGGTGAAGAAGATTCCAGTTGAGTCTCAGCTTGGCCTCAGCAAGTGGGCCATGGTCGAGTGGCAGGGCCAGTGGGGCGTGAGATGGCCAGGGCTGCTGCTGCTGCTTTTTGAAGGGAGGAGTGGTCCACAGCCTTATATCCTGGTCATCCACCTCGGTGGCAATGATCTTGGCCTAATGAAGGGTAAGGCCCTCTCTTTACAGGCAGAGGCAGACTTGCGGTTTATCAGCATGTGATGGCTTGGCAACCTGATAATTTGGTCTGTAATATTTCCGCATCAAGTGTTGTGGGAAGCTATTTAACAGGGCCAGGTAGGAATTTTTTCTTCTCTCCTTACTGGCACTCTGGGGAGTTGTTTTTCGCCTACCTTGCACTGTGGACGTTATTAAGTAATGGGTGCAGTGGTACTGTAAATAGTTTGGCCACTGGCAGGATAGGATAAAAATGAGCGGGCCGGTGACTCCCTTGGCACATTTTCATTAGTCAGGAATTGGGGTCTGTCAGGAGCAGCTGGTAGGCTTTATGGATGCCAGTTGCGAGGGGAGACTGCCTGGTTGAACCCCTGGAGAAGGCCACCCCCAGGCTCGACGGCTGTTGGGGGTTGGAGCTTTAAAGGGGATCCATTTGCCTGGCTGCCGAGTCCCAGCCATCCTTTGGATGGAACACTCCCAGGGCAGTGGGGGAATCACACAGACAGGCCAAGGCAGAGGTCCAGGAAGACCCCAGGGCTTGACCTGTACAACTAGCTAGATCCCTTGCCATAATGACAGGTTATGTTATAATTAATAAAGTGGCCCTAATTTATACCCAAAACTACCTTTTATTTTAACTGCGGGGGGGGGGGCAATATGGTACTACTCTTACTGTATTTATGTTAATATGTCAAAAGTCAGGTATGAATGGCAAGATGGATTTCGCACTTGGACTATTGTGATGGATTGGTGGATGGTGTGAGAAAGGAGAACTTCCTGAGTAATAACAGAGTTTATTTATTTATTTATTTATTTATTTATTTATTTATTTATTTATTTATTTTTTCCATTTATATACCGCCCATCCCCAGGGGCTCTGGGCGGTGAACAGTTAAAATCGATAGAAACAAAAACTAAAATCAATATACAAATAATAAAACAAATTAACAAGGTGCAGTGGTGGGGAGAACCTTCTCCACCCCAAAGGTGGGAGGCCGACATGGCACCGCCCCCTTCAATCACCAAATGCCTGGTGGAACAGCTCTGTCTTATAGGCCCGGCGGAACGATAATATGTCCCGCTGGGCCCGGGTTTCCATTGACAGAGTGTTCCACCAGGCTGGGGCCAGGACTGAAAAGGCCCTGGCCCTGGTTGAAGCGAGGCGGGCTTCCTTAGGGCCAGGGACCACAAGTAAATATTTATTCGCTGATCGAAGCGATCTCCGGGGAACGTACAGGGAGAGGCGGTCCCGAAGATATGCCGGTCCCAACCCGCTAGGGCTTTAAAGGTAAGAACCAACACTTTGAACCTGATTCGGAATTCAACCGGAAGCCAGTGCAGCTGGCGCAGGACAGGTGTGATGTGTGACTGGTAAGGTATACCAGTCAGGACCCGTGCCGCCGCATTCTGGACCAGTTGTAGTTTCTGGATCAGGCCCAGGGGTAGCCCAGCGTAGAGTGAGTTACAGTAATCTAGCCTGGAGGTGACCGTTGCATGGATCACTGTAGCCAGGTCCTGGGGCGTCAGATAGGGGGCAAGTTGCCTGATCTGACGAAGATGGAAAAATGCAGACTTGGCAACCGCCGTGACCTGGGCCTCCATCGATAGGGAGGCATCCAGGAGCACACCCAGACTCTTTACCACTGGCAAAGTTGCCAGTGGTGTCCCATCCAGGGCAGGGAGCTGGATCCCAACATCTGGCAGCCCCCGTCCCAGCTGCAGGACCTCCGTATTCACTGGGTTCAATTTCAGCCTGCTCTGTTTCAACCATGCCGTCACAGCCTCCAAAGCTCTGGCCAGATTGTCTGGGGCCGTGTCTGGCCGGCCGTCCATCAACAGAAAAAGTTGGGTGTCATCTGCGTATTGATGACAACCCAGCCCAAACCTCCGCACCAACTGGGCGAGGGGGCGCATATAGATGTTAAATAACATCGGGGAGAGTATAGCCCCTTGGGGAACCCCGCACACCAAAGGGTGACGGGGCGATAGATCTCCCCCGAGCGCCACCCTCTGTCCCCGACCCTGGAGAAAGGAGACCAGCCACTGTAAGGCTGTCCCCCTAATCCCCACGTCGGCAAGGCGGCTGGCCAACAAATCATAGTCAACCGTGTCAAACGCTGCTGTGAGATCAAGTAACACAAGCAGCGCTGACCCGCCTTGATCCAGATGCCTGCGAAGGTCGTCTGCGAGGGCAACCAAGGCTGTCTCTGTCCCATGGCCAGGACGGAAGCCAGACTGGAATGGGTCCAGGACTAGAGCATCATTCAGGAATTCCTGCAGTTGTACCGCCACCGCCCGCTCAATCACCTTGCCCAGGAATGGGAGGTTCGACACTGGGCAGTAACTGGACGGGTTGGTGGGCTCCAAAGATGTTTTTTTCAGGAGGGGCCGCACTACCGCCTCCTTTAACACTCCTGGAAAAACCCCAGAGCTCAGGGAGATGTTAACAATGGCCTCCAAATGGTCCCGTAGCCCCTCTGAGCTGGCCTTCACCAGCCAGGATGGGCAGGGGTCCAGAGGACAGGTGGTTGGCCTCATCCCCTGCAGGATCCTGTCAACATCGTCCTGAGAGAGCAGCCTGAAATGGTCTAATACGGACCCAGAAGACGGCCAAGGGGTCTCCAGTTCCCTTACTGTATCAACAGTGGGTGGCAGGCCACGGCGAAGGGACAAGATTTTACCCGCAAAATAGCTCGCAAAAGCCTCGCAGCCAATAGTTGAATTAAGAATTTGGTGGTCTCCCTCTCTCAGGACCGAACTGTCCGAAATAATTGAGCCGGGCGTGAGCTAGCAGACACAATGGAAGCAGCAAAGAAATCCCTCTTTGCTGCTTTCACTGCCACCTCATAGGCTTTCATAAACGTCCTATAAGATGTTCTTGCCTCTTCGTCGCGCCCCCGCCTCCACACTCGCTCTAGTCGTCTCAGAGACCGCTTCATCTGGCGAAGCTCCTCGGTAAACCAAGGAGCTACCCGTTTGCGGGCTCGGAGAGGACGGCAGGGGGCAATAGCGTCGATGGCTTCAGAAAGACGGCCATGCCAATCATCCACCAGCTCATCTAACATACTGCCAGGGGGCATTGGATCCCGCAGAGCCGCCTGGAAACCAATTGGATCCATAAGCCTCCGCGGGCAAGCGTAAATCCGCTCACCGCCCACCCGGGAAAGAAGCGGCATGCTCAGACGAGCCTTCAGAACAAAGTGATCTGACCATGGCACTGCATCATAGGCATCCAGGACCACCATCATCCCTGCCCCAAAAATCAAATCCAGCGTGTGACCTGCTTGATGCATGGGAGCCGAAACAAACTGGGAGAGTCCTAGGGCCGCCATGGAGGACACCAGGTCAATGGCCTGCATGGAGGCATCGTCATCAGCAAGGATGTTGAAATCCCCAAGAACAAAAAGTTTTGGGAATTCCAAGGCCCAGCTGGCCACCGCCTCCAAGAGACCAGACAGGGAAGATGCAGGTGCAGTAGGCGGTCGGTATACCACGCATATTGCCAACCTCTCCTCAGCGTCCAACGCTAGGCCCACACAATCAATGCCAGTAATTTTTGGGGTGGGGAGTGGTCTGAAGGAGAAAGACTCCCGAATGAGCAAAGCCACGCCTCCCCCCCCCGACCACTTGTCCGGGACTGGTGGAGGACCGTATAACCTGGGGGGGCTAGTTCTTTCAAAGCGACCGTCTCGCCCTCCCTCACCCATGTGTCGGTCACGCAAGCCAGGTCCACATTCAATGCTACAAGATAATCTTGCAGCGTTTTGGTCTTATTATTTATGGACCTGGCATTGCACAGCGCCAGTGTCGGAGAGTGGTTTAATATCCTAGCCCCACAACAGGTATATCTTGGGATGGGACGCAGATTGGAAGGGCACCGAGCCCTACCATGTCTCAATGCCCTTCCCTTCCATAATCTGCTCCCACCACCATACCTCCCGCGTCCACGGATCACTGGTTTCCCCTGGCATGAGGGGAACCACCAATACATTAAGGCTTAAACATGGTAATGCTACCTGACTATTACTAAAAGACTTAATCCTTGTGCCCATAAGCAGAACGTAGAAAATGATGCTGGCAAGGTTGGGAGGGGGGAGCAGTGGTATCTCTTTCAACTATAAAGCCTGAAAGCCTTTGTTTTTCACATATGCAAGAAGTCTTCTTCTTTTTTGTATGTGAAAGTAGAGTGAAAACCTTGAAGCCTGCCTTTAGAGCACTGGATTCCATCATGCCCTGGCCATTTTTGGGGTGCAGTGACTAGGAGTTGGTGAGTCAGTGAGTGACAGTGACACCATTTGTGTATAATATCTACTTATACCCTTATGGCTACATTGTGGACAAAACTATCCCTGGGGTATCAGCTTCCCTATGGCTCAATTAGATCAGCTTCCCAATTGCTTCAGGTTATGGTATTATCAAATATGGATGCTGTGCTATCACACACCCTGAAACTCAAAGCTCCTTAATTAGGACAGAACCAGATTAAAAAGGATCACAAAAGGATGATTCAACCAGAAACACCTGCAGTTTCCTAGCCAGAGAAAGAAACCAGCTTGAAATTGTACAAGTCATTCCTATTCAAAGTTGGCTTCTTCAGGGCAGATCACCCCCTCTTTCTATACCAGCATCACCCTCTTAGCAGAGATGATCTTAAACAATACTCTCACTGTGTCAGTCCAGCTGGCCTTCGCCAACCCTACTGGCTTTTATATTTCCCCACCCAAGCATTAGAGGATTGACAGCCAATGGAGTTTATGTACAAATACTCCCTTCCACTCCCTGATCTGAGCAGGTGTCATGTACAAGAACATAAGAAGGCCAGTGATACATCTAGTCCAGCATCATGTTTCACACAGTAGCCAACCAGTTGCCTGGAAGGGCAACAAGAGGGTCAAGGTGGGTTATTTACACATAAGCCAAAAGGCTGCTGGAACACAACTGAATCCCTAAGGTGGCATAGTGTTGCATTGACAAGACTGAGAGAGAGAGAGGGAGAGAGAGAGAGAGAGAGAGAGAGAGAGAGAGAATATATTCTGGCACTGGGAGAGAGGTAGACAATTCTGCCCCCTTTTGCTAGCTAACGAACAAAAAATAATAATTCATAGAACCAAGGCAGATACTGCAGTTCCATCACCAGTTGCAGCACAATATACCATCTTAAACAGAGCTTGCATTTATTCTATTGGGGGAAGAATTTAGGAGCAACCTTCCATGCATTATGATTTTGATATATATAATGAGAATGTGGTTGCCCATGATTATTGAATTACTATAGGCAATGTTTCTTAGGACAAACAGCCTTTGCTCTCCTGGAGTCCCACTGCTTCCATCTGTGGCTTAAGAAGAATCATATTATCCTTTTGTTACTGGTTACTTATTTACTCATTTAGAGCAAAGTTGTCAGAGTGATAAACTGAGCTAACGAGAGGGCTCATCATTCTCTCTATTTTTGTAATTTAATCCATCAAATTGCTGCCCTGCGTGCATGCATGTGTGGGTGTGTATGTGTGTGGGCTTCTCTCATACTTATCTGACACATCACTTTTCAAGTGCTATCATTTTTCATTTGGGATTATGGACAGACATTTGGAAAGTGGCCTCAGCCAGATTGTTTTTATGAACTGAAGGGGTAGAACAATCCATAAAATATATGTCAAATTAGAGCCGATGGTTCACTGTAAGTGATACACCAATTAATGGGCTCCGTGGGTTTGGATTTAATAGAGCAGAAGATTTGCCAGCCTTTAAAAGCTTAACATCAGTACCCTGTGTTGGGTGAGCTCATTTGTCAGTGGCTAAGAGCAATGGGTTTCCCAAGTCCCGTGGCCCTCTTGCAAATGGCAACCATCAGGGATGCAGAGACTGACCTATAGTCATGGCAGCTTGTTAAGATTATGCTAACCTTTTCTGTGATTGCTTCTGCGTGTTGCCTTCAGTCCTGGGAGCTGAAAAAGCAATAAAGATCATGAAAGAGACTGTCCCTCTCCAGAAATCCTATTAATATTAGACAGGATATTAGGCCTCGTCTATACCTCCCACTCTGTTTAATATCCACTGTTACTTCCCCCAATGTAACAGAAAACCATGGGAAATGTTAATGACAAGATATTCTTAAAGAAGCCACATGTCAGGATTCCATATTGACATCTTTCTGATAGCAATGCATACCCCAGTAGTACAACTCCACCAGTAATCGCTTTCATCTCAGTTACACATTTACCAGCATAATTGTACATTTGTGTTTTGTTAATGTACACATAAGTCATACTGTGGTATAGATGAAATGGCTTTCAGCCTTCTTGCACTTAGATTTCCCATGTTAAATGTTCTGCTAGAAATTGCTGTTCCTGGTGGCTTATACTTCTGAGATTAAGACAATGATTAACATACTTGAAGAAAGCTTCCCACTTCCTGAGTATATTATTCAGGACAAACCACCATGAAACTTGAGGCCATTTAGTCACCTGTGATCCATGTCCATGACATTTGCTAGTGGAGGTGTCTGGGGATGGGCCCACCCCCAGCTTCCACAGGCACGCCTAAAGGAAAAGTGGCCAACAGTGGCTGTGAGATCAGCAGCCCCAGACTCAGCACAGCTGCCAAGGATTCAGCAGGGAACCCAGTGGACCAGCCCGCAGCAGAGAACATGGCAGTGGGTGTGGCAGTGCCACCTCACCAGGAGAAGCATGAAGCCAGCAGAGATGAGAGAGACCCAGCAGCACAGGAAGCCAGCCCAGCTGGTGGGAATTTTCACTCTGGCAGGCCTCTTGGGCAAACCAGTCAAGCTGGCAGGAAGTCTCAAGGAAGACTTATATAAGTAGAGGTGGGAAAGAACAGGAAAAACAACCTGAACATGATGTTCGTTGTTCGTTGCCATCCACAAACAGGGAATCACGAACAACTATGAACATTACCCTGTTCACGAACATGTTCGTGGTTGGCTGTTTGTGAGAGGGAGGGGGGAGACTTGAAAGGGAAGAAAGTTCCCTGTGCTGTTTGCAAACAGCATGGGGAACCTCCTTCCCTTCAAAGTCTCCCTCCTTCCAGCCGGCTGGAGGGACGGAGGGGAGACTCTGAAGGGAAGAAGTTTCCCCATGCTGTTTGCAAATGGCTTGGGGAACCTCCTTCCCTTCAAAGTCTCCCTCTTTCCAGCTGGCTGGAGGGGGGGGGGAGAATTGGAAGGGAAGAAAGTTCCCTGCGCTGTTTACAAATGGCATGGGGAACCTCCTTCCCTTCCAAGTCTCCTTCCTTCCAGCCAGCTGGAGGGAGGGAGGGGAGACTGAAGGGAAGAAGGTTCTCCATGCCATTTGCAAACAGCGTGGGGAACCTCCTTCCCTTCAAAGTTTCCCTCCTTCAACCTGGCTAGAGGGAGGGGGCAAGACTTTGGCCGTTTCCACATGGCTTACCTCTCTTCGTAATGTCCCGGTAGATCGCCCAAAAAACACGGAAGATCGTGTTTTCTCACTCGATGTCACGTGACATCGCGCAAATCTAGTGTGAGGAAATGTGATCTTCTGCATTTTTTGTGCGATCTACTGGGACATTACGAAGACAGGTAAGCCGTGTGGAAACGGCTTTTATCAGGAACCCCCTGACAAGTGGCTGAGTTGGAGGTGAAGTGCCCCTCTCCCTGCTACTGTGCAGCAGCAGAGAGAAGGGCATTTCACTCCGGCAGGCTGCACTCAGCCGTTTGTCGGAGGTTTCCCTGACAAGCAGCTGAGTGGAGGATTTAAATGTCCCTCTTCCTGCGCTGCACAGCAGCAGGGAGAGAGAAATTTAAACCCCAGCAGGCTGCAATCAGCCCTTGTCAAGGTTTTCCCTGACAAGCGGCTGAGTCAGGGGTGAAGTGCCCCTGAGCTTAGATTGGGGTTTCCAGGGCAACAGGAATTCAGACAGAGTTCAGAAAGTCCGTGCCTACTGTTAACAAGGTAATTGGTTGAAAGGCACCAGACTGTCTGGCTTGACGAATGGCTGATAAACACCACGAACAGGGCTTGGAACGATCACATGTTCGTCGGGAACAGGGCCTCATGGACAGCTTGTTCGCGAACAACTGATTGGGCTATTTGTGGCTTTTTTTTTTGTTCGTATTGCTGTTCGTGCCCATCTCTACTTATAAGGAGGAAGCAAGGAGGAAGCAACCAGCTCAGTCCTACCCTGCCAGGCTAGGCAAACTAGAGGGGCAGGGATTGGAGGAGGCTGGGGAAGAGACAGGGCCAAATCCAACCCATATAAAGCTGATCTCACAACACGGCAGAAAGGAATGAGAGGGCCTTGCTCTGAGGGGTGGTGTGGGGGAGCACAGGCCAGGGAAGAGCAAGGAACAAAGTGACACAACTCCCTCCCCCATTCTGAGGCCTGCGTGCTAAGATGACTAAAGGCCAGCCAGTAGGGATGGAGACAGAGGAGCATCATGGAGGCGAGTCTCATGATGTAATCATTGATTCACATATTTAGTTGTTCTCAATGATATGGTCAAGGTTAGAAAACTTGCCAAGAGGCTTTGTGGTGTGTACAGTTGTTTAAACTAGTACTTGGTCTGGTACTGAAAGGGTAGAATGTGTTTAGTTGTGATACTGTTGCTGAGGAACAGTCTCCCTAGAGAGGCCCACCAGGTCAGCACTTTGAATAGATTTAGATATCAGGTTAATACTTTTAATATATGCACAGTGGTTAAATGTTTAATCTCACCGCTGAGTTTAATTGATTAAAAATTATTTAAAATAATTTGGCTCTTGTTTTATACTTTTATTGTACCTCATCTTGGGTCCAATCAATAGAAAAGTAACTTATAAATAAATAAAGATGGGTCACTTCAATATTCACACAAAATCTATATATTTTTCTTTAAAAATATCAAACTGTGTACTAAAATACTGACTGTTCACTCCAAAAATGACTTTGAACGTTCTCTGCTTCTATATGTCGAATAATGTTTTGTATACCATTCATAGAATCATAGAATTATAGAGTTGGAAGGAGCCATACAGATCATCTAATCCAACCCCCTGCTCAGTGCAGGATCAGCCTAAAGCATCTCAGACAAGTATTCATCCAGCATCTTCTTGAAAACTGCCAGTGAGGGGGAGCTCACCACCTCCCTAGGCAGCTGATTCCACTTTTGAACTACTCTGACTGTGAAAAAGTTTTTCCTAATATCTGGCCGGTACCTTTGTGCATTTAATTTAAGCCCATTGCTTCGGGTCCTGCCCTCTGCTGCCAACTGGAACAGCTCCTTGCCCTCCTCCAAATGACAATCTTTCAAATATTTAAAGAGAGCAATCATGTTCCCCCTCAACCTCCTCTTCTCCAAACTAAACATTCCCAAGGCCCTCAGCCTTTCCTTGTACAACTCAATCTCCAGAACCCTGATCATCCTCGTCGCTCTCCTCTGCACCCACTCGATTTTGTCCACATCCTTTTTGAAGTGAAGCCTCCAGAACTGCACACAATACTCCAGGTGTGGCCTGACCAAGGCAGTATAGAGAGGGGCTATGACCTCCTGCAATTTCGACGCTATGGCCCCTTTGATACAACCCAGGATTGAACTGGCCTTTTTTGCCACCGCATCACACTGACTGCTCATATTCAGTTTACAGTCCACTCTTACCCCAAGATCCCTTTCACACATACTACTGCCCAGAAGTGTATCCCCCATCCAGTATTTGTGCTTCCCATTTTTGTGGCCCAGATGTAATACTGTGCACTTGTCTTTGTTGAATTGCATCCTATTCACAGCTGCCCACTTCTCCAGAGTATTCAGGTCTTGTTGAATTTTAATTCTATCTTCTTGGGTGTTTGCTATTCCTCCCAATTTGGTATCATCAGCAAATTTAATGAGCAGCCCTTCCACTCCTTCATCCAGATCATTGATAAAAATATTGAAAAGTACCGGGCCCAAAACCGAGCCCTGCAGCACCCCACTGGACACCTCCCTCCAATCTGATGAAACGCCGTTGACCACCACTCTTTGAGTGAGGTCCTCTAACCAGTTCCCTATCCACCGAACTGTCCTATAGTCCAGTCCACAGTCTTCCAGTTTGCCCATCAGAATGTCATGGGGGACCTTATCAAAAGCTTTACTGAAATCCAGATAAATCACGTCAACTGAGTTCCCAGTAAGCTGGTCACTCGATCAAAGAAGGAAACCAGGTTGGTCTGGCAAGATATGTTAGGAACAAAACCATGCTGACTCCCCCAGTTCACTGAGCAGTCCTTCAGATGCTTACAGATTGATCCCTTTAAAATCTGCTCTAATATCTTCCCAGAAACAGAAGTCAGACTGACCGGCCTGTAGTTTCCTGGGTCATCCTTCTTCCTTTTCTTAAAGATTGGGATAACATTTGCTCTTCTCCAATCTTGTGGCACATCCCCAGTCCTCCAGGAGGCCTTGAAGATGATGGACAGGGGTTCTGCAAGTTCTCTAGAAAGTTCTTTCAGCACTCTTGGGTGCACCCCATCCGGCCCAGGGGATTTGTATTCATCCAGTGCAGCCAGATGCCTCTCCACAACTTCTCTGTCAATGTCAATTAGCCACTCAGGTGTCCTGCCACATTTTCTACTATCTCTAGATGTGCCTGAGTTCTTCAGGGAGAAAACAGAGGCAAAAAAGTCATTAAGCCTATCTGCTTTTTCTCTGTCCTGCATCAGTTTCTCCATCTACTCTCAACAGCGGTCCAATTGCCTCTTTTACCTTGTGTTTGCTTCTCACATATCTGTAGAAGTTTTTTTTATTGTAACGAGCCCTCCTGGCCAGACCCAGCTTGCACTGAGCTTTGGCCTCTCTGATGGCTGATCTGCAGTACCTAGTAACCCTCATATACTCCTCTTTAGAGGTCTGTCCTTCTCTCCATTTCCTGAACATTTCCTTTTTCTCCCTTAGCTTATTCTGGAGCTCTCTGTACATCCACATCAGTTTCTTGGAGCCCTTACCATGTTTCCATCTTCCTGGGATAGTGAGGGCTTGAGCTTGCAAAAGCTCGTGTTTGAGAAGGGCCCACCCTTCACTCGCTCCTTTCCCTTCCAGCACACTCCCCCATGGAATGACTCTCATCAAGCCTCTGAGTTCATCAAAGTTGGCCCTACGAAAATCTAACTTACGAGATTCACTACGAACTTCCTTGGCCCCCCACAGCAACTGGAATTCAAGGAGGACATGGTCACTTCCCCACCACCTTCATCTCATCTACCAATTCTTCCCTGTTGGTTAATATCAAGTCTAGTTTGGCCAAGCCCCTTGTAGTTTCCTCCACCTTTTGAAAAAGGAAGTTATCGACGAGGCAGGTCAGGAAACTGCGTGACTCATGACACTTTTCTGAGCCTGTTTCCCAGCACACATTGGGGAAGTTGAAGTCACCCATAATTACAAGGTTCTGATGTCTGGATACTCTACCAATCTGTTCAAAGAGGTCAGCATTCGTTTCTTCTTGCTGGTCAGGTGGTCTGTACTAGCAGACTCCAACAATAATACCCTTAGTCCTTCCTCCCCTTATTTCTACCCATATGCTTTCCACCGGGCTGTCCACCCCATTCTCCATAACTTCTTGACAATCAAGCCCTCTCCTCACATACAACGCCACTCCACCTCCTCTTCTACTCTTCTGGTTTTTCTTGAACAACTCATACCCATCCACTAGCACATTCCAGTCATGGGAATCATCCCACCAAGTCTCAGTAATTCCTACTATATCGTAGCCCTCTGTTTGCAATAGAAGCTCAAACTCTTTTTTCTTATTACCCATAGTTTGGGCATTGGTATATAGACACTTGTAGCCTTGTACCTTTGTCTGACCTGTCCTACCCAGGTGGGTCCCCGCTGTTTTCACTTCGTCATTGAAATCGCCATGTTGATCGTCCCCTTCCCCTTGTGGCATCAGTTTAAAGCTCTCCTGATGACGTTCTCCAGGTTCATTCCAAATGTTTTCTTCCCTGCCCTTGAGAGGTGAAGCCCATTCCTCAGATATCAACACGCTACTGTCTGAAGAAATATCCAAGTAAAAAAGAGGAGATGAGAATACCTGAACCTTGAATTGTTACCTTTTATTTAGGACAGAATCCCTTCCCTCGCATTGGTACTGTAATATTTGTAAATAGGGGTCAGAGTCTAGAGTTCTAACAGAGGTCAAATTTAACTAATGTTGGCTCAGGTATGTGGTGGACATTGCCACAGTCTTATAATCCATTATATATCTGGCTTGTCATTGAAGGGATTGGCACGAACAGCAATGTGAACCAAAAAAAGCCACAAACAGCCCAATCTGCTGTTCGCAAACAAACTGTTTGTGAGGACCCATTCTAAATGAACAGGTGGTCATTGTAAGCCTTGTTCGTTGTGTTCATTAGCCATTCATCAAGCCAGACAGTCTGGCACCTGCAATCAATTTCTTTGGCCATGTAGGCAGGGATTGTTTGAACTCTGTCTGAACTCCTACTGTTGCCCTGGAAACCCCAATCTAAGCCCAATTTAGCTTGATAGGCAGGTCTTCCTTTCAAGTGTGGAGCTCCAAATTTGTTCCAAGGGAGCAAAGACCGGGTGAGGGGGAGCTCCCAGCTCTGGCTTTCTTTGCAGACAGTGGAAAGGGAAAGACAGCTGCATTTTGATAGAGAGACAGGGTGAGTGCATTGGAGCTTGAATTTTCTTTGTGTGTGGTGGGATAGGGATCTACTCCTTTATGTTCCAGGGCTGCTGCCAGGCTCTGGGCCGAGCTATTATTTATTATTGGTACCTTTCCTGCTGCCTGCTCAGGTAGGGTTTCTGGGAGTGGTGCTGTAGGGATCTACCCCTTCAAGTTCCAGGGCTGCTGTCACTCTCTGGGCCAAGCTATTATTTATTATTGGTACCTTTCCTGCTGCCTGCTCAGGTAGGGTTTCTGGGAGTGGTGTGCTAGGGATCTTCTCCTTCAGGTTCCAGGGCTGCTGCCAGGCTCTGGGGCCAAGCTATTATTTATTATTGGTATCTTTCCTGGTGCCTACTCAGGTCAGGTTTCTAGGAGTGGTGCGGTAGGGATCTTGACCAAACTTGGAAGATGGCTGGAGGAGAGCCTGCTGGCCCCCATGAACATCCAACCACAAACATGTTTGTGAACACGGTCATGTTTGTGGTTGTTCATGAGTCCCTGTTCATGGATGGCAACGAACAATGAACATCATGTTCAGTTTTTTTTTCTGTTCATGCCCATCTCTAGTCATGGACTCTGGTATTTTGAGGGAAACCTTATGTTGCACTTACTAACCATTATATTAGTTTAGTATAACCATTAGATTGCCCTATGAAGATATCTAATACTTATTGTGTCTCACTCATGAGTACCAAATTTCAGCTCCCGATCTGTTCTGGAACAATCATAGCAACTTTATTACTTCATTATGACTGCACCAAATAGTAAGGTCCAAGGGATCATTATGTGACGTATGATACCTGGCATTCAGAGGTACACTGCCTCTGGATATGGAGATCTAGTTTAGACATCTTGATGACTAAATAGCCACTGATATATCTATCCTCTATGAATTTGTACAAACCCTTTTAAAGACATCTAAGGACCTGTCCATCACACAATGTGACAATTATTTCAGCAAGTTAAGGATGCGATGTGTGAAGAAGTACTTTATTTTGTCTTTCATGGTCCATATTCTGGCAATTCTTGCAACAATGCCAGCAATAAATTTCCCTTGTATCATTTGTATTTGTGTTGAACCAGGATTTCAAGCCAAATCTCTTCAACTGGAATGAAATAAAGACAGCACCAACAGTGTACTTCTAAGGGGGCATATCGGCAGTAAGGCTGCCCTTACTTATGTTATACTGCTGTAAATATCTCTCACAGTAAAAGTGCCTGTCATTCCTTCCAATGTTCTCCAGCTACTTTTCCAGAAGGACAGTGGTTGGCAGCATAGCATACAAATGGAAATGCTGAGAAAGTTGACAGCCTGCAGGAGGAGAAGATGGGATGGATGCATGCCAGCCTGTATTGCAAGCCATAGGAAAAGGATTACAGTTGAGAGAATGAACCTGGAAGTCCACTTGCATTGAGAAGAAAGCCAAGGGACCAAAATGGTACAACAACATGAAGTTGGAACAATGGGGGCTGCTGGAGGCAAAGAAAGTTTGCAAGTATTTCTAAGTGTGGCCACATGTGTGAGGGCAGTCTTGGTCTTTTCAGCTGGAATGGATCTGGTATGCAAATCAGCCAAGCAATGCCAAGTGAAGGACTGGAGGTTGCCAAAGGCTTTGAGAACAGCTGAAGCAACAGATGTGATTCACCAAAGAATGCCAGAAGTAGAATCTACAAATGGCCTTGGTCTCCACCCTCAATAGAATGGAATCTTCTGATTACGGGCAGAACTTTGAATGGAGTTCCATCTATGGGAAAATGACAACCCATCCTTTGTAAGGTTGGACTGTATTTCATAGGCAACCACAGTATATTTCATAATCCTTTATAGCCAGGACTTTGTGCAGGGAGCAGGGGGATGGCACCACACAAAATCCCAAGATAAAAACTCATCTCAGCTGTAACTCACTGAAAGGCAATGTTATCTATGACCCTCTGATATGTAACTGGAATAAAATACAGTATCTCAAAGTTTATTCTGACATAACTTATTTATACTCTATAAATTATATAAGAGAGACAGAGGGGGGAAAAGAAGGTTAGGGGAGATTTAATACACAAAGTGACAAGATGGGCTCCCCTCTCTCTCACATCTTTTGTGTTGTTTGCTCCCTTTTGATTGGAGCAGTGTGCTGTAAAGACAAGCAGCAGGCAGGCTTCAAAAGGGTCAGAGATTTGGCTCAGTTGAAATGTGGCTTCTATGAACTGTATTGGCCTGGAAACAACAACGCATTGCAAGCCAAACTGGCTGAATTTCATATATCCCTATAAGCTCAGCTCTGAGTGTATCACAAATTAAAAATTTTAGCTCATTTTTAGTGGACCATGGCAACATTTGAATGTGTCTGAGGCTTGAGGTTCAATAGCCTTTTGGTTAAGGTTGGTTAATAACTCTGAGTTGAGGCCAAAGTCTCCCTAGATACTATCAGGAATGGATTGAATATAAGTTAGTGAGTAATGACAGTCCCCTTACCAGATAGTAATGCTGCAGAGAATGCACTTCATATGTTGCATCTGGTCTTCAAATGTGAAGCTGCTATCTCTTTACCCTAAAAAAGAAATCGGCAAAAGGAAATTATGATATAAATTTATAAATCCTGAAAATTTGAGGTGGGGGAGGGGGTCATTGTAAAATAGAAAGTTAATTTAATACAGTAGCTAGAAGGCATTCACTGAAATTATAATGCCGCAGGTTTTAAAACATGTATTAAAACACATGAGACTTTACTAGTAGTATCAATTTTTCATAAAATACACATCACTACTACTACTACTACTACTACTACTACTACTACTACTACTACTACTACTACTACTACTGTGACAACAACTTATTTATTTTAAATGTTTATATACCAACCTTTCTCCTGGGCACTCCAGAGCCCAAGGCAAGTAACAAATTAAAAGCCAATGGAGAAAAATAAACATTAAAAGAGACATACAATACATTAAAACCAGTTTGGTGTAGTGGTTAAGAGGGGCAGGACTCTAATCTGGAGAACCCTGTTTGATTCCTCACTCCTCCACTTGAAGCCAGCTGGGTGATCTTGGGTCAGTCACAGCTCTCTCAGAGCTCTCTCAGCCCCATCCACCTCACAGGGTGATTGTTGTGAGGATAAGAATAACATACTTTGTAAACCCCTCTGAGTGGGCATTAAGTTGTCCAGAAGGGTGGTATATAAATTGAACATTATTAATGTTATTATAAAAACCACTCTAGAGACACTTATGCCCAATAGGAGGCTATTCATCTTTTGCCCAGGATCAGACTGACCCCAAAGCTCCCTAAAATAACTCTGCCTTTCAGGCCTGGCATTAAGCCAAGATAGTATAAGTCCACTGACCTCTTCTGGGAGACTGTTCCACAGACTTGGGGGAGCCACTGAAAAAGCTTGAGCCCAGGCTGTTGTTAAGCACGCTTTAAACAAAGAGGTGAATGCAGACTTTGCTGGGACCAACAGAGTTATCATATGTAGTGTGCAGGGAGTGATGGCCCTTCAGAGTTATGGACTCCAGGTCTTCCAGCAGGGGACCAGGGTTCAGCAAAAGTTCCATGCTCAGTCTTAACATAGTCTCTACATCATTAAATAGTAGGAAAAACAATCCAATCCGAAGCAGTGTTTCTTCCAGCCAGCATCTCTTCCTTCAATGGCAGCCATTTCTGATCCTGGGAAAGTTGATTCCTGGGGAACCACATGAAGTAATAGCCAACAACCTCTATGCAGCTTAGTAGCTCATGTGGATATTACTCCACCAAGTTCCACAACCCCAGGAATCAAATTTTCCAGGGTTGAAGATGGCTGCTGTGGAGGGACAGGAAGGCAAAGGAGACCAGCAATCCAGGCTGGTGGTTTCATAAGGTACAAGACAGTATTGGGGCGGGGGGGCTGATGGCTGATTAATTTATAAAAAACAGAATGGGTCTAAAGGAGATGAGACAGCAAATTCTGGAATGAATGTATGGAGAGTTTAAATGTAAGGAAGAAGAGTATTTTGTTGATATGAAAAATGATAGGGAATCAGTCTCAATACACATAATGAAGGAAAAGGAGAACACGAGCATAGCAAGACAAGATAAATATAAATCAAAAGCATTCTGCAACCACTTTAGACTGAATTTTGGATATGAAGTTTTCATAATGGACATTCTTCTGCCTATTTGCTGGATAGGTTTAAGTTCTACCCAGAAAATGATAAAAGATTGTGAGAGCTGAAAATACCTGACTGCTTTTATCTACCAGACTCCATATTTTTTCCATTGTCGATCAAGTGTTTATTCTTTGGTGGCTTGATCCTGTTTCATCATTGTAAATACATTGAGTCAATCTAGTGATTCAGGGGGAGTTGGGAGGACAGTTCTGAGTGCTGCCACACAAATTTGTGGATTGCCCTCTATAAAGGCACCAGACAACATACTAATTTACAGGCTTCCTTGAGAGAAAAAGAAATGCAGGTGTGGTTTCAGCAGTTCACAGCTGGAGTCTGAGTTACTTGCCCATAGCAATGAATTTATGGCAAATGCCAGAATAATTCATCCTACCTTAGAGCACACTAATTTGAACAGCTGGCCAATCTGCATTGGAAAAAAGGGGGAACTCTCAAGCCTTTCACTTCCCAAGTGGCAGGGATGAAAGAGGGGGAGGACAAGACTCAGATACTCCTTCTTCAGTCTGGTGGTTGTGCCAAAAGCAACCTCAGCGCCTTTGATTGTTAGCACATCTGCATCTTTCACAGTTGACACTTGGGTTTCTTTCTCCCTGCAAAGTTGCTGAGCAAGGGGAGGGGTATATGATTGAATATTCCCTTTGTAATTTTGCCTGTGAGTCGCAGACTTATCAAAGCTATTAAATATTCCTTGTGTATATATGTGACTATGCACACACATATGCCTTATCTGTAGATCAAAGGGAAGAGCAAGACAGAATTTCAAAGGGCAATCCCATGCTTTTCCATATACTGTATCTATGTATCTATCTTCCCAAGTATATCAATAATTTGACTACTGCTGACAATCACAGATGAATTAAATTTATGTCTCAAAATAGATATCTATTTCCCTTCAATCTATCCTAAATTTGCAGACATACAAAAATGAGTGCAATTACATTTAGGAGCTTTTCGATATTCTCTGTTGTATCTCTGAGTTTTCAGACATTAATAAACTTTGGGATTGTCAACATTCACATTTGACACATTCACTAATATCAAAGATAAGAAGTATAGTTCTCCATACAACACCACAGTCTGATCTCTCTATAAGATTGTGGCAGTAGAACGAGGCATACATTTCTTTTATATAATCAAGTCCTAAAATAATTGCAACATACCTTCATTCTAATTCACAAGTGATCCTCTTTAGCTAGATAGCAAAATAATCCTACTTTATGAAAGGCTAAGTGTGTTCCAGACAACTCACTTCCTACCCTGGTGTGCCTCCAGAGGGCGCTGCCATGGAGGGAAGCCCAGAAAATGCAGGCCATCCCTCTGAAAGTGCGCCGCAGTGGGAAGCCCAGGCCGAGATCAGGTGTGGAGCAGGCAGCAATGCCTGCCCCCTGCCTTCACACAGCTGGGATCAGGAGCGGAGCAGGCAGCAATGTATGCTCACTACCTTCACCCGGCTGGGATCAGCAGCAGATCAGGTGGCAATGCCCACCCCCACCTTCACCAAGCTGGATCAGGAGTGGAGCAGGTGGCAATGCCTGCACCCCGCCTTCATCCAGCAAGATCAGGAGCAGATCAGGTGGCAATGCTTGCTCCTCGCCTTCACCCAGCTGAGATCAGGAGCAGAGCAGGTGGCAATGCCTGCCCCCACCTTCTTCTGTTGCCAGCCTCCCCCTTTCTGGATTATGAACTCTGTTGTCAATGCCTGTCTCCTGCCTTCTGGACTATGAACTCTGTTACCACTGCCTATCCCCTGAACCAGAGACCCTGCCATTTCTGCCTGTTTCCTGCCTTTATGATTTATGGACTCTGCCAATCCTGCCTGCCCTCTGCCTCCCTGGATTATGGACTCTCTCACTTCATGCTGGGCACGAACTGTCCTTGAGCCATGGACCAGGCAGCTAGCAATGTCACACAAGCAAGAAGCGTTCTCTGTGAGATGAACTGGGTGCCCCCTGGCCCGTTCCTGCAGAGAAGCCGCCACAGGAAAGCCCTGGATCCACCATAATACCCAGAGCAGCATGCTAGTGAGCCTACTAACGTGCACCAGCAGCAAACCAGAGAGGAGCCATGTTCCCAGGCCACAGGCAGCTACCACAAGCCGCCTTCCATGAGTCCGCCATTTCACCGCAAGGCTCCTGTCACGTTCGGGGGTCCTGCCTCACCCTGATATGCAGATCGCTGGCCACAGCCCTGGGACGGAAGAGATGTGCTGGCTGAACAAAACAAATAATGAACTCATACCAATACGCCCATCGAACATCAACATTCCAAGCTGATCCCATCAAAAGCAATCTGGCCTCCTGTCAGATTCAATCAGCCTGCCCAGCACTCCTTCCTTTCCTTTTGTCCCATCCCCAAGGGTGTCACTACCACACAATTAGATCCTAAAGTGGCCCATCAAATTCCTTACATTAACCCATCATATCTTTTGTTAACACATCCTAAGAACCAGTCCAAGGCAGCTCTGAAGGGCCCTGTCTCAGGACACCTATTCAGCTATATAAGCAGGCTCTGCCAAGCACATGGCGCGCGCCTACCCTTTCCCGATCTGGATAGACCCTCTGCATGTATAGTGCAGGCACTGTACATTGTTCCCCCATCCTCGCTGCTGTAATCTCTGCTTCTCGCCGTGATCAGGTAACATATCACCCCTCTCTCATCGATCTCAAGAGGGAACCTGCTAATGCAAATGTCTCTGTACCTTTTTCCGACCTTTGTTTCTTAGTTCTTGTGTGTTCCGTGAATGTATGTGCTATATTAGGCTTACACAACATTTGTAGTAAACATCATTTATTTGAATATTAGTCTCCTCTTTCTTATTTGAGTAATCTGGAAGACCGACTCTGGTATACATTGGTTAAAGATCCGTGCTAACTCAAGTCGAACTGCTTGCTAATTTCCCCTATAACATAGCAGTTCTGGTATCAGGAGCAGAGAATGTGGCAATGCCTGCCCCACTCCTTCACCCAGCTGAGATCAGCAGCGGAGCAGGTGGCAATGCCCGCCCCCCCCTTCACCTATCTGGGATCAAGACCAGAGCAGGTGGCAATGCCCTTCTCCTTCATCCAGCTGGGATCAGTAGCAGAGCAGGTGGCAATGCCTTCTCCCCTTCACTCTGCCAGGACCAGATGCAGAGTAGGAGGCAATGCCAGCCCCCTTCACGCAGCCAGAATCATGCGCAGAGAGGAGGCAATGCACTCCCCCCCTTCTCCTGGCTGGGATCAGGAGCAGTGCAGGTGGCAATGTCCACCCTCTGCCTTCTCACATGCCTGGATCAGGCATGGAGGAGAAGGAGGCAATGCCTGCCTGCCCGCCCTCCCCTTTCTAAAACCCGTTGTATTTTTTCCCACAACAGGCTTTGTTATTAGTATATATATATAAATTTGGAAAGTGAGATCAATAGTATCTATTCTTGGGCATTCCACCTGGATTGTGTAATTGTAAAAAGCTGCAGCAATTATCAATACATTCTTCAGCACTGTAATTCTGGCTTTAAAAATCTTTAGAATTTTCACTCTTATAATGTATGTGAAAAGACATGGTTTGAACAATGTCTAGTTGTGGATCATAAATTATATCTCAAGGTAGATGACAATTAGACCTTTATGGGTCACTCAGAAAATACTTGCAGTAGTCCAGACATGTGGTTTTATTCCTCCCTCCTCATTTTAAGAACTGAAACTCTATCATTCTTCAAGTCCTATTAGGGAATCCATTGTTATTTTTTCTTAATATCACCTTCTTTACAAGCTTGTCCAATTCAATGGTTTCATATTGCCTGACACTCACTGGGGTCAATGTACACACTGTTGCCCAAATCCCTGTGACAGGCTTGTCTCATGATGGGGATCCCCTTCAGCTGAAAACCTAGAACATGAGTTCTGAGACAAAATAGGGCCCTTTAGTCTGTTATCTACATGAGTCACAGTTGGACACCATAAATCATTGAAAAGAGAAAGATGGGATGGAGATAAGCACTTAACAAATAACTTTATTGCCCTTTCCAAGCTATAGAAATGAAAATGAGGAGAGAAAGACAAAAATACAAGACAGAGAGCAAGCACAATAATACCTCACCAATTTTTATGATAATCCAAGAGAATGCTTGCACTGTCGTAGTATTTAGTTGGATTACTTTATGCTAAATGCCTTATTACTGTTACTTTTATTCCAGGTTGTGCTTCTCCCACATGGCTAGTCTAGAACAAACCATCCCAGAGAGAAGAGTAAGATGTGGGGTTGCTCAGATTGGGACCAGAAACCGCAGGAGGAAGAAATAAATTCTGAATTAAAAGAGAAAGTCTCCAGCCAGGGATGCAACAGGGAATAACCAGCCAGCAATAGGGCAGAGTGGCCAAGAACTGAAAATGTATGAGCTAAGGAATGGAGAACAGGTAGAAAAATGTTGAGCATTAAATTTGGGGAGGACAGTAGGATGTGAGATAAGAAAACAGAGTCTGCATGTCTCGAAGAAGAGAGATCCAGTAGTTCTGTGTGTGCAGTGCTGGATAAATGTTCTGGAGCTACAATGATTGAGGGCTTGAGATATAAATGGCAGTCCAAATATGGTGACAAAATCCTGGTGGAATTTTTGCCTAAATTGAGATACTCTGCTTTAATATCAAACAGGACTGATTTCCCCCTGCATTTCTCATATCCGAAGGCCAGAGGATCTTGGGTACAAACAACATAGGTCGGGGGGGGGGGGGGGACAACGACACCTTGGGGAAGTGTGTTTTTTTGCTTGAAGTGGGTTTCAAGGCCTAAACACCCTGAGTCTCAAGAAGAGATGGGTAAACTATCCTGCATTCTTATTGAAAATGGACTCTGTTTATGAACATCATCAGTGAGCACTCATTAAGAGTTATGCTTCTACATCCTATTAATTTTCTTTAAAGCACTTCTTGGTTGCTTTGTGCATGTACTTTTCATTCCCACAATAGAAGATGTCATGTTACCTTGGAAACAGTGTGATGTTTTTCCATCCTCTTCAACTACTCAACATCATGACACTTGGCTTTATGATTTGTGGCTGAGAAGAAAGAAGAATCTCTCCCCCCCCCTCCCCTATTCCCTAGCACTTTGTCCGATTCACAAGCAACTGAATGTGTAAAGTATAGTTTCCAGGACCCCTGATGTTAGGATATCAGATGTGTTGTGGACTAACAGTACAATCTTAAGAAGGGGCAAAATGTACAGAGAGTTGATGTGGTGGACCATCAGTGAGTCTCCCAAGATATGCCAGTGTATCTCTTAGTTGCGCTGCTGGAGTGCCCCCAGGGGTATGCAAAACAAAACAAATGAGCCAGAAATACACATTGAAATAGCTTCTGGAATGCTGAACCAAATCCAGGAAATGAAATTATAATGACTCCCTCCCACCAAAAAGTTTGTGTGGTTTGATTTGGATTGTTCCTTGTAGGACCAGCACCAGCAGGTTGGCTCTTCGCTCGCCTCTCACGGCAGTATCTTCTTTTCTTTAATGGCATTAATCAATCTGATCTTACATTGTTAATTAACTCTGTTGGCAGGAAGAGAGACTTTGTGCAATATGCATGAGTGCAACTTTTTCCCCCATTACTACCTGGGCAATGGCATTGTCACCCTGCCAATCAGGTTCTTGCAAGGAGACACCCCTCCCTACCTATTAGCTTTGGAAACATTTGGAAGGGGGAATGTGCAAACTTCAATCATAAACTACAATTCTAAAGACACTTCCCTGAAAGTGAGCACAGACAACAGCAGGATGCAAAGGTAATAATTTATTAACACTATAGAAAAAGAAAAAAGTGAACATAAAGCAGGATTGTTTTTAATGTCACCACTGCCCCATGGCCACTACCCCTTTGCCAACCAGTTTCTTGCCATACTGTCTACCTGGCTGCTGACACTCATCTTCTTCCAGGTCTGTTGTTGTGTGTGTGTAGTGTAACTAAGGGAAAACTGGGTGGATTGACAGTTCAGAGGCAGGACTGTGCTCTGTGCAAATTTGGTGCTGTCAAGTGCTAAAACAGCTGCCCCCAAGAGCCTGGAAACCCTTGTTGCAAAAAGCAGGGCCGAATCTCATAGTAATGAGAAAAACCAAATGAATTAGATCTGAGCTGGTCATGACCCAACTAGAAAAAACTAATAATGGCACATTCTTGGTTATGAACCCCTGAATCGAAAACTGAAATGGAACTTTTTTTAATGCACATCTCGAGTGCTTCTGTAGTGCAACACTAGGTCTGGGTGCTAGAGTGGCAACACTGTGGAGAAATGCCAGAGCAGAACCCCTGCAATGGTGGGGAAAGGGGTGTGGCAGGCGTTGGTTGGCTCTCTAAGCCTTCTCACTCAAGGAAAGCCCCAGAAAACTGTCAGAAATGTACACTATCAAAAGCCATGTTGTAGCCTATAGGGACCCATAAAATGGAATAAGCCAAATGCCTCCCCCCCACCACCAGTGTGGTCCCACCTAAAAGTATTGGAGAAATATGCCAACTACAGTTGCAACCAATAGTGCCCTCTCCCAGTTGTGGCCATACCCCACCCTCAATCACAGGGTCACATAAACCCCAGTCATAAGACCCCATATTTCAGTAGCTAGGGTGTCCAGAACAGAATTCTGTCTTAGATGTCTCTGCTGTGCACACTTAGATTGCAAAGTGTTGCTCTTTGGTGGTGGGAGAGGCACATGGAGGGTACTTAGCACCACTGAGGCTGCACTTAGTGCCTCATGTCTAATGTGTCTTATTGCAGAATCCTAAAAAGTACCCAATCTATAGATGCTCAAACTAAAGGAGTGACCACACACTGATAGGTGAGCAGGGGTAAGAATCCAGTTGCCCCTTGCACAAACCTGGGCATCACTTTGACAATACTGCCTCCCAAACCCGAGGTTCAAATATGTATAGGGAGGTGACCCAAGCCAGGTTCAGCTGGCACAATGCCCCATTTAATGCAATGGGGCATACTCCTAGAGAAGTGTACCCTGGAAAGCTGCCTGTGATGTGGGTGAGGCATGGAAGCTGGCAGCCCTGTATGCCTTTGCCAAGAGACCCTCTCCCCCATGCAGGAGACAGGGCACAACTGTGGTTGGGGTGCATGGCAGCTGCCCCACTGTGCTTTGTGGATCAGCTAGCCAAGGAACTATGGGACCCATTGTCTTGCAAGATTGGGACCCTATGCATCAGCAGGTGGAGAAATTACAGTTGCAGAACACCTCGTCACAGGATCAGTAACTGTAACTTGGATGGCAACAACATGCCCCTCAGGGGGGTTCCTCAGGTAGATGGAGAACCCATGAGGATGAAACCACAGATCCTACTGGGGCCCCACAGGCATGTCTATGGTCACCATGGAACCTGTGCTGTTTTCTATTGCTGTATATGTTTCTGTTTAGCATCTGTACAGGTGATGATTCAGCAAGGAGATCTGGGACCATGACTCGTACATTTCCTGCCCCTCTTCTCAGTCACCAGTTCTAGTCCAGCTTCTGGAGCATCCTGCCTTCGGCAGCCTTCCAAGCAGCAAGTCTGCCTCACTCAAAAGCATGTTGTGCTAGGGATGGCTCAGCCTGTCTCCCTAGGGGTTCTGGGAGCAGTTCACAAAGGCCCAGGTGCCATATAGGACAGAGCAAGTTGGCAACCAAATTCATTGGGGCTTCTTCATGATTTGCTGTTTGGGGGGCTCATTGCAGGTAAAGAGACAACATCAGGCAGGATTCTTAACAACAAGCTTTATTCTTCTGTTATAGGCCTTGATTTACTTTCTCCTTCGTCTTTCTTTCTTTCTTTCTTTCTTTCTTTCTTTCTTTCTTTCTTTCTTTCTTTCTTTCTTTCTTTCTTTCTTTCTTTCTTCTTCTGCTCCTCTCCTCCAGTCTAGAGGGTCTGGTCTACCCAGCAACAGACTAGGGTCTCCCTACTTGAACAGACTTCTAATCTTTAAGAAGGAATTAACTTGCAAAACAGCTATTAAAGCAACAATCCTCTATTTTTTGAAATAAAACTGTAATCAAAAGTCAGTTATAAAGTCTTGTAGGCAGTCTTCTTTGTCTTGTGCTCCTTCTAATTACTGGAGCAGTGCAAGATGGACTGGAAAGTAGAATAAGTTCTGGTATTCTGTGTTTTTCCTCTTGGTCTGCAGTATCTATCAAGCTTTCTAATCCAAAAGAAGGATCCTCTTCATGTGCTGCTTTCTGGACCTTAGACAGTCTTGAGATGTTCCATTTTCTTCCACCCTTGAGGACAACAATTCCCTTGAATGTCTGTTACTTGCAATGGGCTGGAATACCTGAAATCTCCCTTTCTGATCCTGTATGATTGTTTAACACGGATAGTCTCCAATTTTAAATATATGAGGTTTAGCTCCTTTTTTAACAATTAATTTCTGTTTATACTTATCTTGTTTGTCTTTAACATGTTCATAAAGAGCTATATCAGGTAATATGCAGGAAAAGGAGAGTCCTGGGAAATTAGTTAATCTGGTATTAGCCTTCCATCCTCTTAGCAATCTGAAGGGTGAAACACCTGTCATAGAGTGTGGAGTAGTCCTGTAAGCAAACCGTATTTCTTGTAAAGCTTCCCGCCATGGTTTTGCTTGCTTACTGGCAAGCTGTAGACACTCCTTTACCAATCTGTTCATTCTTTCAACAAGGCCATTGGCTCCTGGGTGATATACAGAAATGGTTTTGTGCTTAATGCCATTAGCATGAAAGTACCTTTGCATTTGAGTTGAGATTAGCTGTACCACAATATCTATCACAAGTTCTTTACAGAATCCTTTTCTGAAAATAAAAAACATGGATTTGATCACTGTTTCTGTGGTAACAGTAGCAAATGCAGCTTCAGGCCATTTTAATAACAAAAACAACAGCAAAAACAACAACGTTTGATTTATATACCACCCTTCAGGACAACATAATGCCCAGAGTGGTTTACAAAGTATGTTATTTTTATGTCCATAGCAAAACACCCTGTGAGGTGGATGGGGCTGAGAGAGCTCTGGAAGAGCTGTGGCTGACCCAAGGTCACCCAGCTGGCTTCAAGTGGAGGAGTGGGGAATCAAACTCATTTCTCCAGATTAGAGTCCAGCACTCTTAACCACTACAACAAACTGGCTCTATAAATGATAGTCACCATGGCAAATCTTTGGGATCTCCATAAGGTCCCATTATATCCAGGGCTAATTTTTCCCATGGATAAGCAAGAAGGTCCACTGATGATATGGGAGTTGAAAAGGTTTTCTGTGACTTGTTGCTATTTGTATAGGTTATACAATTTCTAACTACGTCCTCAACTTCTTTGTCTACCCCGGCCTCCAGAAATCTTGCCATAGTTGCCTTTTGGCTAGAGTTATTTCCAGATGGCCCTCATGGGTAAGGTGAATTAAATATTCTTGCAGGGTTGTAGGAACAACTAGGCAGTCATTTCTCAGAATCCATAGACAGGTCCTGCAGTACAAGTCCTAGGACTGCTGTTGTCAACTTTCTGGTGCCACTGGACCTCAGTTTTGTTTAGCTGCGAAACAGCAGAAATCCCATGGCTCACTGAAGGCTGACTCCACATTGGTGCCCACCTTCTCCCCCCCTGCTGGCTGCTATGTGAAGCTTACACAAGGTTTAGACTAGTGGGTGGTCTGAAGGGATGTGTGTCTGTTCTAGTACAGGGGACAGTCTCTGGGTCCTATACTTCCCCACAGCACTGCTGGATCTGATAAGCCATGCAGCTTAAGGGTGCAGGCATAGGAGACACAGAGTGGATGTAAAGAAGCTGCTGCCATGGGTGCAGCATAGACAGGTTGTGGAGAAGTGTCTCTACCAAAATGGAGGATCTCCAGGGCAGCCCATCTGCTTGGCCATCCTGTTTTCCCTTTTGCTTTCTGCAGGGGCAAAACATCAGCTCCAAAGCTTTACCTGCCTCTCACCTCTCCCCATGTGGAAATTAAACCAGGAGCTCTTGCCATGATAGCTCAGTGCCTTTCCAGTGAGCCATGCCTGTCTATGCATTGATGTCTGCCTGGCCCTGTGTGGCTGGTGATGATGCTGGGGAAGGGTGGGTGTCTTGTCCACCTCATAGGTCCCCTTGCCCTATAGGCTGGGCATGCACTAAGTCCATGTGCCTCCATCCGGGTTGCACTGTCTCTGACTCATCATGTGGCATCGAGGGGCAGTGGCCAGAACAGCCGGTCACAATTTGCTGTGCCTATGTGCCACTCAGAGGAATGTCATGATGAGCTATTGTTGTCTTATTAGTGGGTGTTGCTGGGGTTGCTATGGACTCCAATTACAAGTGTGCTTGCTATGCTGTCTGTGCCTTGTGGAGGGGCATGTGTTTGTTATTTCCCCCAACAGAATGTCCACAGGAAACCAACCAACAGCACCACTTTTGCATCGGCAGCTGGCTGCCACCTCTGTAGCAACTCTCAGGATTGTTTTGCCTATTACCTGATATGCTCTTGGTAGCACAGTCACTGATATAATTCTAGGATAAGTCATCAGGGAATGAAGGAGGAGGAAAGAAGAATCAGTACCATAACCAAGATAAGGCCAGTTGGTGCACTATACCTGCTAGAGTTCACCCCACTTAAACATTGGCGGGGGGATGTTTTGTGATATTTTGTAACTGTTGATAAGTCAGATTACATGTTTTTGAAATGCACTAGGTACTGAAAGACACACAAAGACCCTCGGACCTGGAACAAGGTTACAGAGGTTTCTGTTGGTTGTGAGAAAATCATGGATTTCTTTGTAGCCCCACCTTGGAGTGTAACAGTTCCATCTACTAAGGAAGTCTGGCTATGGCTTAGAAAGAGTCTTCCTGGCTGACTGTCCAACCAGCTGGCTGTCCTACTGCTTCAACTGTCAGCATAATTGTTAGCAGTCGAACCTGCCCTCATATTTAATCAGAAGCTTATGAATATGGCTGTATCATAAGCCCTTCTTCTCATGTGTTTTAAACACAGAAAAGCTGCCTGGCAGGGCAGGAAATGGCTGCCAACTCCTGGCTGGAAGCTGGGAAACTATTGGCATGTGAGTCACCAGGCAAGACAATAGGGTCTTCCAGGAGTTCCTGAATTAATCACCTCCACATCCTGCTGATCTTCTCCTTATCCACTCTCTCATTCCAGGCTATTCCTAGCTCTGATAGCCGCTCCCATCCCTCCATTGCAGGTCATCAATCATCATAGATAATTTTAATTTTGCCCAGGAAAGTTTTTTTTTCTCATCCCGGAGATAGCCATTAAATTATTGTTTTTGGGCAGAAGACACCATCCTGACACAGGATACATTCCACAGTATAATTGGGCTACCCTTTCAGCATAGTTGTATTTGTTCTGGACCTACCCACGCACCCTCAGACTGCATGTCTGAGCCCCCCTCTCTCTCCTTGCTGTGAAGTGCTGAAAGCTCAAGCTAAACCCCTTCTGGACTGGTAACTATAACCCCCAAACCCCGAAACTCTATCCAACCCCCTCTCTGCTTTTCCTAGGCAACTCTGTACATGTGTGGTGTATGTTCTTGTATAATTGCTTTTGATACCTCTTTAATAAATATCTTTTTTGTTACACACCCCGTGGTTATTTTAAGAGTCCTCTGAGGGAAGAGACATGGTATAAATTGGTGGAGATCCCCCATTACCCCCTCTCACTAGCTTGTTTCCTTACATGCTAATTCCCTCAATTCACAAGGAGACACACACACACACACCCAAGTTGGGTAACGTTATCACAACAGAACAGTAGCAGCTGCAGCTGGTATGTTGAAGAGGGGGAGGGAAAATCTTCTCAGGTTTGGATCATGTATCTGAACCAGAAACGATTTCTAGGGAGACTGTTGCATTTGGATTCCTTTAAAGGAGGGTCTGACAAGCTACTGAAGCTGATACTCCAAACCTAGAGGGTAAAACTGCAGCTGCTTTACTGTTCCCAAGAAGATCCTTAAGATGGTCCCAGGTTTGTTTCAGGCCTCTGATGTTCAAGCTTCATTGTCTTTTCTTCACGTTGTTTAATTATTTATTACATTTATACTCTGCCTTTCTCCCTAATAGGGATTTAAGATAGCTTACATCATTCTCCTCTCCTCCATTTTATCCTTACAACAACCCTGTGAGGTAGGTTAGGCTGAGAGTGTGCGACTGGCCCAAGGTCACCCAGCAAGCTTTCATGGTAGAGCAGGGATTCAAACCTGAGTCTCCTGAATCCTAGTCCAACAATGTAACCACTACACCTCACTGGCTGTCTTTACTAGCACCTTTTAAAACATTTCCACATAATAGAAGATTCTGAGTAGTTCCTAAATAAATAATATTTGGACTCCAGAAAAAAAAACTGTAGGCATATACCACCATCCAATATTTTATACCACCCCAAGTTCTTCATTAATGCCTTGGTCAGTCTCCTCTTAACATATTCCCAGAGACCCAACTATATGAAAATGCTTTTTCCCCCTCTCATTTTTCTCCCTAAGGCTTACTATCTTCCTCATACCTAGAACAACTTGTACCAGGCCTCTGTTTCCTGACTAATATTATGTATTGATGACCTCTTTTCCTTTCCTCCATTTTTTTTTTCTTCAGTGGGCCATCAGTTATCTGGAGACAATATTGATCGGCAATTGTGTCAGGTTTCCCAGAGCTTTCTGGGAAATGTTGCTGCATCAGATGATTGTAGCAGCTCCCTCACTCTGATTTACAGAGTTGAGTAGGGGAGCACCTTCACTCAAATGAGACTTAAATTAGCTACTTGCTCACAGTTTGCCCTTAGGAAGAGAGTATTCATTCTTGTTTCTACCAGTAAGATATTAGACATTTAGAAGAACTGGGGGGAAGAAATCCATAAGAGCGTAACAATGAATTTCTGCTAAGCCAAACAGACATGTTAACCTGGGATCTATGGTGATTTGTCAAGTACTTTCTTATAATGCAAGCTACCTGGCTAGAAGTTTCTCTGCTCCTGCCAAACTTAAGGTTACAGTTAAGGAAGGAACCCAATTTGTTCATTGGCTTCATTTTCACCATCCTCCATAAAAGATGCAATAAATTAAGCTCATATTGTTGATGTTCTGTGCTATAAAACTGCTAGCATAATACCAAATAGGTCCCTTATGTGCTTGCAAAGCTCTTTAAGGGCTAACTAAGGAATTTATTTCTTTAAAGGGAACTGCTTTAGATTAAGAAAGTCTTTTTTTGCCTCCTCTTTAACATATTTTTGCCTGGATGATGGATACGTTTAGAACTACGGAGATCCATAATTCCAGTATTACAGAGTATTTGCCTCTCTGTCTCTCTCTCTCTCTCTGTGCATGCTTTTAAAATTCTCCTTTCCTATATCGAATGTCTGTTGATTTCAGTTAAGATGTAAATGTAGGGGGGTTTACCATGGCCTTCAGGGTGATTTACATGGGTTGCAACCCACTTAACCAGCTGGAGTGATAGAGTACTCATTTCATTGACAAATGCTTGTGTGTGTTTCCCATGCTATTTTCTCCAGAACTGAGGCTATTTTTTGTTCAGTTATTCCTAAGAATCTGGACAACATTCCTCACAAACAATTGTATTGCCATGTTTTTTTCCCACTGATCCATTTTTAGCACCATATCAGCATAAGCTTTCAAGTGTGTACTTGCCTTGTGATATTGTCTCAGCTATTCTAGCAGTGTGGGTTTTGACGTGTATGGTGACAATGTGTATTTGTGCTTATCTTAATTACCTGTCCACCTCTCTGCCTAAGTCTTTACCATCCCTGAATAGAAATATAGACATATAGTGCACCTTTCTCATTGAGACTCTAAGTAGATTACATAGTGTAAGTGTAATAGTGTAAGTGTAAGCTGATAGTGTAAGATATTGTAAGGAGTCCTCTCATCCTCTGGTACCTGAAGAGGTAGCACAAGCTTAGGAAGCAGGTTCTAGTAGGAGCTATGGCTTGTCAGAGCAGAGATTGGTGAAATCCACTCATCTTGGTTCAGAATGGGCTTGGAACTTTCCAGAGAATTTTCAAGAAAAGTCAAGAATTCCCTATCATCCCTCCATTGGCCACAGTCTTCTCTGCTTCTGGTTTCCCTCTTCTCCTTTTTCTTAAACTTATCTTCCAAGGAGAAGCACAAGATAGGTAGAGGACAAGTAATCTCGAATTTATCACTGTGCACCAAGAAACAAACAAAATTATCCATCCAAATAGAGGCAGGAGTGGTTTTGTGCTGATCACCTTCAGAGGCACCAGACTTTGGGAGTAGGGAAAGAAGAAAGGCAGCCTCGTGCAGTACAGCCAATGAGAGGGTTGAGAACAGAAGTTTACTTAAAGCTCTCTCCTCATTGCTTGGCACACTTTTTTTGTTGTGGACCTGTGGTGCACCCCATTCTTTCCTCCCTAGATAATATGCAATTAGAAGTGGGCTCAGCTAGGACCAGTATAGCTCTACTAAAGGGTAAACACAACTATTTTTTGTAATACTTTGGTCACATCTTATGCATGTATTTGGGAAAAAACAACTAAATTAGATAGGAGCTGAGGCAGCTATGTTAACTGAACCCTCACAAGTGCTAAGTATTTTACATTATGAAAAGGATTTATTCTACTCAATTTTGAGGGACTAACACAATTTATAATATCAATCTCTCCCTCCTGCTTTTTAGGAATAACCCACCTTGAGTACACTTCAATAGAATTCTGAGTAGACTTGCTTAGGATTGTTCAATGATTCCTTCTGAAATTTTGTGAAAACAAATCCCAATTCGGATTTCTAGGCACAGTACAAACACACCACAAATAACAACAAAAATACAGGACGTACATTTTTAAGCTTTTTGAAAGTTACAGAATTTGGTTAGGAATTCAATTTCTAAGTATAGTAAATTCATACATTTTTTCCATGAATATTCAGACTTAAGGATTTATTAGCAAGAGTAATAATCCCATGACCTGAAAATGTGGCATTGAACACCATTCTAAGATACAGAAGATGCAATACAAATAATTCATAAAGAACAGATTTTAAAAATTAGGGTCTAATAAGCAATTTAAGTCCTTGCAAAAGAATTAATTTTATGAAGTATTTTTTTCTTTGTATAGGAAAGAGAAATTTCATTCCATCCTCATAACTCAGAAGAAATCAGCTGTGATAGAAAGAGTTGTAACGAAATCAGAATTGTGAAGCTGGGAATATCTATCAAGAGATCTGACAATTCCCATTAAAACTTTTTTCCTGTTGAATTGTGAAAGTGGATGGATATACAAATTGGAAGACAAAGTTTCATTTTGCTTCTGCATTATGTTCTTTAGTGCATTTCCAGTGCTTTTGCCAGTGATGCTCTGGACTTGCTTTTTAGTTCACTTGAAAGCAGTTACTCACTTCATTAAAAAAGGGAAGGGTGCTGAAAATTTATATCCATAAGTTGTCATCTGTTCGTCTTGCCCTTATTTTCAATTTTCTTGCTAAGCTATCAAAATATCATATATTTTATATTTATCGTGCTGGAGGAAATGAGGTGTGCCTCTAAGATGACAATGAGAACAATCTATTCTAGGTACCAGCAGTCCCAGTGAGATTTTATGTATATATGTGCAGGTATCAAAATATGAGTTTTAGATGTTGATTAATGGAAGAATGGCATTTTGAGACAATCTTCTTAGAACTATTATCTGCAAGGATGGATTGGTGACTAAGGCCACTAGGAAACAACAGCTCCCAGACTCACATGGGGGGTCGGATTGCTGGCGATGTGGGGGAGGCAGGCAGAGAGATGGCATGGCGGCTGCCATGTTGCAGATGGGTGGGGGAGTGACCAGGGGCCTGGGGAGGCATGCCCAGGCACACTGGTGCAGGCCCCTGGTCTGAGAGGCTGGCCCCCACCCCTCAGCACTTGGCTTGTGGCAGAAATCGATTGGATCCTGCCCAACTGTTAGCCTTGTTCGATTCATTTCCATTGGGTGGCCAATGCAGAATGTGTGTCGGCAGATGAGGGGACGTGTGCATTAGATTGAGGTCATGTGGCCTCTTCTCATGTGCCTTGGGTAATGCCGATTGCCATTTTGGGGTCAGGAAGGAATTTTCCTCCAGACCTGATTGGCCCTTGGTCCTGGAGGTTTATCACCTTCCCCTGGGCATAGAGCATGGGTCACTGGGGTTGGGAGGGGGGAGTTCCCTCCAAGAACCCCCTCTCTGGAAGGCATGTCCTTGCTATTGATCTGGTCTGCCCTCCCCCCATTTCCTGGGGGAGATGGTTGGAGGCTGGATGGCCTGGGGTTTTCCCAGCTACCGAGTGGCATTGATGGAGCCCAAGCTCCCCCCCAATTCTCTCTTTTTTAGCTGCAGGTGTGGAGCTGGTTCTGGTGCGGCTTTACTGGAAGGAGCTAGAGGCTGACAGGTCCGGTGATGGCAAGTTGGCCAGGACCTGGAGGTGTGCACTGGCTCGGTGGATCCTATCAGTGGCCGCGTGGGCATCCTGCAGTTCTTCAGGACCAGTGGAGGGGGGGCCCTTCAGGGGCCCCAGCTCAGGATGAGCCTCCTTTTGTCATGACTGAGCCCCATCCATGCCAATTTTGTTTCTGTTTTGCTGAACACAGTGTATCTAACTATAGCTCAATGTTACTTTGCTAGTGTCATAACTATTCTTTCTCAGGCTTTCACAGGTGGTTATCTGTTGGATTGTAACAGCTTCCAGTGTTTATGACCTTGTGCTCATTCCCAGACAGTGCTGTGTCTGGCTTCCTAGTAACTCATCGTGATATCACAAATATGTGAAATGTTCTCACACAAAGAGCGCGCCAACGTATTGTTTACAGTTGGGAGGAGGGAGAAAGGAGTAAACTAGAATGGTAAAAGAGAAGTGTATCTCCCATGATGTCATTCCTGTCAACTTTTACTTATGCTGCTTAGATGCCTGCCTTGCTTCTAAGTAGTCCTTTGGACCTGTATATGGAACTGATCTGATTTCTGAATAAAATCAATTTGACTAAGTACTTGTGTCTTACTGCAAATGGGCCAGAGATCTGTCTGCTGTATCCTGTCATCTATAGTCTGACATTTTGACAGGAATCTCTTTTTCCTCTGTACCTGCAACCCTGGGATAATGGCTACCGTCTTCACGTCATCAGAGCCAGACCTGGGGGCATCAGCACCAGAGGATCCTCTAACCAACTGGGGCCAGGTGCAACCCTGGAAGGGACTTCTAGGGAGCTAGTACCTGCGACCCACAGTCATTTGGACTTTTTAATGGACCATAATATTTCTGCCATGAGGGGACTCAACGCAAAGGAAACCCTCCCAATGTATCATGAACTGGGAGCAATCCCCAAAATCAGGTCTACCTACTGTCAATGGAATTTGCCAACTACGTGTGAGTGGAACCCTCGCAGATCCATAACGGCCGAGGAAGGGATTCAACGCCATGGAACACTATATTTTTGTTGTTCCCTTGAACTAGAAACTTATGATGGAGAGCCGACGGCAAGTATGGCCGCCACTTCAGCAAACTACACGGGATGGAGCTTGAGGTCACTGCGAATGGAAGGGGCTGAAGGGTCCCACTTCCTACGAAAGACATCAGAGGGATTACAAATATTGGGGGATCCTGGATTACCCCTTGGAAATGCTGTAGAGTGCAGTGGATTTATGATTGACCCACTAAATTGGTGGGAAACGGGAGCTGTGGCTGGGCCAAGCAACCAGGAATAGGGCCAGACACTGCAACTGCCTGCACTACAGGAGGCAACAACACAATCGGTGTTGGGAGATTTACAAATACAGGGGGGGGGCATGGATTACCCCCTGGTAACACCGTGGAATATAATGGGAGTGCTATTAACCCAAGAACAGATCCTTTGGATACCTGTGAGGTGGGGACTGTGGTTGAGCCAGCACACCAGGATTGGGGCCAGATGCCGCAGCTACCGAAACTGCAGGATAAAGCAACACAATCGGTGTTGCTGGATGTACAAAGGCAAGGGGACCGTGGATTAACCCCTGATAACAGATACGCTTTGGTGGATTACTCCATTGAGGATGAGACGGGATCCCTGGAATCAAGTAACTTAGAGGGAGCGGCCAGGCCAGGAAACTCTATTGGGGGCCAGACACTGCAAATCGAGAGACATGGGATGCATCCAACGTGAGAGGAACTAGCTCATGCCGTGAGGAGACAAGAGGAATGGGAACGGCACCTCCTCAACAAACGAGAAAATTCGAGTGTGCCAGAGGCACTGGCAAGGTTGATAACTGGAACTAGCAAGGAGTTAGAGAGACCCCACTATCCCACCACGGAGCGGGGAAATCTCGCAAATGGGACAAGGACCTATACTGCTGGAAAGGAGAAGAGTGGATTTAATGACTCCTGAACAGTTTGTAGATGACCAAATAGTTCCTATTACCACCCAGGTTCTGGTAATACCAACAGGAATGGAGGGAAGGAGTATTCTTCCACATTCCCACTTAGTGATGGCAACATACATACCGCCCCAGGGAGTAGGAGTGGTTCCATATGGGAGAGCACAATCATTGTCCGTTTCCCTCATTTTGGCCAGTGCAGGGGTGCTAACTACCACAACAGGGATGAGAGTGCCAACGAACTCACAGGTCAGCCTCTGCTAACAGTACCCATAAGCTCCACTTTACCACCCCAGGAGGGAGTGAGGATTCAATAGGGGGGAACCCAAGCAAGAGGGGTCCCACAGCCTTTGACCATACCTCCAATCATGAGAGGCGCAGAGGCGTTCAGTACCACAACAGGGATGAGAGTGTCAAGGAGCCTACCCGTTCAAGCTCAAGCAACCACAGGGGCATCAGTGGCTGCCAGTGGGATGTGCCCCAACCAGGCCAACCACAAATAACCCCCATAATTGACCCAATGGGATCAGGGATCCAAATATGACACACCCAGGCGGGGAGTCCTCAAATGAATATCTCTCAAGGGTTACAAATGGGACATATGCAAGGGGGCCCACCAGTGAATATCCCTCAGGGAGCCCAGGGAATCCAAGCACAAGTTTTGCAACCACAGTATCGAGGGATTCCGCAAGCTGCGCCAATGGACTTTAGAGCAAATGGAGCCTACCAAATGCTGTATGTGGCACAGGGACATTTGCAACCACCCCCATTTGGGGCAGCCCCAATCCAACAGGCAGTGGGATCCCAGGGAGCAGGAGCTCTCGCACCAGGATTGCTGCAAGGGTGGTTCAAATTGGAAGCCACATTTGATGGGAACCTCAGAAACCTGGGATTCTTCCTAGTACAAGCCATGGAGTTCTTCCATGATTGGGGACATTTATTTCCTTTGGAGCAAAGTCGGGTGAGTCAGCTGGGATCTCAAATGGTAGGAGCGGCAGCCGAGTGTTATGTAACCCTGTACAATATGGGAGCACCTGAGCTACATGACTTAAATGCTTTTGCTAATGCACTCAAAGCTCAATTTGATGATCATTTAGAAGGGGAAAGGGCCAGAACAAAGCTCAGAACCATCAAACAGGGGTCCAGAGCCGTCAGAGAATATGCTGCCGAATTTAGGCAACTAGACACCAAAGTACCGGGCTACCATGAGGAAGTAAAAATTGAACTTTTCCATAATTGATTAAATGCAGACTTGCTGGATAGAGCATTAATGCAGGATGACCCACAAACCCTACTAGGCTGGATCCAATTGGCATGTGAGGTCGAGAATAGAACTCAAGTAGTAAAACTTGTTAGAATGCAGCCGCATGCTGGGGCGAGGAGGTCGGCCACTGCAGACAGAGGACATGCTGCACTGGGTCAAAAACCTCCTATCTCCACAACTGGGAGAGAAGCACGATGGAGGCAAGGACTGTGCCTAAACTGTGGGGGCAGAGGACATTTTGCCACACAATGCCCCTTTAGGCCGGTGCAGCCAAAGCATACCCAAACCCACGGGTTCCCCAAAACCGCCAAGCCAGAAATTGGGTCCTAAACAGGGGAAACCAGAGACTGGTTTGGATGCCGAGGAGAACCCTGAAGTTACTGAAACGGCCACACCAAAGGAAGCCGAGGAAAGTCTTGCCCCACCGGCGGGAAATGAAGCAGACCTGCCGTAAAAGGGTCCCGATGGCAGGTCTCTAAAGAACCCACAACCCCAACGGTGAGAGAAAGAGAGGGCATACTGTTTATGCCTATGACGTTACTAAATCCGTAGAAGGGGACTCATATGCGGGTGCAAGCTTTAAAACAGCATAAAACAGCACCTACTCCTACGGGCATGGGAGACCATTAGGAAAATCGGACATATATAGTAAGTATTGTAGCCAAATACCCCTTGGTACTGGGAAGTCGTTGGCTATGGGACCATGACCCATAAAGCAAATAGTCCACTGGGATGGTGGTCTTTAAAGGTGATCGTTGTGCAAAACATGGGCCGTCGTCACACGGGCTTTTATTTAGCACTAAAATGGCGCTATTTCCTGGCAAACACCCACCTTATTCCAACACTGTAGCAATTTTCTCTCTTCTGCTTTGTGCTTGATAGTCGCACTATTTTGTGCCTCAGTGTGAATGCCTCACATCGATGTATTTCGCCTCGCAACGTCCTATGCCCTCCCTTCAATCCCAGAATCCATTTCTTCCTGCGACTCCCCTTTTTTTTATTTTATTATGTCCTTTTAACGCCATAACGTCATAACAAAATGCAAACTTTCTCCTGAAGTAAAAATGACTCAATCGCCATGGCAGAGTCTTCAGCGATGGGGATCATGTCAGACAGGGAGTTTTCTGCGGGCAAAGGGCTATTTATATAATTTCAAAGTTGGAAAAACAAAAGGGTCATAATGTTTTGCTCTAATGGAATGTTTATATGCTGTTATTTCGTTATAGCGGAATTAAATGCCAGAATATTTTAAAAAAAAGGGGGGAGGAGCGGTGACAAAACATAGCCAAGCCGCAAAAATGCAAAGCAGCCCGAAACCTGATCTCTCAGAGTGGGGAGAGAGAGTAAAAGTGGAAACTGCAAAGGAGGGGGGAAATGTGCCCGAAGCCAAACTGAAACAGGCGGGGGGTGGCCACTGGTACAAGGAAAGTAAGCTTTATATCCCAGTCAGCTTAATAAAGGAAACCTTGCACCAATGTCATGATGCAAAAACTGCTGGAGATTTTGGATATCTCAAAACATTACACTTAGCACAAAGACAATTTTGGTGGCCAGCGATGAGAAAGGATATATCTCAATACATATCCTCCTGCCCAGTGTGTATAATGGGAAAATCAAGGAAGGGGAAACTCCCTGGACTGTTACAACCATTGGAAACTCCCCCTAGACCATGGGTTGTGGTTTCAATGGACTTTATTACTGATCTTCCCCCCTCAAAAGGACACACAGTCATTTTAGTAGTGGTGGATCTCTTTTCAAAACAGGCTCATTTCATTCTGTGTACTATAATACCTACAGCTAAGAAACTAGCCAGCCTATTCTTCAACCATATAGTAAAGCTGCACTCGTTTCCTAATAGGGTAATATCCGACCGAGGTCCACAGTTCATTGCCACCTGGTGATGCTCGTCTAGCTGGGGTCTGGACATGTGGTTGTGGGACATGGAGGGGCCCGCTCAGCATGGGTTTGCAGCTCTTGGGAGCGTTGGTGGTGAGTCATTTTGTGGCTCTTGTAGCATATTGGCACTGGGCACCAATCCGTTTGAGGGGAAACAGGGCCCTTAGGCTCAGTTTCCTCATAAAGGGTCTGGGGAGTGAGGAATGGCCAGTGCATGCCCAGTTGGAGGCTGTCAGTTCACATCACTCCCAGGTGGCAGGGGATGTTTCACCCACGTGACACCCCCTGACTGTCATCCCATTGTTCCTCCCCTCAGCAGGGGTCTGAGGGGGCATCAGCTTGGCAGGCGGGTCAGCCGATGCATGGATCCATGCCCTATGCGTGCCTATGCTCCATGAGCTGTAATCTCAATAAAGTTGTGGCCTTTTTTACCTCCAGCACTGTGTCCATGTGTTTTTGTCACTGTGCCCCCTCCCCGCTCTCCTCCCCCACTTAGCACTCACCTGTAAAAGTCCTGTAGGTTAATGGCCTGAGGGCCATTCTGACCAGGGCCACCCTGGACCTGAACAAAGCAAGGCTCACCTCATGCAAGGTGGGCAGGCAAGAGCCATCATCAGTTGGCAATTCCTGCATTATGTCAAGTGGACCCAGGAGCTGGTGGCTCCCATACTGCACTAGGCGAGTGGAAGCCTCCACCATAAGCTAGTGGTATCTACTCCATGCAAGGCAGGCATGAGCTGGGGGCACTGCCATTGTGAGCTAGCAGTCTCTGCCCCTTGCAATGTGGGTGGGAGTGGGCACTGCTGCAAGCTGGCAGCCATTGCCTTGAATGAAGCAGGCATGAGTGGCCAGAAGTCAGCAGTCCTTGCTTTTAGCCAGCTCTGCCTCTCTCCCCCCTCTGTTTATTTGTTTGTGTTATTTATAGTCCACCTTTCTCACTGCGACTCAAAGCAGATTACATAGTATAATATGAATTATGGCTGGAACATTCAATAAATAATGCATTAGGGTTGGATAGCATAAAATTAGAAAACAAGCAAGAATTTGCTACAAAGATAAAACAATGCTGAAGAAGCATAAGCAATTTAACATTGCCCCTTAAACAAAGCAGAGATTATTTAGTAGAAGCATACTTACATTAACAGACAGCACACAGTAGTATAGTCTACAATCCTGACCCCCCTCTCCCTTTGCCCAGCATCTTTCTGAAATATTTCTATGTAAAACATTTACCTATGTAAAAAGCCCTCCTGAATAATTCAGTTTTGCATAGTTTGTGTAAAGCCAGGAGAGAGGGAGCTTTCCTGATCTCATCAGGTATGCCATTCCACATACTGGGGTCACAACAGAGAACGCATGTATATGGGCAGTTGTTGATTTTGTCCACCTGCAGGATGGTAGCAGGAGAAGGCCCTGGTCAGATGAGTGAAGTTGTCATGATGGAACATAGAGAGAGGCAGTCCTGTAGATATGAGGAACTGAAGCCATGAAGGGCTTCCTATGTGATAGCCAATACACTGAATTGAGTGCAGTAACTGATGGATAGCCTGTGTACTGACTGAAAAATAAGAATATGTATGCTCTGCCTAGCTCTGGACAATAACTGAGCTGCAGTGTTCTGCATCAGCTGGAGTTTCCAAGCTGACTTTGAGGAGAGATCTATGTAGTGCGTGTTACAGTAGTCTAGTCTTGATATTATCATGGCATGGATCCTGGAGGCCAGATAAGCCATGTCAAGATAGGAGGTCATCTTCCAAGCTAGACGAAGTTTGTGGAAGACTTTGTTTTTGCAGCATTAACTTCCTTCTCTAGCAGGTGTGCTGGATTCAGCTGGAACCTTCCCAGTAATTTTGGCCAACCCTAACTACCCCAGTCAATGATGCTAGCCTGCAGGCAAAATGTAGCTCCTTTACCAATGTATGTCCTGTTATAGTGAACCTTATCATATTATGGGCTACCTGGAGTCTACAAGGGCACTGGGAAAAATAGTCCACCTAATACTTATCTTTCAGAACAATGAACAAGAAAATGTCTGAAGTTTGAAAGCCAAAAATAAGCTCCAGGATCCACTGCAATGTCACAGGGAATTCTGGGACACAATTCTAGGTGTATGTGTTTCTCCAGTATTATTCAGAATTCTCATGGCTTTTACCTTAATTCCAGCATTTCCAATACTACATAGAAATGAAGAACGTCTTGTTAACTCCATTGTTTCTTTGCTATCAAGTTGCAGCTGATTTAAAGCAACCCTGTAGTTTTTTCCAGACAAGAGATGTGCACAGGTTGTTTGCCATTGCCTGCCCCTACGTAGCAACCCTGGCTTTCTGTAGCTGTCTCCCATCCAAATACTGACCAGGGCCAACCCTGTTTAGCTTCCGAGATCTGACAAGATCAGGCTACCTGGACCATCTGTAGAGAGACCTACAGTGTAATCCTAAACAGAATTACTCCAGTTTAAAACCATTAAAATCAATGGTCTTAGACTGGAGTAACTCTGCATAGGATTGTACTGCTAATATGGACCCAAGCCCAATATACTTGGTTATACCTCTTGGGGGAGTCCCCAAGTTTCCCATTTTTGTTTTAAAGTTATTGCTCATACACCTCCTTGCAGCATATGTACACTACAAACTTAAATCAGGCTTATTCCAGTTTACCCGTAATGAACAATCCCAGAAGTTGTAGTTTGTTGCGTGTCTTTTATACAGATCCCTGTGTCCCCCTCTCTAGAATTCAAGTTTAACTGAAAGGGGGAATTATTATTAAACCACTTTAAGGCTGCCGTTTTAAGCATGCTTACTTAGCAGTAACATAGTGGGACTTCCTTCAGAATAATACATATCTAACTTAAATTCTGAGATGCTTAGGAGGAAAGCAGGCATAGAAATGCTTGAGAGAGAAAATAAATACAGGATCAGTGTTCAGAAGGCAGAATTCAAAATCTGTACTTTCTTTGCCTTTTTATTCTTCCTTGTCTTTAATTTATGATCTATCCACCCTACTCCTTGTACACCCAATTAAGAGGGAAACATGATTAATAGACACACTTTCCACTCTCCAATACATGATTCTTGCTTCTCCTGAGTACTTCCTTATCAGAATTCAATTATCTTTCTCTTTTCACATACATATACAATACATAAGCAAATTCACCATTCCCTTTCTCTGCAGGAATGGGAGCCCTGCAAATGGAGGGTTCCTGATCGATTGAAGAAAGCTGTATATATGTACATCTGTATATTATACTAGCAATGCTCAACCACCCAACAGTTGAGTTCATGTCCTGTGAAGAGACTAGACATGGGCATGAACCACAAAAAAAATGAACCATGCAGTTCGTGGTTCATGGCATTTTCACAAACCAGGAACCACGAACCCCCACGAACTGGGGCAAGTTCACAAACCAGTTCGCGGTTCATGGGGTTTAAATGGCCATTTCTGGACACTTAGCAGCAGCAGGGAAAGAGACATTTGATAGTTTAAAGGGCCCTTTCCTGCCGCTTGCAAGCGGCAGGGCCCTTTAAATGGCCCAAAGCCCACAAACAACAGTCCAAAGCCCACAAACCCTTTAAATGGCCCAAAGTTTATAAATGGCCGCGGCAGCCATTTGAGGGGTGGGAAGGGTGTTTTCAGACTCCTCTGCTGTCCTGTGGACCCGCACAGCAGTGAAGGAGGCCAAAAACGCCCTTCCTGCCCCTCGCTGGAGGAGGGGGAGGAGGCTGCCATTTAAACTGCCCCTTTCCCTGCCACTTTGCAGCAGCACGGAAAGGGGCATTGCCCTTTAAAATGAACTAAACAAACCAGTAGACCACTTCGTGGAAGTTTGTGGAAACGAGCTTCCACGAACCACTGGTTCGCGAATCACAAACCAGGCTGTTTCGTGGGGTTTTTTGGTTCGTATTCAGGTTCGTGCCCATCTCTAGAAGGGACCTGTTTGTTGATCCATTCATCATTGTTCAGCAGTTAAAAAATTAGATCAGTCACGTCATTTATAAACCAGTAATAAAAAAAATAGTGTATTCTAATAAATCCTTTTGTGTTTTTCTAAGTAGTCCTTTGTGGTGCTAATGGATGCCGGTCAGTTTAAATTGGTTTATAACAGAGTTTTCAATTGGCAAGGGTGTCAGACAAGGATACATATCATCTCCATACTTGTTCAACCTCTATGCAGGGTATATCATAAGGAAAGCTGGATTAGATCTAGAAGAAGGTGTAGTGATAATTTGTGAAAGGAACATTAAGAATTTGAGATATGCAGATGACACCACATTACTGGCAGAAAACAGTAAAGACTTGAAATAACTACTGATGAAGGTTAAAAGAGAAAACACCAAAGCAGGATTACAGCTGAACATCAAGAAGACAAAAGTAATGACCACTGAGGAATTACACAATTTTAAAGCTGACAATGAGGAAATTGAAATTGTTCAAGGTTTTCTATTCCCTAGCTCAATCATCAACCAAAAGGGAGACTGCAATGAAGAAATCAAAAGAAGATTGAGACTGTGAGGGAGCTAGAGAAGATCCTTAAAGATAAAGATGTCTCTCTGGGAACCATGAACAAGATAATCCAAATTATGGTATTCCCCATTACTATGTATGGATGTGAAAGTTGGACAGTGAAGAAAGCTGACAGGAAGAAAAATAATTCAATTGAAATGTAGTGCAGCTGTTCAGCACAAAACAAACAGGCAGAATGACTTGGTCATGTACAACCAACACCTTCAAACACAGGATGTTTGCCTTTCAAACAGATTTTGGGGTAAATTTGCAGCATCCCTTGGATAGACCTTCTAATTAACCTTCCAATTAACACACATAGGTTAGGGGTGGCGCTCGCCTCCATGATCCCCCACCCCCTTCTCTCTGTGGATGTCTGTGCATCTAGAATGTGTGAAAAAGGCTCATATAATCACAAACCCTGAAAAAGGAAGGCTCCTGATCAATGTAGAGCCCCTGCATATACTGTTGTGCAGTATGTGTGAAGTTTTCCTTGAAATGGCAGGGGGATTCAAGTGTGGAATACTTAATAAGTTGTTCCAGTTTTAGAAGGGGTAAAATATATTGTTCAAAGAAGGTGTAAAAGCAGAAAGATTCACCTATAAGAAGAGATGTACATTAGTAATGCATCAATGGACAACAGGTAGGTTGAAAACTGCTGCACAGATCTCATTCTGAGGGGAGGAAAGGGTGACTTTTTGGTACTGTGAGAACAACCATATGAGTGTCAGAATCAGAATAGCAAGGATATTTTACGATGGGTTAAGAACATTAGGTGTACAGCACTGGCAAGTATTACCAGACTCTAAACCAGTCTCTTATCTTTATGGGGCACTAAATTAATGCAAAACGGTTTTCATAAAGAGATTTTGTTTAAAATGCAAAGCAAATGCTTGCCAATAATCTGTTTTTCTCTGCAGCTGCATCTGAACTTCATAAAGCTGGCCTGAAGGTTACCACATACCAGATCCAGAGGCAGAGAGTCTGCAGGTGATCCTCCATCTTCTCAGAGCACAGCCTGTGGGACTCTACAGGGTGAAACCTCTTTGGAATGTTTTCACCCTCCCTGGTTTGTGATTGATAAGAAGCAGTTTGCGGCTCCTTGTATGAGTGATGTGTGCTCTGAATTAATAGGAAAGTTCTACAGTTCTTCAGCTGGCCCTTAGAAGAGGCTCAAAACAATAGAGAGCCTTTAAGATGCCCCCGGGAGTCCATCTTACAAGCAACTTTTATCCTGCTGATGCAAAACTTCATAGCATGGGAGTAGAAGCCTGGGCACAGCATGCATTGCTTGCAAGAGAAGGGTTTAATTATTCTCATTCCTAATTTTCATTTCTGCTTTGTTGGAAATTCATGTTTTTACTGCTGTTACCACATTGAGGAGAGCAAAAGATCTTTGCTTAGTAGTACTTTAATTTTTTTCCTGTTATTTGCTTATGTGTCTGGGGAGGTGGAAGTTTGTGGAATGTGTAAGATTGAAATGCACTCTGAAAAACTGATAATAGGTAAAGAATTGTTGGCCAAAAAAAGGTGAATTCGTTTGCTCATCTCACAATAGCATTTGAACCAAGAAACCATTTTTTTCCCACTAATAATGTACATTTCTTATTAATCCATGCTTATGTGAATCAATAGCCTCATTTTATAGAGCCAATTAGCATTGTTAAGAGAAATTCTCTTAATATCTCTTTACCTAATTTCTCCCTGAAATCCAACAATGCATTTCTTTTTCAGAATTTGGAGTCAGCATCAAATCAGTTCCTTTTCAAACAAAAGAGAACTCTGACAAGGCAGGAGAGGAGGTTCTGCAATATTTCAGAATTTCACTCTGCAGCTATTCAGAGGCAGGCAATGTCTTCCCATATCTTCTTATTTTCTGCTAGAGCACAATCCTGTGGTTTGTGACATTTTTAAAAAAAAACCTGCAAGGACCTCAATTTACATAGAGATGGATGTGTGGTAAGTACTGTGTAGGGTTGCCAGGTGCCTGCTGGTGATGGGCAAACTCTCAGTGGTTTGCAGCTCTGCCAGCCAATGGCTTGCAATCGGCAGGAGAAGCCAGACCACCTGACAATTGCTCACCACTGGCAGGCAACCCAGGTAAAGGTGTGTGTGCACACTCCTGCCCCCCATGTGTGATGATGTCACTTCCAGAAGGAATGTACACTTCATGCTAGGGCTGATTCTTTAAGAATCATCTCACATGATGATGTCACTTCCAGAAGTGACGTTATCATGTGCAGGGCTGGGAGCACATGCGTGAGGATGTTGCCTCCTACAGGTCACGAGGATGATCTGGCAACCTTAATGGTATGATAGAAATCTACAAAGAGAAATCAACAGGGAATTAAAGAGAAATTCCTCTTTTAAAAATGAAAAAAAAGAATAAGAATCAATGACTGGATCTAAAAAAGTGAATTTCATAAAAAGAAATTCCGCTCCCCCATCACACTAGAACCAATGCACTCGATTTGCTTTGTCTACCTTTAATAGCCGCAGGGAACTCATGAAATGTTGCAATGCAATTGCAGCAGCATTCTATAAATAATGAAGAAAAAAGGGCAGGAACTCAACTCAAAATAGTGAGCAAAATGAGAGGGTCAAGCTAACTATACCAAAATATTATAAAATAACAAATATTTATTATAGTGTATATACAAGGACAACAACATAACCAGATTATAATATTTCATATACAATGAAATTACCCAATGATCAATAATAAGTACATAAAGGTTTATAATATCTCATACAATTGATGGACTATTCAATAACAAATAGACCATACACGTTTCAGCCCCTAAAGGCCTTCCTCAGTGGACAATGTAATATTATACAAAAAGGAAGCCCCTGAGAGATTTCGCCAGGACTTCAACAACTTTCACCCCACTATCAACCTGAGCCTGGACCACTCTATACAACACTTACACTTCCTGGATACCACTGTACAACTACATAATGGACAGATAAAGACCACCTTATATTGGAAACCCACCGACCGATACTCATATTTACATGCCTCCAGCTACCACCCAAAACCTACCACTAGATCAATTGTCTATAGTCAAGCCTTACATTACAATCATATCTGCTGCAATGCTCTTGATCGAGACTCTCACTTAAGAGATTTACAACAAGCATTTGGGGGGCTACAGCACCCACTAAATGAAGTGAGGAAACAAACTGATAGGGCCAGACTAGTACCCAGAAACAGCCTGCTCCAGGACAAACCAAAAAGAACCAACAACAGAACACCACTGGTTGTCACCTATAGTTCCCAGCTCAAACCTATCCAATGTATCATCAGTGATCTACAGACCATCCTGGAAAATTATGCCTCTCTCTCACAAACCCTGGGTGAAAGACCTCTCCTTGCCTACAGACAGCTCCCCAACCTTAAACGACTTCTCACTAGAGATGGGCATGAACAGCAATACGAACTTTAAAAAGCCATGAACAGCCCAATCAGCTGTTCGCAAACAAGCTGTTCATGAGGCCCCGTTCTAAATGAACAGGTGGTTGTTGCAAGCCTCGTTCGTTGCTGTTTGTTGCTGTTCGTCAAGCCAGAGTCTGGCACCTGCAATCAACATTTCCTGCTGCCTGCTCAGGTAGAGTTTCTGGGAGTGGTGCGGTAGGGATCTTGATGGCTGGAGGAGAGCTTGCTGGCCCCCACGAACAATGAACATATTCGTGAACAGGTCATGTTTGTCAATGTTTGTTGTTCGTTGTTCGTGGATGGCAATGAACAACGAACACCATGTTTGTTTTTTTCTGTTCATGCCCATGTCTACTTCTCACTAACAACCATGAACCAGCTAACAAAGTCACCAACACAGGGACCAGACCCTGCAACAGACCCAGATGCCAACTCTGCCCACATATCTACCCAGAAAATACAATTGCAGGGCCCAATGGTGTCAACTACACAATTTCTGGCTCTTACAGCTGCTCATCCTCCAATGTGATATATGCCCTTATGTGCCAGCAATGCCCCTCTGCTCTGTACATAGGACAAACCAGCCAACCTCTGTGCAAATGAATAAATGGACACAAATCTGACATCAAAAATGGCAATATCCAGAAACCTGTAGGAGAACAGTTCAATCTACCAGGACACTCCATCAAGGACTTAAAGGTCACCATATTTCAACAGAAACATTTCAAAAGCAGAATCCAATGGGAAGCTGATGAATTGGAATTCATATGTAAATTTGATTCAGTCAGACTTGGATTGAATAGAGACTCTGGGTGGTTATCTCATTATCAGAAGTAACTGCCTTTCAGGCATTCCATCCAGATTCAGCTATGGAGGGCAGGGGTCACACCCAGCCTGAATTGTGCACTCCACCTCTTTCATGACTTTTGCAACTGATTTGCATCTATTCTCTCCTCCCCTCACCACCTAAATATCTTTGACCAGTTTTTTTCATATCTTTCATTTATCTGACAAAGAGAGCTGTGGTTCTTGAAAGCTTATGCTACTATAAAGTTGGTTAGGCTTAAAGGAGCAACTGGACCCTTTACTATTTTGCAACTACAGACTAACATGGCTAACTCCTCTGGATCTATATCTGAACTTAGCAGAGTACACTGTGTCAGGTGTTCTGCTCTAGTCTCAGACTGAGGGAAGAAGGATAAATAGTGCCTAACCTTTCTTTCTTTACAAGCAGCCAGCTGAACTTTGAAGGAATCTCCATGTCCTAAGCCTATGCTGCTTCCTATCTCACAATGTTTTCCGCTTTGCTCTTGTAGTCTCTAATTTCCTGTTTCCTCCCTAGCTCCTTTGATACCACCATCTTCCACAAGACCAGGAAACTTGTTAGTGCTGCCTTGCACTGGGGCTGAAGTTCGTGTCAGGTCCAGAGTCACTTCTGCATGCAGTTCAACTAATAAATAGCCACATTTTACCTGTGTAGAAGTCTCCATGATGCGGCTTTAGTTTATGACCAACTCATCTAATTCAAACACCTGTTTTCAGATCATGGTGAGTAGTGTTCAGTGCTAGCAATCTGGGTTTATGCTTGGTTTCTAGCAATGAGATGTTACAGCATATATTTAAATCTGCCAGTTCTGCATGTGCTCTCTATCTCTATCTCTCTTGCTACAGCTTTAATTCATGTTGGCTTCATGATGATTACCATAGATTCCTTGTTCCTCATCTCTCTGTCTCTCATCTATCTCTATACCCAAAATAGTTGCAGAATTCTTTATTGGGCAATGGCTGAACCAGGGGCTGGGTGGGATGCAATCTTCCAAAGTGCAAAGAAGTCTTTTTGTCAGGCGTAATCTAGTGTCTGGGCACATGTCCAGGCTATCCAACTACACTGTGAATTGCAGGTCCAGCCAAAATGTTAAAACCCAATATTGTATTCGTACACAGCTGGATTACATACTAGTGGTTTGGTGAAATGCCATATAAAATCTTCTAGCTAAAGATGCAGAGATTGTTGTAATCTAAAGCACAATTGCCATGCGAGAAGAGACAGCATGCCGGACAGCCTTGGAAGGAGATTAGTTCAAATTAAAGGTATAAATGAACTCCAAGAGAATGTTCCACAAAATATATATACTTGGCTAAACATCTCATATAAAAGCAGGTCTGAGAATTTCTCTCTCTTTCTTTGACTCTTGGCTCAGTGAAATGTTCTCTCTTTCTCTCTCTTTAAATATAATGTAGTACAATTTTATATCTTTACTGTCGTTTTGGTTGTTTTTCAACAAAAGATAGCAGTCCTAGCCTCTGTTCCATTGGTAGGAGAATGTGCTTCGGTGGCCAAGCCCAGCCAGAACGTGTTGTGAAGGAGCCTCTGAAGTAAGAAGAATGGGGGCTGAATGGGTGAGTGAAGCATACTGTGATTGGATAGTAGCTGTACCCTGGAGGGCAGAGTGAACTGCAGACAGTCAGAAGGCAGAGAGAAAGGGTTGGTTTAGTGATGGCTGTTGTGGATTAGTTCAGTGAGTCTTTGTGGAAGTCTGAGTTTTCTGTTTGGAAGATGAGCACAGCCTAAGTGACAACAGAGGGAAAGTTTAGTGTATGAGGAGTCTGTCAGAGAATCTAGTTCAGAGAGTCTGTCAGGTTCAATGAGACTGTGTGGAAAAGCCGGAGTGAATCTGTGCCTGTGTGGATGAGAGCAGTGTTTATTCAGTGAAGAACGGTGTGGAAAATAAATCTTTGTGACTGAGCCTGTTTATTATTTCTTGCCTAAGTAGCAACTGTGTGGAAAATTAGTCTTTTATGACTGGGTCTGTGAATAAGCATTTAAGGATCTAGATGTAATTTGAAACTACAAAGCTTATGAACCTATTCTGAAACCAATATATCTATCAATACTCTGCAACCATTACAAATTTGTACTTATAAATAAATTCTATTTCTGGTTAAGCAAAATGCCTGTTTCATCTGGAATGTAAAATCTCTCTTCACAGCCACACCCACATGCTGACCATTTTGTCATACTACTATCTGTAACTGAGCTTACCTATAATACCAGTTAAACTAAGGCAAAAACTTTTGATGGCAGCAAAATCTTTTTGGAACATTGAGGAAGTCAGGAAGGCAATAATATATAGGTCACACAAAGGGGGCAAAATTCTTTCAAAAAACTCGTGAAATTTACATGGAATGGAATGGGAATGGGAAAAAGAAATACTTCAAGATGCAATGCATAACTGACATATGGAACTCACTACTACACCATGTTGTGCTGGCCAGTTGATATATGTAGCTAATATAAAAGACTAGTAACAAAGCACGTTGTGGGAAAAAATACAACAGGCTCTAGAAAGGGGAGGGTGGGCAGGAGGACATTGCCTCCTCCTCCTCTGTGCCTGATCCTGGCCGTGAGAAGGCAGGGGTGGACATTGTCACCTGCACTGCTTCTGATCCAAGCCAGGTGAAGGGGGGCGAGCGTTGCCACCTGTTCCGCTACTGATCCCAGCCAGGTGAAGGGGGAGCAGGCATTGCCACCTGATCCTGATCCTGGCAGGGTGAAAGTGGGTGGTCATTGCCACTTGATCCACTCCTGATCCCTGCTGGATGAAGGCAGGGGCAGGCATTGCAACCTGCTCTGCTCCTGATCCCAGCTGGGTGAAGGCATGGGGCAGGCATTACCACCTGCTCCCTGCTGGATGAAGGTGGGGGGCAGGCATTGCCACCTGCTCTGCTCGTGATCCCAGCTGGGTGAAGTCATGGTGCAGGCATTGCCACCTGCTCCCAGCTGGAAGAAGGTGGAGGGCAGGCATTGCCACCTGCTCTGCTCCTGATCTCAGCTGGGTGAAGGTGGCAGGCAGGCATTGCTGCCTGCTTCACTCCTGATCCCAGCTGTGTGAAGGCGGTGGGCAGGCATTGTTGCTTGCTCCACACCCGATCTTGATCTGATCTTGCTCCACACCTGATCTTGGTCCAGGCAAGCATTCCCACCATCTCCGCTCCTGATCTCTGCTGGGTGAAGGCAGGGGGACAGGCATTGCCACCTGCTCTGCTCCTAATCCAAGCTGGGTGAAGTTGTGGGGCAAGGCAAGCATTCCCACCTTCTCTGCTCCTGATCTCTTCTGGGTGAAGGCAGGGGGACAGCCATTGCCACCTGCTATGCTCCTGATCCCAGCTGGAAGAAGGTGGAGGGCAGGCATTGCCACCTGCTCTGCTCCGATCCCAGCTGGGTGAAGTTGTGGGGCAAGGCAAGCATTCCCACCTTCTCCGCTCCTGATCTCTGCTGGAAGAAGGTGGAGGGCAGGCATTGCCACTTGCTACGCTCCTGATCCCAGCTGGGTGAAGGCAGGGGCGGGCATTGCTACCTCCTCTGCTCCTGATCCCAGCTGTGTGAAGGTGGCAGGCAGGCATTGCTGCCTGCTTCACTCCTGATCCCAGCTGTGTGAAGGCGGTGGGCAGGCATTGTTGCTTGCTCCACATCTGATCTTGGTCTGGGCTTCCTACTGTGGGATGGGCTACCTCTTCTGGGCTTCCCTCCATGGCAGTACCCTCTGGAGGTGCACCAGGGTAAGAAGTGAGTTGTCTGGAACACACTTAGCTTTTATATAGTAGGATAAATGCATGGAGAATAGGCCTAACTTCCACAGTGATCAGAGATAGGATTGCCAGCGTTGAGTTTGGAAAGTCTCTGGAGATGTGGGAGTGGAGCCTGGGGAGGGCAGGTATTCAAGAGGGGACAGACCTCAGCAGCATACAATACCACAGACCCTACCTCCTCCAAGTAGAGTTGCCAATCCCCAGATGGGGGCAGGGGATTTCCTGTTCCCAGTCTCCTCCCTCTACCACCACTCAGCTAGTCAGCAGGGGAAAAGGCGTGGGAACGGGCCTCCTGGGTTGTGCTCCTTGTGATGTGCAACAACATCACTGTCAGAAGTGATGTCATTGCGCAGGCCTCAGAAGTGCTCCTGGGCTTCATGCCAGGCCAATTCAGCCCCTTTGGGGTCACAAATCAGTTTGGCATGAAACCTGGGAGGACTCCCAGGGCTTGTGAGATGACATCACTCATGGAATTGATGTCATTGGACCATGCCAGGAGTGTACACAAGAAGAAACTAAAGGTAAGTCCCAGGTCTCTGTCCCCACCGGGAGGTTAGGAGGACCTAGCAACCCTACCCTCAGAGTAGCTATTTTCTCCAGGGAAACTGAGGTATGTGGTGTGGAGATTAATTGTAATTCCAGGAGATCTCCAGGCTCCATCTAGAGGTTGGGGTTAGGCACAGAAAAACAAGGAGTGGCTAAGTCAATTTACTTTGCATAAAAAGTACCACAGGCACTTTCATGACCCCTTTCACTGGAGGATGAAGCTAAATGTGGCTCATGAATCCTTATATAGAAGAAACCCTAGTTAAAGTGGCATCTTGAACTGTGCAGAGCAAACAGTGCAGAGCAAACAATAGCTTGCAGAGCTTCTCCCCCCTTCCTCCTCCTCAAAGCCCCATGCTAAGGGAGCATCCTATAAGCTTGTCCTTTATTTTATCTTCATGGTTGTCAGGGCAGCCCGTTTTTCATACAGAAAATCCCAAGTTATCTATCTCTGAAGGTCTGATTCAGTCCCTCTAGTAAGATGAGGCTGCATTTAATATTTCAAACCCAGGGCTCACAGCACTGAGCAATTCCATCCAGGAAAGGCTGCAGACAAAAATCTGATTGTATATTTTAAAAGCATCTGATACAGTGTTTCTCTGCTGCTGATAGAGTCTCACATACATTCATCATTCAGGAAACATGGGCAGATTTAGTGCTTTGTTGCGATTTGCTGATACTCTGCTTTTTTGGAACATTTGAACCTGCTTCTCTTCATGCTTAATATCTTTTGAGCAGAGCTGGCTCTGGAATTTTTCATGCTCTAAAAGCAGAGTTTGGAGGTCATAGCACAACAGTGAAGAAGACAGAATACTGCTCCTTCCAGCAGCTACTGAATGGAGTCCATGAACTATTCGAGGTTGTGTACTCTAGACAGCTGCTCTGCTCCCTGGGTGGGGGGATCTGGCTCTGCTCTGCAGGGATTTAACAAAATCTGCCACTCAGAAGTACAATCTAATTAGATTTGTTACAGCACAAATAATATAAAAAAATAATACAACTAATAAAGCTATAATTGGTTGTACCCTTCCTTTCCACTTCTCACTTGAATGCACTGACAGTATTTCAAGCTTAACCAATTCTAATTCTTGAATGCTAGGAGATCCAAAAGGCAATGTTTGTTTTTATAAAGTCTTTCCCATGAAAAGGAGAAAATAATCTCCTCTATTTAACCACTGTCCCTAAGGCAGAAATCTATAATGAATAAAATAATCCCCACCCCCACTCCATCAATGAACCTTGATGTTGATAAGCAGAGAAATGAATACAGGGACACCTGTCTGTTACTCAAGTAGAATAGGCTAGGTATCTCTGCCAAGATTAGCTTCCCGGGTGCTAAGATTAGGATTTCCAGTGATGGGAAGTCTAAAAGTGTTCAATATTGCTGCTTTTGCAAAAGAAACAATGGGAGAATTTCTGCCATGAATTCCTGGGGACAGGAACAGGATGATGAGAAAGGGCCGTAGCTCAATAGCAGGACACATGCACTGCAAGCAGAAAGCCCCTGCTTCAGTCTTTGCCATCTCCACTGAAAAGATTCTTAGGCTGAGAAAGACCTCTCTACCAGAGACCCCGGATGGCTGCTACTAGAGTAAATAGCACTAGATTCATTGGCTTGATGTGAAAATTTTGTCTCTTATAAAGCTAGTATAGCATCAGAGTGCCCTCCACTCAAGTCTGGTTTGTACATGGTGGTGGCAGAACACTGAGGTGATAGAATGGACTGTACCACTTCAGATTGCTGGAATGGGATTTCAGCACTGGTATTCCTTTGCACTCAAAGTAAACTTAGGCAGAAAACTAGTTCAGTGGGAATAAAGTTTCTTTGCTTGCTGTGCAGAATTTCTACTTAAAGGGAGTTTTTAACACAGTAGAAAATCCTAGAATCTGTTCCTTTACCTGGTAGAACATCTGCTTGGCATGCAAAAGGTTTCAGGTTCAGTCCCCAGAATCTCCAAGTAAGAGGAACAAGTAGTAGGTGATGTGAAAGACCTCTTCCTGGACCTGGAGAGCTGCTACCAGCCAGAGTAGACAATATGAACTTTGATAGATCAATGGTCTGATTCAGTAGCCCTGTTCACAAGTTATAGTGAACACATGTACAACCTGCATGCACATGTGTACACCTGTTTGTAAGAAACCGTCAACAAGCATTCACTTTACAAATAAAACCGGGGACTGTACCTGGATAAATGAGGGGTTTTAATCACATGTTCCACAGTACCTGTGTTGAATGTAATGTGAGAATTACTCAACATATATGTAAAGAACAATCAATTGTGCACTGTACATGGATTGTACATGTGTTGACTGTGACATGTGAACAGGGCTAGTATAAAGCAGTTTCATGTGTTCAATCAGAAGTGATTCACTCTATTCTCCTACCTCATTCCCCCACATGTAAAAAATAGTCCTCAGATGCAGGCACTTATTCACACAAGCTGTTTAGAAACCCAAGTATGGAAGAATATTGCCATCTTAAGGAGTTTAGTGGTGTGCTACAGTTTCTCCATCTTGTGCTCAGTTTACTGTACAGGGCCTAGACATTCCTTTTTGGCAATATAAAGTGTTTTTTATTTAAAGATTTTGTTTTTCACCCTATTTATCTAATCATAGTGTCATGTGATAACTTTCCAGAGTGACGTCATTCAGACTAGGTACCTGGTATGAAGGTTTTAGGGAACACTTTTCATCTTGGATTCTTGCCAGATATACTGCTTATCAGTTGATCTTGAATACATCATCTCTTTCTAAAGACAGTTAGGGGGGAACAATTGCCAGGTGTAACTATGTATGTAACTTAGCATCTATATAAGTCTCAGAGGACCTCTACACAGCAGAACCTCAGCTCAGGCTGAACTGCAGACCATGCAGCTGGCCAGAACCAGCAGTCTGCCCATTGTCATCTCTAAGGATTCCTAACAGCAGTATAGGGTCATAAGCATTAACTCTGTTCTGTATCTGTTTTCTGGTTTGTACTTATTTATTTATTTCCTGTAAATTACTGAAGGAATGTAATAAATCTGATTTCCTTCTACATTTGGTTGTTTATTGTCTTCAATTCCAAAAGTTTTGGAAAACACCCTCAAATACAGTGAAGTAGCAGGGATGTTATTTAGGAAGGGAAAGGCAATCCCCCCCTCTTTCAGACCACATGACTATTCCTCAGTAATGTTCATACTTCTGACAAACTTTTTAGGTTGTCACAATGAGTGACTACTGAAAACAATAAAATAGTTCTTATTCAAGCTATGCATTCTAAATACCCAAACGATAATGGCTGAAATTTATATTTTGCTTACCGTTTTCAAAGTACTTTGCATATGTTGTCTTGTGATCCTACATCTGTCCTGGAAAGTAGGCCAATACTACTATACCCATATTGCAAATAGCAGAGGATGAGAAAGATGCTTGCCTAAAGCCACCTACTGAGTTTATGGCTAAGATCTGAACCAACATCCTGCCAGACTTCAGCTCATTCACTTAGCCATGATGCTACACCCTAACCTTTGCATAAAAATGTAAAGGTGAATATATGCCTTATGGTGACATTACTGCAGTTATTATAAAGCATTAATGAAACCACAAGCATGTTCCTAAATTGCACTTTTTTTTTTGCAGTTTAGTCCCAAATATATCCCTTGAACTATGCTATGAATCTTGCCACCACCACAGGGTGAGACACTTCCTTATCTCACAAAGCTCCCTTGAGTATCAGTTACAAACCTCTGAATTTGACAGCCCAGAGCACAGCTACTGACTAGTTAACCACAGAAATAGGAGCTTTGTTGCTTTGGCACCCAATAAGGAACATGCAGCCTTCCCCAGGAGCAGCATCCAATGTTTGCCTTAGTGGAGTTTGAATGGGAGTTTTTGAATACTGAAAATTAGAGATGGGCACGATCTGCATTACGATCCAAAAAACCCCACAATAATGGCGATCGCGCGATCGTGACTTAGTGGATCGTGATCGGCCACGGCCAACGATCCAGCGATCGGGAGCAGGGCTGGATCGGGGCTGGATCGTGCTCAGATTGGGAAGCCAGACACTCAGGGGCCAGTAATCTATTCCCGGGCCAACGAAGCCAGGGGAATGCCTGAGCTGTGTTTCCCCTCCTTCTGTTGCCTGGAAACCGGAATGGAAGCTAGCTTTCCTTGATCAGCAGGGCTTCCTTCCAACCATGGAGCAGCAAAGCAGTTACCAGTTGGGAGAAGACAGCCAGGGGAGGGAAGGGGAAGGGGGTGTTCTGTAGCCATGGGCACTCCAATCTCATCCCTGAAAACCCTGATAGGCAGCTCTGACAGCCAAACACAGACGGCCAAACACAAACACAGATGCCGCTGGCATCACCCACCGTTCTTTTCTCGCCAGCGCGCTCCTTTTTGGCTGGCAGGTGGGCACATGGGGGGTGCTGCCAGTGAGCGGCCAGACCCCCTGCCCCCTGAGGTGAGGCGGCTCGTCGCCATCTCCTCGTGCCCACCGCCAACACCCACCTTCCCACATAGCTGGGAATAGCAGCACGCCCTGCTTTGGCCTCCACAATTCACGATCCATGGATCGGGAACGGGAGATGATCGGTGTGGATCGTTTAGTTGGGATTGTCACCAGCACCGATCCATGTTCAGCTGGATCGGCATTTTTTTTTTTATCATGCCCATCTCTACTGAAAATTACGTCGGTTGATAACCATCTTTGAAAAAGACTCGGAAACGGGACCACACCTCCCCCCCACAAATGAAGCGGTCTGCCCATCAGATGGTCTAATCCAACCTGCATGTATTTGGACCTATACTTGAATTTTGACCCTATGAACTTTTTGAGTAAATTCTAAGAAAATTGATGGACTTTAGAAGTATTAATTGTTCATACCATCATTGTTTTGCACTAGCACTTTATGCATTGGTCTGTATATGAAGACTGTGTGTACTAATATGTATTAAATGGCAATTTGAATTATGAAATAACAGTAAGAATAATTTTGTAATTTTAAAAAATCTTTATTTCGTTCGGTTTTCACGACTATTGTAACTTTTTGCTCTCTCTTCTCTCGATTCTCCATTTTTTGCTACATTGGCACCCAATAAGGCACAACACTTCTTGAAGCACTTCTTGCTTCCATCACACTGAAAACAAATACACTAAAAAAAAAACCCCTTGAAAACCATCTATTAAGGAGTACTATAGAAATACAAAATACAAAACACTTGTGGCAATACTTATGGCAAGTCCCATTAATATCAGAGAGCTCATCAGCCTTGCAGAAGAATTCTGCCTGGGAATTTTAGGATCCTTTGATTTAATGGAGTGCAAGCAAAGCTACTGTGTTTTATTCTGTAATACTTGGCAGGGGAGAAGTGGGCAGTGGAGTACTAAGTTACAACGTACATTGAGTTTATTACTCTCTGGTAGAAGACTGGTGGCAGCCTGCACTGATGAGCCTGTGCCACAAACACTTTTTTTTATTTGGAACCAGGTCAAACAGCTAATCTAAATGCCTGCTGGGCCACATAGTATACTATAGCAGCTCCTACAGTCAGAGGGCATGGACATGTCCAGCTGGCTGGCAACTGGTGGGAGTCTGGCAGAGTGGGGACATGAGAGCTGCCATCACTATGATGGCATTACATCACTTCCATGGAAAAACCGGATGTGATGTCACACCACTTTAGAAATCACAAGAAACTCTATAGCAAAATCATAGTTTCTGGCAATTTCTAGAGTGGAGTGATGTCTCTTCTGGGTCTTCCCTGGAAATTACATAATACCATTGCACCAATGGTGATTTTTATTTTTATTTTTCCCCAGGGGATAACGGAGTGGTGGCAAACAGTGGGGGATGCCAGCAGCAATCTCTCACTGGCAAACCTAATCAGACTCATGCTACAGATGTTCTTATGAATTTGAGAGACTTTTAACTGACAGAAAGCATAGCAGATCCTTGATTTAGCCACAAAAGCACTCCAAAGATGCCATATTCATTTAGAGTCGTGTACATTGTTGTCCAGGCCTACAGTCAGAGCTATCCAGCCATAATTAAATGCTCTCAACAGGTGAGATTTAGGCATGTGTCTCAACTGTCTCATTGAGATCAACATGAACTTTAAAGTGCTTCGTTGGGCTGGGTTGTGCACACAATGTGTAAATGAAATCCTTGTAGGTCCCAAAATCAGATTATCCAAATGTTTAAAATGAGATTGTATAATGTAAAATTGCTTTCTTCATAGAACTACTTGCTTATTCCTCTGCTAAAGCTCAAGAAAAAGAATTCTACTTGCACAAGTGCAGTATATATATATATATATATATATATATATATATATATATATATATATATATTTTCCAACTGGAACATGCAATTCCAAACAACACCTAGATCTAGAGTTTAAAATGAATCATCAAGATTTAATTTTCTTTCTTTTTCATCTTTCTTTCTCTGGTCTGGTAGGTGCATTACACATTGTCAGTTATCTGAAATTTTAAACACAGGGATAACAGATGAAAAAGGACATTTGGGAGCTGCAGACTTAACTTATATTTTCCTATAACATTTTACCATCAAAATGTATGTGGTCTTCCTAAAACACATCAGATCTGATTGCATGGGAACCAGGGCTGTTTCCCAAGGGCACAAATGTAGGGTGTATTATAATTTAGGCCAAAATCAAGCCATAGGTGCTTGTTCAAACATATTTCCTCTGTGAGAAAGGACCTTGTGAAAGTCTACTTTTTTTATCCATTTATCTTGGACAGCTGTTCAAACATTTCTTAATCTGTTCATAATAGAACACAGACTATTGTTATTGATAGTCAAATCTCCACACAATCTCTCTTATACGAAGGCCATCCTGAAGACATTTGCAGTAGCTATATATTAGGTTAGGTCTAGTTAACTTTTTCATGTTGATGTAGAACTAGTGAAGAATTATTTTGTGACTAAATGAATGCCACTGGTCTGTCAAGGTCAGTAATGGTTACTCTGACAGGCAGCAGCTATCCAAGGTCTTAGTAGAAGTCTTTCACATCCTTTTTAAATGGAGATGCCAGGGCTTGAACCTGGGAAATCCTGCATATGAACAGATCCTCTACTACTGAACCACGGCCCTTCCTCAAATGAGAATGAACTGTGATCTGGAAGACTGCCAGTTCAACTCTTACCTTGATCATGATCTCACTAGGTGGCCTTAGGCAAATCTCTGTTCTTATAATTTGTGTAGTAGCAATACATGCTTTGCATATAGAAGGCCATAAGTTCAGGGCAAAGAATATCCTCTTGCATCTTCAGTGCAAAGAACTTCATGCTGTATATGAAAGGGAACACCTCTGCATATAACTCTGGAAAGCCATTGCCAGTCAGAGAAGACAAGACAGAGAGCTACATGGACAAATGTTTGGACTCAGTATACGGCAGTTTAAAATGTCCACAGATAGCAGTTGCAAAGTCCAGGCTGTCTAGAAGGGGACTTGGCTGGCATATCACATGCAATCAATGATGAAAGCTGCTCCTGGCCACTGTAGCCATCTAAATCTCCAGCACCAGTGTCTGTTTCAGGAACAATCCAAAGTTGCACACCAGATGTACCAACTGTGACGTGCACATCACTGGTGACAAAGGAGGTGGGGGGGGACTTCTAATCTGCAGAAATCCACTATTGCTTCCATTCTGGATGAATTCACCTTCAGCTTGGTGATCTTGAGCTGTCAAAAATAACTTCATCCCATGCTAGTTCCTTAGAAAAATCGATAGTCTGGAGAAAGTACTTTCTTCAAGATTCAGCGATACATTTATAGCATGTACTAAAATAATCAATTTCCTTTTTAATAGGAACTAAATATCTTTAATCATCAGTACCATATTAACTGTCAGATGGTAGGATTTTTTTGTTTTTAATTACAATAGGAAATTACAAAAAATCGAGGAAATTACTTTAATATTGAAACTTCCTCTTTCAATAAGACTTTGTTAAAATACAGTAATGGCTGACTTCAAAGACAATGTCACATTGAAATCTGATCAACCTCAATCATTGCCAGGGCTAGTATTGCTTGTGGGCTTTTGATCAATTTTATTCATCATTGGTAGGTACCATTTGTAAAACAGTACATAATATAAACTTGAAACTACCAAAAACCCCAAAAAAATTAAAGGAGATGGAGTGGTAGGCCATGGTACAATATGTTGGTGTCTGAGTGTCCCTAAATTCAAAATCAGAATATACACAAATGAAAGGAAAAATAACAGATTAGTGTTTGTTCTTGCTAGAAGGTATGTTTGTATGTGCATAAGCAGAAGTGAACAGACCCAGATGACCAATAGCTGTTGTACTTATAAAATTAGGCCTGGTGACTGGCAACTAAATTGCTATTGAAGAAGCAGCTTTGTACTCCTATCTGGCTTTTAGAAAAATCTCACTGGCTCCTAACTAGACATGGGCACGAACCCAAAAAAATTACAGAACCAGAGGATCGTGGTTCGGTGCAGACCACGATCCCGAATTTCCGAACAGCAACGGACATATCCCGTTCCCAAACCCAGATCGTGGATTGTGGATCATGGATCGTGGGTCATGGAGGCCGCAGCGAAGGGGTGCCCCGCTGTTCCCAGCAATACAGGACCTGACCATATCAAGCACTAATGTGAGCCCTCAGCCGAGGTGCCCACTGAGCTTGGCCCCAGAGCCAGGCAGCAGCCCTGGAACCAGAGGAGATAGATCCCTATCCACTAAAGCCAAGCACAATTGTACTCTCTCAGTCTCTCTCTCTTTCTCTCCAAAGGCTAGCAAGTAGCAAGCAACAGCTCTGTCCCACTCCACTGCTAGCAGAAAGTGAAACCCAGCCTGGGAGACCACGGCTATTTATAAGAATGGGTCCCATTCAGCAACACAGGAGGTCTGTGTTTGGCCATCAGAGCTGCCTATCAGAGTTTGCAGGGATGAGATTGGAGTGCCCATGGCTACAGAACACCCCCTTCCCCCTCCCTCCCCTGGGTGTCTTCTCTCAACTTGTGACTGCTTTGCTGCTCCGTGGTTGGAAGGAAGCCCTGCTGGTCAAGGAAAGCTGGGCTTCCATTCAGGTTTCCAGGGCGACAGAAGGAGGGCAAACAGAGCTCAGGCATTCCCCTGGCCCCGTTGCCAGGGGAATAGATTGCTGGCGCCTGAGTGTCTGGATCCCCGAAGCAAGCCCGAATGCCCCAATCCAGGCCTCTCCCAACCGCTGGATCGTTGGCTGTGGACAATCACGATCTGCCAGGTCACGATAGTGCAATCGCTATTTTCGTGGGTTTTTTACGTTCGTAATGCGGATCGTGCCCATCTCTACTCCTAACAATAAAGACAGGCAGGCAGGTAGATAGCAAATTCTTTCATCTCTACTCCTAACAATAAAGACAGGCAGGCAGGTAGATAGCAAATTCTTTCATCTCTTCTCCTAACAATAAAGACAGGCAGGCAGGTAGATAGCAAATTCTTTCATCACAATGCTGGAAGGGTTGTGGTGAGGAAGGCAATTTCTCCCACTGCAGGTGCACATGCCCATTCCTAGAGAAATTTTGGATGGAAGTTATTTAAAAAGTTATTTAAAAAATTCAAATAATAACAGGTTACTCAATTGTACTGTCACCAGAAATCATTTTTCTCGATCAATGGGAAAAAAACTTGATCCCCATTCCTTCAATATGAAGAGACCTTATAGCGACTCTACTTGCTGCTGCAAAGAGTGCCACTGCAACCTTATGGAAGTCCAAGCATATCCCGACAATTGAAAATTGGCTCACAAAAATTTGGGATCATTTTATCGCTGAAAAATTGGATGATAAGATCTATCAGGCAGAGCATTTTCCACGTAATACAAACTTTATGGAGAAGTGGTTTCCATTTTTTGAGTATATAGAAAGCAACAGTACTCATCCAGGTTTAAAGTTATTTCAGGTTATAGAATATGTTTAAGATATTTGTAAATGTCTATATTTCATCATTTTGCAAACACTTTCACAGCTTTGTCCTTATTGTTAGCTCCCTCTCTAAAATTTTGCAACTCTGAAAGTTTGAACGTTTGAAATTTTTGGAATTCTGTAATGTTGAAATTTGGAATTTTGAAAGGTTGGAATCTTGTACTTTGTACTTTGTTATTTGTTAGTTGTATTTTACATTGCACAATTTCTATTTAATCATTGTATGGAGAACAAGTTTTATCAATAAAAAATTAACTAAAAAAATAGATAGCAAATTCTTATCCATGGATCAGGCTCAAAGCAAAGAATTTTTTTTTCCCCTAGAACATGGGGGGACAGAATGGTTTCCAATTGGCAAAGGTGACAGACAAGGATGCATATTATCTCCCTATCTGTTCAACCTATATGCAAAACATCGGCCATTTCTGCATGTCCTTAAAGGGACAGCCCACTCATTGGACATGGGCAGCCTTCCCACTTCAAATGTCTATGTTTTCAAAATGGTTACAAGCTGTCTGGCTTCCATTTTTTCAGCGCCTTTTCTGGCACCATGGGAAAGTGCAGTTCCAGAAAAGGTGCCAAAAAAATGGACACCAAACAGCTTGCAACCAACTTGAAAATGTAGACATCTGGAGTGAAGTGGAAAAGCCACCCGTGTTCTGTGAGTGGACCGTCCCTTTTAGGACATGGGGAAATGGCCATCATAAAGCATTCTGAATTAGATTTAGATCAAGGTAGAATAAATAAATAGTGGAAGGAACATTAACAATTTGAGATGATACCACATTACTGGCAGAAAACTACTGATAAAGGTTAAAGGAAAAAGTGCCAAAGAAGGATTACAGCTAAAAATCAGGAAGGCAAAAGTAATGAATAATGAGGAATTACACCATTTTAAGGTTGACTGAAGAAATTGAAATGGTTAAAGATTTTCTATTCCTTGGCTAAATCATCAACCAAAAGGGAGGCAACCAATAAATCAGAAGAAGACTGAGACTTGGAAAGGTAGCCATGAAGGAACTAAAGAAGATTCTTAAGGATAAGGAAGTGTCATTGAGGACCAAGATTAAGAGAATTCATTCTGAGGTAAATTCCACATTACTATGTATGGACGTGAGAGTTAGACAATGAAGACAGCTGACAGGAAGAAAGATGATTCATTTGAAATGTGGTGCCACAGGAATGTTTTACAAATACCATGGGAAGCCAAAAAAAAAAAAGTAGATTCTAGATCAAATCAAGCCTGAATTCTCCTTAGATGCTAAAATGGCAGAACGGAGGTAGGTTACATCCCACATTCTGTTAACATCTTCTGAAAAGCTGCCGTCTCTCTAAAAAAAATGTAGATAGTATCACATTAACATGAGAAGGTATCTATGGTCACCTGCCACAGCATGCTTCATTTTAAAAAGATACATTAAGCCTGATACTGTGTAATCTTCCTTGAGTCTCAGTGAGAAAGGCGGACTATAAACAAACAAACAAACAAACAAACAAATAAATGTTGTATTTCTCATGCTGGCAACATTTTACAGAGCAGTGCATCATTTTAGTATAGATATGTTTTGCTACTTCACACAGCAGTAAGGTATTTTTGGCCTTTGTATCTCTTGTATAAAGGATTTTCTTTGACTGCTGAAAATAATACGTAGTCTTTACAGAAGATGGAAGCAAAGCTGTCACAGAGAGGCAGAAGGTACAGCCAGATACCAGAATAAAGGGCTCATTTAGTTTTTCCCCTAACCTAGAGGCCAAGAAGTGCGAGAAGTAGCCAAGCTCTTCTCTCTGAATGACTTACTGATCTCATTTCACTCCTGCAAACAAAGGTGGATGAATTCTAGAAAGTAAAGCTCAGTGTTTGTGTCCTGCCTGAAATCCAGAGTGCTGATTGTTTTGAAAGTTGCCATGACCACAGCACCCAGGAGACACAATTCCCTGGTTCTTTGCCTAAGGATTTAAAAAGCTGATCACTGGATGTGTTGCTTCATAATGCGTTTATGATCAAACTTGACACTTACAGCATTACCAGATTGTTTAATGACATGGCTCATGTCAAGAATTTAATCAAAAAAGAAGCCATATTTTTCTGACTGCTTCTAACCTTCTTTCTTCTCTCCCAGCATCCTGAGAGCACTTTACTTTCTACTCTGTGTAATAAGGATACTGACATTTAACAAAAGTATAGTGCAATGAAGTGACTTGATCAGGGTCAAATAGTGCATCAGTAGCTGAGCTGGGAATTGAATCATGTTCTCTTATCTCCCATTGGGCACTATACCTATTCAACTCCACTACATCATTTGCCAAATTCAATGTAAGTAAGGTGTCACCTCCCTCTTCTTTGATGATACAGATTCATCTGTCTAGACTCTGAGGGACACAGTGTTGCATGAGGGCATAAAACACACATGAATTTGTGATTAAAAGATCCTGGCTATGTGAAGGTATAATATAAATTGCTAGATAGTTCATTTTAATAATTTTTTTATTTTTCAATATCTAACATACAAAACTACAATGACAGTAACTACAAAAGACTACAATAGCACAAGGGAAGGGAAAGAAGGGCGAAGAAAGAGAAAGGGAAGGGGGGGTGGAAAAAAAAGGGGAAGGTAACCTACAAACACTAAACGCTACATTTCAATGCTTTCCCTTCATACTGCCATAGTAAAAAAAATAGCTTAATAAAGTAGTGACGGAGTGGTTGATCATACAAATTACAAATTACAGTTCAAATTAAATCTTTTTCCCTCCCCTGGGCCTCGGACGCAATTCCCTCTGCGCAGCTACCGCCAGAGCGCTCATTGCCTCCCCCCTCCCTTCAGGCTTCGGATCCTCTTCTTTTTGCTTGGTGTCTGGTCCAAATTCTGGATTTTTATCCACAAAATCCCTTAGCTGATCTTCCAAATTAATCTTGTAAGCTTGATCTTTATAGAGCCCCTGGGATGGGCGGTATATAAATTGAATAAATAAATAAAATAAATAAATAACTAAACCCGATTCCTTCCGGGAGTAGCCATTTGTACTTTATGTCACGTTCCCTCAAAAGAGCTGCCAACTTCTTGTACTTAAATCTTCGCTTCCGAACTAAAAATGGAACGTCCTTCAATATCTTGACTTTATTTCCCAGAAAGTCCAATTCCGCATTGTATGAATTATATAGGATACTGTCCCGGACCCTCTTAGATGAAAACTCGATAACAATCTCGCGAGGCAGCTGCCGCTTCATTGCATATTTTGAAGATGCCCGACGGACTCCCAAAATGGCGCTTTTCACTTCTTCTTTAGTTGCCCTCGCGGGTGTCGCTAAAAGTTCCGAGGCGAGATCCCACAAATCCTCATTTTCCTCCTCTTTAACATTCTGGAGACGCAAAATGGTTTGTGTTCGCTCCACTTGCAGTCCGATCAGCTGGTTTTCCACCAACTTTAATTCCCTGTTCGTTGCTCTCGTAAGTGACGCACTTTCCCGGGCAGACTTCTCTGCCCCCCCCCCCCGCTGCTTCTTTAATGGCTTTCACATCGCTTTCAATTAAGCCCACCCTTTGATCTGTTTCATTCAGCTTGTCAACAAAGGGTTTTATGGCTTCCATAACCGCTCTTTTAACCAGTTCCTCAAGCGTCTCGCTCCTCTGCAAGGCCGCCGTAACTGACTTGCCAAGAGAAGGACTCTGCTTTCTTGCTGTCATTTTAGGGGGGGGGGGGGAAACCGCCAATCTTCCGAGACTCTATGGGGGGGGGAGAAATCCGAGTCTTCTAACCTTCAGACCCCCCCCCCCACTCCTCACATACGCTTGTAGTAACAGAAGGGATTCGCTTACTTGCAGGCTTTCGCCTAATCCTGTTCCTTGCCGTTTTCCATAGCCCGGCAGCACACTAGGTGCCGCGCTCGTCTGCCGGCCTCCATAGGGACAAACGGGCAATTTATCCCCTGCCTCGATCTGTCAGAGGGCTCTTCCCGCCGCGCCCCGGACTCAGACTCCCTGCCTGAGAGTCTGGGGGCTAACCTTTGCAGATCAGCCGCCCGGCCAGGCGGCTCGGCCGTTTCTTCTCGGACCTGCCGAGAGGAGCGTCCGACATGGCTGCGAAAACGAAAACGAATCCTAAATTGCTAGATAGTTCAAATTCTGAGGTGCAGTAGCAAGACTTCCAATGAAATCCTATGCAGAGTTATTCCAGTCTAAGAGGGTTGAAATCAATTGTCTTAAATTGAGGTAACTCTGAATAGGAATGCACTGTTATTGGTTCACATGTGTTTATTTATACCCCACTTTCTTCCCAATGGGGACCCAAGGCAGCATACAACATCATTCTCCCCTCCATTTTATCCTCACAGTGGCAATCCTATGAGGTAGGTTAGACTGAGAGATAGTGACTGGTCTAAGATCACCATACCAGAGTGCTTCCATGGCATAGCAAGGATGAGATCCTGGGTTTCTAGATTTAAATCATTTGACTAGTATTTGACTATTATTAACCGGCACTGGATAACTGAATTGGCTACAATGAAAAGTTTTGCATTTGAGTTGACTCTGCTTGACTTGAGGTTTTCTTTGTGGTGGCAAAACTACATCCACGCACACAAAGTCCTTGCACTTATTGACATTTCACTAATCAAATGATAAACCTGCATGTGTAAAACAGAACTGGGGGTCCCATTGCTTGATATTCAGTGCCATACTAAAAATATAATGTGTGTGTGGGGGGGGGATGGTTTCATATGTATGTACCCACAGAGTGTTTTCACATCTGAAGCAGACTCAGGTTGCTGTAACATATATCAGAAGCCAGGGTAGCTGCTTACATTTGCTGTGCAATCCAATGCAGAGTTACTCCAGTCTAAGTCCATTGAAATCAATGGGCTTAGGCTGACGTAACTCTGTATAGGATTGCACGGTTAGTTTCCCAAGAACGTCACTATGCTGACAGCAAAATTCAGAATATGAGGATATATATGCAGGTGGCAACCCATGAGGGGGCCTTCTTAGTTATGGCACCCAAACTTTGGAACTCTCTTCTGCAAGAGATCCGCCTGTCTCCTTCTATTACTGTCTTCTGCCGGTAGGTGAAGACTTTTTTGTTTCAGTTGGTGTTCCTTCAGTGATCCCACCACCCTCCCCAATGTTTTAACTGTTGTTTTTATATTTTGTATTTATTTTAAGCTTTGGTTTTAAACTGTTTTAATAATGTATTTGTCTGTTGGTTTAAGTGACTTTTAAGATGATATTTTAATTTGTATTTTTAAAAAAATGTTAGCCACCTTGGTGGCCCTATGACAGCAAAAAGGTGGAACAAATATCTTGTTAATAAATAAAATAAACATATACTGCCCATTTAAGTAGATGGGCAGCCCAGCCCTAAGACTCTGATTCTAACGAATTACTGATGCTGACATAGCACTGCTAGTTAACATCCTCGACCCACCTCCACAACGTGCAGAGACTACAATTACAGCGGAATCCATGGCAACCCCACCAATCATAGAGCAGCATGCTGACCATGCCCCCATCACAGATAGAGAGAAAGCCTACTAGCACACACTGATGTGGCCATGCCTCTGATGTCAGGGTACCATCACTTATATGCAGAAGGAGGGAGGGAACAAATGGAGTACAACACTTTCCACTAGAAAAAAGCAACATAAAGTGAATGGGAGGAAGCCTGGAGGGAACTCTGTCTCCTCCTGCATTTGTAAAGCATACGCACAAAGAAAGACCCATTCATTGATTTATTTACAAGATTTATATGCCCACCTTTCTGCCTTCATCAGGGCCACCTAGGTGGCTGACACTCCATGGAAACCCCAGCCATAGTACTGATATACGTCTGAAGTTCGTACAGCAGGGGCAACCCTACTAACATAGGCAAGATCTCTCCTACACAAAGGTTAAGATCTTGGGGTGGCCAGGGCTCAGGACTAGACATAGGCACAAATGGGGAAAAAATTCTGAACACCCTGTTAATTGTTCTTTGACATCCATGAACAACAAACAATGAACAGAACAGAACATGTCCCCTTAACAAACATGTTCAGTGTTAGTGTTCGTGGGCCTTTAAAGATCCCTTTAAACTATCAGCTGGCAGGTGGCAGGGGGGGATTCCTGCTTCTCTCTGCTTTCAGAGGGATGAGGAGAGACTCCCCTGGTCCTTCTGACAGTGGGCAGAACTGGCACCACCACCGGGCCAATTCTGCCCACTGTCAGAGGGACAAGGAGAGACTCCTCTGGTCCCTCTGACAGCGAGCAGAGCCGGCACCAGCACAGGGCCGCTTCTCCCCACTGTCAGAGAGGTGCAGAGAATCTCCTGGTACCTCTGACAGTGGGCAGAGCTGGCACCACCACTGGGCTGCTTCTGCCCACTGTCAGAGAGACGAGGAGAATCTCCTCGTCCCTCTGACAGCGGGCAGAGCCGGTGCTGCCACGGGGCCACTTCTGCCCACTGTCAGAGGGAGGAGGAGAGACTCCCATGGTCCCTCTGACAGCAGGCAGAGCCAGTGCCACCACTGGGTTGCTTCAGCCCATGGTCAGAGGGACCAGGAGAATCTCCTCGTCCCTCTGACAGTGGGCAGAGCCATTGCCACCGCGGGGCCGCTTCTGCCCACTGTCAGAGGGATAAGGAGAGACTCCCCCAGTCCCTCTGACGGCAGGCAGAACCAGTGCCTCTGCAGGGCCACTTCTGCCCACTGTCAGAGGGACATGGAGAATCTCCTTGTCCCTCTGACAATGGGCAGAGCTGGTGCTGCCACGGGGCCACTTCTGCCCACTGTCAGGGAGACGAGGAGAAACTCCTCATCCCTCTGACAGTAGGCAGAGTCAGCGCCACTGTGGAGCTGCTTCTGCCCACTGTCAGAGAGACGAGGAGAATCTCCTGGTACCTCACAGCGGGCAGAGCCGGTGCCGTCACAGAGCTGCTTCTGCCCGCTGTCAGACGGACGAGGACTGACTCCCTTGGTCCCTCTGACAGTGGGCAGAGCTGGTGCCGCCACAGGGCCGCTTCTGCCCACTGTCAGAGAGACATCCCTGGTCCCTTTGACAGCGAGCAGAGCTGGCACCAGTGCAGGGCTGCTTCTGACGGCTGACAGAGAGGTGAGGAGAATCTCCTCATCCCTTTGGCAGTGGGCAGAGCCAGTGCCACTGCAGGGTCACTTCTGCCTGCTGTTAGAGGGATGAGGAGAATCTCCCCATACCTCTGACAGTGGGGAGAGCCCGTGCCACCACGGGGCCGCTTGTGCCCACTGTCAGAAATACGAAGAGAATCTCTTTGTCCCTCTGACAGCAGGCACAGCCGATGCCACCATAGGGCCACTTCTGCCCACTGTCAGAGGGGCAAGCAGAATCTCCTTGTCCCTCTGACAGCAGACAGAGCTGGTGCTGGCATGGGGCCACTTCTGCCCACTATCAGAGGGACAAGGAGAGACTCCCCTGATCCCTCTGACAGCAAGCAAAGCCGGTGCCGCCGCAGGGCCACTTCTGCCTACTATCAGAGAGACAAGGAGAATCTCCTTGTCCATCTGACAGCAGGCAGAGCTGGTGCTGGCATGTGGCCACTTCTGCCCACCATCAGAGGGACAAGGAGAGACTCCCATGGTCCCTCTGGCAGCAAGCAAAGCCGATGCCGCCACAGGGCAACTTCTGCCCACTGTCAGAGAGACGAGGAGAATCTCCTGCTCCCTCTGACAGTGGGCACAGCCAGTGCTGCCATAGGGCCACTTCTGCCCACTGTCAGCGGGATGAAGAAAGCCTTCTCTGGTCCCTCTGACAGAGGGTAGAGCTAGTGCTCTTGTGGGGCCACTTCTGCCCGCTGTCAGAGGGGCAAGCAGAATCTCCTTGTCCCTCTGACAGCGGGCAGAGCCGGTGCTGCCACGGGGCCACTTCTGCCTGCTGTCAGAGGGACAAGGAGAGACTCCCATGGTCCCTCTGACAGCAGACAGAGCCGGTGCTGCCGTGGGGCCACTTCTGCTGGCCATCCGAGGGACAAGGAGAGACTCCCCTGATCCCTCTGACAGCAAGCAAAGCTGGTACCGCCACAGGGCCACTTCTGCCTACTGTGAGAGAGACAAGGAGAATCTCCTGGTACCTCTGACAGTGGGCAGAGCTGTTGCCACCACAGGGCTGCTTCTGTCCACTGTCAGGGGGACAAGGAGAGACTCCTCTGGTCCCTTGACAGTGGGCAGAGCCGGTGCCACCACGGGTCTGCTTCTGCCTGCTGTCAGAGAGACAAGGAGAATCTCCTGGTACCTCTGACAACGTGCAGAGCCGGTGCCGCTGCAGGGCTGCTTCTGGCCACTGTCAGATGGACAAGGACTGACTCCCCTGGTCCCTCTGACAGGGGGCAGAGCTGGTGCCGCCACAGGTCCACTTCTGCCCGCTGTCAGAGGGACAAGGAGAGACATCCCTGGTCCCTTTGACAGCGGGCAGAACTGGCACCGCCACCAGTCTGATTCTGCCCACTGTCAGAGGGACGAGGAGAGACTCCTCTGGTCCCTCTCACAGCAAGCAGAGCTGGCACCGGCATGGGGCTGCTTCTGCCGGCTGTCAGACAGGTGAGGATAATCTCCTCATCCCTCTGGCAGTGGGCAGAGCTGGCACCACGAGGTTGCTTCTCCCCACTGTCAAGAGATGAGGAGAATCTCCTCATCCCTCTGACAGCATGCAGAGCCGGGGCCACTGCGGGGCTGCTTCTGCCCGCTGTCAGAGAGACTAGGAGAATCTCTTCGTCCCTCTGGCATTGAGCAGAGCCGGTGTTGCCACGGGGCCACTTCTGCTTGCTGTCAGAGGGGTGAGGAGAGACTCCCCTGGTACCTCTGACAGCAGGCAGAGCCGGTGCCACTGCGGGGCCACTTCTGCCTGCTGTTAGAGGGATGAGGAGAATCTCTTCATCCCTCTGACAGTGGGCACAGCCAGTGCTGCCACGGGGCTGCTTCTGCCCACTGTCAGCAGGATGAAGAGAGACTCCTCTGGTCCCTCTGACAGAGGGCAGAGCCAGTGCCGCTGCAGGTCCACTTCTGCCCGCTGTCAGAGGGGCAAGCAGAATCTCCTTGTCCCTCTGACAGCAGGCAGAGCTGGTGCTGCCATGGGGCCACTTCTGCCCACTGTCAGAGGGACAAGGAGAAACTCCCATGGTCCCTCTGGCAGCAGGCAGAGCCGGTGCTGCCGCAAGGCCACTTCTGCCTGCTGTCAAGGGGAAGAGGAGAGACTCCTCTGGCCCCTCTGACAGTGGGCAGAGCCTGTGCCGCCCTGGGTCTGCTTCTGCCCGCTGTCAGAGAGACAAGGAGAATCTCCTCAACTCTCTGATAGTGGGCAGATCCGGCGCTGTAGGGCTGCTCCTTTCCAGTGCCAGTGGGACGGAGAGATTCTCTCCATCCCTCTCGCACTGGGAGAGCCATAGCCTCTCCCTTTGCTGTCATTTTCTCTTCACAGTGGCAAAAACTGTACTGCCTGTTGGAAGCTATTTTGAGGGGTTACAAAACTGAACTTCCCAATGTCCAATACCCGCCAAATTTGCAGGGGATATAGTCTTCACTGTCCTCTGAAGACCCCCCCCCCCCCAAGTTTCAGAGAGATTTCAGCCCGGGAAAGGTATGATCCATGCCCCACCCCCTTGCTGTCTATTTCTCTTCTGATGGGCAAAAACTGGACTGTCTGCTGGAAGCTGAAGGGTTAAAGCCAGAAGGAAAGCCAGGAGTTCAAACAGAGTTCAGTCCTTGCCATTGCCAGGGGAATTGATTGAAGGCGCCTGAGTGTCTGGCTTCCCGAACAGTGGCTGAACGCAAATGAGGCTTACGAACGGCCCATTCGCGAACAGACGAATGGGCTCTTCGTGGGGTTTTTTTTGTTCATATTGCTGTTTGTGCCCACGTCTACTCAGGACTGCCAGTCTTTTTCCAGACAAGGAGACAGCAAACTATGGGACAGCCACAAAGGAATGTATATTCATAAAAGGCATTCCTTACAACTCCCCAAATAGTTCACTGGGGAAAGACACCCATATTTCACTTTGGATTCAAGTAGGAGGGATGCTAGAAAGAAGGCAGAGCCCAACGTTTAGCCAGCAAAAAGCAGACCAGCAACGAAATAGAAAAAAAGAGGCAAAACTAGACCTCACAAGTCAACTCACATACGCCGCAGCCATCCTTTATACCTAGCTGGACACATAGGGGCCACACATAGCATAGGGCATTTTCTGATCCCCCCCTTAGGGTTGCCAGGTCCCTTTACCCTCCCAGCAGGAGCAGGGGACCCAGTACTCACCTTCTCTTTGCTCTTTATGTGCTCCTCACATGCACATACCCCTGCGTGATGACATCACTTCCAGGAAGCGACACCATTGCACCAGGCACATGTTTGCATAAAACATAGTCACTGGGATGGACTGCTCATGCTAATTTGGTTTCCCTTCATTTTGGTCAGCAGCCCTCTATGCATTGTCTGCTTGCCGAACTCAGGCGGCTCATTACTCCCAAATGGCTCCCATTCACCTTAGCAAGCAGCAACATTTGTGTTCTCTCAGTCCCCCTCGCCCAGCCATGTTTTAAAACTGCATATGTGTACATTTGTAACAAATTGTACATACAAAATTTGGAACTTAAAAAAAATAACTGGAGAGGTCAGACGCCATTGATTCCTACCAGGATATCGGTGGTGGAAAGTGCCAACAAGCTGCAGTCAACTTATGGAGACACTGTAGGATTTTCAAGGCAAGAGACATGAACTATAAAAGCCAGGGAGACATAGGAACATTTGGGATGAATCCTTAAACTGAAGGAGAGGGAAGAGATATTACAAGCAATAACCAGTCATTTTGCATTGTATAACATTGTGTTTCACAACTGTTTCTTCAGCTGACAATTCCAGTACTAAACAGATCTACAATTTGTAATTTCAAAATATACACTTTCCTGCAAAAATAACAGTTCCCTGAAGATGTATATAAGTCCTAGAATCTGGTTTTTCCTCCTCGCCCCCAGTATTAAGTATCATATTTTTTCACTGAGTCGTACATGCAATTATCATGACTGCAAATCAAGTCTGTTGCATGTGCAATGACCCTAATTAGGATGCAAAAGTGAACCAATTTGCATATGCAGCTGCCTGCACAAATTAGCCCATAATAACATAGCAAGTAGCCTCTTTAAGTATCAGCTTTAGTTTGATGCATATTGAACTACTTTATTGTATAACACCATTCAGTTCTCTATCAATCTGTCCTTGGGGGAAAATAAGAGCAAAGAATTCTAACTCATAAGTCACACAAAACATATGTTGATGTATAAAAATGTTTAATTATAATCAGTACTTTGGGTATCAAGGGCACTTTCCCCAGATCCTAAGATTATTCATACATGGGCAGTCACACTGCACACAAAGGTGCTTTTCTCTCCTGCTTATCTGCTAGGATTGTTACAAGGAGTAGCATTTCTTTTTCTGACATTTTCTTTTTTAGATATAGCATTAGCAACTGATCTCTCTTACTCTCTTTTCATCTGTCAAAAGAGGAATTCTCTTTGATTTCTCATTAATTTATTTTGGAGTTTTTTAACCATGTGATATTGTAGTTCCTGTTTATACCACATGATGATGCTCTATGTACCCTTTTGTAACTTCAGCCCTTTCAGCCTTACCTACCACACATGGTTGTTGTGAAGATAAAAAATGGAACCAGTGCGGTACAGTGTTAGGATGGTAAACTGAATTGACACCCACTTCTGCTATGGAAGGGTTACTTTGGGTCAGTCACATACTCTCAGCCTAATCTACCTCACAGAGTTGTTGTGAGGATAAAATGGAGGAGAGGAGACTAATACACACTTCTGGGGGAGAAGACAACACTGAGATGGAGGCTGGAAAATACCCATCCTTTATAGACCCGGGGGAAGGGAGAGGCTTAAGAACTTCCCTAACTTATCAAATATGGTATCGTATAGTGGTTAGAATACATTTCTTTGAGATCTAATCATATCTTCATCTTCATGAAAGAAGAATTGATTTGAAACTGACTCAAAGTCCTAAAAAGAGGAATAGAAACAGATTACTGGATTTAGGGGTGAAATTTGGCAGAGAGGAATAAGAGAATTCCAATTAGCAACCCTATACCTGCGAAAGTTGGCTACAAGGAAAGCATTTCTTTTCCTGGTAACCACTCAGCCTGTTTCCAAATGATTTTAAGAGACACTCAAGAAATTTCAAGATAGCTTCTAGGTGACAACAATATACTATTGCCTTCATATGATCATCTGATAATGCAGTTCCAGCTGCTATTCTGTCTATCCATACTACCGTCTACATCCTGGAACTAAAGGCATGGAGGGGAGGCAGAAGTAGAATCTGCCTGCTGTACACGGCATGTCCACATAATTAGAAGGCTCTGTGTACAGTTTCAACTTGTTTTTTGTAGGCTCAAGTATCCTTAGTGGACAAGAAGCCCAGGCCACTTTAATTCCTGGGCGTGTGGCCACGAACATTTTAGCAGGACCCACGTAGGATAGTATTCCTTTAGGGATATTCTTCCAGGGACTACCAGTGCAATCCCAAGCAGTGCAATCCTTCAAGGCCCATAGACTTCAATGGATTTAGAAAGGTGTAACTCTGTTTAGGATTGCACTATACTTGCCATAGCAAGAATGTAGAATCAGTTTTAAGATGTGCTTTGAATGCTTTATAACAGTGATATAATCATCTACAAGAAAAAATAACACTTCCAAACAGGACATCTTGTGATTACAGATTCAAATATATATTGCCATTAAAATGTTTTGTATGCAGGTTAGGAGCCTGAGAAACAGCACATTTTAAAAACCCTACAGTAAATTAGAACAATGCTTACTGTAGCCCAGGATTCTATCTTATCCAGCAGCTGTCAACATGTAATTTAGCACTAAATTTGATGTGCAAGAAGTAGCCTCGGAAAAGGGACGGACTTGTGTGGGATTTTGCATAACAGTTTGCCCTTGTTGGGATGACAGTATTTTGGATGGCTTTGCTAATCCAGCAGTTACAAGAGAACATTTAAGGGGAGAAGTTGCATCCTTCCTGTGACTGAAAATTCCCCAACTTCTGTCCTCACTAGAGGTGGGCATAGGCTGGGAAAAAACCACGGGCCATCGGGCAGTGGTCTGTTGTGTTTCAAGGACCACAGGACATGAATTTTCATGGACCTGCCCCAGTTCGCAGACCAGTTCATCGGTCCATGGTCCATCACTTTCAGTGGCCTGTCAGCTGAAGCCAGCCCCAATGGGGAACACTTGTTTCTGTGCTGTTGCAAGTGAGGGGCACAGAAATGGGCACTTTAAACCCTGTGCCTTCCTTCACCTGGCAGGCAGGGAAGTCCCCACGGGTCAGCTGGAGCAAGCTGAGGGGGTTTAAAAGTTAACCCTAAAACAAGCCACGCAGAAAGGGGTGCTTTGCAACTTCCTTGGCTTGCTCCAGCTGACCCGCAGGAAAGTGCTTCTTTCCACATGGCTTTCAAGCTGCAGGGAAAGGGGTGCTTTGTAACTCTCCTCAGCTTACTCCAGCTGATCTGCAGGAGAGTACCTGAGGGACAGCTGGAGCAAGCCAAAGGGGTTTAAATGTTAAACTGCCCCTTTTCTCACAGCTTGCAAACTGCGCGGAACGGGGCGCTTAGCTACCTGGTGCGACTTGCTTCAGCTGGCTGGCTGGAGAGGAAGCCCCCCCCCACCAACTGAAACCAGCCCCACAGGGAGCACCTGGTTCCATGCTGATTGCAAGCGAGGGGCATGGAAACGGGCCACTTTAAACCCTGCTCCTTAGTTCAGCTGGCAGGCAGGGAAGTTTTAAGGAAGTCACAGACCAACTGATTGGTCCCAGAAATCATCGGGTCTGTGGAAAATATGTGTCTGGTGACCCTCCAGTTCACAAACACCGAACCAGGCCAGTCCATGTCAAATTTTGGTCCATTTTCTGGTCCGTACCTTCCTTTAGATTCATGGTGTTTTTAAGATTTCCATCAATTTGTTTCAGGAGCTGCATATCTTGTTCAAGTAAGCTGTTCAAGCTTCAAACTAGTATAATAATACATTTTAAAAAGCCCTTCATAATTGCTCCACAGTTCAGTTTTCTTGCAAAGGAGAACTGCAGTGCAGTCTCTCTTTTAATCTACTTACTCAGCTTTTTCAAAGTACATCTTAGTTGCTTCTCATTTTCCCTTCCCTCACTGTTTCCTCTATCTCTTCCCTGAAAACCTCTACAGCCTCTCCCCTTTCTCCTCTTTTCTGGCCTCTATCTTTTCTTCCCTCCCACAGCCTTTCCCTGTCTCTTTTCTTTAGCTTTCCCTCCTTCCCTACCACTGGCAGTTTCTGCCCGGGAAAACTACAGTCCAGTTATGCTGTGCTGGTCACCAGGCTGGGCCAAGTTGCACAATAGGGAACCTGAAAGAATGAGAGGCACCTCATTTTCCCAATATCAGCTTGCCCTTACTATTTCCTTTTTCTGTTCACTTGGCAAAGAACCCCTCACCCTCTTCTGTTTCCTTCTGTCCTTCCCACTCCCCCAACCTTCTATCAGCCTCCCCCCCCCCATCTTCAGCTATATTTATTGCTTTTTAACTTCATTTATTCCCTTCCTTTCTCCACAATGGGGACAGGAGGCAGTTTACATCATTACCTTATTCTTCATTTTATCATCAGAATAACCTTGTGACCAGGGAAAGATTAGGATTGAAAAACACTGGAAAAGACTTCCCTCCCAGGATGGAAGGAGAGAGGAAGAGGAAATCTTCCTGCCCCTGCCCCATCTTCCCAAAGATGGGAAGGAAGGAGGGAGGGAGGAAAATTCAGCATGCCTAACCAATTAGCTGGGTGTTTCTTTCCTCCCCTCACACACGATGCTCAGGTGGACAGGGTTTCACTTCTTGTGCCTTGGGTGGGCTGGGTGAACTTCTCTGGTTATAGATGGGTGTCATCTCCTGTGGAGCTCAGGTGGACCAGGCCGGGTGCCACCTGGCCTCCCTTACCTCACTGAGCTGGGCACGGCCACCTATCTTGCTTCACACAGGGCTTGGGTGAGCCAGGCACTGCCTCCCCCTCTTTGTCTCATACAGGGCTTCAGTGGACAAGAAAGAACACTTTCCCCTTCCCCTGCTTTTTACTGACAGAAACCACACATGGAATTCTGGCAACACATTGTGGTTACCTTGCAATGTCCATTGTGGGCATCCATTTCTCCAAGCTACAGGTGCTCCTTTTATCATTTTGGAGTTTTTTTAATGGATTTATTTTTGTTTTTAAGATTTCAGATTTTTTTGTAAACTAGGACATTTTTTGTACATCTTTGTACATTTTTGTACAAAGATTTTTCTTGTCCATTCACAATGCCAGCCGCTGGATTTAAGTATATTCATATTTGGCCAGATTGAGTGTTAGAAGTATTGATAAGGAAATGAAGCCAATGGCCTGGCAAACAACTTCTAAAATTAGGTAAGGAAACAAGAAGATTGGCAATCAGTATCTAATTCTCTCTCTCTCTCTCTCTCTCTCTCTCTCTCTCTCTCTCACACACACACACACACACACACACACACACACACACAAAGAGCCATGATGATATACCCAAGAAACTATTGTCATATAAAAGCAGGCTTATCAATTTTTCCCAAACTTTATTTTGCATAGAGTGCCTGGATAGAATAACATTTGCATTGCGATTTGCAATTCTTGTTAGCATTGCATTTTGCCACTTTATAGTATTTTATGAATTACTTTTACTTTGTTCTAAATTAACATAGTACTGTTTCACCAAACATTCCTATCCTACATGAATTTTGAGCTGGTTCATGTGCTCATAAATTGGGGGGGGGGATGTCTGCATGACACTGCATGTTGACAGTAACAATTGAATAGGAAGCATGCACTCCTATCTGTACACACAATATCCCTAATTTCCCCAATCCTTCCACCTCCAAAATATATTATTTTTAGGGTTTCCATGTTTCCTTCCCCTCCCAGTGGGAGGGGGACCTGGCACTTACTTTTTTGGTTTTCTCGTGCATTTGCAAAGTGTGTATGCACACCCGGGAGGGCTCAATTATGTTGCTTTCATCATTTAAGGAAGTGACATCATTGCGCCCAGTAGGAGCATGTTCATTGCATGTGCTGACTAGAGATTGGCATGAACAGAAAAAAAACGTACATGATGTTCGTTGTTCATTGCCATCCATGAACAGGGACTCATGAAAAACCATGAACATGGCCCTGTTCACAAACATGTTCGTGGTTAGCTGTTTGTGGGGGCCTGCAGGCTTTCCTCCAGCCGGAGCCAGTTTGGTGTAGTGGTTAAGAGCACGGGACTCTAATCTGGAAAGCCGGGTTTGATTCCCCACTCCTCCACAAAGCCAGCTGGGTGACCTTGGGTGAGTCACAGTTCTCTGGAGCTCTCTCAGCCCCACCCACCTCACAGGGTGATTGTTGTGGGGTAATAATAACACTTTGTAAACCACTCTGAGTGGGCATTAAGTTGTCCTGAAGGGCGGTATATAAATCGAATGTTATTATTATTTATTATTATCATCCAAGTCCAGATTCCTACTGCACCACTCCCAGAAACCTGACCGGAGCAGGCAGCAGGAAAGGTACCAATAATAAATAATAGCTTGGCCCCAGAGCCTAGCAGCAGCCCTGGAACCTGAAGGGGTAGATCCCTACTGCACCACTCCCAGAAACCTTACCTGAGCAGGCAGCAGGAAAGGTACAAATAATAAATAATAGCTTGGCCCAGAGCCTGGCAGCAGCCCTGGAACTTGAAGAGGTAGATCCCTATCCCACCACACACAAAGAAAATTCAAGCTCCAATGCACTCGCACTATCAAAATGCCAACAGCAACTCTCTTCCTCTCCACTGTCTGCAAACTAAGCCAGAGCTGGGAGCCCCCCTCCCACTTGCTCTTTGCTCCCTTGTAACAAATTTGGAGCTCCACACTTGGGCCACTTCCACACTGCTTACCTTCCCTCAGAACAACCCAGTACATCGCGCAAAAAATGCAGAAGATCGCGTTTTCTCCCACGAGATTTGCACAATGTTTTGTGTGTTTTTTGCATGATGTTTTGAGTCGTTCCTTTCACCCCCGGCATCTAAGGGAGAACATCCCCTTTGGGCAGCTGCTCAGGATTAAACGGAATTCGTCCTGTGCAGTGGATTTTGACAGAGATGGCAGATCCCTCTGTAGGCAGTTTTTGAGGAGGAATTACCCAGAGAAAGTGGTGGAGCATGCTTGGCAGAGAGCAAGAGTGAGAGAGAGAAGATCCCTGTTTGAATCAGAAAGAAAAACACAGGAAGATAGGATAGTCTGGGCTTTGGACTTCACTCCCAGGGCTAACCAGATAAGGAAGATCATCTCTCACCATTGGAATATTATAGAGAGCATCAAAGGCTGTGAATTGAAACCAAGGGTAGGCTTCCGTAAAACTAAGAATCTTAAGGATGTATTAGTTAGGGCTGATGTTTGCAGTGAGACCAACTTATGCCGCCTCCCTAAGGGGAATTTCAAATGCGGGCACTGCCAGATTTGTGATCTGTTTGTGGAGGGTAAAGAGATCTTCATCAGGGGATTTAAGCATAGTTTTGGCCATTTTGCCAATTGCCAGAGTAAAGGAGTGGTTTATGCTCTGGAATGCCCCTGCAACTTGTTTTACATCGGCTGCACGCTCAGACCCGTCAAGGTCAGGATACTGGAGCACATGGCACGTATTCGGAATAATGTCATAGAAGCACCACTGACTCAGCACTTTAAGGAGCAAAAGCACCAAGCTAATAGCCTTAAGATTGTAATTTTAGAAGTGGCTGCCAAGGGTGAACGAGAGGGAATACAATCGTGGCTTCTCCAACGGGAGGCTTACTGGATATTCAAATTTGACTGTGTGAAACCAAAGGGCTTGAATAATGAGCTGTTACTGAACTGTTACCTGTAAGTTGCACATCATAGTTGACTTGTATTTTGTAAGCCTGTACCTTTAAGTTGTGAGTCTCCAATCAAGGAGTAGAGATAAAAAGGTCTAATGAGGGGACTATGCACGCGTTAAAGAACAGGCAGCAGCCAGACTCCAGGTTGACTAATCAGCAATCTTTATTGTGAATAAGAATAATGGATGGGATATGTGAGTATGGAAATGAATTGGGAACAGTGAGAATTGGGTTAGGTTGATATATTGAGGAGAGTGATTGATATAATCTTTTTCACGATAGAAATCACGCTCCTGATGAAGTGGGCACGAAATCTGTGATTTGCAGCCGGCCCCAGATTGAGCGTGGAGGAAAAAGGTCTTAGCATCTTATATATCCCTGTTGGAAGAATATGGAATAAAGGACAGCAAGAATATCGTCATTAGGAGGGGTTTACCTCTGTAGTCTGTGCATACTTCTGGACACTTTCTGTCTATGCTGCTATTACTACTACTGTAGAGTTTATCTGAATGTTTATAACTACTACTGTAGAGTTTATCTGAATGTTTATGTTTCTGTATATGAATGTAATTTGAATGAATTTGATACTTTTCATGTTAAAAGTTTGCACTGTATATTGCACTGGCACTTTAAGAACTTTCAAAGTTTATATACTGATTGGTGTTTTGTTTGGTTTCCGTGGGGGTTTCCCCTCTGTGCTGCTCAAATTCCACCTTATAAGCTTGTACTGAATGGATCTCTAATAAAGTTACTTCAGCTGGAACACCTGTCTGTTAACTGTGGATAACTTGGGGATCTAACTGCCAGGGACTGGCAGATGGCCTGCTGTTTGGTTGACTGTGAATGAGGAGGGGCACAGGATGAACCGGCCCCACCTTGCTTCACTGCGATGGCAGTTTCATTGCCTGCACTCTTCCAAGCAAGACTTTCACCCTGGTTCAGCTCTGAATTGGACCAAAAGAATACCCCTCTGCAGACAATCCATTCCATTCATACAAACTGGGAACCTGCAAGTTGCGCATACTGGGAGTGCAATACAGGTTGTTGCTGCCTTGTGTAAACTGAGTAGGGTTGCTAGGTCTCCTTGGCAACTGGTGTGGGCAGGCACTACTTACTTGTTTTCAATCTTTGCACATGTGCCCTCCCAGCCAGCAGCAATGACATCACTTCTGGAAGTAACGTCATCGCATTGGCCACAGGAGTGCTCCCATACTTTGTGGAAATCAGCCTGGTGGGGTTGAAATCAGCCCTGCACAAAGTATGGGAGCATTCCTGTGGTCAGCACAATGATGCTGGCCACAAAAGTGATATCATCACATCAGCTGGAAGCAAGTATGTTGCTCATTTGCCCAGGTTGCCTGCCAGCAGCTGGTAATCACCAAGTGGCTTGCCACCTCTGCTGATTGTCAGCAATCACAGGCAGAACAGCAAACTGCCACAAGTTTGCCCGCCACCAGCAGGCAACTGGTAAGCCTAAAATTGGGCAATGTATGGGTTTTCCATACAGGTACAGCTTCCGTTCATATGAACCAAAACTGCAGATGGTTTCTGTGCATATCACAATCCTGATATGCATGGTTGTCAAGGTCCTGGTTCATGTGATTGGAACAGAAGGGAATGTTTGCACAGGACTAATGTCATTCCAGTTGCTTCATCAATAGGGAGTTGCTCCATCTTCCCCCATGAATTACCCTCCCTGTTCCTGAGAACCATTTTTTATCCTTTCACAAACAGGAGCAAATAATCTTCAAAGGGAGAATGCAGCTTCCTGTGCCCCTCCCATTTCAGCTCAACACTTGAATTAATACTCACACTCATATACCAACTTCTGACATTTTTCCTCATCGAAAACTATTTGTTTCCCTCACCCCTGCTTTAATTTGTATTAGTAGTGGCAAGCCAGCAGGCAGCCCCCTGAAATGATTTGCTTATTGGTTCTGCTACCCATATGGGACCCTGGCAGAAATCAGATTAAGCTTGTTTGCATGTTAAATGTTCAGGAAAAATGACTTGCTCTAATAAGGTGAAAACAAGGAAATGTGCTTACCATAGCAAGCAACCTTTCAGCTGGGCAGAAATAAAAAAAATGAATCCCCCCGCCATACAAGAAGACTTTCTCCAGTCCCAGTGCTTTCCCCCAGCCTAACCCACCAGCTAGCAACTACAACAACAAAACAGAAAGGTTTTTTTTTTAAAACCCAGCAAAATGCCAGGGTTTTAAATTAAATTTAAAACAGTTTAATTGCCTAATTGCTCAGCTATTTTGTGCAGTTTATTAACAGAAGCAATACTCCGGCAGTCATGCCAGCATAGCAGAAAATTGGCATTTGAGCCAGCGGGAATTAAAGAGGCAGAGTGCGGAACTAAAACAAAAAGAATGCCTTGAACCTAGTGGAACAGACATTTGAGGCTTTTGTTTCATTTTTATCTCTTTCCCTAATCTGCCGCAGAAAGATCAAGGCTACGGTTGTGCTTTTTAAAAATGTGTGAGTGACAGCCGCTCATCCCTTCCTACCCGCTCTTGCCTTTGGAAAAAGTACTTGAGTTTTTTTTTTCTTAAGGAGTAAACTCGGAAGCACAGAACACATTTGCAAAAAGAAAGAAAATATGTTTCTTGCCAATAATATTGGCATCTTTGAAAAGAGCTAATTTGATGGCATTTTTCAGCATAAGTGCTACAGCTAACCGTGTGTGTATCCAAACAGAACCAGCAAATCATCCATATAAATAAATGCATGTATTTACTGAAGAGAGAAGATTAATATTCATCTATAATATACCTCACTCCTCCTGACCTCGTTTCTCAGCCATCAGAAGCGGGAAAGGGGAATGAAAGGTATCTTGCATAATAAATAATCCAATATTTATTGCCTGCAAAGTGTGATTTTTAGTCAGTGATGCTGCTGTAAGAAATTTTAAGAGTTTTAACTACTATAATGAGTTTTTCAGGTTGCTTCAGATATTTACCTTTTTACTGATTTACAGGATGTAAATTGTGATTTAAAATTTGATTTGCAATGTAGCCATTCTGAAAACATTTAATAGAAATAGTACTTCAACTTACTATTTGATACCTAGTGTTCAATCATTTTCTAGTATTGCAAAATACGCAACTTGGAACTGACTGCTTGTCATCCCACAATGTTGTTGTTGCTTAAATCATTGTTTAAATAGTAACAAACAGAAATAGTAACTAATTTAAATAGTGCATACCTAACAACAAAGTCAGGAACCAGTAATCCAACTGAAATTGGTAGGTTAATGGTGCAATCCTAAACAGAGCTACTCCAGTCTAAATCCAACTCTGTTTAGGGTTGCAGTGAAAGTTTATGTTGGTTTTGTCAGACTCTTTAAGAGAAATTCTGGGCCTGAAGGAAGACATGATAACCCCCCATGGGCCATCCACAAATTTTGAAGACTGGAAGATTAAATCACTTGTGATTGGACCTCTTCGAGAGTCAGAGTCAGAGGATCTTGCCTAATTCTCCAGTCCTCTCATTAATTTTGAAATGAGCAGGAAACAAATGAATAGATACTGGCTGCTTCCACACACGTTGGATAATCCACTTTCAATATTCGTTAGTGAACATTTGAAACTGATTTTCCATGTGTGGAACAAAAAATCCACTTCCAAAGGATTGTGAAAGTGCATTGAAAGTGCATTATTCAACGTGTGTGGAAATTGCCCATGTTTCTCTGCACTGTCAGATAAAATATGAGAAAATAATACTTTGTCAAGAGCTTCAGAGTTTGACCATGGGACCTTGGGCGGGCACAGTAAGATATCTGGGACAGTGCATGTTTATATTTCAGAGCTCTGAAAGAAAAATGTGTTCTTGAAATAAAACAGACTTCTATGGGAACGGGGCAAAATTCCTGAAGTTACATCCCAGGCAGGGAGGGACAGGTTTATACTGATCCATTGAACTGGGAAAGAAAATGGAATCCCAGTCCCAATTTCTAATATTTGGCTACACTGTCAATGTGCCATGGTGGATTGTCACTGGTTTACTTTGAGCCAGAATCCTTAAATTGGGTTAGAAAAGGAACTCTCAAGTTTCAAGAAAATCTATAAAACTGTTAACCTGGATAGGAGTTCCATGTCAAGGTGATGGAAATGGAAGGGACAAGAACTAATCATCTGTGTCTCCATCTTGGACCCTTTCCCAGGATAGAGAATATAGAAGCCCTGTATAGGTATAGGTTTAGCTAGCAAAATACATTTTCATATTTCTTTCTAGTATTCTATCTAAAAATGACTGTCTATTGATTGTTTCTAAGTATCTATGCTTTCTAGCATTTATGTCTAGTTATTCAGGTTTTGATAGAACCTTTATTTGTAGGTGTGAACTGACTGCATGTTCATGTGGTGCTAGCTATTCAGTTACATTAACCAAAGCAAAGCCAATGATAAAGTGGACAGAACTAGCCAACAGATACAGATATAGAGGGAAGGGGAGCAGCCTACACATACCTCTGCTTCTGTCTCACTAAACACATGCATATACACAGATTGACTAGCTTGCAAAGGAGGCCAGGTTCAAGACAATTCCTTTTGCTGGTGGCAGCTTGTATCAAAGAAACATTCCAGACAGGGAGGGGGGACAAGTTCCTTGCCCCCTGGGGGAATGAGAAGTGTAAAACACACCAAATCCCATTAGTTCTTAGCCAACTTGGTGTGCAAGGGTGAGTCCTAGGAGCTGGATACAGCAAGGGTCGCCAAGGGATGCTAAGACCCAAGGAGAGTTTGTTACATGAGTTGCATTCTGAGAGTAGGTAAATGAAGGGAAGTAATACAAGTGAAGACCAGCAGAAACCTGAAATCCAAAGCACCAGCCATGCTGAGGTTAGTAAGAGTTGCATAATGTTAAATAAAATTTACTTAATCCATATATTAATATCTTGTGAATTTGGGGAAGTATGAATACTGCAGACAGTGAAGGTCCTGGATTGGCCGGGCTTGGTGTAGTTAGGAACCTGATTGACTGCCCTTTCCATGTAGACAAATAAGTGCCTTCTTCCTGCTGCAATTCAGGCTCAAGGCTTCACTGTTATTCTAACTTACACTCCAGTGCATCACAACAGATCACTGGCCTGGTCTACACACATGGAGCAGAATAAAGTGTGGAATCTTCATGTATTAGAATGGGCTGCACCTAGAGTTTGCAAATCTGAGCTGGGAAATTCCTGGAAATTGGGGGGGGGGGGTGCAGGGGGGGTTGGGGGACTGGAGGGACCTCATCACGGTATGCCATGGAGGCCACCTTCCAAGGCAGCCATTATTTCCAGGGGGACAGAATGGAGACGCTAGTCCTGGCTGCTTGGTAGTCACAAAAGCCCTCCCTGAAAAAAATCTGTGTTTGCATTTCACTTTGAATTGGTACTGATTTCCTGAAGAATTTCACCTTTCCAATCAGATTATTGCAAGGAAGAAGCAAAGAGCACTCCCAGTCAATTCTAAACTCAGAGAGCTACTGTTCTCCTTCACCCCTTTCACCTCCTTCCCCCTTTTCCCTTCACCCCCTTGGGGGCTGGAGAGAAACTTTTTTTTTCTTGTGAAAAGTAGAAAAGCCTTGGCATGCTCAGAGGACTGGAGAATGCAAACACTTTGCCCAATTTGCTTGAACCTTAGGGGAGGGTCTTTGAAGGAGAGGCAGAAGATACTCCGCCCCAATTTCGGTGACATTTGATTGAAAAACAACTCCAGCCCCCTGAAAGTCCTTCATGTGGGATAATGGAAGTGCAATGATAGCTGGTGGAAGCCTCTCTCACTTTCTGAAAGGAAACAAACAACAAACCAGAACAAGGAAGGAAGGAAAATGCAGTGTTTTCAGTGGAAAGATAAATATATATTAGTCACTGTAAAAGTAGGAAAGTGAATGCAGATGGGGCATAGCTACTGCTATTACTACTACTGTAGAGTTTATCTGAATGTTTATGTTTCTGTATATGAATGTAATTTGAATGAATTTGATACTTTTCATGTTAAAAGTTTGCACTGTATATTGCACTGGCACTTTAAGAACTTTCAAAGTTTATATACTGATTGGTGTTTTGTTTGGTTTCCGTGGGGGTTTCCCCTCTGTGCTGCTCAGCTTTCATTACGGAAACGGCCATTCTCTTTAACTCCTCTATACGGTGGAATTGGCAGAAGTGACATATGTGGGGCTAGCAATGTTAGTTATAGGGAATCTTCCCGCCTTGGAAAAGAGGACCATTAATGGGGGGGTGGGGGTGGAGTGAGACATTGTTTCAGACCAGACAGTGAGAAAGATGAACTTATCTCTGGTTCTCAAGAAGGATACATTTTGAGCCAGTTTCAGCTGGCAGTCAAAGACCCTGGCTTAATGGAGCAAGAAAGGGAAAGTAAACATTTGCGAGATAACCTACTGGCATCTCAGCAATAAAGAACTTCTGATACTCTCAGAGACCAGAGGCAGAGCCTATATACATTCATGGCAGATATGCAGGAGGCATATATGACACCATCACACAGCCACCACAGATTAGCTGCATGGTGTCTTAATGTCATCACATTAACAAAGTGATCCTGATTGGTGGGGATCACTTGGTGAAGAAGCCCTTTAAAGGGCAAGCAGTATCAGATCAGGGTAACAGAGGTTGCAGACAGGCAGAAAAAATGTTTTCCCCAATGAAGCATTCGGGGCTGCAAATAATTTTGTTAATCCCCTGTCCCCAGGACCACATTTGCAGCAAAGGCAGAATCACCCCCCCACATACACACACACAATCAGTAATTACTTTATTCTGAATCACTCTCTTGTACTAGAACAATCATCTATCTTTGGTCTTAATAAATTTTCTCTTCCTACTCTCAACTGTAAGCAGAGTCTCTTCTTTGAGTATTTTCTCTGACCCCCAAGAGATAGATCTTTGTGCAGGAGCAGAGGCTTTTGTGTGTACAATTGCAACTAATACAACCCAGTCTGCCTTGCATCACTCATCTGGGTCCCATTGAACTGCCTAGCTGTTTATGAGACAGTGTCATATAGTAGTCAGAGTGCCAGATTAGGATCTGGGAGACCCAGGTTCGAATCCCTGCTCTGACTTGGAAGCTAACTGGGTGACCTTGGGCCAGTCACACTCTCTCAGCCTAACCTACCTCACAGGGTTCTTGTGAGGAAAAAATGGAGAAGAGAATGATGTAAACCGCTTTGGGGAGAAAGGTGAGCATAAATGAAGTAAAATAAAATAAGTAAAATAAGATGAATGGCAATGAGAATTCCCATCAGAGTTAGCCACTGAGTTCAGTTAGCTGCATGGAGGCAACTACAGCAGTACTGAGAACATACTTTAAAAAAAAATCAGCTATTAAATTTTATGAAAGCTGGCTAAAGAGAAAAAACCCAGACCTTGCATATTACAGTAAGTTATCCCCATCAAATTCTTTATTGCTGTCTTCAGTCCCAAACCAAAACTGCTATTCAACTGTGGGCTCCTTTGGCTCTCCAACAGCCCCTTGCACAGGATGTAACACTTAGCAGTCATGTAATGTTTAATTATATTTGGAGTTCAAGCACATGTACCTAGAAATCATCATCAAACATGAACACATGAAACTACCTTAATAGGGGTCAGACGAGTCTTGTCTACACAAGACTGCTCCAAGACCACAAAGCTTATGAAATTAACTCACATGGAATGAACCTCAAGCTCTTGAACCAATATCAATAAAGTCTACAACTTTCAAAGCTCCAAAAATTTTTAAAGTAAGCAAAATAAGCTTACAATAGGCAATGCCTTACTTTTCAATGCTCCAAAAATTTTTTAAATAAGCATAAACTTACAATAGGCAACGCCTTACAGCATATTCTTCATAGGGGAATACAAACACAAGTACCAATAGGCGACGCCTCACAGCATACAGGCTAAATGGTTTAGCACCGTTATAACAAACAGGCAACCCTATTATGCAGTATGTAATGCAGGCTAACTGTATACAATTGTAATCCATATAAACTACGTGACAGTCCATTGAGTGACAATAATAATGCGTTGGAGAGAGGAGGGGGGCTAGGCCACCCTAGCGTCGTTGAACATCTAGACACGCCCAATCTGGGGCCGGCTGAAGCACAGATTTCGTCCCTCGCCTCGTCAGGAGCGTGTGCGTTGTGTTGTCTTGTCCTCCACGTTCACGACTGTGTAGTTCTTGCATCTACAAAATAGATACACCTTGACAAAAACAAACTGAATAGACTGCTCCATAGTGAGTACCCATACAAATTTTATAACACTAACCTGTTCACTCAAACAGTATTCGTAGCCTGCATAGCCATGGGCGCGCTAAGGAATTCACTGCCGCCGGTTGCTATTAGCACGGGGAAAATATGAGTAGAGTAGAGACCCCCTCACCTCTGCAGGAGTATACCGTATACCCTGTAGCTGTGGATAAGTTTACATCGGGACCACAAAGCGTAGCATCCAGATAAGGATAAAAGAACACGAAAGACACTGCAGACTTGGACAATCTGAAAAATCAGCAGTGGCTGAACATAGCCTAACTCAAACAGGGCACAGTAGCTTATTCCAGGACACCAAAATACTGGACAACACTTCCAACTACTTTGTCAGACTGCACAGGGAAGCCATTGAAATTCACAAGCATAAGCAAAACTTCAACAGGAAAGAAGGAACCTTAAGAATGAACAGAGCATGGTTTCCAGTTCTGAAAAACACCAGGCTAACAAAACACTCTACACCCGACAATAGCCCTGCAGAGAAGATTAGCACATCAAGCACCAATCCATATGCAAAAGAACCTCCTCAGGATACAGTGAAGCCTCCCGCCATTAGCATTCCACACCCTGGGAAACTCTTACAGGATGACTCAACTCAACCCCACCCCTCCTGAGTAGATATAAATGACCTGCCAACATCTTTTCCACACTGTGACACTGAGAGATCTCTGTCTTTTCGTGCTACACCTCTGAAGATGCCAGCCACAGCTGCTGGCGAAATGTCAGGAACTACAATGCCAAGACCACGGCAATACAGCCCGGAAAACCCACAACAACCATATGCTTATAATGTTTTATTAATGTAAGGGCTGTTTTAAAAAAAGATTGAAAATGAATATTTGGGGAAGTCTTTGCATGAGGAAGCCTAAAAGAGGAGTGGCTCCACTATCTATACCACATTCCCCATGGTCCAAACTGAAGAGCTGCCTGGACTGACCCAGGGGTAGGAGATAGAGGCCAGCACCAACAGGACAAACCAATCTCTGTTGGCATGGAGCACAGGCCAGCAACAGCTATGCACTTTTCAAATCATGCGGCACTTTCTGCCATCAGAAGTAGCCACCACCACCCCTCCCTTGGGCCCATAGTGTAATATCTTTCTTTTTTCTAACTTTTAAATTTTCTCGTTTCTTTCTGTTTTTATCTTTTTTTAATCATCATTTTCATAGTTGTCACAATACATGCAACAGATTCTTTGAATTCCCTGCTTTCATTTTTTTTTTTAAAAAGTAAGTCTCTGGCCCATTCCATTGCAGAGATATGTCTGCTGGGAATTCAGAGAATCTGCTGTATGTATTGTTACAACAGTAAGTTAATATAATGCTATGAAAGTGATGATTAAAATAAAGAAAACAAAACTGCGAGACAGGGAAGGAAGTGGGAGGAGTGGTTTGATGGTAATGAATGTCCAATCATTGAAAAGTAGCTTAAAGGTGAGCAGGGGTAGACAGGATGAACAAAACCAAAAGAAACATTATGCACAAGGGAAAGATCAACTCACAATCAGCTTCCAGAAAGAGATTGGGGTAAAAGTGGTCTCAAAAGAAGCAAAAACTAAAGACAAAAAAGTGTGTGGAAATCAGGGAATATATTGAAGCAGTATGGGGCCAGATGTGATGGGAAAAAACTGTGCAGAAACTCCCCTTTAGAGGTCGGCATAGTCCAGAAAACAGACCAAAATTTTGCACAGTCCGGCCCAGTTCGTGGTTTGCGAACACGCATTTCATGGGACTCACCATCTTCACACATTTCGGTCCATTTGGGCCAGTCCATTGGTCTGTGATCCATGAGTCCAGGCATCCTGGCGCCCATCTATCAATTCCCTATGCAATTGTTCGCAGGCCTTTTGCAGCCCTTAAAAACTTGATAGGCAGCTCTGCTCTATGGAGCAAGGAGCAAGAATGAATTCCCTAGGCGATGGAGGGGTGAACATTCTGCAGCCAATCTTAGCCCTCAAAACCTTGATTGGCAGCTCTACCTGCCAATCAGACCCGAAACAGACGTGACGAGTTACCTCAATTCAACCTGGGTTTCCTTGCCTCAAGGTTTGACGGGAAGTGTAGGCGTCCTTGCAGGTGCATCGCTGCATTTCTCCTTCCCCTGCTTGCGTGGCCCGGAGCTACGTAGCCGCACGTGCTCTGCCTCCCCCCCCCCCCCCGGTCGCACTGAGCGTCTCTTCATCTCACCCCTCCCTCGTCTGGGCTCTCTGGGTGTGAAGGGGGCAGAGCCAGGACTGCCAGAAGTGACAGACCACAGACCAATGAACTAGTCCATGAATGGGGCTGGAAAGTTCGTGGTCCTTGGTCTGTGAAAATTGATGGACCATGGGCTGGCGGTCTGTGGAGTTCTCCTGGTCTGTGCTCGCCTCTATTCCCCTTAATTACAGTTATGTTTTACAAAATTATGTCTCACTATGTCTTTGCTGTTTATAAATTATTTTTCTTTTTAACCTTCTATATATTTGTCTGCCTCATGAGGAACCACTAAATGCACCTGACAAAGTTAGCTCTAGTCCATGAAAGGTTTTGTTAGAATAAAGCTGTGTTGGCCTTCAATGTGAAATATAACTTCTGTTTACTGATTTCTATAACGTCTACACTTAGATCTACAACCTTCTATCTTTCAAGCATAGCTGATAGTCCCCCCCCCACACACACACACACAAAGTATCTGTGAAACTTGCCCATATCTGCAACTTTGTTTGTTTGGTGAGCTCTCCAGACTTGTGGCACTCAGATGAATGCTGTCAAAGCAAGGTTAAAACAAGATATGTAATGTTAACATAGCTGCCTCCTCTGAGAAACAATAATGCAGATTTTATTACCATGGCCACACAGTTATATTTAGTAAAAGTAGTCATTTTTGTTACATTTCCCAGACTTGTGAAGGGGGGAATTAAATGTTAACATTTCAAAATGTTGCTGCAATCATGAATTTGTTACAAAAAAAGTCTAAACAAAATACCTCCCTGCTAAACTAGTATGAGCATATCAACATTTACAATTTTCACGTCATGATTACAAATCAGTGGCCCATTATTTTTTCAACTTAATACACCATAGGGAACGATCCTATTGCTGGCATGGGGATACACAAACTGATCTAATCATTATCATCTGTATGGCTTCGTGATTAATCCAAATTTTCTGCATGATGAAGGTTGTCATTAACTTGAGAAAAGGTAGTTGAGTTGAGAGATGCAGTTCAGCACTGAATAGACCCATCTATGCCAAGTAGTTCTTCGCTTTCTTGCCTCTATAAATGTAGCATATAGTCTTACAGGGTTGACCTGTTTTGCCATGGATTAGGAAAGGCATGACCAAGACCAAGAGAATGTCAGCATAAACAAAGTGAAGAAAGCCACAGAGAGCAAATCTTACGTCTTACAAAGATGAAGGAAAAAACTCACAAAATAAATGAAAGCTGACTGTAATGAAACAAAAAAAAGAGTTTAGGGGTCGGGCCATGCTTCAGTTGGAGAGCATATCTGCTTGCCATGCAGAGGATCCTGCAGGGCCGCCTCTCACCATATGTTCCCTGGAGACTGCTTCATTCAGCAGACAAATATCTACTGGTGGTCTCTGGCCCCAAGGAGATTTGCCTTGCCTCAACTAAGGCCACGGCTTTCTCGGCCCTGGCACCAGCCTAGTGGAACTCTCTTGTCTGCGGCAACCAGGGCCCATTCAGATTCATTATCTTTCTGCCATGCCTGCAAGACAGAGATGTTACACCAGGCATATGCTGATGAAGGCAGATGAGCCATCCAAACCATCCACACCGGCCTCCTGCCATGGAGGGGTGGGAAACACACGTTCCCCTGACTCTGTGTCCATCTAAAACCAGCCACCCTGCCCCACGGGCTCATCTAGGCTGAATGGGTGGTGCAATATGTGCGCAGCTGTTTTAAACATTGTATTGTTAGTGCTGATTTTATATTCTATGCTGCTAAGTTTTATAATTTTTTTATACTGTTATGATCTGCTCTGAGCCTGCTTGGGGAGAGAGTGGGATAAAAATTTAATTAATAAAATAAAAATAATAAAATAAGGTCCTGAGTTCAACCTCTGGCATTTGCATTTAAAAGAATCAGGTAGTCGGTGATGGGACATATCTTTGTCCAAGAGAGCCTGGAGATCTGCTGCCAGTGAGACTAAACAATGCTGACCTTGCTAAGTCCATGGTTTGAATCAATATAAGGCAGCTTCATGTATTGATGTGTTCAATTTGAACAAGATGTGGCAGGAGACCATGGGACATGTCCCTATGACCCACTGCTGTCTGTGCTGTAGCACCATCCCAATAAAGAACCGTGCATTTAAACAGTTGAGCAAGAGGAGGTGAACAATGACACACAGTCTGACCAGTGACTCCTACATTCCCCAGTGGAACCTACAGAAATGGAAAGGAGGGGAACTCTGCCTTGTATTTAAGTGGTTCCATTGCATTAGAACGCACTCAAGAAAGCAAAGGGATTCTACTCAAGTAAAACTAACAGTGGGTATTCCTACAAACATTAATAGAAGCAAAAATTTCTTTAAGCAGAAAGAACCCAAGGAGGCAGCTGTACTCAAATGCTAAAGTAGGATGGATAGGGAAAGTAATGTATTGGCCCTCCCAGCTTACCATAGTAGAAAGTACATGAATTCAGCCTGTCTGCAAGTTTAGTTTTACTCCAGTGCCCAGATACCAGGTCTTCTCATAGAAAATAATGGCACTTTAAGATGTAAAAGGAACATGCTCTGCCAAAAACACAAAAATGAAGCTGCTTTATACTGAACCAGACCATTGGTCCATCAAGGTAATTATGATCAACTCAGACTGGCAGTGTCTCTCCAGGTTCTCAAGTAGAGGACTTTCACATCACCTATTATCTGATCCTTTGAAGTGGAGATGCCGAAGATTGAACCTGGGACCATCTGCATCCAAAGAAGATGCTCCACTTCTGAGCCACAGCCTAAGCTGCTTACTGGGATAGGGCAGGCTTCCTATCTTTCCCTCCCTTCCTCCCTCTCCACTCCTTCTGCCTTGGGGTTGGGAGGACCAAAGCTAATGGTCTAAAATTCTGCAATCCAGAAAATATTTCCAAAATGGAATCCCAAACCAGTAACGTCACTCCAGAAAATTTGGGATAATAAAAAACATGCCCTCTGCAAAATCCTGAAAGAAAAGTAATATGAAATTTTTTTCAAATACACACTCCTGCTAGATTCATATTCTGTGTGGTTGTGGTGGTGTTTCACCTTCTCTCCCCCAGCATACAAGTTACAAAAGCATTTGTACACAAATTCATCCCTGTACCAAGGTTATAGCATAACATGACCTACTTTATCAGAAAAAGTAATGTAAAAAAAAAATTGCAATTTTATTGCTCAACTGTTTCCAAGTACTGCTACTCAACAAATGGGTGAGGCATCGTTAAAAACCTTCCGCATTTTACTTGGAGGCAGCAAATAATGAGGATGAAGATGAGCAATCTGCTCCATGGCCAATCAAGAAACACAGAGTAGGCAGAATCAAGATTTCCCATGACAACTGGCATGACATCCTTCATGGGTAGGCCTGCTCTCATACTCGCAGTATCCCTGTTCTATAATATATTAAATTTGTATATATTTGAAATACTCTAATTACAGAGGCATGAAAGCATTAAATTAGTCCACGGTAGGCCAGCGATGGCAAGCTAGATATCTATTACCATACCACATGTCAATCAGCATTTTAACAATTAATGGCTACCTAATTATCTTGCTATAACGAGCTTGTTATACACCATTTAAACTACAAGGCATTTGAATGCATTAATAAGAATGTAATTACACAGTTATTGGTGACATAATTTTCACTTCATTAACTAGCAACTTATATACTTATTAAACTCAATAAGAACTCCTTTAACATCCCATTGATCATGAGTCAGGAGGATACAATGGTTGGCTTGTTAATTCCAAACAAGATGACTATAATTATTGAAAGCATTTTGCTTTTTAAAAAGTTTCTGGTCTCAGAGGAAAAGGCAAGCAATCAAACATCCAATGAAAGCAAATGGCAAGGAGAAACTGAAGATGGTTAGGCTGGTTGACATGGGAAAAGATGGAGCTACATTTTTTTAAATCCAGCACAACGTGCTAGATTTATCACAGAAGAAGATGTCACTATGTTACTTAGCCAAAGCACACTGAACATAAGCAAAACAAGTTTCCTTCACCTTGAGATGTCAGACTCTCATTTCTTTAAAAGATTGTCACTTATTTAAGAACGTTGCTTTCCCATAGAACATAAAGGATGTTCTTTATATCAAACCTTAACAGCAACACTGAACTCAATAGAACAGCCATGGCAGCTTTGCAGTATTCCTTTTGCAGGAAGTTTTATAATGTAATCCTGTGCAGAGTTACTCCAGTCTAAGACCACTGAATTCAATGAGTTTGTGCTGGTGCAACTTTGCACAGGATTGCACAGTGAGACATGTAGCCCTACTCTTGCCATGTATTGTCTCTTGACAACAGGCAACTTCTCTGTCACAAAAGCAACAGGTCAGGTCTATGTACAAGTTATACCAGAACTCTTGGATTAAAGGTATTTAGTGATAGTGTCTAGTAGCACAACAGACAGAAGTCAACATAAGACAATGGCCAAATTGATTAATGGCAAATGAAGTCTCATCCTCTGTGTTTACTCCCAAGTAAGTCTAATTGAACTGAATAGGATTCACTACTGCAGAGAGCTGCAGTCTCATTCATCTCAGAAGCCAGCATTTTGTCTTAATTTGATTGCAAAACAGGCTAAAAATGAAGCATGTCCAATCTCCAGGAAGCTTTTTGTCAAATTTTCAAAGGTTTTCGCTAAAGGGCAGAGGGGCTGTGTAGCATAAAAACAAGATTCTTGATTATTCTTAGGAAGCTGTTTATTTTTGATTTTGACTGGATAAGTCTGACCAACATGTCTATCTATGAATGTCCATAATGCAAAGAATTTGAGGTTAATTCCTACATCACTTTGTACATGTTGAAGTCAAGACAGACCACCTTTGTAGCAATTATGGAACACTAACTTGCATTATAAATGCTCCACATTGGATAATAATAACAGTGTTTTTATATACTGGTCTTCTAGATTAGTGGACACTAATTTAGACAGATTAGTGTCCAACTCAGAGCGATGAACAAAGTCAGTGCTATTATCCCCACAATGCAATTGGGAAGCTGGGCCTGAGAGGAATGACTTCCCCAAGGGCGCCTACTGAGCACATGGCAGTAATGGGATTTGAACCAGCAGAGTGCTGACTTAGAGTACCCTGGGGAATATTTAAAAAGAAGGATGAAAGAAGATACACTGAATAGGAGCCAGTTGGAACCTGTGTCAGAGCATTCCCAAGAGAGGTTCAGCAGATCAAAATTAAAAAGGTAAAGATAACCTATGTTAATTTCAGGCAATGTTTCTCTTTGACTTGGGAGTCAACAGGAGACTGGCAAGATGATTGAGGAGATGCAGCTTCCATTCCAATGCTATTCTTAGGAAAGCCAGCCACCTTTGTTACCTCATTTACAGAATCAAGATGACACTTCCCTTCCCTTCCCTATAGAAGCCTAAAGCCTTTTGATGTTTATGAGTGAACCCCTTTTCTCCCTCAGCCACCATGGTGATAAGAGCACCATACATAGAAAACCTAGATTATAAAAAAGGGGGTGGTATTAAAGATGTCAATGTCTTTCCTGTGAGTCTGCCACCTTATTTCACCATTCTAGAATAGCATAATGAAATCTGGCCTTTCATGTACACACTCAATCCTTTATTTATGAATAGCAAATAAACCACTAAAGCTTCTTCTAGCAGTGGAAGAAGTGATTTTATGAAACTGGCATGTATGAGCCATGGAATGAATGAATATTATATATATATAGTTCCATGTAAATCTCTTTCTTCCCTACTTTCCTCCTCCTCAAATGTTAGTAAAATTATTCTGTTCATAGCGTACCTACAGAATTCAAGCGGAGGAAAATGACTGATTACTAGGTACTGAATTAGGAACTCTGTTGAGTTATAATATTCAACTGACTCAGCCATCCTACTCAATGACTTAATGAGCATTTGGTGACTACAGCACCTATTCATTATCCTTGATAAATGCCTCCCTGAAATGAACACAGTACAGAACTTCCCACAAAAGGTTCCCTGGTGATTATGCTTGTGCTCTGCTATCTGTGAGTGTCATATGCACACCTGTACCATGTAGTCTTTAGGTAATATCCTCTAGCAAGTTTCCATTTGTTACCAAAGTACCAATAATATACTAAGTTCTTCTGTCATTTTTAAAAGCCTTCTTTTGTCTGGCTAAGTCAGCTGTCTATCATTCTTTAGCAAAGCAAAGCTCATCAAACAACCAGGTGGGGGGGCAGGAATGGTTGTAGTGAAAGTACCCTGAAAGGACAGCCTTACAGACTCACTCACTCAATTGAAGCTGTCAGGGACTCAGTCAATGGAAGGTGTCTTGAGATATGTCTTATCTTGATGGTTATTTCATATCTTTATGAACCCTCCAGACAGTTTGGACCATGTGTTCTTGAAGCCAGGTCTAGTGTTTCCTTCAGTACCAATTCAGGAGCATAAGTCTTGGTCTTGACTGGTGTCAGGAGGGAAGAATTGTTAGAGGGATGACTGACTAGCTGAACCTGAATTCAGAATACCAGGTGGTGATGGTTTAGGGTCTCCAGGTCTTTACAGATACAGAGAGCATTTCACTGTCTCTAAAAAGTTTGCAGCCTCATGTGTTTGGGATTCAACATTACTCCTGGAATCCCAAACAGCAGTTTTAAAAAAACAAAAACCCTGCATCTAGTATAAAGCTTGACCCATTTGGAAATTTGTCAACTCTTATTTGTGCCTTTGTAATTTCAAGGATCATCTCCCTCAATGCATAGCTACAACTGGCCTGTGTCCAACCATGTATGCATGGAACACAAATTTCCTTGCATTCTTCCTTCTCGTCCTCCAGAAAGATAATTCCTTAAGTTGTGGGACCCAAGAAGAGTACCACGTGGGTTGGGGTGCTGTGGGGATGAGAGAGAAAGGAACGAAATAGGTCTTTACGTGTCTCTTACAATTACAGGTCTAATGATGGAAGACAGAGGAGGGGGCAGTTTCACTCTCTTCATCCTCATCATCTCAACCTACACATCTGTTTTTCAACACAGGTCTCACAGCCCTAGGAATATGCTTTATGGGAGCTGGAAGGAGCTGCTAGAACAGAAAGGAAAACAGGAAAACTCGAAATGCTTTTCATGTTCACAAGGATGGATACAGTCCGCTATGCAGAATGTAATCGTCTCCCTCCAGCTAGCAAGTTTGTTTACTTCATTTTATAACCCACCTTTCTCACTTAGGCTCAAGGCAGATCCTGAAGTATAAAAAACCCTATTCAATCAAATATCATAAGACATCCAATAAACAGTGCAGAAGATTACAGAATTGGAAAATAATGCAAACAAAAGAAGAAACATATGGCATCACATACCATAATGCAGAAAGTGGGTCACAGTTCAGAAGTATGTTGCCTAAATTATCATGACAAACTCCTAAAGTAGGTCCATATTATTCTGTGTGAGCCCCCCACCCACACCTGAGAGAGAATAGCTTGCCTAAGGCAACCTTGTGAAGTATGATTTAAACTGGGTCACACAGCTGGGTCACACTCCCGTGGCTGTACCAGATCAGATTTCAGAGATTGAAGGACTAGGCTATTTCATTCAGCACAAAATACCCAACTCTCCTTACCTATCCCTCAGTCAGTGTCTCAGACCTTCACAACTACATAAATTCTGTAGTGCTTCCCCTCCACAATTAAGGATGTCTGTCCAACCTGCAACCAACTTAGGGGGCTTCCCTGCAATATTTCAGTTGTAGTAACAACCTTATCCATCCAAGATATTAACTTCATATCACAATTGCTGCTTAGCTTTCAGGTATACTTCAAAGTTCTAGTTAGAACTTGTAAAAGGCCTTAGCCATTCTTGCAGTCCATCAGATTCCTTGACTTCAAAGCCCTACTTCCAAAGACCATATATATATATGTGGGTTGGCTGTGGTTACTTTCTAATGAGGCCATGTACTCTCCTATTTTGCTCTTCTTTTCACATGTTCTTGATAATTCAAAAAAGCTCCAAGTACAGCTCAGGTCAAACCAGACTCAACACCACCAGCACCACAACTTGAGAAACAATTTTTTCAACACAACCTGCCATTCTTGCTTGCATTCTGACATGGAAAAGGGATAAACAGCTATGAAAACACTCAGACATCATCTTCTCTTGCTCTGGGCAGCTCACATTCCATGGCAGACTGCAATTTGCTTTTGAAGGATATCCTTCTTCTGCACATACACCCCTTTCCATTAAGAGGGAGAATCAACAGATCTCTGCAAGAAACTTCAATTTGGTTTTTAGCCGAGTTTGTTTTTTCTCCTATAATAAAATACAAAAATTTTCTCTAAAGGTGTGTATTAATAAATAGTGGGGGCTGGGATAATTATGTGTCTGTTGCAATGAAGTTCCTGACAGCCAAATCATGACCTGCTCCCTGCAGGTATCAAAGTCACTAATTACCCATCATGGACCCTGGATCAGCATTCATTAGAAGGAACTGACACAATGTTATTCAGTCCTAGGGAGCCTCTCTCTTTCAAGACTTCTCTGCTTCCTCTTTCCATGTGAATTTATGTTGCATCTGCACAACACACATTGCTCTATCTTTTATTTCACCATCATACCCTACCTGCCAATCTCTAATATGCCTTTGTGACTCCTATACTCCAAAACACCTCCCGTACTTTGGAAGCATTATATACCTCTCTTCTTTTTGCAGACCTTGATTCTGGGATTATGGAGAGACTTGCCAGATTTTTTACAGCTACTAGAGTCTACCATAGTTCAGTGATGATTTAAGGAATTACATTAACTATTTTCATATCTTCTATATATTAGTTTCCTATGTAAATATTTTTGTTATTGTAAGTTTTATTTTGCTTGTCTATAACTGTAATAAACAATTCAATTCACCATACCCTACAGGACACCAAGCCAGGCTTCAGCAACCAAAAGGACTGCAGCAATAGATCCCAGCAATTACTGGATACAATGCATTCATTTAATAATTTGGCTTCCTTCTTTTCCATTTGAGTTAGATACACAAATCAGTGTCATCACTGCAAAACAGAAATCTGACAGGTGGAATTTTCCTCACCTGGATACTCTCAATGGAGACTGACAAGTGACAATCTATTCACAGTATTTGTTTTATTTTTAAATGCTTCTTTGTCCCATGAAACAAGACCCAAGGCAGCTTACAGTAAATGACATTTGTTCAAATAACAAGGTGTTGTGTATGTGCCGTCAAGTCACAAAAGACTTATGGTGACCCCAGCAAGAAGCTTTCCAGGCAAGTGAGAAGCAAAGGTAGTTTGTCAGTGCCTTCCTCTGCAGAGTCTTTCTTGATGGTCTCCATCCAAGTACTGACCCTGCTTAGCTTCAGAGATCTGATAATATTGGGCTATACTATGCAGCCTTTACTGCCAAATAACATGACATATTTAAAATACCACTAAATTTAAAGCAGGACAAGTCTGAATCCTTAACCCAAGCACTGAAGAGAGCAGAGTTGAGAACCCCTAGGTGTAACACTCAACCCTGGAAACAGCAATGGGATTCTAGGCACAAATTCTCATAGTGCTTCAAGCACACGGAAGGGAATGGGATCTTCATCAGCCCTAGCTGAGAAATATTCTTTCCCTGGAAGCAGCCATTTCCCTACTTCTCTGGAAGCAAATTATACTGTCAAATGGTGCAAGCAAGGATGGCAAGTGTAGGGCAATGTGTGCGCAGCCCCCCCCCCCTTTATGGAAGATTAACATTGCCAATCTCTAGGTAGAGCCTGCAAATCTCCTGGAATTACAGCCAATCTTCAGACTACAGAGACCAATTCCCCTGGAGAAATTGGCTGCTTTAGAGAGTGAACTCTATGGTATTCTACTCCACTGAGGTCCCTCCCCAAGCTCCAACCCCAGATCTCCAGGAACTTCCCAACCCAGAGTTCATGCTGGTTTTCTTTCTGGCAGCAGTAGGGGTAACTAATGCAGTGATCTCTTTAGGCCTCCCTTCCGCTATAAGATTGGGGTGAGTAATTAGATTCCAGTGTTCTATTAACTCCCAAAATGCAAGAAGCAACAAACCTAATTGTTACCCAAATAGGAGGTCTCCTTAATTAGTTGGGGGAATTAGCATTAATAATAATAATAATAATAATAATAATAATAATAATAATAATAATAATGTTTGATTTATATACCACCCTTCAGGACAACTTAATGCCCACTCAGAGCAGTTTACAAAGTATTATCCCCACAACAAACACCCTGTGAGGACAGTGAAGAAACAGTTTCAGAGGAAGGATGATAATTACCAGTCTCAGAGAAGAGGAGGTCCATGGAGGAGCTGCAAAATTACTAGCATTTTGTAGAGAGAAGCCCAAAGGCATACAAAGAGCACATGGCTGGGAAGCCCAGTTATAGGACAAAACATTCCCTAGGACAAAATTGACATCTCTGCCCCAAAACAATGGCTTAATGGTTTGTCCAGAAGCAGGACAATAAGTTGGGATGGTCTATAGGTAAAAATATTGCTTGATAACCAGGTAAGTACCAGAAGGGAAGGCTAGCAGATGCGCTGAATAGCTTTGATTTCCTAAGAGGGAGAGGGGAGATAGAGGAAGACATTGATGAAATTAGGCTGAGAGTTTTCTCAGGAAGCCTCATTATCTCTGCTGCTCTCAGGGGCATGGAGGGCTGTTAGTCATCCCCTGAGTCACTCGTTAGTCAGTCAGATTTATTTACAGTTAAAAACCAGTACAGACTTGTAAAAAACATAAGTGAGTATCATACACAAAATACACCACTTTATAAAAATAATTATATAAATATATAATTATATAAACACTTGGCAATATACGTACAAAAGTGTGGGCTTTCAAGGTTAGAAATAAAAGCAGATGTTACTTTGCACATTCCCTGCGGATTCTACAAGCCACGGCTAAAAATCTGGCACTAGCCAACGTGATCTGGGGGTCAGCACCTAACAGGAGCTTATTCGTTTGCTCAGTGTCAGGGAGGCTCGAAAGCTTCTTCAATGCAGGTTGGATATGTTTTATACGTATTTCATGGTAGAATTTACAAGCAAGCATGATGTGCTCAATTGTTTCTACTTTCCCTGCCTTGCATGGACAAACTCGCTCAGCCATCGGGACCTTCTTATAACGGCCTTCAAGTACTGCAGATGGGAATGTATTACATCGGGCTAATGAGAAAGCCCTACGGTGAGACGGGATCTCCAGGCCTGATAGATAAGAGGCTGGAGAAACCACATATCTTGTTTGCGGGGGGGGGGGGGGGGGGCTAGGAAACTGGAGACCCTCGCAAGATCCCTCTGTCTTTTGACATCCAATATACGCTGTTTGACCACAGCCCTTGCCTGGTCCAGGGCCATCATCTGTAGGGATTCAAATGAGAAGCCCAGCATTTTTTATTTCTGATGGGTGGTCCCGAGCCAGGCAGAACAGTACCTATCTTTAAGGATTAGGGATAGGGAAGTAATATCCGATGGACAATGGCTGAGCTTAAGCCAAATATTGATTGAAGCCAGAATTACCCTGGCCTTGATCCCCTATGAGTCTATGACTCATGGTTTTGTAACTTTCCAGTCTCCAGACCATCTGGGATCTGTTCTGCCTCGGGCCAGGTAGTGCCTAGAACTTACAGCAAGGGGTTTATGATATTCTATATCTCTATACTGTCCTTGCAATGTGGGGGGGGGGTCTGACTGCTAACATAATCTTTGTTTGCAGAACAGGACTATGCATGAACTTCCTCATAAAGCAAAGAGGGACTATATGTTTCTTTGTTTATGCAGTCCTTCAATCAATGCTGGGAATTCTAGATATCCCCATTTCTAAGCAGCTAATTTTGCAGTTCACTAATTAATACCAGGAGAATATTTTCTTGGCAGAATGAGAGCATCAATACTTATAGTAAGTCACTAGTGCAACTAACAGTATAATACTAAGCAGAGCTACCCCCTTCTAAATGCATTGAAATCAAGAACATAACTCTGTATGGGATTGTACTGTAAGTGATATATGCCTTAGGAAATTCTTTGGTTTAACTCCAGTTTGAACATCAGATTCTCTGCATCTGTTTGCTATGTATGTGGAAGGTGAAGGTCAAGAAATGTAAAGTAGGTTTTAGATTATAAATGAACCAAACAATTTATCCACTTACAAATTTATGAATACACAATGTAGCTCATGTGAGCAGCATCTATATGTCCCTGCATTGCCTCTCTCACTGTTTTCCACCTGTGTTGTTTGCTACATTATCTCTGTGGTTTCATTTTCTCTGGTTTTTGCATTCCAAGAATATTCCTTCTGAAGAAAAAAGAGAAAGCAGCAATCAGGAGCTGGCCAAGTTGAGATACACAACTGAATATATCAATTCAGCTAGTAGAAATTGCCTAGAAAATCCATATATTCCACTGAATTTAAAGACATGGAAAGCTGCATCATTAACAGATGAAATCTTTTTCTCTCAACTTTAGGAGACAATTGCATGAAACTGTGTGTACATTCTTATACTTTAATTCAAATCTGGAATGTGTCCACCCTAGACTAGGTAGAATTGCCACTATCATTGTCTTTTTAGCATAGCATTAGGCTTGGTATTTTACTGCACCACCATGCCCCTGTTGCTCAGGAACCTTCTGTCCCTTGCTTGCTCCTAGCCTAAATTTCATGCATAGACCAAGTACAGATGAATCTGCTGGTAACTAGCCAACCCCAAGAATGGTTTATGTCAAGAATACATTCTTTATTATTATTATTATTATTATTATTATTATTATTATTATTATTATTATTATTATTATTATTATTATTAATCGATTTTTATTGGATGGGTCAATATATAATCAATTTCAAATACAAATACATTCCATTTCAATTCCCCTGTGTATATTTCCCCACCCCTCCCCTCCCCCCTTTTCAATAATGACTTCCAACAGCACTCCAACCCCCCGTTATTAATAATACCTTATTTCTATACTAAAATTGTTCTTTTCTTATTATTAGTAAAGATCTTAATTATATCTTATCTTTCTTAATTTCTTTAAAACCCCTCGAAAGACCATAATTGTCCCTTAACATCCCATTTCTTTTCCATGTATTTTTTCAACTTTTTCCAATCTTCCAAAAATGCTTCTGGATCTTGCTCCTTCAAATTTCTTGTTAGTTTGTCCATTTCAGCCATGTACAACAATTTCCTTGTCCATTCTTCAATTTCAGGTATTTCTTCTCTCTTCTAGTACTGAGCATATATTATTCTAGCTGCTGATATCATATAATATAACAATATCTTATCATTTCTATTAACATCTTCAAAATGCAATGATAATAACAACATTTCTGGATTTTTTGCAACATTATAACAGAGTATCAAAGACATCTCAGTACATATTTTGGTCCAAAAGTCTCTAGCCTTACAACAAGTCCACCACATATAAAATAGAGAACCTTCATGCTCCTTACATTTCCAACACTTATTAGATAGCTGTTTGTTGGCTATGGCTAATTTTTTCGGTGTTAAGTACCATCTATATAACATTTTATAGCCATTCTCTCTAATACTGGTACATGTTGATATTTTTAAAGTATTTTTCCATAATTGTTCCCATGCTTCCATCGTTATTTCATTGTTACAATTTATAGCCCACTTTACCATTTGCACCTTGACTATTTCATCTTCTGTAAACCACTTCAATAACAATTTGTACATTTTAGAAATTATTTTAATATTATCTCCTAACAATAATTCTTCTAGCTCTGAATTCTTGGTTCTAAAGCCTGTTTTTCTTTGGTCTGAATCAAATAAGTCTTTGATTTGTCTATATTGCAACCAGCCATATTTGAATGGCAACTCCTCATTTGGTTTAAGGTTCAACTCATTATCTGTTACTTCTGTTAAGTCTTTGAGAGTTAGCCATTCTTTTCCTTTATATTCTATGTTTGGGTTGATCACGTCAGCTGGTATAATCCAAAGTGGTTTCTTCTGGTCTATAAATTTTTTGTACTTTAGCCAAGTCAGCAATAAATTTCTTCTCAAATAGTGGTGCTGAAACATTGCGTCCATTTTATACTTATCGTACCACATATATGCGTGCCATCCAAATAGTTTATTATAACCTTCCAAAGTTAGTAGTTTATGATTGATTAAAGACATCCATTCTTTTAGCCAGACTAAACATATCGCTTCAAGGTAAAGTCAAAGATCAGGTAACTGCAGTCCACCTCTTGAGGTTAATCATGGACTGAAAAGTTATCTATCCCATTGTTGTCCCAATCATCCTTCAATGAGCTATCTTCCTCCATAGTTATCCCCTCCTCCATTTTATCCTCACCACAACCCGAGGAGATAGGATGGACTGAAAAAGAGCACCAGGCCAAAGGTAGGCAAATGAGTTTCAGGGATGAGTGGGGATTTCATCCTGGATCAATCCTGTCCAGCTGCTGCTGTAACCACTATACCACAAATGTGTTTCTGAAGTTAGCTATTAGGGATGGGGTATCCAGAGTTGCCAACGAGCTCTCTGAAATCCCCATACGTATAAAACAGATTAACAGGACTCAATGAGCAGCATCATAATGTAGATAGAGATCTGGCTGCTGGTAGATGGGTAACACATCTGGAAAGCTACTTACAGGGATAGACCTCTCTTGCCAGATTGAGACAAGTGTCTTACATAGTTAAGTTAAATCAGCCACATGTATTCACATACACAGAGATGATGCACACATACATATCATATTCCAAGAAATTATAGGCTGCCATCACATTTTTTTAACAGCAGTAAATTCATGCTCCTTTAATTAGTCTCATCTGTGCACCTTGCAGCACATTTTTGAGCATAATGGGAAGCTATGTGAAATCCAAACAACACTGTACACTCCATACATCTCTGCCTTAGCTCTAGGGGCTAAAGACTCCACACCGATTGAGCTCCGTTTCCTCACAAAGCAAAGATTTTTATACTTTTTACCCTAGAATGAGAGTGCAAGACTTATTTGCCTCTTTTTCAATTTCAGTCAAAAGTCAGTCTATTTCTCCCCAAAGTGCCTGACAGTAGTTGCCCTGTTTTATGTGTCACTGAATCCATTTTTCCCCTTCTAAAATAATAATGAGATGCTTCTGGCTTTCGAAAGGAGACTCAATGCAGAGACATCCATTTAAGTGGCTGTTTTGAAACCAGAATAAATAGAAATCTTCAGTTCCCGGCATGTTTTTCAACAAGGTTGAACATGTTTCTTATTTAGCAAGAAAAAGAGCTAAAGGCCAGAGAGATGGAGTGGTCATGTAGAGAGAAGTGTCCACCCACAGGTCATAATTTGCCCTTTTCCATAATCATTTTTCTGTATGACTTCATGATCTCTTGATTAGGAACAAGGAGAGTTTAAAAGAGAATGCAAGTACTTCTGTTTTCACCTTTTCCCTTCTGACCTTTCATCCTTGTTCCAACATGGAAGTTACATAACAGCAGTGAGAGGGGTGCCTGGCAGCTAAAATACATAACCACAATAAATTTTAAAGTATATTGTAAAGAAAGAAAAAATACTCAGCCTCTTGGATTTGTGTTATGCATTTGCTTTTAATTTTATTGGCTTTCCTTTCATATCCTTTAATGCTAGGGCTCTCAACTGGTTAAAGAATTGATCAGTCATGTGACTTTTAACCAGGAAGACAATTAATTGGCGCTAGGGTGGATTTTAATTGTGTAGGGCAAATTTTAATTTGCTGGACTATAATCTAAAGACACCTGTTTGTTTTCTGAAGTTAATTTGTTTCTGCAACTTACTGTAACAGGAATGGGGAGGGGGAGAGAGAAAATATTAAAGATTGCCTTTCTTTCTTCCAATAAGAGATAGTTATTGCTCATTAAATTACTTCCTTGGTATCACAAAATAGCATCCATAAGAAGAACCCTGTTGTATTAGAGCAATGGCCCATCTAGTCTATGAACACAAAGCTGGCTTATACTGAATATGCATGTGTATGTTGTATGTGGTCAAATCCCTTCTGACTTATGGTGACCCTATGAATTAACGACTTCCAAAGTGCCCTGTCGTTAACAACCTTGCTCAGGTCTTGCAAACAAAAGGTCATGGTCTTCAATCGGTTTCATGCAGAGTCTTTCTCTTTTCCTACTGCCTTCAATTTTTCCTAGGAGTATTGTCTTTTCCAGTGAGTCTTGTCTTCTCATGATGTGACCAAAGTATAATAATCTGTTTTGCCATTTGAGCTTCTAGGAAGAATTCAAGCTTGATTTGATCTCAGACCCACTTATTGGTCTCTTTGGCTGCCCATGTCATGCACAAAAGATGGCAATCCCGGCCATGGCCAATAGCCGTTAAGGCCAGGTGCCACCTGTTGCTGCCCTGGAAGGAGTGGGGGCAGCTCTCTCCTTCCAGGACCTGAAGGGGGCAGCACCACACGTGTTAGAGTGTGCTCTGCCTGGCTTCCCCCTTCACTTGGTGTCTTGAGGTCGGTCCACCTTTCACACCCTGTAAACAGGTCAGGACTATCCGGTCACCTTATTAGGGGCCAGGTAGGATTTTCCCCCCTTTTTGCCTAATGGGGGGGGGGGGGTTCGCCTACCTTGCTCTGCATGCAGTGGTGGTGGTTAATTGACTCAGTGGTGCCGCAGCCTTATTAGGTCATTGGCTAGAGTTGGGAAAAATGGCTAGAGTTAGGAGAATAGTTAAAAATTGGCTAGAGTTGGGAAAATGAGAGCGGGCCAGTGAGTACCCTTGGCATATCCCCATTGGTAGGAAATTGGGGCCTGTCAGGAGAGGCTGGTCACTTCACAATGCCAGCTGTGAGGGCAGACTGCCTGATGGGACCTCCTGGACAAGTCCTTCCCTCAGGCTGTACAGCTTAGGGTGTTTAGAGCTTTATGGGGGGAACCATTTGCCTGGCCAGCCAGGCCCAAGCCATGTCTCTTGAATGGTTTGCACCTGGGGCAGTGGGTCTCACCCAGACAGGTACGAGGAGGCAGTCCCACGGCGACTGCTGGCTTGACCTGTACTGCTAGTTAGCCCTTTGTTGCCGCAGTTGAATGTAACGTTGTTGCTTTAATAAAGTAGCCCTTAGTACCCAAGCCTGTGTCTGCCTCTTACTTCCGACTACTGCCCTTCGGCGCCTCATTTCATATGAATTATTTTTCTTCCTGTTAGCTTTCATCATTGTCCAACTTTCTCATCTATACATGAATATATACAATTGGTCTATCGAGTCAGGCAGCGAGCCAACATGAGCTGGGCATTGTGAGGAGGGAGTGGAGCTTTACCCATCACCCTACAGCTGTATGGTGGCAGGAGGGGCATGCTGTCCACCACCCAGCTCATTGCCGCATGCCAGTGCTGCCTAACAGTCAGGCTGTGAACCAGTATGAGCTGGTCGGTGTAGAGGCAGGGCCCCTTTGACCATCCTACAGCTCATGAGCCCCTCACCGTCCTTACCTGCTGCAGGAGACTTACAACAGAACAAGGGTATCCCAAGCAGGTAACATATTGGTCATCACCACCCCCACCCCAGCCGAGACCTTCCCTGCATGGGGCAAAGGACAGCTGCCCCCTGGCTAAGACCTAGTAACTGGCAGTGGCTCTCTTGAGGTGATCTTTTCATATCTGCTATTACCAGATCCTTTTTAAGTGGATATTTCAGGATTGAACCTGAGAACTTCTGTAAGCAAAACAGATGCTTTTTCTAATCCTCTCACAGGAGGAGCCAAAGAAACTGCTCTAACTGCCCTTCATCGCTGTCCTGCCTCTTTCCTCCCACCCTTTTAAAGAAGAAACACAATAGCAACACAGCATAAATGAATTTTATTTAAGGAGCTTCTATGAGTTCTGTTTATTTTAATTGAGATCCTTATCTACTTTCCTAACGTCTTGTGTTCCAGTTATATTTGTGGGATTTTTTTTTTCTTTATGAGAGTGGCAAGAACAACATTTTTGGCACTGTATTTGTTTACTTTCAGCACAGGATTGTGCCAAGAGGTGCAACCAATATTTCCCTAGGCTGCATAACTAGAGTTCAGCTGAGGATTTTTTTAGGTAGGGTTTTTTTGTAGAATACAACTTAGAATGTGGATTTTATACAGTGTCTATCAAAGTGGATAATTTCCCTGCTGTTTCTTTCTACTTCTGAGTTTTAAGTCTGGGGATGAGCATTTTCCCCTGCTCCTTACAGCTGGGACAGGAAGGGTTAAAGGTCTGAACATCCTGTCAGAAGCATGCGAGCCGAGGCCTGGAGACAGAGAGCTGATGCAGTAGTCTCTCTGTCTTGACCAGCCTCTGTTTTCAAATCTCCTGGGATCTGAAATGGGAATGCCAAGGTAACACCAGTGACTGTACAGCTTAGTTAGTATGTTTTATTTTCATATGTTTTATTTTCTTTTATTAGTTCTGTAATACCCTGTGGTGTTTTGATAAAAATTTCCAGTGCTTTGTGCTCTAGTGAATGGAGAGTGCATTTTAGTGAATCGTTGCTTCTTTTAAAAAATCTCCAGCTGTGGTAAAAAAAAAACCCTCACCTATGCACATCACTGGTGATTCCACACATAGATCAGAAGCCCTTTGACTGAACTGTAAAGACAGGGTGTGGGAGACAGAATGTGCACAAACCCAAACACACACCACCCCATCTGTCACTCAAGTCTTGGGTAGAAAGAGGAAGGCACAGCTTGAGTTGTGGCATGGGACCCCATATGGTGGGGGGCAAGCCCTCCAACATGTGAGCAGATTCTCTTCTGCTTCTATGGCAAGGACAGCTGGAAGGAAGGGGAGTAGGGGAACACATCTTTTACATGGTCGGCAGTAATGGGATCATATTGAGAATTTAACACAGTTTGAAAACTGACAGAGCACACTAGTTGGAAAAACATGAGAGCAAAGGGTGTATGGGGATGCCAGGCTAGGAATGGTCAGAATCCAACACACTGAGGGGCATTTTTGATGGTGCTTAGATGTCATTAAATATCTTGGAATACTGATTCCTAGATATATAAAATATATGATTATGCTAAATTTTAATAAGTTGATCGTTAATATATATCTTTGGATTTAGACAGATGGACAACTTTAAATCTGTCATTATGGGTTAAAGTAAATGTACTCAAAATGAATATTACACCTAGAATGAGATGTTTTGCATGCAATTCCTTTTCATATACCTTGTAGATATATTACAAAATTAATACATTATTTCAAAAAAATTTGAGGGTTTCCTACCACCTCAGATTTCTTTAAAGAGGAAGCAAGTTCCAGTTAACGAGGGAGGATTTGGTTTCCTGATCTTAGTTTATATCATCAGGCAGATTTGTTAACTTATGCCTGATGGGATCACTACTCTGAATTGGATTATCCATCTTGGGCTTTTTTGGAGGCTTCTTGTCTGGTGCCCCTTCCTAAATAGAGTGCATTAGGGCATATTCATGCTAAAATGGATCCTTGTTTCTCCTGAAATTTCTACAGATAGACACCTGTGGTACATAATGTCATGGCAATATCAATTTGATTTTCATATGCTAAATTAACATTGTCATCCAATTCAGATTTAAATATTGGGAGGAAATCTTTTTTAGCCTTGAACAGATAGGGGGATTTTTACTCTGGATCAACTGATAGGCTAAGATGATGAGTTTTTGTCTTTTCCTCAACTGAGGTCTAGATTTGAGTTGTCAACTTCTGCTGAATGGCAATATTTACAAGTGCAAAAGTTGTTGGTGTTTAAATATGGCCCTGCAGCACTGAGTGTTTCAGAGTCACCCCCACACCAGCCACCGCTTCTAGAAACTCTCATTGAATCAATGCTTAAAATGAAACCCACAATATTTGTTTATCAATATTTGATGTTGGTTAATAAATATGATATGCAGAGTCTCAAGAGATGAATGGAATAAGGAGTTAGATCACACAGTTCTGCCAAAGGAATGAAATGTGGCCTTAAACTTTATTGTATGGATCTTAAGCTGCAACTTATTCAGCAAAAACATTTTGTTTAGGGTATATTGGTCACCGCAGTGACTTTTTCAAAATCACAGAGTTGGAAGGGGCCATACAGACCTTCTAGTCCAACCTCCTGCCCAATGCAGGATGAGCTTAAAGCATCCCTGACAAATATTCATCCAGCGTCTTCTTGAAAACTGCCAGTGAAGGCAGTTTTCAAAAAAAAAAAAAAAAGAAAAAGAAAACTGCCAGTGAAGGGGAGCTCACAACCTCCCTAGGCAGCTGATTCCACCTCTGAAATACTCTGACCATGAAAAAGTTTTTCCTAATATCCAGCCAGTACCTTTCTGCATGTAATTTAAACCTGTTGCTTGGAGTCCAATCCTCTGCTGCCAACTGGAACAGCTCCTTGCCCTCCTCCAAATGACAGCCTTTCAAATATTTAGAGAGAGCAATCAAGTCCCCCCTCAATCTCCTCTTCTTCAAACTTAACATTCCCAAGGCCCTCAGCCTTTCCTCACAGGGCTCAGTCTCCAGATCCCTGATCATTCTTGTCGCTCTCCTCTGCACCCTCTCGATTTTGTCCACATCCTTTTTGTAGTGAGGCCTCCAGAACTGCACACAGTACTCCAGGTGCGGCCTGACCAAGGCAGTAGAGAGAGGGACTATGACCTCCTGTGATTTCGATGCAATGGCCCTTTTGATACAACCCAAGACTGAGTTTGCCTTTTTTGCCACCACATCACACTGACTGCTCATATTTAGTTTACAGTCCACTCTTACTCCAAGATCTCTTTTGCATACACTACTACCCAGAAGTGTATCCCCCATCCTGTATTTGTGCTTCATATTTTTGTGGCCCAGATGTTATACTGTGCACTTATCTATGTTGAATTGCATCCTCTTCACAACTGCCCACTTTTCCAGAGTATTCAGGTCTTGTTTAATTTTAACTCTATCTTCTTGGGTGTTTGCCACTCCTCCCAATTTGATATCATCAGCAAATTTAATGAGTAGCCCATTTACCCTTTCAGATCATTGATAAAAAAAATTGAAAAGTACCGGGCCCAACACCGAGCCCTGTGGCACCCCACTGGACACCTCCCTCCAATCTGATGAAACGCCATTGACTACCACTCTTTGGGTGAGGTCCTCTAACCAGTTCCCTATCCACCAAACTGTCCTATAGTCCACTCTGCAGTTTTTCAGTTTACCCATTAGAATGTCATGAGGAACCTTATCAAAAGCTTTACTGAAATCCAGGAAAATCACATTGACAGAGTTCCCACAATCCAGTAAGTTCATCACTCGATCAAAGAAGGAAACCAGGTTGGTCTGACAAGATATATTGGGGGGAAACCATGTTGACTTCCCTGGATCACTAAGTGGTCCTTCAGATGCTTACAGATCAATCCCTTTAAAATCTGTTCTAATATCTTCCCAGCAACAGAAGTCAGACTGACTGGCCTGTAGTTTCCCAGGTCATCCTTCTTCCCTTTCTTAAAGATTGAGATAACATTCGATCTTCTCCAATCTTGTGGCACATCCCCAGTCCTCCAGGAGACGTTGAAGATGATGGACAGAGGCTCTGCAAGCTCTCTAGAAAGTTCTTTGAGTACTCTTGGGTGCACACCATCCAGCCCAGGGGATTTGTATTCATTCATTGCAGCCAGGTGCCTCTCCACAACCTCTCTGCCAATGTCAACTAGCCCCCCAGGTGTCCTGTCGTGTCTACTACCATCTCGAGATGGGCTCAAGTTCTTCAGGGAGAAAACAGAGGCAAAAAAGTCATTAAGCCTGTCTGCTTTTTCTCTGTCCTCCATCAGAGTTTCTCCTTCCACTCCCAACAGTGGTCCAATTGCCTCTTTTACCTTGTATTTGCTTCTCACATCTGTAGAAGGTTTTCTTATTGTAGCAAGCCCTCTTGGCCAGACCCAGCTCATACTGAGCTTTGGCTTCTCTGACGCTGATCTGCAGTACCTAGTAACCCTCATATATTCCTCTTTAGAGGTCTGTCCGTCTCTCCATTTCCTGAACATTTCCTTTTTCTCCCTTAGCTTATTTTGGAGCTCTCTGTTCATCCACATCAGTTTCTTGGAGCCCTTACCATGTTTCTGTCTTGCTGGAATACTGAGGGCTTGAGCTTGCAAAAGCTCATGTTTGAGAAGGGCCCACCCTTCACTCGCTTCTTTCCCTTCCAGCACACTCCCCCACAGAATGACTCTTGTCAAGCCTCTGAGTTCATTGAAGTTGGCCCTACGAAAATCTAACCTACGAGTCTGGCTACGATCTTCCTTGGCCCCCCACAGCAACTGGAATTCAAGGAGGACATCATTACTTTCACCCCATCTACCAATTCTTCCATGTTGAATATATTGTCGAAGGCTTTCACGGCCGGAGAACGATGGTTGTTGTGGATTTTCCGGGCTGTATAGTCATGGTCTTGGCATTGTAGTTCCTGACGTTTCACTAGCAGCTGTGGCTGGCATCTTCAGAGGTATAGCACCAAAAGACAGAGATCTCTCAGTGTCACTGTGACACCGAGAGATCTCTGTCTTTTCGTGCTACACCTCTGAAGATGCCAGCCACAGCTGCTGGCGAAACGTCAGGAACTACAATGCCAAGACCACGGTTATACAGCCCGGAAAATCCACAACAACCATCTTCCATGTTGGTTAATATTAAGTCTAATATGGCCGAGCCCCTTGTAGCTTCCTCCACCATTTGAAAAAGAACATTATCGGCCAGGCAGGTCAGGAAGTTGCGTGATTCTTGTCACTTTGCTGAGTTTGTCTCCCAGCACACATCGGGGAAGTTGAAGTCATCCATAATTATAAGGCTCTGATGTCTGGATACTCTACCAATCTGTTCAAGTAGGGCAGCATCCATTTCCTCACCCTGGTCAGGCAGTCTGTAGCAGACTCCAACAACAATACACTTTGTCCTTCCTCCCCTTATTTCCACCCATATACTTTCCACTGGGCTGTCAACCACATTCTCCAGAACTTGCTGACAATCAATCCCTCTTCTCACATACAATGTCACTCCACCTCCTCTTCTACCCTTCCCGTTTTTCTTGAACAACTTGTACCCATCCACTACCACATTCCAGTCATGGGAATCATCCCACCAAGTCTCAGTAATTCCTACTATATCATAACCCTCTGTTTGCAAGAGAAGCTCAAGCTCTTCCTTCTTATTACCCATACTTTGGGCATTGGTATATAGGCACTTGTAGCCTTGTACCTTTGTTTGATCTGTCCTACTCAGGTGGGTCCCCACTGCTATCACTTCTTCATTGGAATCCCCTTGTTGGTTGACCCATTCCCCTTGCAACATCAGTTTAAAGCTCTCCTGATGAAGCTCTCCATGTTCTTTCCAAACATTTTCTTCCCTGACCTTGAGAGGTGAAGCCCATCATGTGCTAGAAGGCCTTCTCTAAGGAAACTTATCCCGTGGTCCCAGAACCCAAAGCGCTCGTGCCGGCACCACCACCTCAGCCAACGATTCACCTCGAGTATGGTCTGCTCCCTTTGCATTTCTCTTCCTTTGACAGGAAGGATAGAACAGAATACCACTTGTGCCCCCACTATCTTCAACTGCCTTCCAAGAGCTTCATAGTCCCCTTTAATTCTTGCAATGGTATTCATGGCCATGTCATTAGTTCCTACGTGAACCAGCACAAACGGGTACTGATCAGTCGGTCTGATCAGTTTCAGCAGTCAGTCTGTAATATTCTGAATTCTGGCTCCCAGCAAGCAACACATCTCTCGGAGTAGGGGATCTGCCCTGGACACATGATGTTCCATACCCATGAGCAGAGAGTCCCCGATGACCACCACCTTCCATTTTCTTCCACTACTGTGTGGCCCCATACCTTCTTCACTCCCTTCTCCAGGTTTTTGTGGTTCTCCTTCCACTCTCGTCTCCATCACCATCTCATGCACCTCAAAACAATTCTTGAGCTCCAGTGGACCAGAGTGTCACCTTAGTCCACGTCTTCTAGTTTGTACTGCAGAACTGAGGGCCAAGCTACACATGACGAATGACACTTGAACGGCAAGTGGATTGAGTGGAGGGCAAGTGAACAGGGAGAAATACACTTGCTGTTCAAGTGTCATTCATCACTTGTAGCTTGGCCCTGAGATGAGGCTCAGACAGGAAACTGACTCTTCCTTCTTCTCTTGGACTTATTTCTTCATGCTTGTGCAGAGCCCCCAGGCTCTTCTCAATAAAATCCTCTCCTTCCTTGATTTCCTGAAGGGTAGTGAACCTCTCCTCTAGGCTCTGAATCTTCTCCTCCAAAAGCCTGACCAGCTTACTCCTCTAACAAGTGAAGTCCGTCTTCTCTTTTGGGAGGAAAACAAACAAGGCACACTCCATGCAAGTGACTGGAAAGGGGCCTTCTGTCAACATCATTGCCTTTCAAGTATAGTCCAAGAGTACTCTTTTAGCTGCAGGTCCCTTTCCTTCTCCTTCTCAGAGCCCAGGTGGCTGTGATGTGCCTCTGGTGAGGAGAAGCCTAATTCAATCAAGGTTCACTCAGTAGAGGGTGGGGCCAGCAGTTAGCCCCAGGGAAAACAGACACTCTCCAATTAGTAACAATCCCCCTCTGCAATCAGCTCCAACTCAGGCAAAAACAAACAAACAGAAACACTTACTCCAACTGGTACCACTTTACAGCAGGTTCTACACACTCACACAGCCCCAAACACTGTCCTCCCATGCAGTAACCTCAACAAATTCCCCCAGCAGTTAAGGAAGGCAACAGAAAAAGACTCACCACTCTAGCAGCTCCCTTTCCTGCTCCTTTTTAATAAAGGATTAAGTGCAATATCTAATTACTGGCATTGTAAATTACAGGACACATCTCTTAAGTATGAGCTTTGGATATGTCCAGTTATTTGGTCTTTGGGGGAGGAAGTCATTACTCATATTCATTTTGTATTAGAATATTCATTGATTTTTGAAGATGTTTATGTACTTCTAAACTATTTGCCTATTTCCTACAGCCTAACCAATGGTTAACTAAAATGAATCTTCTGTGCTGTAGCTAAAAGACACATATTACAGCACAAGAAAAAATGCCCAGTTCTCATAATTCAATGGATTGAGGACCTTACAACTTTATCAACATTTGAACCTAAGTCATACAGAATGCAACTGAGTGTAGATTTATTTTTAGATATTTGGAGACCTTTCATGTGTCAATTTGCCACCGTTGTTGTTATATTTTGTTGTTTTTTATTTTATTATTGAAATGAAACATTAAACAAACACATTTTACAGAAAGAATCAGACACACACAGGCATATCTGAAAGGTCCAGCAGGAGCACACATTTTGAATATAGAGGTGCCTTCTTCCATGTACTGGGAGAGGGACAGCGTGTGTGGAGAACAGCCCGGTCATTTGTAGGAACTACAACCTCTCTGAAAGCATGCAGAGAGTGCCTCTTTTTTCAACTGCTACAAGCAAAGACACCTTTGTACACTTCAGGTGTTATTGAAAAGCAAATGTATGAGTCATTCATGCATGCACATTCTGCAGTTGTATGAGAGGGGGTAGCGCACAAAGGGGAACACATGCATTTGCCAAATAGAGAAATCTGCTCATTGTACCTGTGCAAGCTCACACAACTGCCTGCATGAGTGCACTCTGTCACTGTTCGCAATGTGAGAAGCAGCCCCAGATATAATCCAGACAAAGATTAGTGCACTCAACCAGACTAATGCCCTGTGTTATGTATAGGGGATATTTATACAGAGAATTGTAAATACATGGCAATCAAGGCCTTTTCAAGTACTCCAATACTGCGTTAATGGAAGAGATAGAAACAAAAATGAAGCAAAGAGGAATATTTTCTTTGTTAAATTACTGTTTGTTTTCAGTCCTCCACTGTCAGCGCAGGCAGGCAGACGAGATGATTATCTGAAAGGATACAGAATGGATGTAGAAAAGATGAGAGCCTTCTATTACATTTAAGTTGCTTTAAAACGTAGATTATTTAAGGTTGTTGAAATGGAGCTCAGGGTTGCTGTTGCTTAATTTGAACACTACAGAGAGTCAGTTTCAGTTTAAACAATCACTTCAGTGCTTTATCACCTTGATAATCTTGTGTACCTACAAAATTCATGGAAGAAAGCAACATGGGTCTGTAAGATAAAAGAAATATATAAATGATTTCTTCTTCTGTGCATTCTTTCAGGGTTTTTCCGCCTCTTGCAACATTATGTTATCTATGAATAAATATTTGTTTTCTATTTTCCCTTTTTTGAATGCTGATGGCAATCAAATTAAACACTTCTGTATACTAAGGTTGGTGCCCAAAGTCACATTTTCCGTGCATTGCATAGACACTATCTGCCTTTACAATAATGTCCCTAGGATACTGTTATTATAAAGATCAGCAGAATATATATCAGGATACCAGGTTGTAAAGGGAGAGAAGGATGGAAAAATTGAGAGAGGGAGACACAATAACAGCTACAAACATTTGTACAAATGTCCCTCCAATGCCTTCCCTTTCCACATCTCCAGAGGTGTTTTTACACAGAGCTAAATCATTCAAATTACTGTGTACTACTGTGGGACCACAGGGTAATAGCCTGCCAATCAGATCAGTGCCATCTTCTGCATCACTTTTGTCTATGAATATATTTCATTTCTTTTTCTTTTCAGAGCCTGGGGCTCAGTCATTCTCACAGAGTTCCAACTTTATTGTCTGGGCTGTTTACATCTAGAAATATCATCAGGTTGCAACTAAGGGTCAAATTATGTTCGTGAATCAGAACCTTATCTTCCAGCTGTATTTCGTCTCAACAAACTGCTATGGGCGGGGTGTGTGTGTGTCCCTAACATGGATTAGGGTCATGTTTCTGGAGAAAGGAGGTTTTAACTCTTCCCCCATACTGTTTTTCCAATCAAAAATAGCTTCACCTCCCCACATCTGGTTTAAGCCCCATTTGGGAAAACAGGCAAGTACCTGTACCAGGTTAGAAGCAAACAGCCAGGGGGCATTTTAATAAGAAAATAGTGCAGAAGAAGAGTTGCCTCTGCACTGTGATCCTAATCCTCACAGAGTTCTTTTTGGCTGCCTTTTCATCTAAATTGAGTATTGGTGAATTTAGGTACAAATATGGAGCGACACACATAATTTGGCCCTAAATCAGTAAGTGATTCAGGAACATAGGGTAGCTGTGGCTTTTCCTGCCCATTTCTGTCCTGATCCTTTGTCGGCCTCCTTGTCCTGACTTCTCTGGAATCCTGCTTGGTATGGAAGGGCCAGGAAAGGGCAACTGCAATGATTCCTGAATGAAGCTTATTGTTTGGATACATTCTAGTCTGTTTTCAGGCTTGGTTGTGGGACTGAAAGAGCCTTCATTGCTAGGGTTGACAGGTCCCTATACCCTCCCAGCAGGAGGGGGAGACCTAGTACTGACTGGGAAGTCTATCCTTGCATACAAAGTGCTTGCACACTCCTGGCCAAAAAGACAACATCACTTCCAGAAGTGCTCCTATGCTGCTTGGAGAATTGAGCCCTTTGGTGCTAAGCACTCCTACGGCTGGTGCGATGATGTCACTTCCAGAAGTGACATCGCCATGTCTGCAAGGAGAGTGTGTGCCGTGCTTGTAACCAGGGTGCCTGCCAGTGGAGGGTAATCACCGGGTGGCTTGGAACCTCCTGCCAGTCGCTGATGACTGGCGGGTAAGCGGGCAAACCACTCGGTGGTTGCTCACCACCAGCGGGCACCTGGGATTCCTACTGGTCACCCTGGTAAATGATCTGCAACAGGAAACAGATGAGACAGTAAGATCCTGTTAATTTTCCAGGTTCCCTCTGCAGCTTTAAGTACCATTGATCATGGTATCCTTCTGGACCACCTTTCAGGGCAGGGGCCATTTGAAGGTAAGTTTCAGAGTGTAGCACTAGAGGACTGCTGCTCCGGCCTACAGGATCTTGCAAGGTTCCATCTTGTCCCTCTTGATTTTTAACATTTATGTGAAACCACAGGAAGAAGTTATCTGAAGATTTGGAATGAGTTGCCACAAATATATCAATAACACTCAGCTTTATCTTGTGCTTCCAGGTGATCTCTGAGAGGCTGTGGAAAACACAAAGGAATGCCTGGAGGTGGTTTGGAGATGGCAAGTTCGTGAAAGTTCATGGTTCGTGAAACGTGATGAACCACGAACCATACAGTTCAAAATTTCCCTGGTTCATGCCCATCGCTAGTAAACCATCTTAAGGTTGCACGCTAAGTCCCCAAGGTCTGTAAAGATAGCACCCAGACTAGTCCCTGAGATTGGAATGAGTTCTTTTTGAGGGCTGTTTTGGCTTCCCAAACCAGCCCTCGCCTGGTCTATTCAGACACAAGTCCCCTTCTAGTCAATGAGCTTATTCCCAAGAAGAAGGATTGGACCCTTGTTTTACTTGCAGAAAACATGTTAGAGTCATTTCCATGCTTTTCTTAGGAATTATTCTCAATTAAGCATGCATAGAATTGTAGTCTCATCTTTTATTAGCAGAGTTTATTAGCACTGTGCATGCAAAAGAAAAGTAAAAAATTTAGAGAAAGCTAACTGGGTGGCATTTCCTAGTGGTTGGAGGGTGGGTGTCTTGACCCCATCTTCCAATCAAGGAAGATGGGATTTTAGCTGAGGGAGTGGGATCTTTTCAGGGGTGTTTGGTCCTCCCAGTCCATCTTTAATCGGGTCTACTCAGATAAAGACCTAGCTCATTCCACTTACAAAGATCATACTAAACCCATTCTCTTGTTCTAAATCTATTTCTGATTTGATGGGTAACTGTAACCTCTATGCTGAGCAAAACAGCTAAGCAGTAAGACCCCTGTACTCAGAATTCACTAACAAGAATAACAGAAGGTAGAATCTACTTTAAAACTAATTCATTTTGGAAAACATTCATTTTGAAAGGTAGATGTAAACATGGCTGCAGAGAAAATAATTATATCTGTGCAGTAATGACATTGGGATGTAAGAGACAATATGTATACCCAAAGCTGAGTTTGTGTAACTGTTCTTATACAGTCAGTCCACTCCCACACAAAGTCCAGCAAATAGCTCTATAATATGATTGCCAGGTCTCCCTAGCAACCAGCATGGGGTGGGGGGGGGTCCTCAGTTCTTATTGGTGTCCCTGGGAAGACTTGTCTTGGACACAACAGCCATGCAAAACTTTTGCCAGAAATACACACGAGAACTGTCCCAAATAGATAAAATGCTCACAATAGAAAAGGGTCATCTCTCAGTTGGTCTGGTCATTTAGTTTGCATCATTAAGGAAATTAACATTCAGGAAATTCTGCGCCTGCCCTCCACAAAGCACATGGATTTATAGTTCATGTCATTTCCCAGCAGTAACAGCAGGTGTAAGCAGTTCAGCATTGGAGAATTTTTGCAGAAGCACCTACAAAGCATCCTGGAGCTTTGGGGTCAGTGCCTGGGGGACACAGAGTTTGGAAATGGGAGAGAGCTCAGTAGGATGCTATGCCCTAGAGTCCACCCTCTGAAGTTGCATTTCTTCCAGGAGAATTGATCTCTATGACCTGGAAATCAGTTGTAATTCTGGGAGAACTCCAGCAGCAACTAGAGAATGGGAACCCTAGGAGAAGAATATCTCAAGATGCTATGGTGGAAGTTTTTTCCTGAATGCAGAGGCAACAGCAACCACTCTGGGGAAGGGTTATGTAAAGTGGTCTACTGTGAGACCACCTATCATGAAGCCAGTTGTAAAGTTAATAGCCCATATGGCTGGTAGTCTTCAATGAGGCCCAGTCTCTCAGAATGCTCTGTTTCTTTCTTTCAGGTAGAAGGAAGAGAAAAGACTTCAGGTTGTGAAACCATCTCAGTGAAATTAGTTTTCTTCCATTTCCTCCCTCTCCCTCATTCTCATTCTCTCTCCCTCTCTCTTTCTATGTCTGTGAAAATTAAGAGGAAGTGAGAAAGTTTAATTGTGATCCCCCTCTGTCTTTCTGGTGGAATCATGGTAGGGGTAAATTGTGAGTGTTTTAATTCTGCCTCTTGCAAGCCTATCAGAAACCTTGTGGCTCATTACGCCCTCTGTTTTTCTCCAGAGATGCTATAGAAACACTACAGTGTAACTAACACTTTTCGTCATTTAGAACCACAGGTGGCTTGAATGAGCGTGATTTGATTGTCTTTACTAGGTAATTACAGGTTGGTGCCTATTCCTGTTGTCTCAGCAGGGGGCTTGCACAGTACATGGGGGTTGGAGATCATTTGCAGGGTGGGTTGTACAGTTGAATAACACAGAATATTATATTGCCAAAAAAAGTCCTACATTGATCAAACACATTCTCTTTTCATGTGCCTGTGGGTCAGCTAGAGTGAAATACTGGATGGCAATGATGGTTTGTGTATGCCAACAGCCTTCTTATTGGACCACAGAGCCCTAGTTTATATTTCTGCTACGCATCCCCATTTTCCACCAAAGTATACTACCATTTTAAGGCATCAGTGCCAGGCCCAGTTTTAAGAGGACTCCCATTTCCCCACTTGAAAATCATCGGCCAACACAATTCCCTGTCCTGAAAAGATTTTTAAAAATTCAAAACAACTTGCTGATTTTCAGGGACAAAAATCAGGGCACTTCACAATCACAACCTTAGCCCCGTGCCTAGGCAATTTTTTCTGAGTAAAACAGTTTTGAAACATATATGCTATTCATCATTACATAGCATTTGCTGATAGCCCCGATTGCAAGCCTGTGGAGAGCTTCTCCCACTGATATCAGTGAGCTTAAACTGGAGTAACACTGCATAGGATTACACTGTAAGGAGCCTATTTTCCATTAACTATCAGGGGAGGCTGATTATCAAATTCCTTGCATACCAAATTTGTTTTTCTGGCATCAAAATGACCGTGGGTGCTCTAAGGTGATGAATTACAGCATTAAGGTGACTGGACTGATGTCTCCTCTCATCTAATGCACATTTGAGGTCCATTTAAAAATGTAAATATTTTTATCCTTTGATTTCAGCCTCTGAGTCTGCCAGACCTTAACAGCTGATAAGCCAGTCTCCATTCAGATCCTGCCATCTTTCATCAGAGTGTATTATATTTATAAGATAGAAATCAATATTCAGCAGGAATGGATAACACAGAGACAGCCAATGGATGACACGGTTTGTTAACTCTCCATCTATACGGCATATTCATATTGAAACTTCGAAAACAAATTGGTCGCAAGGAGCTTTTTCTGAGAACGCAGATCTTTATGGAATTTTGCTTCCATTTTTCCTCCTCCTGTGAATAAGATCATATGCATTGAAAACTAAGGACCCAACCTTTTAGCTTAGCAGCGACTCCTGTGCCACAATTATAAAAAGCACCAAAACATGCTAATTTTAAGCACAGTCACTCTGGCTGTAAAGCCACAGGCAACCTTCGACTTTAACCCAGATATACCAATCACTTCATGGAGCCCCACTGTTCATAGTTATAGGGCCGTTGCATACATGGAAGGAAGAATATTATGAAATGAATTTTCTCCAAGGTTGCATTGACTGGTAATTTTAAGGATTTCCCCCCTCTCCTTTCCACTGTGATTTTTCCTTTTTTATGTGTAGGTTTTAAATTTACATATTATTAGAAAAAAAAACGTCAGTGAAGATGTAAATGCTACCATATTACCTTAGAAACATTAATGATCAACATAATGAATATGGGGAAGGCATACAATCAAAGCAAACAGTTCCAAGCAATTGATCCTAGAATACAGCCATAACAAGTAATCCAATAGGGATAATTATGTTCCAAAATCCAAAAGATATGATAAGTCTCTGAATCACATAGACTGAGAAACATAAGGCTTTGAAAAAGAGAAGGAAATAAATTGGAAAAGATTAAGAAAAAAACATCAAAAACAAGGCACAGATCTTTAAGAACTATCCCAGAGATAAATCTGTGAGTACATTTGAGTGATCTTCCAGTCACATTATCACTTTGTGTTAACTTATGAAAAAGGAAAGGACAACAGGAAGGGCCTGATTCTTTAAAAAATCACAGGTTTCTTTGCAGTTTTCTTCATATCCCTTCTGAAGATAACAATAAATAACAAATAAAATAAAATAAATTATATTTCCCATCACTCCCAACATTAATGGACACAAAATGCAGCTGTGGGGTTGACAACAGTTTCCTGAAACATTCCAAAGAAAAATGAGCTCTCCTCACTGCCCTACTGTCTCCAGTAATCCAGAGGAGTTAGCCGTGTTAGTCTGTAGTAGCAAAATAGAGTCCAGTAGCACCTTTAAGACTACTAACATTAGTGTAGCATAAGCATTCAAGAACCACAGTTCTCTTTGTCAGATGCATCGGTTGGTTAGTTTTAAAGGTGCTACTGAACTCTTTACCATTTTGTCTCCAGTAAAAAACATATAGTAGACAACAACTACAGTACACGACAAAATGGTGCACGTTAAAGGTCTGAATCTTGCTCCAAAGTAGGGATGCCAGTCCTTGCCGAGGGGTGGGGGATCCCCCTCCCACCCTCCACCCCCACTTACCTCCATCCTCTGCCCCCACTTACTCCTGTGCACAACCATGGCCATATTCAGGCTGATCAGGCCTATTTGGTCCAAATCAGCCCAGATTCAGGCCAAATCAGGCACAAATCAACCTGAACTGGGCAGCTGCATGGCGTGGGAGCACTGCTGCGCTCCACAGTGGCCTGATTCAGCTTGATTCAGGCACAAATTGGGCTAAATCAGGCCTGAATCGGGCCTGATTGGCCCTCTGGGAAGCACAGGAGTGCTCCCAGGGCTGCCCGTGAACCGCACAATGATGTCACTTCCTGGAAAAAGCAGAAGGTAAGAGCCGGGTCCCACATCTCCCGCCGGAGGGGTTAGGGGGATCTAGCAACCCTGCTACAAAGGCTGCAATAGTATGGTTATGGTGTCTGGTTTCCCAAATGCTGACCATGCATACCCATTAAAATGGAAAACACTGGGGTAACTCTTCTTAGGATCAAATGTGCACTTAAATTTTATGGTTAACATACTGGCTAAGTGCTGTAATAATAAAGAGAATACTTCTTAGGATTGCACTGCTAATCTTTTATTTTTTCCTTCTGTTTATGACCTGAGCTTCTTGCAACGATGACAGGGAACCAGAATCCTAGTTGGCAGTGAGAAGGGAAAGCATGGGATATGGAACGCAGCAGGGAGAGAATCAATGGTCAAAAGTACATGTTACATTTTACAATTGTCCTCCACTGAGGCTTTTAGTCAGACATCACCTGTAAGTTCCCTGCTGGGAACTCAGTTCTCAGACACACAGGGTCCCTGTACTGATGGGCTACATGTGCAACTGCCGATAGGGCAAGTCTTTATTTATTTTTATTTATTTAAAACATGTTATGCTGTCTTTGCACCTAACTTAGACCAGAGCGGCAAACAAAAACATTTAAACCAGCTTTTAAAAACATGCATGTATGTATAAAACTATTAAAAGCAACAATTAAGCACAATGCATAAACAGGAAAAGGTGTCAGCAAGGGAAAACCAAACAAAACAGAAAAGTCTTCATTGTCTTGGCAGAAGACAGTGACAGAAATGAGGAATATATTGTGATTGCCTGATGTTATTGTGTTTTGTAATTCACTTATTTATTACTGAAAAGATTTTTTTTATCATGTTTGTAATCCATCTTGAGTCCCATTGAGAAAGGCTGACTATAAATGAAACTACTACTACTACTACTACTACTACTACTACTACGTCAGTGCCTAGTATCAGTGTATAGAAGACTCTGAACATGAGGTGGGAATATTTCAGACATCCAAAATGGTAATTCCAGTCTGGTTTGCTTATCTAGTTAGACAGTTTGGTCTATCAAAATTCTTTCTAAATTGTAGCAAGGGCAATTTGCCATTTCATCTTTCAGTGCAAACCTAATCAATCAATGAACTTAATGATATAACTCTGCTTAAGACTTCACTGTTAGCTGTTATGGGGTTTTTTTAGCTCCCACATTGGATTTTAATTTCATTGCAGTGAAATATATTATTTTAGATTTTGCCATAACCCACTCCAAGCCTTTTGGAAAAATAGGTTTGGTCATGTGCATGTTAATATAGGACTCTATCTTAATCATTTTAACATTTAGCATTGCAATTTGTAATAAAATGTACACGATTATATGGAAACTTGCCAATAGAATAAAGATGTATGATAGAAGGCTGATATATTTTGGCTGGAATGTTTCACATTTACTATGTTGTTTTCTCTCTCATATCACATTCTGTGTGCAAAGACACACAAAAGTGTTAGGGATAGTTTGAGGGGGTATTCTTCCCCCTCAGGTTGTTTCAGACCAGAGTTTACTGAAATTGTGGCTTGATAATTGTCTTTCTGATTTCAGTCACATGCTGGGATAATAACCCCCCCCCCCCCCACACACACACACAGTTACATAATGGTTAAAGTATTGGACTAGGATCAGGGGAGATAATAGTTAAAATCCCTACTATACCTTGAAGCTCACTGGTTGACTTTGGGCTGGCAGGCTCTCTCTCTCTCTCTCTCTCTCTCTCTCTCTGAGCTCAACCTACCTCCCAGAGTTAGAGTGACTATAAAATGGAACAGAGGAGAACCATGAGCTCCTTGGAGGTAAGATGAGCTGAAAATGTAAGACAGACGGATGAACAGCATTCTTTTTGGATTTTTAAAGAAAACTTCCTAGAAAGTAATCCTATGGCCTTGGCATGACTTTCTGAGAATACCAAGCATTCTAAAGGTTCTTTTTCAATTCCAAGGAAATTCTGTGACCCAAGTCAGTTCTAGCCAATAATTGTAAGCATGAGTCTGTGTAACCCTTGCTCCACTAGAGGGAGTTAAAGAGTTGGGGTATTCCTTATAAGGAAAAAAAAGGCACAAATTTCCCTGTGAGACTGGAGGGCGTGAAACTGCAGGGAGAAGCACTCTCACCTCAGAAGTGCTCCTTTCCAGAGCTTTTTTTCTGGGAAAAGAGGTGGTGGAACTCAGTGGGTTGCCCTCGGAGAAAAGGGTCACATGGCTGGTGCCCCTGCCCCCTGATCTCCAGAGGGGAGTTTAGATTGCCCTCCTCACGGAAGGCAATCTAAACTCCCCTCTGTCCGGAGATCAGGAGGCGGGGCCACCAGCCATGTGACCATTTTCAAGAGGTTCCGGAACTCCATTCCACTGCATTCCAGCTCAAAAAAAGCCCTGCTCCTTTCTATGAATAATCTCTATTAATGTTTTAGAAACTCCTGTGAAGAACAGAAGGCATCCCAATGCAGAGCACAGCTACAAGCTGGTGCATTTCAAGGGACTTGCCAGACAGAAGTCAGAAAGACTGAGACCCAGGTCTGCTTGAGTAAAACAGGCCAGATTTGTTACATGACTGTTGTTGTATATGCTTTATTATTGTATTGTTCCAAATAAGATGTTTTCTTTTTCCAAGTTTGTTCATTGTTATTTTTATAAATGCAAGTGTCACAAGGTGGGATCACGCTGTCATAGACATGAACTCTCTCTGTTCTTAAATTAGATACATCTATTTATTTGATGTTGCTTCTTAAACTAAGCAGGTTACATCTGGATTTCTTGTCTGAGGTTGAAGAAGCATGTAGGAAAGGAAACAAAATATATTGCCCTGCAATTATACTAAGAAATATTAAATATATGAGTGAGCAACTGGTTGTCCAGAACAAGGAGCCAGGTCAGGATCAGCTGCTGCACAGGACCAAGTACGGTTATACTGGCTTCTTGTATCACTCAATCTTTGTTGAAATAGCTGCAACATCACCTCTGGCCACCTGCAATAATGGCACTACAGGGCCACAGAGGGCAGGAAAGCCTCTCCCTTTTCTAGTAAACTGCTATGGTAGCACAGAGTGGAGCACAAGGGCAGTAAACTGTCCCTGCAGTAACCACGTGCTAGGCAGTAGGAGAGTGGGCACAAGGCAGGCTCAGAGTGGCACCCTTGCCCACAACCTTGCGGGCAATTCCCACTGAGGCCAAGGTCGGCAATGGGCATGAGAGAGAAGGAGTGAAAGCGGTGTGATGATGTCACTTCTGGGACAGTTTGGGCCCCAGTTTAGGCCAAATTGGTCCGGCCCAAAGTCTGGGAGAACTCCTGGGTGTTGCATGATGATGTCACTCCTGGGAGTGACATTGTCACACTGCACTGGAAGCATGCCCCTGGAGGCTCATTCCTGAGCCTTTTCCCCCTTCCAACCAGGGAGGGGAGAGAAGACTAGGAGCAGGGGATCCCCCACCCCCACTGGGGGACCAGCAACCCTTACTTCTGAGGCTTGGGGAGACCACATGGGTAGCACATGCCAGGCGGAGACTTGGACTGCCACTGGTTACCCCTAGACACCCCAGAGGGCAAGAAGAGACAGTGCTGAATTCACTAATTGAAAACCCCTTGAGTGTTAAAGGGGGAAAAGAAAAAAATCCTGTTCAAAAATTGTATTGATTTTAATTTCACTACTAGGATTTGCAGGCACCCAATTGGATAGGTGCAGAACATACACATGATTGCCTTCCTTTGAAAAAGCAGTGCAGGAAAGCTTATCAATAGGGGAGTTCTAGGCAATTCCATGAACGTTGCAAAGCCAGATCTCCATACAAGGCTTTAACATCATAAGACTCTGACAGCAAATAGGGAGACCTGCAGAAGGGGAGATATGTTAAATATTTCATAGGGAGTATTAAAGAGAGCTGAACAGACCAGATTCAACAAGCCTCATGCTAGCAGACCAATAACTCTCATCTCAAGAAGAACTGAAATTATATACAATCCAGTAGCGTGTAATAATGACCTATATGTACAATGCAATGGTATTTATATGAAGAATACATTGGACATGCCAAGAACGAGATGGAAGTGTTGTATACAGTGACGTGGCCGATATACTACATGCCATGGGGTGGAGAGAGCTGTCAATTTTAAAGGCAAGAGATTAACAGCTTGCCAATTAAAGTTACTCACGCCCTTTGTCCATCCCAGGAGACAACCATTAAGGTCTTTGTTTCATGGGCTAAAGTCGCTCTCCAGCCTCAGGGCACACTTTGCCCTATAATTACCCAGGCTTTGCCCCAGCCAAGTTGGGCACACTTACCTGGATCCAAGAGCTGTACCCTCAGAATCTCTCTGAGTCTCCTGGTCAAAAATGCTGGCCATTTGGAGCCTTCTTCCTCTGTAAACTTCTCTACTCCATTGATCGGTAAATAGCACCTGAATCCTACAATCTAGTCCCCATTTCCTCACTGCTTTTCCTAGGGCTCTTGTGTGCCTGTGATTTAATTTGCCTCTTGTTGTGTATGTGAGTTTCTCTTTTAAATAAAACTGTTCTTTGTTTTGGAAAACACCCATCTCACCAGTTTCCTTGGGGAGAAGACCTGGTAAAAATTGGTGGAGGATCTCACTTGTTACCGCGTCTTGCTAGCTTTCTCCTAGTTTACTAATTCCCCCAACTCGCAAGGAGACCCATTCCAGTAACAGCAGCAGCACTTTTCCTCACAGCAAATGACTGTTGGGGGGTGGTGGAGAGAGACCGGTGCCTGGGTAGCACTACAAAACAAACCACGATGCTCATTACCCCCTAAACAGGTCTACTTAGATGTAAGTCCCAAATTATTCAATGGTGTTTGCTCCCACGGAAGTCTTTAGAATTTCAGCCTATTGAAGTCCAGAAGTTCCCCCTTCCAAACATTTCCAGAGCTAATAGGTGTAGAGGTGTAGACATTACTCTTCCGAGGACCCCAATGGCAAGGAGACAATGTCATCGTCCCGGTAGAGATGGGGAACAAAAGATGTGCTCATGCACATTTTGCACATTTTCCCTTCCCACCAACAGAGTTAATGAATTACCTAAGGGCTCTCTGTCCTTGGGATCTGATTGGTGAATGCCGTTAAGGAACTCAAGATGCTGCCATGCAGGCCCAGTGCCTGCCAGCTGCTGGAGCCACTGCAAAGTAAGAACTGGAACAAAATGAAACACACAAACTTTTTTAGTTGGTGTCATTACAACTTGGTTTCCCAGATTTAGTTCACCATTCCAGAAGCTGCTTTAACTAAACAAAACTGCAATTTCCAGGTATACTTCTGCCTTGTTTGTTTCATTTTGCACAGCCCTGTTAACAGTATTTGGCAATATCAGGCCTTTAATTTATTATTTTGAATAGATGGCATATTAGTTATGCGACAGCTGACAGTTTGTGGGAATCTGTGATAATTCCTAACAGAAATGTATAAAAGCAAGGGCCAAGCTACAAGTGACGAATGACACTTGAACGGCAAGTGTATTTCTCCCTGTTCACTTGCCCTCCACTCAATCCACTTGCCGTTCAAGTGTCATTCGTCACTTGTAGCTTGGCCCCAAGAAATACTAAGAAACTCTGTACTTTTAAAATTATGATTGGCAAATTTCACATTCAGAATTTTAATTTCATTTTTAAAACAAAATATTATATTTGAAAGGCAAATTTCTAATGCTTTATCTGCAAGCATTAAATCCTACTGTAGACTAATGCCTCAAGACATTACTCATGAACAAGCCTTTGTTTTAAAACAATCTTCTACCTACTCTGCCCTATTGCAGAGACTCCCTACAATCCTTGTTATGGAGTACAAAAATTCCAAACATTGTTCTCGCTAATTTTGGAGGGAAAGATGGAACTTTAATTTGTTATTGCATAGCCGTGCTAATATAACTCTTATAACAAATAACACTCCTGTAATTGCGGGAGCTCTCTTAAAGGTAATTTAATTCTATACAAATAGGAGTCCCATTCAATCATGTACACATTTTTGTACTTCCCTTTCATAGATGGTCAGAGTACAGAACAATACATTACTTAAAAGAGGATTAAAAAGAAAGCTTATGCATCAAACAGAAAAGTATTCTAGTGCATCCTAAATATATTTAGGCTAGGGAGTTTCCCCAAGTCTCAGGATCGCTTTTGTGGGAACAATTGACAGTGTTTGAGAATTACAATGTTTGTGTGAATCATTTAATTTACAAATGCAAAGGTTTTGAGAACATTATAGGGCTGCAGGACTGGGGAATGGTGATAAGTGACATTCATTCCATAATATTCTCGCAGAGAGAAATGATAGCCCAAAATGACCCCAAACCTCTCTTTGTGAAACAGAGCTAACCTGAACCATCTCAGGGGTAGCAGAGGCTTTTCTATGTGTTTGTTTATAGTCCACCTTTCTCACTGAGACTCAAGGCAGATTACACACTGTAAGTTAGTACAGTTAATTTCAAGGACATTTTGATAAAGAATGTAATAGGGTCTATAAATGCAAATTTGCAAAGATTTTAAACCAGCAGAAATCTAATAAAGAGTTGAAGAAACTCTGAAACAGAAGTTAAGCAATTCTGTAACTGATAAATTAAACAATGTTAAACAACATAGAATTATCCAGTAGGGTCATACACAAAGCGACAGTAGTACATAGTAGTAAAGTCCCTATCCCTCTGCAGATGCATCCCTCTGAGACCACTTCCTTACAGTACAACCCTCCTATCTGAGTAAAAATGTTATCTTGTTCAGATGAGCTAAGCTGCCAGGGTGGAACATAGGAAGTGAGGCAGTCCCATAGATATACCAGACCAAAGCCATGAAGAGTATTGTGTGTGATAGCAAATACTTTTCTGAGATGTTCTATGCATTCTAGGTAACTTCTAAGTGTTTACTAATCAAATGAGATTGAAAGGAAGGAGATCTGACAGTCTGACCATTTGTTGTAAGTGCAATGTTTTCTTCTGGCATTGCTATCTTTGAGCCCTTTCGCACTCAAGTTTAAAAGCAATGGATCTGAGCAGCCAGCCCTATAGCCCTCGCACTAGCTTGGAACCGCCCCTTTTTACATTCTCTGCTCCTGATTTGGTCTCACATTCTCTGCTGCATTTTATATTCACTTGGTCTACTGCAAGCTTTGTGGGCTACTGAATACACGTCACTTTTTTTAAAGTTTGAGCAAGCGTGGTAAGACTAAGAATCTCCACTCTCTCTGTGCTACCATTTCAAACCCTAACTGTTGAAAGTATGAGTCTTTTTACTTAGAAGACAGCACAAGAGCAGCTGCACTGAGATTAACACCAATCCTTTCACCCCCGCCCCCGGCTGCCTACTATTCACGGAATTATCTTCCTTCCCCCCCGCCCCCGTCTTTTTTACTGTTCTCTGCAACCAGAGAAGAGCAATAAAAGAAAGCTGGTTCTACACAGGGAGGGCTACAGGACGGAAACGGGTGTGTGTGTGTGGGGGGGGGAACCACTCCATTTAGCCAGGTCCCAACTGATTGCTTTAAAGCAAATAATCTTCTTAGGTTTGTGTTGGGGAAAGATTCCATCTCCACGACTGTTAAATGCCCACAAATCTGTTTCAAAGTGCTTGATGCCTCAACGATACTACCCTTCAGAAGCAGTAAAATAAATCAGATGGGGAGATGAGAAGGGAAGGGCAGAGCCAGCACCACCCCTGCTCATCTGGGAAGGAAACAGAGGAGGCAAGCTACTTGGTGCAATGTTTGCTGCCCAATGGCAAAAGAAGCATTAGGGGAGCTGACAAGGGTGGGTGTGGTCAAATCTGCTATGGCCAATCAACTTGCAGTAGGAAAGGAAAGGGGAGAGGGAAGAGGCAAACATTATACACTTACTTTCATCGACTGAAGCATGAGTCAGCATCTGAGGCAAAAAAAAGTCGAGAAATAAGTCCATAGTCAGATACCCCGGGGAAAACCTAACATAGCCCGGAGCTGCGTCACATGACTCGCTCGGAAGAGTAAAAGGCAGAAAAACATGGGATGTGAAACGGTAATGAATATGCTGTAAAAACCGAGTGCAAAAGATTTCTTTGTTTCTCAGGTAGCAGCCATGTCCATGTTTCAACACCAAATTTACAGTGGTCATTTTGTTAGCACCTACCACAGCAAAAAAATCAAGAAAAATTAGGCTTCTTGACTTTATTTTCCTTGAGTTCCACCTTTCCTTTTACAATATGGTTCCATTATAGCTTTCTGCAGGACATTTTGAACAGAATATACGAAGATGTTGTTCACAGAAGTCTCAGTTTTTCTTTTCTTCTTTTTTTCCTCCAGTGTTTCTGAAAGTTTAAAAAAAAACCTACGCCTGGTCAAAAGAGACAGTTTTATAATTGCATTTTAGTTGTCTTTGTATCCTTTTGTATTATATGCATGTAAGGGGATATTCTGAACATGGCTGTTGGAACGGAGCCAGGCGAAGGAGTGTAAATGTGAAGAGTTAGATGGAAAGTGAATTGGGAGGGGAGAAAGATCAGAAATAAGAGCCCTCAAAATAAGAGCTCTGGAAAAATGATCACAAGGGAGACCATCTTGGACAAACTAGCTTTTGTATACCTTGTTTAGAAAACCTGAAAACACGTTTCCTGCCAATCAGTCTTTTAAAGAGTACACTGAAAAGAGAAATGAGAAAGCTTCGGAAGGAATATGTCTCTATTCTATCCCTCTTGTTTGTGTCGAGAGGTAGATAAAAAGGAGAACTAACACAGCAGCCCAGGAAAACCAAATAGTAAGTGGGTCTCCAAGGCCATGTGAATGTTTTTATCCCAAATGACAAATTGTGATTGTTCCTGTTACACCATTATAAGATTTATTATAGTACTACAGTAGAATAGTATGAGAAGGGAGCCCTGTAGTACAGAGTGGTAAGCTGCAGTACTGCAGTCCAAGCTCTGCTCATGACCCGAGTTCAATCCTGGTGGAAGCCGGGTTCAAACAGCTCAAGGTTGACTCAGCCTTCCATCCTTCTGACGTCGGTAAAATGAGTACATAGTTTCCGGGGGTGGGGGGTAATGTGTAGATGACTGGGGAAGACAATGGCAAACCACCCCATAACAAAAAGTCTTCCAAGAAAACATCGTGATGCGACATCCTCCCATGGGCCAATAATGACTCGGTCTTGCACAGGGGACTACCTTTACCTTTAGAATAGTATATCTGAATGATATTAAAATTCCCAAGTGATAAGCTCATATCATCTGTTAGAAAACTTTAATCTAAAGAGCCTTAAATAATGCACCAGAACACTTCAGAGCCTGATTCTAATGGCAGGTGGTGGTCACTGTTTACCTTGGGGAACAGGGCTAGCTTTGCAATGGGGACCAATGAAGTAGCTGCTTGGGCAGTAGATCTGAGATATTGTTAAAGGGTAGCAAATTTTCTTTTTTTCAATTGTGGGCAGTGGTATCATTTGGATTGTAACAACAACAACAACAACATTCAATTTATATACTGCCCTTCAGGACAACTTGACACCCACTCAGAGTGGTTTACAAATTATGTTATTATTATCCTCACAACAATAATCACCCTGTGAGGTGGGTGGGACTGAGAGAACTCTGAAAGAGCTGTGACTGACCCAAGGTCACCCAGCTGGCTTCAAGTGGAGGAGTGGGGAATCAAACCCGGCTCTCCAGATTCGAGGCCCGTGCTCTTAACCACTATACCAAACTGGCTCTCAAGTACCCCTTAAGTGCCAAAATGTATCAGCTAGTGCCTCAGGAGCATTCATCTTGTGCTTTCCTCTCTAATATTACAAAATCACTTGCCTGAAATAGGACTTCATTTGAAAGCTCTACCAATATGCGTACCAGATTGTGAGAAATAGGGGTAATGGGGGTCATTGTGGAAGATGCACACAGCTATCCTCTCCATGGTTCATACAGTAATCTCCACAATAGGCACATCATCACAGTTCAGTGGAACTGTGTGGCTTAAGCTTGCCTCTGCTCCTTAAACACAGTGCTCTCTTCGACTGGGTCAATAGCTTTGTCAGATTATACTTCAGAGATGGAGAAATGCCTAATAGCTCTTTCACCTTTGGGAAACCAGACTACACTGCCTCATTTGCAGTGCAATCCTAAGAAGAGTTATTCCAGTCTAAACCCATTGATTTCAGTGGGTTTAGACTGAAGTAACTTTGTTTAGGATTGCTCTGTTGGATTCTTCACCTTTTATTTCCAAGTATCTCGAATGCAAATACATTTTGGGGGAACTTGCAGCCATAGAGAGGAGGCTCATATCCTTGCGGGCTAGGGGAGGAAACAGGAGTGCTTTTGAACTCATTAAGATTCTTGCCGAACACACATGAGTATCTCTTCCCCATACAGACAGCTGGAGAAATTGCTCCTTTTAAGTGCCAAAGACTTAATTAAGAATGGAACAAGCTCACCAATTCTGTGGAGCTTCTTGTTCCCCACTGTCTAGTACTGCAATGAAGTGCATGACAAGGTCTTGACCAAAGCATTTGAACTGAAATCATCCTGGGATTTCTCTGGAAGCTAATTACCAGCTTTGTTTCTCTCCCTGCATGCCACTGCTCCTTTAAATGGACTCTCTAAGGACAAAAGGATAATGTGGATGCTTCATATACCTTTGCCTAGAGAGAAAGCCCTGCCTTTCCCTATTTCTTCTCCCTCAAAAGAGTCCCCTCTGAGAGATAGTCTATGCCCTCATATGGCAGAGCCAGTGTCTTAACTAGGCTTGTTCCTCTCCAAATTGTTTGAAAGGTAGCCTGGCCTCTGCAGATTCTGAAATTCAAAACCTTTTAAAGGAATGTGTCTCTTGCTTCCAGAAGGCAGCTTGGAGTGGGTTCTGTTTCCAGCTCTCATTAGCTGAACTTGAGTCTCTTTACTTTTTGCTATGTCTAAATAGTCCCCTATCTATAAAATGAAAAGGACAACAGTGGTGCTTTTCAAAGATTGCCACGTTCTCCTAACTCCAAGATGGAGTGTTCACCTTTAAAACTTCCTCCTTTCATTAGAGGCGAGGCAAGAGATGTAGCAGCTGCAGTCTTGCTCACTGCCAATGTACTTGCCATTTCTGAGTGAAGAGCTAGCAAGTGAAAGTGCCATAGCTCAGTGGTAGAGCATTTGTTTTACATGCAGAAGAAATCTCTAGAATCTCCCATTTAAGGGGGGACAGGTAGTAGGTGATATGAAAGACCTCTATTTAAGACTTGGAAGAGCTGCTGCCTGAGTGGGACAGTACTGACTTTGATAGTCCAGTGGGCTAACTGTATAAGGCAGCTTCATGTGCGTGCATTTTGAATGTCACTCCACTCCTGTTAACGTTATGCAGCAAGCAAAAGTGGAGCTCTTTGGAAGAAATGTGGGGTTGCTGTTATTTTTCAAGCTCGTACAGTCATACTTTTGACAGTTTATGAGTTGTATACTGCTGCTGTTTCTCTTCTGCTATTGGTTTGTATTTGGTTTGAAGGGTAGACATGATTTAATGTTGATTAATACAGCTCTTGTGAGTAACAGGTTACCTTAATGGGAAACCCCAATGTTGTTTATGTCAGGTTATAGCATGGTTTATGCCATCCTGTTTAAATCATATTTCAATCAGAAACGCAATAAATTTTCTTGTTCACATATGCATGTACCCTACTTGCCTTTTCATAACATGATTATTCACAACTAATATATGAAGAGAAAGACCTATCCCACAATATCCAGGTGTTGTCTGAAGATTACCATTTAGAACATGGAGGCCACTTAGGAACTCTCTGCATGATATCTGCAATGCATGAAAAACTATTTGTCAGTAGCGTCTGGCCCCATGGCGAGTCAAATATTATGCATGACAGATGCTACAGATCACTGATTCTACATGGGCTAGTTCATAGAGGACTCCATGAATGAAGCTGCACATGGAGAAAGCCTGCAGGTATCTGTAGTAGCTAGCGGTTCTGATAGCTGTTACAGCTCCCTGTGAACTGTCACCTTCCACCCCCTCTAAGTGCTGTTTACTCAGCTTCCAGCAGTACCTGGCTTCTTCTTGGAGCTGAAGCAGCAGAAGGAAACAAGGACACTGTTGTCTGTTAACCTAGCAAGTAACAAGGAAAGTGTGCATTGAAGCAAGAGAGAAATTGGAAAAGCAAGAGAAGAATTATTGTTTTCATACTTACAGACTGTGATTTGTCATGATGTATTGCACAGCCAAAGGCATTCCTAATCAAGCACTACTTTGCATTATGTAAGTAGCCTTCAGGTGATACAGAATGTAGCACCGGACATATATGAAACAGCCTTAGACCATTTAACTGTGATGGCAGGGACTGAATCCGGAACTGTCTGCATGCAAAGCATGTGCTCTGCCACTGAGGGTTTCTCTAAACATGCAGGTTTATAAAGAGTTCATAAAGAGTTTGGACTGGGTTCCCCAGACCCAACTCAGGTTCCCTGTGCCACACAACAGTTGCAGGAAATGACTGTTAAAAAAATAAAGAAGAGCCTAGATGACCTCAGAACACCACTATGGGAGGAGGAAGAGCTTCTCCCTCCCCCTCAAGCTCTTTCCTGGTGTCAAAATAGAGGATCTCCTTTATTTTTTACCAGCCATTTCTCATAGCTTCTGTGTGGCTGTGAGAGCCCAGGTTGGGTCTGGGGAACTCAGGCTCAACTCTAACTTGCCTCTCTAGAGAGATCCTGAGCCATGGTTCCTTAACTCCCTAGAATAACTAAATATCCCTAGGGTAGACATTCCACAAGCTTAGTGCTACTGATGGGAAGGCCCTGTCCTGCAACAACCATCATGACTCAGATAGTGGAGATGCATGGAATACTGAGGGAAGAGCTTCATAAGAATACAAGCCATGAACACAACTCCCGAATTCTCTTTTTTGGTCCTGTTTTTTCCCCACAGCCTTTATGTAAACCGTAAAGGTTAGTGACTTGAGGCCTTTGGGCCCAATCTGGCTCATATAGGGGAGTCATCTGCTTTTCTTCAGTGGCCAGCCAAGGGACAAAAGATGTGGCAGTGACGTCTGTGGTACTGAAGGCCGCTGGCAGTCAACAATGTTGATAGGAGAGATTGGAGCCTTGGGACGTCACCTTCGTCACACTCTCTCCTTGCTGAAAGTGGCCAGTTGGCAAAATTAGTTGCAGACCAAAGATATCAAAACATCACAACAATACAGCTTAGTTAAAGAGCAGCTATTGAAGTTCCACTTTTGACCTTGCCTCTGAAGTCTGCTTTGTGCTACTTTTACAATCTTTTTCTTTCCTTCCACCAGATACCAGCATACCTGCATGATCCCTCTCCTGAACTCTAATGAGCTCTGGGCATTAAAGGAGATGGTTTTGCAATCACTCCAGTTATAATAGCCCACTCCGTACAACAAAGAAGGTTAAATGAGGATTCACTATCAAGCTTATATAAACACTATTGCCCTTGAAGTACATCCTTTCCCAGCAGTGCTGAGCTTTAAGATCCCTTCCTGACTTTCTCTTACAGATGTTTTATTGATGCGAGCCGTATTAACTGCCATACTCCTTGTGTGGAATGATGCAATGTAGCCTGAAGTCATTAAGCTTGCCTTTATGGACCAAAGATCATTAGCAATGAGGAATCAGCTAAACGATTGCTTGGCTAATTTCTCCCTTAATGCAGCATTCAGTCTTTCCAGTATGATTGGGTGAACGCTTGTGAAGTTAAAAGGGACATCTTACACATTATTTAATTGGAATCCTCTTGAGCATCAGTAGGAGCCAGGGCCGAGACTTGGCCTCCAGGGATATGGGTGTCCTCTTTCAACTCTACTTTAAATCCACTGCTGGACTAATTTCTCCTGCCTATTTCCTTTCCCCAGCCCAGCTTTGTCAGTAACAGACACATGAGCACATGCAGCTGCCTTATACTGAATCAAACCTTTGGTCTATCCAGGTCAGTACAGTCTACTTAGACTGGCAGTGGCTGTCTGGGGTCCCAGGCAGAGGTTTTTCATATCATCTGCTACCTGATCTTTCTAACTAGAAATGGTAGATGTTGAACTTGGGACCTTCTGCATGCAAAGCAGATGCTCTCCCACCAAGCCACAGCCCTCCTTCTGCTATGATGAGCAGAATGCCAGGTGTTCCTCATAGGAGACAGAGGAGAGCGATCAGGCAAGAAGCTGGAGCTGAGCCTGCTGTTGCCTTACCTCTCAATTCAACAGTGGATTTACAAGTACAGAGAGAGCCCCTGTGTTGCATCCTTAAATGGGTACAGCAATGTAATATTGATGCCTACATTCTGCATCATTTAGTTGTTGTTTATTTTACTTATTTTTAATTTTATTTTATTTTATTTATATCTTGCCTTTCTCCCCAGGAGGCTTGCATTCATACTCCACGTCCCCAGTGCATAAATCAGATGCCAGGTACAAGCACAGACCAGAATGATTGTGCTGTGACACTTTGCAAATCATTTGAAACTGTGTCATGGGTGGTTTATCCCACACCACTCACACAGTGCCTGTTTTATTATTTATAAGTTAGAGACCCACAAGGACTTGCAGGTGTGGCCTGGCTGGGCAGCCAGCACTGCACAACTGGGACATAGTTTTCCATGCACATTCAAGCACATTGTGTTCCATTTGTCCACCCGGTACCTGGAAGTGGCTCCATTGTAAGCCTCTTCACAGTTCAGCGTCATTTTCTAAAGCCATCCTTCATCATCATAACAATGACATCACCATGATGTCATTGAGGGCAAAGGGAGCTAATTCACAATGATGGCAAATCTTCCAGAATATGCATATCCGTGACTATGAATTTGCTTCATTTATCCACAGCAGTGTTGTTACACAATGAAAACTGATTGCCTATGCACAGCATTACTGTTATGAAGAACCAATTTTAATACACAACTGGTACACAAGCAGTAGCTGTTCAAGACGAGCTGCACAAGGAAGCCAGTACAGGGTAAGCCCCTCTTACATGCAGAAAATATTTTCTTGATAATGTTCAGTTCATCCCTATTATTATGTGCTTTCGGGATACACATTTAGATTCACACTGCTGTATTACTTCTGATTTCTTTGTGTACTTATTTTGTAGTAAAATAAAAAAAATACAGAATGGAAGTCAAAAGAATAGCTTGCACAAAAGCCTGCCAATCTACAGCAGCATTTGTATAAAAAGCCTAAAATAAAGTAAAATAAAATAAGAACAACTTAAGATAGCAAATAGGGAGCTTCTGAGACTCAACTAGAAGAAAAACAAACCACTAAATGAAAAAGGGAGGGAAAGGGCACGTCACTTACCCACTAAGGGTGCCGTTTAGCCAAAACTTGGGCTTGCAGGTTGAAGGAAAGCTCATTAATTGTAAGACCTATAGACCTCCTTCCATTCCCCCTTAGTTCCCTGAAACAAAAGCAATCTTGGATTTATTCTCTTCAAAGCATTAATAGCCATTGGGCGGCGTCCAGTAATGGTTGGTTTGCTCAGATGAGGCCTCCTGCAATCTTCTGTTCTCCACAGGGGATCTACTTCCCTGCAGTTATCTCAGCCAAGCCTGGTTTGAAATACACATTTCAAAATAAAAACCCCTGCAGTAGTGCGCTGATATACATACCAAGATAAGGCCCTCACCTCCATGCAGTTTGTCTGCCAGTGCTAAAGGACAATGCAACAGATTGCCTGGAGCCCAAATGAAACACTTTCTTATAACAGGCATTACTCATTTCAGGACATTTTCATTAATCAAGCTATCCGGAAGGATGCAGGGACAACATCCAAAACGACTTGAAATGTGGTTAAACGGGAGTGCTGCCAGCATAGGGATCCAATATAAAGAGAATGTATGTTAAATTTGGATAACTGGGAATTTTATAACTGAGATTCTGATAAATGGGAGGCTAAAAAATTGCCCTTTAGCAAAATGATGCAGTTCACTGAGAATTTTTGAAAGGCACTGAGGTAACGTTATTACTGTAGGTATTGTACGTATCACAGATGGAAAATGTGTGAAAGGATGGCCTTTGTGTTGCATGGACAACTTTGCTCACAGGAGCAACTTGAACCTTCCATGGAGTCCATTTTGATGGAGTCATACCCAAGTTCAAGAGTTACGGTGCACGGTCCTACTATGTCTTTTAGATAGAAAACAGAAACTGGCTAGCGCTGAAAACTGCGTATCTTTCTAAATCACAGAACTTCATAATTGTTGTAAAGCTTTCCATAGCATGCTGCTGAAAATTTGACTGCTAAAAAGACTACTACCACACACCATGCCACAGATTAGTGTCTGAACTAGACATGGGCATGAACAGAAAAAACCTGAACATGGTGTTCGTTGCCATCCATGAACAACGAACATTGACAAACATGATCCTGTTCACAAACATGTTCGTTGTTCGTGGGGGCCAGCAGGCTCTCCTCCAGCCATCAAGATCCCTACTGCACCACTCCCAGAAACCCTACCTGAGCAGGCAGCAAGAAAGGTACCAATAATAAATAATAGCTTGGCCCAGAGCCTGGCAGCAGCCCTGGAACATGAAGGGGTAGATCCCTATCCCACCACACACAAAGAGAATTCAAGCTTCAATCGCTCACCCTGTCTTTCTAACAGCAGTTGTCTCTAAGCCAGAGCTGGGAGCCCCCTCCCCACTGGTCTTTTCCTCTTGTAACAAATTTGGAGCTCCAGTCCACACTTGAAAGGAAGACCTGCCTATCAAACTAAATTGGGCTTAGATTGGGGTTTCCAGGGCAACTGCAGGTGTTCAGACAGAATTCAGACAATCCCTGCCTAAGTTACCAAGGGAATTGATTGCAGGTGCCAGACTGCCTGGCTTGACGAGCAGCAACAAACGAGGCTTGCAACGAACACCTGTTTATTTAGAACAGACACAACTTGTTCGTGAACAACAGATTGGACTGTCCCTAACATGTCACTATTTCCCCTATTTCAATTAGCTCTGTAATATGGAAAATATGAAATGGAGTACTAGTCTTCATTCTTATCATTGTACCTGAATTCTCTCTACTGAGCTGGGCTGCTGAGAGAGGGGCCAAGGCAAACAAAATTCTGCCAGAGGTGGGGGAGTGGGGGAGATGTTAACTGCCTATGGAACTGGAAAAGTCATGTAATTCAGGGCCAAAGTCAGTATACTCTGAGGTGGGGCAGCTGCCATGGCCCCAAACCTCTGGCTGGGCCCATGGCCACTGAATTCCCAATTCCTTTTGCCACCCACCCAGATACCCTTCCCCCTTTCACTCACAAGCACTTTTCCAGTGTTATTTGTGCTCCTGACTAGATATGGTGCTCAGTGCCTTCAGGGAAGGGTGTGCAGGTAGTACATTAGTGGTGAGAACAATCCTGGTCGCTACTCTTAGCTACACATGCCATCCCACACTGTCAGCAAAAGTGTGGGTGGTGGGAGGGCTTGTGAACAGGAGGGGCAGCACAGGCATGCAGGTGGGTAGGCTAGAAGCAAAGCATAAGCAGATGGCATGCAGGGCCGGTGCCAGGTTTTCTGGTGCCTGAAGCCAGATACCTGCACCTGGGGGCAGCTTCAGGGGTGTTGCTGCCCCCGTGTGTGTGCACACTTTGCACATGCACACACCCTGTCTGCGTGATGACATCACTGCACATGACATCTTTACGCAGAGCATGCCGCTTTGAGCCAGCTGCCAGCACCCCCTCAATGGATGTGTCATCCCTGGGTATGAGTAAACAAGTAACCAGGACACTTCACTTTGTACACTTTGTAAAGAAAATCAATTACAAAGTTTATAAAGATAAAATTACATAGAAGCCAAACAATAACCAAACAGTAGCCAAACATATATCAGAGATAATACAGAACTAAAACAAGAAAGCTAGCTTGCTAACTAAAATTCTCAAGCATTCAAATGGTACCAACTTACATCAGCAATTGTACTTCAGCATAGCATGGTTCAGCAAAGCACTCTGATATGTTCCCCCCTCTACAGACAATGTTACAGTTAGAGTTTGTTGTCCGAATCAGAGCAAAGATTGTTTCAGCACCTTACATCACTCTCCTGGTGACTTCATTCTTACGCAAACAACTCTGGCCATGAGCTGATAAGAGGAAAGCACTTGATTAATGACCATTGGAAGCAACCATGTGTGTTATTTTGCAAAATAACACCTTAAAGGGACAGCAAATGCTGATTTTTCTCATACGGGGCCTTTCTTGGTAGCCCTGGTACTGGGGCTTAAAACAACCCGGGGGTGACCATATTCACTCAGGGAGGTGGCAAGGAGGAGGAAGCCCTCCTCCTTTCCTTAGTACTACAGATTTGATGCAGATCAGGGGCCTCCACAGCTGCTTCTTGGGACCCAATTCAGAAGTTCCAGTCACAGACCTCCAACATCATGTATAGTTTGGCCCTATCTCTGACATGTACCATCTGCCATATTCCTGACAGTCATCCATAGAATCTTCCACTTTGTATTCTATATTATTGTAAAAACCATAGCAGACCTAAGCTAGGGAACATAAGCATACATTGCTAATGGTGAAAAGAAACTTCTAGTTTCTAGGATCATCAAACTTTATACATGGAATGATTTTTTTACAAAGTTACAAAGTTAACTTTGGTTACTACTGATAAACTTTGGCAAAGGAAGCTCTGCCTCTGCCAAGTAGTGGCTCTGATTATCACTAGTAGTATACATTTAGGGATATTTTACTACTATGTATAATTTTGAGCTATAACTCCTATGAGCCCGTCCTTTGGAAGCATATACAACTATTCCTTTAGCACTGTACTTACATATATAAGCCTAATTCTTATGCTAAGATTTTCCTGTTGTGACCTATAAATGCATGCTTTTGCATTTCTGTGTTTTCCTTTTAACTTTTTCTAAACTCGTGTACTTTTCCCATAGGCACTGTCAGATGCTAATAAAATCTTTAATTAATTCCAGTGCTAATGGGCTCACATATTTCTCTCTCTTGCTCACAACTTCAATCACGTCTCCCATCCCCTGCTTTTTTTTTGGTTGTGCTGCTTTCATATCACTTTGCACTGTAGCTCTGATTTATCTGAAGCTTGGCTAAGCATATTGGCAGCAAAGCTTCAGATAAAAGAAGAGCTGAGATGAGTAAAATCATTTATGAGAGATGTATGTAACTAAAAAAAAAAGGAAAAAAACCACCCCAAAGGTCCCATCATATTATAAATCCCCGAGGAACTCTTTAAATTACAGACAATTTGCTTGATTGGACTGCACCAATTTCAAGTATTAGAGTGAGACAAATCATTCTTAACAAATGTTAAATCAAAAACGATGGACAAGAAATCTTGATAATGTGAAACAAGTTCTGCAAAATTAAGGCATCTGCAGGATGTTCACTTTGTGCTAAAGCAATAAGCTCTCCCAAATTTGTCCTGTCTCATTATTGAGCTTGATGACTAGTTACAGAAGAGTTCTCTCTAATAAACCAGTTAACTCAACAAAGCAAGCCATATTTTACTTCATTTTTTGCAGATGCAAGAAGGTAGTGCTTATTTGAAGTGGGCATGGGCTGAAAAACTGATCATAATTTGACACAGACCAGCCCGGTTCAGCATTCGTGAACAGGCCGATTGTGGGGTGTGTGTTTTTCATGGACGCAACAACTTTTGGGCCAGTCTATTGGTCTGTTGGTCTGTGAAACCAGACATCCCAGTCCTGAGCAATCAATTCCCTAGGCAATGTAGGGGAGTTGCCCACAGACCTTCTGCTACCTTTGGAACACACCAATCTTAGCCCTGGAAATCTTGATACGCAGCTCTGGCTGCCAACCAGAGCGCTCTCGTTATTCTTTATGAGAGCAAGCAGTATATTTAATACCTAGGGCTGAGCCACAGTTTCATTTTCCAGCTGATTACTGATGGAGGAACTGCTTGTTGTGGGAGTTTTTTTGGATTGAGCAAGACGGAGGCTTGGGGTTTGTGCTGCAGCAAGGCTTTGGGAGCAAGCTTATTGGCTTTCCTCAGCTGAGGGCTCACTCTTCTGTTTAATATTTTTTTAAAAAATTCAATTCTTATTTGCTTGTGTGGTGGTGGTCTAGCCTAGGGCTCTGCCAATTGCTGCAAGCCAATGCAAGACAATTGGCGTTTGGAGCTCCTATTCTATCTACTGGAAGTTTCTTAGGAGCAGCCACTTTGGGGGTCTGTAACTTGGACCTCCAAAATACAATTTTGGCCAAACTTGGAGGGTGGCTGGAGGAGAGCCTGCTGAATACTCGCTGCAAGTTTGGCATCTCTGAGTGTGAAGGGGGTGGTCCTAAGGCCCCTGGAACTGACTGACCATGGACAGGCGAACCAGTCTGTGAACAGGGCTGGGTCCATGAAAAGTTCATGGTCCGTGGTCAGTGAAACACAACAGACCAGTTTTTTTCCCAGTCTGTGCCCATGTCTAGTGCTTATACATTTCATATTCAGGCCTCCTTTCTTTTGCAATTGCCCACCATTTGCATTACAGTGGTACTCCAAATATGACAATGGGATATGATTCTAACGTGCACTCAACAAGAAATGTCTTGCTTAAACCAGTTGAACTTTCATCTGACTATGCATTTATGAGGCCAGACTGCATTTCTGTCATCAGGGATATCATCTGTAAAATCTAAGAGGATCAAAATAAACTTCAACAGCATGGCTTTTTTGGTGGGGCTGTTCCAAGACCCCAGTTTTCTGCCTCTGAGGTTCTCACATCCTCGCACCAGGATGTGCCCTACAGGATTTATGTTAGATAGATTTAGTGAGATATATAGATACACACACATATACCTATATACACATGCATGCATACATATATACGCTTTTTTCATCTGGCCTACTCCATCGCTGATGTGTGTGTGTATATGAAATGAACAACAGCATTTTCATGTATCTCAGACTGGAATCTCTAGTCTTTATTCTTTCCCATCATTCTTCAGTCCCCATTGGCTAAATTGAAGAAGGAAACAACCATCCATTTTATTTTTCTTTAAAACCAATGAATGACTTTGTGAACATGAGGGACTATCTGCTGCGGACATTTCGGGCAGGTACAACTCCCACACAGCTCTTGTCAAAGTACCCTGATCTTGACCTTGCACTATAGGGAATACATCTATACAGCAACTATTATTATGGTTAATATCAGCTCTGTTCAGTGATTCATGGTGGCAAAAGTGATTTGATCAAGAGTGGGAAGCTCACACGCTGGGCTCATGTATCATAATATGCTGTAAATGGATTTGTTGGGAGTTTCTGCAAGGCAATATGCCCATGCCTTCCTGTTTGGCAATATTGCTCTGGGTTACAGAACATTGCTAACTGTGTATGTATATATATAGCTGTATGGCCTGAGGCTATATTTTAATTGAATATACATCATGAATGATTACTCATATGATATATTACAGTGCAGATTTGCTGCTGTCCAAGAAAGCTGAGACAGTCCCATAGCTACTATATCTAGACAAGCAGGCTATTTCTACAGCGGTACGCAGTGACCAGAGGTAAGTGTTAATAACTGTTGCAATTCCTCTCCAGGGCTGACAAGACTGTTGGTTGCTGCAGTTTCACTCATGATCTCTCATAAAGTTTGACAGCTCAGTCAATAGGGGAAATAAACAGCCCCAATAATTAAAGGTGAGTTCTGGACAGTGACCCTTCAGCTCCCTCTGGGCTTTATTAGTATAATTGATTTCAGAACATTAATAAGAGTATTGATCACCTAGGAAAGAATAGAAATAGAAGGAGAGCAAGAGAGGTCACAGGTTACTAAGAAGGAACTGATAGTACCACCATATATTCATGGTGAGTAAGACATGAAGAGTCCAATTTCAAAAGAATTTATTGGCTGTCAAGAGATTAGTTTCTAGCATAGACAAGAATTTAGAAACCCTAATGTTAAGGGCAGTGAAATCAGCACAATGGTCAAAAGAGAAATCTCAGAGCAGTAGGATTTTAAATGACGTAAGATTTGTTTGATTATTTTCAGCATAAGCACAATTTCCCAATTATTTCCATGTCATAAGTCAGCATTTCTGAAGGGAGGTCAACGGCAAGGCCTCAGCATGTTGAAGTACAGGAGAGGTCTTCAGAAAGGCATATCCCTGGTTGACAAGTGAAGAGATGAAGTATATAATGAACTTCCAGGAGCTGGAAATGGAAAATCCTACTTGGTTAAGTCTTGAAAACAAAATCTCATAAACAGATGTTTCCTCTCATTTTATTAAAGAGGTTACTTACCACAGCTAGTTTTGCAAATGCTGAAAACCTGATTTATCCAGGAAAAGCTTTATTTACATATTAGAAAGGAATAAAAATACCACTGGCATTTTTCTAATACAAGACTGAATACAGGTGATATCTTGTTGCCTGGTAAAATATGAAAATTGTATTCTAAAGACTATTACTTATAAAGTCTGAGGGATGGTTCTTGTGGCATCTTGCAAGAACTGTACTCTGAACCCACTCAGATTGTTTTTACATTTAACGTAAAAAGAAAAGCAGCTTTCTACAGGTTCCCAGACCTGTTGATCTTGATGTGTTAGATCCCAGCATACAAATGTATTTTATGCTTCTAAGAACTCAACCTTCCATATTCTCATTATATACTTCTAAGTGGAGAACCTGCAAGAATATACGGGAGGCACTTCATTTCCCGCTGTATCCCCCTCCCCGCACTTCCTCTTTGTCTTCTGGCAGATCCATATTTTTGCCTCTTCCTCTGCTTCCTTCTGTCTTTTCCACCCACCTACATTTTATCTGCCACCCTAAGCCTCCATCTTTATTTTTATTTATTTACATCATTTATACCCCACCTTTCTCCCCAGTGGGGACCAAAAGAAGCCTACAGCATTCTCCACTCCTCCATTTTATTCTCACAACAACTCAGTGAGTTAGATTAGGTTGAGAGAGAGATTGGGGCCCAAGTGAATCTGATAATTTAGTGGGAGCTTAACACTATTTAGGACTAGATGAATGTCACCTTCATGATCTAGCAAGTTCCCTACCTTCTTTCTTCTACTTTTGGAACATTTTCTGCATTGTTTATGATATCTCACATCTGATACTTTTTTTTTTGCATCATTTCGAATCTTTGTAATCCTAGTGCAATTGCATTGTACTGGCTCTCTTATGCTATTTGATTGCATTGTTTTCCGTTGTGTAATCTGCCTTAAGCCTCAATGAGAAAAGTAAATAAATAAATAAATAAAAATCTCTTGTCTAGGTTCAGTTTCAGTGTATTAGCTCCCACCTATCCAATTATTCCAAAAGTGATTGAGAATCTCCATTGCCTTACTGGGTTAAATGAAAATAAGAAATAAAGTTGACTGTCATCTTCATAATGATGGCATCCCACCCCAGTGACAAACTTTCCCAGTGGTTTGATGTAGATTCCATGTAATATGGTAAACAAAATGCAGCCCTGTGTAACTCCATAGCATAAATGTCGCTGCACAGCACTACTTAAATGTCCCTCCAGCACTACCTTCTGTCATTTACCCACCAGATAGCATTGGAACAACAGAGTGCTTCCTAACCTAGAAGTTCAGGATAACACAATTATTGGAATCAAAAGCCACTGAAAGATGTAAGAGAATCCAGAGTTGCACTCCACATGGATATTCCCCAGTGAAGGTTGTCCACTGTATTAGTCAACCAGGTAATCTCAATTCCAAAACAGGTGAAAATAATATCAATTTTCATTCCCAAATGCAATATAACAATCACTATCTCATGTTTATACTTCTTCCAACAGCATTGACTGAAATGATAATCTACAATTTCCATAGTGGTCTGCCCAAAATCAGTTTCTTTATTCAGTGAATTCTTAACTACTTTGATCAATCAAATAGAGTAACAAGTACATTTAAGTCCACCTAGTGATACTGTTCAGATCTCAAAAAGATACAAGGTTGTTTTTTAAAAAAGGAATCTTTTTCCTTGCTGTATCCAGATTTGGAATAAAAGTATTACTTGAGCCTAGTAATTGAGGGTGATGCAAGATGCCGTGCCCTACTCTTGAAGAGGCCAGCTGTAACAAGGTTTAAGAATCCTTCTTCCAGAGAATGCCATTTGATGACTGTAGCTAGGCAGTCAGATTCACAACCATTCACTGAACTAGGCCAGCTTAACTTTAAATCGTTTGACAGAACTGGCTTAAGGAGTTGATGGCCATCGTGCCATCTGTTCTATAAAAGTGCTGAGAGACCTAGATGGTTAGAAGGATAAATGGGTAGGAAATATTGAAGAACAGATCATTATAATAAAGAGTTAATGATTAGGATAGGAGTTTTTTACTCCTAATCTTTATTTCCTCCTCTCCCCTCCCCCCATTTTGTAAACGGGGAACTCTTGCACATACATAAATCATTGAGCTCCTGGATGGGAGCAAAGACGGGTTTCCATGGCAACAAGATCTATGCTCTAAAGAGGAGCTGCCCTTTGTTATGTATCTTTGTGATATTTCTCTCCAGACATGTCACTGGCAATTACCCACAGAAGTAGAGCTCAAATTGTAGCGTAGCCCGGCAGATCCGCCTTACATTATTTTCTGTAATTAATGAGATTATTGAATTTCCATGCTAATAAAGCATGGCAGGAAGTCTGAAAACAACTCCTCTTTCTCTCTCTCTCTTTCGCTTTCTCTTTCTGTCTCCCAATTTGGAGTGACTTCTTTGTGTTACCTTTGCTACCTTTTTTGCTTCTCCAAATCACCACACTGCATTAGATGCTGTCAAAAAAAAAAAACCATTCTGAAAAGCTCTTCTATGTTTTTTTATGAGTCAGCGTGGTATGAAAGTATTGACGTTTTTGCATTGCCAGGAGGTGAAGCCCTGCGTAAATGTTCATAAAAGCAGTTCCTGGGCTATTCATCTTTTATAACATTGTTTCTTTACAAATGCTGGAGCTTCACTTAGAGGCCTATGTATCATCTTTTGACAGGTCTCCATCTATTCTTGTTCTGCCTGCACACTTCCTGTACATAGAAATGAAGCTCACCGGAGCCAGTTCTTCTCTCAAGCTGTCCCCCCCCCCCCCCACACTTTTAAATGCAATTTCCTAGGATAGGAACGGATTTAATTCTATAGCAGCAAGATGATGTGGTGGTGATGCAGGCAACCAAGATGTGGGTAAATGCAGGAGAACCAGGAGATCGTTGTTAACAATGGAGATACTACCTAGAAACTGAAAGGCAATACTGGTTTATATGCTCTGGAATTGCGGAAAGACATTTGGGGGCTCTCTCCAGAAGGAGACTTCCTTAAGCTCTGGGGAAAGTCTGACTTTGGAATATATGAAGCTGCTGTACCAAGTCAGACCATACCGTTCCCTACTATAACTGCTGCTGGCTCTCAGACAGAGAAAGGTCTTCTTTCCTAGATCCTCTAAACAGAGATGCCAGGGATTGATCCTGATCTGGATGCAAACGAGTGCTCTATCTCACTCTGTGTCATAGCCTAGCCACGGCCCTTCCCTTTCAGTGAAGCTGTAGGGAAAGGATATTCCAAAGCAGAAGGGCAGCTACTGAACACTCCTTCTATGCAATCTTTGGCTCGTAGTAATACACTTTAAAAGATGCCTTTCATTTATCTCAGGCTTAGTTCATACACGATACAGATGGGGTGGTAAAAATATTGTTCAGACCGGCAGCTTGAGCTTGCACAAGTCAAGCAATAATCCAAATGCTAAACAGGGAACTTTGGCCACTCCAAATTCAAGACACACTGCACAAACCAGGAACTCTTGAGCATACGGTGGAAGGATGAAATATGACAATGGCACTCAGGAATGCTTTTTCTTTGCATAGTGAAAGGATTTAGAATGTAGAAACATTCCCTTATCTTTTATACTGTTAGGGAATTAGTAATTTGTGGACTGGCTGTAGGAGTACATGACTGTAGCTTGTTCTGGAACAAGGCTTGCAGGTTGTTGTAGTTGCATTGCATATTACAGCTCTTTTAAGCCATTTCTCATTCCATTAGTCTTTCTGTGGACCTCGAAATATTATCCTTTAGAACAGCTTGTGCCACCATGGAGACTCAAATACACTTTCTCATCTCGACTCAACCACAACACTTACTAAGTGTCCTTGAGACCAACCTAACTTACCCTACAGGGTAAAATACAGCACTCATGGGGAACTCCACAAATTACTAATTCCCTAACACTGTGCCAGATTCTCAAGGTTACCCAGAGTAATCTGCAGTGACCAAACCCCACCCCACTGAATATGCCGTGGCTACAGCTCCAACACCTGGCAGGACACTTCCCCACCCCCCAAGCCATGGAGCCTATGCAGCAGGCAGGCAAATGGGCCAGCTGCCCGGGAGCCCTCCAGCAGAGATTGAGTCTGGCTGAGGAGGAAAGAGGCACCCAGAGAAGATGTCAGCATCTGACAGAAACCCAGAAATAGCTGAGAGGCAGGAGTGTGGCATGTGCAAATGCCTGAAGACACAGGGGGATGATGACTGGTGGGTGGGGGACAGACTGCCCTCTGGGTGGTGCAAGTAACTGAGCACTCAAGTAATGGATAACAAAGCTTTTATTGTAGCAACAAAGGAAGAATGAAATGCATCACCTTGAGCTCCTTTGTGGAAGGACAGGTTGAGCAAACTATGGATAGGTCAGGGGGCCTGAGAATAATAAAGCATCATCATGAAAATAAAATCGTCCTACGTTAAGTAAATATTGGGTTTCTACAATTTTGCACTAGATATCTTACTCACATGTGCCGTCTTACAGTTATTTTGACAGCAACCTCTACATCATCCCAAACACTAAACCACTGCAGTTGCAGAAGTGTTTTCACTGAGACTGCCGTAAGGAGCTATTTACTAGTTCTAGGGGTTAAGACAGAAGTTCTGCTCACGTGGGACAGTCAACAGAGTCAGGATGAAGATTTGGTAGCTGGGCCAAGCAAGACTAAACTCATTTCCTCCAGCCACAGTCCAGAGCCATTAAAGTAATTCTCATTTTTTTAAGGTAATTCTCCTTGAGTGGCCCATCAGTTTACAAATGGGTCCCCACCCACCTCTTGTTCTTCTTGGAATCCCACCATGACCACTTACTATGCAGTTGCCCAAGACCCATGCATGCAAGTGTTCTTGGTGTTATCCCTACATCAGTGCTCCACAAAGAGAGAAGGAATTTACTAATAGCTTGAGTTTCATCCTACATGCCCCCCACCCCCTGCAACTGCAGCTTCTCACACTGTTTCTGCATGTATCAGGGAATCCATCTTCTACTCTTGGGTAACCCTACCTGCCTTCAGAACGTGCCGAACTCTCTGCCTGGATACTTGCCCTTCTGCAAATGACAAGGACAAAGGATGATGTCGATGCTAAATGCATAACAAATATAGACATATGATCATACTGTCAAATAAATGCCCAAAGGCAGACTGAGGCAGCAATATCATCACAGAGGATATTTAAAATGAGCCAAATACTGGAAAATTGTTCTGTAATGAGCAATCCTGCGATTGCCAATAAGATAGAACAGATAGTCTAATAAGGCCTCTTTTATCTTTGATGCCTATAATGATAGTACACAAGCTGGATGCAGCTGTCAAATGTAGCTCCTCTATCTTGCCACATGAATGTGTCCCATGGTAATTACTGTGCAAGTAACGGAGATAAAAATTCTGCCCTGGAACAGGCATGCTCATCTCCCCACAGAAAGCAACGATGACTTCATACACAAACATGAGAGCGAGCTTCTTATATTATACAGCTCATCTACTTCTTTCTGCTGCAACACCCCTACATGATAATTATCTTCATTTCTGGCAGATACATCATGAAATATTAACCAAAGCTGGCTGACGCAGCTGGCTCAATAGTTAAACTGGTGATAATCAGATGAAGTAATTGGATTCTTTGTAATAGAGGCACATATATTATTGGGTATTGAGTAATTTCCTGTTACTGGACATATTTTGCAGTAATTTCATAGACCTCAAGTTTGCTTATGTAAATATGTAGCCATTTAGCAAAGGCCAGCAATGTACAGCTATATCTTCCGTACAGACAAGGCTAGAACGCAAAGGGAAGCACGAGGAGTTCTTATCGGGCAGTGAGTCTTTTGAGCACCTTCTCATTCTGATAGCAGCCGCCACATCATCCCCAAAGCTGCTCCTAAATGAACCCGGGAGAACTTAAAGTCAGTATACTGATGCAGTTGCCATCTATACAGCCCCTTGGGGAGGGGCCCTGGATCAGGGTTAGAGGATATGATTGCCATGAAAAAGGGCCCAGGTTCAATCCCCAGTATCTCCAGTTAAGCTGATGTGACAGACCTCCACCTGAAATCCTGGAGAGCACTGCAGCTGCCAGTCTGAGTAGGCAATACAGACCTTGATGGTCCAATGGTCTGATTCAGTATAAGGCAGCTTCAAGAGTGTCCGTGTATGTGTTTTACAAACTGGAATTAACATATACAGTGTATGGGATGGCAAGAGTGTGCTGTCCCCAGCTATGCACAATCACTGGTTTGTGAGCATGGAGTTTACAAGTGTAAGAAGTGTATTTTGTTTATTTCATTTATACTCTGCTTTTATCCCCAATGGGAGACCCAAAGTGGCTTCTCTATTTTATCCTCACAACAACCCTGTGAGTAAGGTCTGGCTGTGTGTGCATGACTGGCACAAGGTCACCCAGTAAGATTTCATGGCAGAGTAGAGATTCAATCCTGGGTCTCCCAACACTCCCAACATTAGCACATCACTCTGGCTGTCATATGTGCATGCATAGTGATTAAGTGGTTGAGCTGAGAATCAGCACTCTGTTGATTTGAATCCCACTACTGCCATGAGCTCAGGAGGTGGCTTTGGGTAAGCCAGTCCTCTCATTCCCAGCTCCCCAGTTGTACTGTGGGAATAATAGTACACTGACTTTGTTCACCACTCTGAGTGGGGCACTAATCTGTCCAGAAAAGCAGTATATAAGCGCAGTTGTTATGGGCTCCATACCCATGATCAAGTACACTTTTTTGGAACATTTCTGATCCTTGGGACAGAACATAGGCTTTCTATGTTCATGTGCCAGTGACTGCATGACAGAGGGGGACAGGACCAGCATGGTTATGCCCACTCCTTCTGCATGCGTCTTAATTTCAACATGTGTAGAGGGTTTGTCTCAGGAGCTGTGGACTTTAAAAAAGCAGGGATAAATAACTAGAGTGCTTGAGAAACTGTTCCTGTACACTCCACTTGAGATCCCAACCAAAGAAATCATATGGAGCATAATTTATTTTATACCATACTTGTGCTTTTCATGAGCCATTCCTGTTTCCAAGCAAGTCAAACATTCATCATGAACCGTTCATGTGACTAGTTTTTCACTGTGATTTTAAATGCAAAACTTTCCTAAAGTGAGTCAATTCATTGTGCAGAGAATTGCAGCATGTGCTTGTGCTGAATTTTACACACAACTACTTCACTTCAAATATGTTGAGCTTGGATTGAAGGCAAACAGATTCTAGGTAAACAGGAGAGGAAGCCACCACCTAGGGCATCATACCAGCCTTCTGTTAAAGCACAAGGCAGCAAGGAACTCCAAGAGGCATTTAGTGGTAAAACCTGTGCCTATCATGGAGAACTTTAGGGGCATGGCATATCAACTGCTCCAGCTTAGGGCCAAGCTAGAAGATTGCGTGGAGTGCAAGTGGAGAGCAAGTGAACAGGGAGGAATCTCAGTTTATGACTAATCTCCTTGTAATTTTGGTCTCAATAAATGCCAAAATACCAGTTCAATTTCTATGGCAGGCCTGAGTCTGACATCAGCAGATGCGATATATGTTTGCCGGGAATCCTGCACTGCACAGCTAAGCATGAAATTGGGATGTGAATATATTCTTTGATCAATAGTGTTGATATACTTTGATGCTTTCTTCCTGGAACGGTGTGGCAGTCTCATAGAGGTGGCACCAAATGACCAGCATTACATGAGGGCTCATTGCCCAGAACATGCCAGAGAAGTCTGGGGGAGCCTTCAGGTACAGCCCAACCGGAAAACTTGCAGGTCAGTGGGCATGGCTAAAAGGCATCTGAATCCAGTGGCAGTAGCCAGGAAGCAGGATGTGGTCTGGGCCTCAGGAAATTCCTGGGCTCAGCCAGTCCTGGGGGGCATGTGGAGCTGTTGAAGGGTCTTAGTAGGTCATGAGAAAGCAACCTAGGAAGTAAGGTTACCAGTCCAGTACCTGCAAATACTGGGAGTTTAGGGGCCTGAGGAGAGGGGAGCATCACAGCCTCTGTGGTGCTCTAGGAATTTCACCCAATCTCTATAGTAATGACCATAGACATTAAAGGAAATTCCTAGAGGGTTGTGGGTAGGGTGTCATCACTTCTAGTTTATCTTGCTCATTTTTCTCCCAGTGTTCAATTGTCCAAGCACAGATGACTGAGGGCAGGGGCAGGAGATTGTCTGTCACAGGCAGGCAAATAGTTAGCCTAGTGGGTAGAGCAGGGCTGAGCACCATAGCAGCACCAGCCTATAAAGTCCAAGTGGGAGGAGACAAGTGGGTGGAGCAATAGAAAATGGGGAGAGGGCCAGAACAATGAAGAAACAGGAAGAAGTAGTGAAAGTGGAAGCTGTGGAGAAAGGAGGCAAGAGGAAGACTAGAAAATGAATACCTCAGCAGCAAAAAGGAGAAGCAGGGGTGGGAAGCTGAAAGAGGGCCTGAAGCTGGCCAAGCAGGAGTATTACACTAAGCAAGAGAGCCCTGGTAGGCTGAAGTATTGCCTGAATGAAGGAAACTGCAGGCAGCTAGGATAGTCAGTCCAAGGTTGGGAACCAGAGACAAATTGGCGAGGGGAGGTGTACTAATTCTGGTGTCCTTGAGTTGCAATGTTACTTCCAGAGTAAACCAGAAGTAATAACATAATGCTGAGGGTTGCTAGTTCCACCCTGTATTTACCCCCTGCCAGCTGTTGAGTGGTGATGGGGAATGAGGGGCCCAAGTTGGAGCATTCCTGCTTTTGTGGGATACCTGCCCTCCCTCATAAGGGCAGCTGGAATTTGTGTACCAAATGAAGGTGTTTGCATAATTTTTCTGTCTGGCAGTGAGTTTGTGACACCATGGAGGTTCCCATTAGCATAGTCTTCTCCTAGGAGGGCATGTTGCCATTTGGTCAGAGTATTCTCCCAGTTAGGGTTGCCAACTCTGGGCTGGCAAATTCTAGGAGATCAGGGGGTGGTGCCTGGGGGTGGTGGGGTCTGGGGAGTGGAGGAACCTCAACAGGATATAATGCCATAGAGTCCATCCTCTCTATCCTTTCTATCCTTGACCTGGATAGCCCAGGTAAGCCTGATCTCATCAGATCTCAAAAGCAGGGTCAGCCTTGGTTAGAAATTGGATGGGAGACCTCCAACAAAGACCAGGGCTGCAGAGGCAGGCCCTCTGCAGTCCTGGTAGTCTCTTGCCATGAAAACCCTACCAGGGGTCACCATAAGTCAACTATGACTTGACGGCACTCTGCACCACCATCCCCCTCCAAAGCAGCCATGTTTTCCAGGGGGATTGATCTCTGTTGTCTGGAGATCAACTGTAATTCTAGGCCCCACCTAGAGGTGCACAACCCTACTCCTACTAGATGAATAAGTCTTTTGGGAATACTTTGGGTTTTAGTAGATCCCGTCTGCAATTCAGTAAATTAGCTTTGACTTCCTTTGATAACCAGCCCTGTAATTCTATGATTTTTCAACTCTGTGTGCTTCCAGTTTCTCCCTTTGCTTAGAGAATCATAGCCCTCAGGCCAAGAATCTTTGAGTTAGAGTATAATGAAAGTCACATTCATTATTCTTTACAGGAATTCTAGTTGCATTAAAATCTGAAAAACACTTTTCTTATTTGGAAATTAGATTATGTGCAAGGTTGTAGAGTGTTTCTTAGTATCTGTAGACTTGCCTGTATATTGCAGTATTCTCTAGAAAACGATCCCGCACAATATTTTTTTAAAAGCACACGACCAAGGTCTTTTCTTTTCCCTCTTGTTTTATTGTCTAGTTGGGTCACACTATCATTTCTTAGCTTTTTAATGCCAGCTGCTCCTGCAAATCTCATAATTTTATGTCTTGGAGATGTAAAGTTGTCTACCATGATTTAATCCACAGCGATTGTCACATTCCTGCTGATGGATGCCGAGACAGCCATGTGGACTTTGATATAGTGAGCTTGGCCTTCTTTTTTCCTTTCCCCCCCTGTCCATTTGTTTCCCAGAAAACATGAAGAGTTCATATAAACTAACAAGGCAATAATCTAAATTTGGGTATATCCATGTTAAGAATTTCAATAATTTTTATATCAATGTAGGATTACCCCAGGTATTCAGGGAACTATAGTTTTATAAAGATTGTGAGAATTCTTTAACTCATTTTACAGGGAAAAAAGTTCCAAAGGTTCTCCAGGGAGAGGAAATATTTATTAACCCACTATACATCTACAGTAGACGTATTCTTTACTACTGACTTCAATGGGATATGGAATTAGGCCGCATGTCTTTTGGTGACTCACAGTCTTTAATGTACTTTGTTTATCTATTGCATGAATTTCCTTTACTGATAGTTTTTTTTAACAGTGACATACTTAACGGTAATGTGAAAGTTGTACATTAAAACATGGTTGGTTCGAATAGAATATTCAATTGTCTTGTTTCTACAAGTTAGATAAACCTGAAAAATTGGATTTGCGCTAATTCATCCAATACATGACCATATTTGTGGTACTGAACTTTTTTTTTTTAAAGCGCAGTGTGAAATGGTTGTAATATTGGTTTTTCTTCCCACTTTGATCCATATTTTCATTGAATAACTGCCTTCTAGCACGCTGCTGCTCAACATGCTTTCCAAAGTTTGCACTGATACAGCAAACTAGGACCCAAACTTAGAATGAGGAGATTGCAAAACCACTTTATTGTATTCCCAGAGAAAGTAAGCCTCAAATTGCATCCTTCCCAGCCAACAATAAAAGTCTTATGAATCGCTCCCTAGACCATTGACTTCAGTGGTACTGTACATCAATTGAAAAGTTTGTGCTTTGGTTTAATTTGCCTGTGGATCAGGATGAGCTTAATTGCTTTCTATTGCTATTATTCTTGTGTGTTTTTGAGGGCTGATATAGTATAGTTGCTGAGTGAAAGCCGTGAACATGCTTGGTGACTTTAGGCACGCTACCAACTCTCAGTTTGAGCCCTCTATCTATAATAATTGTGGTGGTTCCAAGGGTTACTGGGACACCATGGACTCTAAGCATTCAAAAGTGTAGTACAAATGATAACATCATTATTGCTTTATTTCTGATGTGTGTAAGAACCATAGAAGCCAAGACTTCAGATCCAACTGGTAACATATTTATTATGCATTGACTTTCTACTTATTGAATCTCAGTTCTTTTATGTTTAGGTCCCCTTATGGGGATTTTGTTGTGCTGCACCTGCTTTTTGTTTGCAGTTTTCCTGAACTGGCAATAAAGATGTTGTGGTGTTTTAGAAGCTAATCTCAATCAAAGAAGCAGAGGAAGATCCGACACCACTTGGCATTGGCTCCCTTCCACTAAAAGCCACATGCACGGATTGATTTGTTTTCCTCACCAGTGCTCCCCGTTGTTAGTTGGACTGGAACCCCTCTGAAGTTTGTGCTACCAACACAGACTCATTGATCATTTCAACAAATGCTCTCTGTTCTTTCTTGAACATTAAACAAAAAAGATGTGGCAATTATGGGCAGAGCAGGCTGGGTGTTTTTCATAGATCAGATACTAGCTTTTTTCATCTTGGGTCACAGTTCAAATCTGGCATAAATATATTGTGTGATAATGAGTCTTAGGGAAACACAGAAATATTCTTTAGTAAACTAAATTAATGGGGGGAGGTCAACTTTATAACCCACATACATTCAGCTTAAAGCATAGTACACATTTTACATGATGGAAGTCATTTATTCTTTGGACGTGTTACCAAATAAAGTTTTGCTTTGACTTTGACCAAACAAATCCTGTAATATAAGCAGATATGCTCTGATGCAAGAATTACACTGTTGTCTATAAGCTTGTGACCTGTTTATAAGTATGTGACCATAATTTACTTATAAATATAACTAGCATGATACCCATGCTTCACTATGGTATTTAACTACTTTAACCCAGTCATAATACTCATGGGTATGTAACGTTTTTTGGTTGGGGGGGGGGGGTTAAGTTGGTTTTGTGGTATAATAGCATAGTACCTGAGCTTCACAAAGGTGTTTGAATAAAGTGAAGTGCGTTGTTGCTGAAAACCAATTAAGTGAATTTTGAAATGTACCATTTATTAAAGAGATTTTAAAAGGAAAAGATTGTAGTGCAATAAATAAACTAAAAAATATGTATAACCAGGGTTTTTTTCTACTGAAGGACCTCTTTGTAGACCACATTGGTGGTTTCCCCTTCAGGTGCTAGGATCACCAGGCTGCTCTGGGAGCTCACTCTGGAGCAGGCCACATAGAACTGCCCATGTGAGAAGCAATCCTCCCTCAAGTCAATTCCTGCCACCTTCAGTGTCTGGCCCTGGGACTTGTTGATCGTCATAGTAAAGAAGATCTTGAGGGGGAACTGCAGTCTCTTGAACTTAAAGAGGTTCTCTGATGGTATGAGTGGTATGTGTGGTATGAACTCTGATTCCCTCCAAGCACTACCGATGAACAATGTGGCCTTGATGACGCTCCTGTGGAGGGCTTTCACTTGCAGTCTGGTGCCATTGCAGAGTTTGGGTGGGTTCAGGTTCCGGAGCAGCATCACTGGAGCCCCCACTTTGAGGAGAAGCTTGTGGACTGGGAAGCCAGGAGGGTTGAGCGTATTGAGGAACTCCACGAGGTAGTGGACCATGTCATCCATTTGCACCACTGAGTCCACAGATCTGTACTCCATTTCTGCCTCTTCGAGGGAGTTAAGTTGTGTTTCATTAATGATGGCAGCCTTGTCATTCTTGGGGGTCGGAATGGCACTCTTGCACAGCTAGTCCATGGACTTCTCCATGATAGTGGCAATATCAAGGTATATTGTGGCTGTTAGGTCTGCTGGAGTCATCACTACTGTGCCCAGACCTGCAGGGATGATCACCTTTCTCTTGGACTCGGGATATTCTCTGTTACCTATTTTTAGTAGGAGTTCAGAGAATTCCCCAGCAGACCCCTCGCCTCTCAAATAGACCCTCATGTTCTTTCTTAGTGAAAGTTTCCTGATGAGGGGCCACAGATATGATGCCCTGACACACACGGTAACCTCATCAGCTCAAGTTCCCCTTGGGACTACTGGCAGAGTCTGACGGAAGTCTCCAGCCAGCCGCACTGTGACTCCCCCCATCACTCTCTTGCTGCCCCTGACATCTTTTAGGGTTATGCTCAGTGCCTCAAAATACCCCTTGTGCACCATGGTGCTCTCATCGCAAACAATGAGCTTACAGTTCCTCAGCACTTGGGCCATGTTGCTTTGTTTTGAGATGCTGAACAGAGATGTTTCTGCATGGATGAGGTTAAGAGGCAGCTTAAAGATAGTGAAGGATCATAGACCATGCCTGAGTGAGCCTTGATCTTCCATGGAAGTGAGCGCTTCTCTACTCTGCCATTCTGTGCACCTCGGGGGTGATCTTGCTGGTACTTGGCCACTGCTGCTCGGTGCACCACAGGAGTACGATGTGCATATTTCTTTGCTGCATCTCTAAGTTGCTTCCCCCTTTTAGCGTCAGTGTATCTTGCACAACGTCTGCCAGAACGCTTCTTGGGAGCAGTAAGAAGTGGTGGCTGTGAGAGGTGTGAGGTGGAGTTGGATTGAGGGAGGGGTGCTGTGGTGGGCACTTAGGCAGGTTTATGGGAGAGGTTCACATTGAAATGGCTCCTAGAAAGGTCGTACACCATCTCCCCATGAACATTTAAAAACTCAGTTGTCATACTGACTTTTATATAAAATCCCTATTCAGGAGTCTTGTACTGTCTTTCTTCAACTGTCTGCAGTTTCCTTGACCTGATTTTTACCTCAGAACACAGAATTCCACAGCTGACCCATCAGAGAGAGGGGAGTGCAAGCAGGCAGACCTCACAGTAGGGTTCCCTGGTCCAGGTTGGGAAATTCCTAGAGATTTAGGGGGTGGAGCTTGGATAGAGCGGGGAACTGATCTCTGTCACCTGGAGATCAGTTGTAATTCTGGGAGATCTCCAGCCACCACCTGGAGGCTGGCAACCCTACACCACAGGGAGATTGGCAACCCTAGTGAACTTCTAGGGGAAGACTGGGAGGTGCATTTTACCTCAGGACACATTCCATGACTCTCTTAGCAACTGCATACTCTTTAGAATGTTGGGCTGAGCCCCAAGCAGGCCACATATGCAAATGACCTTGTAAGCTAGCCCAGTCAGGGAAGAGTGGTCAAGTTGGCAATTTGGGGGGGTGGGGAGCAGGCAACTGCCTGCCAGCCACACAGGGAAGCTGTATCCCTATGGGAAAACACATTTTACCCCTTTTTACCCCTTAGGGGGCGAATTTCTTAAAATCTTTTCTTAGTGAGCCTCTACATCACAAAATGAATGTTCTCCCCAAATTTCACGTTTCTAGGTCCAGAGATTTGGGCTGGGTGTTGATGAGTCCATCAGGATACTTGTCTTTATATATAGAGATTGATATAAATATGATAGACCCCTTTTCATTCCCCCACACTGAGGCTGATTTTCCCACCAAAATCCAAGTTTCCAGTCCCAAGCAGTGTATCCATATTTGTGATCTTAAAGTTCTTTCGTGTCTCACCCTGATAAGCAGTTATAATTTTGGCTTTTTAGCCCAGCCCAGAAGCTTGATGAGGGGAAAGCAGGAGCCCTCTTCCTCTGTGATTGAAATGGCACTGGACACTATATAACAACATTCAAAAGAAACAACAACTTTATTGTTGTTGTGGGGTGGATTAAGGGCAGTCATGGAATGAAAGAGCTGAGGTAAAATTTGTTGGTAGAACAGCATACTCTTTAAGTCACAGGCAAAATAGTTTCCTTCAAGCTTAGTTTTTATGTTCTTGATCCTTAACAATGAGAGGTGTTTTGTTTAATACTTTGGTTACAACAACGTTTCTTCACTGAGTTCCCTTTTACAACTCAAGTTCCCTGGAGCTAGTTCAAAACTGTTTTCCCTTCACAGCAGATCAAAACTCTTTTCCCTTCCCCTTTAGACACTGGGCAGAAATTAATCTTCTCCTAAGATTTAACCTTTCACTTGGCTTGAATGAGAGTCTCCACTTACTACCCAATCACTCTTTGCCAAAAACACCCCACCACCACCACCACCACCATTCTATCATTGCTATGTAAATAGATTTTAGCTCGTGCTGGCTTTTATACTGGAATTCTTAATTAGAATTCCTCCTCAAGATAATGATGTTACAGTTAGGACATAAGATTTCTTTCCCCTCACACCATAGGGGAACCTGTCTGACCTTCCCTGTTAGATTCTCACACACACTCTCAAAATCCTGTCAGCAACCAACTCTCATCCTGAAGACTGGTTTTGACTGGCTAGTCAGAAAAAGGAGGGAGCAGCCTGTCAATCAAGCTGTCATCCCTGGCAATTGTTAACTCCTTCCCTTCCAGCTCTCTGAGGATGTACTTAGTAAACCTTCTTTAAAGTGCATTCTGTCACAGGCCTAATCTCGAGGTGAGTGTTCAAGGGACAGTTCACGCCCCCCTCCCCAAAAAAAGAAAGCTAGCAGAATCATTGTCTCTAAGGCTTAATGTGTACAATATGAATTGACTATGATCTGGTCAAAGAAAGTTAGTTTAAGATATCTTCTACTCACTTGAGAAATGTGATGTGGGAAAAGAAGATTTGGGGAAGATATAGCAATAACTTCTACAAATGAGGATTTCTTCATCTCAAGCATACATTTTTATTTTTTTTACACAAATACTCTTCTCCAACATTACACTGCTCATGTAATCTGATCACTCCTGTGAACTGTTATTCACACAAATCAGGTTGTTTCTTAACAACTGACATGGATCTCAGAATTGACTACTGGTATTTAAGCAGCAAAAACTTGGAGGAGAAGAAGGACAAAACAACTACATCAACAACAATAATATGTATAGGAAACATTTTCCCTTTAAAAGGTAGGCTTGGTCAGTGGTTTAATGGAGCTCTGAGCCTAATAATCAGCCTGGCAATCATCAAAAAATCTCCTTTGAAGTTAAAGGAATGCTTTGTTTTCTCCTTCTGTACAAAGGGTAAGCTGGGCAGCTGAGAGGCTCCTCGGCAGTTGCCTGCCCTGCTCTGTGCCACACAGGCTTTCCCCTATGGCTCCCTCCCACCAGGGAAGCTTAGAGGCTTCTGGGTAGGGCCAGCCAGCTGGGAAAGGGAGGGAAGTTTAAATCATGCTCAGTGCTGCTCCAGAGCAGTACCCAGCACGATTTAAAGTTCAAGCCCCAACCCCTTCCCCAGCTGACTGGCATGGCCAGCCAGCTAGGGAAGGGGGGATTTAAATTGTGCTGGTGCTGCTCCAGAGTGGCAGGGAGCACAATTAAACACCCCCCTTCCCCAGCTGAGGGAAGATAATGGAATCAGTTGGGCGGGGCCACCAGTCATGTGACTTTTTTTAGAGGTTCCAGAACTGCTTTCCAGCGCGTTCCAGCTGAAAAAAAGCTCTGGGAAACGTTGTTACATATCTTCAGTAGCAGGCCTGTTGCAACATCTTATGTCACTCATAATACAAAGAAGACCCAAATACTGTAACTTAAATCACTAAGATACATCACATCTCAGCAAAAATTTAATTTCAATGGATGTTGGGCGAGTCGTCTTGTTGCTATTGCTCCTGGTCTGAAGTGTGAGTGTTATTTTGCTGCCTTTTCCTTAGAGCAGCTGATACTCGTGTACAGCCCTAAAGGCAATTGCTTATAAAGGTGATTTGCCTCCTGGTTTCTGGAACTGAGTTATGATACCATCCTCCCCTCTTGTAGGCAACTGAGTTCACCTAAGTGGAAGGGACTTCTACAGGTCTTCACTGAAGCTTCCTCAATCCTCCCGCCAGGCTCCCCCCACCTTTGTGCTTGGTACGATGTAATGCAGCCAGCCGTTAGCAGTGACTTGAGTGGCCCTCTGAAAACCTGCATACAGTTTTCCAGTGCATTGCTGTCCTCTAAGCAAAAAAACTCTGCTTGATTTTAGTAGAATGTCAGGCTGTGGTTTGCCTTCTGATCATGCTTGAGACACTATAGACCAGTGAGTCCCAAATTCTGTAAAAGGATGGAAATTGTAAAATAAACTTGTTTTTCACTGCACTGTTCTCTGTAAAACAACATGATTGAACTGGCAATTGAATGCATGGTATACAATGATGTTGTGGTGTGGTGGAGTATGGCACGTTGGGGATATTTGTTAGCTATTGCAGCAATGTTGCACTGTTAGGAAAGCAAGAAATTATGTGTATTGAACCACTCTCCAACCCAACATATTGTAACAGATGAAACTTACTTTATTGACGTTAATTCACATTTACTTGCATTCTTGTAGTAGTGTAAAAAGAAAACAGAAACCAATCTAAATAACTCAGTTCCCTATTACTGGTGGCCAGCTAATCCAGCTGTAGGTGAAGGGGAGTACGGGTGTGCCTCTTGATACATTTGCACGTGAGAGTTTTGCAGAAAATGGCTTGCTTCTTGTAAGACCAGAAAAAGAGATGGAACAAAGGGCACAGAAAGAGGATGAGCCAGATAGAAGCTCTATTCCAATAAGGGATTAATATACTGAAAAACATCAGAGTGTGGGCCCCATTTGTGGTCTCCCAAATCTATTACTCTATTGTTTATATATGAGGAATTTAGTTTAATTTTCACCTTTTTTGTATCCATTCCTGTTTCTGGACATTAAGCAAATATGACAGACACTTTCCCCCAAGGAAGCCTCAGGCAGCTGCTCTTCCTGGGGAAAGAATTCAGGAGCTTGCTGGGGAAAGATGATTTGTGTGATTAGCTATAGTGTAGCTCTATGTATGGCTCCCCCCCCCAAACAATCTCATAAACATTTTTCTTCGAAAGGGTTTCCATGGAGACGGCAAAGTTACACTGAAAATTACCTCTGTTCATTTTCTTTAAAAGTAGGTCAGTTTAAAGGACAAAGAGATGGAGTGAGGTTAAAAAAATCTGATATGTGCTGCTTCAGCCTCTCATATGAGCTGTATGTCACAGTATAAACCACAAGTGTTTCTGAGGATTGTCTTGCAGAAACAAGCCGTTCCAAGAGGACTGCCACCGTAAAGCTCTAGGTTCACAGAGACGTGATTCTCTAGCATGAAACACTGTACTTTTCTCTCCTCCTTCTAGGATTGCAAACTCCAGCCTGGCCTGGGAAATTCCTGGAGATTTGGGGCGGCGGCAGTGGAGGAGGGAATTTGAGGTGGGATTTTACCTAGAATCTATGGTATACCATAGAATTTATTCTCTAAAGTTGCCATTTTCTCCAGGGGAACTGGTCTGTGTAGTCTGAAGATCTACAAGATCTACCAAGAAGTTGGCAAGCCTACCTTCTTTTATATCCTGCGTTGTTTCCTTTTAACTTCTTCTTTACCTTCCCTTCCAAGTCATCTCAGATCAGTTGTGAAAGATGTTTGGTAGCTGAATGTAGCCACTATTTCCTCCTCCCATTTTCCCCTTAAATACAGACGGGCACATCCTGGAAAGAAGGAGCAATGTGGACATACTAAAGCCAGAATTCTCCTGCCACCACATACCCTTTGATGGGCTATGGTGGGTCTTAGATTTCTCCAAAAAAGTGGGCAAAAGTTGCAAAAAATAGGCATCTAGAATTCCCCCAGCAAGAGTGGTCACAAGCAACTTGCAGATCTTAGGTTGTGCAGGATTGTCCTAGAATCCGCAAAATCTTAGTGGAGTCTGGCCACTGAAATGAATGAGTGGCTACTTCCAATTGAAGGGAAATGTTTAAATAGAGATGACGCTGGTGCCAAAGAAGGTTGGGGCACAGACCAGAACAGGAGAAAGAGTACAGGTCAGGATATGGGTTCAGAGAGCCCAAATAACTTAGGCTGACACAGAACCTATTGGGTTTTAGTTAAGGCACGTTAACTAAACAAACTGCACACAAAAAGCTCTCATCCAAGTTAGAGAACCAATAACTGCTTATTTATCTAAAGAAATATATTTACCTAAGTTTAGTGGAAAGAACTAGTAACTGATCTAACTAGCTAGGATGGCTTTAGATTGTAAGTAGGCCATCTCTCTCAGGAGGAGACACCATGCTGCCTCCCCTGGTGCATGCAGGGAAGAAGAGAGAGAGAGAGGAGGAGAGAAGGGAAGGAAGGAAGTTCCCTTGGTAGGAAGGACTGATAGTAGCCTATCTATCTAACTGACTTTATGGTTGTTGCCTTCCTTCTTCTCTGCTGGCAGTCCTAAAGGCTTGAGCAAGAGACATCACCAGTCCCTTCTTCTAACAGAATCAAGGGGCTTCCAATAAAAGCAGAGTTGGAACCAGTTTGGGTTGCAGAAAACCATCAATAATGATTACATTTCGAGCCTATTCACACCTGTAGAGGTCCCCTCACAATTAGAAGATTCTGTAAAATGGACACAAGATGCTTGATTAGAACATGTATGTATACCACTGTGATGGTTTTTAGGTACACTGTAATGCTGTCTTTCCAATGTCATTTTGGCCAGGTCTCCAGTGTGATGTGATTCCTCCAGAATTTTGTACCCCATCCCTCTCTGCCACCAGCACTGTTTATGTATGCGATTGGTGCTTCATAATGGCAGAAAGCCATGTGTCCATGAGTTAAAAGCACGTGGGAAATCAGAATTCCCCATCTCAGATGCAATCATACATCATTCACACAAACTGACCCATGAACAACCTCACTAACCAACATTCCCGATTGCTAACATTCACGAATGCACCATAGCATATTTCACTGCAGTTTTTAAAGACTTCAGGCTATCACCCAGGGCAATTGACACTGGCAATTAACAACATATTCCTCTATGCTCAGGCAATACTACAGTCCCTTGTCCTGTTGCCTAGCAACAAGGCCAGCAGGAAGCCTGACAAAGACTTTTTCTACAAGCTGTGTTTGTCCAGAATCAGCACTCATCCCTGCATTGCAAACAATAAGCAATCCCTCCCCTTATTTACAGAGGTGAAGCAAAATGAAGCCCCATGTTCCACAAGGGACTTTTAAAGTAAATTTGTTAGATAATCAAATATTTGTAGGTGCCAGCAAGGAGATATTGATTAGAGAGGGATCTAAACTGTACAGTTAATTTGAAAGGCTTGTTTGTCCATATGTCACAGAGTCTTTCTAATGGATTATTTTTCTGACCAGGTCACTATGCCCCAGAGAACTCCCACAACCAACACATCAAATAGCAGTCCTTGCTCCCAAAAATTCTTGGCACTTTGATTTTATATTATGCTGTTGCTCAATTTGGCTAGATCAAAACCTGTGGCACTGTTTGGTTATGTAATGTGTAATCTTCATATCTCACCCAGAGCCAGGTCAACTTAATGAGCCATACCAAGTGCTCTCCTCCTATGCTGCTTTCCCCCAGCAAGGTCCATGACAGGCTGCACAGAAAGTGCCTCTCTTCACAGCCCACCTTAGCAGAACATATGCACAGTGGTCCAACTAGTCTAGCATCCTGTCTCACACAGTGGCCAACCAGTTGCTATGGAGGTAGGGTTCCCAGGTGCCTGCCAGTGGCGGGCAAACTCCCAGGGGTTTGCCCCTTGCCTGCCAATCCACCAGTGAATGGTGGGAGGTGGCAAGCCCCCAGAGGTTGCCCATCACCAGCAGACACCCCAAGAATATGTGTGGCATGCTCACTCCCAGGGAGCGTGACAACATCACTCCCAGAAGAGACATTGTTGCACCAGCAGTGGAAGCACCCCCATACCCCATTCATTTGGGACCACACTGCTGGCACAAGGTAAATGCCAGGTCCCCCCTCCCACTGGAAGGGTATAGGAACCTGGCTACCCTATATGGAGGGCCAACAGGGCATAGAGGCCAAGGCCTTCCCCCGATATTGCCACCTGGTACTGGTTTTCAGAGGTTTTCTGAATGTGAAGGCTCCCTTGAGTTACCATGTTTGACATTCCCTTGTGCTTAAACAACAGAAATAGCACCAGAGGTGTTTTTAAAAAATTCAAAAATAACTAGTTTATTTACTTTAGAGGGGAAAGGTCAGGTGAAATCAGGGGTTGCAAATTTCTGAGGTAATTCAACACATACACACACATACCTGAGATAAAATCAGAATATGCATAGCCTTTAGTTTTTAGGCTCTGCACAGATACTTGAAGGCTTATGTTTTGAATCTTTGATCCCTTTGTTTTTCCTTAAGCACTCTAGTATGCTTTCTTTTAGTATTCTGTTTCTCTTCTGGAGTTAAGAATGTTGGTACCCACTTTCTAGTACCCCAGTCCACACACCAGTGCTTTCCTTCGGTAAACTGAATCTGAAGGTCTCCACAAGCAGTTTCCAACCACACTCAACCATAGATCTCTTCACTTTCCCAAGCTACCTCCCTGTTTGACTGGGTAGGGGAAATCTCTGTTTAGATTCCCCATTTGGGAAACTGCACCTACTTCCCAAACCTTCTTGCTAACTTTCCCAAGTTCTCCTGCCAGTGTTAAAATTGCTTTTCCTTGGGATCTCTTTCTGTTAGGGCTGAAAACAGAGCCTTCTCTTTTTCAGCTCATGCTACCCAATCAGATCCCTTGGAGTAGCCTGTCACTCAAAACTCTCTGATTCTGTGAGGGATTAACCCTTAATAGTCCTGCAGCTCTGTATATACAGCCCTTCTAGGCTTTTAAAAATGTGCAGTCTGTCACACTATGGCTAGAAGGAAACTGCCTTATTCCTGAGTATCAAGATCAGTATTGTCTGCTTTGACTGGCAGCAGCTCTCCAGGGTCTCAGAGAAAGATCCTTTCTCTGCAGCATCCATTGAACAAAGTGGCAGTGATGGAGAGAAGGTGTGTGCCTTCTCTGAGGTTGCTGTCACCCTAATTTTACCCAAATGGGGGTATCCTTGTGAGTTGGGTGAATTAATGTGCAAGGAGAGGCTGTGAGAGGTGGGTAACTGCAAGATCTCCACCTGCGTATACAAGGATTATCCCTCTAGAGAAAGCTTCCAATAAACAAGCAGATGCTCAACCAAAAAAGGATTTTTATTTATAAAAATAATAAAGATCAATTGCACACAAAATGCACAGCACAGAGAGCTAACTAGAAAATAGGGAAGAAAGTTGGAAAGAATTGCGGGGTTGGATGATAGTTACCAATCCAAAAGAGGGCATCCATGAGAGAGAGCATTGAGCGATTAGCGCTTCAAGGCAGGAGGAGCTCAGATGGAAGTCTGAAGGTGGTTGCTGGATCCGAAGGCATGCACACAACTATGGTGGATGGGTAGTCCAATTTTACTGTGGAACATGGAACAAACCCTGGGGCAGGGTTGCATCTTCTGTCCAAAACCAGTAACTTAATGGTTGTCTCCAGCAGGGCTTTTTTTCAGCAGGAATGTGGTGGAACAGAGTTCTGGCACCTCTTGAAAATGGTCACATGGCTGGTGGCCCCTCCCCCTGATCTCCAAACAGAGGGGAGTTTAGATTGCCCTCCGTACCACTGCGTGGAGGGCAATCTAAATTCCCCTCTGTCTGGAGATCGGGAGGCAGGGCCACTGGCCATGTGACCATTTTTGCCAAGGGCGATTTAAACTTTAAAAAACTCCCCCCTTGTTCCAGCTGACCCAAAGTGTCATCATTGTGCAGTCCTGAGTTCCATCACTGAGTTCCACCACCTCTTTTCCCAGAAAAAAAGCCCTGGTCTCCAGAGTGAGACAATGAACTGGAAAGCTGTCTGTGGGATGAAACAATGAAACTGGGAAGGTTTGATTAAATCTTCATGGTCTAAACTAAAGTTATCAATGATGACTGATGCCTTGCAATGACTAGATAGGTGAGGCTATCAGAGCCCTGAATAGCCCAAAATGGGGGAATAGATAAGGAGAAGATCAGCAAGGTGTGTTAAGGAGATTAATTCAGGAACTCCTGGATCTCCAAATGCCCAGATCTGGCATCCATTTCCTGCCTTGCTAGGCAGTGTTTTTGTGTTTAAAACACATACAGAGAAAGCCTTATGATACTGTCATATTCATAAACCTTCTTAATAACATGAGGACAGGTCTGACCGCTACACTAGCAGGATCCAAGGTGGGCTGTATCCCACCTTAAGTCCCAGGCAGCAGTGGCACTGATGCAAGAAGAAACAGCAGGCATGAAACCACACCAGTTGCCTCCACCCGCATTGCTGTCCTCCAGAAATTTGGTGCCCCAGTTAGTCACTTGTGGTGAGCTGACCTTGTCTTACCCCATATACCTAACAGAGATTGTGGTCAAAAGTGATAATATTAGTGATAGGGAGAAGCCGGCTGCAAAATCTCCATATTACTGAGAGATGAACCGAAACAAATTACACTGTGCCGTGGAAATGTGTAACACTGAACTTTGATGCTGTCAAAGCCTTCTTCTCAGAAGATACTGAACTTCTTGTGAAACAATATTTTGAAAGCAGATAAAATTAATAAAATCATGAACATTCACGATCACAGGCCACACTCTACAACTCTAGGATAATGCAATTCAACTTTTATCCTCTTTTCCTTTTTAAATTCAATCTTAGCAGCAAGTTTGCATGGGTAATCAGATAAAAAGCCCATTTGCTACATTTCATTTCCTGGCATGACAGTGAATTGAAAGACAGTTCTCCTGCTCTTCCAGAAGGAGAGGTTTTTCGCTCCTTTTCAGGTCTTTGATAAAGGGTCATCTGTAGACCTTATCTTTTATCAATCATTTCCTTTTATGGTTTTGAAGGGAATGGAACTAGGTGACACAATGAGGAAGAAATGGGCTGCTCAAAGAGTCCAAGATGTGATGTTGGGAGAGATTGCCAAAAATGGGAAATTTTCAAGTCTGAAGGGTGGGAGTAGAATGTAACCATCTGGCAGAGTTGGACTGAAATAAACTCCATGAGGATATAATATGCGCTATTTTGGGTCTTCTTGAGGGACACAATTACAAGTAATGCGGAGGAAATACACAGAATGCATATTTGGAAGTGTTTTTGAAGAGGGTCATATTCTGAGGAGCTTAATTATATTATGTCGGCTATGCTAAGTAGCTTTCTTAGGAGCTTTCCTTAATTAAAGCCCACCAAGGAAAACATTATTGATGCTTCCAAATCCCTCAGGGGTGAGCTCTCCCGTACGTGTTTGTCATTTGATGACTGCACCATCAAGTAATAACTTGTCTGCATGAGATAGTTATTACAGATCAAAGAAGAGAAAGGAAATCATTACAACTGCCACATGGAAGCTTCTGAAAATTGTATCCTGTGGGTGATTTCTCCACACACATGTACAGAACAGACACATTGCCAAAAGATCTGAAAGTACTTGCTGAACTGGCTGTCATCAGGTTGTGTGGTTTCAAACTCCCATTGTGTGGACCTGCTGGCAGCTTGAACTGAAGACTTCTTATTCCCTTCCCTTCCCTCTGGCAATGCCAGCAACATGATTTCATTTATTGTAGTAGTAGTAGTAGTAGTAGTAGTAGTAGTAGTAGTAGTAGTAGTGTCATCCTAAACAGCGCTAAATCTTTCTAAACCTGCTGACTTCAATGGACTTAGAAGAGGTTTCTTCTAAGGTTTCTTCTTTCCTGTTGAAGTTTTGCTTATGCTTGTGAATTTCAATGGCTTCCCTGTGCAGTCTGACAAAGTAGTTGGAAGTGTTGTCCAGTATTTTGGTGTCCTGGAATAAGATGCTGTGCCCTGTTTGAGTTAGGCTATGTTCAGCCACTGCTGATTTTTCAGGTTGTCCAGGTCTGCAGTGTCTTTCATGTTCTTTTATTCTTGTCTGGATTCTACGCTTTGTGGTCCCGATGTAAACTTGTCCACAGCTGCAGGGTATACGGTATACTCCTGCAGAGGTGAGGGGGTCTCTACTGTCTTTTGCTGATCGTAGCATCTGTTGTATTTCAACAGGCATCTGTTGTATTTCAACAGGAAAGAAGAAACCTTAAGAATGAACAGAGCATGGTTTCCAGTTCTGAAAAACACCAGGCTAACAAAACACTCTATACTCGACAATAGCCCTGCAGAGAAGATTAGCACATCAATCACCAATCCATATGCAAAAGAACCTCCTCAGGATACAGTGAAGCCTCCCGCCATTAGCATTCCACACCCTGGGAAACTCTTACAGGATGACTCAGCTCAACCCCACCCCTCCTGAGTAGATACAAATGACCTGCCAACATCTTTTCCACACTGTGACACTGAGAGATCTCTGTCTTTTGGTGCTACACCTCTGAAGATGCCAGCCACAGCTGCTGGCGAAACATCAGGAACTACAATGCCAAGACCACGGCAATACAGCCCGGAAAACCCACAACAACCATCGTTCTCCGGCCGTGAAAGCCTTCGACAATACATCGACTTAGAAGAGAGTTTAGGATTGCATTGCATTGCAAGAGAAAGAATACTGGTAGCCAGATGGAGAGAAGAGGGCTCCTTCTGTTCTTCCCCTTAGTAGTGCCACCGGGAATGAAGTTCCTCATTCATGGTTTCATACCCTTGGTGGAAATTTCAAAAATTTGTCACCACTTTTTATAATATGGTTGATGGTGCACCAGAGCTGTGCCGTACTGTGGCTTTAAAATAAGAACTGTTTGTCAATGTAGACAGTGGGCCAAGCTACACATGACGAATGACACTTGAACGGCAAGTGTATTTCTCCCTGTTCACTTGCCCTCCACTCAATCCACTTGCCGTTCAAGTGTCATTCGTCATGTGTAGCTTGGCCCAGTGTTGAGGTTCCAGGAGGGGTTGGATGCAGAATGTGGGAATGAGCACAGAGAAATACCAGCGCAGCACATTGTTTGATTGTGGAAATGCACCAATCTCTTTCTTGATCTTCCTGCAGGGAACAGCCTACCCTGCTAGCAACAACAAAAGTGCTATGATATAATGGCCTTGACGAAGGGAGCTTTGACTCAAAAGCTCACACCCTAGAAATTTAGTTCCTAAGGTGCTACTGGATCCAAATCTTGCTCTTCTACTACAGGCCAACACAGCTACTCACCTGAAATGGTAAACTTAGTAGTGCAAGGGCATTGCTATGGATTAGTGGCATTAACCCCATGTTATAAGTAAAGCCTCATCTCTGCTATTTCCCATAAGGCTGAAGGAAGGAAGGGAAGCATAGTGAGCTATTTGCATGACAGAGAGCATGGAAATAGGTTCCTGAGTACAAAAAGGAATGTATGAACCAGTGCCATGTCTTGAGAAAGCAAAAAAAGAATTGCCATGTAACCAATTTTTAGTAACTGAATTGCTTGAATGATATAAAATGAGACTTGACAAAGTCCCATTCATGAAGAGAGAAGAAGTCTCATGTCTTTTCTAGCGTCATGTTCCATCTGGTTATTTGCAGAGTTTCAAGCTTGTAGGATATCCTCAGATTGCTCTCAGGGGAGTCCCTGAAGACAAAATGACACTGAGTACAGATGTGGAATTGGTGAAATGCCTACATTTTGAACTCATCTCAAGATTTTGGAAATAACCCTACATTCCTGATCAGTGTCACTAACTGATGACATGACACAACTAAATTGATTGAAGCTACGATAGTATACATCTACTTACCATATCTCAAAAAAGATATTACAGAGCTGGGAAAATGCAGAATAGGGCAACCAAGATGATTAAGAGATTGGAGCATCTGTCCTATGAAAAAGCGGTAAAGAGTCTGAGACTTGCCAATTTAGAAGAAAGATTAATGGGGGGTATGATAGTGGTTTATAAAATTATGCATGGGGTGAAGAAAGCGGATGTGTTACATGCTGTCAAGTTGATTCCACCTTACCCTATGAATGAATGACCACCAAAATGTCTTATCATTAACAGCCTTCCTTGGGTCTTGCAAGCTGAAGGCTATGGCATTCTTTATTGAGCCAATCAATCCCATGTTGGGTCTTCCTCTTTTCCTACTGCCTTCAACTTTTCCTAGCATTATTGTCTTTTCCAGTGAGACTTGTCTTTTCACGATGTGAAAAGTGAACAAAAGGAGCGTTTTCTTCCTCTCCCATAATACTAGAACTTGGGAGAATCTAATGAAATTGTTGACAAACAGGTTCAGGACAGACAATAATTCTTAACTCAATGGGTAATTAAGTTACTCAATGAGTAACTTCTTAACTCAATAAATATTTAAGTTGTGAGCTTCACTGCTAGTAGACATAGTGATGGCCACATGCATGGATGGCTTTAAAAAGTGGTTATGCAGATTCATGGAGAAGAGGCTCAGCATTCCATTTACATAGTATATTCTTATCCCACTCTTTTTCCAAGTCAGGATACCATACATGATTTTTATTTTATTTTCATTTATTTCTATTATTTATATGCCTTTCTCACTGAAACTCAAGGCAGATTATACAATGTAAGTTGGTGCAATCAAAAGTATGGGACATCCAATAAACAATGTAATAGTATTAGAATTGCAGAAATCTGAAACAAAGCTGAAACAAAGCATTAACTTGACAAGTAAAGGTAGAAATTGCATAATACAGGAACAGACAGTACATACTATACACAGTGGTATAGTCCGCAATCCCTTTCCCTTTATTAAAACATCTTAGCATAAGGGCATAAGGAGAGCCCTGCTGTATCAGGCCACTGGTACATCTAGTCCCGCATCCTGTCTCACACTGTGGCCAACCAGTTACTATGGAGGAGCAACAACAGGGCACAGAGGCCAAGGCCTTCCCTTGAGTTGACTCTTGGCACTGCTATTCAGAGGTTCACTGCCTCTGAATGTGGAGGTTCCCTTAAGTCACGATGGCTAGTAGCCACTGATGGACCTGTCTTCCATGATTATATCTAAACCTTTTAAAATTGTTTGTACCTGGGGCTATAACTACATCCTCTAGTAGTGAATTCCATATTTGAATCACTAATGTGTATAGATGTAGTTCCTTTTGTCTGTCCTGAATCTACTGTTCATCAGAGTCATTGGATGCCCTCAAGTTCTAGTATTATGGGAGAGGGAGAAAAAGTTCTTTCTGTCCACTCTCTCTACCCCATGCTTAATTTTATAAATCTTTATCATGTTCCATTTTAGTCATCATTTTTCTAAAGTGAAGTCTTCCTGTTATAACTCTATTACCTTTGCAAAAATGCTGTCCAGAATATTTCAGTTTTGCATCATTTAAGGAATGCCAAGAGAGCAGGAGCCTTCCTGACCTCTTCAGGTAGGCCATTCCATAAGGCAGGAGCCACAACACTTCTGCCCTCTTCTTTTTATCCTGTCTTACATAGGAGTTTGGGCTAGGAGAGAATGGATGGACCAAGGTTTGAACCTAAGCCTCCTTCATCCCAGTGCAACTACATAGCCCATGTAGCAAAAGCCAACCCACTGGGCCAATGTGTCATGTGATAAAGTGGTCTTCTGAACAGATCATTAGTCTTACGGAAGTCAATAGGAATAAATTGGCTTCAATTCGGGCGGCTGCAACTTAACTGGGTTGTGGGCAGTGCTGTTAGTCAGCAATGAGTATTATTACTCTTTGCTCTGTAGGGCTGTTTTTCAGTTTTCTTACATTTCCAATTACACCTCACAGTTGCCATCGATCTGTTTGCCGTTAGCATGAAACTTGGAGATGCTCTGATCTATTCAATGTAAAGCCTCTACCTTCATTAACCCTCTTTTTTGTTTTTAAGACAGACCATTTAAATTGATTGCTATTAAATAAAACCACAAGTGCTATCAATCCCCCAGCTTCAGGGAGTTAAACCAAGCAGCAATGGAACCAGGAAGGGATGTTTTTGTATCCCTTTTCGTTAACTCTTGCATTAGTTCTAGCACAGAAACTTGAGCTCCTTCCTGTATGCACAGGTCACTGAGATGGTTGAATACCTTCAGGGATGTCTCTTTTCACCTACCAGCATTGCTGGTAGCTCAGATGTTGTTTCCATGCTATCCCAAAGCCAGCCCTACAGAACCCCTCTTCTCTTTTTTGTATGCTCGCTAGTTCCTCATTGCCAGTCTATGCCTTTACTAAATTTAGATGGCCAGACACCATTTGGAAAGACAGCCTAGCATGCAAAGTCAGTCCTAATTGATATGTAGGTATGTTTTTGTTTCCTTTGTCTAATCTGGTTTGTCCCACATAGTGAGTAGCCTGTCACACACAGGGGGCAAGTTTGCGGATACTGTCTAGACTGCCTTTGCCTCATGAGATTCTCAATTTAAATGTTAATAGGTTTTGTTTCCTAGCACTACCCAGCTTTGTTGCTTGATGTCATTGGTGGCTAGCCCAGCTTTAATTGGCTTAGGCATGGAAGTCTGTTCTGGTTACCAAGGTGGGATGTTTGAAGTTGAAAAAGAGGCAGGTCCTCTTTGTCTCTGGATTCTTCCTGATGCCTGTGAAAAAGATGTGTGCTTTGACAGGATTCTCACCAAGACAGGGAGGGCCTAGAAGTCAGGTAGTGAGTGACAGTTCTTTGGATCGTGTGCAATTTCTTATCAAAGAGCTGAGGATTTGAATTTTAAGCCCTTCTAAACCCAAGATAAGCAGTGACAACATTTTGTTTTCCTAAATGGGAAAGCTTGCCTAAAGGGTATCAAATGAACAGCTCCATTTGAGGCAAGAGCCTGCCTAGATTTATTTTATTTTATTAATTTAAAACATTTTAATGCTGCCTTTCTACCCATCTTAGGACTCCCAAGTCGGCGAACAATCAAAAATATTAGAACCAACTTTTTATAAGATATCAATGGATGTCCTTGAGCCAGTCACACATCCTCAGCTTTACCTGTGCTATGGTGGAAAGCTACCTGCTGGCAACCCACATTGCCCACTGCCAATTCGAATGGCTGCAGGAGAAAAAGAAAGAGACATCAGTGTCACATGTGCCATGATGTCACCTCTAGGGAAAACCTGGAAGTGGTGTCGGATAGTTCTAGGAATTGCTAGGAACTCAGTGTTAAAGCCATAGCATTTCTGGTGATTCTTAGAGCTACCAAACATCACTTCTGAGTTTTCCTCAGAAATGATGTCATGGTACACATCACATGGCATGCTTTTCCATGACCCTGCCCCCATACTCTTGCCAGTTGCCAGGCATGACCTGAGGGAAGGAAGGGACAGAAGAAATACATCAACCATGCTACAAGCTTTTTAAAACAGAATTGATCAGGAGGGATTTTTAAAAAGGTAATAGGGCAATAGTGTATCAGGGAAGATTACTGTAGTGTATACCACTGTACATGGTTAAGTATTATGTATTAATTTTATTATTATTCTGCTCTTACTGCATTGCTTTATATTTCTGTAATTCCATTTTCTGAATTGTTTGACATATGTTTGATATCTTTTTGCACTGTTCCTAATTTATAATCCTAGTACATTGCTTATTCATGCTATTTATTTATCTGTTGCAGAGATTCAAGGTGGTTTATATGGTGTAAGTCAATACAATCAACAGCTGGGACGTCCAAAAAATGATAGCATTGTTTTACACCACGTAATCTACCTTCAGTCTCAGAGAGAAAGGTGAAAAATAAAAAAATAAATATGGAGAGGGTGTATAGTTGTCATACCCCCGCTGGATGCAAGGGATCCCCCACCTCCACTCAGCTTGCCAGCAGAGGAAGAAACAGTGGGGCGGGGGAGGCTTGCTGGTTGCCATGGGACTCTTCCAGTCAACATTGTGATGTCACCAGCAACATAGACTTTTAAAAAATAAAATAAATATATAAATATCTCAACAGTCCAGAGTTAGAATTTACCACCATTCTGAATTTAGATAGTAAACAATCTGGGGCACATACATGTCTTCTGCTTATGTTACTCCGTTAAGAGTCCCATTCACGAATGGCAATATATATAAAAAAGAAAAGTCCAGCAGGCCCATTTGCCTGTACCTATTTATATGATCTTTCTGATGTACAGTCATTCAAGATCTTTCTTATGTGTAAGGAGCTATAGTGGGGAGACTAGGGGGACAAAATGCCCCAGTCTGTGGAATTGAGCTTGTCATGTTGTTTGTTTTCATATAATGTTCGGTTGGGTCTGCATGGTGTAAAGCAGCACCCAAACAGAATGTGGAGATCTTTGTGTGAGAGCCAGTTTGGTGTAGTGGTTAAGAGCATGGAACTCTAATCTGGAGAACCAGGTTTGATTCCCCTCTCCTCCACTTGAAGCCAGCTGGGTGACCTTGGGCTAGTCACAGTTCTCTGGAGCTCTCTCAGTCCCACCCACCTGAAGGGCAGTATATAAATAGAACGTTATTATTATTATTATTATTATTATTATTATTATTATTATTATTATTATTATTATTATTATTATTATTATTATTATTATTATTATTATATCTGTGATGGCTCTCTCAGCAGCCCTGCCTGAGGTAGATCAGTATGGACTCTGATCTACAGATGGCAAGATTGAGATTCAACAATAGAACTTGATCGTTCATAGAGGAATGGTGGGTTGTTCTGAGTTGGGTTGTTCTGAGTTGACTGTTATTGTATTGCAAAAGGCATGAAGAAGATCGTTATATTCTAGGAGTCTTCACCCAGGGACTCACATCAACCTTAATTTATCTCTGCCTCTACCTATCCTGGAGCAAAATGTGAAGTGTACATTCTGCTCTGGGAAACCTATTTTAAGAAAGAGCTACCACTGCTAAATAGAAAAGAGTCCAGTAGCACCTTTAAGACTAACCAACTTTACCGTAGCATAAGCTTTCAAGAACCACAGTTCTCTTCGTCATGCATCTGACAAAGAGAACTGTGGTTCTCGAAAGATTATGCTACAGTAAAGTTGGTTGGTTTTAAAGGTACTACTGGACTCTATTTTGCTACTATAAACTAACACGGCTAACTCCTCTGGATCTACCACTGCTAGGCAATCACCATCTGTGGTGGAATTGTCATTGGTGAGAAGGACAGTGCTGTCAGATATTTTTAAATAAATGACACTTGCTGAAATGGAAGGAAAATAGAAAAGGTCTCAGTAAGACACAGTAATACCTGAATATTATTCATGGCCAAATGCCAGAGTGGTATCAGCTGCCTAGGGATGTGGTGGGTTCTCCCTCATTGGCAGTCTTCAAGGAGCGGCTGGACGAATGTTTGTCATGGATGCTTTAGGCTGTTCCTGCACTGGGCAGAGGGTTGGACTAGATGGTCTGTAAGGTCCCTTCCAACTCTATAATTCTATGATTCCAGATTTCTAATTTCAGGACTGAACGAGGCAGAATAACATAATACTATGGTGATGGAGGGAAGTCTAGTTGCTTGTGGACTCGAGGTCCCTGTTGCTACAAGTGTGAATTTCCATTTCTTTTTCAGAAAGTTTAAATCAGACCTTTAATGTCTTTTGATATTATATTAGCTTTGTGAACAGTTTGTCACCATATCTGCTTATTCACCAAAATAGTAAGGAAGCACCTTTACTGCGAGGCGATAGAAGGTAAGCTCAACTGCATTTGCACAGCAGAAGCCTTTAAAAATCACTGTGCTAGGAACGAGACATTTCCATATTTCATGGCTATATTTTTCTGATGCCTAAACTTGATGATACAGCAGAAAGAAAAAAAGAGTGAGGAAAAAGAGAGAGAGAGAGAGATCTGAATGAAGGGAGAGAGGAAATAATGAAAAACCCTTTGCTGTTCCTTTCTTTCTAGCAATTTACATCCCAAACCTACCACTCAACAAACTCAACAAAGCGAAATGGGGTATGCCTGTATATTGACAAAGATTAGAAATGTTACAAGGGACTCTCTTTTGGTAGCATTAAAGTAAGAAAAATGGGAGTTAATTTTCAAATGAACCTCTTGAACCCCCTAAACTATTATTTCATATTGCATTCTGCCCTGAAAAGGTTTAAGAATCTAACTTACTGTCAGTAGCCAAAAGCAGGTCAAAAGGGTTTTGAAACATTGATCATGGATCTTTGAGTTTCAGACCAAGGTTCCTGTTGGCTAACCACATATGAGCAAAATGCACTTCTGAGAAGTTAACCCTTTCCCTGGCTGCTGTTTGCTGCACTTTCTGTTAAGGTCTGGTAAAAAAAAATTGTGCAGTCTACTAGGACATTTTTGAGTTAGGTCAACACATGGCTCAGTTCCAGAATCTGCTTGAAATACCAACGTTGACACCCCCCCCCCATATATAAAAGTTGAAGCATTTGCAGGGGAAAATATATAGTATAATGATGGCCACTACTTTTATGATTGCCAACTTTTAAATTGATCCCTCCAGCTGTCCCTTTAATCTCCATTTGATCTGCAGCAATTTTCAATTATGTATCCCCATGCCATAAAAAGTTTCAGCTGCCCATTTCTGTATATTAAACTTTTGTTAAAGGGACAGAATATTTTTGCCCAGGCCAGTTGGCAACCTTAACTCATTTCAGTGGTTTTCAAATGGGAGTAAACAAATACAAGAAAGATAAATATATCCAGGGCTGTTAGCCATGGAAGCTAAATAGAACTTCCCAGCGACAGTATACCACTGAACATCAGTTGCTGGGGGGAGAACAACAGCAGGACTGTCATTTTCTTCTAGTGGGTGGATACAGAATTCTGTCTCCATTTTCTAAATTACTTATCATGCTTATTTAGGGAGGTATACAGTGTCAGATCTACCTGTTTACTATCCAGATTTTGTCCACAGGTATGTATTGTTAATAGCCCTGACTTGGATAGCCCAGGAGAGCCTGATCTCATCAGATCTCAGAAGCTAAGCAGGGTTGACCTTGGTTAGTAATTGGATGGGAGACCTCCAAGGAAGACCAGGGTTGCAGAAGCAGGCAATGGTACACCACCTCAGCTAGTCTCATGCCATTAAAACTGCACCAGGGGTCACCTTAAATCAGCTATGACATGAGGGCACTCCACCACCACCATGTATTGTTAACAATAATAGCAAAAATAACATTTGATTTGTATATCACACATCGGAACAACTTAATGCCACACTCAGAGTGGTTTACGAAGTGTGCTATTATTATCCTCATGACAATCACCCTGTGAGGTGGGTGGAGTGGAGAGAGCTGTAATTGGCCCAAGGTCATCCAGCAGGTTTCAAGTGGAGGAGTGGGGAATCAAACCCAGTTTTCTACATTAGAGTCCCGCCACTCTAACCACTACACCCAACTTTTCTAGGTGACGAGGTTCCAAGGGCCAGCATTTACCCAGGATGGTTCCTTTTGGAAGACAGAGCACTGGACACTTACGGTGTTTTTTCAGTATTTACTTTATTAACAAATATACTGATAGAGCACAGAGTCGGTTTGCCAGGTCCCCTGGGGGTGAACTAAGGGGATGTGGGTCATGAGGGAAGTTGTGCTGCGCAGGAATGTGGAAGTAATGACTGGGGGGGGGGGAGTTCCACACCTCAGAAGTAATGAGTCACATTAGGAGCCAATTAAGTAAAAATAAGATCCAAACACTAAATTGGGGGCTGAGTTTTACCCAATCAGCCCCCAGTGCGACCCGTCATCGCACTGAAAATAAAGTCATTCACAGTGCATCATGAGGGCTCTCTGGAACACATGGGTGATCACTTCACCGGCTACTGCCCCTCCCTGTCAGCCAGGTGAAAGGTGGGGGGGGGCAAATGTTGGGGGTGGGGATCCCCCTTCACCAGGAGACTGGCAAGCCTAGCACAGGGGGAGGGAGACAAATAAGCATTATAGTGCAGCAGATCCACCCCCTAGAACAGATCAGCAGAGAGAAATAATAATAATAATAATGGTGATGATGATGATTTATATACCACCCTTCAAGACAATGTAATGCTACACTCAGAGTGGTTTTAAAAGTATGTTATTATTATCTTTACAACAATCACCCTGTGAGGTGGGTGGGGCTGAGAGAGCTCTGAGAAGCTGTGACTGACCAAGGCCACCCAGCTGGTTTCAAGCAAAGGAATGGAGAATCAAACCCGGTTCTCCAGATTATAGTCCTGCTGCTTTTAACCTCTACACCAAATTGAGAGAACTTTTATCCCCAAGATGCTTCTGCTAATTTCATGCAGAATCAACTTCTCTCTTTGTCTTCTATCATCAGAACTGTGTGTACTCTCTCTCTCTCACACACACACACATATACACACACCTGCTCTCTCTGTGCATCAGAGGGGAGAGGGTCACCTCCTCCAATCCCTGAAAGCTACTTGAGCAGAACAGTTAAGGTCTACTGAGGGGATATCCATAATCATTAAGAAACATTACCAATCTTTTTGGCCTGTAGGTTCAACTGAGCCACAGTGATCACCTCCACAGAGCATTTTCATTGCTGAGCTGATCTTTGAATCAAGGAGCTTTCAAGCTTCCAGTTCTTAGCACATACTCTCAACCACTGTATCTCATCATGTGTGTGTGTGTTTTCGTGCTACTCAAAAGGAGCTAAAAATCCTTCATCCCTTTGGTATTTTGATCCCTTCCCTGTTACAAAAAGACAGTCTTCAAAATGAGGTCACACCTCTGAACTCCTATTAGAAACATCCAGGTCACTGCATTAGGTACTAGAATAAAAAACTAAACCTGCAATCAGGCTGTGCTGTGCACTTCAGAAGAGACATTCCCTTGACACGAAGGAGAGGATTCTCCGTCTCTTGAATAGTTGCCATATAAAGTTTAATCAGGTTAGCCAGGTTTTCTCTCTTGATTTCACAGCTTCCATTTCTGTGCACCAGATTATAAACTTTCAACATGTAATTGAAGCTGACTCAAGGAGCCAATTGTATTACAGCAAGCTTTAAAATGGGGAATGGCGAAGGCTAAAGTTTTCATTCAATGAATGCAATTTCTATGTGCAGAAATCAATTCAATTGACATCAGTTGAGCTTTAATGCTGAATTAAAGAGCTGCCAGGTTTCCCCCATGGGGCTTTTACAGTCCGGGTTTTATGAATTCATTAAAATGCACACACAAACTTTTAAGGAAGCAGTATTACACTGTAATAAGAGCTACAAATCGACAAAATTCCTCCGAGAGATGACTCTAATTTGAGTCGCCTAGTTGGCAAAATTGTTTTCCATTGCTCTGCATCTATTAGCACGGGGTGTCATATTTTCCCTTGTTCCTGTTTCGCTTCCTCGCTTGTTGGCTCAGCAGGGAGAGCGTTTAAGAGCTCCAGAGGAGCTGCAGTATCTTTCAGGAAGCCATCACCTTTGGTGGCACAAAATTAGGAGAAGAGATGCTCAAAGCTGTTTTAGGCTTTTTTCACACATTTTTAAAGAGGTGAGGATGGGTATACCTGGAGAGTTTGTACCAAAAGACAAAGCCATGTGTTACTTCAAGGGAAGGTCTGAGATCCTTCAATTGCAGAGAAGGAGACTTCAGCAACAGCAGTTTTCTGGTGGTAAGAATTTCCTTTGTTAAAAGTACAGGAGTGCGGTCCTCACCCTTGTCTATGTTCTCCCTCAAAGGGTGGCAAATATCCTGTCATAATGCTGCTTAACCATAGTGCTTACTGTCATGGTCTAGCTAAAAAGGTGGGCTTATGTACCTAATGGTCACACAGCTCTCAGTAGAATACAAAAAGATGATCATGAGCACATTCACAGGTGTTTTGGTCAACTGTCTTTTAATGGTTCCACTCTTGGCCATCCTCACCCACCATGGTTTTCTAACAAGCAAAAGAACAGAGCTTTAGGGGAAGATTCCTCTCTCTTATTATAGCCTCTCTTCCCCTTGCAACCCATGTCTTTGAACTGAAAGCAGTGTGTTGCTTGCAAGCTAAGTGGAGACAAGGTGCTAGCCTCTGCTTGTCTCAGCCCTCACCCACCCCAGCTGTTTCTTAAGCTGGCAGACTAGTAGACAGCCCAGATGGCTCTGCTGTGTGCAGAGCCTGGAGCTTTTCCTGCTGTGTCCAAGTTCCCAGTGTCCCAGCAGCCATGGCAGGAGATTGCAGAGGCAGAGAACAAGCCCTGGAAGTCTTCTCCTTTGGCCTTGCTCAATATTACACTTAGCTGTCCAGGGATTTTTAAAAATGAGAAAAGCAATGGATACTCCTTTTTGTGTAAAATAATCTGCCCATCTATAAGAATAGTAGCAGTCTTAAGCAAGATTTCTATTCTCTGTAAAAGGGACCACATTGGAGATCTGCTGCAGTTAGAGTGACCAGGTAGAAAAGAAGAGAGTGATCCTATACATTGTACAGGAGAAGTAATTTGGCAGAATCTTTTCCCTTTGACATTAATCATCCTATGTGGAATGACTGGATGTGGAAAGCTGCAGAATCACATGCTGTGAAATGGAAGGCATCCACTGCCTTTGGCATCCTCAGACAGAGAAAAGAACAGAAGTTTCCAGCTGGGAGAATGGGCTTGTCATGATGACCCCTGCTGGATTGTCCATGGGCTCACTCAGAATCTTCATACCAGGAGCCAGAAGAGCCAGGAATGCTGCCTGAGGAAGAGCACGGGAGTCAGGGAGATCCTCGCATTCGAGCAACCCATCAGATCCTGACCTGTCAGCTCTAGGGACCATTCTTGCAGAGCCGGCTGTTGAGGCTCCACCTCCAGAACCGCCAACTGCCTTCCCAGGTCCTGGGACAGCTACACATCAGCCATGCTGGATTGGGGCTCAGCCCCTTAATCCTCCAGGATTCTCTCCCACCCAGCAAGAACAGTAGAGCCAGTAGTCTCATGCCGATGCAGCAGAGGCAAGACGCAGTGCCAGGCGAGTAGCCTGTGTTCCAGACAGTGAGCCAGACCATTGTTTTAGCTGATTTAATCCCATGCAGGTTTTGGCTCTATTAGGACCTAGCTGGGTGGATTCCAGAGGCTCCCTTCAGAACAGGAGGGGCTGCTTTCCCCCCCCCCCCCCCAGCCTATTTAAACTGAGGGAGAGGAAGGGAGCTTTGCCAGATCAATCAGTTTGCAATGCCAATTACCTTATGATCCAGACCTTGCATTCCCCTGCACTCCAGATCTTGCCAAGCTGTAGTTGGCAGGGTACGTTCCTGCTCTTGAGGAGGCAGGCAGGCTTGAGGCCAGAACAGCGCGTGTCCCTTTGAATGTACATCTGGACAGTGGTTTGCGCTGTGGCTGTTTAAGACCTTCTTTGTGTATCATGTGGACAAGGATTCCACCAGTGTCCTCCACTGGCAGAGCTGATAAATGAACCAGAGGATGCTAAGGGCAGGGCTGCATGACTCACATATGGCTCACTTGCACAGTATTTCCTATGGGAGTTGCTATATTAGTATTGCTGTTGGAATTGCACCAACTCAAGAATTCTCATGCTGGATTCTGTGAGCCACTGTTCTAACACTATGGCTCAGAATCAGACCATTTATCAGTTGAACGGAATCCTCCAGAGAAGCCTGCAGCTTTCTCTATCATCACTCTTTTGAGAAAAGTTTTCAAATATGCTGGAAGTCCAATAAACTGAATGATTCAACACTTGCTGTGTCCCCAAGATGACAGCAAATCAAAGCACAGACTGGTTATCTAATGACTTTTTAGAACACTGTTTTTGTAGTAATATTATTATTATGGAATTAGAACCACTGGCTGTTATGGCTGGAACAAGACTCCACCTATAGATTTTCTTTCTGGTTTACCGCCACTTCTTCACAGTGTTATTCCAGCCATAAACAGCCAGCATTGTTGCCTTTTTTTCCTGGCCTGAAAATAAAATGAGTAGGAGTTCATTTCTATACAAAAGTATGTTTCTTTGTAAAATCAGAGTATATTCCTCCACAAAAGTTTTCAAAGAGATGTTTGACAAGGCTTAATTGCTGTTCTCAATGGCCAGAGGAAATTTCCTGCGATCCTCCACATCCTGACTGTGAAACAGGGATTATAGCACAAGTTGAGTCAACTACAGAATAAAAATGGCATGCTTCAGCCGCTACGGTCCTGTGAGGCCCTCACTAGCACCCCTACCTGTCTGCAATCGTGCCAGCTCCCCAGGCAGGCATCCTCCAGCCTCAGATGGGCAGGGAAGGGGTTTGCACCACCTTGTTCCCCGAGACTGACAGCAGGCTCCTGCTGCCTCTCCCTGCAATTCCTCCTCAGCCTTCACAGGAACCTGACTTCAAAGGATCCCCTTGGCCCACCTCCCTGGTTCTTCTCCCTATTCTCACCCAGCCTCCCTGAGTGACCCTTCTCCATGCCTATCCGATGGGAGGGCTAGGTAGACTCTCCAGTTTCCTGGCCCCACCCACTACATCCCAACCCAGGGCAGGGCATTTGCTCTATTTCTCTGCCTGGCTCACCCCTGCTGCTTCTCCAGTGGCTCCCTCAGCAGCCTGGAGCCTGTGTCTGCCTGGCTCATGCTGCTGGCAATCTCCTGTTGTTAGCAGAATGGGTCTCCTTGTGAGTTGGGGAAATTAGCAAACAAGGAGAAAGCTATGTGAGAGACAGTAACAAGCAAGACCCTCTATCAATTTTTACCAAGTCCCCTCCCTGAGGAAACTGATGAGATGAGTATTTTCCAAAACAAAGAGTATCCTACTATATAAAGGGCTAAGTGTATTCAAGACAACTCACTTCCTACCCTGGTAAGCCTCCAGAGGGCACTGCTGTGGAGGAAAGCCCAGATGAGTCAGCCAGACCTCCAGAGAGTGCGCCATGGAGGGATGCCCAGGCCAGGATCAGGTGTGGAGCAGGTGGCAATGTCTGCCCCACCTTCACCCAGCTGGGATCAAATGCAGAGCAGGTGGCAATACCCGGCCCCCACCTTCACCCAGCTGGGATCAGAAGCAGAGAGGGGGCAATGCCCCCCCACATTCACCCAGCTGGGATCAGGAGCAGAGCAGGTGGCAGTGCCCATCCCTTGTCTTCACCCAGCCGGGATCAGGAGCAGAGCAGGTGGAAATGCCTGCCCCCACCTTCACCCAGCTGGGATCAGTAGGGAACAGGTAGCAATACCTGGCCCCACCTCACCCAGCTGGGATCAGGAGAGGAGCAAGTGGCAATGCCCATCCACTGCCTTCACCCAACTGAGATCAGGCATGGAGCAGGTGGCAATGCCTGCCCACCCTTTACCCAGCTGGGATCAGGTGCAGAGCAGGGGACAGTACCCACCCTCCACCTTCACCCAGATGGGATCAGTAGGTGGCAATGCCCACCTCCTGCCATCACCCAGCTGGGATCAGGAGCAGAGGAGATGGCAATGCCCACCTGCCCTTCACCCAGCTAGGATCAGGAGTGCAGCAAGTGGCAATGCCTGCCCCCCCTTCACCCAGCTGGAATCAGGAGCAGAGCACGTGGCAATGCCTGCCCACCGCCCTTACCCAGTTGGGATCAAGTGCAGAGCAAGTGGCAATGCATGCCCACCCTTTACCCAGCTGGAATCAGGCATGGAGCAAGGGGCAATACCCACCCCCTGCCTTCACCCAGCTGGGATCAGGAGCGGAGTAGGTGGCAATGCCCACCCCTGGTCACCTGGCCAGAATCAGGCACAGAGCAGGAGCCAATACCCGCCCTCCCTTCACCCATCTGAGACCAGGAGTGGAGCAGGCGTCAATGTCTGTCCCCCCCTCATATGGCCAGAATCAAGCACGGAGTAGGCAATGCCTGCCCCCTGTCTTTAGCTGGCCAGGATGAAGAATGGAGCCAGAGGCTATACCCACCCCCTTTTACCTGGCCAGGATCAGGAGTGAACCAGGTGGTAATGCCCGCCCCCTTCAGGAGTGGAGCAGGTGGCAATGCCCATACTCCCTTCATGTGGCCGGAATCAAGCGTGGAGAAGGTGGCACTGGCAATACCTGCCCCCTGCCTTTAGCTGGCTGGGATCAAAAGCAGAGCTTGAGGCAATGCCCACCCCCCTTCACCTGGCCTGGATCAGGAGCAAAGCAGGAGGCAATGCCTGCCCTCCTTCACCCAGCCTGGATCAGGTGCACAGCAGGTGGCAATGCCTGGCCCCCAACTTCACCCATCAGGGATCAGAGCAGGTGGCATTGCCCACCCCTGCTTCACCCAGCCAGGATCAGGCACGGAGCAGGCGGCAATGCCCGCCTCTTCACCCAGCCGGGATCAGAAGTGGAGCAGGTGACAGAAGGCTCAGAGGGATTCTGAAGACAGAGCACTTGGATCCAAGTAAGCATATACAATTTGACTGGGGCAAAGCCAGAGTAATTATAGGGCAAACTATGCCCTGAGGCTGGAGAGTGACTTCAGCTCATGAAACAAAAGATCTATGTGGTGGTTTCCAAGGATGGACAAAAAGTTTGAGTAACTTCGATTGGCATGCCTCAGTGGGACAAAGGAGTTAGCTTGCCTGTTCCCAGTGCCTGACAAAGAAACTGTAAATTTAATTAAGTGCCTCCAGAGCTTGCTGAGGACATTAGAGTTTTGATTAAATGTTCCCAGGAAGAACTTAAACGTATCAGAACTGATTGATGGCCCTAGATTGAGGGATAGGGCTCTAGCCAGAATGGGAAGAAGGAAATTGGAATGTCTGAGGGGAGTTGCCTCAAGTGCCTTTCTTGTCAAGGAGCTGCACATTCCACGGCTTGGGCGGGTCGGAGTCAATAACACCTAATCACTTGGCATTCCATTCACATGGCATATGCATTCCAGTCTCCCAGGTGGGAGCCGGCAACATTTTACCCAGCTAGGCACCTGGCTTACTGTGACATGAAGTGCATTAGTTAAGGCCTTATGATTTCTTTCAATCATAAGCAGATATGAAAACGGCGGAGAGCTAGGAGGACTGCTCACTCTGTGGGCATGGCTGAGGTCCAGCTGCCTGGGCAACTGCAGGAGAATGGTGAGTTGGCTGGGTGGCTGCAGGCTGTTCCCCAGGGTTGTGCCTGGGCATCAGCTGCTGCTGTCCTAATGGTGAAGGTGGCCTGGGGCTCTGTAGAGGCACCTGCAACTAAGGTACTGACAGAGGCAGCACTGTAGGGCCTGAGGATGAAGCCTACTTCTGGAGGGCTGGAGGAGGAGGGGTGGACAGGAGGATGGTATTTCCGGACAGGTCTTTAGTGAATGGTGGAGGATGTGTTTCACAAAGTGAATAAGAGAGCTGATGATCACAACAGATTTTTACGTTTTTTTGCAGTAATCTCCTTGGGCAAAGTGAACAGGTGCAAGACAGGGCAGGACTGCTGTATTTGTAGAAGTTGTGTAGCACTGGAAAATATGAGCAGCTTGCTTCAGGAATGAGAAGGGAATGCTGAAGTGCCAAGTTGTTCTCTTCCACAGAAATATTACAAGGACAGAAGCCCTGTCCTCTTTCACATCTCACCACAACTACAGAAAAGGTCTTTTGCACTGGGACACTCTGTATGAAAGTCAGGGTTGTGGAAGTTCTCATTATGCTCTTGGCTACAAAGTTAATAGAAGCTTCAGCATTCCCAGCTGTTATTTCCCTGACAGACAGATGTTGGACCTTTCAGAAGGCCAAATTCCAGGTTGATCTCACAAAAGCTTGCTTCTGCTTTATTCGCAGAAGCTGCTGAACTTTCAGGACACTCAGAATGGAATGAGCCATCCCCACGCTGGAGTGCATCATCAGACTCACACACCCGTTTCACACAGCCTCTGTAGACCGTTTTGGCTGCTGGTTGCGAGTGGATTTTTTTTGTACCATTTCAGACCAAACCAGTTTAACTGCTGTTTGCTGACAGGTTTTTTTTTTTTTACCTTTTCAGACAAACCGGCTAGTGTCCCAGTTGCAATGTGCGGTTGAGCTCCCCCCCCCCATTGTTTTCCTCATTCTCAAGTTTTCAGTGCACTTCCCATTTGCTGCAGAGTGCTGTTTGAAATGTCTGTAGCACTTCCAATAGTGCCACCTTTTTTATTTACCAACCCAGTTCCAGTACATTCTTTTTTGATTGTATATAGATTAGCTCTATTGTGCTACAGCATTGTAATGACAGTTGTAGTTGGCTCCCTGGATTCCAAGCTTTCATTGTCTTAAAAACAGTAAGTATCTAGCCCCTTCCATTGCAGAGATGGAAGGGGATAGAGTGCTTATATCTCCATAAGGGAAAGGGCTAGAGAGCTACTTTTTAAAAAATGAAAGCTGAGAATCCAGAGAACCTGTGTTATTTATCATTACAATGCTATAGTGCTATAGTGATATTTTTGCCTATTATTTAAAAAATGCAAAAGCCCTGATGGCAGGGGGAGGTAGTCACTTCCCACACCCCCAAAAAGTGGCATTTTTTTAAATGGCCACAGCGGTTCACACACAGTTCATAAATGCAGAACAGATGTAAATGCTATTTGAAACTGCAGCCCCCACATCATGTTACACAAAATCAGGGCAGCAACAGATAACAAATGGGTTAAATGGAAACGTGGAATGAGCCCTGCACCATTATCTGCATTTCCTCCCCAAGGCCTCCTGGACACAGTTCAAGCACTGATTTTATACTACAAATCTCTCAACAGTGTGCGTCCTGGATACACTGGCTCTCGTCCATGTGCCATTGAACAGCAGAGAACATCTTAATTATTCCATCCATGTACCATTTTTGAATAAGAAGAACGGAGAGAACCTTTTCTGCAGCTAAGGAACTCTCTTCTCCTGGAGGTTCACAGAAGTCTAAGCACCATTGCAAAGCCTATGAAATATATCTGTCTGACACAGCCAAGAGGGTGGGTTAACTGAGAAGGAAATTACAGTATTGTTTGCTTAATTAGTGCCCTCAGTGTACTGTATAGCTCCAGTGAGCACCATGGTACCCAATGTGCTTCTTGACATCCACTTGGTTATTGAGTCTTAGCAATAAAATCCAAAGAGTCTTGAAGGGAACCAGGCAAAAATGAAGCTTTGCATCAGTCCCTACCAGTTGTTTGATTAGCATATTACTGAGATCCTCCCAGGCAAGAGTGTCATAGCTGTGCAGCCTCAACTTAAGTTTATACATAGATGTCATAGATGTCTTTATGTCTCTTGGTTTGGTAACCCCTCTAGTTTCATTGCAAACTGAAACCAAATAACATCTTTTCTCTGAAGCAAAGAATCAGTCCTTCTCTCCCAGCAGCCATTTTGTGATTGTCCATGCCTTTGAGCAGTCATTTTGTGGTGGCACTCACTAAACTTTCTCAACAGTCCAAGTGGGCTTACAGACTCAGTAAGGTGGGTGACAGCTGCTTTATAGAGTATTAGAAGACCGGTCCCTTCCCTAGAGAGTGAATATTTTATCTTCAACGATGTCCATTTGATAACTCATTGTATGGAGGGAGGGGGCAACTGATGCCTCTCAGATCCCTCCGCTGATCCTCTGTAAGCCTTTCTGTGACATCTTACTCAAGAACTCTGCTGCCTGCTTGAGCCTCCCTACTTTCTGTCTGATTACTCACAAACACATGATGGTGCCTTATACCGAGTCAAACCACTGGTCCATCAAGATAAGTATTGCCTACTCTGACAGTCAGTCCGGTGTCTTAGATGAAGATCTTTCACATCACTACTCCCTGATCCTTTCAATATGATATACTAAGGATTTAGCCTGGGACTATATATCCAACTACTCAGAGGCATTCTCTTTTTTTGTGAATACTTTATACATTCCAGAATTGAAGGCAGTCATTGAAGGCACTGTTCTTCCTAGCATGAATCTAATGCTCTAATCAAGCAAACAAACTCATCTCATTGACAATATCTTGGTAATCTTATTCCATGAGAGACTATATGGCAGAAAGCAGATATATTCATTTAAATATAAAATATCACAAGTATTCAGAAACACACATGAAAGAGTGGTCTTTGATGTGAGGCAGGCTGCTGTCTCAGAAGGTGTGGACAGCTGCCAAATAAAGTGTGAGTCAGAGATGGGTCAGCCTTTGCTGTACTTATTTTGTTCAATTTCATGATATGCATTATCCATTTGTTTTTATTATATTTGTTTTTGTTTGCCATTGACTTCATGGGAAACATTTCTTGCTATAATAGGTTAGAGTCAGAGTGTGGTTTGCACTAATGGAATGCACCTCTGTCAACAGAATGGAACTTTCTCACCTCCCCTGCCCCCATGCACCCCAATGATCTCCCCAGTTGGATAAGGGATCATATCAAGGCATTCAGTGGCATTCAGTGGTTGCAGAGGGAGGAGAAAAATTCCATTCCCTTGACAGAAAATTTAGTTTGGATCCCATCCAATGCCTTCCTTTCCAGCTGAAGTGGATGAAGTTTTTAGGGACTGACCCAAGGGATCTGCACTGCCAAACTGCAGACAGATAGGAGAAGAGAGCCTTCGTTTTAGAGGCAATTAAAGGCAAGACACACGGAAATGACTAACATGTATGGCAGTTCTTTGTTTTTTGCTGTTAACATTACTTTTGTTACCTAAATGAGGCTGTTTCCCCACGTCTTAAAAATAGCGCCCACTCACGGAACACTGGCAGCTCTTTCTCATGATTTCTGATGTCACCGTTTTCAAAACGGAGGAAGGCAGTTATGATTCCCATTTTTGTGGCACAAAAACAGAATCATAATTGCTTGCCTCCATTTTGGAAATGGTGATGTCAGAAATCACATGAAAGAGCCGCCGTCATTCTGTGAGTGAGGTGCTCTTGTTAAGATGTGAGAAAATAGCCTTAGTAGAATAAATGGCAGAGGGGAGTTGGATTCGGGTTTTGAGTAGATTAGAAATGAAGGTGTATCCCTACTGTGGGCACCTCTTTGTCCAAAAGGAGAGTGCTTACTTATTTCCAGTCAGAACACAATAGGAGGCTGCATTTCCTTCTACAACTGTTGATTATCTCTGCCAGGGGTTATTGAAGCTGTCATTTTTTGGATGGAGGAGGTTGTGGGTTCTCCCAGGACCCCTCTGTGGGACCCATATGAGCAGCTTCCTTTTTTCTATTTCCCCGGATCTTGAATTTGGGCCTAGCAGAGCCACGGTTCTTGCCCTAGATAAAATACTTGTATCCTTTAATGCCCTAGCCAACAAGGCCTGACTTTTCTTTTCTTAAAGGCTGGCAATATCACTCACTTTGAGAGCACCTCACTGTTAAAGTGATTCTGTACGGTTTTGCCACCATGGATTGGGCTCTCTTTACTTGGCCAGAAGAGCATAATATGATCATCAGGTACCAAGGCACCACTATCTTTTCCCTGTTCTTTATTCTCAGTTGACATGGTAGCTTGTAGCTGTTCAGGGTGGGAGAGTAGGTGCCCTGAAACAGAACAGTATTCCTACTACCAAGGAAGATATCTGTGTATTTTACTGGGAAATTGTTACTATTAAATAACCAACATTTTCCACTTTTCAAAAATCCATCTTTTATCCACTGGGGACTTACACATTATCAGGGCTGGGGGCGGGGAGGGGAGCAATAGGGAGTCCTGATGAGTCAGCCAAGATATTAGAAGCTTTTTCATTTCTTTCTATTTTTTTCCACTGGATCATGCTGAGCCTTCCTAGATGAAAAGACGACAAGCTATCATCTCTTTACACTTAGTGAACTCCCAGGAGCAAACAGGGAAGAACATAATTAGACCAAATGTTGATACAATAAACCTCAATGGAATGCAAACTGGGAAGTAATTCTGGCATTTGCCCGCCTCCCCAAAATATTGATGGCATCCTGGTGGAAAATTCCATTATAGTAATGCAGAATTACTTCACAACCACCCCAGCAGTGGCAGCAGTAGCTCTTCTCTTTTTGCTCTGTAAATAATAATAATAATAATTTAAAAACCTTCAAGGCAAGACTGTATTCTCGATCACCAGTTTATACAGCTGGAATGTGTTCCCAGCAAACAATGAAGTCAATGGCCCTGTACTTAGGAATGTAAATCAGGAGGGTTCCCTGGGTAAGATTTGATTGCTGGGCTGTAAACCTCTTCATGCTTACTTGGGAGTAAACCACCTACCAAAAATAGAAGTAAGGCAATGCCTTTATTAGGGCCAAGTAAAACATCACAAAGTAATAAGCAGGCTCTTGAGTTCACTAGAGCTTGTCTTCAGGCACGATGTTCAGTAAAACACAAGAAAGGAGTGAAAAAGATGTTGGTATGATTAAAAGCCCAAGGCTGCAATCTGTAATGGTCTAAAGATGGATCAGAGGGGGACCTTATATAGGCTAGGTGCAAAAAAAGATCTCAGGTTACTACCAAGGCAACAAGGGCAAAGACATATTTCCTGCTCTCACTTGTTAAAATATAAAAGGCAGCAGTCATTTGGCTGTCTCCCCTGCACTAATGGGAACCCATAATTAGTGGGTCCCTTTTAAAGCAAAAAGTAGAAATTTAAAAAGAAAAAAATGTTATATATTTAGTAAACATTTATCCTACTCTTTCTTCAAGGAGGTCAGGCCTGCATACATACCCTTCTTCATTTATCCTCTTGGTTACCTAGGGTTCCCAGGTCCATTCGTTCCCCCGGGGGAAGACTGGGACGCTGGTTCCCACCTAGCTCTTCCATGCGTGTGCGCACACTCCTGGCTGGCGTGATGACATCACTTCCAGGAGTGATGTCATCACGCGGGTCAAAGGGCGGCCTGGCACCCTTTGACCAACCCTGTAATCACCCCAAGTGGCTGAATCGCCCCACCGCAGGGTACAATTCAGCCCTAAATGGGCCTGATGTGGCCTGAAACAGGAGCATGCCATGCTTCCCGAGGGGGGCACTCTGGGGAGCACCCCCCTTGCTGGCCATGCAAGTGGGGTGGGGATGAGAAGGTGGGAGAAGGGGATCCCCCACCCTGGGCGGGGGAATGGCATCCCTATGGTCACCCTATGCAGAGAGAGGAAGGATGTCGGCCTCATGGTCACGCAGCAAGTCCCATGCAGATTAACAGATCTGAACCTGAGTCTCAAAGATCTGAGTCTGCCACTTTAACTACTATACCATGCTGGCTTTCTATATCAGCAATGCTGGAGATCAGTTTTCAGCGAAGAGGGGAAGAGTTAATAAAAACAAATCTATGCAATGTTGGATGATATTCTTCCCTTTTCATAGGCCCAATCCCATAATTAAATAGTAGAAAGTCATCTTCCCATTCAGCTCCATCGGACTTACTTCCAAATGCTCTGCTGCTTGGATCCCACAGAGCATTTCCACAAATGGAGGGGGGGACAATTTTTGCTGATTTCCCCCTCCTGCTGCAGACCTCCTGACTCCCCCATTGTGCTGTTCTCAGAGTTTTCCGTCCCCAATCAGCAGCAATTGGAGTGCATTTTGGGCTATGCTAGGAGGCAGAGAAGTCCTGCTTTGCTGATGGTAGGGATTTCCATAAGCAGAGATTACCGCTGGATCCAAATCATAAACAGGATTGATCCTATCCCTTGCCCACTTATTTAGCAGTAAGCCTTAACACATTCAATGGCCTTATGTCTAGGGAAAACATTTATAGTTAGGATTATACTTTAAGGAAGTACACAAAACACATATGGGATAACCCTAGCCATTCAAAATAGCATCCACAGTCTATTAGTGCCCCCTTCTCTGATCCTATTGGTTAATAATGAGAGGCTGGATTGCCAAGAAACGAACTGGAAATTCTTGTTACAAGCTATAGTGAATGCACTTTCAGTCTGTGAAATATACACCTGATTTTTATTTATATGTGCATTAATTCTCATGTTACGTTCAACACATGTAGTCCACAATGCTTGATCGAAACCCCACATTTATCCAAGTACCAGTTTCTAGTTTCATTTGTAAAGTGAGCATGTGTGAGTTCTTTCTTACCAAAAGATGGGCACATGTACAGGTAGGATTTACATGTATACACTGAAAAATATGAATAGGGCTTTAGTCTCAGATGAGCAGGAGCAACTTTGAGTTACTCATTCATGAAAGAATGGGATCATCCATGTGCTTAAAGGAGTTTATAACTTTACATGCCTAGAGAAAGGTCCACAGTTTCTGGGGTTACAGCCAGGAGCAAATCAAGCCTTTATTACTATGAGAACTCACATTTCCTGCATCATGATCCATGTCAAGAAGCTTGTGTGGGGTGGGGGGGGAGGGTAGGCTAGAGTATAGCAGGGTAGGCTTGGCTATCAGACAAGAAGGCTGCCCAGAGCTCTGCCCAGCAGGCACCTACATAGAATTACAGCACAATTCTATGTAGAAATCAATGGGCTTAGACTGGAGTAATTCCACATATGATTACATTGAGTGAGACCACGAGTCTAATCTGAACTTCAGTGGCTCCCCAGGTCTCAGGTGGAGGTCTTTCCCATCACTAACTGCCTGATTCTTTTAACTGGAGATGCTAGGGAATGAAACTAGGCCTTTCTGCACACAAAGCAGATGCTCTACCACTGAGCCCTGCTAGATCTCCATTAAACATTTAGCAACAAAATTTTATTCTTCATTTAAAGAACTCAAGGAGAAATACATGATCTCATTACAACCCTATGAGGTAGGCTAGATTGAGAGAGCAAGTGACTGGCTTGAGGTCACCTAATGGACTTCATTGATGAATAAGGCTTTGGACTTAGGTCTTCTAGTCAGACACTCTAATCACTACATCACAATGGCCCTCATGATCTCTTCCTTGTACTCATGAAATCGTGAAAATATCATTTAAATGTTTTAAGATCTGAGGGTGCAAAACAGAAAGATGTCTGAGACTTCGTTTCACAGATTTCCCAGTTAGTAAATGCAGTTTGCGTTCTAACATTTTCCTCAACCACGGTACTAAGAAATTACTTGAAAAGAAAAAAGAGAGTGTAATTCACATACAGAAAGATTATGATTGAAAATTTCATCCCTCCCAATTACACCCTAGTAAAAATAAAATTGTGAGAATTATGAATAGGACACACAAAAAATGGATATATCTTCCATTAATCCAAGATGAAGAGTCTACATTTACCAATCTAACATTAAGAGGAAAAGGAGATATAGGAAGATAACGTCTCATCTTAAAACTATGTATTTCAACAAACAACTACAAAAATACAGCTGGAAAACAGATAACTCTGTAATAATCCAATTCCCAACAAAGAGTATTTTGAAATTAAGCTCAGTAGGTAACTTCAAATATCTAGTAAATATTCATGGTGAAGGCTGATGCTACCTTTTTTAATTTATTTTTTAAAACATAGTATTTGCTATGTCTGTAATGAAGTGTGGTAATCAATCTGTTTTGGAAGTCTCCCCACAATATCTCTTAGGAATGGATAGGGGGAAACATTTGCTCTTAGAAAATGGGAACCATCCTGGATGATGTTAATGAGGAGTACAGAAGGAACTGTATTGCAGAATCAGAGCAGGTCCAGATGCCGGCTGCTTCTTCCGCTCTGTTTGAAACCAATAGCCTAGCGTTTTTCTTTTAATGGAACGCTAGTGACACCAAGTGGCTGGCCCTTTCTGTGTGTCCAAATCTGCACTGATTGATTTGGAAGATCTACTGAAGTCTCTTTTTTAGAAATTGACATTGGCAATGGGCAAGATATGGAAGGGTCTGCACGCTCAAGTCACCTCAAATGACACTGTACTCCCTAAATTTTCTTTCAGGAGGACTCCAGTTCCAGTTCAATACTTGGTTGTAGCTTATCTGTACCTGCCTAGCTAAATGCTCTCACTTCTTAAGGGTATATAAGTAGCTGAATATAATATATGCAGTCTGATTCAAATCCATGAAATCACTGTATTGCCATAAGCAAGTTACTATCACCCTTAGCCTCCTACCCTTATCATCCTTACTTATATACCATAATACACTGTATACTGAAATGTCTCTGAAATTCACTGTACTAACTCACACTGTGTAATCTGCCTTGAGTCTCAGTGCAAAGGGTGGACTATAAATCATGTAAACAAACAAATAAATACAAGTAAGACTTTTTGTGAGGATTTCTAAAACAATGTACTCAAGCAGCCTCTGTGTCAAGTAACAGCACCTCTCCAGAGCTTCAGTCTTTCTCTAAGACATACTGCTGCCCAAGATCTGCTTTGTTTGACAATGCTAGGAAATTACTCTAGAGCTTCATAATGCAAAGCATCTACTTTGCTACTAAGACAAGGGTGCTCAGACTTGTTAAAGCTACAGTCACCACCACAAAATAGCTGCCAGGGCCAGTACTGCCTTGGCAAATGCCGGGAGATTTTGAGGGTAGTGCTTAGGGAGGATGTGATGCCACTTTCTGCTGAAGCTCTAGGATTTCCCGCTAATCTCTATTGAAGACCATAGAGATATGGAGAAAATCCTAAAGCATCACTACAGGAACCATTTTCGGCCATTTTTTCCTCTCCTCTCCACTGTTGAAGTGGTGTGGGGTAGGAGTAAGGGATAGAGAGAAAGGGGGCAAAGAAATGGGAAGGTTGGAATATGAAAAGTGGCAAAGATTAGAAAGGGCAATAGTATGTATGATGGAGAAGGACAAGGGGAAGAAGGAAAGATGAAATGGGATAAAGAAGGAATATGGGGAAAGTCAGAAATGGGGCAGTAAGTATGTGCCACATTATGGATTGCTGCACTAACCCATGTGCCCCTTCCCTGTTTTTAATTTGTAGATTGCTTGAGCTTGAACCAAGTGCCTCAAGACAAGTTTTCTGCAACAAAGCTGGCCTTTGAAATATATCAAAATTTGAAATATCTTTGAAAATATATCCATAGTTTTGGTCACCCATAAGATTCAGTCTTGAAAGACTTGAGACTAACAGTGCAATCCATTAGCTCACAGAACACAAGCCAACACTCCATGCACATACACATTATTAAATTGCTAAGGATTTTGCTGCTTTGTGGGGCTGTAAAATTGCATCAGTTTCCTGCCAAGCCAGACTTCAGTATACACAACTTCTTAGTGCAATCCTAAACAGAGTTACACCCTTCTAAAGCCAACTGTAATGCAAAACTCCCAGTTTTGCCTTGAGCAAGTCACTCTCTCCCAGCCCGCTCCTCCCCTGTAAATGAGAACAATCATACATCATTAGACATGATTACCATAAAAAATGACATTCAACAAAATCATAAACACATAAAAATACATTGAGAACCACTTAAACTAAAAATATCAATAGACCCAGTCAACAAAGCAGCAGGAAAAAAAGTAATAAAACAGGAGAATAAAACATGGGTACCACCATGGGTATGAATAAAAATTGCATTATGCATGTCAGCAGTAAAACAGGAATTTATTAACTCTTTCTGCTGAATATATTCAGAAAATTGAGCCATCACAGCTCTCTGTTAGATATCTCAACCAGCCATTCTTTCACTGTAGAGGAGTTAAGTTTGAACCCATTTTTCTATGGTGGTTAAAAAATTTCATAGTATTTCTTTGGAATGGTGGTAGAGAGTGCTATCAAGTCATGGTGACCCCTGATGGGGTTTTCAGGGTAAGAGACTAACAGAAGTGGTTTGCCATTGTCAGCTTCTGCAACCCTAGTCTTTGTTGGAGGTGTCCCATCCAATAACTAACCAAGGCTGACCTTGCTTAATTTCCGAGATCTGATGAGATCGGGCTCACCTGGGCTATCCAGGTCAGGGCATTTCTTTGGAATAGTCCTTTTTAAAAGAAATACTAGCAAATCCTTTGGTGGTGGCTCCATTTCAAAATTTGTCATCTGACAATCATGTTCAACATTGGTTCCCCTCAGTTGTTTTGGACAGCAGAGCACTCCTACCAAACATGAAAAGCAACCTACAAATGATAACATTGCCAACAATTATTGTTGCTATTTCAATGCATCAAGCTTCACTGATACAGCGTTAGATAACAATACACTACTTTGCAATCATTTTGTCTAAAAATAATACAAGAGGAAACTACAAGACCTTGGGTAAATAATCAGTTGCCAGTCAGGGTCTGGCATGTTCCAGAGTTGTTTTTAATGAGTTTGGACAAGCTACAGATTAGGAACTAGGTTCATTCTGATGTTGGGGGACAAAACTCCAGCACTCTTAAGTTCAGGGTTATCGTGATCCATGTTTCTGATCTCTGCCAGTGTCTAATCTGACCTCCAAGCCTCTGAAGGGCATTACTAAGGAGAAATGCTAAGGACTATTTTGAGTTTGTTTTTCATTTTAATTTTCTCAGTGACTGGCGGTTAGCTCTTTTACTTAGCGGGAAGCTCTTCAGTCTCTCAAGGACTTTCTTCCCATTAAAGGGTCTAAAATGTTCTGTGGCAGGTCAAACTTCAGGTCAGATATCCTTGACCAAGATTCTTTTAGCATAATGGTTTCATCCCTTTTGTGCATTAACAAGTTCTTAAAGGCGCAGAATGTACTGCTGTGCTCATCCAATCCAATATTGCTTCATTTTGAGTACGCAGAATGTTGAACATGCAGGTGGCAGCAGAAGAACGCCTTTGTGGGGGGGGGGGAGAAAGAAAGAAAGAAAGAAAGAAAGAAAGAAAGAAAGAAAGAAAGAAAGAAAGAAAGAAAGAAAGAAAGAAAGAAAGAAAGAAAGAAAGAAAGAAAGAAAGAAAGAAAGAATACAGGCATGTAGCAGCTGTATTGTTTGTCTGGATCAAGTATTGCTTTTTGTAAAATGTCAGTTTCTGGGTGCTCATACATTAGCAATCCAGAAAGGAATTAGCCTGAAAATCATCCTTCTGTCACTAAATTTCCAAATGAGAGAAAAAGCAAGTCCAACCAGCTACACTGTAGAATTGCCAACTCCTGTGATTTCAGCAGCCAGCCAGCCGCTTTCATATTAATTTGCTGCCCAGAGTCCAATGAAATGTGTGGGTCCCCCCCCCCCTTTCATTTTCTTCTCTATGTACTTCATGCCCATCACATATTTCATCGTTGCATTCTGTGGTAAGCATGGGGTAGAGTTTGACTTGCCACTTCCAACATAACACACACATTTATAACTCCTGGTAGCTCATTCTGACAGCTGCTGGTGGTTGGATCTATAGTGTCCAATATTGTGGGTGCATTAGCATTTCATGCCTAGCTGCTTTTAGTGTATCCAGCAATAATGGTTTCCATTTAAGGCTGATGAGACATTTGCCTGTTAGAAAGAACAATCAGCAGCTGTTTCAGACATAACTCCCACAGCCTTGTATCCAATTGTTTGTTCTGATAGACAGGATTATTTTTCCTGTATCTCTTTGCTGGGGAGCTAGTCCAGTCTGATGGCTGGTATATTCCTTACATATAAGCATTCTTTCACCATTTTTTTTTTACTTTTTAGATGGGAAGTTGACGCACATTTCTTCAGCCATACCAAACACAGAGACATCTAAACCCATGGTTCCATAGTATGAGTGGAAGGACCCAGCAACTTTTTCGAGGCTAAGATGATGTGGGTCTGGTCATGATGGGAGATTTCCTGGGAATCCTATGTAAACCACTTTAACTTCTACAGTGGAAGAAAGGCAAAATCAAAATGAAACAAAGAAATAAACAACATTGTCCTGACGTTGCCATGGAAGGAGGAGAAAAATAGTTCTCAGTTAATGATTCCTGATCAAAATGGTGAGCTGCCATTTGTGCCAGAGGCTGGACTGTGCCACTATAGGATACATCCAAACTATAGCTCTCCTGTTCAACAAGGCATGAAGAAACTTCATGCCTTGTTGAACAGGAGTTAGGGCAGGCAAGCCCTAAAGTCCTATTCCTGAACAGACACAGCCTGTAGAACACCTTCAGTACCACTGATTTTCTCTAATGGGCTTAGAAAGCTTCTGTCTTATTGCCTACCTGACCCCAGTGCACCCACACCATATTTCCTTATGATAATGCATATGCACACACTCACAGAATCTAATTTACTTGCATTAATATAAAGCTTAACTGAGTGGAGCAGGTGAAGCCAAGCAACACTTAGAAATCATACAGAGTCTAGAAGAAAACATCAGAGTATAAATGGAAGTGTGTAGAAGACACTCATGGTGGTTACTGACCCAATTAATGGATGGCACAAGGGAATCAGCTTGGGGTCTGAGATTTCAGGCAGGGCAAGGAACTAGGAGTCTTGAAAAGATTTTGGAAGACTGACTTGAAGATAAGCCTTAAAAGCTTCCTTGGGATTTTTTTCACTATCAACATCTGCCATGTTACTCAGGACATTTAAGAATAATGAGGTTTGTTTCAAAGAATTTTTGGCAGCTTTCAGCAGCTGAAATAAATCTATTGTGGGAAAAGCTTTAGAGGTTAAGATCATAAATGGTTTTCATGACCTCTGGGGATCCACAGGTGTCAGCTTCATCCTCCCCTCCTGTCTCTCACCTGTTGTGACAGAGAAAATATTCTGACAGAGAAGAGAAAGATGTTACAAAGTGAGGTAGTAAGGGCAACAGAATGAGAAGAACCCCAGTGGTGTGATATCTCCTTTCCCTGAAATATGTAAGAAAATTAAAAGTCTAATCAGAAGCAACCCAATTCTCAAGAACTGCTATACTCTCTTACCTGACAGACTGGCTGGTATTGAGGTATTTGTCAGCATGTTTGGGAAGAGATCTTCACTGGTTCTCTGTTCCTGCTGGACTAGGAGACACAAAATGATTCTCTTGATCTACTCCCATTTCTTCTATTGTAGAATGCTGAAATCTTCATTTGCTCTGAGGTGACTGAAGTGATGTAGAAGACGATAGCCCTCCCCCAAAGTCTTTAATAGCTTCAAAGATGCAACAGGGGCATCTTTGACATTCTCTGTCTGCCAAAGCTTCTTCTACACAATCAAGGTTGTGAATCTGGTCACCCTACTTTGGATGTTACTGGGATTCTCTGAGGAGAGGGAATGAGAAATGTGTAGCTATGTCCTGACTATGGCTTCGAGGGTATATTTAGAATGTCCCAAAGCAAACCAAATTATATGCTCCAAAGTAGTTCAGTATATGATCGGTATATGACCCATAAGATTGGGATAATGGTTCATGCATTTTATTGGAAACCCATGATCATGTCCTAGCACTGAGCACAATCAGAAGCATGCAGGCCATAAGGATGAGGTCAACGAGACCTAGTCAGAGATTCCTTGCAGCAACACTGTGAGCTTCCTTAGATGATTTTCAGTAAAAACAAACATGTCCTTCCTCCCAACTATTCCAACCGTTCTCCAGAAAGCTTAGAACAACCTAGCTAATTATGAGATGAGGAAAGGGGGTGTGGGGTGTGGAGAGATTACCCATCATTAGTGAGGTGACCCATCACCAGGTTGCCAATAGGCCAGGAGAATTATGTCATGTCTCTTTAGAGTGTCCCTATTCAGGTGTAGCAATGGGCAGCTGAAACATTCCATGGAATGCAGGTAAATAAAATCCCATTAAGCTTCCATTAAATGGACAGGGCACCTTTTCTCCAGGTAGATGGCAACCCTACATGAGTTTACCTGCCAAGAAAACCCTGCATATATTCAGTGAAACCTCAATGTATTGCAGAGGATTCGGGGGTGGACACCTTATATGGAGCATTGGCCATCTTACTAAACCTCATTGTTGAGAGTATTACCCAGATCACACTCAAAACTCTCCTTAAGGTGCAAATTCTGAGGAAAGATTACCAATGGTGAACTACAGGTCTTTCAGGGAATTGTGTCAGCTGTACTGATTTTCCCATTGAAGAACCCCAATGAACTTTCACGGAACACCAGATCTCTCCAGAACATAGCTTGAAAAGTATTGTTCTTGAATTTTCTCAGCACTTCCGTACTTCAATTTTCCATTCAACTTTAGTGCCTGAAGGTCAGCAGACCCTTAAGAACAGCATAGAAGATAAAATAGGGTCTGCAGCGGGACAGGGAAAATCAGCAGAAATCACTACCCTCTCTTCTGCAAATGAAAATGCTGTTCTGTTGGAGGAACCATGTGGTTGGATACATGCCAGTGAGTAGAAGGTCATTAGAAAAGAAGGCCTTAGGAAAGAAAAAGCAGAAGAAACTGAGGTCTAGGAAAGGGGGTGGCAGAGGTTTACATAGGGGCAAGGCTGTATTATTCATAAGGCTTACTAGTAGGGTTGCCATCCCCCGCCTGGGGCAGGGGATCCCCCGATCCCACCCTGCTCCCACTTACCCACCTAGCGGGGGGCACGCTTCCTGGGGCGCTCCCTCCCCGGGGGGCGTGGGGTGCCCCTAGGTAGGGTGTGTGTTTCCACACCGTGAGAGCAGGCGACAGTGGTGGTGAAAGCAGGCCGCTCTTGATGCTGCCGCTGCTGCCAGCGTCACCTGCTTATGCCGCCACCGCTTGCTCTCGCGGTGCGGGAGCCGCAACACTGACAAAAGCGGCTTGCAGTGGTGAGAGCAAGTGGCGGTGGCAGTGACAGCAGCAGCAAGAGCGGCTCACTGTCGCCAGCGCCAACACCTCCCGCTGCCACCACTGCTTGCTCTCGCTGCTGCAGGCCGCTTTCGCCAGCACGGCGGCGGTGGCAGCAGGCGGCGCTGGTGACAGTGAGCTGCTCTCGCTGCTGCTGCCGCTGCCACCACCACAAGCAAGCTGCAGCAGTGGCAACAGGGAGAAAGGAGACACAAGCACTCTTTCTCCTGTGCGTGTGGCGATGTCAGTTCAAGTCCTGGGTTATAACTTATGGGCTTCTGGTGACTATGAATGCAGTGCCTCTGCCAGACTGTATTATGTCCTATCTAGTAGAGAATGAACAAGTTGTTACTTAATGAAGTGGGAGATGCCATAAACACAAGTTGGCCGTATTGCTGGACATCTGAAACTGCAAGTGCACTTAGATGCTTTAACTACTCAAGCCATCTCAGAGAGGTCTCTCCCCTTTCCCTCTGCAGTCTGAAATAAGTATTGAAATTATTTTAAGTTGATTTTTGCTAGATATGGCCAAAGTCAGCATGTTTAATCAGTGCATGAAAATTTGATAATTCAGCATCAGAGAAAAAAAAGATATCAAAAAGCATAATTTAATACATTCTCATTGAAAATGTTATGAATTGCACGTCCCCATGTTCTACATTCAACAACCCTAATTATCAAGGCAGTGCTGTCTGCTTTAGGAAGGTTATCTTCACAACCAGAAGGTCTTTATAACTCTTCTTAGTTACAAAAAAATGAAAACTCAGAGGTTTATTCCTATGTGGTAGTTAACAATGCAGACCTTAGCAGAGTTATATTCTCTAACACTATTTACTTCAGTGGACTTAGAAGGCTGTAACTCTGCTTAGGACAGCATTGCAAAGTCTAATGTAAAACACACAGAATAGAAGATACACTAGTTGTGTGAGGCAGTTTTGGATATACTGTAAAATTTAGTCAGGAGAACCTAAAGGGTTGTTTTCAGTTCACATACAGATACATTCCTTATGCTCTTATTCATTAGGTGGAAATTTCCAGTACTGAAAATTACAGTATTTGAGATGATGGTGGCAGATACAACGGTCATGTGTGTTTGCATGTGTGTGTGTTGCATCTATCTTGCCTATTTAATGCATGTAATTCAGGTAGAATTTTCTTTATTTAAACTATAAACTATAAACCATAACATAATAGCTACAAACTATAAACAATAAACATAGAGAATAAGAAAAAATACAACATTCTAAACATAAGACACACTAACAATACATATATTTATATAATTAAAAAGAAAGAAAAAAACCTAAATTACACTACAGGTTGAGTTCCGATTTTCTCCGCAACAAGTATATATCATTTCTAGAGTCACACTTATTCTAGGTTAGTCACAAAACCCCTCTTTTTTCTATTGTTCATGTTTCTTAATCCATAAATCCAGATGTTATCAAATCCTTGTTATTCGTTTCATGCAAAAAGTCTATAAATGGTTTCCATTCAGTCAAAAAGTTAACTAATGTTTTTTCTCTAATCAATACAATAAGTTTTGCTATATTTAATGCATGTAATTCAATGCTGGATGTTGCAGCAATCCAGGGATGAACATACATGTTTGTATGAACTGAAACTGAGAAGTATCAAGTGTCAAATCAGAAGGGCTTGTGCAACCTTTTGGACCCAGTTTGGCCACATATTTTGGGGGGGAAGACTGAACAACTGGTTATGTTGAAGCAGTGCTTTTTTTTTCTAAAAAAGAGGGGCCAGTACTCATGATGTTTATTCCCTGCTGGCTGAAAGAGGTGCTGTGAAAAGGGGTGATAGTACTGTTTACTGGTGCATACCACCAGGAAAAAACTCTGCATTGAAGTCCTTGTAAATGCTCCTGAGTATGCTTAGAATGTCCACTGCTGTCAGAGTGCAGCAATTGACCACCAGTTTAATGAACTGTCTGTGCTGAACAAATCTGGTGGGGTCCAGCAAAGCAACCCCAGGAAGATTACATTAAGTGCTGAGCTATTTCCCTAATCTTATGCACGAGGCAGTTTAAGTTTGACAACTCTGGAACTACTACAGAGTAGGCACAATAATGTGTTCTCACCTGTGTTTGTTTTTGTTTTGTTTTGTTTTTATTTTTAATAATTTTTATTTTTAACATCTAAAACAGTAAACTACAAAAAACTACAATAGTACAAGGGGAGGGAAAGAAGGGAAAAAAAGAGAGGGGGAAGGGGGGGTGGAAAAAAGGGGAAGGCAACTTACAAACACTAAACACTACACTTCAATGCTTTCCCTTCATACTGCCATGATTAAAAAATAAAGCTTAATAAAGTAATGATGGAATGGTTGATCTTACAAAATACAAATTACAATTCAAATTAAATCTCCCCCCCCCCCCCCCGGGCCTCGGACGCAGTTCTCTCTGAGCAGATACTGCCGCAGCGCTCGTTGCCTCCCCCCTCCCTTCAGGCTTCGAATCTTCTTCTTTTTGCTTGGTGTCTTGCCCAAATTCTTGATTTTTGACCACAAAATCCCTTAGCTGATCTTCCGAATTAATCTTGTAAGCTTGATCTTTATAACTAAACACGATTCCTTCCGGAAATAGCCATTTGTACTTTATGCCACGTTCCCTCAAAAGAGCTACCAGCTTTTTATACTTAAATCTTCTCTTCCGAACTAAAAATGGAACGTCCTTCAATATCTTGACTTTATTTCCCAGAAAGTCCAAATCCGCATTATATGAGTTATATAGGATATTGTCCTGGACCCTCCTGGATGAGAACTCTATAACAATCTCGCGAGGCAGCTGCCGCTTCATTGCATATTTTGAAGATGCTCGACGGACTCCCAAAATGGCGCTTTTTACTTCTTCTTTAGTTGCCCTCGCGGGTGTCGCTAAAAGTTCCGAGGAAGATCCCTTAAATCCTCGTTTTCCTCCTCTTTAACATTCTGGAGACGCAAAATGGTCTGTGTTCGCTCCACTTGCAGCCCAATCAGCTGGTTTCCCACCAACTTTAGCTCCTTGTTCGTTGCTCTCATAAGTGACGCATTTTCCCGAGCAGACTTCTCTGCCCCCCCCCCCGCTGCTTCCTTGATGGCTTTCACATCGCTCTCAATTAAGCCCACCCTTTGATCTGTTTCATTCAGCTTGTCAACAAAGTGTTTTATGGCTTCGATAACCGATCTTTTCACCAATTCCTCGAGCGACTCGCCTCTTCCCTGCAGGGCAGCCGAAACTGACTTGCCCAGAGCAGGACTCTGCTTTTTTGCTGCCATTTTAGGGGGGGGGGACCGCCAATCTTCCGAGACTCTGCGAGGGGGGAAAAATCCGAATCTTCTAAACTTCAGATCCCACCACTCCTTCACATGTGCTTGTAGTAACAGAAGGGATCCGCTTACTTACAGGCTTCCGCCTAGTCCTGTTCTTTGCCGTTTTCCATGGCCTGGCAGCACACGAGGTGCCACGCACGTCTGCCGGCCTCCATAGGGACAAACGGGCAATTTACCCCCGGCCTCGATCTGCCAGAGGGCTCTTCCCGTCGCGTCCCAGACCCAGACTCCCTCCCTGGGAGCCCTGGGGGCTAACCTTTGCAGATCAGCCGCCCGGTCAGGCTGCTCGGCCGCTTCTTCTCGGACCTGCCGAGAGGAGCATCCGACATGGCCACGAAAACAAAACCGAATCCGTGTTCTCACCTGTGTTTGGTTGCTTTCACTTCAAGTTTTTCTCCACTTGTGCTCTGTCTACCCAAGTGTTTCATCATCCAAAGCTCCTCAGTAAACCAAGGGGCTTTCAGGACTCCGTGGAAGGAACGAGGGCATTCAGGGGCAAATGTCCAGAGCCTGAGTCATCTCCATATTACATAGGTTTACCACGGCTATAACATAAGCACCAACCCTGCTGACCAGAGAATCCCCAGAGACATCAGGAACCCCTCTAGCTTCATCAGCCTACTGGGATGAATCATTCTAATTGTCCTCCTACCCTTGTGGAGGTTCTGGGTGTCCATGAGATTAGATCTCACTAGATAATGGTTGGTCCATGACAAGGACAAAATGGAAAATTCCCCATTTCCAAACCATATACCTTATCCACAGAGAAAACCAAACTGAGTATAAGATCCCCGTATATGAATGTAGGTACCAGAATGTTCTTGGATATTCCTGTGGTTGTCATGGCAGCCATGAAGTCCTCAGCTACTCTTGTTAGGGCAGACTTGGAATGAACCTTGAAGTCCTCAAGGACAACAAACCTTGGTGTCCTCAAAGCCAAGTCTCAGATTGCCACTGTCAGGCAGGCAAACAGTTGGTCAGTGGGGTGGGCAGTACACTGACAGTAAGGGAAATAAGAGATTGGCCACAGAGGCTCAATAGACCATGGCCACCATCCCTGCACACCAAGCCTAGGCTGAAACTGCTTTTCCTTGGAGGCAAAGCTGGGAGACAGCGACTCCTTCCTCTTCACCAACCCAGGTCTCCATGATACATACCAAGATGGCCTCAACCGGTATTGTTCCGGATGAGAGATGCTTGGCTTTGAACCAACCTGGCATTCAACAGCTGCACTTTTAGTCTTGATGGGTAGTCAGCAAGATTCCCAGAGTTCCTTTGGTTGAGAAAAGGACCAGAATAATGGATGACACAATTTGCTGATCCCTTATTCTCCTTACTCAGACTGTCCTTCTCCGACTGCCATTCCTCCTTCTGTCCACCATTACCACAATAGTGGTACCTTGTCTTGACCCTCCTCACAAAATGCTACTCAGGCACATGATACAATATGCAGCAGCTCACTGCTGATGGAGGATCAAAGGTGTTAAAATACATACAGGAAATTTGTTAGCAGAATAGGGACTGGAACTCTCCACCATGTCCTTATCTCTATAGAGCAACTCTCTAACTCCACAAATACAACAACGGGCAAATAATGGGGCAAATAATGAAGAGGGAAAAGGAAGGTGGTAGGGTTGCCAACTCCAGCCTGGGAAATTCTTGGATATTTGCAGGTGGACTTTGTGGTGGGCAGAGTTTTGAGAGAGGAGACAGCACTGTGGGTAAGTGATGCCATAGACTCCACTCTCCAAAGCTGCCATCTTCTCCTGGGGAACTGATCTCTGTAATCTGGAGATCAGTTGCAATTCCAGGAAAACTCCAGACCCCACCCCCACCTCCACCTGGATGCTGGCAGCCCTAGAAAGCAGATATGCACCAGCCAGGACAAAGAAGATGGCATGCCGTTCTGATGGACTGGAGAGTGCGGATCTGCATCCAATCTTAGTAAAGTATTTCATTGCCATGAAATGGCAGTAGCAAAAATGAGGAAACATAAAAACATACACACAAGAAAAAATGGTTTCCTTTCGGAAAATATGTGGTTTTTAAAATGTAAAGTAAGTAACAGGACCACATCTCACTGTTAATAATCTCTGAGCTGTACTTTATGTGTCACTTGTCTATCTGCTGCCACCTGCCATCAGTCTCTATTTGGCCCCAGCACCTATCAGGAGGGCATCCTTTCCATTCTTGCCTATGGAGACTCATGCATGTATGAAGATGAAGCCCCTCAAGCATGAATAATAAACTAAAACACACTCTGGAAGATAGATTAAAGCACCGCAGCACTTTGCGATAGGGTTTGTAATGCAGATAAAGTGTTTGTACTTTAATTTACAGCCACCGACAACAAAATAAGCAAGTATGCAGGGAGAGCATTTTTTCTTTGAAAACCAGCTCGAAAAATTATTCATATTGAAAGAAAACAACTGCAAATGCTTTTTGGCAATACAATGCGTGCAGAAAGATTACATGCTGTTATCAGCTTCACAACTGTAACCTGTCCATTGAAAACATAAAGCATAAAAATGGCCCCAGGTTGTTTCATAAAGGATTGGTGTGTGTTTTTTGAGTTTAATTAAGCAATGGATTCATATGATTTGTGAATGCTGAGAGTTTTGGAAGAGGGAGGTAAGTATTCTTACAGCAAAACCAAAAAACATTTTTTTAAAAAATTGCAAATCTTGTTTGGTTCTTCAAGAATAATTAAAGTGAGGGCAGGGGGAAATGATAGCAATATATAAAATTAGAAAATTGTTGTGAAAAGCAAGATAGGAGCCGTCAATATAGTATACGGGCTAGAGTTCAAACCAGTGCTCAGACCCAGTGCTTATTAAGTTGCTTTTGACCAGATTGAGCCAGCCTAAACTATCTAGAGATGCAAAGGGCTGGGGAAAAGAAGAATATGGAAGAGGGGATTTTTAAGGACTTTTCCCCAGTGTTACTAATGGAAGAATTGAGGGATTTGGAAGAATACTGAAAAAACTCTCATATAAATTATTTTCTCTTTTAAAATGAGTGACATGCTTTTTAATGCAAGGCTTTAAAAGTCTGATGTCTATTTCAGTTTTTTCCACTGAAAAAAACTGGAAATTTTGTGGAGCACTGGAAAAAAACCTCCCAAGAAGTATTTTATTTTCAAGTAAAAGTTTTCATTCATTCCAATCGTCTAGCACAAGATTTAGAATTCTAGAAGGCAGTTTTGCCACCTGATATTCAAACAAATCTAATGAGACTGAAGGACTAACTGGTTCAGGCTCTTCTGTCTACAACTGACTGATCCTTAGGGACCACGTTGCTTTAATTATCTATTGGAGAAAGATGAACAGTTCCTCCCTCTAGTCCTCTATCAAGGCTGTATTTTACCCAGTTATAGGAGGACACTGCCTGGATCATTGGTCATCATGGGATTTTTAGTCAGCACCTGATATCAGGTCCTACTCAGACAGGACCACACCAGAGCTTTTTATTTGTCCAGGATCATCTTTCATAATCTTAGAGAAGCCTTTACTGCTATCCCATTTTAAACCATGTCAACTGCCATGTTAGCCAGCTGCTATTTGCAAAAACCAATCTCTCAGTGAGTGTGTATTTGTGGAGCTCCAGAAATGGAGGATGTCTCCCACTATGCCCTGTTTTGCCATCTTTATTTGGCTCCTTGATCCAAGTTTCTTGCAGCCATTTTAACCAGAACAGCTTCACACTCAGTGGTAGATAAAATAATCCATCTTCCTTCTGATGACAACCTTCATGTTGCCTGTATAATGTTTTTGCAGGCACTGACTGCTAAAAAAATCCATGTGAAATTTTTGCTTGACATTTAATGCACTGCATTTTCATGTTATGTTTTAGCCCTAGAAATGTCAACCTTGTTCTCAGTTTTATCGTGTTTTTATTGCTATTTTGTTTATCACTGCTTGGGCAGTGTATAGTATTTGGTAGATAGGAAACTCAGCCATGCTGGTTAGATTTCTGAGGAGCTCACATGAACTCAAAGAGTTATTTGCACATAGCTCCTGCTTGTGAGACCTTAAATCTGAATTATTTATCAGACCAGAGATAGCAAAAATTATTTGAATTGATTTGTCAAAAAAAAAATCAGGTCATAATAAAGTAAGATCTTTAATTTGGTAGCTCTGGTCCAAGAGCAACAACAAAGTATTCTGCAGCAATGCTTGGCTCCTTTTGAGTAAGCAGTCCTTGAACCTAGGATGCCCCGTTGCCCACAAGGGCAGGCAATCTCCCAGGGGTTTACCCCATTACTTGCTGGTGATCAGCAGGCGGTGGCAAACTCCAGAAATCTCCCTCTATTTGCAGACAACTTGAGAAAGTGCACACTGGGAGAGCTCCCAGCAAGGTGCAACAACTCCACTTCCTGAAGTGATATCATTGTGCTACCACGGACGTGCTCCTGCATGTCGCTGGGGCCAATTTTGGCCACAAATGGGCCAGAATTAGACCTGCTCAAAGCATGGGAGCAGACCCATGGTGGGTGTATGACATCACTGCCTGGAAGTGATGTCATCATGCTTTTCCGGGAGGACATCGCAACAGGTTCTTGAATCTCACTTGAACCATAAAGTAAAGCTGGAGGCTTAAGCAACAGATATGGGTGGGTAACATAATACATCTTCTGAGGGAGCAGACATGAGGAAGAATATCTTCCAAACCCCTCTTATAATCCTAGTACAAACCATTCAAATTCCTTTATTCACTTCAGTGTTTGAATTCTAAGAGGCTTTCCCCTCCCCTTACCTTTAACTGTTGACTTGGTAACAACTGCTCTTATTGTCAGTGGTGGCATGAGGGTAAAAAGCAGCACTTATCACTTTGGTTCTTCAAGAAAGCCTTACAGTTTCTGGCAAGATTTAATAACCACAAGACCCTCCCTAGAGTAATGTTATGGCACTCCTCTCAGGTTATGATCTTGTATGCAATTCTGCAAGGCTTCCATTTCCTCAGACTAGAAAGCACAGCTGTGAGTCCTATCTACTGTATTACTGCTCCAGCCAAGGAGGCTGTCAGAACATTGTGTGAAAATGTGAATATTTGGCTTAATGTAAACATTAGTTAATATGCAAATAGGCTCAGGTTTTAAAGGTGCCATCACAAGTTGCCGTGATGATAATAATGTGTATTTGCAAAATGTTTACAAAAGAAAGCACAATACAGTATATGAAATTAAAGAGCAGCCTTGTACACTGGTAGGTTTACAAGCTAATGGGTAAAGAAAATTAGGGTTAAGTAGCCAGGCTGCAAAATTAGCACTCTGCTGGTTCAAATCCTACTCCTGCCATGACCTCAGCAAGTGCCCTCAGCCCCAGCTCCCCAGCTATATTGTGGGGATAATAATAACACTTACTTTACTCACTGCTCTGAGTGGGGCACTAATCTGTCTAGAAGAGAGTTATATAAATGCACTGTTGTTGTTGTTGTTGTTGTTGTTGTTGTTGTTGTTGTTGTTGTTAGGAGAATAGGAGGGCAACTACAAAAGGAAATGGAGGAGAATTAAATAAAATGTCCAGGGGAAACAAATATGCCTTCAAATTGTAGTGTTTTTGCCAATGCTGTTCCTTTCACCCAGACCAGTGTTTTAGACTGCCTGAGTCCACTCCGGGATTTACAGTGCAATCCTATGCAGGATTGCAGGATTGAAGTCAATGGCCTTAGACTTGAGTAACTCTCCATAGGATTGCACTGTTAATGTGGGCAGGAACAGGGAGAAAGGAAGTTGTTGTAGCTGCAGCTCCACGCAGAGAAAGAACCTCAGTTATAACCTGTGCCCCTCTTTGAAACTATACTGTCTTGTTATGCTGCTGTGTAGCATTAAGAACTCGACACAAATATTATTTTAAAACTGAAATGATTAGGGATCAGTGCTTGAGGTAGAGTGAAATGGAATGGAGCACAGTTCCACTTTTGTTCAGGTAAGCCTAAAGTCATGTCTTTCTTCAGTGGATGAAAACCATTCCAGATGGAACAAATGTTACCCTAATAAAGGGTCTCCTTGTGAGCTGGGGGAATTAGCATTAGAGGAGACACAGCAAGAGGGGATAAGTAGGGATCTCCACCAATGTATGCCAGGATTGTTCTCTTAGAGAACTCTCAAATGAGCAGGCAGATGTTTAAAAGGAACTGTTCATTTATTAACAGAGGAATAAGAGGCAAGTATACAGAAAACACACATAACATACACACAGAGCTAACTAAGAAAACAGTGAGGAAATGGGAAAGCAGTTTCAGAGAGGGCTATAGTTACCAGTCTTGAAGAAGGAGGGGTCCACGGAGGCAGCAAAACAACCAATGTTTCACAGAAGGGGAAAAGAGGGCTCAGACGTAATCTGAGGGTGTGTGGATGGGTCCCAGAACACATACACAGAGCACATGGCTAGGTAGGGAGTCTAATTATAAGACAAAATGTGTCCTAGGCAAAACTAATATCTTATCTCAAAGACAATAGCTTGCCCAGAGGTTGGGACAATAAGATAGGAAAGGCTTAATGGCCCTACCTGAGGTAGACAAAAGGTATGGATGGGGCTTGCTAGGCTTGCTCATGGCATTTGAGGAAGGGGTTTAAGATATTCCATATTGATAAACTACCTTTTTCAATGTGAAGGAAGGATCTGACTGCTAACACGAGACCTCAGAAGTTTTATATAACTAAGAAAATGTTACATCACATTTGCAGGACTCCCACATGGGTAAAGGATACACTTTACTGGAGCCTGGAGGTTGAAAGGGGTCTAGCCCAGAATGTAATCACCATTGACAGGAGGAGGTAAAAAATAAGGATGAACTAGGGGTGCCATTCCCTCACCCGAGGCAGGGGATCCTCTGCTCCCACCCTCCCCTCCCACGCCCACTTATTTGGCCGGTGGGGGGGCTTGCTCCTGAGTGGCACAGTGTGCTCCCACACCCACAGCAGTCCATTTTGGGCCGAAACATGCCCCGCAGTGTGCCCGTTTCAGGCCAAATTGTGCCCCGCAGCGGCCTGATCCAGCCTGTGAGAGCGCTCCCAGCCACCCTTTGACCCTGCACGATGATGTCACTTCCTGGAAGTGATGTCATTGCGCAAGCTGGGAGAGCATGTGCTGCGCATGTGTGCAAAACCAGGACCCAGGGGCGCAGCAAGGTAGGTGCCAGACTCTCCCGCCGGGGGAGTCAAGGGACCTGGCAATGCTAAGATGAACTGTAGATGATGCCTGAGGATATTTATAGAAACTTACTTCCTTGTATCTATGTATCTCTTGTCCAGATCTTGTAAGATTTGATGGAACCAATCACAAGCAGTGTTAAAGCAGCAATCTCAAGCAACATGTTGAGCTGCTGGCCTGGGCAAGAACTACCAGTTCCAGAGTTCCTTTGGCATAGGCAGGAGGGAGGGACACCTAGTGGGAAGGGCAAAGCAAAGCAGCATAAGACAGTGAGTGGGAGCCACCGCTGCCAGGTCTTCTTGGAAAATCATAGGATTTTCAGGCCAAAAAATATATGGAAGTAAATATGGAATGAGGAATTGTAGTATCAGTTTGGAAGGGGGGGATATATTGGCGCCCAAAAAAATAATGCTTAGGCCTTGCACATTTGCCTGGGAAAGCTAGCTGCAAATAGCCTCTGCTGAACTTGAAGCGTTTGCTGTTAGAGGAAGATGAAGTTATTTCTGGGCAAGGCTAGATAGAAATAGCCTGGGTCCTATTCCATATAGGTGTGCCCAGGAAAGAGCAGATTCTTCATCTGGGCCTGTAACAGTCAGGTACTCCAGAGGCAGCCACTCACAGAAACAGTTTCCCCATCTTCCAACGAATGAAGTTTTCCCTTCGTCCAAAGCTGTCTCACCACATGCCTGCATGCCAGTGCCAACTCCACAAACAGCTCTGTCCTGGGCAAAGGTAAAAACTGAAAATAGATTCTCCTCGTTTCCAGAGGAGCTGTGGCTCAGTAGAATAGCATCTGCTTTGCTTGCAGAAAGTTTCAAGTTAAAAGAATAATGTAGTTGGTTATTGGAAAGATCTCTCCATGAGACCTTGGAGAGCCACTGGCAGTCTGAGTAAGCACTGACCTTGGGAGACCAGTGTTCTGGTTTAGCATAAGGCAGCTTCATGTGTTCAGTGTGGGCTTCCTCAGCAGTTATGCAAGAAGAATATCTGGAAGCTTTTTTGAAGATATTCCATGCCTAATAGTCGGTCATGTTAATATTTTTGATTTCATTTATAGAAACTGTATTCTTAGTATTAATTGATAACTACCTGTGATGATTTCAAAGAATGAGTTATCTAATTCAAGCTTGTTAGAAGTTTACATAGCAGTTCTTAAGATGGTAAACTGACCATATGTAAGCATGAGCCTAGCCTAATTTGAAGTGAAATCACCCTACTTCCTCTTATCTTCCTTTTTTGAAAAGCAAAGTGTTCTAACAGCAGGAGGCAGCGCATTCTAGAGATAAGGAATAACAGGGGGGAAAGGGTACAGACAAAAATAATGAAAGATATTTTGGTTTTGACAAACAATGCACACTTACAAGATCAAGAACAAGGAGGAGTTTAAAGAAATAACAGAACAGAAAGATTAAAAGGAGCAAGAGCATGAAGATGTTTATAAGATAACAAAGACGTTTAAATTGGAATGGATCCTAAAGGGAAATGGAAACTGATATACAGTAGAAAGAAGAGAAACATGCATAAAACAAGAAGAAACCAAAAATGGATGTCCTACAGAATTTAAAATAGGAGAAATAGGAGAGTAACACAAAGGGACACTGCAGTAATTTATTATTGCCTATGTGTTATGTCAGTCTGCGTTCCGACTCAAATGACTCACACAACACCTTTCATAGGTTAGAAAATGGCCACAACTTTATTGATTACAGCTTGATGGAGCATTGGCCAGGCATCTGGGCTCGGATCCCCACTGGCATCGGAGGGCCATCCTGCCGACCGATCCATCCTCCGCCAGCCCCATGCTGGCCCACCGTAGCAAGTGTCTTCCACTGCCAGCACATGCCAGGCGGTCTTCTCTTCCCAATCCATCGGGGTGAGCAGACCCGTGGCCCACTCACCCTATTGGGATCCAGCCCAATGCCACAAAACCACCAAATCCATAAAGTTGTGACCGTCCTCCTTCCAGTCCATGGAAGCGGTGGGTGGGAGGGAAACGTGTTTCTCCTGCCAATGTTCTGGGAGGAATGGCGTCAACCACGAGGCTGGACTAGAGGTGGGCTGGGAATTCCGCCCCATCCTGGCTGACCCGCCTCCACTGCATCCTTCACAACAGTGACAACCCAGCCCGCCGGTAAGTCAGCGAGCTTCTCTTCTAAACAATAAAAGAGAATTTAGAACAGACTGATATAACAATCAAGGGGAAACAACAATATTTAAGCACTGAAAATGGTAAAATTTACCTAGGCTGCTTTAACACGTTGGATAAAGCATTTCCAATGCACTTTAGCGATGATCTGCAAGTATATTCTCCTGTTTCAGGCTGTTTCCACAGAGCCTGTTGCTCCTGCCTTTTTCTCACTTTAGATCTGTGAGGTCACAGGTCTGTGAGGTTGTAGAAATACCTCCAAATTCCACCCCCCCAAAAGCAGTTTGGAAGTGAAAGTTGGGCACTTTCATCATCATAGACAAAAAGCGCCTATCTCCCTTTTAATTTTTTTTTTTACTTTGTGCATGCACTACTGCATGCAGCTACTGTTGCTAGCGAGCTTCTGCGGCTGAACAGAAATGTAAAACAGGATGGGCAAGTGCTTCAGGGAAGAACTGGGTGGAGATTCAGAGAGGAACGAGAGGTTTCTTCAGAAATGCTTCAAACATTCATATGCCAGAAAATGCAAAAAAAACCCAAAACTTAGCAGACGCAGCAACAACAACAAAAAACAATTGGAGCAAGTGTGGTCCTGGTAAATCCACAGAAAACCCAGTAAAAAAACAATATGCACATGGCTGGCAAATGGTAACATGTGCATGCTTGAGGAAAAGCTGGCACAGTTCCAAGAGTGAACCACACCTCTAAGGACATGCAGAAACAGCCTCACAGGAAAATCCAGTTGTAAATTATTGCTAAAGTACCTAGGAAGTGCACTGAAAGTACATTATCCAACGAGCCTGAAAGCAGTCCTGTAAGATCAGCATCTAAGAGGATGCCCAAATTAGAAACTAGTACAGCAGAAGGAAAAATTAATACAAAACACACAGAAAGAGGAAAAAAGAAGAAAAGATAAAATCAGAACTAAGAAGACACACCAGTATTAGATAAATTCATTTTCAGAAAGTGAAAAGACATCCATGAAGAAACATGAATAAGGCAGGCAGAAAAATTAGCTTTAAAAAGGAGGTAAGTCAGAGGTGGTGGGAAAGTACAGCTATAGATCATCAGCAGTAAAACGGTAATTTACATTAAAGAACAAATAAGGGAAGCCAAAGGAAAATAATAAGTAGAAAACATAAAAGAGCAAAGAACTGAATTCTGTGGTGCTGCAATGGAAGGGAGGGAGGATGAAGAAGATGAGGAGTCGTTAACAGAAACAATAGAAGAACAATTAGAAAGCTTAAAATGAAACCAGACAAGAGCAAGATCATGGAAACCTAAAGCGGGAACAGAATAAAGAAACAGAGATAAAAGATCCCGAAGAAGAACAGAATAATGACCCTGAAACTTTACCAAATAAAGATCATTAAAAATAAGGGAGGGTGATTTCAAAAGAATAATGTAAGCAGAAAACAGATTGGAAGGGAACAAAAGAGGAATCTGCAGGAAGAAAGACCAAGCGCTGGAAGCAGACCAAGCATTTAAGAACCAGTCCATGTTTAGTTCTTATAGCAAAGTTCTGGATATTCACAGAAACTCAATTACCTTTTTGCGGCCATTCTATTGCACCCCCACTGCCTTTATTTCAAAAACTGTTTGGACCAACTCAAAACAGAATAGCCTCAAAGTAGGGGGCATCTGAGCTGCTTCCCCTTAATGTCCCCTGTTTGACAGTTGTTTTGTGACTGTCCCACTCCACTTCTTCAATTCAAGGCAATTTAAAAAGCAGGTAGTAGATTTAGTGCTGAGTTGGAAGAGAGTTGTGGCAAACACTGGTGTGGTGCCCATTTTGATTTGATGACTCTTTTTGCCTGGTGGAGCTGCAGACATGCAGCCTTGCCCTCCACTACATACAAACATAGTGTAACATAACATGGAACTATGCATGTGCAGAGACCAGATTTGTGATGTTTTTCCCCTTAGAAAAGTGGGAAATCATTCTATTGGCACCTCTTAGTGGAAATGACCACATACCTAGGGTTGTCAACATGCAGATGGGCCTAGAGACCTCCCAGAATTACAGCTCATCTCCAGACTACAGAGATTAGTTTCCCTGCAGAAAATGGCTGCTTTGGAGGGTGGAGTTTGTGGCATTATATCTTGGTTTGGTTGCTCCTCTCTTGAACTCCTGCCCTCCCCAAATTTCCAGGAATTTCCCAACCAAGAGCTGGCAACCCTAGAAACATCTCACCTTGAGTGAGTGAGTGAGTGAGTGAGTGAGTGAGTGACCAACCGACTGAAAAGGAAGGGCCACTTTTGGATGCTGGAAGAGACAGAAAGAGGAGCAGTCAGACTCTGCTGAAATATAGCTGAATTACTTTGGAGGTGTAGGATATCTTTCTCTGAAGACTTGATATGGGGTGATCTGCAGTGCCTCCACCTGTGCTCAACCTTTACATTTGTCAATAAAGCAGATACTACTAAAAGACCATCGGTTTCCAGTTCTCTCCAAAGAGAACCAACCTCAGTAAATGCTGGCCCTCGGAACTTTGCAGTGCTCAGAGAAGTGTGAAAGGTATAAACAGTACAAACAGGGATTGCTCATGTATGAGTCTCCATGTTGAACATCTTCCTCACCTGTCAAATTTCTTGGCAGTAGGAACAGATTTGTGCCTGCTCCTCCAGCAGGCAAAGAAGATTGCTGCCCCAGAAAGTGTATGAGCTGGACCTTTGAAAAAACGGTGGTGCATGTGTCAATGGTGGGCATATCTCCAAGTTGCAGCTGTGGTACCCAAAGCCAAGGAACTGAGTGTTGAAGGGGCTGTCAGTTTGGGTCTACCTATGAAACAGCCTAAACCAAGTCAGATTACTGGTCCATCAAGGGCCCTTTTCACACTACTTACTTGCTTCCGAAACATCGCGAAATGTAGCGCAAAAACGTGGAAGATAGCATCTTCTCGCGAGAGTTTTGCACGACATCACGCAAAACTCTCGCAAGAAGACGCTATCTTCCACGGTTTTTGCGCTACATTTCGCGATGTTTCGGAAGCAAGTAAGTAGTGTGAAAAGGGCCCAGGTCAGTATTGTCTACTCAAGAATAGCAGTGGCTGTCCAGGGTCTCTCCTGATTCTTTTAACTAGAGATGCAAGGGATTGAACTCAGACTGTCTGCATGCCAAGCAGATGCTCTACCACTGAACTACAACCCCTCTCTACTAGCATTCACAGACGATTCAGCTAGCACTCCAGAGGGTATCAAAATCATGGTAGCAGGGCGGTGTACAGTTCTGGGTTTGGAAAATGGGTGACACAATTCTGACCATTTTTGAAAAGGATAAATATGATTCCAAAATTGTGATAAATAATGCTGGAGTACTTGCCCGTTACACTCACAGGACCTCTCAACAGGTCACACTACTCTTTCAGAGAAGAAAATGTGGTTCCCTCAATGGCTGATCTGCTCCTCCCACTTTTGTGAAGAAACAGGATTCTCCCCATGCTGCTGGTCTGGCACTTGGCCACCACTCAGGAGGAGTAGCATAATTTTCTACATGCTGACACTTTAACAGGATGGCAACATGACAATGAAACATCAGCCGTAGCATTAGCTGGAAAAGAGGACAGGGAGGTAGAGGAATAAAGGGGGGAGCATTTAGCTTTTCAAAGGCTGCCCCCATAATTTAAGTGTCAGTACTCAAATGTTAGGTCACTTGATATGATTGAATGTCAGGAGGAATGGTTTGCCAGGGAGCTGTGCTTCGCACTTTAGTGACGGAGCCAAATAATGGGAAAATATTCCACAGTGACAGATTTTGGTGCCCAGTCTTTTTATAAAGAGAGAAGAAGGGCGAGAGAGAAAGGAATGAATCAAGCATGAATAAGCAATGACCCTGAGCTGTTTCAGTAAATATATAAATAAGTGAAACTTTCCCTTGCCAAATGTGTATGTATGTATTTCAGACTGAAAGAGAAAAAAAACACTAGTAGGCCAACTGATTCAGAAAAAGAAAACACAATTTTTATATCCTCACTATGATTGCTTCATGATCGTTCTTATGCAGCTGACTTTTCTTCCTAAGAACAACACTGTTAATTTGCTGGTTCATGTGACTGAATGTAATACACTTCTGTAACCTTTTCACATTGTGCTGTTCAGCCAGAGTACCTGCGTCTTACTTATTGCTCATCAGATTATGCAGTGGCTCAGAGCCTTGATAAAATATTTTAAATAGCACAGATCAGAAATGCATTCCTAGGAAGACCAAAAGAGATTACACATGCCATCTTGCCCTCTCTTGACGTTGGGCTTGGTTTGGTTTTCAACACAGAAATGCAGCTTTGGAGGCTGCAATCGAGAATGGATGAGCAGTGGCTTAACTCTTTCCTTTTCTCTAATTTGACTGCTCTTCTCCCCTCACCACACACATAGCTCTGCTACCCACAGAATAAAAGATATGTGATAATACATGATACCCCTAGGTTGACCTGAATCTACAGGAGGTTTTACATGGGTGGAAGGATTTCTTCCTGTAGAATCCAGCTTTCTCAACTCCCCCTCCTACTAAAGCTCAACATTATGATTTATGTATGTGTGTATGCCTTTAAGTAAATCCTTATAAACTAGATTCAGTTTCTCCTCCCCAAGGCAGGCATGTATGGGAGGGGCCTTATTAGAGTTCCAGTTTGGTATGTGAGTTAGTTATGGCAGTCTCTGAGTGCCAGTGTTCTTACCCTGCTGAGTGCAATAAAGAGGAAGCTCGCAGGCTTAACACGTGGGCTGTGTTGCCACCGAGGGCTAGGCAGAAGTGGAGGCATGGACAGAGACAAAGAGGATGAACATCTGGAGGCCTCTTCCGAAGGGGACGCAACGTGGTCGACGCCATTCCAGCAATGCTTTGGCAGAAGCAGGACAATTTTCCTGCCCACCCACCACTCTACCAGGGCAGCCGTGGGCCTGTCACAACTTTAAGCGTTTGGCGGTTTTGAGGCACTGGGCCGGATCCTCAATAGGGTGAGTGCAGCAGCCGGGCTGCTCACCCCTGCAGAAAAGGGAGGCAAGGCCCGACCAGCATGGCTGGTGGCGGAACACGGCTTGCCATCCCATGGGGACCAGCATTGGGCTGGAGCGGAGGCCAGCATTGGACTGGAGTGTTGTGCATCCAACAGCATGTGAGCCTGTCGATGCCAATGGAGGATCCGTGCCCATATTTATTTATTTTTATTTTTATTTTATCGTATTTGTATTCCGCCCTCCCTGCAAACAGGCTCAGGGTGGATAACAGCAATTAAAACATTTAAAACATTCCATATAAAACATTTAAAAGCATCATACAAAACTATAAACAAATAAACAAACCAATATGCCTGGTCAATGCGCCAATCTGCTGTAATCAATAAAGTTGTGGCCATTCCAACCATATTGAGGTGCCTGTGTATCATTCGCTGGACCCTAGCCGTAATAGCACAGAAGTGGCAAAAGCCTGTTCTTGGAACTGGCCAAGTCTCTTGTGTGTTGGCTATCAAGACAGCCTACTTGTCCCACTCCAGGGGATACTACAGAAACCCTGTTCCTGGGGTTCTCCCCATACCCCAGGAGAATTTCAGGGAGCATTTTGGCTGTAGCAGGAGAGGGGAGGAAGGGAAATCCTTTGCCACAAGCAGAAATGCTTCTGCCCACAAGCTCCAGTGAATTCAAGGGATTACCCTAAAGAGATAAAAACAGCTCAGAGAAGGAGTGTGACAGAGGGCTGAGCCACTGAAAGTGTGCAGGAGTTTTTCAACAGGAACCTCCTGTGGTTCCAGATCGGCCATCTCCCTTGACCCTGCTAAGGGCCCCAAAATACTTTTAAGACTGCTTTCATGCAGAGTCTCAGGTACTTAGAGGCCATGGCAACCAGAACTCATTTTATAATCTTCTTCCATAAGGAGCAAAAGAAGCCCAAATATGATTGTTAACTCCAGCCTGAGAAATTCCTGGAAGCCTGGGGGCGGTGTTTGCGGAGGGCAGAGTTTGGGGAGGAGATGGAGCTCAGCAGGGATGGGATTGTTTTGCCAAGGGGCAAAAGATTCTTTTAGGATTTGACAGCAATGACAACACAGGTGTAGAAGGAAAGCAATTTTATTAAATAAAGCAAGTGAAAAAGAGACACAAGTGCATAAATTCAAGACAGAGCACACATGCAAAGACACAATAACAGGAGGAAACATACAGCATATAAGCGCAATAATGTAACAGAGGAAAGATACAACCTGATGATTACAATGCCCGCTTCAGTTGTCGGGGACCCCATACGACAACAGGCGGATTCATATGCCCATGTGTGCACAGCACGTCACCAGTACTAGTCTGTGCTGAAGTCCAGCTAAAGAAGGGGCTTACCAAGACTTATATAGGTTAAAACTACTTAGTCGCCTTGATTCCCTTCAAAAGGGAAATGATTAAAGGGAAGTTGATTGATTGTCAGAAAAGGGAGGTGCAAGGCCAAAGAATACTTTCATTATCCAGACCGTCTTGATTGTTCAAGGCCAGCTGATAAAGGGGCGCCTGGCACCTGTTCAAGAAATGATTGCCTGACTCCCTTTGTCAAGTGTTAATATCCGTACCCTCGTACTTAACACACACAGCAAGGTTAAAACTTACATCAGAAGAAAAACAGTGTAGCATAGCAAGGCATATTCATGTATAGCATGAAGGCAACTTCAGGCTTTGGCATGAACTGGGCAATAAGGCATATTCAGGCAAGATGGAAGGACTGTGGTACACCACTAGACCCCTCGAAATAACAAAGGTCTTCCGCAAATTCCACTACAGGGATGCCATGGAGTCTTCCCTCCAGCGCTGCCACTCCTTCCAGGGGAACTGATCTCTCTAGTCTGGAGATCAGTTGTAACTCTGAGAGAGTTCTGGGCCCCACCTGAAGGTTAATAACCCTAAGCCTAATTATCAAGGTGGGAAGGAGACTAGGAATAGAGTTGCCAGTCTCCAGGTGGTGGCTGGAGATCTCCCAGAATTACAACTGGTCTCCAGGTGACAAAAATAAGTTTCCCTGGAGAAAATGGTTGACTTAGAAGGTGGATTATATGGCATTATACCCAGCTGAGGTCCCTCCCCTCCCCAAACCCCACCCTCCCCAGGCTCCACCCCCGAATCTCCAGGAATTTCTCAACATGGAACCCTAACTAGAAAACATAATCAAAGTGGGTTCATAGGTAGACATGGAATGAAAACATGAGTTTATATTCAAAAAGTAAAAGATGTTTAATGTAAAAGACAAACTAGAAATTGACATGGGATTTTAAAGAAAGTAGAATACTTACAAAGATTGCAAAAAAGCATATAATTAGAAAGAGACCAGTATCTCTACTCTGATCCAAACAAGGTTCAAAAGCTTACTTGCAGATCTTTGTTTGATCATAGAACATCTCTATGATGGTCTAAACCATATGGCTTTTTCAGCTTTGAGAAGGAAGTCAGTTGTGCTTGCTGTCCTCTAAAGCATGTCCATAGTAACAACTCACTCTAGCCTTCTTCTCCTCCTATTCTGTGAGATAATCAAATTTATGATTTTCAGATAGACTGAAATCTTACAGCTTGGACTAAGATTGCCAACACTGGGTTGGGAAATTCCTGGATATTTGGAGGTGAGGTATGTGTTACCCTATGAGGTCTCTTTGTAAATTGGAGAAATTAGCAACAAGAAGCAGCTGGAGGAGGGGTAACATAGGGGTCTTTTGCACTTATATATACAAGGATGCCTTCCTCTAGAGAACTCTTTCAATAAAGAAGTAGGTGTTCAATCAAAAAGGAATTTTTATTTAAAATAATTAAGATCAATTGCACACAAAACACACTACACAGAGAGACAGCTAGAAAAACAGGGAGGAAAATTGGAGAGAGTTGCAGAGTTGAGTTGCAATTTCCAGTTCCAGAAGACAGAGGGCATCTGAGGAAGAGCAGCTTCAGTGACCAGCACTTCACGGCAAGTAGAAAGAGAGGGGTTTAGATATGCAGTCCGAGGGTGCGTGAGTGAGGTCAAACCACACAACCAGAATGAGGCAGAGGGCAGTCCAATTATACTATGGAACATTCCTCTGGGCCTGTAAGACAGAGCTGTTCTGCCAGGCATTTGGTTGATGCTGGGTAGGGCCCCTGCTGGCCGAAATAGGGTAGAGTGGGGCCCTCCCTATTAGAACATCCACCTCCAAAAAAGAAGTTTCCTCCTTCTTTAACTATTTCTCAGTGACGGTTGGAAATGGATCAACGAACTGTTTTATGCTGCTTGTGTTTGTTTTGAAATATTTATACTGTATCTATTATGTTTTAAACTGTGGTTATAATTTCAATGTATACATATGTGATCCGCCCTGAGCCTGCTGGTGTGGGGAGGGCAGAATATAAATTTAAACAAATAAAATAAATACCCTGGGGCAGTGCTGCACCTTCTGCCCCAAAACAATGGCTTAATGGTTGTCCCCATGGTGGGACGATGAACTGGGGAGCTGGCTCCGATGTGAGACAACAAAACTGGGATGGTTTGATTGTGCCTTCTTGAGAGGAGCTACAAGTGTAAAAAGATGATTGATGACCCATGATGGCTGGATGGGTGAGGTTATAATAGGATAGTGGATAAGGGAAGATCAATAGGGTGTGTGAATGGATTCATTCAAATACTTGTGGAGACCTCCATTGTTCTACGGTTTTGCACATCTCTGGGTTGTGGGGCTGAATGTTAGCCTTACCTCACAACTCACATTCCAGTACTTTTCCATTTCCTGCCTAGCCAGGTAGCTTGTCTGTGTTTTAAACATATGAGAAGAGGGGCTTATGATATTCCCTAATCATAAGCCTTCTTAATATCATGAGGTCAAGTGTGACCACCAACACCTAGGGAGAGAGGGGTTTGGGGAAGAGGTCTCAGTGGGATACAATGCCTTAGAGACCACCCTCCAAAGCAGCAATTTTCTTCAGGGGAACTGACTTAGTTTTGAGATCAGTTGTATTTCTGGGAGATTTCCAGGCCCCACCTGGAGTTTGTCCACCCTATCTTGGACTGGGCTGTAAACAAACACTCCACACACAAAACCTTTGACCATACATTCCTATTTTATAATCACAGTTTACCCTCTTGCACTGAGGGATGGCCTAGCAGAAAAGGAAAGTTCTTACAGAAAACTTTTACATACATACAATGAACATCATCATTTTAACTACCAAGGACAACTTGGTAAACACAGAGAATGCCAGACATTATGGAAATTTCACATTTCACAGAGAAACAAACAGATTTCTGACAAACAAGGGAGAGACGGTTTGGATCTATTTTCAACATAGAGTTTTGTGTTATATTGATCAGTGTTCAACTAGATCTAGGGAGACCTGGGTCAAATCCTTACCTGTCACGAAACTGACTGGATGATCTTGGGCCAGTCATTATCTCTCAGCCTAATCTGGATCACAAGGTTGTTGTGAAGATAAAATGGAAGAGAAGAGAACTTCACACATTTCCCTGAGCTCCTCCAAGAAAAAGTGGAATAAAAAAAATGAAAGAAAATGAACTTGACCAAATTTAGAATGGCATTAAAGAAAGCAATGCAAAATTAGAGAGAGAGAGAGCACTAAAGGTCACTGTTCATGAGAGGGTTGTTTTGAGCAGACAAATAGCATGCAGCAAAAAAGGGTTAAGTATTCTCTCTCCATGAGTCTTTCTTTTATTCAACCGGCAGCCTGTTGTGGCTGCTTTTGGTTTAAAAATGGATTGTAGTAGCATAGTTTAAAGTAATTCCATATAACATCTAGATTGACCCCAATACAGGCGGCTGAAAAAAATAATAACCCAAACCTATCTGCATATTTGGAGTCAAGGAAGGAAGGAAGGAAAGAAGGAAGGAAGGGACAATCAAATTTAAAATAGAAAACCATATAATTTTAATGTACAATCATATTATAATAAATAAACTAGAAGCAGCAATAAAAATTCCTAGTCTTAAAAACCAGTAAGTATGTTATTGTTATTATTTGTTTTTTCACACACCCACATACATCTGTAACTGAATTTCCAATTATATTGCATACAATTACTGTTTTATATGATCTGATCTCATGATGACCAACTACATCCAGGCTATTCTTGTATCTTCAGAGTATGGCTTCGTTGCCATTATCTATTGCTACTAAAATCAGCAATGAACTATAGTTGATAAAGGAAAGCTGGCATTTATGAACTTAGGAGACAGTAAATAAATGTAAAATGGTTTGTTGAATTGAGCAGTAGGGTGCCGTAAGAGGCTTTGTAAAGCAGATGGAAGCTTTAACATCATCATTCTTCAGCAGCACAGAGCACATGTCTCCAGACTTCCTCTGATGATCCAGTTTGCCCAATCATATTTATGTAGAATTTATAGAAATATTAACCTAGATCCAAACCTGTTGTGACCAGAACCACAGGATTTGGATATGCCAGCATGATACATAAAATGAGAGCGTCTGACAGTGAATAATAACAATAATAACATTTGATTTATATACTGACCTTCAGGACAACTTAACGCCCACTCAGAGCGGTTTACAAAGTATGTCATCATTATCCCCACAACAAAACACCCTGTGAGGTAGGTGGGGCTGAGAGAGCTCTGGAAGTGCTGTGACTGACGCAAGGTCACCCAGCTGGCTTCAAGTGGAGGAGTGGGGAATCAAACCCCGTTCTCCAGATCAGAGTTCCATGCTCTTAACCACTACAAAAAACTGGCATACACCAACAATAGAGGTCTGTTGGTGCAAAGTGCAAGGCCCTCTGCCCATGGCTTGGCTCCCTAAAGTTCTCTACCAGTGTTTTTGTCCTCTATTGAGAGTCTCTCTACACAAGACAAATTACACAAGGACGCTCAAGTGAAGGGAGATGCAATATTAGCTGCGAAGCGGAGTTTTAAAAGACAGATCAGAAGGCTCTGTCAGTTTCACCTCTAGAGCCTTCAAAGACTGCTCCTCAGAGGGTTTATTTCCTCTTCACCTCCCTGAAGGCTCTGTTAATTTCACCTTCTGTTCATGGAGGTGAAAAGGAAATAAACAAACCCTCTGAGGAGCAATCTTTGCTGTTAGAGAGGTGGAACTGACAGAGCCTTCTGGTCTGTCTTTTAAAACTCGGCTTCCTGGCTAACGTTGCGTCGCCCTTCTGTTGAGTGTCCTCGTGTAATTCATCTCATGTAGAGAGACTCTGAGCTTTAATACTGAAAGCAAGCACAGCTGAAGGAAAAATGCTTGAGAGGATAAGTTGCAAACAAGTAAGGATGGAGAGGGGTTTCCTCTGCCAGTCCTATCTGCATCCTTTTGCTGTACAACAATTAGACTTCTCCTGTTTATATGTAATCAGAGTAGATCCAGATTTGAATCAACAGGTCTGCCACTGCCATATTGCCCATACTATGCAACCAAAAAAGTGTCTAGAAATACAGAAATCCAAAATAGCAGACAGAAATAAAATGTAAACAAGTTGACCTCCATACATATTTTGTTTTTCTAGCTCAAATTACATTTCTTACTGACACATTCCTTCATCTTCTTCATAAAAGTTATTGGGGTATCATACAGGCTGAAGGTCGGATGCAATGCTAAAAATACTCAATTTTTTTTTACTGACACATTACAGGTAAAATCTGGAAATCGGGATAATACCATATTTTTAACATTAGCTATAAGTAGTAAGCTGTGGGAGGAGGGAGGTACAAAATTCATGGTCGCTGTCACTGATAATGACACACTACTTATTCCATAACATTGACCTTTAGTAACACCAGGTGCCTAGTCAAGATATTCAGCCTGTGGGGAGAAATCTCTGCATGGTGGGAGCTGTTCTGAGCCTGAGAAAGATATTTGTCTGCAAGCCTGTGAATGGTCTCTTCTACAAGTTTTGTTACTATGTGTGTTTTGGAAGCCGTGTGTGCTAGATACAAGTCAGTGTGAATGAGGACTGCTTCTTACTTGGGTCCAAATTCATGTTGGGGAAGCCAAGAAATGTCTCACTTGCTACCTTTCATTCCTGTTCTAGAAGAAACTACTGGTTTAGCTAACACACAGCATTAGAGATGGGAAACAGAGAGGTGCCACACACATTTCTAAGAGGATCTTTAAAACAAAGGAGGCAAAGTTCCCAAGCAACCTCGGAATGAAAATGGAGACTGGAATGTAGACTAATAATCAAGGATAGTTTATTGAGTACTGAGAAAAGCAGTTATGCAATGTTTAAGTACATTGCAGCACAAACACTAAAATGCCCACAATAAAGTAATTAGCCCGATTACCTGCACTCTCTTGTGCACTATGTAACTCAAGTGGTAAAGTGTATGGAGAGGAATAACAGAAAAAAGAGGAGAGGATTGCATTACTGATGATCTTATATAATGTGGAGTAGCAGGCATCTAGGCAGCGGTGAATTTAGACCCACACAAAGTAGGAAGTTTGGAGGCCAGGGTGGGGGTCAGAGGAGCCAAACGGAAATCTGAACAGAGGTTCAGGCAATGATCAAAAGGAGTCCTAGAGGAGCAAATATGTAACAAGTGCAGTTGACGCAGCCTTGTAGTTATATGTTCCAAGCGACTGACCTCAGACAGGAGTCTCACCACTGTACTTTGTACTGATAGAAGCTTGTGAATCATCTTCAGAGGCACCACGTCACAGTAAACCAATCTGGAGGTTATGGTAGCATGGATCAGAATAGCTAGGTCAACAGAGTCTAAATAAGAGGGCCAGTTTACAAGTGAGACATAGCTGAAAGAAGGCACTCCATCTTGACATAAGAGATGTCAAACAATAATAACAAAATGTTTGGTTTTTGCACACTCATAGACAGAGAGGTGGGAAATTCAAGGGAAGTCAGAGGCAGCTCTCCTGGTTGGTTGGGAATAAGGATGAGGTGTTCTTGGGTCCTCAAATAAGGAAAGGGAAAGGCTTATAGTAAGGAAAAGGCTTATAGTGAGAAGGTGTGCAATGGTTGATGAGAGGACATTTGGGAGCAGCTGTGGCTCAGTGACGGAGCATCTGTTTTGCATGCAGAAGGTCCCAGGTGGCATCTTCAGCTAAAAGGATCAGACGGTAGGTGATGTGAAAGGCCCCTGCCTAAGACCCTGGAAAGCTTTGTCAGTCTGAATAGACAATGCTGACCTTGAAGGATCAATGATCTGATCCAGTAGAAGGCAGCTTCATATATTCATGTGTGTGAGTTCATTTATTGAGAGGAAATTTCCTTGGTAAAGGCTGCTGTCACTGGGGGTTCTTTTGTTTGGACCGGATATGACAAGGCAGAGTACTATGTGCAAGAGCACCTTGATTAGACCCAAATGCCTGCACCCAAATAATCTAAGCCTTCAGCATGTGATTGGATCATTCTCTCACTGTGCTTTCTGTACCGCCAAGTGTCGTTTCTCTGGGCTAGTCATGCGCCTTGCAGGCTGGTTATTGTGCTGCTTCATCCATGATTTGATTAAGCTGGGTGTCTCCCTCCTACCTATTCTTTTACCATCTCACCTATTATTCTGCAAACATCCTGAGACTGGGACTCCTCAGATCCCAAATCTGGCAAAATGACTGGTTGGTCAGTAGAATCAAGGAATAGACACTGAGGCCAACAACATGGAGGCTTACTAAAAGTTACATGCAAACAATTCACCCAATATACATGGTTCTTGTTCCTTTAAAAAGGGAAGAGATACAACTAACTGGTGAATGTACAGCAGAAAATATATTCAGAGGAGACTAGTGGAAAAGGAGATCTATCAGTGCAGCATTTGCAAACAGAATCCGATTTAGATCTTTCAGCATCAATTAACATTCAAGATTTTCTGTACTTATCCCATGGATTAATTTGAAGAATTCACGAAAATGCTAATATTTGACTCTGCAATGACTTAAATTAGTTAATCTTTCTCATGCAATTCATAAGATAAAGAATGACATATTTGGGGTTTTTCTGCCCTTTCAGTTTAGTTGCTTCCTTTCTTCACCCTTCATGGAAGAGAATTGAGAAAATGTACGCTCTGACTTCTGAGGAGACAGTGAAAAGAAGCAAATAGCAACAAAAGCAAACAAAACCAGATTGAAATATATCTCACACAAACAGCAATTAAAATAAATTAGGGGAATTTCACAAAGCAAAGAGATAAGAGACATCTTCAAAAGGTAACCTGCTCTCCAAAAAGGAATGCAAGACAATGAGCAAGTCTGAGCCAGTCTTAGTAAATTAGTCATTTGCTGTTATTTTGAACAAGATCAAAATATGAGCTGATGACATTTTGTGACACCTTTTTCCTTTTTATGCTTTTAGCAGTTGATACTGATTGCCTCTTTTAACAGAAAGAGCTTGCATGAAATAGAGGCGATTGGTTGTTTTATGACTAAAGCATCTTTGCACATGCCCTTCCAAAATTTCTTCATCATTGATGTCTGTATCATGGCCCCAGGCTTATCTAACAACACTTCCTTCTCTTCTCCAGAGATACCAGTTCTTCAATAAAGTGATAGTTTTAACACTGTGTAATAGACTCAAAATACTCTTAAGGCATTATTGACTCAATTGCCTATAGCCATTATAGATGGTACATTTTCTTATGATGTGAGCTTTTAAAGAAACTTTCTAGACTGCTTGAAGATTGAAGAAACATTGACAATGTCCACTGCAGGCTCAGAAATTCAGAGAGACACGGACCAGAGTTTCCAGTTACTGAACTAGGAGAACTCAGTGCCAATCACTGAGGTTTGACATAACCTTGTGTTGTGCAGGAATGAGTCGAAATCTAAACCTTCAATACACCTTGTTATGACCTTTACTTGTCTTTGAGTAGATATTTCTTTTAATCTTTCCCTTAACACCCTCTGGGTAGTTTGCTGCCACCAGGAATATTATATTCCAATATATTTTATTTAAGTTTTCCCTTTGGTAACGTTCCTAAGCGTCAGGCTCCTTCGTGGTTCTATGCGGCCCTGAGGATAGGAATGGAATATAGCAATGACAGCTACACTGGGATATAACAAAACAAAATAAACTTTTATTTAGTCAAGAAGCATATTGGTTTCATAAAAGTGGTTCTCGGTTCTTAAAGTTACTTCATTTACTCTCATTCACACAGATCTCTTCCAAGGCTTCACACACAGTTAGCCTCTTTCTCTAACTCAATATTTGTCTCACAGAAATGCTTAAAACTCCTCAGGCAGCACACAGCTAGCCTCTTTTTCTCTGACTCTAATTCACAGAAATATTAAACCTGCTCAGGCAGCACACAGCTGGCCTCTCTTTGCCTGACTGAGTGTCCTTTCACAAACATGCACAGTTCAGGTTCCACACAGGTTATATTTCTCTCATAAACACTTCAACATATTCAGGCAGCACACAGCTAGCCTGCTTTCTTCTGACTGAAAACTTTTCTCTCTGCCCTGTCAGTCTCAAACTGCATTCACTCCGCCCACACTCTCAGTCATGAGCCAATCATATCGCTCACTCATCTCTCTCTTTCACCCCCACTCTTCACCTAGCTCACCAAGCATTTAAAGACACATGCACACATTTACTTGAAATCATTACACACCTGCTTATATTTATTGCTGCAGACTGCAGTTTTACATTTACATGCAAATGATAGTACTTGAATGGGAAAACCTAGATTTTCAGATGTGGAAATCTAGGTCTATAAGGACATTCATAATTAACTTTCCTCAGCTTGCACAGACATGCCCCTAGGGACCCCATGCTTCACAAGTGAGATGGGGTAAGAGTTGCTGAAATAAAACTATTACAGAAGCTGAGTAAAGATTTCCATGAATGCCCTTAAGAATTCAGTTCAACTGGAAGTTGTGTGGGGTTGAATCCAGACTAAATTAGCGATTTCCACCAATTTATCTTACCTGCAGAGCCCCATCACATCATTCCTGAGAGAGAGAGAAAGAGAAAGAGAGAGAGAGAGAGAGAGAGAGAGAGAGAGAGAGAGAGAGAGAGAGAGAGCGCACTGCATTTAATCCAGGCTGCAAGGTTATCATTTGTAGATGTAGGATAAGATTCCAGATCCCCACTCAAAGCTGAGCTAAAGCACTTTGGTCTCTTCAAACTTTGTATAAAAACACATAATGTCCTGACTTAATTATATAATCACTAGTTATATATAAGATTTATGTTATTAAATACTTTTCTGTTTTGCAGATGGGAAACCAAGGCCGCAAAATACCACCTGATGAGTCATAGGCAAGATTCCAGGACTCCAAGGCCCAAGTTCATCACTGTTCTCTAGATACCACTAGTGCCCTATGAATATTGATCTGAGCACCTTCAGTCCCCTCTTGGATTGTAACCCCAATGAAAGAAGCTGCCTTCTCCCAACATCCCTTTACTAGAGAGTAGCTTGGCTCATCTTGCTTGCATTAACTACAGTGTCCTAATAATTTAGTTTGTTCGATACTGGCACTGCACCTCTCTTCTATAGATGCTGAGGTCTATTTATTATGAATGAGCATCCAGGAGTTGCAATACTTAATTTGTTACCATTCTGGTTATTGATGATTAAAATTCTTAAGTTTTTGTTTTGAGCATTAACTGGCTCTTACGATGAATGAAAATACTTCTCTGGTTCCAGAGCCTGTGCTGAGGAATCTGTGCAGAGCACCTTTGCACACAGCCCTACATGTACATACATATATCATATGCAAGCACACACAGATTCAGGGACTACTATATAAATAATATTTACAAACAAACAAAAAAACCTGCTACACACTATAGTGGCTTCATGAATTTATAGCTTATGGCAATGGAGCTCTGAGAAAAAACTGAACTATAAAGACTCCCTTCATTTATCAAGTTGCAATGAGTAATTTGCAGACCACGCAGGAAAAAGAAAATCTACACAGTGTATGCACGTCCCTGAAGTTCACACTAGAGATCTTTTTAGAAAACACACACATAATTTGAATTCCAAATTGAAAGCCCGACACAGTATTACATAAACTAACATTATTATAGCAGTAACATCAGCACTTTCAAACCAGAAACTGGCTCCTTAAGCAGCAAGTGGAATCTATAGGAGTGCCCCACACAGACACTACAGCTGAGCAATAAGGAAGTTGTGGGATGTGTTAACAGGATTTTAAAGAACATTGCATTCACATATCCAAGTAGCAATGGTTATTCTTGCCAATGAACAAGGTTATATGTAATCCTTCATCCCACACATACACCCAGAGCCCTAAAGGGGAGTCATTTACTAGAAGTGGGTGTTGCACAAATCCTGGATAATCAAAAGAGCAAAACAGGATGCAAATATATCAATACCAAACAGAACTGCCCCAAGTGGAAGAAACGTTGCCTTCATGGGATCTTAGTAGCCACTAAAAAACACAAAAGGAGGAAGTTACATTTATCAGCTGGCCATCCCTTCTGGAGGAAACCTTGCTTATTTTAAAGAGCCCCATGCAAACAGTGGGCGAGTCCTTGATCCAGAATCACACAGCCAAACATCTAAGAATGACATTGCACAACACAGAGAAGCTAACACGGTGGAAGCATGGGCATGCCCTGTTAACCCTTCCTTTCTAAAAGGGAAACTCTTGAGTCTCACCCAGGGGATGATATAGCCTAATTGTTGTATCTCCAGGGGCAAGGGGACACTCTTCTTCTGAGTTTTCATTGCAAAAACCAGACACACCAAATAGTTGTTTCACTTTCTTCTATTTTGCTGTGATATAATCACAGCGTGGTCCTCAGTTCCATCACTAGGACCAATTATTTAGGGGCAGGAACCTGCCAGGGGCCAAGAGACCCAAGAAATCTGGGACATCCCCAAGCATAGAAATAACTAGAGATGTACATGCCCTATGCTTTCCGGACTTTTAAATGTCTTCAAGCCCTGAGGCTTTAAACAATGCCAGGACTTAAAGGACATTATAGGTCTAATCCCAGAGATATGCACTTGAGGGAAGTAGCACCAGAAGTCTCCACTTTATGAGTCCTTTTTGAAGCAGAAGCAGCAGGAGCAGGAGGAGGAGAAGAGAAAGTATAACACTGAGCAGCAGAAAATGAACTGTGCTTCTACCTTTGTTATTAATCTGGTGGCCGAGTTACAGAACTTTGATTCAGACTTCCTATCTCAAAGAGTACCTAATCAGCATCTGCTTTCCAAAGGTGACTCTAAGAATGGCTGGCAGCTGAAAAACATGGTTTGAGATTATTCTTTGCTGCTGCCATTTCTCTTTTTCATTTTCATCTCCTTTCTGGATGGAAATAAGTCTTCTTAAGGACAATGAAGCAGGCATCATACCAAAAACTAGAAAACAACATAGTATGCCCAGATTAGATAGGAAAGAAGCAAGCAGTGTGGTTATGTTTACAACAGTTGTCCTGTGCAAGTCAAGAAAAAGCTTTTGGCAAGAAAAGCTTTTGCCTCAGCCTAATAAGCACACTTCTAGAGAAGGAAACGGCTCAAGCAAATCAGATCCATGATTATATAGAATCAGAAATCCCTTCCAGACCCAGTGAGATGGTGCAATGATAGACAGAAAATGAAAAGCTACGAAGTAAGCACAGATATGCCAATAAGGATGATACTGTTTGGTGAAAAAATTGTCTAGCTGTTCAGGTTGGACGATGACCCTGTTAGGCCCAGAACAGCTGAATCATCCCCTGTCCTTGCTGCCTCTCCCATTTCTTGTGTGTGTACGTGCCATCAACTCCCAACCATCACTGTTACCCCAGCAATGGGCTTTCAAGACAAGTGAGAAGCAGGTTTGCCATTACCTTCCTCTGCAGTCTTCCTCAGTGGTTGCCCATCCAAGTACTGACCCTGCTCAGCTTCAGAGATCTGATGAGATCAGTCTCTACCATGCTGTCTTCCTTCCCTCCCAACTCTTACACAGTGAGACACTTGTCTTAATGTCAGATCAGATAAAAAAGCTTCTGGACACTCACAAATGTTGGAACTAATTCTGCTCAATTTCACAATGTTCGCAGTATTTATGAACAGGCCTAGTTCAGGTCAGAACTTCAATGGTAAGTTTCCAACTGTACATCAATTGATTGATTATTTTATTTATTTTTACTCCACCTTTCTCATTGAGACTCAGGATGAATGACAGACTACTAAGCAGTATAATCAGACTGCATATGACATCCAATGTACAAGGCAATAGGACCTAGGATTACTGAATTAGAGAGCAATGTGAACAATAAACTACTTAAGGGAAAGCATACTATATACATTATGGAAAGTGGATTACAATGTGTAAGACAATTCAGTAAAGCAGGTGATACCTACAATAATCATTGCATTGGACTACAATCCCTTCCGTTATGAAGGTGCTTTCCTGGACTGTTCCATTCTACTATAGTTCTATTCTCTTTTTAAAATTGCCTTCTTTGAATATTTCTATTTTGCATATTCTGCAGAAGTGCGGAAGCCTTCCTGACTTCTTCAGGCATGCCATTCCACAAGGTGGGAGCCACCACTGAGAATACGTGGGAATAGGCAGCTGCTGATCATACCCATTTGCAGGGTGGCATCTTTAGAAGAGTTTGTTCAGATGAGTGGGTCTGGATCTTGGGCAGGGCACTGTTTTTGTTATCCTGACTTTTTGGAAGTGTTGTTACTAGTTTAGGATATTTTCCTCGGATGGGGGGGGGGGGGGTGTCCTGAAAATTTGAGACTAACTAACTTTAGAGCTGGGCACGAACAGCAATACGAACAAAAAAAAAGCCACCAACAGTCCAATCCACTGTTCGCAAGCAGCCTGTCCATGAGGCCCTGTTCCCAGCGAACATGTGTTTGTTCTAAGTCCTCTTCATGGCATTTGTCAGCCATTCGTAAAGCCAGACAGTCTGGCGCCTTTCAATCAATTCCCCTGGCAACATAGGCATGGATTGTCTGAACTCTGTCTGAACTCCTGGCTTTCCTTCTGGTTTGTAACCTCTCAAAGTAGCTTCCAGCAGACAGTCCAGTTTTTGCCACTGTGAAGAGAAAATGACATAAAAGGGGGAAACCCATGGATCATGCCTTTCCTGGGGTGCAATCTCTCTGAAACTTGGGGGGGGGTCTTCAGAGGACAGTGATGACTATGTCCCCTGAAAATTTGGTGGGTATTGGACATTGGGAAGGTCAGTTTGTAACTCCTCCATTAGCTTCCAGCAGACAGTCCAGTTTTTGCCACTGTGAAGAGAAAATGACATGAAAGGGGGAAACCCATAGATCATGCCTTTCCTGGGGTGCAATCTCTCTGAAACTTGGGGGGTCTTCAGAGGACAGTGATGACTATGTCCCCTGAATATTTGGTGGGTATTGGACATTGGGAAGGTCAGTTTGTAACTCCTCAATTAGCTTCCAGCAGACAGTCCCGTTTTTGCCACTGTGAAAAGAAAATGACATGAAAGTGGGAGACCCATGGCCTCTCCTTCCCCCAGCTCAAGTTCAGCTAAGTCCCAAGGGGGCCATTCTGGCTCCCATGAACCTCCAACTACAAACATGTTCGTGAACATGTCATGTCCATCGATGTTCGTGAATCCCTGTTCATGGATAGCAACGAACAACGAACATCATGTTCATTTTTTTCCTGTTCATGTCCACCTCTAACTACCTCACAAGGCTGCTGTGAGCAGGAGAGACAACTTTGTACACTGAACATGTTATCTTAATTAATAACTTTGTAAGGTAATCCAGGATAACCTCTGTAATATAGATATAGGGAGAAGCTAAGAGAGAATAGTAGCACGAGTTTGTGGCTGAGATCTGAACTGGGGCCTTGCCCATCCATTACTCACACTCTTAATTATGACATTGTACTAGCTCTTAGAATCAGCTTGTAATTAACAATGCCATACTAAGCTATGACCTTCTAAGTCCATTAAAACCAAAGGGCTTAGAAGGGTATAACTGTACTGAGGATGGCACTGTATGTGTCTGCAGTTGGTCTAGCTGCTGGGTGTGCACATGTGCACGTGCACATGTTTGTATGTGCACGCTCAGGGTTTACAATAAAGTCTCTGAACAAAAAAAGATATTTTGATAATTCACAGATCTTTCTATGAGAGTTTGTAGGTCTGAGCATATTTACAATGCATTTTAAGAAGTGCATAATACAAGTCACATGCTGTATCTGTGAAATGGATTTCTATTCCCAGGGGAGAAAATGAATTGCGTAATTTTCATCCTCCTCATCATGTCCCAGTGCAAGCTGTTCCGATCTTCTTTTTGTTTCAGCCAATGCCCCACGGAACACTCGAGCAGGGTTTGGACTCCTGGGTCATTGCTAAGCAGTTTCTCTTTCATCTCTTTTAGCACCAGCAGACGCAGCTTGAAATGAATGTACAAGGTGCTGCTTTACAGCATCTCTTATTCACTGACACCTTGGAGACTCCAGTTCATTGAAAGTAATAAAACCAGATCATCAAAAAAATTCTTTTGAACAGGCTTTGGGCTCTGCTGAGCTGCTTGGCTACGGACATTCATCTTCCTGGAAACTGTGGTGTTTGATTCAGTGCTGCAGAATGAAAGCACCAGCTGCCTCCCTAGCCTTGTTAGCCCACTGAGGGTCAACACTTTGAATAGCTTTTTAAAAAATGACGTTTATAATTGATTCATATCACACAGTGGTCAAATGAATGAATGATCTGCTCCTGCTGCAATAGTTGCAGCACTGCATGTTTACACACACATGAAATATAACATATTAGGCAAAAAAGGGTAATATTTTAAAGGGAACTCTTACACTCTGATCTGGATTCCAGTGTAATACAGGCAAGGTGGAGGAAATGCTTAATATACCATCTGGTTCATGTACAGACCACTTTGAACCAGTTACAACAGGATCCTGGCATCTGTGAAGGCCAGTACCTGGCTGTTAAAATCATGTAAGGACCATATAAATGAGCCCTTGAGGTCTATCATAAATCAGTCACTAACTCAGAGCACCTTTCCTTGGCCACTGAAACAGGTCATTGCCCACCTGTTACTTTAAAAAACCTCCTCTAGACAAAAATCACATGGCCAAATACAGCCCAGTCTCCAACCTGCTCTTTCTGGGCCAAGTGACTGAGAAAAAAGTAGTAGACCAATTCCAGGTCTTCTTATGTAACTCTGGTGCTTTGGGCCCCTTTTCAGTCTGAATTCAGGCCAGGCTATGGGACAGAGACTGCTCCGGTGGCTTTTGATGATCTCCACCTGAATATAAACAAAGGTCATGCTTCTTTGTTGCTCCTCCTGGATCTATCTGCAGCCTTTGATGCAGTAAACCTTGCCATCTTGTTGGGATATTTCAAGACAGAAGCGGGTGTCAATTTATTTATGTATTTATTTTATTTATACCCCCACTCCCCACAGATGGGCTCAGGGAGGCTAGCAACATTCAAAAAATACATTAAAAGTCACAAAACCATAAAATCAATAATACTTTTTAAAAAATCATTAAAATAGTCCAGGAGCAGGCAATTTAAACAAATATTGCGAGTCCATATATGGGCATAGCAGATGGCTGAGGGCAGCCCCAGAAAAAGTGGTGGTCTTAGATGGAAGAAGGAGGACACCTGCTGGCACTCAGCCAAAGGCCTGGTGGAACATCTCCATTTTACAGGCCCTGCAGAACTGTAACAGGTCCCGCAAGGCCCGGCTCTCCAGCAGGAGAGTGTTCCACCAGGCTGGGGCCAGGGCAGAAAAAGCCCTGGCCCTGGTTGAGGCCAGACGGATGTCCTTCGGGCCGGGGACCACCAGGAGTTGCTTGTCTGAGGAGCACAAAACCCTGCAGAGGATGTAATGGAAGAGGAGATGCCACAGGTATGCAGGTCCCAGTCATCAAGGGATGAGTCTTGCGGGGTTCCACAGGATACAATCTTATTCCCCATGTTATTCAACCTCTAGGTAAAGCCTTTAGAACTCACTCCTAAAAGCCACACACATCCAGGAGTAAATTTTGATTGCAACTTTTGATGGAGTCTTCACACATCCAGGGATAGGAGATACTTTACACCAGAACAACATTGAATATAATAGCCAGATATGTAGGTGAAGTTACTATGAGAAACAATTCATGGTTCTGTGTATGAATCCTAGTAACCACACATCACGTAAGTTGCAGACAGCAACATCTGGCTTTTAATTTTTATTGTTAGTATAACTATTATTGGATTTATTTACTCCTGGATGTGTGTGGCTTATCATAATAATACACTGACCACTGAGGAAGGCCTTTGGGGGTCCAAAAAGCTTATTGTCCATTTCTTTTAGGTAGCCCATCAAGTATCTATGAGCTACTATTTATTTGGATGTAATTGTTATTGGTCATTAGGCAATCCATCTTTGTGTATGAAATATTACAATTGTGTATGTACTTACTTGCGATCTGATATTCAGACTTTTATCTTTTAAACTTTTAAATTATTTTTTGTGTACACTCTATAATAAATATATGTAATTTTGTTATACTTTTGTAGTGCTAGCTTGACCCTCTCTCCCAGATCTTAGTCTGACACGCTAACCAATGTGGAGCTCTTAGCAGCATCACATCTGTCCTATGGTGGCTGTTCTCCCAAGACATTGGTGTGAGACCTGCCATATGTCTAAACTGGCCTATACTAAACACAGACTAAGTTGTGAAGTTCATCTCTGACTTCAGCACCTACAAAGACCTCCCAAAAATGTATGTATGTATATCACTTTTCTTTTTTTCCCTCACGTCAACCCTCTAAGTAGGTCAGGATGAGAGTGCATGACAGGTCTAAGGTCACCTAGTGAACTGCCATGGCAGAGCAGGGAATCCACTTTTGCCCATCAGTGTTCTCCACAGTTCTGGAGGGATTGGACCACCCATCTTTGCAAAAGAAAGCTTTGCTCATATATCACAAGCCCAGTTGCAATCCCACATGCTTCTGACACACTTGCATGAAAGTTGCCACACGGTCTGAGCTGGCCTTTTTGCACTTTGAAGATACCTAAAAATGTATAAAGCAGCGTAACAGAAATGTATGTTCAAGCAAAGATCTGTGCCTTTAACAAAACCATGAACATGAAGAATAATCCAGTCCTGCTCTAGCAACAATGCTCAACCGTGTAGTGCCTAGTTGGTCACCCAGACTCCGATGAAAAGGACTGAAACCAATGGACAGCCTTTCCTTTAATATCTACTCCTTTCCTTTAATATCAACATCTCTTTCCAAATGCTTTAACCATATGGACCAATCAACTGCTTTCATGGGTCCCCTCTCCTGCCTGGACCCATTCCTAATCTCCCAATCACAACTAGAGGTGGGTACGAACAGCAATACAAACAAAAAAAGCCATAAACAACCCGATCAGCTGTTCACGAGCAAGCTGCTTGTGAGGCCCCATTCCCAACAAATGTGTTCGTTCAAAGAACTGTTCGTGGTGTTCATCAGCCATTCATCAAGCCAGACAGTCTGGCGCCTTTCAATCAATTCCCTTGGCAACAGTAGACATGGACTTTCTGAACCCTGTCTGAACTCCTGTTGCCCTGGAAACCCCAATCTAAGCCCAGGGGCACTTCACCCCCAACTCAACCGCATGTCAGGGGTTTCCCTGACAAGCGGCTGATTGCAGCCTGCTGCGGTTTAAATTTCCCTCTCTTTGCTGCTGCAAAGTGCAGGAAGAGGGACATTTAAATCCCCCACTCAGCTGCTTGTCAAGGAAACCCCTGACAAGCAGCTGAGTGCAGCCTGCAGGAGTGAAATGCCCTTCTCCCTGCTGCTGCACTTCACCCCTGACTCAGCCCCTTGTCAGGGGTTTCATTTGTAAATGGCGTGGGGAGACTTCTTCCCTTCAGAGTCTCCCCTCCCTCCAGCCGGCTGGAAGGAGGGAGACTTTGAAGGGAAGGAGGTTTCCCACACCGTTTGCAAACGGCATGGGGAACCTTCTTCCCTTCAAAGTCTCTCCCCTTCCTCTAGCCAGCTAGAAGAAGGGAGACTTTGAAGGGAAATAGGTTCCCCACGCCGGCATGGGGAGCCTTCTTCCCTTCAGAGTCTCCCCTCCCTTCTTCCAGCGGCTGGAAGGAGGGAAACTTTGAAGGGAAGGAGGTTCCTCATGCCGTATGCAAAGGGCACTGGGAACTTTCTTCCCTTCCAAGTCTCCCCCCTCATGAACAGGGTCATGTTTGTGGTTGTTCGTGATTCCCTGTTCGTGGATGGCAACGAACAACGAACATCGCGTTCCTTTTTTTTTCCTGTTCGTGCCCACTTCTAATCACAACTCACACCAGTTAGCCTTTGTGAAATGGCTCTAACTCATTGCAATTTATGGGGCAGTGGCCGCAATCTCAAATATGCTCAAAGATGGCATTGCATAAAGACAACATAATTGTAACTGGAGGAGAGTTGAGCATTCTGTTTAGTGTGCAGGGTGGCTTGTTATAAGAAAGCAGCCTTTCTTCTAAGCAGCTGAAGTGTTTTCATTATTAACTTTGCTTGTTGTAGACATAAGGATGGTGAACTAAAGACTTCACTTTAATTAGTCAAAATTAACTCCTGCCCCCATTTCTATATTCACGGTCACCAACACTCATTAGACAGTCCATTCCACACATCCTCATGCTTTGAAAGGAAGGTTGCATGCTTTTTCTCAGGCCCTAATATTGTATCTTTAAAAGCAGGCTATCATATTGAAATTATGCAAGAGAAGCTTTCCTTGGCACAGAAATAAAGTGAAGGGGAAAGCTTCACTCATTTCATTTCTATCTGCCAAAATATTTATTTATTTAGAACGTTTCTAGGCCCCCTCTTCTGAGTCCTGCTCAAGGTGGCTTGCAATTAAAATAAGATAACATTATAAAAACAAGCTATTAAAGACAAGCCACTGGACACAAACAGCATACAAATTTTCCATAAAACAGAAGCAGACCATTAAAAAAGCTAATAAGATAAAAACCATAATTAAAAACCTGGTGTTAGGTTCTGCCAAGGGCACCGCCCTGTGAGACGCCAGCATGCCTGACTTCAGCCTTGAAGGACCTTCAGGGAATATGCGGGGTCCCGCTCTGTGAAAGGAGGGGGGTATACCTCACCCTCACACCCTCTCAGTCCACTTGCAGATCCCTTCAACCTCAAATTGTCCCGTCTGCATTCCATGACAGCTGTCCCCATCCAGCTGTCAGTCTTACTCCTGCTCCTCCGCTTCTCTTCTTTCCTCCACCTCCTCTCCATTGCTCTCTCATTCTCTCTCTCCTCCACTCCACCATAATCCTACACAACAACCCACCACCCTGTGGGTGGACTTCCCTTATATCCTTTCCCTCATTCCTGGCTCCCCTGCCAGCCACATCCCTCATTTGTCCTCTAGCCTTGGCCTTGGCTATCTCAAGCAGCTGCACCTGGGGTAGCTAGTCTGGCTGTTTTGGGCAGCTACAGCTGTGCTCTCTTGGCTGGCTGCCAAGCCTCCTCTGCTCCAAGCTTCAGGCCCCTGGGCAGCTGTCTTGGCTGACTGCCAAGCCTCCCCTGCTCAGAGCTTCCAGCAGCCTCAGCTGGTCCCTATTATTCCTTTCCTCCCTGTTTGCAGGTTGGGGCATGGCCTTGTGCTGCTTCTGCTGCCTTTCTTCCCCTGCCGGTAAGGTTGTTGTCTGTCTGGCATTCCCTATCTCTGGTGCCTTCTCCCTCTGCCCTGGTCCCCACCTGGCTGTCCTTACTCCCCCTGTCAGGGCTCTTAGCCTCCCACTGGAGGGTGGGGCTTGCTGGCTTCCACCTGCCCCATCTGACCGTCTGAGGTTGGATGCCTCTTTCCCTCTCTCTGTTGCTGGCAGGTTCTGGACCTGGGTGTCCATTGGGGCGGCTGGGTCACTGTCTCCTGGCCGCCTCCTGCCCTCTGCTCCTGGCGAGTCCAGGGGCAGAGCCCCAGACCCCGGACACCTGGATAAAAAGATGTGTTTTGGGCCTGGCACTTAAAGTAAAGTAGGTGCCAATGAAACTTTGAGAAGAAGGGTGTTCCAAAGGCAAGGCACTATAGATAACACCCTGCCTCTAGTCACCACTCACCTCATCTCTGAAGGCAGGGGCACAGGGGACAGGGCTTGAGAGTCAGATCTTGACTGGTGGGTTGGATTGTACAGGAAGAGACAGTCCTTCAGTGACCCTGGCCCCAAGCTTTAAGAAGCAGCTGTGGACCTGGCAGCCGACAAACAATTCCCATTTCAATGGCCATTTTTTGCGCAAAAAAAAAAATGGCATGGGAGGGAAGGCTGTAGCCCCTCCGACCACTGCACCACAGTGGAATCAAGCAATTCTCCACAGTGGAATCAAGAATTTTTTAAGGTGATTCCCATCCCAGACAATGGTTTCTGTGGCTGTTGTGGGTTTTCCGGGCTGTATTGCCGTGGTCTTGGCATTGTAGTTCCTGATGTTTTGCCAGCAGCTATGGCTGGCATCTTCAGAGGTGTAGCACCAAAAGACAGAGATCTCTCACTGAGAGATCTGTCTTTTGGTGCTACACCTCTGAAGATGCCAGCCACAGCTGCTGGCAAAACGTCAGGAACTACAATGCCAAGACTACGGCAATACAGCCCGGAAAACCCACAACAGCCATCGTTCTCCGGCCGTGAAAGCCTTCGACAATACAATGGTTTCTGTGTTTGTGTGAATCGTGTAGCCAGTGCTTACAGCCAAACCTGAAATGCTGCAAAATATGTGTGTCAGGATGTCCTAACCAGTCCCATACATGGGGGTGTTAGCAGTAAGACTCCCTCCTCACACTAAAAGGGCAATTTACAGATATGGAATATCATAAACCCCTTGCAATGAGTCCTAGACACTGCCTGGCCCCAAGCAGCATGGATGACAGCTGGCCTGGAGACTGGAAAGTTACCAAGTCATGAGTCATAGGGAGAATGACTGAGTGACAGCCCTCCACATCCCGGAGAGCAACAGAAATAACAAGGCTTTCTGAGAAAACTCCCTGCCTAATTTTATCAACACCTTCCTCCACCTCCCCTCTCCCACTTATCTAATCAAAGCTATTCAGCACATCTGATAGCCTTCTTGCCCAATACTTACCATGTCATCAACCTATATTTTTACGTATAGTCCATCCTAGATTGTCATATCAAATCTTTCCCAATTTATTGTTCTACCTCTGGACAAGCCATTAAGGTATTGTTTTGGGGAGCAAGACATTAGTTGTGTCCCAGGGTATGTTTTGCCCTATAATTGGGATTCCCAGCCATGTACTCAGTGTGCATGTGCTCTGGATCCATACACCCATCCTCAAGTTCGCTTGAGCTTCTCCTTTTCTCTGTAAAAAACTGGTCTTTTTGCTGCTGTTCCCATGGATCCCTCCTTTTTCAGGACTGGTAATTATCACCTTATCCCAAATTACTTTCCTCCATTTTTCTCTCTGATTTTCTTAGTTAGCTCTGTGTGTATGCTGTGTGTGTTTGTCATATGCTTGCCTTTTATTACTCTGTCAATAAAGAAACCTTTCCAGTTGACCATCTGCCTGTCTATTTGAGAGTTCTCTAAGGCAATAATCCCCATAGACATAGGTGGACACTCCCAGTTACACGCTCTCATTGCATTGTTTAATGCTAATTCCTTCAACTAATTAAGGAAACCTCCTATTTGGGTAATGGGGGGGGGCACAGAACTGCCTGCAAGGACCGTCATGATATAGATAGGAACCCTTCACTGAACTCAGCCTGAAAACAGGGGTTTTAAGATCCCAGAATGCATTGTGGTGTGCTGAGAAATTGGATGGTATGGTCTTGGGGAGGGGAGGAAGTGGAGAAACTCAGTCACCCAGCCCTCATTATCCCACTTCATGTTTATATATCATGAAAGCTGCCAGCAAGAATCTCACCCCCATGTTGAAATTATTTTGGAACACACAGAATTGTTTGAAAAGCAAACAGCATTTTCTTGTCCTCATCAATGCTGCTGGTTAAATCACACTTCTCTAGCCTCTTTACTAACATCTCAGCATTGGTGGAAGATAGCAACAGGAGGAAATGGCAGAATTCTCTGCTTATTTGAAAGAGAATCAATGCACAGTATCACTCAGTCATTTCAGACACTGTCCAACTCTTACTAAAATGGACTGAACAGCAGGTAGATAAGCAAGCATGATAGCTGGCATTGATCAGCCATCCCTACTAAAATGTGACAGTTACAAAGACATTTGAGAAGGAAAATGGAGTCTGGTCTTTGAATGCTACTGAAACCTAATCTGCTGTAGAAAGCACCAGACTTTCAATGGCTGATGTGCTTTAGAAAAGGGCCTTTTGCGTATGTCTGTGTATAAAAACAAGGCAGGGTAGGATCATCCTGTGTGTTAATGGCTTTGGAAATATGGACAATAACATATGCTAAGTCCAATCTGGCAAATGTGCTGCCAGATGAATGGTGCAACTGCTGTTTGGTTTAATATGTGAATCACATTTGATTCATTAGGTACAAACTCCACTCAGCATCAAGAGCAATTCCCACTCTTTGTTTGCAAGAGCATATTTAGTATGTTACCCCAGCTTAATTGCCAAGGGTGACAGCAGAGGCAGAGTAAAAAGAAAGGAGAGGTCGGGGCATGTGATATTAGCATGAAGAAACTTGTTCAACCGTACGGGGAAGAGGTCTGCGATATGGAAAACTGTGAAAAGAGCCATCAGCCTTAAACTGCTTCATAATTTTTAAAGCCCAGTCTTCTTCCCAGGAGCTCAGGGGGATGTACAGAATTGTTACCACCTCTGTGTTGCCTTCACAACCACCCTGTGAGGTAGGGTAAATTAAGAATGTGATCACACTAGCTCAGTCCACCTGGCCTTGGAAAGTGTGCCTCCCACAGCTCTGCAACAGGAGTCTGACCATGAAGGATACTGGGAATATTCTGGGCTGTAGAGAAATTTCCCCGAACACCCTGTGCAGCACAAGGAGGAGAATAAGGAACCATATATATATATGCTTAAAACACAGTGACATGGAGACTGCTTCATTTGTTTCAGTGGCTTCAATATGGCTCGAGCATTTTTCATCTCATCAGGACAAGCACTATTTGGGGATGGGTAGCCAACATTTTACCACAAGCAGGTAGCCTGTATGTGCTAGGAAGTTCAAGCAGGCACCATGTGGTATGAATCCAGCATCACCCTGCCCCAGCAGCCTTCATTAGTGGTTAGTAGATTTTAGAAGCATGCTGCCCCTCCTGTCCCAGCTGGATATGACTGGTTGCCTCTGTTTGACGGTGGGGAGTATCAACATGGTAAACATATTTTCATAATCAGTTTAACTGCCAAGAATCTTGAGAATGGCAAATTGGGGGTGACAATGAACATCTTTTACTAGAGATTCCCTGTGCCTCTTCATAGTGCTACAGTTCCTACAGTCCTCTGGGGAAAGGGAGTTACTCTTAAAAGCCATTTACATCTTTAATGTAGAAGTAACAGTCTCTGTTCAGGTAGAGGGAACCATTTGGCTTATCAAGCTGAAAATGGACAAGTCAATGGGCAAGAATTTTTATTTTTTATGCATTTCTTGTACTGTTATGCACTCCCTTGTTCTCCGGACAGCAAAAAGTTCCAGAGGCAAATTACTACTTGGGTTAGTTCTCTTTGGTGGAGAGAGCACTGGGGATTGATGGTGTTTTTGGAGTGTTTGCTCAAGTCTTCAAGTAGAGCACAAAGGGGAAGCAGAGCAGTACTCTTATAGGGCAGCAGATCCAGCATCCTACATTATTTATTTACATTATTTATAGTCCGCCTTTCTCACTGAAACTCAAGGTGGATCACACACTGTAGTTCAATATGATCAACATGTGGGACATTCAATAAACAATATGAGTATGCATTGCAGAAATTTGAAAACAACATTGAAACAAAACATAAGCAGTTTGACATGACGTAATAAATGACAGTACTAGTCAGTGCACAGTAGTATCATCTACAGTCCCTATCCCTTTATCGAAGCACTTCTTTGAACCATTTCCTTACAGTGCAATGCTATCACCTGCATATGAAAGCCCTCCTCAATAATTTGGCTTTGCAGTTTGTGGGGGGCCTGGAGAATGGGAGCTTTCCTGACCTCTTTAGGCAGGCCATTCCATAAAGTGGAGGCCACTGCCAAGAATGCATGTATATGGGTGCTGTTTATTTCACCCATTTGCAGGGGGGCACTGTAAATGGCCCTGTTCAAATGAGCAAAGCTGCTGTCGCAAAGAAAAAGATAGAAAGGCAGTCCCTTAGATATAAGAGACCAAGACACCAAGGCCATGAAGGGCTTTGGATGTGATAGCCAAAACTTTAAATTGAGCCTGGTAACTGATGAGTAGCCAATGGAGTGACTGCAGAATGGGAGTGATATGCACACTCTGCCTAGCTCTTGATAATAATTGAGCTACAGCATTCTGCACCAACTGGAGCCTCTCACGACTTCAAGGGGAGACATATGTAGAGTGCATTACAATAGTCCAGTCTTCTTGTTACCAAACTGTGGATCCAGTTGTCTAGATCAGCCATGCCAAGGTAGGGAGCCATCTTTTAGACTGAGTTTGTAGAAAGCAGTTTTTGCTGGTGCATTAACTTGCTTCTCTAGCAGTACTACTGGATTCAGTATAACCCTTAGGTTAACCAAATCTGCAAAGGACAGCTGAACCCCATTGAAAGTGGGACCACAATGTCCTTCCCAACCAACATTATTTAGAAACATGGAAATTTGTAGGGAGAGAGCGGGAACGTACCTATGGTCATTTAGTCCACCCCCATGCACAATGCAAAAATTCCCCCATCCACCTACCCCATGACCCCCGCTCTATGCCAAGAGGAAGGCAAAAAAACATCCAGGATCCCTGGCCAATCGGGCCTGGAGGAAAATTCCTTCCTGACCCCAAAGCAGCTATTGGTATTACCCTGAGCATGTAAGAAAGAGCCATGAGAGCCTAGCATGGGCTCAACCCTTCATGCCCTCCCTCTCCCAATCTGTGTACATTCAGATTGAGTCATTGAGTTGTTGTTGTTATCAATTAATCAATTAAATAAACAAAGTACTGCACTTGGGAATTCCTGAGCCCGTTTGCAGGGAGGGCAGGCTAAAAATCGAATTAATAAAAATAAATAAATAAATAAATAAATGTATGCAGTATTTACATGATTTTAGCAACCCAGATAGGCAAGGATCCAGCTCTCAAGTACAGAGAATACCTGCATCACCCGAAGGTGCTTCAGCCAGCTCAAAGCTGTCTCTTTCTTTTCCAGAAAACAGACTCAAAACCACTGCTTGTGTGTGTGCGCGCACACACACACACACACAACTCCTGCCTCTGTTCAGCTGGAGATCACCTCCTCCAGGCTTTAGTGAGTATTTCAGAGCCATCAGAGGATCATCTCCTAGTAATTGGTAGCCATTAGGAAAATAGCCCCTGTCACCGAGAAACTATTCTTTTGTCATTGCATCTTGCTCCTCCCTGACATGCTACTTCAAGTGAAGCCTATAGGATTGGCCAATTTGCAGTAACCATCAACTAGAACCAAACTAAATTTTCCATTCATGGAAAGGGAGGTGCAATTTCCACCAATCCCCCCTTTCTATTGCAGACCTCCAATTTGCCCCTCGTGTTGTTCTGAAGAGTCCCCTGTGCTCCAGGAGTAGCATCTCAAGGAGACCAGAGGGCTGAATAAGAAAGGGAGGGAGTTGTTGAAGTTCTTTTGTTGCTGGTGGCATTTTCTGTTTAGTAGGGCAACAAGAAACCTGTCGAAAATGCCTGCTGCAGGGCAGCTGTTTTTGTTGCTCTGATCATCAAAAATGCACACCTGCCAGCCTGGACTACCAGCGGGATTTTCTGATAGCCAGGGTTTTTTCCCCCTGCCTTGTTGATGAAGTGGACCTCAGAAATGCACAGTTGCCAGGGCCTACAGAAACAATGAAGGTCTACACCATATCTTTGGGCTGTGAAAGTAATCATTTCATCTGGCTGGATGGTGATGAAGTCTGAGAAGGAACGGGCAGATGAGAGCTGGTCAGACAGGCTGACGGAAGGAGCCTAATTCTTGCTTCTTTGCCATATAATTGCTATATTTCTCATAAAATTTTTAAGCAGATGTGTCTATGAGGTCATCTGTATGTCCCCATATATGTGCCATGGTAAAGGGCTGTCTATCCATATTGTCTCTGCATTCCCTTCACCCTAGAATCAGTACCAGTGACAAGTCCAAGGTTGTGTGCACAGAGGGCATTAAACTAGAAGAGTTCTCTTTTAAAAAGCTCATAAGCAACCAGAACATTCACTGGGAAGGCACCATCTCTTTATAAGCTCTACATCAAAACAGTACAGAACAACTCTAAACCTCCAGGCTACTGTGGGATTATACAGTCATGAAATACTTTATCCTGCCTTAAAAGCAGTCTTTGACTTTCTGCCTAGGGCAATTGTTTGTTTTTTCTTAAAGGCCTATGCTCCCAAACTACATAGCAGCAAAAGCTGAGCTTGCAAGACATGTAAGTGAAGAAGAAAAGCAGAAGTCACTAATTATATCCCAGTCCACAGTAGGGTTGCCAGGCCCCCTCAACCTCTGGGTGGGAGATAGGGGCCTGGCACTTACCTTGAGGGAGAGGGGTGCAATGATGTAACTTCAGAAGTGATGTCATCGCGCAGCCCCTGGGAGCATGGCCAAGCTCTGCAGGGGCTCAAAACGGGCCCGATCCGTGCTGAAACAGGCCTGTTTTTCAGGTGCTGCCGAGCGCAGGAGTGCTACTGTGCTCTACAGCACCTGAAAATGGGCCCGTTTCAGCACGGATCAGGCCTGTTTCTGAGGTGTTGCTGAGTGCAGGAGCGCTCCTGCACTCCGCAGTGGCTGAAAATGGGCCCTATCCATGGCAGAATGGGCCCATTTTCGGGCACTGCAGAGGAGCGCTCCGCAGTGCCTGAAAACGGGCCTGATCTGCAGCAAAACAGGCCCAATCTCGGTGGCTGCTGCACACAGGAGCACACAGCTCCATGGGGGAGCCCGCAGGGAAGGTGTGTACCCCCCGCCAGTTAGGTAAGTGGGGGCAGGGTGGAGGGAGCAGGGGCAGGGGGTCCCCGCCCCCACCAGGGGTCTGGGATCCCTAGTCCACAAAGTGGAGGCAATGAATGGGCAACAAAATCCCCTCCCTGTCCTGTAACAAGAGATTGACTGACAATTTGCGGTCATTTTGGGGTCAGGAAGCAATTTTCCTCAGGCCAGTTTGGCTAGGGATCCTGACGGTGTTTTGCCATCTTCTGGGCATGGAACAGGGGTCACTTGGGGAGTGGGGGAGTGTGAATTTCCTGCACTATGAAGCGGGTTGGACTAGATGACCCTGGAGATCCCTTCAAACCCTATGATTCTATTATTCTTTAGTGGATAGAGGAACTAGCAAGAGAAATTCTGGCAGTGATGCTTGTGACAAGAGTCACTAGATGACACCAAAGCTTTGTTAGTATGACCGAGGCAGTGATGGAACTACATAGATAAAGACATCAACCTATACAAAAGGAGACAGGTTTGCATCTTAAGGGCTATGGTGAGCAGGAGCAATTGTAGCTTTCAATCCAGAGGTCAATCCCAAGTGCTTCCCTTTATTCCCCCCATACAATGGATATCGAGTGTTGTGTAGTAGTTAGTATGCTGGACTACAATCTGGAAGACCCAGATTTAAATCCCAAATTCTGCCATGGAAGCTTGCCGAATGACCTTGGGCCAGTCATATACTCAGAGAGGACAAAAACAGCAAGGACAAAAAACTCTTTTATTCCTGGGTGGCCTCACTCTTACTGACAGTACACTTACCAGACCTATGGGAGGAGGTAAGCAGTCAGCCCAGCCTTCACCAGCTGTACAGCAGTTTTCATATAGCTGCATGTAATATTAAAAGTGTACAAGCCTCTGGAGTTTAAAATGGCTACCGTATAGTCACCAGAGAGCCTCTGCTGTTGTTCCCGCCCGGGAGAACCAGGCATGCACGGAATGCTGCCTTGGAATGCGGAGTGATTGAGGCTTGATTGGATTTACTGCCATCCTGGCCCAGCCGGTGCCCAATGCAACAAAGGCGTTGCAGAGTCACCCTCACTTAGCACGTTCCTTTCCCTCCTTCTGTGATGAGATCTCCTGTCCATGATTGAGGGGCTAATCAAATGACATTCATAAGTATAGACAATCATTCCTGGCACAATGCGTTCCCTCCCCAAAAAACCTTTAACCTAGCTCCGGTGTACTTCATCAAAAAACTGTCCTTTTTGTACAGCGCTAGAACTAGTTTTGTATCTGCATTCACACACCCCGGCAGCTATCAAAGTACTCTAGCCTTTTGTCTAACCCAGGAACTGACCATTGGAGTCTTTGTCATAACTGCTAGGAGGACACTCCTCCACCTCAGGGCAAATTTACCTATAAAGGTAGGGCTCTGGCCCCATTCAAATTGAACACGTTTCTGGATCCACAAGCACTGTTCCCTTGAGGTTTGCTCTAAGCCTCTTGCTCTCTTGGCTGAGGATGCTGGACGTTTGAAGCTTCTCTCTCTCTCTCTCTCTCTCTCTCTCTCTCTCCACCGTGGACTGGACCCCTTCTCCTGGATAGGTAGATATATTTACTCCCACTCTCTATCCCCAATTTCTGGCTACATTTCCTAGGACTCTGTGTGTGTGTGTGTGTGTGTAATTTGGGTGTATGTGCATGAAGTTCATGTGTTCAATAAAGGTTATTGTTTGATATTAAGCACCAGACTCGCTGTTCTATTGTCAGAAGGGACCTAGTATACAAAGGTGACAGTTCCCAGTTACCACCTCTCATATAGCCGTCTTCCTTGCTTGCTAATTCCCCCATAAATCATATTTATTGCAAGGAGACCACTTCCGGTAACAAGAAAGCAGGGCTACAGAAAAGTAAGTGGGAGCCCAAGGCAATACTAAAGGCAAGGAGAATGATATAAGCTGTTTTGTGTCCCCGCTGGAAAGAAAGACGAATGAATGAATGAATGAATGAATGAATGAATGAATGAATGAATGAATGAATGAATGAATGAATGAATGAATCTGCTCCACTGTAGCCTGACTGAGAAAAGCAACCTAAGGCAGGTTATGCAGATGAAGGGATGGGGCCAGGTAGGTAGCAGCCACCTTGATTCTTGAAGGATGAAGTCCATGGGGGTAGAGAACAAACATAACCGCTACAGTAATGATGTCTATGAGTGCACCCCTTTCGTGGTTAAGAGCAGTGGGACTCTAATCTGGAGAACTGGGTTTGATTCCCCACTCCTCTGCTTGAAGCCAGCTGGTTGACCTTGGGCCAGTCAGAGCTCTCTCAGAGCTCTCTCAGCCCCATCCACCTCACAAGGTGATTGTTGTGGGGATAATAATAACATACTTTGTAAATCGCTCTGAGTGGGTGTTAAGTTGTCCTGAAGGATGGTATATAAATCAAATGTTATTGTTGTTGTTGTTATCAATTAATCAATTAAATAAACAAAGTACTGCACTTGGGAATTCCCACTGCAGAGATACAAAATCTGCCCTCTAGCACTGACCTTGCCTAGTCTGGCCTTCATTGGCAGGGATTCTGCAGGTGAGTGCAACATATATGCCCTTCATCCTCATGCCCCCAACACACTATAATGACAGACATTTTGCAATTAATCAGTAAAAGACACTGCTTTTTGGTATCCTATTTCAGGCATGTCACTGTCAGCCCTGAGTAAAATTGTTTCTGGCTAGTCAAGCATGCTCTGAATTGGCTTTCCCAGTGGACATTATCTCCAAAACACATTGGGGCTGAGAGAATAGGACAGTCTGTTACTGAGCTCCGTGTAGCCAAAATGTCAGTCACCTTCCTGCCATGCAGATCCAGACAGAGACATCTAAATGCAGAAATTCATCCAAATTGCCATGCACTTATCTGCTCTCAATAAGCTGTCTTTCTGCTCCAGAGAGGTAAGAGACCCACGTTGCCAGTTTCTGTGACTCAACTGCTACCCCCAATGGGGCTCTCTTAACTTTGCTGGGAGCTCAGGAGACTCTAGCTCCCCCGAAGCAACAAGTTAGTTGGAAAATAATCATTTTCTTTACCTTTCCCTTGGCAAAAAGTAGAAACTAGAAAGCCTGCTTCTACTTTTCCCTTTTCCTGTTATGCTGGCAGTCCTACACCTTCTCCTTATTGAAAGGGCAGCTTATGAATATAAAATATCATAAGCCCCTTCCTTATGTGCCTTAAGCATATGGCACTGCCTGGCCAGGCAGAACAGATGCCAACCTCGGCTGGAATTGGAAAATTCCAGGCAGACTGAGGCAGACTGACTAGCTGCCTCAACCATGGCCCCAAGAAGCACTTAAGTAAAACAAAGAGGTCTTTCAGGAGTTCCTGTTTTATCTCATCAACACCCCTCTGTACCTTCCTCTCCCTCCTTTCTTAATCTGAGCTATTCAGCAAGTTTGATGGCTCTCCCCATCCAACACCTTCTGGGCCATCAAGCCCCATTCACACCTTTTGTCTACCTCAGGTAGAGCCATTAAGCCTTTCCTAACTTATTGTCCAAACCTCTGGACAAACCATCAAGCCATTGTCTCTAACGCAAAGATGTCAGTTTTGTTTCAGGAAACGTTTTACCATATAATTAGACACCGCCACTTCTGTGGACCTTCTCTCTCTTCAGGACTGGTAAATATCACCCCATCCCAATTACTCTCTCCCATTTCCTTGCTGTTTTCTAGTTAGCTCTGTGTGTATGCTGTGTGTGCTCTGTATGCTTGCCTTTTATTTCTCTGTTAATAAAAACCGTTCCTGTTGAACACCTACCTGGTTCTTTCAGAAAATTCCCTAAGGGAACAATCATAGTTTACATTGGTGGAGATATCTTGGTTACCCCCTCTCACTGCTAATTCCCCCAACTCACAAGGACCCCCCCCCCCCATTTAATACCTCTAAAGGTCGAGGTATTCCAGATCTTTGTTTAGCCTTTGGAAAATGTAAAACTTTGGGATTAAATCTAATGCATCAGTTTGAGGTTCTTTGGTTGGAAAATGGTTATTTGAAGATCTGCAACAGTATGTCCTGGACTAGACAGACTCTACATAAAGCAGTTTCATGTAACAACTGGAGGTAATCATTTGAACATTTATATGTCCCAATAAATTTCAAAGCAATGCTGCTTGAATGGTGCTAGTATTTGATCCAGCCTTTCCAAGGGACAGTGAGGAGATTGTTCATGCCTTTTCTAAGATATGTACTTTCCCCATTTTGCAAGCTAATGAGATATTTCAAGATATAAGCTGATTTTATGTAAGCATTTCTACCTCACTTTTCCCCCCACCAGGCACACAAAACAACTTACAAATATACAATTTAGACAAACAGAAAAAAATGTAACTCCAATATCCTAGGCTGGTCCTAGGTCCACTGGCTCATGCAGGACCAGAGACTTACTTGTGACCCACCTCAAGTGGGTCTATGGAGAGGCAGCAAGTAAATTCCCTACATAAATAAAATAATGAGCCAGGAGCCTTTTGGATCTTGAACTTCAGCATGTGCCAAAAGGCTTACACCTCCGGACATGCCCAGGTGTAAATACCTCTAACAAAACAGGAACAGCCATTCAGCCTGGATCTCAATCAGCGGGTAGAGGGATTCCCAGGACTCCTCCCTGCTTTTAGATGCTGAGTCTTTACTGTGCGCCAAATGGCAATTTCAGTGCAGCCATCTCTATTCTTTATATACTGAGATGAGAGATTCTATTTAAAATATAGTCCATTTACAAACAGTTCACTCTAAAGGTTCTACTTCTTTGGTGGAGAAGGCTACTAAAATAAAAAATCATTATCATATGTAGCATTTAGATAGAGCATTTCACTGTTCAAAGTGCTTCACATAAATTATCTGGTTGCGCCTCCCTACCAGCCGACTAGAGGAAAACATGCCCCCCTACCCACCCAGCCTGTTAAATACTTTGGAGATGGTTGGGTGGTGGTTATTGGAGAAGTCTGCTGCTGTGTGTTTTAAATATTTATGTGGTTTTAATGGTTTTAAAGTTATATGTATTTTAAATTACTATACTGATTGTAATCCACCCTGAGCCTGCTGATGTGGGGAGGGTGGAATATAAATTGAATTAAATAAAATAAAAATAAAATAAATTAAGAATTCTGGGTGACTAGTCTGTAAAACTAACCAATGTGATTAACCGTACCACAGAAAAAAGGTGGAAGCTGAAAGAAGAGTAGCTTGTCTAAAGTCATCCAGTTGGGATTGTGGCTGAGGTGAAATTCCTCCAAGTTTTTGTTCTTGTGGATCAGGAGAAATACTGATAAATCTGAGACTGTCTAGAACAACATTAACTTTGAAATGCATTGTAGGAAGGAATCTTCTTAAATCTAGATAAACATGTCTTTGTCATCATAGGTGGAAAGATAGGCTATGTCCTGGAGGGCAGGAAAAGAGGATGCCCCCCTCTCCATCAGTGACATTTCAAAGAAAATGTAAAACATTCTCAAGTAAGGAGACAGGAGGAGATGTTCATATGACATTAATTATTCCTGTAGGGCATGCTCTTTAGATTCTTATATCTGATGTTAGAAATCAAAATGTTAAGACATGAGATCACCTAGGGTTACACAGCCCCAGCCAGTTTTTCCAAACACTAAATGTAAATGCATACACTGTACTTACATAATCTCCCTAATTTGATTAATAATATGAATTTGCAGCATATGAATTTTCCATATGAGGAAGAATTTTTTTTATCAAAATAACAAAGCTGTAGAAAAGCTAGAAGTGAGACATTTCACTATATTAACGTATGCATGTTCACTGAAGAATCTTCACACCCTTGACTATGGATTCCTTATAATTGAATTAATAACATTGTGTTAACATAAGCAATAGCAGTAGACTTGCCACTCATTGGGAAAGACATGTGTTTGAATATCAAACTCAGAGGAGCTAGAAGAAGAAAAGTCATTAATTGCTTTTCTGTAACTGACTTAGACTTTTTCTACTGGCTTTTTCAAAATGACATTTTCCCTGCTATTAGTTTACCGTGAGCATCTTCAGCAATACCCCCTTTCCTCTGCTGCAGCCGGCTCCCTCAAGAACAAAATTAAATTTAAGCTGCTAAAGTCAGACCTTTTTGAGGTAAAGAGAATCTTTAGAATGGATTTTTTAAAGGTCGTTTTGAACTTTATCGAAGTACACAAGAATAGAATGGAGACCCGGGCCATTCCACTAAATAATGCCATCCAACTAGCTCTGTCACCATTACTAGGACAAATGAATCACTTACTTGAAATTGTCTTTCCCCTTTCCTTCCCCGATACCTTTTTCCGCGAGCTACTCAGACTAAACACAGAAGCAAGTATCCTTCCAGAGCATCCAATTTCGATTAGAAAGAAGAGATAGACTGAATATTTAGTCCATAATCTTCAAAGGACCATTTAGCTTTTGACTTACAAGCCCAGCACGACCCATCAGCCATATAGGACAACCTATTGCAAAGCTAGACAAACCTGCTTCTGATGCCTGACTCAAATTGCAAAACACACACACACACCTGGAGCTATTAATCAATTTACAGTGCAATCCTCAACAGAGTTACAGCCTTCTAAACCCATTGATTTCAATTGATTTAGTAGGGTGAATCTCTTAGACTTGCATTGTTAGTGAGTCACAAGCTCAGCCATTCAGGTTTAGAACTTTCCTTGAGATTGCAGATGGATAAAACTAAAAGGAACTAGTTTAATCTCCTGCTGACTTGTGGAAGCACCACCCAACCTTTAGCCTTAACCTGCTATGCCTATCTGCAACAATGGGCCATAACAAGATAGCAGGGGAGTCATAGAGAAGGTTTGTGTAGCACAAATAGTTCTTGATGTCTCAGACAAGCCATACAATTTTGATGACTAGGACAGAGGAACTGTGCAGGAGAAAAAACACCCCCCCGGACTCAAATACATCAGCGTCAGAACTCAAACCCGCATCTGATACCAAACCTGGATTTTAAGGAATGTCATGCAGGAACTATACCACCACTCCACTGGTCAAAACATGGAGATTTGCCAGGCAAATATGCAAGACCCACAACACACTAGCACAGGTCAGATGATACTGCCCAATCCTTACACAAGCATCCTTAGTTAGGGTCATTCTAATTGCTGTTTGCTAATTTATTTTCTGTTGCCTAATGTCAATCTTGACTGGAGTGGAATCTAACAGGCAATCATTCAGACTCTGACAGTGGTGAAATCCCATCTTTCCTGAGCAAAAGGGAAGTGTGTATTAGCAGTCAGATGCTGAGGGGCAGTTTAGTTTAGTTTAGTTGGTGTTTAACCCACCCTTCCCACAAGTGGGCTCAGGATGGGGTACAACAGTCATAAAATACAATTACATAGCAGATTCTACAATAAAATTCAGCAATTAAAATTATATATATACAAAAACCTGATATAGTTGGCTACACATTCCTGCCCCCAACATACAAAGAGGAGGTAGACAGACACACGAGCTGTACTCGAATACTGGAGATCAGTGGGAGGATCAATGATGGTCCTGACGCTGGCCTCAACCATAAGCCTGGTGGAACATCTCCGTCTTGCAGGCCCGCCGAAATGATAAAGATCCTTGCAGGCCTAAGTGTCCTCAGACAGAGAGTTCCACCAGGTTGGGGCCAGGACCGAAAAGGCCTTGGCCCTGGTCGAGGCCAAACAAGCCTCCCTAGGGCTAGGGATCACCAGTAAGTTCTTACTCCCTGAACGAAGTGCTCTCCGGGGCACATACGGGGCACCTTCAGGTATGCTGGTCCCATTCCATTTAGGCTTTAAAGGTTAAAACCAACACCTTGAAACGGATCCGGAATTCCATGGGGGGCCAGTGAAGCTGCAGTAGGATTGGTGTAATATGTGTTCTGTATGGAACACCCATCAGGACACGAGCAGCAGCATTTTGGACCTGTTGTAGTTTCCGGATCAGACCCAAGGGAAGCCCTGAGTAGAGTGAGTTACAGTAGTCCAGCCTGGAGGTGACCGTTGCATGGATCACTGTCGTTAGATCCCGGGATGAGAGATAGGGAGCAAGTTGCCTGGCTTGCCACAGGTGGAAAAAAGCAGTCCGGGCAACAGATGCAACTCGGGTCTCCATAGACAGGGAGGAATCCAAGATCAGGCCAAGACTTTTAACCGATGAGACGGGTACCAACGGGGCCCTCCCAAAGGCTGAGAGATGGAACCTCACATCCGACAGCCCAGGGCCCAAGTACAAGACCCCCGTCTTTGCGAGGTTCAACTTCAGTCTCCTCTGATTCACCCAACCAGACACGGCCTCCAAAGCTCTCAGAAGGGCATCCGGGGCAGCGCCAGGTTGGCCGCCCATCAACAGATACAACTGGGTGTCATCTGCATACTGGTGACAACCCAGTCCGAAACTCCACACCAGCTGGGCAAGGGGGCGCATATAAAGATTGAACAACAGGGGGGAGAGTATCGCCCCCTGTGGGATGCCACATACCAGTGACTGGCATGTGCACACCCTCTCCCCCGGCGCTACCCTCTGTCCCCGACTGTGGAGAAAAGAGACAAGCCACTGCAAGGCTGTCCCTCAGATCCCCACATCGGCGAGACGATGGGCCAACAACTCATGGTCGACCGTGTCGAACGCCACTGAGAGATCTAGCAATATCAACAGTGCCGACCCGCCTCAAGCCAGGTGTCTGCGGAGATCGTCCATGAGGGCAACCAACACTGTCTCCGTCCCATGGCCCAGACGGAAACCGAACTGGTATGGGTCCAGGACAGAAGTCTCTTCCAGGAAAGCCTGCAGCTGTTCCACCACAACTCGCTCAATCACCTTTCCCAGGAATGGGAGGTTCAATACTGGGCGGTAACTGGACGGGTCTGTGGGGTCCAAAGATGGCTTTTTAAAGACAGGCCTCACCACGGCTTCCTTCAATGCCCCGGGAAAAGCCCCAGAGCTTAACGATGAATTAATAATATCCTCCAATTGGGCCCCCAACCTATCGGCGTTGGCTTTCACCAGCCATGACGGGCAGGGGTCCAGGGAACACATAGTGGGCCTAACTAGCAGCAGGATCCTGTCCATGTCCTCCCAGGAGACCAGGCTGAAGTGATCTAAAATCAGACCAGAAGACAGCCAAGGGGCCTCCAGTTCCCTCACTGTATCAACCATGGCTGGCAGATCACACCGGAGAGACAAGATTTATGGATATAAAATCATAAATAACCTTCCTCATATAGCATAAGTGCAAGACATTGCATGGCTGGAAATAAGGAAGAGCAAGAGTCCAGTAGCACCTATAAGATTAACAAAAATTGTGGTAGGATATGAGATACCAGAAGTGAGCTGTGACTCACAAAAGTTCATACTCGGCCACAAATTTTATTAGTGTTATAGGTGCGACTGGACTCTTGCTCTGTTCTACTGCTATAGACAGACTAGCAAGGCTACCCATCTTGAGCTATGGATGCCAAAATGGATGCCAACCAGGCAAGAGTCTGGATAGATTTTTTTAAAAAAGAGTCAAAGTGGCTGGCTGTCTAAATACCCCCTCCCTGCCCCAGAAAGGTGCATAACCTGGGACAATAAGGCTCCCTGGAAGTTTCTGGCTAATCTCATCCATGCCCTGCCTCACTTCCCTCACCCATTTACCTTGATTAAAGCACCACCTAATGCTATTCAGCAAACCTGGTAGTTTCTCCCATCTGGTACTCAAACAGTCCTCAAGCATCATTCACACCTATAGTCCACCTCAGGAAGACCCATTAAGCCTCTCCCAACTCCATTGTCCACCTCCAGAGAAACCAATTCAGTCATTGTTTGGGGGCTGAAGATGTCAGTTTGCCCCACAGAGCAATTTGCCCTATAACTGAATTTTCTAACAGTGTGTGTGTGTGTGCGCGCGCGTGCGTGCACGCACGCGCTAGATCCATCCACACACACCCAAATCTGTTCAGGCCTCTTTTCTTCTCTGTGAAACAATGGTTGTTTTGCTGCTGCCTCCGCATATCTCTGTCTTCGAGACTGGTAACTATCACTCTCCCTGAAACTGCTTTCTCCCTCTTTCCTCCCTGATTTTCTCTTAATTAGCCTCATATGTGTGCTGCGTGTGGTTTTCTGTACATTTGCCCTTTATTTCTCTTTTAATAAAAAACCCTTTCTGGTTGAACATCTGCGTGCTTTATTTTGCAAATTCTCTTAAAGGAATAATCCCAGTAAGCATAGGTGGAGAATCCCAGTTACCTCTCACTTGTCTCCTTTAAGCTAATTCCCCCAACTAATTAGGAGACTGTCTATTTGGGTAACAGATTAATAGTGGATCACACAGGTATCTCCCTGCACATCTGAGTATCGTGTTTCAATGACACAAAAGCCTTAGAGTGCAGACACAGGGAGCTTTTTCCAAAGAAACTCTTGCAGGAGATGTGTGTAGATCTGTGTGTGTGATGCTACTAGAGCAACTATCAAGGTTGGAATCTTTGTCCCTTTTCACCTCTTGGGCCTGTCATTCAGCCATACCTATTGGCTCAAGAGTCCATGCAAATGGCTGTGAGGTTCCGTAGAACGCAAGGGAGTGAGATGTGGTTCTTCCCAAACTTTTCCCTATCTTGGGTTGATCAGGGTTGGTTAGAAGTTAAAAGTAACAGCCCATCAGAATCAGCTGCAAGCTGCCATCTCACGCTTGGTAGTGGGAAGGAGTTCCCAACACTGTAGCTTTAGTTCTCAATGTTCATGCTTTGTGCATCCACCATGGTCACAGACTTGTTAGGGTTTAGCAATTTTCCCTGACTGTGGAGCAATGCGCCCCTCCCTTCTGAAAAATTTGGCATTTGGACCAGGTAGCTCAGTTCAGTTCCTGACCCTCTTTCTCCTGCTGCTTAGCAAACCCCAGCTGTAACAGCTGTAAGTTCCAGCTGTGACAGCTGTAAGTTCCAGAGAGTTCATTTCCCCCCTTAGAATACTAAGAACTTACTACCAATGCACACAATGAAATATTGATTGGAGACGCTCTCTGAATGTGGCTTGTGGCTTATGAAGAATCAGTGCGAAACAGGATGTTTTAGTTGCTAGCGCACACATTGCCAACTCTCCTGGACCGTTGCTCCCCATCGGATGCAGCCTTTGTTCTCCACCAACAGTCTTCTGCCTACATAAAGGAGTAAAGAAATTAACATAAAAGAAAAAGGACTTTGTCTGGTGATATGAACTGTGATTTGGATGCATTGGTTGATTGAAAAAACGTGTTTGGGGGTACCAATTGCAGAAATGTATATATATTGAATTGTCAATATATGTTTATTGCACTTGCACCTTATAAATTCAAAAAATTTACCTAAACAAAATTGTATTATAGTGTATTTGATAGGTCTCCTAGGACTGCTGTCCTTAATTGTTTTCTGTCAGGGACTCCCCCTCTTTGTGGTTTGTGAAACCCCAGCAGAGTGAGAGCTGTAAGTTCCAGAGAGTTCATTTCCCCCCCTATCACTCTACTGGATAGTGGAGCCAAAGTTGCTTTAAGGATTAGGGCAAAATCCTTCCCATCCCTGAGGTAAGGTCACTGTTTTAGGTTCACATTTCAGGGTTAACTAATCTTAGTGTACGGACCTGTTATCGAATGGTCGTGCAGTTAAGAGTAGGAACTCCCTGGCCAGGAGCAAATTTCCTACCACGCCTAACCCCCACCCCCTTTGTGGAAAGCTGCAAAAATGTTCAAGCAAATTGGATAAATTAGAGCAGTGTGTAGTCAAGCAAGCTAGTCCCATGAGATGCCTTGACCCCCCTGCAGATACTCCATAATGCCTTCCAGGAGCAGTGTGAGAGTAAAAAGTTGCGAGGTTCTAAGAAAGAAGTGTGTGCCACTTGAGGCCTTTGGGTCATCCTGAATGACTGCCTAAGTGTCTCCAGGGAGGCCAATGCAAAATCTGTGCTTCGAGCTCAGGAGGTAGACAAGCTATGAACCAAGAAATTTGATCTACTCATGGACAAAGGCACTCTTGCATCCGCTGCCCAAGACACCAGGCAGATATTAGAGGAAGATTTAGCCATTGCTCAGGCTTCCAAGCAAGCATTGCAGCATTAGAGCAGCAACACCCAAGCCCACCATGCAGCTCAGTATCTACTTGCCCAAGCTAAAACTCAGCTAACTGAAGTCAGCCACGAGGCATGTCACAAAGAGATTGAATCCTTGAAATAGCAGTTAGGTCTACAGAGAGCCTTAATAGTTTCAGTCCATCCAGAAACTCTTCCAGACCTCCCCAGCCCAGTTCCCTATGAGCCCCTGCTGCAGGATGCAGTTCCCAAGACCCCTCACAATCCCAACTGGGGAAACTCTGTTCCCCTTAACCCGGTAAAAACTAAAACTGTAGAGAAGGGTGTCACTAACGGATGTATAGAATGCCAGGAGATCCAGGAAAAGATCCCCTGGACAGCCACTGAAGCAAAAGCCATAGTGGACCAGAGTCACTGGAATTGCATGGCTCACAGCAGTCTCTCATTTGCACCACACCGTGAATGGAACAGACATAACTCGGCTAGCAAGCACCAATTTAAGCAAGCACCAAGCAGAACTGCAAGCACCAATTTAAAAACGCTAGTGCAAAATGTAATAGGCTTCCAGAAAATTGCTGAGGCTAGAATAAAAACTTTGGAAGAAGTCCAAACAGCAATGGAAACAGAACTAAGTAGTGTTAAGGGCAGTGGAGGAAGTGACCAAGCTTTGCCATCCTCAGCTCCTGCCTCAGCTTCCCTACCAAAGAATCAGGAATCAGCCTCAACCTCTGAGCATGTGCAGAGTCTGGAGTCCATTACCCAAGTAATTCCCTTTGCTCCAGTAGCCCCCAAGACAAATATCTGGCAACCTACTGTGACTATACCCACTTGCAGAAATATTGCAAGCCACACAAGAGAGAATAAACTTGCAGTATCCCAAAAGGACTTAGACTGGATTAAAACTCCAGTGGTTTTAACTACAGGACAGCTAGCTCTGTCCCAACCTTCTCAGACCAGTGACTCTGAGGAAATTTATGGTTTGTTGGTACTTGTCCTGATCAAGAGAAGTATAACTATTTTCTCTTTTTAAACTGCTCAAGCCCTAGACTGAATGAAAACATCAGACTTCTAGTACTAGGTGCAGTTGTGAACAAAATAGTGCTGGTTGGCAAATCTCAGACAGACTTTCTGTTGCTAACAGCATCTAAAAGAAACTCTTCCCATTCAGCCTTACACCCCCCACCCTCAACTGAAGTGGAAAAACTGGCCAGACCAGAATCCCGACCTATGCCCTCTTCTTCCTTTTGTTCTCCCCTAGACCGAGATAGACCTAAATAGGACAGCCCTAGTAGTCTGGATAGATTGGAAAGCTTTGCCTGAGAGCCTCCTAAGTGAGGCACAGTGTATCTGGGAGACCTCTCCATCCTTTCTACAAGGGAGGGAGAGGGGTGTACATATTTGGATTCATCCTTTTTACATTGTTTGGGATGGGCCTAACCCTGAGGTGGAAAAGCCCCCCTGAAATGATTTGGGTTAGAGTTCTCTCAGCCTCCTTCCCTTTATTTGTGGAATTGTAGTCTGTGTTCTTATGTTTTCTGTCTATATGTGTGTGATAGCCTTGCTCCTGATTTTCAGGGCACTCTGCTCTCTTGCACAATTGCTCCTCTAACCTTCCCCCCTTCCCACACACACACTCAGTTCTGTTTTTTCAGAGAAGGAAGAGAGAGATTTTTTTACCCTTTATTTTTTTTCTTTTTGCCCATTCCCACCCCCCACCCCCACCATTTACCAATGACCTGCCTCACAGGGCTGGTGAAGAGATATGGAATTGTTACCTTCCTTCCTCTTTTTTTCTCTCTCCATTTACCAATGGCCTATCTTACAGAGATGGAGGTGACTTTTAAGTTGGCTCTTGAAGATCCTTCCCACAATCAACTTGGCCAAGACTTGGTGAGCTTGCCCCCGCCTTTTCTTTTTTTGTGTGGGCAGCCAGTGGTTACCCATCCCCCTTCCTTTTTGTAGGAAGCAACAGGAGGAGGCTATAGATGCATATCTCACAGATTTACAGGTCACTGCACCCCAAATTACAAAAGGTCTCTCTTCAGCTGTGCATAGGGCTGCCAGCCTCCAGGTAGTGGCTGGAGATCTCCTGGAATTACAACTGGTCTCCAGGCCACAGAGATCAGTTCACCTGGAGAAAATGGCTATTTTGGGGGTGGACTCTATGGAATTATGCTGTACCAAGGTCCTTTCCCTCCCCAAACCCCACTTTCTCCAGGTTTCACCTCCCAGATCTCCAGGAATTTCCCAACTTGGAGCTGGCAACCCTAGCTGTGCAGGAAATGTGCACAGCTGCACTCCCCTATTTTTCTCTTTTGGTATGCATAATAAGCCAGTAATGCAATTTGCCTTAACACTGTCCCTAATAGTGGTAACTTGATGGGTAAGGCATCAGATTGAATTCACCAGCAAACGGAGGCTATACCATATTATTCATGAACTAATAACAAAGCCCGTTGTGGAGAAAAAATACAACAGGCTCTAGAAAGGGCAGGCCAGGTGGGCCAGGCATTGCCAGCTCCACCACGACCTGATCCCTTCGATGGGAGGGCAGGGTGGCTGGGCATGACATTGTTGCCTCCCCTGCACCCCAATATGGGTGGGGGAGGGCAGAGCTGGCCAGGCCTGGCATTGCCCCCTCCCCAGTGCCCCAGTCGGGGCAGGGGGAGGGCAGGGTGGCCGGGTCTGGCATTGCCATTGCTGGGGGGGAGGGCCCTGCAGGTCTGGAGGCCAGGTCTATCTGCCTGGAAAACCTATTGGTGGGTATACTTGGCCTCCGTGGATCTGGGGGCCAGGTTTACTCTCCATGCAAAGGCATGGTGAGTAGACCTGGCCTCTGCACGTCTCCCTGCAACCCCACCCTCCAGCAACTGATCAAGGCTTGGGGGGAAGGCTTGGAGGAGGAGTGAAGGGAAGCCTTGCTGCCCCCACACCACACCCACTACGTTTCCAGGCTTGGGAGAGAAGGCTGAGAGGTGGGGGAGGGCAGGAAAGCTGCACTGCCCCCCCCCCACATTTCTAGGCCTGGGAGGGGAAGGCTTGGGGAGAGGAAATGGCAGGAAAGCCACACACACACACCCAAGCAGCAGCTAGAGGCTTGCCTGGAAGGCTTGGGAGAGGAGCGCAGGCCAGCCAAGCATGCCCCATGCCAGGTGGCCCAATCAGGGCTGAGGAGGGAGGAGCCGGCCTGCAGGCCTTCTAAAGCTTCAGAGGCTTGCCTGGACTGTGCCTGCGCCAGTGAGTCATTGGAAATATCCTTACAGAATTATATAGTAAGATATGTTGTTGTTGTTGTTGTTGTTATATAGTGAAGGCCACCTCAAAGTGGGCAACCCACCTTTTTAGCGAGGCTTTTTCTTCCCCTTTTGTATTAAATTATTTTCACTATGGTTTGTTTTGATGGAAGTGTTTGGCAAGGTCACTTTCCAAATTGCAAACAAATCATTGTTTTATTCTTTTTTTCTCTTGAGTTTTTCATCCATCTAGGTATTTTTAAAAGAAGCACTTTTTTGAAATCCAGCTTTTTCTTGGGGTCCTCCGCTTTTTCAATTACCCAAATAGACATGGTGATCTGTATTAGCAACCAGCTTCTTGCACAGCTTTCCGCATGGACTTTCATAACCCACTTTCTTTCTTTCAGCAAAGGTTTGCTTTTTGACCATTTTTGCAGGTTTTCCTCTACATTTCTGGGCACATTGATTAATCTGCATAACCAGAAGACTTTGCAAAGCATGAGCCCTGAAATGCCCAGATTTAGCAGTCTCCATGGCTTTGACCTTTTCCACCTATGCAGCTGCTCATCTTTTAACCTTGGAGGAAACTCGGCTGTCTCTGATTTTCTCCTAAGGTTCCTTCATCAAGCCTCACAGCTCCAGCTACGCAGGCCTCATCACTAACCTTTTTCAGCTTCCTTTTGAACTATAGGGACAAGGTAAAAGCCGGAACGAGACGGAACAGGCCGGAACGGGCACTAAAGAAAGGCCAGTGCCACAAAAAACAGTGGGATGTGTTAGAGACACTCCAGAACAATATTTTAGAAATGAAAACTCTGGACTGCCCCGTTTTTATTAACCCGTTCCATGCCAAAAAGCTCCCGGAACAGCACAAAACAGCCCGGAACGGGCATTAAAGAAAGGCCAGTGCTACAAAAAACAGTGGCATGTGTTAGAGACACTCCAGAACAATATTTTAGAAATGAAAACTCTGGACTGCCCCGCTTTTATTAACCCGTTCCATGCCAAAAAGCTCCCGGAAAGCACAAAACAGCCCAGAACGGGCACTAAAGAAAGGACAGTGCTACAAAAAACAGTGAGATGTGTTAGAGACACTCTGGAACAATATTTTAGAAATGAAAACTCTGGACTGCCCCACTTTTATTAACCTGTTCCATGCCAAAAAGCTCCCGGAACAGCACAAAACAGCCCGGAACGGGCACTAAAGAAAGGCCAGTGCTACAAAAAACAGTTGGATGTGTTAGAGACACTCCAGAACAATATTTTAGAAATGAAAACTCTGGACTGCCCCACTTTTATTAACCCATTCCATGCCAAAAAGCTCCCGGAACAGCACAAAACAGCCTGGAACGAGCACTAAAGAAAGGCCAGTGCCACAAAAAACAGTGGGATGTGTTAGAGACACTCCAGAACAATATTTTAGAAATGAAAACTCTGGACTGGCACCCTTCAATTAACCCTTTCTCTGCCAATATGCTCACGTAACAGAACAAAACAGACTGCAGTTTTCTGCAGACTCGGGACTGAAAGCACACCCAGACCATGTTTTTCGCTTCCCTCCACCCCAACAAGTCGGAGGCGGGGCGGGGGGCGTCGGGGGGAGCGGCGCAGCCGCGACCCCCGGCGGCCTGGCTGTCTTTGTCTTTGTCTTTGTCTTCGTCTTCGTCTTCGTCTTCGTCTCCCCCCGCCCTCCGCCCGGGGGATGGGGGGATTTTATTTTTGGCAACCTCTTATTCAAGCAAAACTTTTGTGGTACAACATGGTAATGTTACAAAATGGTAAAAATTTCATAAAATTGTAAATTTACTAACAATCCATCTCAAATAAGTATATAGATAATTCAAACAGTATTGCTTCTATAATCATATTAGGCATAAATATTAAACATAACTTTTAAACATTAAGTAAAAAGTATTAAATACTCGGTAGAGATGGGTTGAAGCTTTTATCTTAAATCCTGAGCAGCTTGAAACCTTCAAGTGAGAACTGAAAACACATTTCTCTGTTTTAGACAAACTGTTTTTCAGTACAAAATAAATGGGATGTATGTTTTTGTTGCACTCTCCCAACCAGGAGACAGACTCCTCCTAAGAGTTTAATGGCTTCTTTCATTAACAAACACTAGTTGTTTTCATTAAGTGAGGTATCAAAATATAAATGTTCATTTAAATGAAACAGAAAAATAGAACAGATGAACACAACAAGAATTAAGTTTCCTAACATTTCTTAATGAAATCTAACTCAGTCAGATTAACGATGAAATGCATTCAAGTTACCGTAGCACATATTACAAGGGTAAGTTTCCTGCCTAGATCTTCATGAGTTTTCTTTTGGCCAAAACCCTGATCTGCTATTCGGATTACCATTTTTATATATTATCTCATGTAGAAATCTAACTTCTTTTCATATGATAACATAGATAAATATCAAACCACTATTTACTATTTCCAATCATGTGACATTCTACCTAGCTAAAAGTACCACTATGCCCAGCTGCAAGATAAGAGATATGGATAGTAAAAATGACAGGAAAAGTTACATGACCAGATCATCCTTGGTCTCTGCTAACAATTACAGAACAGTTATCTGATACTGTTCACTATTTTTAATTGGCTGTCAAAGATAAAGCACCAGTTATACTAGAAAAAGAACTACAGTGATGTTCATACAGCATTATTTAGAATGCATATGTTTCACGAAGTATGTGTTCTAAACCATAATCAGCAGTCTACTGTTTTGAATCCCACTACTGACATGAGCTCAGTAGGTGGCCTTGGGTAAGCCTCTCAGCCCCAGCTCCATTGTGCGGATAAGAATAACACTAACTTTTTCACTGCTCAGGGTGAGGCACTAATATGTGTAGAAGAGCGGTATATAAGCACAGTTATTATTATTATTTATATTTCCATGACACCATCCCTTGACCTGTGCAATTAAGTATTTTGATAAATATGAAAGTGATACAAAATATAAATGCATTGCATAATGTGTGAGTGTACATATACAAACTTTAAAAATTGTATTGGATAATACCGCAAAGCATGATTACTGAGAAAGCTGCTTTCACTGCTTTCAGTGTGGAGAGCTGCTTGTAGATCAAAACAACCTGACGAGCTGTCTTCATGCAGAGTACACTTGATTCTCTTGGCTTTCAATTCTGCTTTCGTTCAGCATGGGTAAATCAATGTATCACTCCTCTCTGAATGACCTTTTAAATTTTACTGCCTATCGTGTCAAAGCAATTAAAATTAACAATACAGTTACTAAGCTGCTAAGATCAATTAATGGCTCTTAGGCTTTATCTATTGATCTAGTGACATCTTCAAAACCCACTGGTAACAGACTATACATACTTCTCTTCTATCCACAATATATACACAAGGATTCATTACATATTCTTATCTTCTAAGTTACATATTTAAATGACATATTCTTATCTCCTAAATTAATTAGTCAAACTCTTACATCAAGGATTGGTGACAAGATGTGGACAGACTATGCTTGGACAGAATGTACACTGAGAATAAATGACATCAAACAAATTGGAAACTAAATAAATCACTTTTATTTAACAAATAAATTTCTTCTGAAGTCTCTTTAGAAATTAAACAATAGAAACAAACTATGTGGCATTCCTCAAATCCACGTGTAGGATGCTATGGAAGTGGTACTTAGAGGGAAATTAATCTCCGTTGCCTCCTGTCATGAAGAGCAAAAAGAAAACATTAGAAATGAAATGATATCTAGAATAAGAAAACTAGAAGATGAACACAAAAAAGGCCACCCAATCTATAAACTTGCTTGCATGAAAATTAGAGAAAAAAATTCCTCACATTCTATACAAGCTATTAAAGGCACCCAGGAAAAACTCAAACTAATTCTGTAAAATTAGCCGATGTATTTGCTAAATACTACCAAACCATTTGTACATCAGACAATCCTGACACTAATCATATTTTAAATTATTTATCATCACAGGAAATTTGGAAAAAAAACTCACAAGAACATAAACAATATCTGGACCAACCAGTCACAACAGAAGATGTTACAGTCACTATCAAATCCTTGAAAAAAATAACAAAGCTTCAGACAGGGATGGATTCCCTGCCAAATTTTTACAAAAAAATACATTCACCTACTTTCAACTCCACTGACTGCCACATGCAACTCTGTTATGATAGGAGGTAGCATCCCTCTATCTTGGTCAGAGGCTGAAATAGTAGTTACTCCAAAAAAGGACAACCATATTATAAATACTAAATCTTCTCAACCAATACCCTTACTGAATCAAGACCAAAAGATCTTTACAAGCATATTTGCCAAAACATTGTCTAAATTTAAATAACCAACTACATTCACCTTGACCAGACAATACACGTAACTCATTAACTATAATTAATTTCTGTGAAGCATACAAAACCCCTGCATTACTTCTGGCCTTTGATATAGAGAAGGCATTTGATTAAGTGGAAATACCATATCTAAAACTTTTACTTCAAAAAATGGGTTTTGGCGACCAATTCTAAAATGCCATTAATGCTCTTTATCTTTCTCCAAAAGCTACAGTTAGGACTAACAATGTACATTCGATAGATATCCATATAGCAAGGGGAACTAGACAAGGCTGTCCCCTTTCCCCATTTCTGTTTGCCATAACTATACACAGGGCCAATGCTACCATTAGACAAACTAGGCAGCCGCCTTGGGCACAGACCCCAAGAGGGGCATAGTTTTAAACAGATTACTTTCTTGAAAAAAATGCAACTGAGAAAACCTATTGAGCACCCCCTAAATGGTCCTGTCCACAGACATCAAGCAGCTCAAAAGCTCACCGTAACTTTTTTATTTATTTATTTATTTATTTGATGTATACCTTGCCCTCCTCACAGATGGGCTAAGGGTGGCTAACAACATTAAAAAATACTTTAAAATCACAGAAACATAAAATCAATAATATTTTTTAAAAAATAATTAAAATAGTCCAGGAGCAGGCTATTTAAACAAATATTGGGAGTCCGTATACAGGCATGGCAGATGGCCGAGGGCAGCTCCGGAAGAAATGGTGGTCTTAGATGGAAGAAAAAGGACACTCGCTGGCACTCAGCCAAAGGCCCAGCAGAACATCTCCGTTTTACAAGCCCTGCAAAACTGTAACAGGTCCCACAGGGCCCAGATCTCCAGTGGGAGAGCATTCCACCAGGCCAGGGCCAGGGCAGAAAAAGCCCTCGCCCTGGTTGAGGCCAGATGGATGTCCTTTGGGCCAGGGACCACCAGGAGTTGCTTGTCTGCAGAGCGCAACACCCTGCAGGGGACGTAATGGAAGAGGCGGTCCCGCAGGTATGGAGGTCCCAGTCCATGAAGGGCTTTAAATACCAAGGTTAACACCTTGAACCGGATCTGGAACTCCACTGGAAGCCAGTGCAGCTGGCACAGCACATGATGAATGTGCACTTGGATGGGCGTTCCGGTAAGGATGCGTGCCGCTGCATTCTGGATCAGCTGTAACTTCCAGGTCAGGCCCAAGGGCAGTCCAGGATAGAGTGAATTGCAGTAGTCTAGCCTGGAGGTGACCGTTGCATGGATTACTGTGGCCAGGTCCTGTGATGAAAGATAGGGCGCCAGTTGCCTGCCCTGTCGAAGATGAAAAAAGGCAGACCTGGCAACAGTCATGACCTGGGCCTCCATTGAAAGTGTAGCATCCAAGGTCACACCCAGACTCCTCACCATCAGGGAAGGTTTCAGTTGTACCCCATCTACAGCTGGGAGCCGGTTCCCAGCTCGATTGCCCCATGATCCAGACACAGAACCTCTATCTTCAGGGGATTCCATTTCAGGCGACTCTGATGTAACCATACCGTCACAGCCTCAAGACCCTTGACCAAGGAATCCAAAGCAAGATCGGACTGACCATCTGTAATGATTCCAAGTAAATGTGTGAATGTATCTTTAAATGCTTGATGAGATAGGTGAAGAGTGGGGGGGGGGGGTGAAGGAGATGGATGAGTGAGTGATATGTGTCAGGCTATGGCATTCCAGACTTGATAGTCTGTTTCACTCCCTTTTGCAAGAAGACAAGGTCTTTTGACTTCAAAAGGTTTATTGTGAAAGACAGCATTCAAGCCCAGATGTGCATATTCCAGGATTAGAGATCCTGGCCGAGCAAAGCGTTGCTAGGAATGAATCATAGAGTAAAGGTTGTTACATTTCACACTCCCGGAGCCCAGCCTCCCCCCCCCCCGAGTTCATACAGCAAAACTTCTCAGAGGTGCGCTGAGCTGGCCAAGGTCGAAACAGCAGATAAGACAGGATCCATTCCCATGGAATTGGCTCCTTGCAGGTATTGCCTGGAGGGAAAGAAGTCTAAACACTACACGATTAAATATGGCGTTACTTAGGTTAAAACAGTTTCTGACAATATGATTGGTTGAGGACTGAGAGGGTGGGTGGAGTGAATGCAGTTTGAGACTGAGAGTAGAGTAGAGTAGAGTGAATATATACATACATACGTAAATTCAAAGATAGGTCTAATTGTTAGACTTATGGTATATGTATAGATAAAGAACAACATATAGAACAGAAGCCTAAGCAAATGACAATAAGTGTGTATAATAAGTATGTGTATAGAAGTATTGGAATTGATGTATAAAGGGGGGCAAATTGTTTGTCCCATATTGAAGAGAATAGAAGGAGTAAGATAAAACACAGGTTATCAAAATGAATATTATTAGTAGTTTTAATGAAGAAGATAGATTAAGAGGATTTTATTTATATGACAATTTATATGACAATTTATATGTGAAAGGAAGTGGAAATAGTGCTTAGAAGAATCTGAAAGTATATTATAATAAACAAATAAAATAAATATGAAGGAGTAGAGCGAAAGTGGATAGGGGGTTGGAAAACTGTTGGAAGTCAATAAAAAGGGGGGGGAAAGGGAGGGGGTTAGAATTAGAAAAAATTAAAGAATGTGATTATAATTGTTATTATATGTTTCTAATCCAATAAAAATTCTTTAAAAAAAAAAAGAGAGAGACTGAGAGTAGAGAGAAAATTTTTAGTCAGAAGAAAGCAGGCTAGCTGTGTGCTGCCTGAATACGTTGAAGTGTTTATGAGAGAAATATAACCTGTGTGGAACCTGAACTGAGCATGTTTGTGAAAGGACACTCAGTCAGGGAAAGAGAGGCCAGCTGTGTGAATGAGAGTAAATGAAGTAACTTTAAGAACTGAGAACTACGTTTATGAAACCGATACGCTTCTCGAATAAATAAAAGCTTATTTTTGTTTTGCTATATCCCAGTGTAGCTGTCATTGCTATATCCCATTCCTATCTTCAGGGCCACATAGAACCACGAAGGAGCCTGACGCTTAGGAACATTACCAAAGGGGAAATTTAAATAAAATATCTTGGAATAAAATATTCCGGGTGGCAGCAGACTACCCAGAGGGTTAAGGGATAGATTAAAAGAAAAATCTACCCTAAAGAAAGTAAAGGTCATAACACCATCCATCAGCAGATAGAGCTGAGTGTCATCCGCATACCAGTGACAACCTACCCCAACGCTGCAGGCTAACGGGACAAGGGGGCACATATAGATGTTAAATAACATCGGGGAAAGAATCGCCCCCTGAGGGATGCCACATACCAAAAAATGGTAAGCAGACATCTGTTCCCTGAGTGCCACCCTCTGTCCTAGATTGTGAAGGAAGGAGTTCAGCCATTGCAGGGCTGTTCCATGAATCCCCACATCGGTAAGGCAATGGGTCAGAAGATTATGATTGACCATGTCATATGCTGCTGTAAGATCTAAAAGTATCAGCAGTGCCGACCCACTCCGGTCCAGGTGTCGCCGCAGATCATCTGTGAGGGCAACCAGAGCCGTCTCTGTACCACGGCCAGGCCTGAAGCTGGACTGGAATGGATCCAGGATAGAGGCATCACCCAGGTATACCTGCAGCTGTTCTGCTACCGCCCTCTCAATTACTCAAAGTTATCTCAGAAGTCTCAGTCAACTTGAGAGGAACAATCCTTAGTGAAACTACTCCTTTTTAGCTCCCCAGAGAGCCAGCTAAAAAGAAGAAAGCAAACAAATTAAGTAACTGCAGACAAAGTATCTCCTTTTCAAGTACAACACAATTCTCTCTCTCATTGTCTCACAGCAAACATGAGAAGGGGGTGGGAGTAGAAGACACTGTTTTGCCAGCCAGGAAAAAGGTGGGGAAATAGCTTCCAATGCTAGAAAAAGAAACTTTTCAGCAACTTGAGGAAGCCAAGCAAGAAGTGAGAAGGAAAACAAAAGGGAAAAGGTGGGAAACTGCCTCCAGAGCTAAGAAAAAAACCCACTTCTTAGAGCAAACTGTATCCCAGCAACACCAAGAGAAGAGGCAGAGTGGAAAACACTAAAATCTTCACAGCTATTCTGCTGTCTGGAAAGAAATGGGCAGAAAGTCAGCTTCATGGCTGCAATAAAAGGGAGGAAAGTAGGGAAATTCTGCTGTAGCAATACGCAGAGCATACTTGCTGCAGAGGAACAAGTGCAGGGAAAAATACCTCTGCACTAGAACCTACAACTATATAGCCAAGCTTTAAAGGTTTCCTCAAAATCTGAAAAGCCTTTAAAGAGTTATGATGACCTCATCCAATCCTTAAGGCCACTTTTGGTAGGTGCTCGAGAGGGAAAACTGGTCAAGACCAATTTGTCATCTAAACCTTGGTTTGATCAAAGCTGTATTTATGCTAAAAATGCTTTAATCTATGCCTATAAGCTAGCACTGAGAGCTGATGAAAAGACCAGACAAGATGCATATCGTTCTCTTTCATTTTTAAAAAAGAAGTATAAATCACTGGTTGCCCGCTGTAAGAAAGAACATACCAGAAAACTGTGGGCCAATATAACTGAAGCAGCTACGAGCAAAAACTCAGTGGTGTTCTGGAAACTAGTGTCAAACTGCGCCTCCACAGCCGCCCCCCCCCCTTGGCTTCCTCTATCCCCCCAGATAAATGGACTTCTTTTTTCAAAAAAATGTATGATGATCCTATTCAACCCCCTCCTGCCCTAACAACAGAAAATCTGGCCAAATGCCCCCCAGTTCATGCCGAAGAGGTAAAAGCTTATATTAGCCAGTTAAAGAACGCAAAAGCCCCTGGACTTGATGGAGTATCTCCAGAATTACTAAAAACAAATAAGGACTGGTGGGAAACTTTCCTAGCCTCCCTATTTACTTATATTGATGAAACCGGCTACATCCCCAATGATTGGGGAATGGCTATAGTAGTCCCCTTCCATAAGAAGGGGAAGAAGGAGGATCCATCCAATTATAGACCAATCAGCTTACTAAGCATTGTAAGCAAGTTGTCTACAAAACATCTGCTGGAGAAATTTTTAGACTGGCTAGAACAGGAGGATATAATTGCTGATGAGCAAGCTGTGTTTAGAGCTGGCAGGTCAACAATAGATCACTGCCTAGTAATGCAACACCTTGTAGAGAAATACGCTACAGGAGACCAAGCATCACTTTACCGGGCATTTGTTGATTTAAAAGCAGCTTTTGACACAGTCTCTAGAAATAGACTTTGGAGGAAACTGCAGGCCTCCTCTATTGATAGGCGACTGCTGTCCCTTTTGGGGGCTATGCACAAGCAAACTGCCCTGAGTAAGGTGCAGCCGAATTGGGCATTTGACTGACCCCATTCAAACTTACAGGCAGGTGTGCCTTCTAGCCCCCTTTCTGTTTATCTTCTACATCAACAATTCGGTAAACCTTTTGAATGACCCTGGATTGCACCCTCCCAAATTAGCAAATAGGCACATTCACGTACTGCTCTATGCAGATGATGCTGTATTACTTTCTAAGACCCCCATAGGGCTGAAACGAGCCCTAAAAAAATTCTCCCAATTCTGTGATACTGAACACCTTCTAACTAATTACCAAAAAACTAAGAGCCAAAACACACGTTAAGAAATACCTAGGTTCAGCACGTGTTCTCTTACCTCAAGGTTTGCCGGGATCTGTAGGCGTCCTGGAAGCTTAAAGTTTAGCATTTACAGAGCAGCAGAAAGGGGAAGGGAAATACAGGCGCCTGTATTTCCCTCCCGTTTATTTTGTACTGAAAAGCAGTTTCTCTAAAACAGAGAAACGTGTTTTCAGTTCTCACTGGAACGTTTCAAGCTGCTCAGGATTTAAGATAAAACCTTCAACCCACCTCTACCAAGTATTTAATACTTTTTACTTAATGTTTAAAAGTAATGTTTAATATTTATGCCTAATATGATTATAGAAGCAATACTGTTTGAATTATCTATAAACTTATTTGAGTTGGATTGTTAGTAAAATTACAATTTTATGAAATTTTTACCATTTTATAACATTACAACTTTGTACCAAAAAAGTTTTGCATGTAGAAGAGGTTGCCAAAAATAAAATTCCCCATCCCCATCCCCATCCCCATCCCCATCCCCAAAGACAAAGACAGCCAGGCCCCCGGGGGTCGCGGTGCGCCGCTCCCCCTGACGCCCCCCGCCCCGCCTCCGCCATCAGTTATCAAACTCAGTTCAAGGTCTTGACTGTGACATGGCCTTGGCCTGGCATATCGGTAGGACAACCTCTTCCTCTATGTTCCACCACAGCAGCTTTGCTCACCTGATCAGGGCTGTCTTCAGATACCGTCGAGGAGGGAGGGAGAAAGCTGCCATTTGTCTACTGAATGTAAAGCCTTTGTCCTTCACATATGTGAGAAGCTGTTCTCTTCCACATATGTGATAGGGGGAGGTAACCCCCCCCCCCACCAATCCTTGCCTTTTGAGTGCTGACATCTACAATGGATGCCCTGGCTCCATTTTTTGGGGTTCACCAACCCACACTTTACAAACCAGTGGGTGAAGAAGACATCATTTGTGCATGTTATCTACCTACCTCTTTGTGGCTGCATGGCAGACAGATGTTTGGGATATAAACTTCCCTGTGTCCCAAATACCTGGTTCCAGGTCACAGCGTTAGCAAATATGAATGCTGTGCTGTCACAGGATGGCATTGTCAATGATATCAAAAGGCACTAAGAAGTACAGGAAAACAAAGAAGGATGCAGTTTCCAAATAAGAGGATCAGTGTAGGGCATTCATCAGGGCAACAAATGATCTTAGTCTGCCATGATGAGGGCAACAATTAGACTGAAATGGATCATCTTTATGACGTGGCAACGGGGGTGGACAGGGTTGCCAAAGAAGCCATGGAAAATGGTTCTTCACCATTGGTCCCATCCCTCTTCCATCAACACTGCCTCATCTGGAGGAGATCCAACAGATAATGGGCTAATATGCAAGTACAAGCCAGCAGCAGGAGGCAGCACCACAGTGAAGCCAAGGACTATTGCTGCCTGTCTCCCTCGGCTCGTCTTTGCCTCACTTGCCTCATCATTGGTCATCTGTGGCTGGTGTCTCTGATCAAGAGGGATCACTGATGGGGCAACTGAGGCAAAGGCAAGCCAAGTGAGGAGGATGGGCAGCAGCTGCAGCACCAGGCTTTTCTGCACCACTAGACCACTGGCTGATTCTTGCCTAGCCAGCCTTATTGGCTCTCCTGGCTGCCTGGGCACTGACGTGTGTGTGTTGTGTGCAGACAAGTGGTACCCCAGACCACCATCCCATAGGAAATTTTCTCCTAGAGGTCATAATGGCAAACCTGATCTTGCTTAGAAGCCCTTTATCTGTTACATTCTAGAGTATGATATTTGCTGCTTCACCATCCTCAGCCTCCCCAGTCTTACAGTTGCTGACTCCTGCTTGTGCCAGCAGATTTAGGGGTAATATCAGAGGATGGTGTGGTTTAGGAAGGAAAAGAACCTCGGTGGCATATAATTCATAGAGTCCTTCCTCCAAAGCAGCTATTCCAGGGGAGTTGATCTCTCTTATCTGGAGATCAGCTGGAATTCCAGGAGAACTCCAGGCTCTATCTGGAGGTTGCAACCTTACCCAGTCTCCTTCTCTTCAAATCAGCTCTGCTGTTCCCTCCTGTATGCTTGAACCGTCTCTCCAAGCACCTGCTGACACTTTAGTCAAAACCCTCTTCAGATACCAATACTTCATGCAGCTTTCCAACCAAGCTGTCATGAATTTTTGCATCACTGATTTTGTTCACATTAATCCACTGTTCACTGTACAAACACACACAGCCTTCGCATCATTTTTGCACTCACCTTCATTTTGACCCTCTAACTGAATTGGTCTATGGGAAGCAATCCTTAAAGTGGATTCCTTTTTTTGGTTTATTATATATATTAATCAGACATCTCTTAATTTTTTTTTCAAATAAATAAATAAATAACTGAAAAAATAGGACATATTTTTTTATTGTTACTTGGAGCATCCAGCCAGGTAACTCCTCTTCGCCTGAGGCTAAGTCCCAGGCTACCAACAGATAATTGTTGGGGTGGAGGGAAGCGAAAAACATGGTCTGGGTGTGCTTTCAGTCCCGAGTCTGCAGAAAACTGCAGTCTGTTTTGTGCTGTTCCGTGAGCATATTGGCATAGAAAGGGTTAATTGAAGGGTGCCAGTCCAGAGTTTTCATTTCTAAAATATTGTTCTGGAGTGTCTCTAACACATCCCACTGTTTTTTGTGGCACTGGCCTTTCTTTCGTGCCCGTTCCGGGCTGTTTTGTGCTGTTCCGTGAGCTTTTTGGCATGGAACGGGTTAATAAAAGCAGGGCAGTCCAAAGTTTTCATTTCTAAAATATTGTTCTGGAGTGTCTCTAACACATGCCACTGTTTTTTGTGTCACTGGCGTTTCTTTAGTGCCCGTTCCAGGCTGTTTTGTGCTGTTCCGGGAGCTTTTTGGCATGGAACGGGTTAATAAAAGTGGGGCAGTCCAAAGTTTTCATTTCTAAAATATTGTTCTGGAGTGTCTCTAACACATGCCACTGTTTTTTGTGGCACTGGCATTTCTTTAGTGCCCGTTCCAGGCTGTTTTGTGCTGTTCCGGCAGCTTTTTGGCATGGAATGTGTTAATAAAAGTGGGGCAGTCCAGAGTTTTCATTTCTAAAATATTGTTCTGGAGTGTCTCTAACACATCCCACTGTTTTTTGTAGCACTGGCCTTTCTTTCGTGCCCGTTCCGGGCTGTTTTGTGCTGTTCCGGGAGCTTTTTGGCATGGAACGGGTTAATAAAAGTGGGGCAGTCCAAAGTTTTCATTTCTAAAATATTGTTCTGGAGTGTCTCTAACACATCCCACTGTTTTTTGTGGCACTGGCCTTTCTTTCGTGCCTGTTCCGGGCTGTTTTGTGCTGTTCCGGGAGCTTTTTGGCATGGAACGGGTTAATAAAAGTGGGGCAGTCCAAAGTTTTCATTTCTAAAATATTGTTTTGGAGTGTCTCTAACACATCCCACTATTTTTTGTAGCACTGGCCTTTCTTTAGTGCCCGTTCCGGGCTGTTTTGTGCTGTTCCGGGAGCTTTTTGGCATGGAACGGGTTAATAAAAGCGGGGCAGTCCAAAGTTTTCATTTCTAAAATATTGTTTTGGAGTGTCTCTAACACATCCCACTGTTTTTTGTGGCACTGGCCTTTCTTTCGTGCCCGTTCCGGGCTGTTTTGTGCTGTTCCGGGAGCTTTTTGGCATGGAACGGGTTAATAAAAGCGGGGCAGTCCAGAGTTTTCATTTCTAAAATATTGTTCTGGAGTGTCTCTAACACATGCCACTGTTTTTTGTGGCACTGGCATTTCTTTAGTGCCCGTTCCAGGCTGTTTTGTGCTGTTCCGGGAGCTTTTTGGCATGGAACGGGTTAATAAAAGCGGGGCAGTCCAGAGTTTTCATTTCTAAAATATTGTTCTGGAGTGTCTCTAACACATCCCACTGTTTTTTGTAGCACTGGCCTTTCTTTCGTGCCCGTTCCGGGCTGTTTTGTGCTGTTCCGGGAGCTTTTTGGCATGGAACGGGTTAATAAAAGCGGGGCAGTCCAGAGTTTTCATTTCTAAAATATTGTTCTGGAGTGTCTCTAACACATCCCACTGTTTTTTGTAGCACTGGCCTTTCTTTCGTGCCCGTTCCGGGCTGTTTTGTGCTGTTCCGGGAGCTTTTTGGCATGGAACGGGTTAATAAAAGTGGGGCAGTCCAAAGTTTTCATTTCTAAAATATTGTTCTGGAGTGTCTCTAACACATCCCACTGTTTTTTGTAGCACTGGCCTTTCTTTAGTGCCCGTTCTGGGCTGTTTTGTGCTGTTCCGGGAGCTTTTTGGCATGGAACGTGTTAATAAAAGTGGGGCAGTCCAGAGTTTTCATTTCTAAAATATTGTTCTGGAGTGTCTCTAACACATCCCACTGTTTTTTGTAGCACTGGCCTTTCTTTAGTGCCCGTTCCGGGCTGTTTTGTGTTGTTCCGGGAGCTTTTTGGCATGGAACGGGTTAATAAAATTTGGGCAGTCCAAAGTTTTCATTTCTAAAATATTGTTCTGGAGAGTCTCTAACACATCCCACTGTTTTTTGTAGCACTGGCCTTTCTTTAGTGCCCGTTCCGGGCTGTTTTGTGCTGTTCCGGGAGCTTTTTGGCATGGAACGGGTTAATAAAAGTGGGGCAGTCCAAAGTTTTCATTTCTAAAATATTGTTCTGGAGTGTCTCTAACACATCCCACTGTTTTTTGTAGCACTGGCCGTTCTTTAGTGCCCGTTCCGGGCTGTTTTGTGCTGTTCCGGGAGCTTTTTGGCATGGAACGGGTTAATAAAAGCGGGGCAGTCCAGAGTTTTCATTTCTAAAATATTGTTCTGGAGTGTCTCTAACACATGCCAGTGTTTTTTGTGGCACTGGCATTTCTTTAGTGCCTGTTCCAGGCTGTTTTGTGCTGTTCCGGCAGCTTTTTGGCATGGAACGTGTTAATAAAAGCGGGGCAGTCCAAAGTTTTCATTTCTAAAATATTGTTCTGGAGTGTCTCTAACACATCCCACTGTTTTTTGTAGCACTGGCCTTTCTTTAGTGCCCGTTCCGGGCTGTTTTGTGCTGTTCCGGGAGCTTTTTGGCATGGAACGGGTTAATAAAAGCGGGGCAGTCCAAAGTTTTCATTTCTAAAATATTCTTCTGGAGTGTCTCTAACACATCCCACTGTTTTTTGAGGCACTGGCCTTTCTTTCGTGCCCGTTCCGGGCTGTTTTGTGCTGTTCCGGGAGCTTTTTGGCATGGAACGGGTTAATAAAAGTGGGGCAGTCCAAAGTTTTCATTTCTAAAATATTGTTCTGGAGTGTCTCTAACACATGCCACTGTTTTTTGTGGCACTGGCATTTCTTTAGTGCCCGTTCCAGGCTGTTTTGTGCTGTTCCGGCAGCTTTTTGGCATGGAACGTGTTAATAAAAGCGGGGCAGTTCAGAGTTTTCATTTCTAAAATATTGTTCCGGAGTGTCTGTAACACATCCCACTGTTTTTTGTGGCACTGGCATTTCTTTAGTGCCCGTTCCGGGCTGTTTTGTGCTGTTCCGGGAGCTTTTTGGCATGGAACGGGTTAATAAAAGCGGGGCAGTCCAGAGTTTTCATTTCTAAAATATTGTTCTAGAGTGTCTCTAACACATGCCACTGTTTTTTGTGGCACTGGCGTTTCTTTAGTGCCCGTTCCGGGCTGTTTTGTGCTGTTCCTGGAGCTTTTTGGCATGGAACGGGTAATAAAAGCCGGGCAGTCCAGAGTTTTCATTTCTAAAATATTGTTCTGGAGTGTCTCTAACACATCCCCCTCTTTTTTGTGGCACTGGCATTTCTTTAGTGCCCGTTCCGGCCTGTTCCGTCTCGTTCCGGCTTTTACCCTGTCCCTGAACTATAGGCTCCCAAGCCTGGATCCGCCAGCTCGTAAACCCTGTCTGTGCAGTTATACCTCGGTCCCTTTTTCCAATCACTTCCTGCTTCAAAACCATTGCTCTTTCCCCCACAAGCTCCTGCCTGCCCGCGCCCAGCCAGCCACCAGCATCTCTCCGTGACTCTCCAGAAGCTTACTTTGGACTGGGGTTAGGGGTGACCTCAAAATGCTTATGTGTCTCAGCACAAATTGCTTGTGCTAATGCTAATCATTTTGGGTTGGGGGTGATTGTCTAACCCTTCTTACCATATCAACTGCTCTTGTATACTTGTGATTTTCATGAATGTACCTTTTAGGTTGCATTTGTTGTTTAATTTAAATTATTTCATTTAAGTCAGTATTTCATTTGCTCCATTCATTTGTTTTATTTTGCTATTTGCTTGTTCTGTGTTACAGGGTTTTTTTTACTTTACCATTTGATTGTTTTGCAATTTTCTTTTATTTTTCATTTGGATTTTATAGATTGCAGTTGCCTTATTTATTATTTAGTGTTACCTTTTTTTTTTACTACTAAATGGTTGTTTCATGTTACATTTAATTTAGATTCTCCCACCATTGCCGTGGTTCACCGAAAGAGCAATTTACTGTTATTTTTTTAAACTGGCTCATTTTAGTTTTGCCCAACACCTTTTTTTTAGTTGATGACCCTTTCCCTATTCCTCTTTCCCTATTCCTCTCCTCCGCCTCACTTCTTCCTTGGGATCTCCATCCGATGTTACCTTTTCATGTAAATGCAATGAAGTCAGACGCTAAAGTCATATTTCCTTCATTGGGGGCAGAATTGTTAACAGTCAGACCCCCCCTCCCACTGAGGGGCAGTTTATGGATATGAAATCATAAACACCCTTCCTCACATAGCATAAATGCAAGGCACTGCGAGGACTGAAATAAAACAAAATGGATGCCAGCAGGGCAAGAGGATGGAAAAATATTTTAAAAGGAAAATCAGAGTGGATGGCTGACTAAACACCCCCTTCTTGCTGTGGAGAAATGCTGAACTTAGGACAATGAGTCTCCCAGGAAGCTCCTAGCTAATTTTATCCACTCCCTGCCTCACTTCCCTCACCCATTCACGTTGATTAAAGCACCACCTAATGCTATTCAGCAAACGTGGTAGCTTCTTCCATCTGGTACACAAAGGGTCATCAAACACCATTCACATCTATAATCCACCTCAGGAAGACCCATTAAGCCTCTCCCAACTCCGTTGTCCACCCCCAGACAAGCCCAATAAGTTATTGTTTGGGGGGGGGGGCAAAGATGTCAGCTTGCCTCAGGGAGCATTTTGCTCTTTAACTGGACTTCCTAGCCACTAGTGAGCACGTGTATCTTCTGGATCTGTCCATACACCCCCAAATCCATTAGGGTCTTCCCTTCTTCTCCGTGAAACACTGGTTGTTTTACTGTTGCCTCCATGGACCTTCATCTTCAAGACTGGTAACTACCACCTTCCCTGAAATTGCTTTCTTCCCTTTCCTTCCTGGTTTTCTCTTAGCTTCATATATGTGTTGTGTGTCTGCTTTATTTTGAAAGTTCTCTTAAGGGAATAATCCCTGCAAACATAGGTGGAGAATCCCAGTTACCCCCTGTCTCTTAAGCTAATTCCCCAAACTAATTAGGAGACCTCTTTTTGGGGTAACAGGGTCACAGAGGTGAAATCCAGTCATGGGTCAGCCAGTCTCAGCATTCTCACTACCTAGCAACCTTCTGAGTGGACCTATGTCAGGTGACTACCACTGCCTTCCTCCTTGAGCTGGCTGGCTTCCAAGAGCTGCAAATAAGCATTACTTATGCCTCCTGTCACCTCAGAAGCCCTAAGAAGGCTAGATTTGAGGAACTGAGGCTTAAGTCCTTCCCCACAAACTTTCTATATGCCTTGGGAAATTGGTTTATCGAAATATTCATACCATACCTTTCCCTTGAAGTCAAGGCAGTACAATTCCAAACTTTAAAAAGATTCAAAATACAGTAAAACCCCATTTATGCCCCTCCCCATTAATGCCTGCTGTTTAAATTAAAAGCTTTTGCAACTAAAGCACTTCATAAACATTTCTAAAGATGTCCTCCTCACCTCCTCAGAAAGCCCATTCCATAAAGTGGGAGCCACTATACAAAAGGAATGGGCTCTAGTAGATGCTGGTAAACCAACCTAAGTGGAGGAACAACTAGAAGGTGGCAACCAGAAGGCTGCAGTTGGCACAACAGGACATACAGGGAAAGACAGTCCTTTAGATATGTGGATCCCAGTCCATGCAGGGTTGTAAGGGTCATAATCAGCAGCATCCTGAATTAAATTAAAAAATAAATATTGAACTGAACTTGGAAAAAAACTGGGAACCGATGTTGCTCTTTAAAATTATACGTTCCCATCACTAGCCTCTGGATTGGTCTGCTGCATTATAACAACAACAACAACATTTGGTTTATATATCGCCCTTCAGGACGACTTAATGCCATACTCAGAGCGATTTACAAAGTGTGTTATTATTATCCTCAGGGTGGATAAAAATCAATGATTTTTTTAAAAAAATAAAAAAATCGGATTTTTTTAATTTAAATCGGATTTTTTTAAATAAAATGCTTTTTGAGGAAAATATATTACCATCCAAAGGTTATTCCATCATGAAATAAAGATTAGTTTTTAATTATGTAGAATAGGGCTGTATATGTTTAATTTTTTTGGTAAATAAATTCCATTAATCCATTCACAATGTCATGCTCTTCCAGAGGTTTTTGTAAGATTATTGGGCAGTTTCTCTGCCTACAAGATATTATCACAGATGCTTGGTTTTGCAGTTCTCAAAACTGAATTTGTGTCAGCTCAGCAGAGATCACATGCCTCTTCTTCACAGCAAAAATGTTATAACATGAACAGAGTTGAGAAAAAGACCTTAATCCTATTGTTCAACAAACCTATGAAAACAGAATCAACCCCTCCAGTGCTAAGTTTCAAGAAGTTCAGTGAATAGAAACAATATTTTTCTGATTGTTTGGAGTGGAATAGATCTGCACAAGAAGAAACTAAGTGTGAGGAGGGAGGGGCAAGCAGTACAAAATGAAAGTGAAACTTTTTGAGCACAATACTGCACAAGTCTTTGGATCTTTTGTGTGTATGACCTGAGGTTTATCACGTTCTTTCCTTGGAGGAAAAAACCTATAATGGCAGCAGGCCGTAAAAGAGACCCAGTATGGGAATACTTTAATGAAGTTCCTTTACCTATCAGTAAGGCAGGCATCTACTTGCATATTAAAGTTATACCAGCAAGAATTAGTCTTTATGTAGAAAACTATGATTTAAATCAAGCCTAAATGACTAGTGATTTAAATCGTGATTTAAATCGTGATTTAAATCAGTTTGATTTAAATCAAATCCACCCTGATTATCCTCATGACAATCACCCTGTGATGTGGTTGAGGCTAGATTATCCTCATGGGCAACCCATTTTAGAATGTGTTACAATAGTCCAACTGCAACATTACAAACATGGATTCACATGGCCTGGTTATTGTTCCCAACCTGCATGATGAACTGCCTATCTCACAAATGAACTGGAATTAGTACAATGAACTGGAAGGGAATACTTAGAATTCTAATAATTAATAACCCAGTCCTATCTACTGAAAGTTAATGTGGATTATAATTGGAGTGTTGAATTAGAATTGGGAAGACCCAGATTCAAATCCCTACCATAGAATCATAGGGTTGGAAGAGAACTCCAGGGTTATCTAGTCCAACTCCCTGCACAATGCAGGAAATTCACAACTACCTCCCCTTCCACCCCACACACCCAGTGACCTTTGCTCCATGTCACGAAGCTGGTTGATGTTGGGCCAGTCAGTCTCCCTCAGCCTAACCTACCTCACACAGTTGTGGAGATAAAATGAAGAAGGGAAGAACTAAGTTCACCATCCTGAGCGTATTGGAGGAAAGGGTGTGATTACAATGTATAGAAAGATGTTACTTGGAAATCAAACCCCATTTATTCCAGTGAGATTCACTTAAGTGAGTTTGTTAAGGACTGTGACCAGTGAATGCAAACAACATGTTTAGTGGGGAGCTTGACCAAAATGTAGAAGTGTCCATTGCTAAACAAGAGTTCTGGTGTGTTGCTAAAAGGTAGAGAAATTTAGGAACTTTCTATTGACTGTCTCCTTTCTACAGGGTATTTCTGCAGAAGAATTTTACCTCTGTTTCTAATGATGTAATTAACCACTGGGATTGCCCCTACCCCTGCGGCATTCACACTTTCTTGGTAGTAATTACACTCCAGCTGAAATGTAGCTAATGATGGAACACTGAGCACCAATTATACTTCCTTCTAAATGAAAACACCATACCTTGCAGTGTAGAAGGCAGCTGGATAATCATCTTTTCCCTTTCTCTGCCCGGAGAGTGTTTTCCCCCCAACTGCTCCCTTGTAAAGTATAGTACAAAATGGAAAGATTCCAAGCAAAGGATTATGGGGTCGACATTAACCCACTTGTAGAGATCAAGAAAATAAAGATGGACAGGCAAGAGTGGCTACTTTGGTTGTGCTATAAAAAGGACATCGAAATGCAAAATGGAACCGGAAAAGAGTAGTTGCGGCTGCTGCTGTGGTTCAACGAAATAGTTACTCATTAAAAAGGTATGGGGATGGGGGCACAGCCACAATGAAAAAATGTGTGTGTCAAAACTTGTCTAAAACGGGAGCTTAGACACTTAAAAATGCAATCAACAATATAAATAAACACTTACTTGGGAGTAAGTCTGCTTGAATTTAGCAAGACTTAATTCTGAGTAAGCTTACATTGAACTGGTCTACAAGAGTGCTTCGCTGCTTTCTTGCATAGGGTCTGATTGCAAAATTTCCATCCTCTGGGAAAGATTATTTTGCATCAAATGTTTTGCTGTGTTCTGAAGAATGCTACAATACTCACTCTCAAGACTACTAGTCCTTGACACATATCTGGCCTCTAGTAGGCCAGTAATATAACTTCACCCATGCCTTTCTTCTTCCTCCTTAAGAAACCACTCTGGCTTAATTGCTCACCCACGTCTCCTTCATCCTTTTCTAGTTCTCTTAATTTCTTTACTACTAATACTGCTTTAAAATTAACCAGAGCCCCAGTGTGGTGGAGAGGGGGAAAGGGGTACACTTACACCCAGGGTGTAAGCTTCTTCCCTGCTTCTAAAGCAGGGGGACTATAGTGGAGACTTCTCAGGAATTGTTAGAAGAAGGGACTGGTGATGTCTCTTGCTCAGGCCTTTAGGACTGCCAGCAGAGAAGAAGGAAGGCAACAAGCATAGAGTCAGTTAGATAGATAGGCTGCTATCAGTCTCCTTCCTGCCAGGGGAAAAACAGTGTTTCTTACCTGTAACTGTTGTTCATCTAGGTCTTCCGTGCAGGCACACATGGGACTGCGCATGCTCAGGCCTGCCAACTTCAGAGATTTTTACAGCTTAATACCACTAGGGGGCGTCCCCGCCTCCTAACGCGCATGCACGGCCGTCTTTCCCGCTGAAAACGCCTCCTAAGAGGCGGGGCGTCCCCGACGTACCCTCAGTCCTCTTTTGCCGCCGCACTACAAGGTAAACACCAAGAGAATTAGCAGGGAAGGAGGGAGGGTATGTGTGCCTGCATGGAAGACCTAGATGAACAACAGTTACAGGTAAGAAACACTGTTTTTCATCTGCGGTCTTCCTGTGCAGTCCCACATGGGAGATTACGAAGCTTAAATACCTGGGTGGTAGGCATTGTAGTATCATTGCAGGAAGATTGATTGTAGGACTGCTGTACCCACTATCGTTTCCTTCCTGTCCAGGACATCCAGGGCGTAATGCCTGACAAACGTGTCCACCGAAGCCCAAGTCGCAGCCTTGCAGATGTCTGGCAGAGGGACACCTCTCAGGAACGCCTCGGAAGATGCCTGTGACCTAGTGGAGTGGGCATGCACCTCCAAAGGACAAGGTAAATTAGCACATTTATAACATAACAAAATTGCTTGAACCACCTATCGAGCCACAGTCTGGGAGCTGGCAGCTTTCCCCTTCTTTGGGCCCGCAAAATAAATGAAAAGATGGAAATCCTTTCGAAAGGGTTTCACCCTATCTAAATAAAAAAGGAGAGCCCTGCAAACATCTAGGGCATGAAGAGATCTCTCTGCTTCTGAAGAATGTTCCTTAAAAAATACTGGTAAGGGAATCTCCTGAGCCAGGTGGAACTTAGAGACCACCTTGGGCAAAAATTCCAGTTTAGTTCTAAGCACCACCTTTTCAGGATGAATACTCAGGTAAGGGGCTTCACAGGATAGAGCTGCCAATTCGCCTACTCTCCTGGCTGAAGTGACAGCGACTAAAAATGCTACTTTGAAGGTAAGTAAGTTCAGTGGACAGGTGGCCAAGGGCTCAAAAGGCTTGGAAATGAGCCTAGTCAAAACCAAAGGCAAGGACCACTGAGATACTAGTACCCTAACCGGAGGAAACAAATTGTTGAGCCCCTTCAAAAACAACTTTGACGTGTAATGGGAAAACACCGTCCTGCGATCCACTGGGGGATGGAAGGCTGAAATAGCAGCCAGATAGACTTTAACAGAGGAGTTAGATAGGCCATACTGTTTCAGTCCCCATAAGAAATCTAAAACATCAGAAAGGGAGGACAAAGGGTCTAACTCCCGCCCCCTGCGCCAGTCAGTAAACTTGTTCCACTTCAAGGAATAGGATTGTCAGGTTGACAGGCGATGGGCATTTTGAAGCACATGCATCACTCCGTCAGAGAAACCCTGTCCTGAAGGATTAGCCATGCCATCAGTTTGAGTGTATGTACTGTGATGAAACACCCCCCGGAAATACAGTAAGTCCACACGGTTAGGGAAGCGATGCATTCGACTGTGGAGCCTCAGGAGTGAGTGGAACCACGGTTGCCTCGGCAAATAAGGTGTCACTAGGATGGCCGACGTTTTGACCATCTGAATCTTGGAAAGTACCCTGGCTAACAGGGGAAACGGGGGGGAAATGTAATGAAGGCGACCGGACCAATTTAACTGAAATGCATCCCCAAGAGACTCGAGGCCGATGCCTCCTCTGGAGCAATAGCGGGGAGTCTTGCAGTTCTTCTCTGAAGCGAAAAGGTCTGGGAATCCCCATTCTGAAAAGACAGGACGTAAATACTTGTCGTGAAGCGACCACGTGGTTGTCACCCCCTAGTCTGCTAAGATGGTCAGCCATAACATTGTCAACACCTGGTGTATGGACTGCCAAAAGCCATACTGAATGATCAATGGCCCAATTCCAGATCTTCACCGTCTCCTCGCATAACGCCAGAGACATTGTGCCCCCTTGTTTATTCAGATAAAACATTGTGGTGGTGTTATCCATTAGGATCTGGACTACCTTATCCTGAACCATATAGCCAGACAAGAGAGGTCTGCGTGCTTGAAGGCGTCATTGTGGCAGAAAGGGCTGGATGGGGAAGAAGCTCCCAGACCCCCTTTGGGGGTGGAAAAAACTCCATTATCCTCTCCAAAGGCTAGCCACAGCTCTACTCCTACCGGAAGGCAATCTAGAGCAGGTTCGGTGGTGTCTGCTAAGTCGGTATCGATATCTCGGCCAACGAGTAAAGCAGCCTCAAAAGCGGGGTCGCAGGTGGCGATGTCTCCGAACTCGCCCAGACAGAAGGCGTCGTCACATTCGGATCCGAAGAAGTCGGCGTCGAGATTGGAGCCAAAGGGGTCGGTTCTTACAGCGTCGGCTCCGACGTCGGATCTGAAAGGTACCGCGACTCCGAGACCGGAGTCTGCGGGTAAGAAGTCATCCACCAAAAAGGCTTCAGATCCCAGGGCCAGCTCGGAACCTCCGTCGAAGAAGCCGAAGTCCAAGCATTGGCATTCTCGGTCCCCACGGTGCCAATCGGCTGATGATGTAATGCTGGTGTCTCCACATACGCCTTCGCCTCATCTGAATTCTCCGGTCCGTTCTGCTCCTAAGGAGGTGGTACCGGATCCAGGTGCATTCGCCATGGTCTCGAGTGGACATCGTTCCCCTTCACCAGAACTGAGCCCGACTACCCACCGTCGGATCTGACATGCAGCCAGAGAGCCATCTCCTGCGTCTCCGGCTTCCTCCACTCGGAGTCGACGCCATTTTTCTAATGTGGAGAGCGCAGGTTCAGAGCATTCCCTAGCATCACGACACCGACAAGGCCTCCTATCTTCCGGCTGCATACCGTTGCCAGTGGAAGGGGACCCCAGCAGGGTATGACTCATCGGATCCGAGAACATCAACATCAGGGCAGCGTGGATGGCTACCTCCACTGTTTCCAGCAGATGATGTGTCGGCCCCTGCTTCCGAGGAGGAGGAAGCTGATGTCGACTTCGAGTATCGATCTGAATCGTTGTCGGAACCATCTCCAGATGACAACGTGGGCCCGAGTACGAGTTCCCCCTTTGAGGACCTCCGTATCTATGCTGACCAGATGGCCCGTATGGCAAAGGCATTGGAGATTGATGTATCGTCAGCAGTGCCTAAGACAAAGGACAAGCTCCTGTGTCGCATTTACGGTGACAACCCAGCTACAGTGGGTTTCCCCATGTTGGAAGGCTTGGAGGAGATAGTGGAAAAGGTGTGGAAGGTGCCTTCGGATCTGCCAGCTACATCAAAACACATTGAGCAGATGTACAAGATCAAGCAAGGCACGTGGCAATCCCTTATCAAACATCCTCCTCCATCATCCCTGATAGCTGAGGAAATCCAGCACCGACGGTCTGGCTCCTCTTCCGCCCCACCAGATAAAGAGGGAAGGAAGCTTGACGCCATGGGTAGACGCCAATACTCCACCTCGGCACTGGCCCTCCGGATAGCCAACTACCAAACCATCATGGCTGGCTATCAGTTGTACCTGTGGGAGAAGCTGGCGCCATATGTTGCTGACTTACCTGCGGATAAGAAGGCAGTGGTTTCCCTGCAGCAGAATGAAGCCATTTGCCTTTCAAAGCAGCAGATGAATGCAGGGAGTTATGCAGCTGATACTGCTGCCTGTGGTATGTCAGCAGCGGTGATCCTGAGAAGACACTCTTGGCTGCGGTCAACGGCTCTCTCACAAGAAGGGAAAACCAAGATTGAGAATCTGCCATTTGAGGGAGATTCCCTGTTTTCCAGCACCACGGATGAGGCACTGAAGAAGAAGGAGGAGGATAGGCAGATGGTTCGGTCGTTGGGAGTGACCTCGGCAGACAGGTCTGCATTTAAGCCACGGTACTCTACAAGATACAACCCGTATCAGTACCATGGAAGATACCAGCAACATCCTTACTTCCAGCAATTCCCTGCTTTTCAACGCCATTTCACTCCTGCGCAGCAACCCAAGAGGCGTAGGTCTTTCAAGCCCCGTCCATCTCAACCTCCTGCTCAGCAAAAAGATCAGCAAGGAGCAGGGAGGCAATTCTGACAGAATGAACCAACCGCAGCCCTGAATTTCTTGGACAGGCTGAAGCCTCTCCTGTTTGAATGGGAGTCAATAACATCTAACTCATGGGTCTTAACAATTGTGAATAAAGGATATGGGCTGGAATTCGCTGAACTGCCTATGTGTGTTCCACCAGCAAGGGCTGTAAATAATGCCTTGGTTGAACTAGAAGATGAGATAATCTCTCTCTTGGCGAAGGGTGCTGTGGAAGAAGTGGCATATGAGGAGTCTGAGAAGGGATTTTTTTCTCGTTTCTTCCTGGTACCCAAAAAGGATGGGGGTTTACGTCCCATTCTAGATTTAAGAGGACTTAATGCCTTTCTTAAAGTGACTAAGTTTAAGATGGTCACATTGCCTACAGTAATTTCCTTGTTAAAGACGGGATTGGTTTTCTGTCCTTGACTTGAAGGATGCCTACTTCCATATTGGAATACTAGAGGTGCACAGAAAATTTCTGTGTTTTGTTTACAAGCGAAGGGTGTTCCGTTATAGGGTGCTTCCCTTCGGCCTATCCACAGCACCACGAGTATTTACCAAGTGTGTGGCGCCTGTGGTATCTTTCCTTCGAGAGAAAGGCTGTACCATCTTTCCCTGCCTCAATGATTGGCTTATCGATGTATTGTCGAAGGCTTATCGTAGCAGACTCGAGGGCTAGGCTATTGCAAGATGTGGAGTTAGTACTGAGCACTTGCAAACGTTTGGGTCTCCTTGTAAATTTTGAAAAATCTAAGCTGGTACCTAGCTGTAAGGTATCTTACATTGGTGCCGTATTGGACTCAGTAATGGGTAAAGCACTACTGCCTCAGGAAAGGGCTAAGTCTCTAAGAGGCTTGATTTCCATGTTTAAAGGAAATCGTTTCCAATCTGTGCGCAAGATACAATGCTTACTGGGTCATATGGCAGCTGCTACCTCAGTGGTACCCTTTGCGAGACTGCATATGCGTCCGCTTCAAAATTGGTTTGTACGGAGGTACAATGCTCTGCAGCACCCTCCATCTCTCAAATTCTCCATACCTACGGTCATATTATCCTCGTTTGATTGGTGGCTGTCGGATGAAAACTTGTTTAAGGGAACCTTGTTTGGCTATCTGCATCCGGAAGTTGCAGTGACCACAGATGCATCCTTGCAAGGATGGGGGGCCTATTGTGGTGTTGCATGTGTGCAAGATGTATGGTCAGAGAGGGAAAGGAACCTGCATATTAATGTTCTTGAATTAAGAGCTATTCGTTTTGCACTTGTGTCCCTTGCAGCGCTTCTGCAGAACCGTCAGGTGTTGGTGCAGATGGACAACACGACTGCCATGTATTACCTAAACCAGCAAGGGGGCGCAGCATCTATGATTCTCTGCAGGGAGGCCACGCTCATTTGGCAATGGGCGATCCAGAATGGTGTGATGCTTCGGGCTATACATGTAGCGGGATCAGACAACGCTCAGGCAGATGCCCTCAGCAGAGTACACACGTTGGACCACGAGTGGGAACTAAACGTAAAGTACATTGGGACGATCTTCCAGATGTGGGGCCAACCGAGCATAGATGTGTTTGCAACGTCAGCAAACACCAAAGCCCAGATATTTTGTTCAAGGGCAGGGAGCGACCCCCTCTCTATTAGGGATGCCTTCCAATTTACATGGACCCACAGGTTGCACTATATGTTTCCACCATTCCCGCTAATACCAAGAGTGTTATGCAAAATAGAGAACGACAATGCAGATTGCATTCTGGTAGCACCCTTCTGGCCAAGACAGGTGTGGTTCCCCAAACTGTTGCAGATGTCCAATCGGACGTATGTGAGTCTACCTCCCCGGCAGGATCTCCTGCTGAACAGGAGCTTGTTCCACCACGAGCCCAAGAAGTTGCACCTGTCTGCTTGGCGGATTCTACCCCGCCTGTGACTTATTCTGAGCAAGTGGAGAAAGTCTTGCTAAATGCAAGGAAACTTTCCACTAGACAGTCTTACAAAGCTAAGTGGCTTAGATTTGAAGCTTGGGCAGTTTCAAAAAATGTAGTGTCTAATAGTAGCCCCTTAGGGTTAATCTTTGACTACCTATGTCATTTGAAGGACCAGGGGCTTGGGGTTACCTCCCTAAAAGTACATCTTGCGGCAGTCTCCGCATTTCATGATCAGGTTGATGGTTGTATGGTATTTTCACACTACAGGTCTCGTCAGTTTTTGAAGGGGATGTTTAATCTCTACCCACCAGTAACACCACCGGTGCCTCAATGGTCTCTCTCCCTAGTGCTATCTAGGTTGATGCTACCTCCCTTCGAACCATTGGCTACATGCCCTTTAGACTTATTGTCCTACAAGGTATCATTTCTGGTGGCTGTAACATCTGCCAGAAGGGTTAGCAAGTTAGCAGCACTTAGGGCTGACCATCCATTTCTTCGTTTCCATACAAATAGGGTGGTTCGGCGAACGTGCCTTAAGTTTCTACCTAAGGTGGTGTCTGCCTTCCACCTGTCGCAAGAGATCACTTTGCCCGTGTTCTTTCCGAATGCATCTACTAAAGGAGAAAAGGCCCTTCACACTTTAGATTTGAGGAGGGCTTTAGCCTTTTATTTAGACAGGACTAAGGAGTTCCGTAACAGTCCCCATCTCTTTGTCTGTTTTGGGATTAAGGACAAGGATCACAAGGCATCGTCAGACGGTATCCCGATGGATAGTGTCGGCTATTACTAAGGCCTATGCTTTGGCTAGGATAGATTGTCCATTGGGGATCAATGCCCATTCCACACGGTCTCAGGCAGCGTCATCAGCACTTATCAGGGGTGTGCCGCTGGTTAGCATTTATAAAGCGGCTATGTGGTCATCTGCTGACACGTTTATAAAGCATTATGCTATGGATGTCAATGTACAACAAGATGTTGCTGTGGCCAAGGCTGTCCTACACTCCTTGTTCTCATAAGGGTACACTGGAATGCCTTACTCCAATGATGAGTATGAAACTTTGTATATAGATGTATATATATTTTATTATTTATTTATTATTTATTCAATTTATATACCGCCCATCCCAGGGGCTCTGGGCGGTGAACAGTTAAAATTGATAAAAACAAAAACTAAAATCAATATACAAATAATAAAACAAATTAACAAGGTGCAGTGGTGGGGAGAACCTTCCCCACCCCAAAGGTGGGAGGCCGACATGGCACTGCCCCCTTCAATCACCAAACGCCTGGCGGAACAGCTCTGTCTTACAGGCCCGGCGGAACGATAATATGTCCCGCTGGGCCCGGGTTTCCATTGACAGAGCGTTCCACCAGGCTGGGGCCAGGACTGAAAAAGCCCTGGCCCTGGTTGAAGCGAGGCGGGCTTCCTTAGGGCCGGGGACCACAAGTAAATATTTATTCGCTGATCGGAGCGATCTCCGGGGAACGTACAGGGAGAGGCGGTCCCGAAGATATGCCGGTCCCAACCCACTCAGGGCTTTAAAGATAAGAACCAACACTTTGAACCTGATTCGGAATTCAGCCGGAAGCCAGTGCAGCTGGCGCAGGACAGGTGTGATGTGTGACTGGTAAGGTATACCAGTCAGGACCCGTGCCGCCGCATTCTGGACCAGTTGTAGTTTCCGGATCAGGCCCAGGGGTAGCCCAGCGTAGAGTGAGTTACAGTAATCTAGCCTGGAGGTGACCGTTGCATGGATCACTGTAGCCAGGTCCTGGGGCGTCAGGTAGGGGGCAAGTTGCCTGATCTGACGAAGATGGAAAAATGCAGACTTGGCAACCGCCGTGACCTGGGCCTCCATCGATAGGGAGGCATCCAGGAACACACCCAGACTCTTTACCACTGGCAAAGTTGCCAGTGGTGTCCCATCCAGGGCAGGGAGCTGGATCCCAACATCTGGCAGCCCCCGTCCCAGCTGCAGGACCTCCGTCTTCACTGGGTTCAATTTCAGCCTGCTCTGTTTCAACCATGCCATCACAGCCTCCAAAGCTCTGGCCAGATTGTCTGGGGCCGTGTCTGGCCGGCCGTCCATCAACAGAAAAAGTTGGGTATATATATTATTGACCAACTTTAATAGTTTTGAACAAGGTTTTTTTTTTGTACTACTGCTTGTGGTATATAATAAAATAGAGTTGGACTTCACTCCGCCTTCCTTATTGTATGAAGCTTGGTACTCTCCCATGTGTGGAGGCACAGAAGAACGAAGATGAAAACAGGGTTAACTTACCTGTAACTTATTTTCATCGAGTTCTTCTGTGCTGACACACATCCCTCCCTCCTGGCCCGCTGTGAATTAAAAAAAAAATAAAAAAATTCTATGTATATATTTCAAAGCGGCGGCAAGGAAGAACTGAGGGAAGGGGCCGTTGGTCGCTGTTAGGGCATGTGACCGTTTGGGCGGGAAACGGTCGCTTAGGCACATGACCAACGGCCCCTTCGGAGCTCAAAAAAGCGGTAAAGAATCTTCCGGTGGCTGGCCTGCGCCTGCGCAGTCCCATGTGTGTCAGCACAGAAGAACTCGATGAACATAAGTTACAGGTATGTTAACCCTGTTTTCCCCAGCTTTTCCCTGACTTTTTTCCCTGCAAACATACAGCAACTTTTTTTTGAAGCCACTGTTGAGTTGCTGCTGATGCATCTTATATGTGTGCAGAATTATTAGACATGTACTGTTTTTCTCCCCCTCCCCTTTCCTTTCCCTGGGCACTGATTGGTTGGCCACCTGGTGGAAACCACTCCCTCCATCCCCAGGTCTCCACACACACCTTTTTTATTTATTATTTTTAAACAAGGGAAGGGTTGTAATGCTGCAACATTATTTCTCATACAGCTGTATTGTGAAATCAAAACTGCGAATTCATAAGCTTGCAAACTGTGCCTGTAAATTACATTTTTATCATCCAACCAGGAGAAGCCTGAAACAAGCCCCAAGTAACTGAGCATACAACCCTCCTCCTTTATTTTAATTGTGGGAGAGTTCGTTCTACGCCTTTGAACACAGTGCCCGTCCCATTCCCTGATGGCAATCCACATTCACCACTGATCACTTCTTGGGTTTAACTTTTATATTTCTTTTATTTTCTTTCCTTTATGTTCACAGTGATTTGGAAATGGGGGTGGGGGACTCATCTCAAGAATCCTCCTTTCCCATCCCAGAATATGGTCACATGATATGAGGAGGCCAATGAGAATACCATTATGTTTGAGCAGTATCATTTTCACATTTCGCTCAGGCACCAAGGTGCTGTTTTGCACCAAGCAAACAATTTAAACCATGCCAGAACAATCTGCTAGTAACTAGTGGAACAAGTGTGGAAAGTACTTTGTAGGTTTCCCTCCAGAACTCCACTGCCAACTGCCTCTTCAGAATTCAAAAATTAAAATTGTTGGGTACAGGACTGCTCAATCAGCAAATACAGGGACAAGGAAAAGGAGGGGGGTGATGAACACACTGGGTTCCAATTAGGGATGTGCGTTTCGGCATTCAGAATGCCGAAAGAATGCCGAAACAAAAGTGTTTCGGCTTCTTTCGGGGAATGCCGAAACGTTTCGGGGAATGCCGAAACGTTTCGGGTAGCCGAAAGAAAAAAGCCGAAACGTTTCGGGATTCTTTCGGCTTTCTTTCGGCTTTTCTATGGGAAAATGCCTCCGTCTTCCAGGACGCCTGGAGGAGGCATTTTCCCACCGAATAAGCCCAAAATTGGTGGGGACCTTCCTCTAACCCTTCTCTAACAACCACCCAAGTTTCAGACAGATTGGACTTTGGGGGGCCATGTTATGGCCCCCCAAAGCAGGTCCCCCCATCCTCCCATAAGAAAGCGAAGGAGCAGCATATTGTTAGCATGCTGCTGCTGATCTTTCTTCATTATTTCCTATGGGGAAAAAATGAAGAGGCAGGCTTCCTTTGCCAGGGGTGGCATTTTGCATGCAAAATGCCCCCCAGCCCTCAGGGGCCCTTCTCCCACCCCTCCTCCCACCCCCCACCAAGGCTCAGCCTGCTCCCACTTGGGGGGGCCATTTCATGGCCTCCCCAAGTAGGTGCTCTAATCTCTACCACTGACAGCTGGGGGAGGCTTGTGTTGCCAGGGGTGGCATTTTGCATGCAAAATGCCCCCCAACCCTCTGGGGCCCTTCTCCCACCCCTCCTCCCACCCCCCACCAAGGCTCAGCCTGCTCCCACTTGGGGGGGGGCATTTCATGGCCTCCCCAAGTAGGTGCTCTGCTCTCATCTCTACCACTGACAGCTGGGGGAGGCTTGTGTTGCCAGGGGTGGCATTTTGCATGCAAAATGCCCCCCAGCTCTCTGGGGCCCTTCTCCCACCCTTCCTCCCACCCCCCACCAAGGCTCAGACTGCTCCCACTTGGGGGGGGCATTTCATGGCCTCCCCAAGTAGGTCCTCTCAGCCCCTAAAGTCCACCCCTTACAGCCCCACACAAACCCAATTCCCCCCCAGCTGCCACACACAGACCCAAATCCCCACATTAGCCCCTCACAGACCCAAATCCACCCCCACCTGCCCCACACCCATAACCCCAGGAACAGGCTGGCAAAGGCCAGCCCTCTCCCTTTGTTCCCTATGCTGGGAACTTCTAAACTCTCTTTCCCTGGGCAATTCTGCACAGCCCAGGGGTGCCACAATGGTGGGCACACTTCTGAGTGCCAGCTGGTCCCTGTGAAAGAGCACCTGAACCACAGACACCCTCCCTCAAATTCCCCCACCACCTACAGAGATGGCTGGCCAGCCAGCCCCATTGTTCCCTATGATGGGAACCAACTGCACAACAAAGAATAAAACAAGAACAACACAAAATAAAGTTTTAAAAAAATTATATTCTCCCTTCCAAAGTACAAGTAGGCAAAGCATTATGACACATTACACCAGCAGTCCCCCACACACAAAAATTAAAACAAAACTCACTTAACATCAGAGAATCACAAAGCATGATTCCTGTCAAAAACACTTTATTTCTTGAACAGCTTTAGGTTACACAGCAGGGGGGAACACCAAAGGGCATGGCAGCACTATCTTACACAAAAATAACACAACTCACTTAACATCAGAGAATCACAAAGCACAATTCCTGTTAAAAACACTTTATTTCTTGAACAGCTTTAGGTTACACAGCAGGGGGGAACACCAAAGGGCATGGCAGCACTATCTTACACAAAAATAACACAACTCACTTAACATCAGAGAATCACAAAAACACAATTCCTGGCAAAAACACTTTATTTCTTGAACAGCTTTAGGTTACACAGTAGGAGGGCACAACAGGGCATGATAGCAATGTACTACAAAAAATAATACAACCCACTTCACCGTTTTTGACAGCAATTGTGTTTGTGTGATTCTCTGATGTGAAGTGAGTTGTGTTATTTTTGTGTAGTACACTGCTTTCCTGCTCTGTGGTGCCTTCCTACTGTGTAACCTAAAGCAGTTACAGAAATAAAGTGCTTTTGACAGCAATTTTTTGGGGTGATTCTTTAATGTGAAGTGAGTTGTGTTATTTTTGTGTAAGATAGTGCTGCCATGCCCTTTGGTGTTCCCCCCTGCTGTGTAACCTAAAGCTGTTCAAGAAATAAAGTGTTTTTGACAGGAATCATGCTTTGTGATTCTCTGATGTTAAGTGAGTTTTGTTTTAATTTTTGTGTGTGGGGGACTGCTGGTGTAATGTGTCATAATGCTTTGCCTACTTGTACTTTGGAAGGGAGAATATAATTTTTTTAAAACTTTATTTTGTGTTGTTCTTGTTTTATTCTTTGTTGTGCAGTTGGTTCCCATCATAGGGAACAATGGGGCTGGCTGGCCAGCCATCTCTGTAGGTGGTGGGGGAATTTGAGGGAGGGTGTCTGTGGTTCAGGTGCTCTTTCACAGGGACCAGCTGGCACTCAGAAGTGTGCCCACCATTGTGGCACCCCTGGGCTGTGCAGAATTGCCCAGGGAAAGAGAGTTTAGAAGTTCCCAGCATAGGGAACAAAGGGAGAGGGCTGGCCTTTGCCAGCCTGTTCCTGGGGTTATGGGTGTGGGGCAGGTGGGGGTGGATTTGGGTCTGTGAGGGGCTAATGTGGGGATTTGGGTCTGTGTGTGGCAGCTGGGGGGGAATTGGGTTTGTGTGGGGCTGTAAGGGGTGGACTTTAGGGGCTGAGAGGACCTACTTGGGGATGCCATGAAATGGCCCCCCCAAGTGGGAGCAGTCTGAGCCTTGGTGGGGGGTGGGAGGAAGGGTGGGAGAAGGGCCCCAGAGGGCTGGGGGGCATTTTGCATGCAAAATGCCACCCCTGGCAACACAAGCCTCCCCCAGCTGTCAGTGGTAGAGATGAGAGCAGAGCACCTACTTGGGGAGGCCATGAAATGCCCCCCCAAGTGGGAGCAGGCTGAGCCTTGGTGGGGGGTGGGAGGAGGGGTGGGAGAAGGGCCCCAGAGGGTTGGGGGGCATTTTGCATGCAAAATGCCACCCCTGGCAACACAAGCCTCCCCCAGCGGTCAGTGGTAGAGATTAGAGCACCTACTTGGGGAGGCCATGAAATGGCCCCCCCAAGTGGGAGCAGGCTGAGCCTTGGTGGGGGGTGGGAGGAGGGGTGGGAGAAGGGCCCCTGAGGGCTGGGGGGCATTTTGCATGCAAAATGCCACCCCTGGCAAAGGAAGCCTGCCTCTTCATTTTTTCCCCATAGGAAATAATGAAGAAAGATCAGCAGCAGCATGCTAACAATATGCTGCTCCTTCGCTTTCTTATGGGAGGATGGGGGGACCTGCTTTGGGGGGCCATAACATGGCCCCCCAAAGTCCAATCTGTCTGAAACTTGGGTGGTTGTTAGAGAAGGGTTAGAGGAAGGTCCCCACCAATTTTGGGCTTATTCGGTGGGAAAATGCCTCCTCCAGGCGTCCTGGAAGACGGAGGCATTTTCCCATAGAAAAAAGCCGAAATAATGCCGAAATAATGCCGAAAGAATCCCGAAAGCCGAAAGCCGAAAGAGATTCTTGTTTCGGCTTTCGGCTTTAACGATAGAGAATCTTCTTTCGGCTTTCTACTTTCGGCTATAGCCGAAAATTTTTGGCTTGCACACCCCTAGTTCCAATATTGCAACGTTATGACGCATGTGCTGAATTTTTTTTCTAAAAATGTCTGCTCCAGCCCCCAGCAAAAGGGGACTTCAAACAGACTCATCTCAACTCGTCTAGAATAAGAAAGAAAACACCAAATCATCTCGAGGTTGTGCAGTGCAGTGTCCTGCTTCCAGAGGTTGCCGAGTCTGCAGAGTGCTGCTGACAGGTAACGAGGTCCAGCTGGCAAGGCGAGGAATGTGCAAAGTCCGTAAATCAAGGGAGTAGTTGAGGACAGGCCGGGTCGGAGGTCAAAGAGACAGTTCCAAGGAGCAAACACAGGCAGTACAGGAGCAGCTTAGAGAACTCGTTGAAGCCACGCTGAAGGGAGCCATCCCTCTGGCTTTTATACTCTAAGGGCATTCGGTCAGCTCGCACAGCTGCTTCAAGTCTCCTCCTCTGAAGCCCCTCCTTCCTCTGAGAAGGCTGGCCTGTTCAGAGCCCGGAGGCGTGCAGATTGACGTCGGGTCTGTAAGTCTCTTCTGTCCCTGCTACGCCGACGTTGCTCTCGATAGTCTGGAGATGTTGGAGGGGATAAGGAAGCTGGCTGCATCTGGGCATCTGGGCCGGTGGCTCTGGGTGGGGAAGGGGAGCTTCTGGCTGGGATTCAGCCTCTGAATGTTCAGCTGTGGTCGGCTGCTGGGAGACAGGCTGCTCCTCCCCAGGAGGAGCAAGGCTGTCAGCAAGCATCAGCTGTTCCAGTTCCTCCTCCTCAGAGGACTCGTCAAGCTCAGGCTGTACTATGACACCATCCCCTCCCCCAGGGCCCCCCACACTGGATGGGGCCGGTTTTTGTGGATAGGCCCGGTGGAAGCGGCGCACCAAGTCGGGGGCATGAAGATCCTCCGCAGGTTCCCAAGAGCAGTCCTCGGGTCCGTACCCCTTCCAGTCCACCAGATACTGGAGTTGGCCACGTCGTCGTCTGGAGTCCAATATTTGCGCTACTTCATATTCCTCCTGGCCCTCTATCATGACAGGTAGTGGTGGCGCCTCTGGATCTCGGAGAGGATGTGGGGGGGCAACGGGAACAAGGAGGGACCGATGAAACACAGGATGAATACGGAGCGTAGAGGGTAGCTGTAACCGGTAGGCCACGGGGTTGATTTGGGCAGTAACTAGGAATGGGCCAATAAAGCGGGCATCCAACTTTCGGGAGGGCCTCTGACTGCGGAGGTGTCGAGTTGAGAGCCACACCTTGTCCCCAACCTTAAGAGTCTCTCCTGGCTGACGCCTACGATCAGCAGCCTCTTTGTATGCCTCTTTGGCCTGGTGTAGTTGGTCCTGCAGGACCTTATGCAGTGCCTGCAATTCCTCCACAAAGTCATTGACAGCTGGTACTGGTGCAGTGGGCATGACCGGCGGGAAAAACCGGGGATGGAACCCATAAATGGCCATGAACGGGGTCTGACGGATTGAGGTATGCACTGAGTTGTTGTATGCAAACTCCGCCAGGGGGAGCAGTGGGGCCCAGTCATCCTGCTGGTGGTTTACATAGCACCTGAGATACTGTTCCAGTGTGGCATTGGTGCGTTCCGTCTGGCCATCAGACTGGGGGTGATAAGCGGAAGATAAGTGTACTTGGGTGCCCAGTAGGGTGTGTAGGGTGCGCCAGAAGCGGGAGGTGAACTGGGTCCCCCGATCAGAGATCAGGTGTTCTGGCAATCCGTGGAGGCGGAAAACATGGTGTAAGTACAGCCGGGCAGTTTCGCGGGCAGTTGGGAGTCCGGAACAAGGAACAAAGTGAGCCATCTTAGTCAGGAGGTCCACCACCACTAGGATGCTTGTGTTCCCTGCAGAAGTAGGGAGGTCCGTGACGAAGTCCATGGATACAGCTTTCCAGGGGCCATTAGGAGTGGGCAGGGGAAGCAATAGTCCTGTAGGCCTGCCAGGGGGATCTTTGGCTCGCCTGCAGGTGCTGCAGGAGGCTACGTACTGGGCTACATCGGTCTGTACATGGGGCCACCAAAACTCCCGGGTCAGCAGATGTGCTGTCTTATGCCGACCAAAGTGTCCAGCGGGTTTGGTGTCATGCGCTAGTTGCAGGACTTCGGCCCGTAGTGGCCCCGGTGGCACATAGACCCGGTCTTGGTGGGTGAGCATCCCCGCCTGCTCTCGGTAACCCCTGGGGGGATTCTGCGTAGGATGACGAAGACACTGGAGCATCTTCATGGCGAAGGGGTCACGTAGCTGTTGTTCCTGGATCCGTTCCTGGAGCGAGGCAGTAGGGGGCACGGCAGCAAACACTTCCGGCGGTAGAACTGTGGATAGAAGCGGCTCCTTGAGGGACGGGGAAGCGAACTCAGGTTTTCGAGAGAGGGCATCTGCCCGCTTGTTCTGGGAGCTGGGAATGTAGGTAATGGTAAAGTTAAAACGGGAGAAAAACAGGGACCATCGAATCTGCCTCTGGTTCAATCTACGAGCAGTCTGTAGATACTCAAGATTCCGGTGGTCTGTGCGAACTTGCACGGGGTGCCGGGCACCCTCTAGGTGGTGCCGCCAGACCTCAAATGCTGATTTAATCGCCAGGAGCTCCCTCTCCCAGATGGTGTAGTTTTTCTCGGCTGCGTTGAGTTGCCGGGAGTAGTAGGCGCAGGGTCATAGAGGGCCCACGGCAGTGTCTTGCTGGGATAACACAGCGCCAAGTGCGACACTGGAGGCATCAGTCTCGACCACAAAGGGTATGCTTGGGTCTGGGTAACGTAGGAGCGGTTCCGTTGCAAACCGGGTTTTTAGCTGCTGGAAGGCCTGTTGCACTTCTACTGTCCAGCGGAAGGGTTCTCGGGGCCGTAGCAACTTGGTGAGGGGCACTGTTAGGAGGGCAAAGTTTGGGATGAATTGCCGATAGTAGTTGGCGAAGCCAAGGAACCTCTGAATGTCTTTCCGATTTCGAGGTGCCTGCCAAGACAGCACTGCCTCCACCTTTTGGGAGTCCATCCTTATGCCCTGTGGGGTGATGAGATGCCCTAGAAATTCTACAGTGTCTAAGTCAAATGCACACTTCTCCAACTTAGCATACAGGCCATGTTGCCTCAGGCGTTGGAGGACAGCCCGAACATGTTTGGTGTGTTCAGCGGGGTCCTGGGAGAAGATCAGGATATCATCAAGGTAAATTATCACAAAGTGATCCAGCAAGTCCCGGAAGACATCATTCATGAAGCGCTGGAACACAGCTGGGGCATTACAGAGGCCAAAGGGCATGACTAAGTACTCATACTGGCCATACCGGGTACCAAACGCAGTCTTCCACTCATCTCCAGGGCGTATACGCACCAAATTGTAGGCGCCTCGCAGATCGAGCTTGGTGTACCTTTGGGCCCCCCGTAATCGGTCCAGTAGTTCTGGGATCAGTGGCAGTGGGTAGCGGTCCCTTATGGTGATGCGATTGAGGGCCCGGTAATCATTACATAGGCGCAACTCCCCGGATTTCTTTTTTACAAACAAGACAGGGGCTGAGGTAGGGGAAGTGGATGGACGGATGAATCCTCTTTGCAAATTCTTGGCCAAAAACTCTTGTAGGGCTCCTCGCTCAGGTTCTGATAGGGAATACAACCGCCTAGTGGGCAAGGGGGCATCAGGAATAAGGTGGATGGCGCAATCATATGGCCGGTGTGGGGGCAACCAGTCGGCGCCTTTCTCTTGGAAGACATCCTGGAACTCTGCATATTTGGCTGGGAGTGCAGACAGATCTGAACTGGTGCTCCCTCCCAGGAGCACATAGGGCGCCTCATGGGGACCAAAATGCAGTTGTGCCCTTTGGAAGGGGATAGGTCAGTAATAAAGTCCATGGATATCGTATCCCATGGTCTGCTTGGTGTTTCTAAAGGTTGCAACAGTCCTGGTGGTTTGCCTTTGCGGGATTTGGCACTGAGGCAAATGGGGCAGGATGCTACATATTGAGAAATGTCTTTGCGCATGCCCAGCCACCAAAATTGTCGTTGTACTAGATGGAGCGTTTTCAAGTACCCATAGTGTCCCGCTGTAGGGGCATCGTGACAGCGTTGTAAAACTTCCTTTCTTAGACTTTTGGGTACATAGAAGCGGTCTCCCCAAAGCCATTCTCCTTGTTCAGATTGCTGCAGTTTGTCTTTGGGTACGTTTCCCCCTTCCTTTTCCACTTCAGCTTTTAGTTTTAGCCTCCACCCCTGATCGGGTTGAGGGGGTTGGGTAGTGCGGCTGCACGTAGTCACCACTCCCCCTAATTGCGTAGGTGAAAAGACAGTGTCTATTGTCTCCTCCCTTTTGCTTTTGTGTTGGAGCATGCGTGATAGAGCATCGGCGAGAAAGTTAGTCTTGCCCGGTAAGGTGGGAGGATTATCTTGCATAAGGGCTCTATCCAACAACTTAGGATTCATGCCTTGTTTGAACAGAATTATTTTGGTCGATTCCTCACACCTTGGGCATTTGGCGGCAAGCTGTCGGAATTTTGTAACATAGTCTCTAGCCGACATGTTGCCTTGCCTAATGGACTGCAATTCTGTTCAAGCTCTCGTCTCCTCTAAAGGGTCTTCATATTGAGCTCGCAGTGCATCCACTAACCCTTGAAGTGTATTTAGCTCAGGGGCCCCTATATCATAAAGGCCTACATACCAGTCTGCGGCTTTTCCTTGGAGACGGGATCCCAAGTGTTCGATTTGACTGGCTTCATCTCCGAATAGATGTCCCCATCGATTGAAAAATTGCAGTGCTTGCACGAGGAAGAATCCTAATTTGGAAGGATCCCCATCAAATGTGGCTTCTAACTTTACCCAGCCCATGGGTAATTCTTGCGGCCGGGCCGCGGGCGCCGGTGCCAGGTAGTATTCCAGTGGTACAGGTTGTGGCTGAGGTTGAAATGGAGGTTGTTGGGGCCTTGGCTGAGGTAATAGCGGAGGAGGCCCCCCCGGAATTGGATGTAGGATTGGTGGGGGTCCTCTCGGTGCAGGCAACCTCGGCGCTGGCTGTAACGGTGCCGGCTGCACTGGTACTGGTTGGGTGGGGGGCGTACCTTGCGGTGCGGGCAATAACGGAACTGGCTGTAGCGGTGCTGGGAGCGTCCCTCGTGGCGCGGGCAACTGCGGCGCTGGTTGCAAAGGTGCCGGAGGTGTCTCTCGTGGTGCCGGAAGCAGCGGGGCTGGTTGTAGCGGCACCGGTTGTATTGGGTGAGGAGTGTCTCTTGGGATCGGTTGTCTTGGGGCTGGAGTTCCTCTCGGCCCCGGTGTCAGTAGCGGTCGAGGAGTAGTCCCCCTTCCAATTGGTCCCGGAAGCGGTGAGAGACGCGGAGTGGTACCTCTTTGTGAAGGCGCCAACAGTCTCGGCAGAAAAGGTTGCCCTCCTCCCTGAGATGATGTTGATGGAATAAATGGCGGTGTGGTGGCGGGAGCTCCTCCCGGAAATTGTTCCGGTGTACCTCTCGGGGTTGTCGGAGGTTCTTCTATAGGTTCTCCCCCACCGTCTCCGTTCTCTTCCACTTCTTCCTCTGTATCTGGATCCGGACAGGGATCCTCTGGTTCAGGACAGGGATCTTCTGGTTCAGGACAGGGATCCTCTGGTTCAGGATAGGGATCCTCTGGTTCAGGACAAGGATCCTCACCTGGGGTGGGATCTGGTGGTTCATCAGGTTGTTGCGGTATACCTTCTACCGAAAGCGGTTGGGCTGGTCCCCCCACCTCAGTCCTGGGGATAAACTTTTGTAGGTTAGACAAGCTCTGTTGCAGGCCTGCTGGCAGTTCCCGATTTTCTTCCGAAGTCCCAACCATGAGTACAGACAGTAGGTGAACTGCATGGGCCAGACTCTCTTCCATGCTTGTTAGCCTTTCCTCTAAGATTTGTACGCGATTCATATTTCTTTCAGCTGTTTCAGTATCGGGATACTGAGGTGGTTCCTCGGTGGCTTGCGAGGTATCCACATATTCAGCATATGATTCCACACAGGCTGCCCCGGGCCAAGGCCTTATTTCTCCCATGCCTTGTGTCCCTGCACCTTGTTCTTCTTGGGACCTCCCTGCCAAGATCCCTTTCACTAGTCCCGTAACTGCTGAGATTCCAGCGTCAATTGCTACGGTTCTGCTTTGCAATTGTATCCATGAGTGCTCACTTAAGTCTTGTTGCCCCGACCACGGGGTAACTTCTGCATAGTCCCAACTTAATACATCGCGATGGGACGTCTCCCACTCCGACTGGTCGGCTTCTCTGTTCCAGTAGTACCATGGTTGGCTACTGGGATGCTCGGCAATTACTCCTAAACTCCTCCGGCCGTCCATCGGGGGTTGCATGAACACTGTATTTGCCCTTCTTTCTCTCGCGTCCCGCGGCCTCGCACCCCACTTCGTCGGAGTCGGCAAGGATATCAACGGGTCTGCTGTGGCAATGGGCCGGGTGTCCGTTCTGTTAGGAGCAACCATATAAATCGTAGTAACAGAGGATCCTGTCCCCCTGGGAACAGGTCCTGAAGGTTCCAGTCCTTGAGAGCCGGGGGAGGCATATGGATCAAACAAAGGGTCCCTGTAGGGAACGGCTTTGGTATCCGTCTTCTCCGGCTTAGGCATTGGAAAATTGTGATTCGTAACAAAATGTCAGAACTGTGGCTAGATAATGTCCTTACTCCAGACTACCTTCTGCAATCAGACAAAAGCCCGTTGTTTTCAAAAGTTTACTGAAGAAAGAATTCATTATAGTCCACGGGCCCAGATACAATATCCAGGCTGGTACACGTGTATTGTTACGAATGACAGGCAAAGCATGAGTTACAAAGTATCAGAACCCAACAGGTCCAACCTCCCCCCATAGTTCTCAAAACAATCCCTTTGAAGCTGAGAAAGCGAAAGTTTCCCAAGGCTGGAGAAGCGATAGCCAAAACAATCCTCTTCCGTGAGATAGCTGCTGGGAACATCTTGGCACCTGTGAACAAAGCACTTAGAATACTGAAAGAATTAATATGGAATCTCTTTGGTTACATACAAACACTTCAACCCTGACAGATCCTGCGCTGACAGGGTCCTTGGGAGTGTTAGGGCCACCATGTGCTCTGAACCCATGCTCATCCTGGCTTCTAAAATCTTGCCGGGAAAAGATATTGGAGCCAATAGTGAAAATCATGAATTCCTCTCTAACTGAGGAGGCTCCTGCTAAGCCTTTGAAGGAGGCAGTTAGACCTCTGATCAAAAAACCTTCATTAGCTAAGGATGAGGTGGCCAAGTACAGGACAGTCTCCAATTTGCCTTTTCTAGGGTGATAGAGCATGTGGTGGCAGAGAGGCTCCAGGGCTTCCTGGATGAGACATCTGCCCTTGACCCATTCCAATCTGGTTTCAGGCCTGGATTTGGGACCAAGATGGGTTAGAACAGATAGAAGAAAATACTACTTTACACAAAAGGTGATAAACACATGGAATTCGTTGCCACAGGAGGTGGTGGCAGCTACAAGCATTGCCAGCTTCAAGAGGGGACTGGACAAATATATGGAGCAGAGGTCCATCAGTGGCTATTAGCCACAGGAGATAGATGGTATTCTCTTTGTGGGGAGGTGGTGCTCTGTTGTCTTGATGCTGGAAGGAAGGCAGCGGGAGGGCTTCTGGTGTCCTGGCCTCACTGACAGTCCTTTAGATGGCACTGGATTTCTAGCCTCTGTGTGTGACAGAATGTTGGACTGGATGGGCCACTGGCCTGATCCAACATGGCTTTGCTTATGTTCTTATGCTTAAGATGGCTTTAGCGTTAGAGGTCAGACTTGACTTCACAATATTAAGAAGGCTTATGAATATGGCAATATCATAAGCCCCTCTCTGGATGTATTTTAAACACAGAAACACTGCCTAGCCAGGCAGCAAATGGAAGCCAGATCCCGGTTAGGAAATGGAAAATTACTAGCATGTGAGATGCTAGGCAAGACCAGCTTTCAACCCCCACATCCTGGAGATGTGCAAAGATTCTAAGACAATAAGTCTTCCCGGAGTTCCTGAAATAATCATCTTAACACACCCTAAAGATCTTTCCTTATTCATTCTCCCATTTCAGGCGATTCAAGGCTCTGATAGCCTTACCCATGCATCCCTCACAAGTCGTCAGTCATCACTGATAACTTTAGTTTTGCCCACGAAGGCTTAATCAAACCTTCCTAGTTTATTGTCTCACCCAGAGACAGCTCACCAGCTTATTGTCTCAGCCCGGAGACAGATTTCAAGTTCTTTGTCTCACCCTGGAGAAAACCTTTAAGTTACTGTTTTGGGGGGCAGAAGGTGCAATCTTGCCTCAGGGTATGTTCCACAGTATAATGGGACTGCCCCTCTGCCATAGTTGTGTGCATGCCCTTAGATCCAGTATCCACCCTCAGACTTCAGTCTGAGCTCTTCCTGCATTGACATTCTGGTCGTTCAATGCTTTCTCTCATGTACGCCCTCTTCAGGACTGCTATCACCCAATCCTTCAAACTCTATCCAGTTGTCCTCACTGATTTCCAGCTAGCTTTGTGTATGTGTTGTGTGTTTTGTGTGCAATTGATCTTTATTATTTTAAATAAAAACCTTTATGATTGAACATCGTACGCTTTATTGAAAGAGTTCTCTAGTAGGGACAATTCTCCTATACATAGGTGGGGATCTCACTAAGTTACTCGCCACTCGCTGCCTCTCCTTGCATGCTAATTCCCCCAACTTGCAAGGAGACCCTCCATTTGGATAATATTAGTTGCACTGGTGGATGATCTTTCCTTAATGTTGGACAGGGGACAATCTTCCCTGTTGATTCTGTTAGATCTTTCAGTGACCTTTGACACAGCTGACCACCATTCTTATCCACTGGCTTGAATATGGTGTTAAGGGCATAGTCCTTTAGTGGTTTCACTCTTTTCTGTCTGACTGGACACAAAGATTCTCCATCAGAGGTGTTGAATCAATTGGGTGGGATCTGTTTTGTAAAGTGCCACAGGGTTCTGTTTTCTCACTCATATCTGGCATCATCTCGAGCTTTGGAGGTTGGGTGTCATCAATATGCAGATGACACCCAGCTCTGTTATTTCATTATCAAAGCTTCCACATGTGTCTGTCTTAGTTCTGAACTGGCACTTTGAGGCTGTGGTCAGGAGGCTAAGGCAGCACAAGCAGAAGTGAATCTGGACAAGACAGAATGCTGGTTGGGAAGGCTAAATATTCTAGATGGACTGAATCTACTTGTCCTAGATGAAGTGGGCTTTCTCAGAGGAGGTTAAGGGCTTAGGGTGCTCATGGACCCTGCCTTGCTCTTTGAAAAGCAGGTTGGCATGTTGGCCTGGAGCACCTTTTATCAGCTGCATCTTTTGAGCCAATTGTCTTGCTACCTAGACTCATCCAATCCATCCATATTGATTCATGTTTCTGTAACCTTACAGTTAAATTACTGCAACATGCTCTACATGGGGATGCTCCTGAAGACAACCCAGACAACTAGTCCAGAATGCAGAAGCCCAATTATTGTCAAGGACTAGCATTCATATATTACCCATGTTAAAACAGCTGAACTGGTTGTGAATTTTTCCCCAAGTTCAATTCAAGGTGCTGGTCACAACCTTTACAGCACTTCATAACCTGGGACCCACATATTTGAAGGATTGCCTCCTTCCATATGTCCCAGTGTACCAATTATGATCCTTGGGCAGCCATTTTTTAGCTGTTCCACCACTTAGGGTGGCTGTCTGGTATAAACTAGAGCCCAAGCATCTTCCACAGCGGTCCCTTCTCTGTAGAATGGGCTCTGAGAGGAAGTGAGGGGAGCCCCCTCTTCAGAAGACACTGTAAGACTTGTTTGCCAGAGCTTTGGAAGGGGAGTGAATGGTAGGCATCTTTTAAGTTGCGGGGGTGAAGGGGAGAGATTTGAGGTCTGTTATTTTATTTTGATTTTAATTTGAAAATGTTTAATCATTGTTGTAAGCTGCCTTGAACTACGTGGAAAGGTGAGATATAAATGTTTCATGTGGAAAAAGATTATTTCAAATGCCCTCGTTTGCCCTATTTCCCTCTTTTATCCCATCTCATAACTACATTTGTTGTCCATTTGATCCCCATTAGCTGCTTTCTGTCACACACAGAGAGCATTGCTATGGCACTGAGGGCAGGTGTTTTATCAGGTGCTTCAGAATTCTTCCTGTTTGAAAACCGTACATCTAGTCAGTGATGAAATGTAACATTATGATAGTAGCCAGCCTGTGTTATTGCCATCTGTAGTTCATGATTTCCCCTTTAATGAGGCTGCTGTTGAGAACTGTGCATAATGGGAAAAGATACTGATGCAAGCACTTTCCTATTACTATAAAATTAAATCAGTCAAATCATTACAGCATAAAAGACTGCTTTTTTAAAACCCTGAAACCCTCACGTTTGTCGGAAGTACTTTTAATTTTCTGTTATTTAGTTCTTCAGGCACTAGAATGGCCCGGTTCCCATCCATACAACATAATTCTGTAAATGTTACACTGAAATCTGACAACACACTGCCCTCTACTGTATTTTTCCCCTCCGGCATGTTAAAAATAAAAAAAAGAAAGGCCTGTTTGCCTGCAACCTATTCTTGATTTTACATGGACTCTGTGGGATCTTCACACTTATTAATGACTCAGTAACATCCAAAATTTCTGAGCTAAGTCTGGAGATCTCACTCGTTTCTGGAAGAAAGACACTGGAAGTGCCAAGGAGGAAGAATTCTGTGCTGGCTCACATGCAGTCAGAGGGGTTTCAAAGTTTAGAGCAGCTCACTCTCGTAGCATAGACAAGCCATTTTCTTATTTTAAACAGTAACATTTTGAAAACTCCTTCAATATTGTATGTGGTTCTTATTCATCTGCACAGTGGCTGTGGCCTAACTCTTTAAAAAGTCAATTGTGGGGAAACTGTGCCGCTCATTATCATACTCATTTTGCCATAGTATTCACACAATCATCTGGTACAGTAGGTACAATACCAGTAGAAAGGACAATGTTTTCCCCACTACAAAAATTATAGTGCATTTAGTGCTTTGAGGGAAGACATCTGGACAATACCAAAAACAAATGGATAGCTACTGCATATGGTAAAATGACAATTTGCCCCGGGTATCTCCACAGAAAGTTACAGCGCTGCAAGGTGAATGTTAAATTTGCACACTGTGAACGTTCAGAGGACGAACTATAACTGCCTTGAAAGGTAGTCAAAAGATTGCTGAATGGGGTTTTCCTTCTTGCTTTCAGTCTGCCAAAGTAACAGGATGCCATTTTATATTTTAATAGATGTAGCCCAGAAAATAATAGATTTATCCCTTGCCTGGGGAAGATGTCTGTACATGATGAATGCTGACAGAATCTTCCAGGTAGATGGGGTGGTATCTTATGGACTATACAGAAAATCCCTCTCTTTTGTGAGGACAAACACACTATCATAACAATAGGTATTTTCCACACAGAGACAGGATTGTATAGTTTCCCTCTTGCTGCTGCAGATGCCAGTAAGGGACAGCAACCGCAACACGGCTTCCACAGGACAGATTTCCCCTTAGTTTCCCTGTGCAGTCCCCTAGTAGCAGCCACTACCACCCCACCATTATGGCTTATGAAGACTTAAGAGGGCAGGAAGCTGCATGAAAGCTGAACGCTGCCACTATATCAAAATACCAGGAGGAAGCAAGGGGATGTCTACTGTCAGAACCTTGCCGTTGCCCCCATAAAGCCGCCACCAGGCCCTTAGTGTTGCCCAAAGCCCAAGAGTGACAGGACACACTCTCAGCTTGAAAGGAAATTAAGCACAGCAAAGGCAACCTTGCAAGAATGGTTTGGCAAAGTAGTCTGGGTAGTAAGTTAATGTTCTGGTAGGTGATACCCAAGGGTTTACAAAGAGGCAGGTTCGATCAATCGGTTTAAGACTTTGAGACTTCAAAGTTAGCAAACCACACAAAATTATAACAACTCTATTTATTTAAGGTGCAAGTTCAGGACAAAGGCACGAGACTGCATGTGAGTCCATAACAAAAAAAAACCCTACAGCTTTGTAAGCTCTAACTATACATACCAAGATTAGCAGAAATAAATCCAAAGGCTGTCACAAAAGCAAAAGGCAAAGTCTCTGGTCAAGAGGCAAAATGATTAAATTTTCCAGCAGAGCAAACAGGTGGTTGCCCGTAGCTTCCATCCAGTCTGAGTCACAGCAAAACTCAACTCATAGGACGCACCAGCTAAAGCTTGCAGAAGTTCTCCAAAGAGAGAATCTCAGGTCCATGTCGGATAATTGGTTTTTATGCCATTTTGGTGCCTCAATGGTGCAGCCCTACAACCAATCAGGTAGCAAGATGCTGATGTCACAAGAGGTGACTATGTGCAAGACAAAAAATGAAACCAAGGCTGTAGTCCCTGGCAACAGCCGTCAATCTTGCAGGTGCAAATTAATCAAGAATGTTAATTGGCTCAGGACTATACATGAAGGCTCACTCTCTCTGGCAGCAGAACACATTATCTTATCTCCAAGGTCAGAGCAAGCAGAGACTTTGGAGACATGCTTCTCTCAAACAGCTACTGGCAAGAGAAGCGGGTGGGGGGAATTGGGCTAAAGAAATTTTCTTAGCAGCTGAGCTTCTTGACTAAACTTTCAAGAGACATTGCGTTTGTATAGCTAGAACAAAACAATTATTTTCACATGGGTTTTTCAGGTTTTTTTCCCAATTGGAAAATGAATATTATTATATAGTTACAACAATGTACCAATCTATGTCCCAGGTTCTTTGAATTCCCATCTTTCATTTTTTGTAAAGTATCTAGCCCCTTTCATTGGGGAGATATGCATTTCCCCTTATGTCTCCACAATGTAAATGGTTAGAGATTTACTTTACAAAAAATGAAAGTGGAGAATTCAGAGAACCTGTTGCATAGATTATTATATCATTAGAAGAATATTAAAATTGTTTTTTTTAAAAAAAAAAATCCTTCCAGTGGCATTGGGGGGTAATTGCTACCTTGGGGACAGGTGCAGGAAAATTGGCTGCTGTGTGAGTGGAACTGGGGAAATCCAAACATTCTCACCCACACAGCAGCCATCTAGGCTTTTCTGAGATCTTTCCCTAAACTTTGCAGCAAAGCAGGTTTGGGAAGAATCGGAGAAAAGCGGAGGAACTTCAGGCAGTGCATGAACACATCATGATGCTATAGGGATGCAGGAAAAAACCCACTTCCCAACAGCACTGAACCTGGGGCATATACCCCACAAGAAAACTGTCATATAAAAAGGCACCAGAGAAGAAGGCAACATGATGGGAGTAAAAGAGGAAGACCAACAAGATGAAGGTGAAAGATAAAAACACGAAACACAGTCTGTAAAAGCTGCTCATTTTATTTCATTTTGATTAGATGGTTTTAGTCAATTGTTCTACCCTGTGGCACAGAGTGGTAAGCTGCAGTACTGCAGCTCGAGCTCTGCTCACAATCTGAGTTCAATCCTGGCGGAAGCTGGGTTCAGATAGCCAGCTCGAGGTTGACTCAGACTTCCATCCTTCCGAGCACAAGGTAAACCTTGTGTACCCAGTTTCCTGGCAGTAAAGTGTAGATGACTGGGGAAGGCAATGGCAAACCACCCCGTAACAAAAAGTCTGCCAAGAAAATGTTGTGATGCGACATCCCTCCATGGCTCAGTAATGACTCAGTGCTTGCACAGGGGACTACCTTTACCTTTCCTCACCTATATGGCTTTTTTCTTTTTGTAGCCAATGACTCTATACAAGGAAATTTACATTTTCCTTTTTCTGAAATTGTTGTGGTGGTGGTCTCTGCACCCCACAAAGCCTAACGCAGTTCACACTTACCAAAATATGAACAGAAATCATGAAAATGCCTGTTTAGCTCCGTAATATTTCTAAAGTTTTTCACTATCTCTATGAATGTTTACTGTAGGAGAGTGATTCTGAATTGGAAGTAAAGTCTCTCAAGAGACAGTAAGAAAGATGGTCCGGTTGCAGGTCACCAGGCCAATAACCTCTAAATCTCGACTTGTTTGTGGCAGTGACAAGGAAGAATATGCTGGTAAATAAAGCTAGAGAGGTAAAATTGTCAATGGCGACTAGTGGCTTGTGCTCAGGGCCTGCTAAGTAAACTCCATATTCCCTATCGTAGAATGGTATCTTTGTGAGGCCTATTCTCCATGCTGCACATTTATTGTGCTAAATTGCATTGTCTGGAAAGGTACTCGTTGGATTGAAGAGCTCAAACTGACATGGTCATGGGTCCCATTCCATCCAGAAAATTCAAACTGTAGGCTTATGATCCTCAATTTGTCTCAGGGCTGTGCAGGGAAAGGAGAAGAGACATCTTTTAATGTTGCATGTTTTCGCTATTCACAGCTCTTTAAATGTCATATGGTTTTGCTATTCGAAACCAAGTTTCCTGCTGTCAAGAAAAGATGTGATTTTTAATCTGTTTAATCAGAAAAGACATACTTTTAAATCTAAAATACTAATAACACACCAAGAATCCTGGTTTCAAATAAAGAACCCAAGTGGAGCCTGAAGGGTTAAAAACTCTCTGCTTTCTCTAGATGGCCCCATGGCAAACTGAGATTACATGTAATTTGAGAGCTGTGGACCTCATCACTTCTGTGTGAAGCCTAAGAGTGCATTTGGTGGTGGAGAGTGCCCTCATGTCAGAGTTGACTTATAGCGACCCCTAGTGGAGTTTTCATGGCAAGAGACTAACAGAGGTGATTTGCCATTGCCTGCCTCTGCAACCTTGGTCTCCATTGGAGGTCTCTCATCCAATTACTAACCAAGGCTGGCTCTGCTTAGCTTCTGATATCTGATAAGATCAGGGTTTTTTATGCTTAGATGTGTTGGATCATTGCACCTGATCCTTGCAAGCTCTGTACACCTTGAGCTAAGGAGATGGGACTGTCACAGCCTTCAGTCCAAAGGAGACAAGGTACAAGGGTAGTAGTACAAGAAATGGAACTTCCCACATGTTATAACTTTTCATCTTACACCCCTTTTGCAGCTGGTTTGGTGCTGAGGTGCTGGGCAATAAGCAAGAGGAGCTCTCTGGAGAGCCACGTTATTGCTGTGGCAAGACATAGGGGGACCAGATGATTATTTAAACAGGATTTGACAGATGCCTTGTAATTCAACTATATTTAACTTGGTCCGTCTTGGACACAGGCTAGTCTTTTGGTTTTACTGGATTGAAATCAATCCATAACTTCCTTAGCTTTGGTTTAGTTTTGCATATTTGATCTTCATGGTACAGCACTTACATTCTTTTCAATAGATCCTTTCTTAGATGGATTAGATGCATTAATATTAGCAACAGAAATTACTAAAAGCAATGTTCCTCACCACAGAAATATTCCCCTGTTGCAAGAGATACAAAGGTAACCACTGAGATCAGAGAAACACTGCAAAACTTGGAACAGTTCTGGACATGCAGCAAACAGAGAAAGGCAGAGTATGCCACACAAGAAGGTTTCATACACTGCCAATTGGCCATTTTGGTACAGATAAGCTCCATACACAGTATTTAACGGCACATGGAGAACTTGCGTGTGCCAAACTGGATGATATAGTAATGCATGGGTACCTGCTGGGTAGAGATGTTAGACATGTTTTATCCTCCTGCCAGTCATCACTGTACTGTCACTATATCATCTGAGCCAGCCCTTGCAGTTAAGTTCAGGATGGTTTTAGATATTTAGAGTGCCATTTTGCCATGCATTTTGAATAGAATAGCCACAAGAAAGAAAGAAAGAGAGAAAGAGAGAAAGAAAGAAAGGTGCAGATTTTTAAAAAACTGGCATAGGATCCTTGTAATTTATGCAGGTGGCAATCTCACTGATGTGTTCTACATCAAGCAAACCTTCCCAACTATCCTGAAAAGCTGTTCCCTGCAGAGTGTGTTGAAGTGGTCTCACCAGAATGTGATCAGAACATCGATAGCTGTGGCCAAATCATGCCTCTCAAGGAAGGGCTCCAAGTTGGTTAGAGAGGAGACCTGGACTTCAAATGAAGGCATAAATCCAGCAGCATCCCTGAGCTGTGAACCTTTTCTTTTAGGAGGAAGGCAACCCCAGATGAAACAAATAGTATATCCTGTGTCTAACAGGGGGAATATAATAGAAATTAGAATTTAACCTAACAAAGTACCTGGAGAGAGCAATGGAAGTTCATACACCATGGCAATTCCCCTCCCCAGTCATCAAGCCTGGGCTGACATTGCATCAAATAACCCGGAGGAGACAGCATACTACCTCTCAGTCTCATGCAACCAGAGATACACATCCAGTCAGTTTTCTCATCCAGGACTTACTTCCTACTAAGTGTGCCCAGGTTTGTAGCCTTAAGCGTATGGAACTTTCCCATTACAATTAATCAGTTTTTAATTCAGGATCGATTGTGCCCTTGAAATCTGCCCTGCCTCATACCTCATAATTCAATCATGAAATCACATCTGCTTAATTTTTCTTTGCCAAAATTAAGAATTTTGATTAAAAAGTGAGTAGTTATTTTAGTTGGAGAGGTTATTATTTTGAGAACCGGTGGAAGGACAGAATTGTTGTTGAGCCTCTGCATTGTATAGAAAAGCTACCAAGAGAAAAACCATGTAAACATAATTTAAGAGCCCCACTAATACATCTGCAACAAAGGACAATGTAAAAATCTGTGCTTTTGAATTATTATCTGAACCACCCCCACCCACTTCCCACCCCAGTGCATACTTCAGCTGCTGCAGGATAAAATAAATTGGCTGCGTAGAACAAGACAGCCGGAAGTATTTGAATGTTCCTTACCCCCAAATGTTAACCTTTTGCTGTAGCTGTATGCCTTTACCAAGGAAAGAACCTAAAAGAAAAACAGAACTGAACAAAAGCAAGCATTCCAGGGCTGCTCCTAGTCAACTGGTTAATAATAATGCTTTGCATTTATAACACAATGCAGATTTTTAAAAAGTACTCCACATGATTATCTCAGGAATATTTACAACCCTGTAAGGTATATCAATATTATTATCCCCATGTAGCAAATGTGGGGAGGGGCGTGGCATGGCTTTTATCTAAAGACTGGAACTCATACTGTAGTGACATTTGTAACAGAGATTGCCAGGTTCAAAGCTTAGATATTTAGATGCTACATTAACAATAAACCCCTTTAAAAAGTAACATCTTCTAAGCCCACTAACTTCAATAGAATTAGAAGGGCATAACTTATCTTGGGATTGCACTCTAACTCTCCTTGGAAATTTGCTTGAGCAGCAGAGAAGTATTACTAACCTAAAGGATATCTATATATATAAAGACAGGTGTCCTGATTGACTCATCAATGTCCAGCCCAAACCCCTGGACCTAGAAACATGAAGTTTGGGAAGAACATTTCTTTCATGATGTAAACACCCACTAAGAAGGGGGTCAAAAGGGGTCAAATGTGTTTTCCCAAAGAGATACAGCTTCCCTATGTGGCTGGCAGGCCACTCCTCCCTGATTGGGCTAGCCTTTCAAGGTCATTTGCATATGCAGGCTGATTGGGGCTCACATTCCACACCTCATCCCCTCCCCAGAGACAGTTGGAACACAGGTCATTTGCATATGCAACCTGATTGGTCCTCACCCCCCACATTCTAAACAGTCTGCAGTTGCTATTGGGAGTCATTGAATGTGTCCTGAGGTAAAATGAAACTCCCAGTCTTCCCCTAAAAGTTCACTAGGGTTGCCAATCTCCCTGTGGGGCCTGGCTTTCCTGTGTGGCTGGCAGGCTCCTGCCTGCTTGCACCTCCCTCTCTCTGACTGGTCAGATGTGGAACTGTGTTCTGAGGTAAAAACACCTTTGTGAAGCTCGGGTACTATGCTATTATACTACAAAACCAACTTTAAAAAAACACAAATGAAAAAATGTTACATACCCGTAAGTATTGAGCTCCTGCCTGCTTGCACCTCCCTCTTTCTGACTGGTCAGATGTGGAACTGTGTTCTGAGGTAAAAACACCTTTGTGAAGCTCGGGTACTATGCTATTATACTACAAAACCAACTTTAAAAAGACACAAACGAAAAAATGTTACATACCCGTAAGTATTGAGCCCCGTGGTGCATAGGGGTAAACTGCAGTACTACAGCCCAAGCTCTGTGTCATGACCTGAGTTCGATCCTGGTGGAAGCTGGGTTCAGGTAGCCGGCTTGAGGTTGACTCAGCCTTCCATTCTTCCGAGGTCGGTAAAATGAGTTTCCTGGGGGTAAAGGTGTTGATGATTGGGGAAGGCAATGACAAACCACCCTGTAACAAAAGTCTGCCAAGAAAACGTCGTGATGCGATGCCCCTCCATGGGTCAGTAATGACTCAGTGCTTGCACAGGGCTTGCACCTTTACCTACCTGTAAGTATTATAACTGGATTTAAAGTAGTTAAATACCGTAGCAAATCACAGGTATCAAGCTAGTATATATATAAACAAAGGGCAAAAGAACAGGGCCAATTCCGCACGGCTTACCTGAAGCCAGAACGTTGCGGGATGTTGCGGAACATGGTGGCAAAAATGCGAAAGATCGCGTTTTCTCACACGAGTTTTGCGCGATGTCGCGCAAAACTCGCATGAGGAAACACGATCTTTCACGTTTTTGCTGGCATGTTCCGCAACGTCCCGGTTTCAGGTAAGCCGTGTGGAATTGGCCCTGGTGTACCAGCAAAAAAAGGCAATAACATTACTGCAACTTCACTTAGAGGCACGTTGCATTTACTGGGGATGAGGCTTCCCCTGTGTCCTGTATTAAAGCTTCAGGGCAGTGTTAAAGTTAGAAGTATCCAATCCTCCTGCTCCTACACCATGGCATTCATGGAAGCCACAGGGGAAATCCTGCTTGGTCCCACACTCTTTTAAACCTCCATTCCAATGGCGCCACTCCCCTGCTTCATCTCGGGATTTCATGAGACTGCATATATTTGTCCATCTCCCTAGCAACCAGACCAATGTGTCACATCTGCTTGGGACTGACAGACACACTGGGGAGCTTTTCTGTTGTTCGTAGCCTCTCTAAATTGGCATGGTTTGATAACTTATTTGGATTGCATGGAATTCTGCCATTTTAATCCTGTTCAGGCAGGGCATTTATTGCTGTCAGATATTGACACTTGTCAGGGAGCAGCAGTTAGACATCCCCTTCCTCTTTGGCACCCTGCAACACCAAACCAAGAGTCTACCAGGTCCAGAGGAGCTGCTGATCCACCTACAAGCCAGCTGACCCAAGAGCTGATCAACAGCCCTTTCTGATAATTAACTGTCTAGTGGTTCTGCCATATGTGCTGGAAAGGAAGTGGCAGGGGACAGAATACCATAAGGCTGCTATTGTGTATTTGATCATGCCCTTGAGGACCTCTTGGTAGAGGGAAGCCAGTATGCAGGTCCCAGACATAAGTAGGCCCTTTAAAAGGCCTAAGGGAAGAGGCTAAGGAATATACACCAGTTCTGTCTCCCAGCACACAGGGAGTAGATCTAAGGGAGAGGAGGTAGAATGGGATGGTGCTCAACCCCTCTCCATCTGAGACCAAGGAAGGGTGCTTCATCCAAAGTGAAGCCTTGTGCATGCCGGCCTAGAACTTGACAGAACCTTCTTTAGAATACAATTGATCTGAATTAAATGGGGACGGGGGAGGATATAGCTCTGTGGTAAAGTATTGCTATGAATGCACGAAATCATGAGTTCTGTCTCCAGTTAACATTATGTCAGGCAAGAGTGAGTGAGTGAGTGAGTGAGTGAGTGAGTGAGTGAGTGAGTGAGTGAGTGAGTGAGTGAGTGAGTGAGTGAGTGAGTGAGTGAGTGAGTGAGTGAGTGAGAGATGTTCCTGAGAGCTGCTCCCAACTAGATTTGTTACCACTGGGAAAATTAGGCTGGGCTGACCTAAGGCAGCTTCAAAAGTCCTTTCGAACAATAACAGCTAAGACTTTTGTTCTATTCCTCAGTGAAAGTGTTTATTTCTCCGTCAGCAGGGAAAATGGAGTTTTTCATCAGGCCCAGTTGTTCCTGAGTCCATCCCAGCTGCGAAGGGCAAAACTACAGTGCTAATCACACACAGATCCAACTAACAATAATTTACTTCATGATGCCAAAATATTTGAACTTGCTTTAAAGACATAATGCGTCATCAACGTTTGTCAGTAAATCTAGGATGAAGGCAATTTCCAGGTCACCCAAATAACTGGATACCAGTGAGGCTTGTGACAGGCTCTTCCTCTGCATGGCTGTTTTACTTCATCATTAATCTTGCAAAGGGCAGGTCTAGGAGGAATATCTAGAGCTGTCTTCTGGCATATGGTTAATTCTTATGATTATCTAAGGGCAACCCACTATCATATATTGTAAAGAAGACATAAATTCTTTATATTTCTCTGCTGGATTTCTAGCATTCATTTAAGTATTTATTTTCAAAATATCTGTGCTGTCTTTCCAAAGCTTCAAAACACAACCAAAAAAAAACTAAATATATAGTACGAAAGAACCTATATAATATTATCAAAATACAATGTAAAACAATGTCTGGCACCATTTAGGCATGGGAATATCCCACCGTGCAACCTAAAAAGCACTTTCTTGGGAGTCAGTCCCATTGAATTAGGGTTGCCAGCACAAAGTTGACAACCAGTGGGAGATTCACAACCGGGGTAGGTGGGTTGCCAGCAACATAACATTGCTAGTGATGCGCTGACATCACGTGATCATGTCAGAAGTGATGATAGCATGTTGGGACTAACCATCACCACCTCATTTCCCTCTGATTTTTCTCCCATTGCTACTTAGCTAGGCAGCGACAGAAGAACCCACTGGAAGTGGGAGCTTCCTCACAACAGGAATTTGGCAACCCTCCTTTGAATTGAGTAGGATTCTGCTTTAATCTTAGAATAACACTGTAAAAGCTCTGGTTCAGTTCATCATTACCCAATATCATCAGTCTTTTGGAGGGAGGGGGAATTGTGTATTTTAGAAGGAATATAAAATGCTGTGATTCTAGGGTTATCTTTTTACTTTGGGTGGTTCCTAGCTTTAGATGGTCTGGGGAAAAAGTGTCTCAGCTCTCCTTCCCTAGTCTACTGCTGCACCACTCATTCCCACTCACCCGGATTCTTGGGTATCCTTCTCCCTCCAGTTGCTTTCTGGAAAAACCTTCTTTTGCCCATGCCCCCAGCTGCATGCTGACTCTGGCACAGCTTTTACTGTATTATGCCCCATATTGGTTAACTTAAAAGACCAGTACAACTTAAGACCAAAAGATCATTTAAACTCAATTTTTTAAAAGCCAACCTGAGCAAGGTGTAACTAAAAATAGAAGGTTCAACATAATAAAAAGGTTTACTGAAAATTAATTATAAAGTTGTGGCAGTACTGTGTAGAAAGCCCAAGTCCATTCAAAAAAGGAAAGAGAAAGTACCAACAAAGGAGAATTTATTGAGCTAAAGAGACATTAATTCAATAAATTCTCCAATTACTTCAAAGAACTCCTATCTCCTTGCATTTCTACTATTTGGAGTGCTGCTTTTTCTTTTTGCTCCTACTCCTTGTATTCCAAGATGGATATGAGGTATGGAACAGAGTATCCTCAGAAGATCTTACAAAACAATACCTTTAAGCCGAGTCCTCAAATAATGTCTAATTTTAAAGGTCCCAGGAAACTATGATTTAATTAGGGCTGCCAACCCTGTGTTGAGAAATTCCTGGGGACTGGAACACTGGGAGGGTGGAGTGAGTATTATGTTATTGAGGCTAACCTCCAAAGCTGCCATTTTCTCCAGGGGAGCTGATCTCTCTGTTCTGGAGATCAGTTGTAATTCCAAGAGATCTCCGACCTATCTGGAGCCTGGCAACCATACATCTAAGTAAACTAACTATTATTAGTTTTTAGGCAAAAGTTAAGAGGGACTAAGAGCAGGACCACAAGTGACGCCTGACACAGGTTGGATACTTGCCAGCTTCCCTCAAGTTTTGATGGGAAATGTAGGCAGCTTGGCGGAATGTTGGACAAGTGACAGTTGAAAAGTCCATTGGACAACAGTCAGAGAGTCAAGCTGCAAGACCAGGATGCCTACATTTCCCATCAAAACTTGAGGGAAGCTGACTAGTGTCCAACCTGTGTCAGGCGTCACTTGTGGTCCTGCTCTAAGCATTATGCTGGCGTATCTCAAGGTTATGCCTGTATGTTCTGAAGATACAAGGGGGAGGTTGCAAGAGACTGTTCATTTCTCTGTGCTACCGTGCCCATTACCAGCAGGTCCAGGCCTTCATTGGTGTTCCTGGTATCTGGGGTTGACAACTTTGGGTTAAGAAATTCCGTTTCAAATGCACCGTGTTACCCGACATGGTCACAATCAGAAGGATTTACCTCAAAAGAAACTGTGAATCAACTTGGACTCTTTAGGATACAATTGTTCATCTATGAACATTTATGAACCTTCTTGAGTATAACTGAAGTACATTTTATTGATTAGAAATTCTTTAGATGTACATAGGAATTTTGAACAACTGGACATTAGCACTTTGCATATGACTTTGAATGTTTTCCGCTTGACTGTATTATAGCTTAAATAAATATATAGAATACTGTTAGAATTGGTTGTTAAATGCAATAAATATGACTTTGTACGTCTGATAAATTGTTCTAGATCAGTCAAGGTCCGAAGTTTGCTTTAAATTATTTCTGATTGATTTCTTAGTTAGTTTTCACGGCTATTATATTTTCATTGCTGTTCTGATTCCGTGATTCTCTCTCTTATATATCCTACCTGGAAGCTAGCAACCCTAAATATCCCACTTAGGATACAAATTAATGGCACTGGAGTTCTGTTGCTACCATAGCTGCAAGCAGATTGGGCTGTCCGTCTTAACTATGGCTTTGCATGGTATACAAACACAGACATCCTGGCTTTTACCCTGTGGCAAGTCTCTGCAGGGGTGATGGGAGAAGAAGCAAAGTCATAAAACCAGCAATTGTCAAGGCAAAACATGATCTGAATGACTACCTGTGAACTGAATTCTGGTTCCACAGACTAATCATCCTTAAAACATGCTTTTGCATTATGTGTGAGCTGAGCCAATATAATTATGAGTAACCTTACTAACGGGGAAAAGACAATGTTGCTGTTACTGATCAGCCTTTTCTGTTATGAAGGATAAACAGATGAGACAGTACACGTCCACAGTGTGCTTTAAGGCCTCTGCTAGACAGATATCTCCCCCCCCCCCTCCACCCGCCGCATCAGAAATCCCTGGAAAATCATAGGATCCAGCATATTGCCCTCAATAAGAGGAGAATATAGGTTATCCATAGCTAGCTGATTGCACTGACTAGTAAAAAAGAATGAACATTCTATTTCTGTTTTAATCAAACAACACAAAAAGGAGGATAGGTCAGAAAAAAACTTGGACTTCCGCAACATTTTTATTTCACTCCTCAGGAAGTTCAACTCAGACTTTGTTTTCAGATTAAGAAACATTTGTGAGTATACTGGCACAGAGTCAAACAAATAGCCCATTCTGTGTATGGTATGAGTTGAGGGATGGCAAAAAAAAGAGGCTCTTGGGATGTTATCTGAGCAATGACAGAGGAAAAATACATAGCAATCAAGACAAAAGGAGTATCTGGAAGGAACTGCAACTTTTCTTGGTACATAGTTTTAAGTTTTTGTTAGCACAAATTGCACACAGCTCTAGTTGTATTCTGAGAACAAATGTAAAACAATAAAATCCCCTAGATAGAAAGCATTTTTGAGCAGGCATCTTCAAATAATCAGAGTGCATCCATTTTGTGACAGCCAATGTGAGGATCCACTCATGTATTTAATGCTTCTTTTGTTACCTTATAGAAACTCAGTAATGTTTGAAGCAGCACTAATTATGCTGTTGTTGTCTTCTTTCTCTTGCTTTTCCTTTGCTGACCCCTCCCCTTTTTTTACATCTGAAGATTAAGGCCACAATGTATACTAAGGGATAGGTATGCTTCTTAAACCCACTGATTTCAATGGTTTTATGCAGTCTGTCCTGCATTGGATTGTAGCACAGGAGCTCTTTTAATCTAAATGCACCAATCAACTCAAATGAGCAATGTGCCCTTCACAGAATTAAACCTCCCTTCTATTTTCTCTATCTTATTTCAAAAGTCTCCTATTATTCTACACCGATTTCTCCTCATTTGGATTACTTTTGCTGCTATCCCCTCAACAGAAATGCAACCTGATAGCAAAGAAGATGCTTTGTCAGTCACAATCCTCCAGGTGGCAGGTTTTGCTAGGCTTTCTTATTCCCTGAGCTCCAAACGACACATGCTTTTAGGCAGGTGTTCTAAAGTTTGTACATCTAGAGAGATACTTTCAGCTAAGCAATTGGTGAAAACCTCATTTGTCTTAAAAAAAATAGGGGGTGGGGGAATGTGCATAGCTATTATAGTGAAAATCCAAGGTAAAATCTAAGGCCTTGATAACAGGGTTGCCAATTAGGCAGGAGAAAAACATCCACACATTAAGCCTCTGTTAAAATGGGCAAGTGAAGCTTTTCATGACATGGAGGTAAATAAAATCACTTTGTATTTGCTGCAGATGAAACTGATATTAAAGGGACAGCTAGAGAGATCAGTCTAAAAGTTGGCAACCTAATTAGTCGATCAGCTGATGAGTTTATTCACCATGTGTTTGCTTATCTACCACATTTTTATCTGCCCTGTGATCCAAGGAGATGAGAGTGACACATACAGCTCCATTTTATCGCTCCATTGCTCCATTTTATTCTCACAACAACCTTGGCTGAGAATGACTTGCCCAAAGTTACCCTCTAAGCTTCATGTTAGAGTGAGGATTCTCAGTGGGTAACTTTGAACAGTCTCTGGTCGAATCCACATTCACCCATTACCCGCATGTTTATCGGATATCTTCCGTTTGCCTCCAATCCGTGATTTTTTCCTCTTCGTTCACATTCCTGCTTCCAATCCGTCTTTCTCGCGCATCCCTCCGGTCACATGGCAGCCGTGACCCCCGGGGCACCCCGGCCCGCCGAGTGGCGGGCTGGGGGGCGGCGGGGGGAGCGGCGCGTCTTTGTCTTCGGATAGGGATGGGGATGGGGATGGGGAATTTATTTTTGGCAACCACTTCTAAATGCAAAACTTAAAACTTTTGTGGTACAAAGTTTTAATGTTATAAAATGATAAAAATTTCATAAAATTGTAATTTTACTAACAATCCAACTCAAATAAGTGTATAGATAATTCAAACAGTATAGCTTCTATAATCCTATTAGGCATAAATATTAAACATAACTTTTAAACATTACGTAAAAAGTATTAAATACTCGGTAGAGATGGGTTGAACGTTTTATCTTAAATCCTGAGCAGCTTGAAACCTTCAAGTGAGAACTGAAACACGTTTCTCTGTTTTACAGAAACCATATGTCAGTACAAAATAAACGGGATGGATGTTTTTGTTGCACTCTCCCAACCAGGAGACAGACTCCTCCTAAGAGTTTAATGGCTTCTTTCATTAACAAACGCTAGTCTTTTTCATTAAGTAAGGTATCAAAATATAAATGTTTATTTAAATAAAACAGAAAAATAGAACAGATGAACACAACAAGAATTAAGTTTCCTAACATTTCTTAATGAAATCTAACTCAGTCAGATTAACGATGAAATGCATTCAAGTTACCGTAGCACGTATTACAAGGGTAACTTTCCTGCCTAGATCTTCATGAGATTTATTTTGGCTAAAACCCTGATCTGCTATTTGGATTACCATTTTTATATATTATCTTATGCAGAAATCTAAGATCTTTTCATATGATAACATAGATAAATATCAAACCAATCATAATTTAATTCTTTTTACTATTTCCAATAATGTGACATTCTACCTAGCCAAAAGTACCACTATGCCCAGCTGCAAGATAAGAGATATGGATAGTAAAAATGACAGGAAAAGTTACATGACCAGATCATCCTTGGTCTCTGCTAACAATTACAGAACATTTATCTGATACTGTTCACTATTTTAATTGGCTGTCAAAGATAAAGAAGCACCAGTTATACACCATACTAGAAAAAGAACTACAGTGAAGTTCATACAGCGTTATTTAGAATGCATATGTTTCATTAAGTATGTGTTCTAAACCATAATCAGCAGTCTACTGGTTTGAATCCCATTACTGACATGAGCTCAGTAGGTGGCCTTGGGTCAGCCACTCCTCTCAGCCCCAGCTCCATTGTGGGGATAAGAATAACACTAACTTGTTCACTGCTCTGGGTGAGGCACTAATATGTGTAGAAGAGCGGTATATAAGCACAGTTAATATTATTATTTATATTTCCATGACACCATCCCTTGACCTGTGAAATTAAGTATTTTATAAATATGAAAGTGATACAAAATATAAATGCATTGCATAATGTGTGAGTGTACATATACAAACTTTAAAAATTGTATTGGATAATACCGCAAAGCATGATTACTGAGAAAGCTGCTTTCACTGCTTTCAGTGTGGAGAGCTGCTTGTAGATCAAAACAACCTGGCGAGCTGTCTTCATGCAGAGTGCACTTGATTCTCTTGGCTTTCAATTCTGCTTTCGTTCAGCATGGGTAAATCAATGTGTCAGCAGTAAACATTTGTATCACTCCTCTCTGAATGACCTTTTAAATTTTACTGCCTATCGTGTCAAAGCAATTAAAATTAACAATACAGTTACTAAGCTGCTAAGATCAATTAATGGCTCTTAGGCTTTATCTATTGATCTAGTGACATCTTCAAAACCCACTGGTAACAGACTATACATACTTCTCTTCTATCCACAATATATACACAAGGATTGATTACATATTCTTATCTTCTAAATCACATATTTAAATGACATATTCTTATCTCCTAAATTAATTAGTCAAACTCTTTACATCAAGGATTGGTGACAACTTGTGGACAGACTATGCTTGGACAGAATGTACACTGAGAATAAATGACATCAAACAAATTGGAAACTAAATAAATCACTTTTATTTAACAAATAAATTTCTTCTGAAGTCTCTTTAGAAATTAAACAATAGAAACAAATAAACTATGTGGCATTCCTCAGATCCACGTGTACGATGCTATGGAAGTGGTACTTAGAGGGAAATTCATCTCCATTGCCTCCTGTCATGAAGAGCAAAAAGAAAACATTAGAAATGAAATGATATCTAGAATAAGAAAACTAGAAGATGAACACAAAAAAGGCCACCCAATCTATAAATTTACTTGCTTGAAAATTAAAGGAAAAAACTTCACATTCTATACAAGCTATTAAAGGCACCCAGGAAAAACTCAAACTAATTCTGTAAAATTAGCCGATGTATTTGCTGAATACTACCAAACCATTTGTACATCAGACAATCCTGACACTAATCATATTTTAAATTATTTATCATCACAGGAAATTATTTGGAAAAAACTCATAAGAACATAAACAATATCTGGACCAACCAATCACAACAGAAGATGTTACAGTCACTATCAAATCCTTGAAAAAAATAATAAAGCTTCAGACAGGGATGGATTCCCTGCCAAATTTTTACAAAAAAATACATTCACCTACTTTCAACTCCAGTAACTGCCACATGCAACTCTGTTATGATAGGAGGTAGCATCCCTCTATCTTGGTCAGAGGCTGAAATAGTAGTTACTCCAAAAAAGGACAACGATATTACAAATACTAAATCTTCTCAACCAATACCCTTACTGAAACAAGACCAAAAGATCTTTACAAGCATATTTGCCCAAAGATTTTCTAAATTTAAATAACCAACTACATTCACCTTGACCAGGCTGGCTTTATGCCAATAAGGAATCTTTTTGACAATACACGTAACACTCTAACTATAATTAATTTCTGTGAAGCGTACAAAACCCCTGCATTACTTCTGGCCTTTGATATAGAGAAGGCATTTGATTAAGTGGAAATACCATATCTAAAACTTTTACTTCAAAAAATGGGTTTTGGCGACCAATTCTAAAATGCCATTAATGCTCTTTATCTTTCTCCAAAAGCTACATTTAGGACTAACAATGTACATTCGATAGATATCCATATAGCAAGGGGAACTAGACAAGGCTGTCCCCTTTCCCCATTTCTGTTTGCCATAACTATAGACAGGGTCGGTGCTACCATTAGACCAACTAGGCAGCCGCCTTGGGCACAGACCTCAAGAGGGGAATAGTTTTATACAGATTACTTTCTTGAAAAAAAATGCAACTAAGAAAACCTATTGAGCACCCCCTAAATGGTCCTGTCCACAGACATCAAGCAGCTCAAAAGCTCACCGTAACATTTCTTTCTTTCTTTCTTTCTTTCTTTCTTTCTTTCTTTCTTTCTTTCTTTCTTTCTTTCTTTCTTTCTTTCTTTCTTTCTTTGATTTATACCCTGCCCTCCCCACAGATGGGCTAAGGGTGGCTAACAACATTAAAAAATACATTAAAATCACAGAAACATACAATCAATAATATTTTTTTAAAAAATGATTAAAATACTCCAGGAGCAGGCTATTTAAACAAATACTGGGAGTCCATATACAGCCATGGCAGATGGCTGAGGGCAGCTCCGGAAGAAATGGTGGTCTTAGATGGAAGAAGAAGGACACTCGCTGGCACTCAGCCAAAGGCCCAGCAGAACATCTCCGTTTTACAAGCCCTGCAAAACTGTAACAGGTCCCACAGGGCCCAGATCTCCAGCGGGGAGAGCATTCCACCAGGCCAGGGCCAGGGCAGAAAAAGCCCTCACCCTGGTTGAGGCCAGATGGATGTCCTTTGGGCCAGGGACCACCAGGGAGTTGCTTGTCTGCAGAGCGCAACACCCTGCAGGGGACATAATGGAAGAGGCGGTCCCACAGGTATGGAGGTCCCAGTCCATGAAGGGCTTTAAATACCATGGTTAACACCTTGAACTGGATCTGGAACTCCACTGGAAGCCAGTGCAGCTGGCACAGCACATGATGAATGTGCGCTTGGATGGGCGTTCCGGTAAGGACGTGTGCCGCTGCATTCTGGATCAGCTGTAAATTCCGGGTCAGGCCCAAGGGCAGTCCAGGATAGAGTGAGTTGCAGTAGTCTAGCCTGGAGGTGACCGTTGCATGGATTACTGTGCCCAGATCCTGGGGTGAAAGATAGGGCGCCAGTTGCCTGCCCTGTCAAAGGTGTAAAAAGGCAGACCTGGCAACAGTCATGACCTGGGCCTCCATTGAAAGTGTGGCATCCAAGGTCACACCCAGACTCCTCACCATCAGGGAAGGTTTCAATTGTACCCCATCAAGGGCTGGGAGCCGGTTCCCAGCTCAATTGCCCCATGATCCAGACACAGAACCTCTGTCTTCAGGGGATTCAATTTCAGGCGACTCTGATGTAACCATACCATCACAGCCTCAAGACCCTTGACCAAGGAATCCAAAGCAAGATCAGACTGGCCATCTGTAATGATTCCAAGTAAATGTGTGCATGTATCTTTAAATGCTTGATGAGATAGGTGAAGAGTGGGGGGTGAAGGAGATGGATGAGTGAGTGATATGATTGGTTGAGGACTGAGAGGGTGGGAGGAGTGAATGCAGTTTGAGACTGAGAGTAGAGAGAAAATTTTAGGGAGGGCGTGGCATCGTGCAAAGATGGCAGGTGTCTGAAAGCCTCACTCCATACCCTGATCCCCTGCCGTGGTTCCCAGCAAGCGCCCAAACAGTGGTAAGCTCATAAAAACTATGGGAAAAGCTGGAGGAGGTAAAGCCAAACCAGTAGGACCCAGCAAATCCTCCTTAAAAGCCTTCCTTGAGCCCTTAGAAACACGGCAAGCTCTGGCTGCAAATCGGGCAGAGTTGGTCAAAATGGCAACTGTGCAGCAGTTGGAACAGCCTGAGAAAATGCAGACTCTTGAAGACAAACTTCAAATTAAATTAGAACAACTAGAGAATAAAATAGTTTCTAGATTAGAAGGCATAATCAAAATGGCAATGAGTGACCTTAAGGAATCTATTCAACATGCAGCTCAAACAGCAGAAAATGCTATGCAAATGAGCAAAGAAAATCAAAAGGAGATCCAGGTCCTGCAAGCTGAAAATGAACTTCTTCAAGAAAAAATAATGGACCTTGACAATAAATCAAGGTTTAATAATGTCAAAATTAAGGGTTTTGAAGAAAATGATGACTGCAACTCTGACCTTATAGCCTTCATTGCAGAATGGCTTAGACAAGAACTGAAATTAGAAGAAGGCATTACACCCCTTATTACCCATGCTTATAGAGTGGGATCAGTTAACAATTCAAGAAGCCCCAGACAACAGAGGGACATAATAATAACTCTTCCTGATATCAGGGCAAAGGAAAAAATCATGAGAGAAGCAAGATCCAGAGGGAATTTTTCCTACCAAAATAAAAAAATATACATCTTCCAGGACCTCTCAAATGAAACATTAGCCAGAAGAAGAGAGTTAAAGGCTATCATCAACAAACTAAATGAAGCAGAAATAAGGTATAGATGGGCTTCATCAACAAAGATTCTCGTGCATCTACAAGGGAAGACATTTCAAGCTAACAATGTAGAAAGTGGCATTAAAATGCTAAAAGATCTTCAGTTAGACAGGCAATCTGTTTCTCCAAGCAAACCTAAGACGTACAAAGCTGGATCTTCACAGAACAATTGGAGCAAAATTCCTGTGAAAAAAGATGCAAGCAAATAATGGGAACTGTCTTGACTAAAGGGACTATAACATTCTACAAGTAAGAAGAATGAAAAGAAATATTTGGGCATTCATAGACTTTATTTAAAAACATGTTCATGGCTTATTTGGTATTTTGGGCTTATAACAGTTAATATAAAGCTGGGGTGGGCGGGGGGGGGATGGCTTTGAGGTACTGACTACCCCCAGCATATCTACAAACCCCAGACACTGGGTTTTCTTGAGCTTAACTCAGGAACAATGGAATATAAATTTTGGTTACTAGCATTTATATTTCCTTTTCCAAAAAGGAAAAGGCTCTGGTGGTTTCCTCCTTGGTGTAGTTAAAGGAGGCTGGTTGCCTTGTTTGTTTGTTTGACCTGTTTTACTTCTTCCTGCTTTTTCTACCTTTTTTTTTTTTTTTAGTTTCCCTCCTCTGTAAACACAAAGGAGGCTTGTGGGTTTTTTTCTTCTTCTTTCTATATTTTACTTTTCCCTTCTCTTTTTTCTATCTATTTCCTCTTTCTTAAACAACTTCATACATCTCAGATCCTTATCCGACCTCTATCAAATCTCAAAATTATATATCATATAAGAGTCAATTCGTTTTTGCTATTGTGGGAAATTCTTACTTTTAAAGTTCATTCAAGATACAGAGCAATCTATAGTATCAGAAAAGTTGAATGAGATATATATTTTTGGTCTATTAATTTGATTCTATATCTTGCAGGAAAATGGAATTCAAAGTTATTTCATTGAATTGCAGAGGTCTTAATAATGTCATAAAATGTAAAAGAATCCAATCTATGCTACAGAAACAATGCCCTGATATTCTACTATTGCAGGAAACACATCTGTCTGAAAAAGTGAAGCAGGTATTTAAGTCCAAGTGGTGGGAACTCCAATACTTAGCACATGGCAACTCAAAATCTAGGGGAGTGGCGATATTAATATCAAAAAATATTAGAACTGAGGAAATTATTACAGAAATAGATCAGAAAGGAAGATATTTATTTATAAAAGGCACATTTGATTAAAAAAAACTCACATTAGTGTCCGTCTATGCTCCAGATAGCAACCAAAGTGAATTTTTAAGAGAAACCTTTGCTAAATTAAAACTATTCCAGAAGGGAGACATTTTATTAGGGGGAGATTTAAATCTAATTGTCAATCCCAAATTAGACCACTCAAAACACAAAAATCACAACTCTGTTAATCTAAACCCTTCTAAGATAGGCCAGCTAGCAAGCATCCTAAAACAATTTGATCTAAAGGATATATGGAGGACACAATTTCCTACTGAAAGAGACTATACTTACTATTCTCCTAGATTTGATTCTTATACTAGGATTGATTATATTTTAGCATCACCAAACCTTCTACAGCATATCTCTAATTCAAAAATAGGCCCCAAACTATGGTCTGACCATTCATGGGTAGAATGCTCACTACAACTGTCAGAACAAAAAATCAGACCACTAAACTGGAGTTTAAATAAATTCCTTTTATTCGACTCTGCAGCCCAAAAAGACATAACAAAGGAAATAGAAAATTATTTCAAATATAATTCCAACTGTGGTGTCTCATTAGAATTAATCTGGGATGCAATGAAAGCTGTTGTCAGAGGCAGATATATTGCTATTGCCTCGGCCTATAAGAGAAAAAAGGACAAGGTTAAATTGGAACTATTGAATAAAATTTCCCAACTAGAACAAACTCATAAGAAAACTTGTAGCAAGAAAATATACAAAAAGCTATTAGTTGAAAGAAAAAAACTAGAAACTCTCAAAACTACATCTATTCAGAAAAACTTATTATTTTTAAAACAAGTTTTGGCAAAAAACCTCTAAAAATCTGAAGATTCTTGCTTGGAAAGTAGGGGGGGAAAGAGCTGCGAGACTAATAAACCAAATAAGAGATGAAGAAGGTCAACTTCAAACTAAATCTGAAACAATTATTAAAACCTTCCAAAAATTCTATCAAAAATTATATAGTTCATATAATCCAAATTTAACAACAATTCATAACTATCTGAGCAATCTAGATGACAAAAACAAACTAACAGAAGCTCATAAAAAACTTATTGACCAACCAATAACAATCAAAAAGACCCAAGAAGTAATCAAAAATTTGAAAAACAATAAATCCCCTGGAAACGATGGCTTTCTGGCAGAGTGTTACAAAAAATTCTCGCATTTGTTGGCCCCCCACCTTACTAGCGTCTGTAATTTAATCTTAGATCAGGGGAAAATGCCCCCCTCCTGGGCTGATTCAAGTATGGTAGTTCTTTTAAAACCTGGAAAAGATGCGACGAATCCAACATCATACCGCCCAATATCCCTATTGAATCAGGATACAAAAATCTTTACAGCCATCTTAACAGCTAGGCTCAATAACATTATTCCAAACTATATCAATGAAGATCAGTCTGGATTCATACCAAATCGACAACTAACAGATAATATTAGAAAAACATTGAATATTATTAACTATGGGAAGCAGGCCAAGCTACACTCACTCATTCTAGGCTTAGATATTGAAAAAGCTTTTGACCGTATGGAAATTCCTTACCTTAAAGAGCTACTAAGAAAAATGAACTTTGGAGACAACTTTCTAAGGGCTATTCATACGATTTACGCCAAACCTACCACTCAAATCAAAATCAAAGATTAATTTTTCCTGATTTGTAACCATTCTCGAGGCACCAGACAGGGATGCCCTCTCTCCCCACTTCTTTTTGCGCTTGCAATAGAGCCTTTCGCAAACAATGTTAGAAACTGTCCTACATTAAGAGGCATTAACATAGGCAAAAAAGAATACAAAATCTCCCTATTTGCAGACGATATGGCTTTATATCTCTCAGATCCTAAGCCCTCATTGGAAAAATTAGATGGCATTTCAACTGAATTCTCAAAAGCTTCAGGCCTGTCTATCAATATTAATAAAAGTGAAATATACCCTATATAACTATCAACAGATCTAATTACTGATATTAAAGGTAGTTATAAGTACAAGTGGGTTAAAAAGAGCTGGCAATATTTAGGAATAAAAATACCAATTAACCTAGGTGACCTGTTAAATATAAATTTATCTGAAATCAATCATTCTATTAATTCATTATTAGATGAATGGGGGGGGGAAATCAACTGTCATTAATTGAAAGAATAAATCTGATTAAATCATTTATTTTCCCCAAAGTTCTTTTTATGTTTCAGGCAATTCCCATTACCATAGCTGACAAAACCTTCAACATCTGGCAATCAAGAATTAGCAAATTCATTTGGAATGGGGAAAAACCAAGGATATCATTAGAAACAATGAAAAGAACCACTAGCAGAGGTGGTCTCGATTTCCCCGATTTAAAAAACTTACTATGAGGCTGCCCACCTTAAAAACATAGCAGTGATAATAAATGAATCCATATCACTTGACTGGAAGAGTATTGAACAAAATTATATGCAAGGAAAAGTTATAAGTGAATGTATATGGAATAAAAATTCTGAGCGCCCTACCAATTTAAAAAATAATCCCTTTATAAGAAGTGACTTAAAGATTTGGGACAATCTCAGAAATAAGCTAATACAGTCGCATTCATTAGTCTCTCCTTTGGTAGGACAGTATTGGTTTCCCCCAGCCTATAACACGAACTCATTTAAATGGTGGAGACTTAATAACAAAACAAGACTAACGGATATATTAGATAGAGGCTCACTGCAAGAAAAAGTCAGACTTGAAAGAAACACGGCCCTTCAAATCCCCTGGTTTGAATACTTACAAATTAAGCATCTTATCGAGTCTCCCAATATTAAAGCTTTACTAAAAAAGCCTCTTACAAATTTTGAAAAAATTCTAAAAGAAAGACCAGAAAAGCAAAAGGGCCTATTGTCCAGAATTTACTCTATTCTTTTAGAAGAAAAACAGAAGACTAAAATTTTGTCTTACCAAAAAATGTGGCATAAAGAATGTAATTTTGATCCGTCCAATGACAAATGGAGTATTATTTGGAAATCTCAAATCTTCAGGTCAAAAATAGTCAACAATGCAATTCAATGCAAATAGTCAAGATGCAATTCTTAAAATTAATTTCTCTTTGGTACTTGACACCAGTTATACTGCATTATATGAACGCTTGTTTATTTGCAAATTGTTGGAAGCAATGTGGGGAACAGGGTACTTATATTCACTGCTGGTGGGGTTGTAAATTTATTAGTTCTTTTTGGGATGCAATAATTAAGGAAATTGAACGCATAACAACCTATAAGGTCCCAAAGTCCCCAGAAATAATTTTACTAAACTATTGGGAAAATCCTGAGATTCCTACTGCCAGATTGGACATCATTTACTCACTTATAGCTATAGCTAAACTAACAATAGCTTCAAGCTAGAACCAAAGAACTGCTCCCTCCTTGAATAGTTGGGAAAACCGCATTTGGGACCACTTTATTCTGCAAAAAATCACAGACCAGATGGCTCAGAGAGAAAACCCTAACTACAAATCATATTTTCTTGAAAAATGGCTGCCTGTCTTAGACTACCTGACTAAAGAAGATACTGGATATAAAAATACAACAAAACAAGACCTCTACTATTCCATGGCTTATTTATAATTATAATATTCAATTCTGCTTATAAGAAATTCACATTTTCTTTTCTTAAGATAAATAGGCTACCACCTTGCAGGATTTGTGGTGTGCTGTTTACAAGTTAAAAGCTTTTTCTATTGTTATTATGTTCTAAGTTTATGGTTAATGTTGAACATTATTTCCATGTTAATGAATATATCTGTTTAATATATTGTATATTTAAGTACTGTTGTTAGTTGAAAAACTTTGTAAAAAAAAACTAATAATTTTTTTTTAAAAAAAGAAAGAAAATTTTTAGTCAGAAGAAAGCAGGCTAGCTGTGTGCTGCCTGAATATGTTGAAGTGTTTATGAGAGAAATATAACCTGTGTGGAACCTGAACTGAGCATGTTTGTGAAAGGACACTCAGTCAGGGAAAGAGAGACCAGCTGTGTGAATGAGAGTAAATGAAGTAACTTTAAGAACCAAGAACTACGTTTATGAAACCAATACACTTCTTGTCTAAATAAAAGTTTATTTTTGTTTTGTTATATCCCAGTGTAGCTGTCATTGCTATATCCCATTCCTATCCTATCCTATTCCTATCTTCAGGGCCACATAGAACCACGAAGGAGCCTGACACTTAGGAACGTTACTAAAGGGAAAATTTAAATAAAATATCTTGGGGACGTGGCATCGCAGCGGAGAGGAATGGATGCATGTTGAGAGCGCTCCAACCCTCCCGACCCCAAATCTCGCCCATACTCACTACAACGAATGCAGTGGAGCGGAGAAAAACAAAATGGCGGAACTCGCTGCAAACAAAGATGTGAGAAAGGTAAACCCTTCAGAAAATTACCTAGATCCCCAACTTGAGAAACTAAGACAAGACATTGTAGATCAAATGGCTAAACTCATTAACCCTATCACTGCACAACTCACGGACATAAAACGGGACTTACAAACAGCTAATCATAAAGCCGACAAAGCTCTGGACATGAGTGTGCAGGCTCAACAAGACGTCACCGACTTGCAAAGAATAATTACAGAACAACAAGACAGACTAACAAAACTAGAAATAAATGCCAGGCAAAATCATGTTAAGATATGTAGGATAGACGAACAGTATACGCACAACATAGATCTCACAAGCTTCATTGCTAACTGGCTAGCTATACAGCTTGAGGAAGGAGTTTTCCCCTATATTACAAAAGCCTACCGTGTGGGACCTTTTCAACAAAATAAAAATAAAGAACACCCGAGAGATATAATTATAGAAATACCCGACCAGAGGACAAGAAAGAAGATAATGGAGGAAGCCAGAGCAAGGGGATCATTTAAATGTGAAGGCAAACATATATATATATTTGCTGACCTCCCAAAAGAAGTGCTTTCTAAAAGAAGGGAACTTAAGCCAATCTCTGAGACTCTGCAAAAAGCGAACATGAGATACAAATGGCAAGATCAAAGCAAACTTATGGTCCTCCACCAAAGCAAAAGATATATTGCAACTGATATCGATACAGGACTAGAGCTATTGAATGCAGTCGGGTTAGAAACACCAATGGAGACGAACAAACAAATTCAGAAAAGGAAATCCTCAGACCTACTATCTCCTCAAAAAGGGAGCAAGATCCCCATTAGAGACACAAATCTTCTTATTTCTGTCTCGCAGCAAGTTGGTAAAAATGGATAACTATACTTAGGTTTGATTGTATATCAAGTTGTAGCGCTTGTAAATAGAGTTATAATTACAGAGGTTCTGGGGGAGGGGAGGAAGGGCTTTCAACATAGCTCACGTGGTTTTTTTAGCTCTCATAAGTGGACGCGGAGTGAGGCAGACTTCCACAACTGATGAGTGAAGGTAACTCACCAGTTTGAGAGAGCTAAACCTGAACACTTCTTTACAGCAACATAGAACACTAATAATATAGTCAACTGAGTGGAATTTACAGTTCATTAAAGCATAAAGGTGGTTTTGGGGAGGGAGGGAGGGTGGTAAGGGGAAGGTGCAGGGATAGTTGGTTAGTCGTATAAATTAAATAAATAGATTCATAAAAATTTAGGAAAAAATTGATAATAGGGAAAAAAGGGAAAGAAAAAGGAAATAAGAAAAAATCAATAAAATATCTAAAAATTTAAATATATATATATATATATATATATATATATATATATATATATATATATTATTACTATAAGCATAGAAGAGGGGAGAGGAGGGTAAGGAAAAGGGAAGAGGGTTAGGGAGGTCTTAGGGAGGGGGAGGGGAATAGGAAAATTATAGGAGTAGTTTAAAGATTGCAACAAAGACTAAAGGAAAAAGAAAGAAAAAACAACAGGAAAAGAAGAAAGAGGGGAAAGAACAATAATACAGGGTGCAAACATAGGGAGAAGTTAAATCAACACAAGGAGTTGGAGGGGTATAACTTGTAAACACTTGACTGGATTGAATTCTAAGAAATCTAGAAAGGTTTATTGTGTAAGAAATAAGAGAAGACTTAAAACTTTAGTATTTGTACATTGACCTAAAGAGTGTGGTTTAAATATAGAACTTATGAAAAAGCATTATAAGAAATATTATTGAGATATTAAATTAACCATATCAATAGTTATATTGTTGTACATAGTTAAGGAGCTACAAGTTGAGTTACAAAATTGGAATACTGATTGTTTGCTAAGACTGATATTGTAAGCGTACAAACCACTCAAAAGAGAAACAGAGATCCAGATACTATCTTTTTTGCTGTTTTTTTAATCAAAAGAACCGGTATTGAGAAGAACAACTGCATATAGCCGAAAGGATTCAATTCGTATTAGGAATTTATATTTAACATTATTTAAGATATATAGTGAATTCAGAATCTATAGAGGTGGGGGGAAAAAAGAGGCACAATTAATTGTTACAACCAAAACAGAAAATGTGTTCTAAAATCAAAGTTTTAACTTTTAATGTTAGAGGTTTAGGCAATCCAATCAAACGAAGGAGAGTGATTTCGAACTTAGCCCAAACTAGACCACAAATTATATTTTTGCAGGAGACCCATCTACGGTATAACAATACAGATTCACTAAAAGCTAGGTGGCTGCAAGCCCAATACCACGCAGCTGGAAACTCCAAATCAAGGGGAATAGCCATCCTAATTGCAAATGATTTACAATTTCAACAAACAAAGACACTTAAGGATAAAAAAGGCAGATATATCTTTGTTAAAGGAAAAGTAGGGGAACACACACTTACGCTAGCCTCATTATATGCTCCCAACATAAATCAATTAGACTTTATAGAGGAAGTAATGCAAAAATTGATTTCATTTCAGGAAGGATATTTGATAATTGGAGGAGATCTAAATTACATAATAAATCATCAATTAGACAAATCAAACTTTAACAAAGTACACACAACAAAAAAACAAAATTAGCAGCTATACTACAGAAATATCACTTAATAGACACATGGAGGTATCATCACGAAGGAGAAAAGGATTACACATATTTCTCACAAAGACACAACACATACACGAGAATTGATTATCTTTTAAGCTCTAATAACATAATAGATAAAGTAGAGAAAACAGAAATAGGAAGTAACACAATCTCAGACCATGCATGGGTATCCATGACACTCAATCTAGGTGTTAAAACACAGAACAGTACTCAGTGGTGCCTACCGAAACACTTATTATTCAATCAATATGCAACTAAAGAAATTGGAAAAATAGAAACAGCTATTATAGATAACTTATCAAAAGAAATTGAGGCGCACATATTTTGGGACACAATAAAAATGGTGACCAGAGGTCATATAATAGCCCTTACTGCTAAAATTAACAAAGAAAAATCAAAACAAAAACGTGAATTAACAAGTAATATAAAAGCATTAGAAAATAAACATAAACTAACAGGCAGTAAAAAAGTATATAGAGATCTCTTAACACAAAGAAAAATCTTAGAAACCTTGGAAAGTCATACGGTATACAAAAATCTGATAGCTATCAAACAGACACACTGGACCAACACACCTAAAACTTTACGCATTCTGGCAAATAAAGTAAAACAAAAGAGAACACAAAATAATGTCAACAGAATTCATAACAGTAAGAATGTAATGCAGTACAAACCAGAGTCAATCCTTAAGGTCTTTAAAGACTTTTACACTCAATTATACTCCTCAAAAAATCCGGACCAAACTAACAGCGCAATCCTATGGCCGGCCCCAACGCCGACGCGGCTGCACTGGTGGTGTGGCGGCGCCGCCGGGCCGGATCCTGTGCCAGCAAAGTGTGGCCGCAGCGGCGCCCGCAGCGGCGCAGAGATGCAATTTTGGAGAACCAGAAAGTGTTGTGGGCGGGTCTGATGCACGGCCGCCGCCAGGCGCAGCCAAAGGGCGCTGTTCCTGACAAGCATCAGGGGGAGGGGCCAGGAAAGGCGCAGCCTATGGGCAGCACGCGATCCCGGCCAGGCCCCAGAGCAGCAGGCAAACCGCGCCCATGCCGGCAGACTGCCTCGGCTCGTGTGTCGGGCGGGGCTCGCAGTCGGGAAGGAGAGGGGTGGGCGTAGTCTGAGAAGCCTTTCCCCCGTTTGCCCAATGTAGCACCAAGTCCGTGGCGGCCGCGTCCAGAGAGGTTGGCATGGGACTGGCAGGCGCCCTGCCATGAGGAATCCAGGGCAGCAGCCAGTCTCTGGCAGCAGGGGACAGCCCCCAAGTGGCGCCGAAGGGGAGGGCTGGCCTGAGGCCGCCACCAAGAGGCAGACACAGCGGGCCTGCCCCCTCGTCCCCATCCCAAGGCAAAGAACACAGACACCCATTGCACAGAAATCAGCCTTTATTATTATATCATCCCACCTCCCCCAGCAGACGTGAGGAAGGGGAGGCGTGTAGGAGAGCCGTCTGTGCAGCAAAACACCCCACCCCACCCCCAAGGCGGCAGCGGCGGTCACCGGCGAGGCCGGCGGCCGGACCCCCTTGGCCGTCCACGGGCCCGGCCTCTCGCACGCAACTGGGCCCGAGGGAGGGGTGCCTCTGGGGCGGGTGGAGCTGCTGCAGCGGGTGGGGCCAGAGGGTCGAGGATGGCGACGAGCCGCCCGAGCAGGGCTTCGGCACGGACTTGAGAGGCACGGACCCCTTCCCCCACTTCCAGTACCGCAGCCATGAACTCCCGGCCGCGGTTGTTCGCCTCCTCCCATGCAGCGTGCACCTCTAGCCGCTCCCTCTCGATCGCCGCCCACATTGCGGCTAGTGTCGGGGGAAGCCGCTGGGCAGGGCGGGGGCCGCGAGCCCGTGCGCCTGGAAGGATCCCCTCCATGGGCCCCTCCCCCTCAGAGGCGGAGCCAGGTCCTTCCCGCACACGGCCCATGGCACCCGGGGGCGGGGGGGCTGGAGGGGATGGTGCTGCAGGCTGGGACAGCTCCTCGAGCGGCTCTGTCGATGAGGTGTCCTGAACCGGCGGAGTCCCAGGGCCACCTTCACCCTCCACCGACACAGGGAAGCCGAGCGACTGCAGGAGAGCCGCTCCGGCAGCAGAGGTCCTCCGGGAGGGTGGCAGCTCGCGCAGCTGGGCAATCACCTCCCCGCCTATCTCCAGGCGCATAGTCCCTGCTGGAGCGAGACATGGGTGGGAAGAGGCCCCAGGGAGGGAAGAGCAGAGGCCCAACATGGGCTGCCACAGGCCACCGAGCCGGGCCAAGCACACCCATTCCAACTGCGGCCGCAGCCCCTCGTCTTGAGACCGGTCGGCGCCATGAGTGGCCTTGGATGTGTGGCCGAGGCCGGCGGCCGAGCCGGTCCCTGGCCCCACCAGCAGCAGGGCCACAGATACATACCGTGCTCCAGATCCATGCCCCCCGACGGGCCCGGTTGAGGCTCCTCGTCGCTGGCAGCAGGGGCTTGCTGTGGCGGTGGAAGGGCTGCCGGTTCCTGGGCCCCGCTCTCTGCCAGGGGGGGCACAGACTCCGCTGCCTCTGCCTCCGCCTGGCTTGGGTCTGGACCCTCAGGGGCCGTGCCTACTCACGGGAGAGGCCCTGTCACACATGTGCCACGATCCATACGTCCCCCCCCCTCGCCTCCCTGAATCCACAAATACTAACCGGGCAGGACCTCAACGCCCAGGCCGCCCACCACCGCCTCCGGGATGACCGCTCGCATGACCGCCTCTGGGCCTGGGAGCCCCTCGTCAAGGGCCCGCTCATAAGGAACCCCCTGAGACATGAGGAGGCGCACTCGTTTGCGCGCGGGCCCGAAAGAATCATTCCAGCGCTTCATTGCCGAGTGAGCAGTGCGGGGCGCGTTGCCCACAGCCGAGACCCTGTCAGCTGCCATCTGCCAGAATGCCCGTCGTCGAGACCGGGACGAGGCGCCCCTGTGCGTGCTCAGGGCGACCTCCGCATTCTCCACCACGAGCCCAAAAAGCAGCACTCTCTCGGCCTCTGTCCAGTTTGCCTGGCGCTGGCTTCCGCCGCCACTAGTGCTCTCAGCAGACATGGGGGTAGTGCCCGCTGGAATGTCCGGTCCCCGAGATAAGTGGTGGGAACCAGCCACCTAGTCATGTGCTCACCCATCCCCTCGGCAAGATGGAGGAGGGCACAGGGGGTGCAGGACCGGGAAGGGTGGCTGGGACGGCCCATGCAGCGGACAGAGGACCTGCTCCTGAGCACCACTTGCAACGGGCCGCTGAGACCGGTAGGCCTGCTGCTTCCAGGTGCGTGGGGGGGGGGGGTTCAGGGTGCTGGAACTCAACCTGCGTTCCTTCCAGGCAGGACCTTGATCATCCCCGCCTGGTGCCCGCCACTGCCGCCGCGGCTCCCAGCCATCCGGACCAGCCACCTCCTGCCAGCCGTGTTTGTCCGAGCGGCCCTCAGGCGGCGCCGCCTCAGACGCCGCCGCCGGTTCCAGGCCAGGGTGCCATCCCTGCTCCTGGGCGACATGACTTGCCTGGACCGCTTCCGCCTGGACAGGGCAGCCATACAGGCTCTGTGCGAGGAGCTCGCGCCCGCCCTTCAGGGGCAAGCTGCGGCTCCCCGGGGCATCCCCGTCCTCCAGAGGGTCCTGCTGTCCCTCCGCTACCTTGCGACCGGCTCCTTCCAGGGAGTCATGGCTGAGGCCTTGGAGGTCTCCCAGTCATCCACCAGCCGCTGCCTGCATGCCTTCCTGGACGCCCTAGTTGGTCGGATCCGCGAGCACATCCACTTTCCCACCTCAGAGGCAGAGTTGGCACCCATCCGGGCTGGCTTCTCCTCCTTTGCAGGCTTCCCCAATGTGATTGGAGCAGTCGACTGCACGCATGTGGCCATATGCGCTCCCAGAGAGGAGCCGCAGGTCTACAGGAATCGGCACCGGTTCTACAGTATCAACGTCCAGGCAGCCTGTGACCACCAGGGGATCTTCACGGACCTCGTTGCCAAGTTCCCGGGAAGCGTCCACGACGCACAGATCTTCACCACCTCCGGCCTGAACAGGCTCCTGTCATCATGGCCTGAGGGGAGAGGCTGGCTCCTAGGTCAGGAGTTGGTGGGGGAGCTGTGAGGGGACGGGGATGGGAAGGGAGATCCTAACTCCGCCTCCCCTTGCAGGTGACCGTGGCTATCCATTGCTGCCTTACCTCCTGATGCCATACCCTGCGGATGAGCCCGCCGACAGAGCCAACTACAACCAGGCCCACCGGCGCACGAGGATGGTGATCGAACGTGCTTTCGGTCAGCTGAAAATGCGCTTCAGATGCCTCCATCACACGGGCGGCCGCCTGGCCATGCAGCCGTTCACCGTCGCCAAGCTCGTGGCTGCCTGTGTCATGCTGCACAATATTGCCGTGCGCCAGCAGCTCCCCTTGCCAGCCACAGAGGGGCCAGGCGAGGACCCCTGGCTGCTGCCCTCCGGTCGCCTTTCTCCTGACGCCCCTGCAGAGCCCCAGGAGCATGACCGAGCTGTGCGAGACAGGGTCGCGGAGCACCTGTGGCATGCTGCGCGCTGAGGGCCATGCCTGGCCATGGGGGGCTCGGCCGGCCAAACACTCGCCCTTTACGCCCCTATGGTGTCCCAGGCGGCCCCTCCGAGTCCCCGCTCCCTCAACCCCTGCATGTAGAGAGCATGGGAAAGCCGCCCCGGCCAGCAGCCACCGCCCCCCATGGACGGGCTGCACGGGAAAAGCGGTTAACGAACTTGGCTTTATTCCCAATCGATTCCAGGGCCGCATCAGGCGCCCAGAGAGCAGCTTGCCAACCCAGAACCCTGGCCTCAGCAGCCAGGAGGGTGAGGGCTAGGTAGCGCGTCGGAGCAGGGGGAGGCCAGCGGCCCCGCCACGGCATCCCCGTTACAGAGCAGGGGCCCGGCTGGGGTCCAAGATGCCTGTGCCTGGGATGGCATATCGGCAGCTGCCCGGCCGTCTGCGGGGACGGGCTCCAGCTTCGGTCGCTTCCTGCCAGGCCCCTCCACTGGGTCACCCTCTGGGTCTTCAGCGGGTGGCGGGTAGCGGGGTGGAGACCAGGCGGTGAAGCCCCTCCCAAGTTCCTCCTCATCTGGCGAGGGGCTCCGGGCGGGCACCGCTGTGGGGGCAAGAGGTGGGGGATGGGAGCGTCAGGGCCCCTGTGGGCTCTGGGGTTTTTGTCGCTGCCGCAGGCCGCCCCACCCCACATGCCCGTGCCCCTCCTGTTGGCGAGACTCACATGGTGCCGCTGCCCACGCCTGCTGGAATGCCCCGTGAACCCGGTCCATGGCAGCCATCCACCTGTCATTGATGGTCCCTGCAGAGGGGGGAGAGAGGGAGGGGGGCACCCGTTGGTGGCAGCCCGGCATCTGCTGCAAGCACCTGCAACCTGCGCCTCGACGGAAGTGGCTGGGACGCCTCCGGGCCCTTACGGCCTGCCCTCTGTGGCAGTGGAGGAGGCTCCCTGGATGGCGCCGAGGACCCCGACTTACTGCGCGCGGGGCCCGCAGCCACCTCCTCTTCCAGGAGGTCATGCTCCACCTCGCACAGCGCCGTGTCTAGCCACGCTCGTATGAGGTGGGCCTCCTCCGCACGGCCAGGGAAGAGCTCCTCCAGGTAAACTGGCCGCGCAGTCATCGCACCCTCATCTGCCAGGAGGTCATTCCCGGCTGCCTTGGCAATGAGCTGGGCCCCGAGCCTGGCCGCCCACTGCTCCCGCCACCCGTCGCCCTCCATGCAGCCGGGACCGCTGTGGGTATAGTGTTTCTGTGCTGCCCACCGAACTACACCGCCCGCCGGCATGACCTTGGAGGGTCTGAGATGTAACAATTCCCTATCTTCTGTCTGGCAGCTGCATAGTTCATGGATAGGTTCAGCACAGGCCCCCCCGTCTCAGACCTGTGGGTTGGAGGGGAGGGGGCCGTGGTGGTTGGCTTCCTATGGCCCCAGGGCCCTCTTCCCTTGCGGGGATGCTGTGCTGCTCAAGTGCATCCTTGCGGGACGTGAACCCTTGGGCCTGGCTGTACGTTGTGCCGTGGGACTGGGAATAAAGCTCATCTACACATGGACCCGTGTCTGCCTGCGATACTTTGGTGAACTGCCAGCCATATCCTGCCCTGGCACCATGAGCGCATGACAAGGCCCGCGGTGACAGCGCATCCCTTCCAAGGGGGGGGGCTTAGGATGCACAAGGACTGGCCAGGGGCCGCTCTGGCATGTCTTCCATATTGCCCTAACGCACCTACCCTGCCTGGCATGCCGCCCTGAGCTGGGGCAGTCACGCAACCTGCCATCGGGGGGCCCTCCCGGGCCTGGGGTGGCCACCCAGCCTGCATGGCCCGGCCGGGGAAGGGGCACGCTGTGGCAGCCAGCCGGGGGGCCTCGGGCTCCCGCATTTTAGCCACTTTGCGCAGCTGATGCGCTCTTCCACTGCCCCTGTGGGCGGGGCCAGCGGCCTTCCCTGCAGGATTGGCGGGGCTGGCAGCCTCGGAGTGGTTCCCCCCCGGCAGGGCAACGCGAGTGGCCACAATTGCTGAACGCAGGAGACGGCGCCGAGCCAGGGCGGAGCCACGCGCAGCCTCGGACACACCCCACCCCTCCCAACAACCATGGCCTGTTGGCGTGGGAGGCTGGCAACTGCTCCACAGGATTGGATGCGAGGCAGGACGCCCTGGGGTGGAAGGTGTTGGAATGACCAATGGGGCTGCTGCAGACGCCCGAGGGGCTGGACCCACTCTAGGAGGCGGCCGCTCATGGGACTGTGTTGCTGGGGCTGCGGCTGCGATGGGGGCGACCCTCCCCAGGCGCGCGAGACCTCCTGCCCGGGATATGGCATCCGCCTGCCACCACCCTGGATTCTCCATTGGTGGGGGCTAGGGTTCCAGCGAGCAGACCGTTTCCCCTGCCATCTCCCGCCCCCTTGCAGCGGCAGCTCGCACCACCCTCTCCCTGGCTTATCGGGTGCCAGCTACTCTCCCCACCGGGGATTGATCCCCCTCCCCGCTCACATGCCCCGCCCCAACCCTCTACCTGGCCATAGATGCAGGGGGGTTAGCCGTGTTAGCCTGTGGTAGCGAATTCAAAAAGGGTCCCGTAGCACCTTTACAACTATCCAGTTTTATTGTGGCATAGGCTTCTGAGAATCAAGTTCTCTTCGGCAGATGGGTGGTACAGACACTGGTCAAATACAGAGGAGGAGGGGGGGAGGAGGGAGGGAGGGGGCGGGGAGGCAAGACGGGGTGTGTCGGATACATTTGTGGCAATGTGCAGGTGGGGAGATGTGACGGGAGTGTTGGGGGAGGGGCGGAGGACGAAGTCAGACTCGCAGACACAGAAGACAGTTGTACATCTCGTTTTATTGCACTGGAAAGAGCGGGCTTGCGTTTAGGCTGGCGAGGGAGCCGGAGCATTCCACACAGCCCTCCTTCCCGCTCGGAGGGGCGGGGCTGGGATGCAGGCCGCGGCGCGACGGTGCTTCCTGGGCTGCAGCCAACCGTCTGTCAGAGATGTTTGGGGAGGGCGGGGCGCGGGGGAGCAGCCATGCCCTGGACGTGCCTGTGGGGGAAAAAGACACGTGTGGGCTTTGCCTCGTTCCACTGGCAAGGCAAGCCCCACACTCCGCCATCTGGGGGGGGGTTGCACATGGTCGAGGGCAGCAGCTGATGCCGGACGGTCTGGCGAGGATGCACTCAGCCTTGGGAAGCCTTTACCTTTATGGGAGGGAATGAGCTGGTCACAACAAACACCTGGCCACATGTGGTTTTCGAGGCGCCTGCCTCTGAGGCAGCCAGGGGCGGCCATGGTTGCCCCCCACCCCTGCTGGGCCTCACCCAAAGCGGCAAGTGAGCGGGTGGGTTCAGGTGAATGGGCGGTTTGCACTAATCTGCGGAATGCCCCCCCCACCTCCTCCTTACCTGTCAGCGCTCCGTCGGTCATCACCAGGTGGGAGCGCCAGAGTCAGGGCACCTGCAAGGAAACGGGAGAGCATGCGGTTAATTTGCAAAGTGTCATTCCCTTCTGCCACGGAAGGGTTAGTTTGTTTGTGCTTAGTTAGAAGCAACTAGCATGCATGAGTCCAGTTAGCTGTTGAGTCATTCTTTCTATCACGGTAGAAAGAGAGTTAGGCAGACATTTGCACCTCTTCCCCTTTATGCGAAGTTCCCCCATTTTTTCGCAAAGTCCCCCGAGTGCATTCTGCGCCTGCCAATGTGAATGCCCTCAGCCCGTTTCGGTTTTCAAAGGGGCAATGCCACTCAGCAGACGGGCAGAGCCTCCGGCCGAGTGCTCACTTACCTGGGGGTTTGGGCGGCGCTGGCCGGATGTTTTGTAGGGCGCGGTCGCAGGTGATTGGGTGCAGAGAGGGGGGCTCGTCCACGCCGGGCGCGCACGCTGATTGGTCCCCGGGATAGTTCTCATCCTATGCTCCTTTGGGCCATAGGGGCGGGGCGGGGCGCTCAGAGAGGGGGCTGATTTTTCGCCGTTCCATGGACGCCTATGGGCTACGCCTTCTTTTTCCGTGGCGTAGCTTTTTTGCGCCGCTGTGGGCGTTCCCGCTTCTGGAGGAGCTTAGGGAGCGGACTAACTCCGACCCCACCTTGCTCCCCGCCCCCCCCTGCGTCGGCGTAGGGCTCTACGCCACTCCTGCGCCGCCGCCCGGGCGCCTGTGGCTTGCACCGGTGCTGGCCCGCCGGCGGGCCAGCGCCGCGTCCCAGCGCGGGCGGAGGGCCACTTACGCGGGCGTACGGGCTAGATGCGCCCTCGCAAGCCTTAGTTCGGTTCCTGTTCACTTTCCGTGCCCTTCTTAGGATTGGGCTGCCAAATATCCCACTTTTTAAACTCACTAAAACATTTTAAGAAATTAGAGGAAGAACATCGAACACTCCTAGAAAAGCCCTTCACTATTCAAGAAACAACGGATGCAATAAAAGCTGCTAAAAATACTAAAGCCGCAGGGCTGGACGGATATCCGGCAGAATTCTATAAAAAGTACACGAGCTTGTTGGCAACACATCTAACTGACTTAGCCTTCTGGATAAGGGTATAATGCCACCCACATGGGAGAGAGCTGACATCATAGTAATCCATAAACAGGGAAAAGATCCTCTAAAAGCAGCTTCCTACCGTCCCATTTCATTGCTTATCCATGATTATAAAATCTTTGCTTCTATTATAGTAAATCGTTTAAATACATTCATATCCAAGTATATCCACACAGACCAATCAGGATTTATACCAAAAAGAGACATTACAGATAACATTTATAAATCATTAAATCTAATAGGTCACTGCACCCAAAACAGTATGGAAGCCATCTTTTTATCGCTAGATGTCGAAAAAGCTTTCGACTCGGTAGAAACATCATACCTATTAAAAAACATTGAGACATATGGAATTTGGAGAAAAATTCTTAAATACAATTGGAGCTATATACCACCAACCTATAGCAAACATCAAAGTAAACGCTATGTACTCAGAAAACATCTACATTAAAAGAGGCACAAGGCAAGGTTGTCCCCTATCCCCTCTCTTATTTGCAATAGCCCTAGAACCCTTTGCGACTGCCCTTAGAGAACATAGCCAGCTAAAGGGAATAAATGTTGACTCCACAGAATTTAAAATTAGCTTGTTCGCGGATGACATGATGATATATTTGACCAAACCATTAACTTCACTGTCCTATCTTTCATCTCTACTTAGAAAATTTGGTGCAATATCAGGATTATTAATCAACCAAACAAAATCTTACTATCTCGCCATCAACACCCATAGCAAAACGGTCCAACAAATTAGTAAAATATATAATTTCCAATGGTCTCCAACACATCTTACATATTTAGGCGTTAAAATCACCCCCAATTTGAAGGATCTTATAAAATTGAACCACCTCAAATTGATAAATCAAATTAAACTAGACATTATCAATTGGAATAAAATAAAACTCACGTGGTATGACAGATTTCATTTAATAAAAGCATTTGTACTACCAAAATTTATTTTTATGTTCAGAGCGATCCCTCTTACTATAAATAGAACACAAATAACTCAATGGCAAATATTGATTAATAAATTTCTATGGCAGAACAAGCATCTGAGAATTGCATTTACCACTATGAGGAGGAAATCAGCAAATGGCGGTTTTAATTATCCAGATTTATACCTATATCAATCAGCAGCAAGACTGGTTAACCTCTTGCAAATGGCTTCAAATTTCCCTCAGCCAGATTGGGTTACGATCATACAACCACCTTCAAAACTCTGCGACATAAAGGACATAGTTTGGAATAAACCAGGTAATAGGCCACAAAGCATCAAAAAAAGCTTCTTGATATCATCTATCTTAAAGACGTGGGACCAAATCAAGACCAAAATCGTTCCAAAAATATCCAGATTCTCTACGTTTATTAATCAAGAATGGTTCTCACCAGGGTGGGATCTATCACTTATCCTAACTTTACAACAGGCAAAAGTAACTAGATTAGTTGACATCGCCACAAAATCAGGTCTCCTAGAGAAAGTAGACATAGAGAATAAACTGGAACAGAAACTACATTGGTTTAATTACTTACAACTCTCACACATGGCAGGAAAAATAAAGCTAGGGAACATCATGAAAGAACCCTTGACAGTATTTGAACAAATTCTAAACTCACCTGTACAACAAAAAAAAGGGATGATAGCTAAACTATATAACCTACTTCTAAACATCACTGAGAACAAGCAATTAAGCTATCAAACTAGCTGGGGTAGGGACTGTGCAATTGAACAGTCCCCAGAGATTTGGAAGGAAATACGGTCATCTGGAATATTCACCTCGAAAGTCATCATAACTAAATTACAAACGTTTAAACTGATTCACAGATGGTACCTAACACCTAAAAAGCTAGCGCAAATATCAGCTAGATCATCCCCAAAATGCTGGAAAAATTGTGGCGAGGAGGGAACCTTTGCCCACTGTTGGTGGGAATGTAAAGGAATTAGACAATTTTGGGAAGAGATATTAATGAAAATTAAAGACATCACTAATTACGAACTCCCTTTCGACCTGAAAATGATCTTCTTAGACCTGTGGGAAAATTTACACATCCCCAAACCCAGAAAGGAGCTTGTTGCCTCTTTCTTTATAGCAGCTAAGAGTGCTATAGCGACAGTATGGAAATCAAAAAGACTACCAACAATTGAGACTTGGTTCTCTAAAGTTTGGAATCATTTTATTCTAGAAAAAATAAGCAATGATATGCAAAATGCAGAACACTTCACAGAAAATACTGGTTTTATTGAAAAGTGGCTCCCATTTCTGGAATACATAGAAGAGAATAATCTGCAGCCTAACTCAAAAATTCTACAAGTTATAACAAATAATGGATACCTCTCTTTTTATTAAACTAGTAGTATAAATGTGTAACTACATGGATATTTGTATGACAATTAATAAGGATACAAGACTAACTACGTATTGTACACTGATTTTTTGAATCAGATTTGTAATGATGTGTATTGTTTGAAAGTTATTTGTTGCAACAAATGTTTCAATAAAAAATTTATTTTAAAAAATAAATAAAATATCTTGGAATAAAATATTCCTGGTGGCAGCAGACTACCCAGAGGGTTAAGGGATAGATTAAAAGAAAAATCTACCCTAGAGAAAGTAAAGGTCATAACACCATCCATCAGCAGATAGAGCTGAGTGTCATCCGCATACCGGTGACAACCTAGCCCAAAGCTGCGGGCTAACCGGGCAAGGGGGTACATATAGATGTTAAATAGCATCGGGGAAAGAATCGCCCCCTGAGGGATGCCACATACCAAAGAATGGTAAGCAGACATCTGTTCCCCGAGTGCCACCCTCTGTCCTAGATTGTGAAGGAAGGAGTTCAGCCATTGCAGGGCTATTCCACGAATCCCCACATCGGCAAGGCAGTGGGTCAGAAGATTATAATTGACCATGTCAAATGCTGCTGTAAGATCTAAAAGTATCAGCAGTGCTGACCCACTCCGGTCCAGGTGTCACCACAAATCATCTGTGAGGGCAACCAGAGCTGTCTCTGTACCATGGCCAGGCCTGAAGCTGGACTGGAATGGATCCAGGATAGAGGCATCACCCAGGTATACCTGCAGCTGTTCTGCTACCGCCCTCTCAATTACCTTACCCAGGAACGGAATATTCGAAACTGGGCGATAAATGGCTGGATCAGCAGGATCCAGTGATGGTTTCTTTAATAAGGACCGCACCACTGCCTCTTTCAGTGAGTCTGGAAAAAAACCAGAACTCAGAGAAAGATTAATGATGTCAGCTAATGGTGCCCAAATCCCATCACCACCACTTTTCACCAGCCATGATGGGCATGGGTCCAGTGGGCACGTGGTAGGTTTCACAGCATGCAGGACCCTGCCCACCTCCTCCTGGGAGAGTGGCCTGAATTGATCTAATATCAACCCTGAGGACAACCAAGGGGCCTCCAGTACACATACTGCATCAACTGTGGTAGACAGATCCCGGCGGAGTGACAAGATCTGATCCTCAAAATAGTCTCCAAAAGCCTTACAGCTTATTACCGAATTTACATTTTTATTTGTCCCATGTGTGAGGGACGTTAAAGACCAAATCACTCTGGAAAGTTCTGCTGGGCGAGAACTAGTGGACGCAGTGGAAGCTGCATAGTAGTCTCTCTTTGCAGCTTTCAGTGCCATCTCATAGGCCTTCATAAACGTCCTATAAGATGTTCTTGTCACTTCATCATGGAGTCGCTGCCACACTTGCTCTAGCCGTCTCAGCTCCCATTTGATTTGTCGTAGCTCATCAGTATACCAAGGAGCGACTCTAGTTTGGGGGCGGAGAGAGCGACGGGGAGCGATCTCATCAATAGCTTCAGAGAAACGGGCATTCCAGTCCTCTATCAGCTCATCCAATGAGCCACCAGGGGGCATCGGATCCTGCAGAGCGTTCTGCAATTCAGTTGGATCCATTTGACTCCACGGGTGAGCATAAATCAGCTCGTCGCCCAAGCAGGAGGGGGTCATGGTGCCCAGACAAGCCCTCAGGATGAGGTGGTCTGACCATGGCACAGCTATAGCATCATCCAGATCCACCTGTATCCCGAACCCAAAGATCAAATCCAGTGTGTGTCCTGCTCGATGTGTGGGCATTGATACAAACTGGGAGAGTCCTAATGCTGCCATGGAGGCTATCATGTCCATGGCCTGTGAGGAGGTAGCATCATCAGCATGGACATTGATGTCCCCTAAGACCAGAAGCCTGGGGTACTCCAAGGCCCAGCCAGCCACCACCTCTAACAGGCCAGGCACAGCATCTGCTGGTGCGCTGGGCGATCGGTATACCAGACAGATGGCTATACTCTCCTCGGCATCCCACACCAGGCCCACACAATCAATGCCAGCAATCTTTGGCAAGGGGAGCAGCCTGATGGAGAAAGACTCTCGAATGAGCACCACTACCCCAACAAGACATTTACCAATATGTAAAACGAGTATGAGAAACCTGTACTATAAATGTGTTGGAATACATGTGTGTTGCAACATCTGAGATTCAGTCATTGTGGGGTTAATGTGTTTACCTACCATGCTATTGTTTAGATTGACCTGGAAGGGGAACCTGGCTCAAAGCCAATAATCTGCAAGCCCGGGAAACTTGAGAGTGTTTGTAAACTGTTATTGGTCAACAGGTCAGGTGATTTTCTTTCAAGGTCAAGAAGACAGAGGAAGAAGAAGATTCTCCATTCAGTTATCCCAGCTCTTTGTTTGTAACCAGTAGTGAGAATGTAGCTCCAGGCATTTGTTATTTTGTAGGCAATCCTGTTAACCTTTTTTCCTTTAGAAGTAAATGATTTTAAAAGCTAAACTCGTGTGCTGACTCTATTGATTCAAGATCCATTGCACCTCTGAAGAAAAGCTATTTTTTAACCTTTTTCCCCAACAAAGTGGACCAGTTGAAGTAATTATTAAGGTGAAAAAGATGCTAGCGATTCATGTATATTGTTCTTTGAATAACAGCAGTATGGTATGGCTTTGGATAGGCAATATGAGATCATTAACTCTTGAAAAAGGCAAACCGTATGAGTTATATCATCCTGCTTTCAGATAATACTGCCAGTCATTGCTGCATCTCAAAATAGTCTAGGAGACTCAAAGTTATCTCAGAAGTCTCAGTCAACTTGAGAGGAACAATCCTTACTGAAACTACTCCTTTTTAGCTCTCCAGACAGACAGCTAAAAAGAAGAAAGCAAACAAACAAAGTAACTGCAGACAAAAGTATCTCCTTTTCAAGTACAACATAATTCTCTCTCTCACTGTCTCAAAGCAAACCTGAGAAGGGGGTGGGAGTAGAAGACACTCTGTTGTGCCAGCCAGGAAAAAGATGGGGAAGTAGCTTTCAATGCTACAAAAAGAAACTTTCCAGCAACTTGAGGAAGCCAAGCAAGAAGTGAGAAGGAAAACAAAAGGGAAAAGGTGGGAAACTGCCTCCAGAGCTAAGAAAAAAACCCACTTCATAGAGCAAACTGTATCCCAGCAACACCAAGAGAAGAGGCAGAGTGGAAAACACTAAAATCTTCACAGCTATTCTGCTGTGTCTGGAAAGAAATGGGCAGAAAGTCAGCTTCATGGCTGCAATAAAAGGGAGGAAAGTAGGGAAATTCTACTGTAGCAATACGCAGAGCATACTTGCTGCAGAGGAACAAGTGCAGGGAAAAATACCTCTGCACTAGAAACTACAACTATATAGTCAAGCTTTTAAGGTTTCCTCAAAATCTGAAAATCCTTTAAAGAGTTATGATGACCTCGTCCAATCCTTAAGGCCATTTTTGATAGGTGCTCGAGAGGGAAAACTGGTCAAGACCAATTTGTCATCTAAACCTTAGTTTGATCAAAGCTGTATTTGTGCTAGAAATGCTTTAATCTATGCCTATAAGCTAGCACTGAGAGCTGATGAAAAGACCAGACAGGATGCATATTGTTCTCTTTCATTTTTAAAAAAGAAAGATAAATCACTGGTTGCCCACTGTAAGAAAGAACATACCAGAAAACTGTGGGCCAATATAATTGAAGGAGCTATGAGCAAAAACTCAGTGGTGTTCTGGAAACTAGTGCCAAACCGCGCCTCCACAGCCGCCTCCCCCTTGGCTTCCTCTATCCCCCCAGATAAATGGACTTTTTCCCCAAAAAATGTATGATGATCCTATTCAACCCCCTCCTGCCCTAACAATAGAAAATCTGGCCAAATGCCCCACAGTTCATGCCGAAGAGGTAAAAACTTATATTAGCCAGTTAAAGAACGCAAAAGCCCCTGGGCTTGATGGAGTATCTCCAGAATTACTAAAAACAAATAAGGACTGGTGGGAAACTTTCCTAGCCTCCCTATTTACTTATATTGATGAAACCGGCTACATCCCCAATGATTGGGGAATGGCTATAGTAGTCCCCTTCCATAAGAAGGGGAAGAAGGAGGATCCATCCAATTATAGACCAATCAGCTTACTAAGCATTGTAAGCAAGTTGTCTACAAAACATCTGCTGGAGAAATTTTTAGACTGGCTAGAACAGGAGGATATAATTGCTGATGAGCAAGCTGGGTTTAGAGCTGGCAGGTCAACAATAGATCACTGCCTAGTAATGCAACACCTTGTAGAGAAATACGCTACAGGAGACCAAGCATCACTTTACCGGGCATTTGTTGATTTAAAAGCAGCTTTTGACACAGTCTCTAGAAATAGACTTTGGAGGAAACGGCAGGCCTCCTCTATTGACAGGCGACTGCTGTTCCTTTTGGGGGCTATGCACAACCAAACTGCCCTGAGTAAGGTGCAGCCGAATTGGGCATTTGACTGACCCCATTCAAACTTACAGGCAGGTGTGCCTTCTAGCCCCCTTTCTGTTTATCTTCTACATCAACAATTTGGTAAACCTTTTGAATGACCCTGGATTGCACCCTCCCAAATTAGCAAATAGGCACATTCGCGTACTGCTCTATGCAGATGATGCTGTATTACTTTCTAAGACCCCCATAGGGCTGAAACGAGCCCTAAAAAAATTCTCCCAATTTTGTGATACTGAACACCTTCTAACTAATTACCAAAAAACTAAGATCCTGGCTTTTGGTAAAAATCCAAAGATCAGACAATGGGAGCTTCAGGGGCATCAGTTAGAACAACTTACCAGCTTCAAATATTTGGGTGTAGTTTTGCAAGCCTCAGGTACCAAAACAACACATAGCAGCTTCATTGCTGATGTGGGAGAAAAAACAGCACACGGTATACTGAAATTCTATCGATCACAAGGGGGGCAGTATGTACCGGCTGCACTCAGATTGTTTAAAGCCAAACCATTGGCCCAATTAGTATACAGATCATTCTTGGGGCTGCCATCCTCCTCTTTCTCTCAACTTGAGAGAGTGCAGTCCAAATTCCTTAGAGCCCTATTACAAGTGCCCAAATGCATGCCTAACTCATGGGTTAGACTGGAAACATGAATGTTAAGGGTAGAGGCCAGAATCACCATCCTTTCCATTTTCAAATGGCTGTCAGGATGTCTAAACCCGCAAGGTCTGCTCCTTCTGTTATTCCAAGACAAATTTCAATCTAATTGGCAAAAGGCGACTCTGAAATCCCTGGGAAAATTGGGTCTTTCCCCTCAAAGTTTGCTAGTCATGGGGTTAGACCGAGCAAAATCACTCATCAAGCAGAGAGTGACAGACATTGAAAGACAAACAGATTTACTTAGAGCACCAGGTTTTATTTCTTCAGATACTACTAAATATATTGCCGCTCCTGCAGCCTATTTTTACTTTCTTGAATCCAGTAACTCCAGAAGGGCATTTACTTTAGCTAGGAGTTCAACTCCACCCTCTGCCATTCTGGAAGGAAAGTTTAAAGCTGTCCATTACTCTCTTAGGCTTTGCTCCTATCCCCTAAGAGAAACGGACTCAATGGAGCACATCTTCTTTAACTGCCCAAGTCAAAGTAAAATTAGAGCGGAAACCATCAGTCCATTAGTAGAAAGATTCCCTGGAAGTTCAAATAAAATCAAACTTGATTATCTTTTGTCTGATCGGAATCACCAGACAACACATCAAGTAGCAAGATCCTGTGGCCAGGTCTACAAGCAACATAAATCGCATAAGGCAGACTGAATGTATTTTAACCTTTTAAACAACTAATTTATGATGATCTTATTTTTTTACTCTTATATTTATTCATCGTTCTTCCCCTGTATCCAATCTTGACTGTTTTTAAACTGATTTGCAAATGGTTTTATATGTACTGGTCGCAGACTATAATAATAAACGTGACTTGACTACCTCTGCACTAAGAACAGCAGAAATACCTGAACCTACTTCATGGGATGAATTATCCTAGCTACCACCAGAAGAAGCTGAGAAATGGAGAAATGTGGAGGGTGTGGTGTCGGTGTTGAAAAGAATGATAGCACATTGAAAGAGCTCTGTCTCTTCCATGCCTGAAATTTAAAATTTATGTTGGAAGGGTAAAGTAAAAATATTTACCCTTCCAACATAAAGATACACTAAGAGATCCGAAAGGCAGATTCATATTTATTAAAGGCACTATAGAAAACCAAACTTACACATTTGGCTCAATATATGCCCCAAACCAAGACAGCCTAATGAAATTCTAAAACAAAGTTCATTAGAATACACATATATCACTTAGTATAATGTGCTCTAAACCATATTTTCATGACAAACCCACAGAAACAGCAGCAACATAATCTAAGAGTATAATGGAGAGCAACAAATAGAAACAGAAGGATTAAAAGTATCCTGCTCACTAGGTTGGAGGCAGGTTCTGACGACAACAGGGCCAACAACAAAGATTCTCAGGTCAAACTCCATGGTCAAGTAACAGATTCCAAAATCAAAGACTGTGACCCACCAAGGCTCAAGCAGCCAGAACCTAAGAGCTCACCAACAGCCAAGTCCAGAATACCACAATTGTGACTAGCTAATCCCATGCTAGCTGCGGCCTTATAAAGGGAGTTTCTCCTACAGGTGAGGCTGGGTTCATTAAGCTTCTTTATCCACGCTGGCTCATCTCTGCTACAGGAGGAGTAGATCAGATCCTGTACTGGCTCTCCTGACATTTCCTCAGCAGGGGGAAGGCCGTGGGCTGCCAGGCATGCGCTCCTGTGCTTGGTCCATGCCTCTGCCCTTACCCTCAGCCTTCGCTGCTCCTGGAGTTCTTTGTGAGACAGTGGCAGGTCTGGCAGCAGGCAGGTCCATGCTAAGGCCGCCTGGCTTAATGACACTGTGGTTGCCAACCCTCCTAGAGATCCCCACAAATTACAACTGATCTCCAAATGACAGATTTTAACATTCTCCGAGACATGCAGGCTTCTTAGGCTGGCCTATGTGGAATTATACCCCACATAGGTACTACCTGACAATTGATGCCAACCCACCTAGAGAAATCCAAGAGTTACAAATGACGTTCAAATGACAAGTTTTAATGATCTCAAACAGAATGGTGGCTTTGGAGTGTGGCTTCTGTGGAATTATACCCCACTGAGGACCCTCCATATTATGATTGCCGTACCTGGAGATCTCCTTCCATTTCAGCTGAACTCCATATGTCCTATTTTACCTAAATTGGAGACAATGGTGGTATTGGGTATTGGCAACTGGGGTGTCTGAAGCACCTCTTTACAGTAGTTGCCAACCCACCTGGAGATCTGTTTCCGTTACAACTGAACTCCATATAGTGACGTTATCTCTCTTGGAGACAATGGTGTCATTGGAGGTCAGTGCCTGTGGCATTATACCCCTCCGAAGCCCATCCTAATATCCAGCTGGTATCATCTGGCCCATAATTTAAACCCTATCCTCTGCTGCCAACAGGAACAGCTCCCTGCCCTCCTCTAAGTGACAGCCCTTCAAATACTTAAAGAGAGCAATCATGTCCCCCTATGACATCATGCAATTTGGATGTTATGCCTCTGTTGATAGACCCCAAGATCGCACTCACCTTTTTTGTCACTTCATCACACTGGCTGCTCATATTTAACTTACGTTCCATCTGAACCCCAAGATCTTGTTCACACACACTGCTGACCAGAAGTGTATCCCCCATCCAGTATGTGTGTTCCTCATTTTTGCTACCCAGATGTAGAACTTGGCACTTATCCTTGTTAAATTGCATCTTGTTCACATCCACACACTTTTCCAATGTGTTCCAATCTCGTTGAATTCTATCCCTATCTACTGATTTTGTTTGCTGCTTCTCCTAATTCGATGTCATCTGCAAATTTAATGCACAGCCCCTCCACACCCTCATCCAGATCATTTATAAACAGGGTGGATAAAAATCAATGATTTTTTAAAAAAAATTTAAAAAATCGGATTTTTTTTATTTAAATCGGATTTTTTTTATTTAAATCGGATTTTTTTAAATAAAATGCTTTTTGAGGAAAATATATTACCATCCAAAGGTTATTCCATCATGAAATAAAGATTAGTTTTTAATTATGTAGAATAAGGCTGTATATGTTTAATTTTTTTGGTAAATAAATTCCATTAATCCATTCACAATGTCATGCTCTTCCAGAGGTTTTTGTAAGATTATTGGGCAGTTTCTCTGCCTACAAGATATTATCACAGATGCTTGGTTTTGCAGTTCTCAAAACTGAATTTGTGTCAGCTCAGCAGAGATCACATGCCTCTTCTTCACAGCAAAAATGTTATAACATGAACAGAGTTGAGAAAAAGACCTTAATCCTATTGTTCTACAAACCTATGAAGACAGAATCAACCCCTCCAGTGCTAAGTTTCAAGAAGTTCAGTGAATAGAAACAATATTTTTCTGATTGTTTGGAGTGGAATAGATCTGCACAAGAAGAAGCTAAGTGTGAGGAGGGAGGGGCAAGCAGTACAAAATGAAAGTGAAACTTTTTGAGCACAATACTGCACAAGTCTTTGGATCTTTTGTGTGTATGACCTGAGGTTTATCACATTCTTTCCTTGGAGGAAAAAACCTATAATGGCAGCAGGCCGTAAAAGAGACCCAGTTTGGGAATACTTTAATGAAGTTCCTTTACCTATCAGTAAGGCAGGCATCTACTTGCATATTAAAGTTATACCGAGGAAAAATACGGGCAACCCTGGAACGTCAAATGCAGGGAAAAAACAACAACAACAGGGAACCAATTCACAATAGTTGTATATTCTGTATATCATATGAAAGTGCAAAAGTGCAGTAGTGCAATTGTACAGTTAATAAATTCACAATACAAAAATACACAATATGGTCATATTCAGTACACCTATCATTGAAAAGTCTTTGTCATCCGTACAGTTCATTACATTCATTTAAAGTGCCAAGTGTCTTATTTTGACACTGGATTGCCAGTTGTCTGTGGATCTTGCCAAAGAGCCAGATGCTGTTATAGCTTAACAAGGTTGGACCTGAATAAAGAAGTCTTCAGACAAGTACATGAGTTGTCTCTTCATCATGAAAGCAACCAACAAGTGTGTCCAGTCCGAATTCTTTCATGCCCAGGATGAAGTGAGTTTTTACTCACGAAACGGGTTAATGGTACTTGCTTGCACATCCCCGTCGGCGTTTTTTGAATAATTTAAATTATTGGACTGTGAATGATACAACACCTCTCTATGACTCTCCACCTTCGGCTTTCCATCAAAATAAGACACTTGGCACTTTAAATGAATGTAATGAACTGTACGGACGACAAAGACTTTTCAATGATAGGTGTACTGAATATGACCATATTGTGTATTTTTGTATTGTGAATTTATTAACTGTACAATTGCACTACTGCACTACTGCACTTTTGCACTTTCATATGATATACAGAATATACAACTATTGTGAATTGGTTCCCTGTTGTTGTTGTTTTTTCCCTGCTATTAAAGTTATACCAGCAAGAATTAGTCTGTATGTAGAAAACTATGATTTAAATCAAGCCTTAATGACTAGTGATTTAAATCGTGATTTAAATCGTGATTTAAATCAATTTGATTTAAATCAAATCCACCCTGTTTATAAAAATATTGAAAAGTACTAGGCCCAGGACCGAGCTCTGTGGCACCCCACTGGGCACCTTCCTCCGTTCAGATGAAATGCATTGACATCTACTCTTTGAGTGCGGTTCTCCAACCAGTTCCCTATCCACCTAACTATCCTAGAGTCCAGTCCACAGTCCTCTAGTTTACCCATCAGAACATCATGAGGAACCTTGCCAAAAGCAATTCTCATGATCCAGTAAGCCTGTCACTTGATCATAGAAGGAGATGAGGTTGGTCTAGCAGGACCCATTGAGGACAAATCCATGCTGACTTCCGCATATCACTATGTTGTCCATCAGATGCTTGCATACAGACGTGTTTAATATCTGTTCCAATATAAATTTTTTTGTCACTGCATCACACTGGCTGCTCATATTTAACTTACATTCCATCTGAACCCCAAGATCAGCTGTAATTCAAGGAGAACTCTAGGCCCCATCTGGAGGTTGGCAATCTTATCCAGTCTCCTGCTCTTCAAATCAGCTCTGCTGTTCTCCTCTATATGCTTGAATCATCTCTCCATGCACTTACTGACGCTTTAGTCAAACCCCTCTCCAAATACCCACATTTTGTGCAGCTTTCTGACCGACATGCCGCCAAGTTTTGTTCACATTCATCCACTGTTCAATGTTCACACACAGCCCCTTTCCATTATTGTTGCATTCACCTTCATTTTGACCCACTGACTGAATTGATCTATGGGGAAGCAGTTTCCTTTGTTTGGTTGATTATATATATTAACTAGCTTGATGCCCGTGCTTCGCTATGGTATTTAACTACTTAAAATCCAGTTATCATATTTATGGGTAAGTAACGTTTTTGGGTTGGGGGGGCAGGTTGAGTTGGTTTTGTAGTATAATAGCATAGTACCCGAGCTTCACAAAAGTGTTTGAATAAAGCAAAGGGTGTTGATGCCTAAAACTTATGAAGTGAATTTTGAAATGTAACATTTATTGAAGAGATTTTTAAAAGGAAAAGATTGTAGTGCAAGAAATAAAGTGAAAAATACGTACAACCTTATTTTTCTACTGAAGGACCTCTTTATAAACCTCATGGGTGGTTTTCTCCCACTTTGGAGCCCCCACTTTGAGGAGAAGCTTGTGGGCTTGGAAGTCAGGAGGGTTGAGCATGTTGAGGAACTCCACAGGGAGTCATTGAATGTGTCCTGAGTACTGTTTAGAATGTTGGGATGATGACCAATCAGGGCCACATATGCAAATGACCTCAGGGCACAGCGGCTGAGTTGGCAGTTGGCAGGGGGAGTGGGATGAGCAGCCTCCCAGCCACACAGGGAAGCTGTATCCCTATGGGAAAACACATTTTACCCCTTTTTACCTCCTTAGGGGCCAAATTTCTTCAAATCCCTTCTTAGTGAGCCTCTACACCACAAAAGGAACGTTCTCCCCAAATTTCATGCTTTTAGGTTCAGGGGTTTGGGCTGGGCATTGATGAGTCAGTCAGGACACTTGTCTTAGATAGATAGATAGATAGATAGATAGATAGATAGATAGATAGATAGATAGATAGATAGATAGATAGATAGATAGATAGATAGATAGATAGATAGATAGATAGATAGATAGATAGATAGATAGATAGATAGATAGGACATCTCTTTTTGATTGTTTGTTGGAGCCTCCAGCCAGGCAACCGGTATTGACTTGAAGCCATATTTTAAGCCCCAGGCTAACTCCAGACAATGGGGAGGGGGTTTGAAAACCTGATCTGGGTGCACATAAAGCCCCGAGCCACTGCAGAAAACCCTGCTGTCTGCTGTTCTTTTTTTTTTTGAACTTTTTATTTTCTGATTTTCTGGAATACATAATTTAAACAAAAATTTTACACATAATATGCAAAAAACAAACAGTGAACCTTGGAACAGTCAATAAGAGATCAGCTATCACTGAAAAGTACATTATTGTTAGAGAAGGTACAATACTAGAGAAGACTCATAAGATTGCCAAAAAGCTGAAAGTGTTCATATCTGCATTCGGCAGTTGATTGGTAGCATGAAGATGGTTCAAAAAAGGCATCCATTGTGTAAAGAACGTTGAATGATGCTGTGGATTATCAGTAGAGTGAAGATAATCCACTATTTTCTCCATGGTGAAGATATCCCACACTTTCTGGTACCACTGCTGCAATTTTGGAAGTCTGTCTTGTTTCCAGTATAACGCAAGAAGCATTTTCGCTGCAGCTAATAACAAGAGTATTCAGTTTCTCCTGATCGTTGGTACTGTTGGGTCTTCCCAGAGACCCAGCAGGATTGTCTCAGGATTTTTAGGTACATCATAGCCTGTGATTTCTGTAACAGACCTCAAGATTAACAGTGCAATCCTATGCAGAGTTACACCAGTCTAAGCCCATTGAAGTCAATGGCCTTAGACTGGAGTAACTCTCCATAGGATTGCACTGTAAGTCCCAGAATGACTGGATTTTAGGGCACGTCCACCAGAGATGAATATAATCTCCAATTTGGCCACATTGCTTCCAACAAACCGGGGCTATAGTAGGATTAAGGTGATGGAGGGAACTAGGTGTCATGTACCATCTCAACATTATTTTAAAAGATGACATTTTAATATTGATTGCTTTAGTTTTTAGGTGTCTGCCTGACCAAATCAGGGCCCATTGGTTGTCCGTTCTTGCAATCCCTATTCCATTTCATTTGGTATTTTAAGGGTGGATGTTCATTTTTTTAGGTTTTTTAGGTTTAAAATGGAATAAATTCTTGCTATAAGTCCCTTACGTTGAGATGATATTTGTTTTAGTAGGAACTCAAAGTCTGTTAGCTCACGTTTCAAAGCATTTGCAATTGGTTGGCTGCTTATAAGGTGTGATAGTTGTAAGTATTGGTACCATGGCAAGGTATCAGCTGCATCTTTTTCAATTTGCCCTTTACTTAGGATGGCCCCTTGTTTGGTTATATCCATAATTCTACTTTTCTTAAGTATCTTCCATTTCTGGAATGAGATTAAATCCTTTCCAGGTGGAAACCAAGATTGGTCCAGGAAGGATGATAACAGAGAACGAGTTGGGGCTAGATACTGCCTTACTCTGTCCCAAGTTATTAGAGTAGATTTCAGAAAAGGATTGGTAAATGTTTGAACTGGTCTGCTTTTATGATCTGTCCAGATTATATCTTTTATGTCATGTGGGGAAATATGTGTCGTTTCAGCATAGCTCCAGTCTAAATTTTCTGTAGGATTTAACAAAAGCACTATATTAGCTAATTGAGCAGCCATGTAATATTGTTTTAAATCAGGTATAGCCAATCCACCTCTATTGGAGGCATGTTTCATGGTTGAGAAGTTGATTCTAGGGCGTTTGTTAGCCCAGATAAATTTATTTATGAGACTTTGCCATGACTGGATATCTTGATCCGTGAGATGAACAGGCAGCATACAAAAGTTAAATAAGAAAAGAGGTAAAATCATGGATTTGACTAGCAGTATTTTTTCAGCCCAGGACAAATTTAACTTGTCCCAATCCTTAAACTTATCGTTAACCTAGAAGTTGAAGACTCAGCACTCTAAGTGGACCTATACTAGGTCATCCTACAAAACCCAGATCTTGAGTAAACAGGTTCAAAATAGGATGCCCCTAGAACAATTCAATAAGAAGAAAGGGGCGGCAGCTGCAGCAGAAAAATACTTTGGACCACCCCAAATCACACAGATCTGAACTCCAGAGATTGTCCCCTACAAGAGGACATGTGCTGGTGCTGATCCAGTCTCTGGTTCTGGACCTAAGGCCTCCTATGTGGCCTGCCTGGAAAAAACTTGTATTAGGCATTGCTGTGAATAAGGAAGCTGGGAACTATAAGCCCTCTGAAACCCAAAACAATCTTTGGATCACTCCAAATCACACAGATCTGAATTCCAGAGACTGTCCCCTACAAGAGGACATTTTCTGGTGCTAATCCAGTCTCTGGTTCTGGGCCTAAGGCCTCGAATGTGGACTGTCTCCAAGCACCCAGTACTAGACATGGCTTTGAATAAGGAAGTGGTGAAAATATAAGCCCTCTGAAACACAAAACAATCTTTGGATCACCCCAAATCACACACCCCTGAACTCCAGAGACTGTCTCCTACAAGAGGACATGTGCTGGTGCTGATCCAGTCTCTGGTTCTGGACCTAAGGCCTCAAATGTGGGCAGCCTCCAAGCACCCTATATTAGACATGGCTTTGAATAAGGAAGTGGTGAAAATATAAGCCCCCTGCAACCCCAAATAATCTTTGGATCACTCCAAATCACACACCCCTGAACTCCAGAGACTGTCCCCTACAAGAGGACATGTGCTGGTGCTGATCCAGTCTCTGGTTCTGGTCCTAAGGCCTCCTATGTGGCCTGCCTGAAAAAAAAACTTGTATTAGACATTGCTGTGAATAAGGAAGTGGGGAACGATAAGCCCTCTGAAACCCAAAACAATCTTTGGATCACTCCAAATCACACACCCCTGAACTCCAGAGACTGTCCCCTACAAGAGGACATGTGCTGGTTCTGATCCAGTCTCTAATTCCAGAGTTGAGGCCTACTATTTCACCTTTCTCTCAGAAACTTGTACTTTATATTGCTGTGAACAAGGAACTCAGAAATATAACAGCCCTCGGCACTCCGAGGACCCGAACTCCAGAGACTGCCCTCTGCAAGAAAACATGTGCTGGTTCTGATCCAGTCTCTACTTCTGGAGCTGAGGCCTACTATTTCACCTTTCTCCGTGAACCTTATATTCGACATTGCTGTCAATATATACCTTATACCTGAATATATACCTTATATTCGACATTGCTGTCAATAAGGAAGTGAGGAAGTGAGAAACATAAAAGCCCTCTGCATCCCCAAATAATCTTTGGATCACCACAAATCTCACAGACCTGAACTCCAGAGACTGTCCCCTACAAGAAGACATGTGCTGGTTCTGATCCAGTCTCTGGTTCTGGTCCTAAGGCCTCCTAGGTGGCCTGCCTGGAAAAAAACTTGTATTAGATATTGCTTTGAATAAGAAAGTGGGGGAAAGTGGGGGAAATATAAGCGCTCTGCCCCCCAAAGTGGTTCTGGTGCAGTGAGCTCCCTTTTCAGCTGCCTCCAAGAAGCTTGTATTTGGAAAAGTTTCTATCTCAAAGCAGCCCTGGTCTCGAGTCTGCTCAGATTTGGAGCCTGGACAAGAGTGTTGATTTTTATTCCCTTTCCTATTATTCCCATTCAGATATACGGTAATACCAGCACATGTCCTTTTGTAGGGGACAGTCTCTGGATTGCAGGGGTGTGTGATTTGGGGTGATCCAAAGATTGTTTCGGGTTTCAGAGGGCTTATAGTTCCCCAATTCCTTATTCACAGCAATGTCTAATACAAGTTTTTTCCAGGCAGGCCACATAGGAGACCTTAGCTCCAGAACCAGAGACTGGATCAGCACCAGCACATGTCCTCTTGTAGGAGACAAGTCTCTGGAGTTCAGGCGTATGTGATTTGGGGTGATCCAAAGATTGTTTTGGGTTCCAGGGGGCTTATATCTTCACCACTTCCTTATTCAAAGCCATGTCTAATACAGGGTGCTTGGAGAGGGGCCACATTTGAGGCCTTTGTTCCAGAACCAGAGACTGGATCAGCACCAGCACATGTCCTCTTGTAGGGGACAGTCTCTGGAGTTCAGGGGTGTGTGATTTGGGGTGATCCAAAGATTGTTTTGGGTTGCAGGGCGCTTATATTTTCACCACTTCCTTATTCAAAGCCATGTCTAATTCAGGGTGCTTAGAGACAGGCCACATTCGAGGCCTTAGGTCCAGAACCAGAGACTGGATCAGCACCAGCATATGTCCTCTTGTAGGGGACAGTCTCTGGAGTTCAGGGGTGTGTGATTTGGGGTGATCCAAACATTGTTTTCTGTTTCAGAGGGCTTATATTTTCACCACTTCCTTATTCAAAGCCATGTCTAATACAGGGTGCTTGGACCCAGGCCACATAGGAGGCCTTAGATCCAGAACCAGAGACTGGATCAGCAGCAGCACATGTCCTCTTGTAGGGGACAGTCTCTGGAGTTCAGGGGTGTGTGATTAGGAGTGATCCAAAGATTATTTTGGGTTGCAGGGGGCTTATATTTTCACCACTTCCATATTCAAAGCCATGTCTAATACAGGGTGCTTGGAGGCTGCCCACATTCGAGGCCTTAGGTCCAGAACCAGAGACTGGATCAGCACCAGCACATGGCCTCTTGCAGGGGACAGTCTCTGGAGTTCAGGGGTGTGTGATTTGGGGTGATCCAAAGATTATTTGGGGTTGCAGGGGGCTTATATTTTCACCACTTCCTTATTCAAAGCCATGTCTAATACAGGGTGCTTGGAGACTGGCCACATTCGAGGCCTTAGGTCCAGAACCAGAAACTGGATCAGCACCAGCACATGTCCTCTTGTAGGGGACAGTCTCTGGAGTTCAGGGGTGTGTGATTTGGGATTATCCAAAGATTATTTGAGGTTTCAGAAACTGGATCAGCACCAGCACATGTCCTCTTGTAAGGGACAGTCTCTGGAGTTCAGGGGTGTGTGATTTGGGGTGATCCAAAGATTGTTTTGGGTTTCAGAGGGCTTATATTTTCACCACTTCCTTATTCAAAGCCATGTCTAGTACTGGGTGCTTGGAAACAGGCCACATTCGAGGCCTTAGGTCCAGAACCAGAGACTGGATCAGCACCAGCACGTCCTCTTGAAGGGGCCAGTCTCTGGAGTTCAGGGGTGTGTGATTTGGAGTGATCCAAAGATTGTTTTGGGTTTCAGAGGCCTTATAGTTCCCCACTTCCTTATTCACAGCAATGCCTAATACAAGTTTTTTCTAGGCAGGCCACATTCGAGGCCTTAGGTCCAGAACCAGAGACTGGATCAGCACCAGCACATATCCTCTTGTAGGGGACAATCTCTGGAGTTCAGATCTGTGTGATTTGGGGTGATCCAAAGTTCTTTTCTACTTCAGCTGCCGCCCCTTTCTTCTTATTGAATTGTTCTGGGGGCATCCTATTTTGAAGCTGTTTACTCAAGATCTGGGTTTTGTAGGATGACCCAATATAGGTCCACTTAGAGTGCTGAATCTTCTGAATATGGAGGTGTATAATATGTTCCCCTGCAAGCTTCATTTTGGAGTTACAGCTTTTCAGTTTTCCCACAATATTTTTCTTTGGCTTTGCGAATAAGGAATAAGGAACTGTGAATAAGGAACTGGGAACTGGGAACTAACTTCAGCTTCGTCTCTATTCAAATCAAATCTTCCAAGTTTTCCCTGGATTAAAAAAAAAGTTGATAAATTGTTAAAAGGTATTAAATTCAAAATGTCTTCACATTTTTTTTACAATTACATACCTTAAGTTACACGTAATGATAAGAGTTGGATATGCATACTAAGTATATATGTACATTTTACCTAGATGTGCATAGCAAGTATATATCAATTTTTTAAAAAACCTGTTTAGAATAAGGCGAAATTGTTCCAGACAACAATATTGGCATCAGCTAGATGGAGCAGGGGGATTTGAGTCCAGGGGCCCGTTAGAGGCCAACAAGATTTCCAGGGAAAGAGCTTTTGTGACTTTCCAGGAATTCGTTGGCGTTTGATGAGGGGCTGTCGCCTCTTCCTTTAAACCCCCAGCCACCTTCATTCGTTCCCTATCATCTGGCCCACCCCTACGAGCCTAACCCTATTGGTCCGCCCGAAGCGCAGAGCACGTGAATGTCCCTTTGGCCGTTAGGCGGGCCCTGTCCCCGCCTCCTGCAACTCCTTTTCCGAGCGGAGTAGGAGGAGGGCGGTGTTAAGCAGAGCTGTCTCTCTTGCGCATGCGCCCGTTTACCGCCTTCTTCGCCTCCCTGCAGTGGCCGTAGCTGCCGTAGTAGCGGCTTTCTTTGCCCCGGCTTCGTTTGGGCAAAGGCCGGACATGCCGCCCCCAGGCCAAGTCCGGATGCCCGATTGGGACTCGCTGAAGCTCCGCGTGCAGGCTCTGATCGGATCCCACCGGGTCATGATCTTCAGCAAAAGCCTGTGCCCCTACTGCAGCAAGGTGAGTGGCAGCGCGCCTGTGCGGGGGGAGGGGGTGGGCAGAGGCAAGACAGCCGTCTCCGCCTCCCCCCGGTTGCCTTGGTAACGACCCGTGGGGAAGGCGAAGGAAGTGGGCGCGAGGGAGGTCCGGCGGTGCGCCTCGCTTCTTTGCTCGAGGTGTGTGTGTGTGTGTGAGAGAGAGAGAGAGAGAAGCGGGGTCCCCTGTCTTTCGGAGCGCCTTCCTTCCTTCGGGCCTTTCCCAGGGGCGAGATGAAGCCTCCCACCCGGGTGGCAGCCTCTCCTGCCATTCCCTCCTGTGCCCCTCCTGGCTTCTATAGCTGGGGAGGGGGCTGGCTTCAGAAATCATTGTGGCTTCAGCGGATTTTTATGGGACATCAGCCTTTGATAAGCTTGGACTCCTAGGATGGTAAGGGGCTTATGTTACTTTTGTACTCTAATAAGGCTTATCTGGTTCTGGTGGAGTAGACATGATTCCGCCTGAGCCTGAGGAGAAAGTCCAAATTTGTATGAATCCGCTTCATACTGAATCCCCCTCTCTCCCACCCTCTTCTGTTATAGTACACATCACAAATTGGGTCCAGAATTTCTTATGTGTCTAATTGGACTGTAAATGTTGATTCACTTTTTCTACAAAGCTCATGTAGGGTTTGCAGGTAGCCTCCATTCAGGCACTACTTAGATCTGGTCGTGGTGGAGAATGCCCACGAGTCATAGCTGACTTATAGCAACCCCTAGAGAGGTTTTCAGGGTGATTTGTTATTGCCTGTCTCTGCAACCCTGGACTCCATTGGAGGTCTCCCATCCCATCCACTAACCAAGGCCAACCCTGCTTATCTTCTGGGCTATCCAGGTCAGGGGTACATCTGCTTTATTTCAGTTTTCTGTTTAATATGGTGTTAAACCATGCACAAGTTTAGATACCATGCAGTGATATCTAAACATGTAGCTGTAGAAGTAAATCCTGTTAGAATCAGTGGGACCTGAGTGTGTGTTTTGCCCAAGTACTTTTCAGACTGATTTGGGAAGTGTGGTTTATGGACTTACATTAAGATTCAGAAAAAGAAATTGAAAGAGTAGGTGGTAACGACCGGAAAAACAAAAGGTACCTAGATCCATAGTCTGAAGAATAGCAATTCTTTTGACCGTATATTTCATGAAAGGTCTGGTGCTTCTATGAACTAAGAACTGAAAGTCTTATATGATGGCTGTTTGGCATGGGTGTAGTTACCAAGTAATCTATTTAACAGACTAATGTATTGTTCATGGGTTGTGCATTTAGTCCTTGAAAAGACTTTAAAAATGTCTAGAATAAAGAGAGAATTGTGAAGTAACTGGGTGGAAGAGAGCAAAATAATTGGAATTAGGTATCTCAAATTTCTAAAACGTATTGTATCACCCACATCAGAGTTTCTGGGATAGACTTCCTTGATAGTAGAGTCATTAAGGCCTGGCAACTCCTTGAGTTCCAAAAACTAGAACTTTATCATATTCTTGTGGTTGCAGTTAATACACATGTGCTTAATTTAGTCAAATAAGCATATGAGTAAAGCACTTTACTAAGCAACTTACATAACTTGAAGTATCTTGTGGTATAAACCACAGTCAGATTTCTTCTTTGATATTTCCTACATGTTTCATGATTTACTGGTAAAAGTTCTTGTGGGTTAAGGAACATTGTTAGTTGGTCTGGCAATAAAAATGTCTTTTGTGTATTGCCACCACTTCTCAAGACTAGTACTAACATTGTGACATGAAGGAGAAGCAGATTTATTCACTGAGGATGGCTGTGAGTCTCTGAGTTTATGCTCCCTCCTTGCTCTTAGTTTTCCCACATGCCCACAGTAAGGGGGAGCAGAGAGAGATGGTACCAAATACATGGAAGTAATGCTGTCAATGAATCACTTGATACTACTGAATATGGGAAGAAGTTAGAACAAATTGTAATGATTTCTGTTAGAAGAGAAACAGATTATGTAGTAGACGGTCAAGAAATAAAATGAAGGGGGACAGTCCACCTACCATAAGTTCTTGTTCTTCAGAAGACTGTGTAATCTCCCCTTTCTTCCAGTCTCATGTTCTTTGACTCCTTTCCTAGGTTGTGTGTGAGACTTTTCATTATTTTACTTTCCTCTTCTTCTTGTTAACATTCCTGTTCCTCCTGTCATTGTCTCTTCTTCCCTCAATTCTTTTGTGACTTACTCTGTCCAGGCTCCTTTTTAGTTTAGACACTGTCCAGGCACTAACTCAAATTATTCTTATTTTTCTGAAGCTAAGCCTGACCATATCTGCAGCTAACCTCTGATTCAACTTCATTCATGTATGTTACTTTGAGCTTCCCAAAGGACCTGGATATTAATATAATGAACATTTGAACAAAACAGATTTGCCTTTTTTTACCTTTATGATTTGCTTTTTCATTTGTGATTTGCTTTTTCATTGTTAACCAGTGATTTTTCTTAACTGCACTGATGGTTCAGGATTACACTTTGAGAAGCTTCTGAATTAAAATTCTTTTGCTCCCAAATACAACAGCATTTTTTTATTCCTACTCAAAATGTTAATGCATGAGGATGCATTCACGGTTGACACTACAATGATGTAAAATATGTGCAAGAGTAATGAAGCCTGTCTCCTGCTAAGGGTGAAGAGACCTAAAAGCTGGGGAAATAGAGGGAACTTTTTTGAATTTTCAGTTTTTCCATCAGCAAAAAACCCAGAAAACTGTTGAAACTTTTTCTTAGAAAAAGTGAAATGCTTTTTTGGAGCAGTTTTTTATAAAATTGTTTTAGCTGCTCCTTATTCCCTTACAAAGATTTCTGGCACGCCAGTAACTATACAAAAAACTGGCATGTTGAGCGACTGCAATTTGTGCATCATGCTGACAGGCACGTCTTTAGGATTTTCATACCTGCTCCAGATGCCACCATCTTATTCAGTGTGTGAAAGAAACTGGTCTCTAGAAATATGCAAATCAAGAAACAAATTAACATAGGAAGTAATAGAAAACGTATTTCAGTAAGTGCAGATTTTCAGCTCTTTGAAATCCATGGAGATAAAAATAAAAAGTTTAAGAGATGGAAGTTGTTTGAAGTAGGGGTTGCTGATTGGAGTATACACACTAACTAAGCAACCACTGATTTACCCCAGATGGCCAAGATTTTATATTTCTGGATAATGCTGGCTATATGGTGAGGAGTTGCCTTAAATCTGGATAATAAAAGAATTTCTTTTATTAAAAAATAATAAAAGAATTCCATTTATGATTGCAGTGTTGATTATTTCAGACTGCAAACTCTTCCTTTTCTTGGTCCAACAGGATCAACCTAAAATATGCTTGGGTTCTTTAAGATGCAACCTGCTGCTTCATCTCCAGTTTGGAGTATGTTAGCCTAATATTTGGATTCTTCTAAGTTTTGTAAATATACCAAATATAGTATTATACATTAGCTAAATCATACATAAATACATTGTGTTCTTAAAATAACCTTAAGTTTGCTTAGAAGATACATATTACTTGTCTCAATTTGCATAAGACTGTTTTTCTGACAAACCCCAAAGGCTTTTTTCTTGGTTTCAGAATGACCAAAAACACTCATCTTTGCTTGTTGCCTAGTATCATTTTCACCTTTTTCTTTACTTGCTAATAATGTACAGTATAGTTGTCAGTATGACCATTATTGCTGGTGCTGGAAAAAAGCCTTAACTTTTCTGTAACTGCTATTCAGTAAGACTGATGATGAAACTATAAACCAGTCTTTAATTCTGTCTCAGCTTTCTTACCACCTGTGTACCTTCTCAGCCTAAAGATCCCTGCTTGCCCCCTGCCCACAAAATATATTTTATCTGATTTGATGTGTTCGTCTTTAGAGGGAGTGCCCCCCCCCAGTTGTACCATGGGGTATATAATTCCCACCCCTGTCCTACTCATCTTGATTACAGGACCACAGATCTGCATTTGTTCTCACAGTCGTATGGTGTCTCATTAAGGGCTGGAGAGTGTGTTAGAAGCAGAAAATAAAGATCTTGTCTAATCATCTTAGTAAGGAAGAGATTATGCGGATATAATTGTAGTCCACGGGTACCTTGGCTACTGTTAAAAGTAGAAAATGGCAAGCTATTTTGGTTAAGTAAAACAGCAGGCACAAAAATGAGTGTTCTAAATTAGGGGTTGTTACACCTAGGGTGGGAAAGCAGAGGAATGTGTTAACTACTAGAATGATAATATTCTTGAATAATCACCTGGAAGTGTGGGAGCAAAGAACCTCATTGGTTTCAAAACCAACTAATTTACGGGTTCTCTTATATTGTGTGTTATCTCAATTGTGTCTCTTGAGTCAGGGAGTGTTCTTTGTGTCCCTTCCTCCTTTTACATTCCTGGTGGTTTCTTCTGAGCATGAAGAATGTAACAACTAGAGACAAAACATGCATTTATTTGGGACTTAATGAAACTTTGGCAAAGATGGGGCATGTTCTGCTGCTAAACAATAATTATCCTTAAGATTGTTGGAAATATTTTTTTCTATTTGCAGGGGCTTGTCTTCATATGTAGTGTTGCTCTTGCTTAGCTGTCTTGAATTATTTAGTGCCCTTAAGTCTTCTGACACAGCTCAAAGTATACCTTGAGCAAAAGTTTGAATTAATTGGTTAGGAGATGATGTATGGTTGGCTGCCTTGTTTTCATTTTTGTGTTATCGATACTCCTGAGTCTTTGAAACTTCAAGTATATTAGTGTAGGAATAGGCAACATCAGGCTTCACAATGCTGCATTGTACTTTTGAACTAGTACACTAATCAAGTAACAAGTCTTCAAGTAACTATGATTAAATAGTCATGATGAGTAAAGCCAAGAGTGCCACTATGTAGATGGCAGCTTATCTTTTCCTATTATTGTGTATTCTTTTAGCAAGGGTAGGTGTCAAGGCTGCTTTCTCCCTAGCCTTGCAACATTGTGTGTGTTGGGGACAGGGAGCAGTGTAGCTAAATTTTTCATATGGGCCATCTATTAATTAACTTTATACAATTTCCACGCTGCTTCTTCATACAGTATGCTCAAGGCAGCTTACAGAGTAAACCATGAGAACATAAATGCTGTACTTTTTTTTTAACCATTTTTTTTTATTTTTTTAAAAAAACCAACCAAACAAACAAAAACAATGTACAGAAGTAAAATAAAACAACAACAAAGTCTTAGTGAACTATATACAGTTATATGCATAGATGTGAAATTTGTGAAATGCTTTAGTTTTTATACAAGAATAAGGAAATTAGATAATAAACGTCATGCCAATATAGTTAAAACAAAGAAAACTAGCATTTTTTTTTCAATTATTTGATAGTCGTTGCTTCAAATCTGAGTAACAAAAAGTAAACGCTTAGGTGGAGAGTGATTTGTATTGGAAATGAATTCAATGAACGGTAACCATTTTGAAATAAAATCAGTTTCTTTCAAATAGTGTTCACTCTGGTATAATTCGTCATGTATTTTTTCTTGTATATAGTGGTCCCATATTTTTTCTAACCATTTTTCTGCTGTGGGAACCGTCTTTGATTTCCAATGTAAAGCTAGCAAGTTCTTAGCTACAACCAAAAGGTTGCTAATTAGATCTTTTCTTATTTGTGGAATTTCAAAAGTATCCCATACATTCAAGAATATGATCTTTGGATCAAGGGGGAAATGCTGTACTTTCTAACGCTAAAGCTACTGGAAACCTATCAAGAGCATAAAAACAACCTAAAACATACAGCAACTCAAAACAAGTCTCTTATAACATCAGGCTAGAAGCAGACTATGAAAACCAGTTTAAAAGACCAGCTCCTTAATGTGTTTTTTCTTAAGTGTTAGCCAAGCACCTAAAATATAGTAGCCACCAACAATCCTCAAGGGGATGGTCACTGCACAGATGAGGAGCCACTACTGAAAAATCCCTGTGTTTTATTGCATGGCTTCTGAGTACTGGACAGTTTGGGAGGAGGTGGAACATCAAGTGCCCTGGCTCCAAGCAGTTTAGGGCCTTAAAGGTAAGAACCAGCACTCTGAATTGTGCCTGGAAACAATTGGGCAGCCAGCACTCAAGGGTGGTGGGATCCCTGAATCCCACCCATCACAGTAGCCTGGTTACCACAATTGAGACAGGCTGATTCCTCCGTCCTTGAGCAGCTTTGTTCCACAATCGTTTCTGGATTGAGCTTCAGTTTATTGGCCCTTGTATGTACCATTATCTTCAGGGCCCTATTTAGGACTTCCCCAGACTCAGTCAGTTATTAAGGAGAAATAGAGCTGGGTATCACTCACATATTGGTGGCACCTCACTCCAAATCCCTGATCCCTCTCAGTGGTTTTATGTAGATGTCAAATAGCAAGGGGAAAAAACCCTTTGGGATGTGATAGCATAAATGGCAGTGGTATAAGCTGCAGTCCCCTAGCACTACGTTCTGGAATTGGCTGGCCAAGTAAAGAGTAGTACAAGTGAACCGAAGTGCCAGCCTTTTCAGAAGCATACCATGATCAATAGCATTGAAAGCTGCTGAGAGGTCCAGGAGAATCAACAAGGACAGACTCCCCTGTAACTTTCATGGCAAAGACCAAGGGTGTTTCTGTCCCAAACCAAGGCCAGGATCCAGACTGAAATAGGTCAGAATAATTTATCCTCTCCAAAGTCACCTGAAGCTGTATAATTACCACCCATTCAAGAACTTTGCCCTTCAAAAAGGAAGTTGGCCACTGGATGATATTTATTTAGATCCTTGAGGTCCAGGGATACCTTCTGCAGGAGGGGTCTCAACCACCTTTTTCAAAGCAGTTGGAACTGCACTGTCCTGCGAAGTCATTTATTACTGCCTGATTTGTTCAACCAAACCAACAGCCATAAAAGAGAAAGGGACAAGCCTGCATATGGTGAGCCACATACTTCTAAGCAGCTTGTCCCCTTCATCAGTCCTCACCAACTAAAAGTTCCCTATGCAGCTAGGACTGGACTGCTCTCCAGTAATGCCTCCTGAGATTGAACTGTACCAACCATGTCATCTAAGTTGTGGTGTATGTGAGCAATTTTATCTGCAAAAGAGTTACAACGGGACTACATTTTCTTAGGTTAACTGTGTTTGTGCTTGCTATTAAGTCACAGCTGACTTATGGCACCCCTATAGGGTTATCAGTGCAAGAGACATTCAGAGGTGGCTTGCCATTGCCTACCTCTGTGTAGCAACCCTGGCCTTTCTTGGTGGGCTCCATCCAAATCAGGGCCAACCCTGCTAAGCTTCCAATTGATATCAGGCTATCTGGACTATCGAAGTCAGGTGTAACAGTTGGACTCTCCTAATAAACTTTTGTATAGTTGTTCTAAGTGCAGTCTGGCCTTGGTGTTCTGGGATAAAAGCCAGAAACTTGCAGAAACATTTCTTAACTGTTACAGTGATACAATTTCATTGTTTCATAATCATTGTAATTAACAGAATTATCAAACCTATTCATGAATAAAGTAACTCTTGAAAACAGCACAGAAGAAGTGGGGAACAGCTTTTAGAATGCAGTGCAGTAACACAAAAAGCATATTCTTGATTTTGACACCACCAAATCTAAAATGTTAGGCTAGAAACATGTTCTTCCCTTTATGTTTTCCTCTTCAGAACCAGCATCTTCTGGGAGCTCAACCTCTTAACCAGTTCTCAGTGCTGTGGCTTTATAGAACTCCCAAGTAATGAAAGAAATCCTCCCTTTCCCTCACTGAATAAATACAACCCCCTCATCTACTGGGTTCAGGCAGGTATCAGTTACAGCAGTTTCTGTATTTTGAAATTCTTTTTTACCCAACAGGCTAGCCCCTGGCATGCTTGAAAAACTCAAAAGTTTTGGACTTTTGACTAAGACTACTCAAATTTGAATCGTTTGTTTACTGTGGCTTGATGGCAACACCAGGTTTCTAGTGTGCCATAAGTGATGACACAGTTGCATAAGGGTTTCTCAGTTCCCCTTTCCAGGGACATTTCCTCATAAGGTATAAGGAGCTGCCACCAGCAGGAAATTTCATCTCCCATGGGTTCATGAAAGCAGTCTGCTCATGTAAAGTAGGATTTGGATCCCAGCCTGTTATGTTTCATTTTCATACTATGAACAAAACATCCTCTCTACTCACTTCTGATGAAAGAGCATACACAAGGCTGTTAGGCTTCCTCCAAATAGATTTCTTGGTGACTGTATTGAAACTTGTGTGTGTGTATAGAGAGCCCTGAAGTCATAGTTGATTTAAGGTGACCCCTGGTGGGGGTTTTATGGCAAGAGACTTACAGAGGTGGTTTGCCATTGCCTGCCTCTGCAAGCCTGGTCTTTGTTGGAGGTCTCCCAACCAATTACTAACCAAGGCCTACTTGGTTACTACTTAGCTTCTGAGATCTGATGAGATCAGGCTCACCTGGGCTATCCAGGTCAGGGCGTATTGAAACTTAATGTTTGGTAATCCAGGTGGGGCAAACTGTACAGATCATTTCAGCACACTCTCACTAGTAGAAATGAGTGAAAAGTTGTATAATCCCAAACATTCTGGTTGCTTGAGAAATTTGGAAGACATAACCACAACTATGCATGGCATTTAGCAACAGTTCTATAACCTCTTTCGATAGAATATAAATATATATGCATGTATGCTCATCATAACCTGTCATGCCAACTTAATTTGTTACAAAATCCTAATTGGTTTATGGAACAGCTGGTATGCGAGCCAGCTAGTTAACTTCATTATTATTCTGAATGTAGACAAACTGGTTTAGAATAGCAAAAGTAGATGATGTCAGCAGTTCGTTTAGAAAGTACATTGTCACACCAAACTGTTAATGTTGCACAGAAGTAGCACAGTAGATGCTTTTAGAGAAATATTGCATAGTAAATCAAGCTTTTTCTTTAAAAGAGAGACATTCATACTTGCTTCATGTTCTTTCACTTACAAGTCTCGCTTAACACTAGGGTGTTCACATATGGGTCAAGTTGTATTGTAGATCCTGGAGAAAAAAATTAGTCTGTCCCCATTGCCTTGGTCTGTGCACTGCAACTATCTGCAGGTAGTTAACAGGAGAAGTAAAGCAGCAAGAGGCTAAGACTGTTTTCAGGTGCCACAAACCTTGACTTAATTTGTAGTGTATATGATCCTGGTTTCATGTCAGGCTTGCACATAACCCCCTTCTCACATGGTCCACGGTCTTCATAATTCATTGATACCTGAATGATGGCATCAACAAATTGAGGATTGTTTCTTTCCCAGTAACCAGATGGCTAATAATCTCAGTTAGAGAGAAAGACTCAATCTTCAGTTTAATGTGCCTACATTCAGACATGGCAAATTGTAGTTACTGTTCAGTGGTTGCATGCTGAAGGTGGGAGGAATGAAGGAGCACACAAGCCGAGAAATAAACTAGGTTTGTGGCTTTCAGGTAAACTCCAGTTGGGTTGGGTCTCAATAGATTTTAAACCTTGGTGGTTGCTCTGACCTCACAGTAGTATGTGCTGTTGTCCCATGGTGTTGGCAGATCCATGTCAGAGGAAAGTCATCTGAATACCTAGTTCTTTGCATGTTGTATGACAGAGTTCTCACATGTTTTTGAATAGTTTTTAATTGTGCTTTAGTATGTGTCCCTCCTAAATAACTTGGTTTTAAGTAAAACTTGAATGGCATAAAAGAAGCTCATTTCTGCATGTTTCAAAACCCTTGTTGAGGATAATGAAGTCAAGGCTGCTTTTCTATGGAAAAGGGAGTGGAAGTCTTTTGATTTGAAGCAAACATAAATAAAAGTCCTTTATTGTGACAAATTAGAAATAATTCTAATGCTATCAATCATTGATGACATCTAATTTTCAAAAGCAGTTTATGCCAGCAACTATCACCTTTTCTTCTAGAATGTTGTGGGCCTCAGTCCAGTGATGAAATAGCTAGGTTTCAAACAGCACTCTGCTGGTTTAAAACCCACTATTCCCATGAGCTCAGTAGGGGGTCTTGAGAAAGCCACTCCTCGAAGCCCCATTTGTGTTGTGGGGATAACAACACAGACTTTGTTCACCACTCTGAGTGGGGTACTAATCTGTCTTGAATGGTATATAAACACAGTTATTGTTAGAAAATGGATGGGGATTCATTTATCTTTCCTTTGAGGACTCTTAGGACAACACAGGGTGGGAGAAGTTGTGTTGGTTTGGTGGAACTGTGGAGGGAGACCTAATTCTCCCTTCCCCCTGATCTGCCATGGATTCTATTAGCATTCTATTAGCGCATCAAAACCAAGAAGTGCCACCATCTTCTCTTTTGATCCATATGTTATTTATAAAGTAGTGTAAAGAATAATGCAATAGTTTCCTGTAGTCTATCGCTGATAGAAGGCAAGACAGGATTGTGTGTGATTTTTTTTATGTACCTCTGCAGGGAACCATTAAGATACAAGCATTCTTTCTGTTGTTGGGGGGGGGGGTTGTGCAGGAGCTGTGAGATGAACAGTAAGTATTTGTTTAAAGGAAGGCATAAAATACAGGTTTGATAATAGAACATATCTGAAATGTATTGATTTTATATTTTTATCCTATCTTTCCATCATAAAATCTCTGAACAAAGAATATGAAGCTGGTTCATAAATTCCTCCTTAAAGACTGGTAGATTCCATGTGAAATGTTTCTCTAGATGATGGCTACAGACCTCGTGAAAGGTTGTATTCATGTGCTCCATCCACCCCCCATGTGCATTGTGCTGAGATTGAAGTCCTTATGGGTGACTGGGTGGAGCTGATTTAATTTCCATCCCAATAAATAGGACCATAAATCTGGCATGATTGCTTCTTAACAACTTGTCTTAGACTTTGAAACAGGACACTACCATGATGATTGTCTTCAAACATCTGATAGTTTCTTTTTTTTTTTAATAAAAATTTTTATTGGTGAGTACATAGAATATTACACAAATTCCCCATCTTACCTAAATTATATCAACCCCCACCCTTTCCCCCCTCCTTATAGACTTCCAACAGCTTTCCAACCCTTAGCCCATCTTATTATTTAAGTTACTCTTAACTATAATTTTTCTAAATCTTATATATATTGTATCACTTATTCTAAGCATATTCAAATTCTTCTATATCTCCAATTTACTGATGTATCTAATCTACATCTCTCTGTTTAACCTGCCTATTTTTAATACATTCTTCTTAATACTAATATTAGCTTAGATTAATTAATAACTAAATTTCCCCATTAATGGTAAAGTTACTTCTCTCTCCCCTTTATAAAATCACACATTAATAATTCTCAAACTGCCACAGTCCTCCTTTCACATCCTATTTTTTTTTCTAGGAATTGTTTCAATTTCCCCCAGTCTGCGATATATTCTCCTGGATCAAGATCTTTCAGTTTTCTTGTCATTTTGTCCATTTCTGCCATGTACAACAATTTGTAAATCCAATCTTCTGTAGTTGGTATTTCTTGCACTTTCCATTTCTGCGCGTACAAAAGTCTTGCTGCTGTAATCATGTAAAATAGCAATGTTCTATACTGCTTTGGAACATCTTCCATTCCCAAGTTCAGTAGCAGCAATTCTGGGTTCTTATTTATTTGGGTTTGCAAAACCTCATTAATTATTTCTATTATATCTCCCCAGTATTGCTTAGCTACCTCACAAGTCCACCACATATGATACAATGATCCTTCATGCTTTTTACATTTCCAGCATTTATCCAACATGTTTGCATTTCCAAGCGCAATCTTCTTAGGCGTTAAATACCACCTATACATTATTTTGTAAACGTTCTCTTTAATATTAGTACAAGTTGAAGTCTTCAAAGTGTTTTTCCACAAATATTCCCATGATTCCATTGTTATTTCTTTGTGAAAGTTTATTGCCCATTTCACCATCTGGACTTTGACTGTCTCGTCTTTCGTATGCCATTTTAAGAGTATTTTGTATATTTTCGAAATGTCTTTTTTACCTTCTTGTAAGACCACTTCTTCTAGCTCCGAGTTTTTCAGTCTTATTCCTCCCCTTAAACAGTCCGAGTTGTAAAGATCCCTGATTTGCCTATATTGAAACCATCCATATTGAGGAGATAACTCGTCTTGTGTCTTTATTTTTAATATTCTATGTTCCGTCGACATTATCTCTTTATAAGTTAAACATTGTTGTTCATTATAAACAGCTCTCGGATCTATTACTTCATATGGTACCACCCATGTAATTCTTGTATTTCTTCCAGATTGTGAAAAGGCTTCTTCTAATATAGTGATGCAAGAACATAGAGTCCGCTTTGACTTTATCATACCACAAATAGGCATGCCATCCAAACAATTTTTTATGTCCCTCCAAGGCCAGCAATTTACGGTCTTTTAGCGTTATCCAATCTTTTAACCAAGCCAGACAAATTGCTTCGTAATATAATCTTATGTTTGGCAGTTGCAGTCCCCCTCTTTCTTTCGAATCTTGTAATACTTTCATTTTCACCCGGGGTTTCCTGCCTGCCCACACGAAGTCTGAAATTTTTCTTTGCCATTTGTAGAATTGTTTGAAGTCTCAGATAATTGGAATAGTTTGCAGCAAAAACATAACGCGTGGTAACACATTCATCTTCACTGCTGCTATTCTTCCCAACCATGTCAAATTTAATTTATTCCATTTTATCAAATCTCTTTCTATTTGTTGCCACAGTTTCTCGTAATTATTTTAAAATAAATCTATGTTTTTTGCAGTCAGCTCAATTCCTAAATATTTCATTTTGTTAGTTACCTCGCAGTCTGTTATCTCCATTAATTCTTGCTGTTTTTGCTTCGTCATATTCTTACACAATATCTTCGACTTCTTTTTGTTCACATAGAATCCGGCCAAGTCTCCAAATTCCTTTATTTTATCCATTATTTTTGGCATGTTATCTATTGGATCTTCCACTATCAACATTACATCGTCCGCAAATGCTCTGACTTTGTAGGAAAATTCCTTTATTTTTATGCCACGAATTGTATCGTCCTCTCGAATTTGGATCAGCAACATTTCCAAAATCAAAATTAACAACAATGGAGACAATGGGCAGCCTTGTCTTGTACCTTTACTTATTTTCAATTTTTTAGTCAAATCATCATTAATTACAATCGCTGCACACTGGTCTTTATAAATTCCTTTAACTGCTTGTATGAACTTTTCTCCCATTTGCAGCTTTTCCATAGTGGCAAACATAAAGTCCCAGTTCAAATTATCAAATGCTTTTTCCGCGTCCACAAAAAAGAAACCAACTTCCCTATCACAGTGCTTGTTGTAGTATTCAATAGCGTTTATTACTGTCCTTAAATTGTCCTTAATTTGTCTATTAGGTAGAAATCCAGCCTGTTCTTCTGCAATAAATTCCGACATCCATCCCTTTAACCTTTCTGCCATAATTTTCGCAAATATTTTGTAGTCATTATTCAGCAACGAAATTGGCCAATAATTCTTAACATTAGTCAAATTCTGTCCATCATTCGGGATCAATGATATATTAGCTTCATTCCATGAATCAGGAATCTTTTGACCTTGCAAAATTCCATTGATCACCTCCCTTAAAAACGGTGTCAGGTCTTTGGCCATCATTCTATAAAACTTTGCTGTTATTCCATCCGGTCCAGGCGCTTTCCCTAATTTTGTTGACTGTGTAGCTTCTTTTATTTCTTCCTCTGTCACTTCCCTATTTAACTTCTCTTTCCATTCCTCTGAAATTGTTGGAAGCTTCATTTTCTCCAAATATTCCGCTATCGAATCTCTGTTCACCTCCTTTTTTTGGTACAGTTTTGCATAAAATTTAAAAAAAGGCTCTACTAATGGCAGATTGTTCCATCAATATATTATCCTCTTCTCGAATCTTAGTTATGGTTTTCTTCTTTTTTTTCTTAAACTGCCACGCTAAATATTTCCCAGGTTTATTTGCACCTTCAAATGACTTCTGATTCATTTTTTTTTTAATTCCACTCCAATTCTTTGTTATTCTTTGCTGTCAATTGTTCCTGCAGGATTTTCATATCCTGATATATTTTCTTTTTCCCTGGTCTTTTCTTAAGTTGTATCTCTTTAGCTTTAATTTTTTCCATAATTTCAAGTCTCTTTTCTTCCTTTCTCTTCCTTGCTCTTGCATTCAAATCCATTAGTATTCCTCTAATCACAGCTTTATATGTGCCCCATACCTTATAAGTTGATACGTCCTTGTTCAAATTATACTGTATAAAGAATTTGGTTTCTCTTCGTAGCAACGCAATGTTTTCTTCCATCTGCAGCAAGTCTTCATTTATCCTCCATCCTCTCCTTTTAGTATTTTTTCCAAATCTCCACATGATTGGATTATGATCTGAGCCTACCTTAGGCATTATCTCCACATCTCTAGTCCATACCACCAAAACATCTGATAGTTTCAGCAGTCTTGTATGATGTATTTGTCCGCAATGCATGATGCACATTCGGCAGAAGTCCTTTGACAGTTTTTGTTGTGGTGTCAACTTCCACACCCCTATCACAATGAAAAATGAAGCCATTGTGATACCATTTAGTGCCTACAGTGCTAAAGGCAAAATCAACCTATTGCAAATAATGGAGTATCGTGTGACTGAAGAATGTGTGTCAGACTTTGATACAAATGAGACTACCCTGAAAGTTTTATAAGTCAAAGTTAATAGTGCGTTTGAACTAGATACCATGATATTACCTGCTACATTATTTTGGTAAACATGGTTTCATCAGGTGGGTTGTGATGCCATATTATTGAAGAATGAGAAGATTGATGGTACCAACTTCACATGGACACATAACAGAAGTCTTTATAGTCATGTTTTTTTTACATCCATGGTATCGAAAGGTTGTTAATTATCTATGTTCATAGATCCAGAGGAGTTAGCTGTGTTAGTCTGTAGTTGCATAATAGTAAGGAGTCCAGTAGCACCTTTAAGACTAACCAACTTTATTGTAGCATAAGCTTTCAAGAGCCACAGTTCTCTTCGTCAGGTGCATGGATGGTATGAAGAAACTGACCAGAGATAAATAGGTAGAAGCAGCGCTTCCTCAGCTCCCATCCACTGAAACCACTCCTGTACTTAAGGTTCTTGGATGACATCATTTGGCATGATTTCTTCCAAGGGAAGGAAGCCCTTGAGAGATTTCATCAGGACTTCTACAACTTTCACCCTACTATCAACTTGAACCTGGACCACTGTATACAACAGGTACACTTCCTGGATACCACTGTACAACTACATAATGGATGGATAAATACCCCCTTATACTGGAAACCCACTGACCAATACTCATATCTACATGCCTCCAGCTACCACCCAAAACATACCACTCGGTTGATTGTCTAAAGCCAAGCCTTATGTTACAATTGTATCTGCTCCAAATACTCTTGATCAGGACTCTCACTTAAGAGATTTACAACAAGCAATTTTGGGGCTACAGTACCCACCAAATGAGGTGAGGAAACAAATTGACAGGGCCAGACTAGTACCCAGAAACAGCTTGCTCCAGGACAAACCAAAAGGAACTAACAACAGGACACCGCTGGTTGTCACCTATAGTTCTCAGCTCAAACCTATCCAACGTATCATCAGTGATCTACAGCCCATCCTGGAAAACGATGCCTATGTCTCACAAACCCTGGGTGGAAGACCTCTCCTTGCCTACAGACAGCCCCCCCAACCTTAAACATCTTCTCACGAACCAACATGAACCTGCTAACAGAGTCACTAACAGCTCTGCCCCTGAGGCCCTATTTAGAGCATTGGGGGCTGTGTCTGGATGGGTGAAGCAGAGCAGACTGAAGTTGAACCTCACAAAGATGGAAGTCCTGTACTTGGGCCATGGGGGGGTAGATATGGGGATCCAGCTCCCGGCCTTTGAGGGGGCACCACTTGTGCCCATTCCATCAGTCAGGAACCTTAGTGTGACACTGGATTCCTCCTTGTCAATGAAGGCCCAGGTCAAGGCAGCTTCCCAAACTGCCTTTTTCCATCTTCAGCAGGCCAGGCAGCTTGCCCCCATCTCTCAACCCATGACCTAACAACAGTAATCCATGCAATGGTCACCTCCAGAATAGATTACTGTAACTCGCTCTACGCAGGGTCTGACCCGGAAACTGCAGCAGGTCGTGTCCTGATAGGAATTCCATTCAGGGCACACATGACTCTAACTCTGCGGCAGCCGCATTGGCTCCCTGTGGAGTTCCAGATCAGGTTCAAGGTTTTGGTTCTGACCTATAAAGCCCTAAACGGACTGGGACCAGCATATCTGAGGGACCGCCTCTTCCCATATGTACCTCAGAGAGCTCTTAGGTCTGCAGGTAAACACCTACTGGTGGTTCCTGGCCCCAGGGAGGCTTGGCTGGCCTCAGCCAGGGCCAGGGTATTCTCTATCCTGGCCCCAACCTGTTGGAACTCTCTGTCGGAAGACACTCGGGCCCGCCAAGATCTTATATCTTTTCGGCAGGCCTGTAAGACAGAGATGCCAGGCATATGGTTGAGGCCAGTACGGGAACCCTCTAATTAGCCTCCCTGCCTGTCTCTTACCAATGGGGGGGACGTATGGTTCATCTACCCCCCCATGCTATGCTAGAGTTTCACAAACACACACCTCTACCCTTTTCTTCCTTGGTGTATGATGGGCAGAGAAACGGGGAAGGGTGCCCCATCTGGAATACTGAAATTCATGTTTGTACTGAGATGTTATTTTATTGTTTTATCCATTGTAATCCATTGCAATTTATTTATGATTGTAACCTGCCCTGACCCTGCTTGTGGGGAGGGAGGGCTAAAAATCTAATCAATCAGCACAGGGATCAGACCCTGCAACGGACCCAGATGCCAACTCTGCCCACATATCTACCCAGAAAATACGATTACAGAACCCAATGGTGTCAACTACACTATCTCTGGCTCTTACAGCTGCTCATCCTCCAACGTGATATATGCCCTAATGTGCCAACAGTGTCCATATGCTCTATACATAGGACAAACCAGCCAACCTCTGCGCAGAATAATAAATGGACACAAATCTGACATTAAAAATGGCAATATCCAGAAACTAGTAGGAGAACACTTCAATCTACCAGGACATTCCATCAAGGACTTAAAGGTCACCATAATTCAACAGAAACGATTCAAAAACAAAATCCAATGGGAAGCTGCTGAATTGGAATTCATATGTAAATTTGACTTAAAACCAAACTACAAGTGACACCTGATACTAGTTGGACGCTTGCCAGCTTCCCTCAAGTTTTGATGGGAAATGTAGGCAGCGTGGTGGAATGTTGGACAAGTGACAGTTGAAAAGTTCATTGGACTGCAATCAGAGAGCCAAGCTGCAAGACCAGGATGCCTACATTTCCCATCAAAACTTGAGGGAAGATGACAAGTGTCCAACTAGTGTCAGGCATCACTTGTAGTTTGGCTCTCAGTCAGACTTGGATTGAATAGAAACTATGAATAGTTATCTCATTACCAGAAGTAACTGCCTTCGGGCATTCCATTCAGATTCTGCTATGGAGGGGAGAAGTCACACCTAGCCTGGATTGTGTACTCCACCTCTTTCATGACTTTTTGTAACTGATTTACATTTACATGACCCTCACTCTCTGCACCCTCTCCTCCCTCTCCTCGCCATCTATATATCTCTGGCCAGTCTCTTCATACCCTCCATGCATCTGACGAAGAGTGCTGTGGCTCTCAAAAGCTTATGCTACAATAAAGTTGGTTAGTCTTAAAGGTGCTACTGGACTCTACTAATGATCTATGTGACATTGATAAGCATCAAGGATAGCAAGTATAGGACAGTATCTATAACAAAGGGGCCATCATACATGAAGAACAAGGAATATTAACTTCAAGTGTAGAGATGGCCCCACCTTGAGCCAAGTTCCAAAACTGGTTTAACAATCAATGCAATAAAACTTAGGTCCAGCAATTTCTTAAAGATGAATTTGGGAAATAGGCTAAACAGCTTCAATGTATCTATTTTTGTATGCTTTGCAAAGAAGCTATGAGACTCTTTCAAATGGTAGTTCAGTGTCCTGCTGAAGCACACACTGTTTTTATACTAACTGATGAGAAAAAATAGACAAAAGGTGCTGTTATCATTGAGGCAGAAGACTGTCATTCTAGCAGCATAAATGGCATGCCAAATAGATAGCATTCTATGGGCAGTAAACAGATTTTTTTTATTTCAAGAAACTTTGAACATTGTTCTTGTACTTCACATAGGAGCAGATATAACATCTGGATTTTTGGAAGCTGGCAGAAACCACTACTTTAAAGTACAGCAGGATAGGAAGATTTCAAAAAGCTGTTGAGAAATGTTAAGACTATTGTTGGCTAAAAATGCCCCAAACCAGATGTGATGATTGGTGAGAGGGATGTGTATTCAGACAAATTGTCTGCTTTTGTGTAAAACTGGAAGGCAGATCTGATTTTTTTTAACATACAGAGTACATTGGTGAGAGGAGCTAATGCCACAGCTTCTTTGCTCATCAAAACAGGACCACCTGTATGTGCCACCTTGCATAGGGGCAAAATCAACAGCTGCCCATGCACATGCATTCTGTATGGTGGTCCTCATCTTATAGAACTGCCTACCTGAGATCAGGAAAGCTACCACTCTACTGGCTTTCTGCAAACAGTGCAAAACTGAATTATTCAAGAGGGCTTTTTACTCAGATAGGAGGGCTGTATTGTAAGGAAGTGGTCTCAAAGAGATGCTTAAGAAAACTTACTGCTATGTACTGTCTGTTGTAAATATGATCTTACTGGATAGTGTATATTGTTTCATATGTCAGGTTTAGAATTGCTTATGCACTTTTAGCATTTCTTCAACTCTGTATTAGATACTTGCTAGTTTTAAAGCTTTGCAAATTTGCATTTATATATGCTATTACATTGTTTATTGAAATGTCTTTGAAATTGACTTTACTGATTCACACTTTATAATCTGCCTTGAGATTCAGAGAGCAAGGTGGACTATAAATAATGTAAATAAATAAATCCTGCCCCTCCCATCCCTCACTTCCCTCCACGGTCAATGGCTCCCAGCCCCACTCTGACATCAGAAGCAAGTCAGGCTGGAAGAAAAATTCTTAAACCGATAGAATATACCTTGTTAAGGAGAGAAGCTAGTTCTCATAGAATGCATGTTTTTAAATGAGAACATGAAAGAAGCCCTTTTCTTTAAGCATAAACAGAAAAAATGTGAATAAATACAGGCATCACACTGTTAAATCTAGTTTGACCCTTAATGGGTAAAGAGAGGGGATGATGGCACTAATATTCCTGAATATAAATGAGCAGAGCATGACAAATGGAGGCTCTGTATATTTCTTTAATTACCTGCCTGGGCAGTAATTCAGCGGAGTTTAACTTAATTAGTTGCACAAACCACAGAAACCAAATAAAAGGATAACTTTTTAAATAGACTAACCCATATAGAAAACTGTCCTTTTTTCTTATTAGTATGGTTCCTGTGGTGATAACATTCAATTTTTATGCCTTCTGCCTTTTTTTGTCTAGGTAAAAGAACTTTTTCATTCTCTGGGAGTAGAATACAGTGCTTTGGAACTTGACAAGATAGGTAAGTTTAAAATGCAGCACCCTATATAGAACTTAATCCTCCTCCTGTTCTTTCTTGTGCATTAGCTACCTTTCTGGTCTGTACAAACCACTAAGTATCTGGCAAATTATTTGCTGAAATCACATTCGTTGCCTAATTTTGGAATCTTGGGCCTAATTGCCTGTGGGAAAATGTGTGTTGTGTGAGGAACTTTTTCTGGCCTACCATGTAAAGCTGCTTCTGTTTTGAGTGTGTGTAGGCTGCTTTTCTCCAAACACTTGTTCTCTTGTATTGTTTGTTAACTTGTTAATGATTGCCATAACTCATAAGAAGTCTTCATGAAGAAAGTGGCTGAGTCATTTACAGAATATAGTTCTGGCACAGAAATTGTAACAAATGCCAAGTATGCTAAGCAAAGCATTCTTTTGAGATTTTACTAACTTAATAGGGAAATACTGCTTGCATGCAGCAAGTAGGGTTGTTTTTTTTTAATCCAATGATGGTGCTGATCTAAACTGGGAATATTCAAGAAATAAATGCTGTAGAGTTACTGCCTGTTATTCATTTTGCCTATTTGAATTAGCTTATGCTAGTGTTGAATATAAGGTTTTTAGTTGTATAGATATTTCACGAAGGTGGAAAGGTCACTCAGGTAAGTAAGTAGAAAGTTTGCTATATTATATCGCTTCGCTACCATAAGCTGACCAAATTAAAGGTTTCCGGTGACTGCTTTTGTAGTGTGGCATCAATTCAGCAGTAGATGCTAATCTCCATTCTTTGAGTTTTAAATGTTATACCCGGAGTTCAAAGAACAAATTGAATGGATTGCTTTAAAGTGTTATAAGTTACATTTGTTATTTGCTGTGAGGATATGGCACCAAAGTCAGTATGCTAAAAGGAAATGATAGTAACAGCACAAGGTTATATGCCTTGCTTTAGATATGCTCAATTTATCCAAAACATCTACACCATTTTCATAGGCTGTAGTCTGTTTAATATTTAAGGTCACTTTTATGTTTGCTGTTTTAAAAACTCTGTTAATCTACCAGTGTATACGATTCTTTAAAATACAAGAAAACAGGACCATATCTGGGGAGTTTATAACCTCTGAAATTTGACATGGGGATACTACAAAAGGATGGAAAGGAGTTGGATGTAGAGACAAACTGGAAGACTGTTCATTCTCATTCTAGGTGCATAAGCTTAACTTCGGAAGAGAAGGAGGGACTGTTGCCAAGGCTTTGTGGCTTATTTTGAAGAGAGGTGGCATCACCTGGCTCTCTAGAAGATGGTTCCAGATATTAGGTGCACTGTGGGAGAAGGAGCAATAACATAGGAGGGATATGACAGACTCTCCTTCACTCTCCCCACTGTGAGGCAGATTTTCCTGCCAAAATTCAGTCACCCTGCTGTGACTGAGCTGCTCCAAGTAGCATGTTAATATTTGTGGTTTGGAAAGTCTTTGACCCACCCTGATACGCAGATAAAATTTTGGCTTTTAGCCAAGCCCAGGAACTTGATGGGGAAAAGCATGACCCTTCTTCCTTTTTGCTTAGAAATGACACTAGAGACTATCTAACATTAAAAAAGAATAACTTTATTTAACAGCCAGGGATTGAGTAGGTGTAGTCAAGGGATGGAAGTGTGGAAGTAAAATTTTGTTGGTATTATACAATACACTTTGTGTAACATGCAAAATATTATCCATGAAATATATTTTCATATATTTTTGGTTCTTAACAGTGAGAGGTGTTGTACATCATAATTCAGTTACACAATGTTCTTCAGGAAGTTTCCTATAACAGTTCCGGTTTTCTAGAGTTAGTCACTTTCTTTGTGCATCTAATTCGCTCCTTTCTTGAAATTAGAGGGTATTTCTATTTCCTGGGTAGTCTCAAACCATTTTACCTTCACAACAGACCTGGAGTCCTCTTCAGGGTCAAACACCCTTAGAAACAGGGCAGGAATTAATCTACTTCTCAGAAGATATAACCCCTCATCCTTTTGTCTTGGAAGGGAATCTCAACCTACTACCCAATCACTCTTGCCCAAAACACGTTCCCAGTTCTCTGGTGCCTGTGTAAAGCATGCTTCAGCTTATGCTGACACTTATTCTTTGAATTCTTAGATAGAAGTCTTCCTCTGGACAGTAATACTACAGTTAAAGCAAAGGAGTCTTCTCTCTTCACTCTAAAGGTGAACCTGTCTGACTTTTCTTGTTACACTCCTGACTCCCAATTTTGCCAGAAACCAACTGACTGCCTTCTCACTGGTTCTGACAGAAATTCCGGTATGGAATAAAATAATAAAAAAATTCCTACTCCTCCTCAGCACTTTGTTGATCATACAGGGGTTTTTTTTTCAGCTGGTGCTGCCCAATCAGAGAAGAGGGAGCAGCCTGTTACTCAAGTTCTTCATTCTAAGGAATAGTTAACCCCCTTCCCCTTTCAGCTCTCTAATTTTGCTGCACTTTGGAAACCTGCTGTTAAGTGCAGTTCATCACAAGGGAGCAGGAGACCTGGACAGCTGAGAAGTGAAGGGCAAAAGTATATTGGGATAGGAATACACAGGTAAGGCCGTGGAAGCCTTTAAAGGGAATAAATGAGTTTGTGGTAGATAGGAAGCCAAGAGAAATGAATTGAGATTAGAAGGAGAAGGTACAGTAGAAAACCAGGTAGAAGACTGTAGTAGATGAAGTAAGCATAAACTCCAGAGTTTTTGCTGGGTAGGGCTATTTTTCCAGAGTTGTCAAGGGGAACAGGGAAGGAGAATTAAAGACAAGGTAGAAACTTAGCTCTGGGTGGTACTGAAATTCCTGAGATTTGATGAGTTCACCCAAGGATATTTTGTAGAGATGAGGACAGATGCCTGGTGGGGACAGTAGAATGGAGAGGCAGTGGAAGATCTTCTGTCTGTGGAAATATTGAATGAACAGTTATGTGGGCAGCGTCATAGAAATTTTGGACATGATGGATTTAAAGCAGGAGAGAATTATCAGTTGCATCAATGAAATGAAAGAATCCAAGAAGGATGAGACCATAGTAGAGATCCTTGAACTTTTACACTGAAGGGAGAGCAATTTCAGTGAGGGCAGTTTCAGTGGTGTGTGGAGTGTAAGAGAAAGTTGAGATAGTATTAAATAATAATACATATTAATAGTTTGGAGGCAAAGGGTAGAAGGAAAATTGGGTGATAGAAAGTGTGAGATAAGTCAATGAATGTGTTTTTGAGAGTGGAGGAAACAGTGGCATATTGGTATGCAGTAGGAAAGGAGCCAGAGATGAGGGGTAAGTTTGTTGAGATGCTAGAGAGTTTGGACAGTGGCAGAAATGGCAGTCAGGAGGGAATAAGCCAAGAGGGAGTTAGGAGAGATCAACAGGGTAGACAGCTCCTCACATGGGATAGGGAAGGGAGAAGAAATTATAAATATGGTGGTAGGGTTCAGAGTGATTGGTTTTGGTTTCCTCATTGAAGGAGGCAGAACTTTGTGGGAAGGAGATGTGACTTACAGCATCAGTGGTGAAGTATAAATTAAGGATGGGGTGAGTTGAAGGCAAGAACTGCAGAGTGCTAGGAATGAACCGCAATGGCTGAAGAGTGTCACTGAATTTGCAGCTTGCAGAAGGAGCAAGAGGCAAAACATGAAGAAGATGCAGTGTGGAGGTTAAGTGTTGTTAGACTGGGTATTCTGTAGAAGAGAGGTTGGAAACAAAGTTTTTGGTAGTTGAAATTTTTAATATTCTGCTTGAAAGCTGCCTTCAGAGGATCAAAAGACACACAAGAATTTTGAAACCTGCTCAGTTATACTTTGCTTCATATTTTTTCTCTAAGAAGATGATGGAAACTGATGTTTCAGGTTATATATCGACTTTACATAATGCTTAGTTAAAGCCATGCTAGAGACAAAGTTATTGATGTTTTTAATATATTAAGTTCCTGATGAAGTGACTAAATCTGAAGCTTAGCCATAACCCTTGGGACTTTAACTGTAATCAAAGGGCTCAGAGCCTACATAGCATTTTGTCAATTCATGATCACATTGTTTTCTGTGGAAGTATTACTTCAGATGCACAAGGCATGTCAGTTCAATAGTATAGCTTGATCACTGTGTTTCCCTCTAAACAAGACACATTAAATTTTAATGCAGTAAATTTTAATGTTTGTAAAACTTGAAGTTATCAGCAACTGATTATGGTTACCTGAGAGATCGGTAGATCTTTGAAAATATTCATGCAAGAATTTATACACTATTTGCACTTTAGCCATATGATAATACTGAAAAATAAAGTCCTGTGGCGCCTTAAAGACTAGCAAACTTAATGGTGTGTTTGTGAGAGCTCACTCCAAGTCAAGTTCTGTGACTTTATGCGTCTGAGGAAGTAAGCTGTAACACATGAAAGTTTTTGCTAGTTTTGGCAACCCTGACTACTGATAGTCTCTTTCCCGCTCCCTTTTTTAAGGTGATCTGAGAGGGGGGATTTACAGCATTCAGTTTTTAATCTTTCTCCAAGCTGCATATGCTGTCTCTATAACTCATAAAGATATCATCCACAGTTTCTGCTGTCTAGGCAGCCTGGGTGGTGTCTTTGGGCAGGTTGTTCCTGCTGTTCCCCATTGTCTGATCGACAAAGATGCACAGGCATGTTCTACTGCCATGCCGCCAGTGCCTTATAGTGCCTTTAGTGGGGTGTACTAGATCGTGATGGGCTCTGCGTATGAATAGGCTACTTCCTGTCAGCAGCAACTTCTCCTGCTACCCAGTGCTGGACAATGTCATCTGAGATTCCTGGTCAATAAGCATAACTGTTTTCTTCTTTAGATGATGGCCCCAGTATTCAGGAAGTATTACTTGGATTAACAGGCCAGAGGACTGTCCCCAATGTGTTTGTGAATGGAACTCATGTAGGTGGATGTGATCAAACTTTCCAGGTAACATTGCACCCTCCTCCTCCTTGACATTTAAATGAATTGTATTAACCAGATTTCTCCAGTTATTTCCACTTTTTGCTACCTTCCATTACATGCATGCCATACAGTAGTGAATTGTTGCAGTTTGAGTGTATTACTCTGTTGTCTTGCATACGTGCAAATAGAACATGAAGTCAAAATATCCATTTTCATTTGCCTGGGATCTTGTGGGATGATTCTTCTGATAGTTTAATTTTTCTAGCATCATTCTTCATAGCTTTATTTTAAAGTTCAGCCAGACTCAAAGCAAGTTCTACTCCTGTGAGATACAGCTTGTGTGCATAGAATTGTGATGCCTTGCTACAGCATTCGTTAACTTTTAAAATTTAACATTCAACCACACAGTAGGATGGACAAGGGCTGACAGTTGGGCTCACTATGCCTTAGATGGGTAAAACAGAGCTCGATAAGTATCAAGGCTTAGTGTCACAGGCTTGGCTCAGGATAATAATAATATTCAATTTATATACCGCACTTCAGGACAACTGAACACCCACTCAGAGCAGTTTACAAAGAATATTATTATTATCCCCACAACAATCTCCCTGTGAGATGGGTGGGGCTGAGAGAGCTCTGGAAGAGCTGTGACTGACCCACGGTTACTCAGCTGGCTTCAAGGAAAGGAGTGGGGAATCAAACCGTTTTCCAGTTTAGTCCCGCTGCTCTTAACCACTACACCAAACTGGCTCCCAGTAAAAAAAAAAGGTGTGCTTCCTTATTACAGGCTTACCATAGCGGCTTATTGCAGAGGCTTCTAGGAGGTACCAAAAATGAAGAGACGGAAGCCTATGATTATGACCTAATTGTTATTGGCGGGGGATCTGGAGGACTTGCATGTTCCAAGGTATGAACTTTGTCAAACCTTTATTTGCATATGGAACTCTTGTATGCTTTTTAAAACTGTTGAAATTTTCTCTCATTTGCTGTATGGGTGGGTGGATTGATTTAAATCAGCTCTTCAAATTCTTTAGAGCAAAAGGCTAATCTATCACTGAATCAAAATATTTCATTTATTAAGTACTACTGAAACTAGAGAGCATACTTCTAAAAGTAAATGTGTTCACTTAGACCTGAATAGAGCCTTATACAAATTCTGAGGGAAACAAGGTACTTAAATACTTAAATTTTTAGTACTACAATAGCAAGTATTGTGCATCAAAATAATATATTTTACTGCCTGCAGCCAGTGCTGATTGGATTTAATTCTAGAAAGTACTGTTTTATTTCAGTATTCCTTTCTGTTTTAGTATGGCCTTTCTTTCATGTAACTGCTCTGCCCTATGATTAAGACCTAATTGACTTACCACACATAACATTAAATTAAAGATCATCCAAATAGATCAGTGGATGACATCTGGGTTGGCTTGCTAGTGCCAGGCCCCTAATATTTTAATCTACTCTGCCATGTGGTAATTGGTAACTCTGTAACAATATTGCATGTTATGGTGGCACAGTGGAAGCAGCTTTTCTCCTTGAACAGAAAGGCTAAGGAAGCTGGGGGGAGGGATGTGTAGTATTTTGGCTGTATGGCAGATTTATAGTAGTAAGTTTTCTGCTAATGTGTGAAGAAAGGGGGTGTTTGTGTGTACCATCCAGGCTAAATGAATGCTGTCAAGGTTTTGAATTGCAGGGAAAGAAAAGCTTGTGAGCATGCTAATGACTGGTGATGCTTGGGTTATGCTCTAAAACATTTGAAAGGTTTTAAGTCTAGAACAAAAAACTTTTCATAGAGTATGTTACACTTTGGGATTTTTTGCAATTAGCTTAGAAAATTTAACAGAGAAGGATCAGACATGTGGGAAAGGGCTTGGTTTTAGAGTAAAATGCGTGAGATACCTCTTCATATTAGAGGAACATTACATTCATGCACAGAGTAACTCCCGTCTAACCACCTTGAAGTCAATGGTAAGTCTGGATTATTGGATTGCATGGTAAATGATTACTGACCTGTGTTCAAGAAATAGATGTGTGATGCTGTGCTTCAACCAGTGCCTGCTCCCTACATTGTTACCCTTCTCTTTTCTTGGCATGACATTTTATGAAAACCTATAGGTTGTGCCTTTTATGGGTGAAATATCTGCATCTACTTAATTCTAATGTTCAGTTGCTTATTTTCAGGAAGCTGCTGTCTTGGGAAGGAAGGTCATGGTGCTAGACTATGTTGTGCCAACACCCACGGGTACTACATGGGGTATGTCTTTTATGCTTGAACGGTTTTTAATACTGGCATTGATTATTAGGTTGCTAATTCCTGGCTTTGATTAGGAAAAGGCAGTATCTTACTGTGTGGATTGACAATATTTTTGTGCAGGTGACATTGATTAACATGGGTAGCTTCCTAACTTACAATTTTAGTTCCCTTCCTTCAAACTTTCCTCAGAGAACCTCTTAAGTCTTTGTTCTAGTTATGTGGCTATTCTACACCATTGCTTTTTGTAGGAGAATATTTATTTGACATACAGAAGAATTAAACATTTAGGTTGTTTACCACATGAAATACTTGGAGGATGCAAAATACATATTCCCATTAAAAGAAAAAGGAACTAATATATAGTAACTTGTAGCAGGACTCCTTTACTCTTAGAATTTAGCTTGTGTCTTTGTAGTGTTTTGAGTATTTCTGTGCATTTTTAAAGGGTTGAGTTGGCTTTTACAATGAATGTGTCACACCTTCTTTAAATTAGTAGCTTTATTCCATTACTTAAGAACTTATTGATGGATGCTGTGACTTCAGAATGAGTATTGTGAACATGAAGCATGGGAACTAATGCAGTGACATTGAAAGAACCAGGTTCGTTGGGCACTGAAGTATGGAATAAAATTCCAGCCATTCAACTATTAAATCCATCTTCTTGTGTTCTTCCTGTAGTGTGTTATAATGGTAAAGTTGCCACTTTGCTGATCAGTAGAAGATATTTGAAACTTTGTAGAAACAGTTTTATCTTGTTACTCTGTTCCAAATACATTGTCTTTGACACTGGAACTCTGCTGATGGCGCCCTCATAACACATTCACAAGGTCTCTCCAACCTATTGGGGATACAACTAACACTACCAAAGTTGCTTGTACATTCTAGATTCTAGAGATACGTGAAACTGCCTTCAACTGGAACAGAGAAACTCTTTTACAGCCACTGGACTTTTAAACTCTGGTGCAAAGTTGATTGTACATATTAAGTCTGAGAGCTAAGCTATGCATTACATTACGGAACACTGATCACCTCTGCTGTAATGCATAGCTTGATCCTCAGATCTCACATGGGGCTTTAAAGACCTTCTCCCCAATTTTCAAGTGAATTGGACCAAGGATTGTATTCTGCAGCCTCTCCATTGTACCCTGTGTGTGTGTGGGGGGGGGGGGGGGGTTGCATGCAATCACTGACCCAAAGCCTCCCCAGAAGAACTAATGAAGCCCAACAGAACCAGAAGAACCCAGAAGAACCCATCTGGCAGAACATCTTACTCTGTAAGTGTAACTTTGGAGGAGGGAGGGAGAGAGAGGTGACTCTCAAAGATAAATGGCATTACATATTAAGGAGAGTGGCTGCACAGTCTGTCCAAACAGAATTTTCATGTAATTGAACAGACTGTCCAATCACATGATGATTCATTTTAAAAAAAAAATTTATTAAAGAAAAGAAATTAAAATACATAATATAAAAGTTATACAGATTCTAAATTAGACACTAAATTAAAAGTTATACAATCGTATACAACCAATAAGCATATAAACAGTAGTTATAATAGCTTTGAGAGTAAAACAAGCAATACATTTAAGTTTCCTTAGCTTGATAGACAAAATATTATATATTTGTTTTCCCTCAGCCTAAATATGTAACATTTCTCCTTCTCTCTCCTTCCCTCCCCCCCCTCTAAGCTTCTGTGTCAATTTAGCCTAAGTAATGGAAGAAATCCTTTCATTTTTCCCAGAGCTCAGTTATCGGTCTATTTTGTAAGTAGGTAGTCGACTTGGCTATTGAAGCACATTCATAAATCTTATCTCTCCAAACTGGGAGACCAGGACAGGCATCATTTTCCCATTTTCCTGCAAATAGTACTCTCGCTGCCATCACCATATAACAGAAGAGGTCTCCTTGTTCTTTTCTCACATTAGTTGGTAAAATATTTAAAAGCATACTTTTCTAATTTAATTCAGATCTGAGTTTGAGGGTCTTTTGCATCTCTTCATATATTTGTATCCAGTATTTTTGTGATTCTTTACACAACTATTCTCTCATGAGAGAACCACGGAAAGATAGGGGAAGAGTGCAGCAGCTCTCTCTAGCATGCAGTTCCATTCATTTTGGAGGTAATCTTCCTTCTCTTTCTTTCCTTGGCCAGGAAAGCAAAGAAAAGTGCGGGGGATGGGGACACAGACTGAACATTCAGGGCAAGGAGTTCTGCCAAGTGGGTTCTACTGGGATTCTCCAGTTCTGTTGGGTTTTGTTAGCTCTTTTGGGGAGGCTTCAGGTCAGTGGTTGTTCTACTGTGTTTGGGTAAGCTTTCTTTATTCTGGAGGAAGCATGTGATTTCTCCCCCCCCCCGTACCCACCCACAGGCTACAGTGAAGAGTGGCTGGAAGGACCTTGTTCAGGGGCCCATAGAATCGGACTCCATGATCCAGTTCTTTTGAAACATAGGGTTTTTAAAGGACAGGCAGCACTCACTATGCTACAATTTTGGTATAGTTTGCATTAGCAACAGATCTTCCAGCCCCTCTGGAATGTTTCATCCATAGGGAAATAAAACAATATATTCAGATTCCCAGGAAAAGAGCTGAAACCGAATACTGTAACAATATTTTTTGACTCAAATATCAGGAATATCTTTAAAAATACCTTTTTTAAATACACACCATAGTTTGTTGTGCTCAAATGCCAATACTTGTACAGTGGTAGTGCTACATAATAACTTTGTGCCTGAAATGCAGAGGTATTGCTGTATGATAGGCCAAATGCACCTTTGTTAAAAACTTAAAGGAAATACTGTTAAAATTCAGTTTCACATTTCAGGACTTGGTGGCACATGTGTAAATGTGGGCTGCATTCCTAAGAAGCTGATGCATCAGGCTGCCCTTTTAGGCCAGGCTCTACAGGATTCAAGGAAGTTTGGTTGGGAGTATGACGAGCAAGGTATGTAAGCAACAAATGATTTATTCATGGGAAAGGAGCAAAACCCTGCAATTGGTACCCAGTTAACTAAGTACTTAAGTGTGTGCTGCTTAATATAGAATTAAAGGAATGTGCGATGCTGTATTTTCTCTTCATTACCCTGTCCCCCAGTATTCATTTCACCCTTGCTTACTTGGTCTAGTGCTTGTTTTTAAAAATCATATGATTTACTTAGTGAAAGCAGGAATTAATCTTTTTTTAAATGATGTCAATGTAGGCAAATTTCTCTCTTGAAAGTTCTGTATAGATCTTTATCTGCCCACATTGCACTAGGAGATTTATCAAGTTATGCTAACTTGTATCAGAATTTTTCTTGTTGTAGTATTGTTTTGTCAGTTGAATAAGGTCAACACCTTTTTAAAATTTTACAAACAAAATGTTATTTCTTACTAGTAAAACACAATTGGGACACCATGGTAGAAGCAATCCAGAACTACGTAGGATCCTTGAACTGGGGCTATCGGGTGGCCTTGCGTGAGAAATCGGTGACATACCTCAACGCATTTGGAGAGTTCATTGGGCCGCATAAGATTAAGGTACCTGCATATAGACTTGGCTTTTTGTCTATCGGAACGTATGGCTTTGCTAGTTGAAAGCTGGTATACTTTAAAAACCTGGATGGTTCCTGTATTGTAATAACCCTTTCCTCCAAAAAAAAAAAACCCATTCATATTCTTCAACCTATTATTACTGAATTTGCAAAATATATCGAGTAGGATCTTATTTTCCTCTGGCAGGAGCAGGAGGAGGGCCTATTTCTCCTTCACTGCAACCCTCTCCTGTGTGGCTCCTATCCACACAAGTTCCATAATCCCCAGCATAGCCTCAAAAGATTATGCACACGTGACACAATGAGCACCTAATAGCCTAGTAGACTCCTCTGCAGTGCAGATCAAAAAACTTTAAAGGCGGCACAGGGCTCAGGTTTATATTTCTGCAAACTCAGGGGAAGATTCCAGACTTGCAGAAAAAATATGACGTGTTGGTGGGGTAACTCCCCTGAAGCACTAAAAATGATATTTATATGTGAATCTGACATCAAAGCAAAAAATGATACTCAACAATAGAAGGTAGAGAGGTGGAAGGAGCAGCAACAAGGGGCTGCAAGGGCAGGGAGAGTTGCAGGGGCGGGGGGATGCTTGAGTGGAAGGGATGAGAAGAGATGATCAGGCACTTCTGTGATTGGGCAGGCGGAGGAGTGAAAAATTCCATTAATTTTATATCTAATCTTGAGGGGCACTGAGCAGAGGTTCTGAAAGAAAAAGGGGAAGTGGAAAAGTCCATTCAGGATCCATTTTGCAGTTCTCTGAATCCAACCAATTGTAATGATTTAGCATGATAAATGCTGACAGCCTGGAAATTAGGTAAATTACGGGTGTTGGTGTTAATATTGATACTACTATAAACATTAAGATGGAAATACTTGGCACAAATTTGGAGGGGGGGGTTGAAAATGTAAAAAAAACTAAATATGTAAATGTAAAAATCTAAATATTTTGCTGATTTGCAAACTTTTTCCTGATTTACCTTTGTAAAAATCCGAGTTTTTAAATTTAAAGAACAACTTAATAGAAGCAAGGAGAGAAGAACTAGTAAGTGACCAAGAGGCCTGAAGAGAAGGGTAGGTCATTGTGCAGGGCAGAATTTATACCTTATAAAAACAGGGTGTTTCGCCTGATGAAGGAAGACTCATTGGGGCCAGACGCAGCAGCCTCACCCAGCCTTTTTGCTTGCTGCTGTTCAACTAGCACAAAAGCTAGTTTGAAGAAGTGGTTAGTTTCAGAACAGGATCTGGGAGATCCAGGCTTAAATCCCCACGCGGCTGTAGAAGCTTACTAGGTGGCTTTGGGCAAGTCACGCACATGCTCTGCCAAACCCTACTGGACAGCGTTGTTGTAAGGATAAAAGGAGAATGAAGTAAGCTGCTTTGGATCTTCAGCATAAATAAAGGAAGGATATAAATGAAGTAAATAAATATATCTGAAGATGGGGAGGCATATAAAGATATGAGAGAAGGACGTGGGTGAAGGTAATAATATGGCAGCTGCTACGAAGAAGGAAAGAAGAAATATCGTATGGAGGGGTATGTGGAAAGTGAAGTACCCGCTTCCCCAATGCCCAAACAGCTTCTCCACAGTGCAACTGGGCCCAGTTCAGCTAGTACCATGCACCTGGTCCAGAGTTCTGAGGAGAGGTTACCAGGGGGAGGGGAGGAGGGAAAACTGAAGGTGAGGGCAGATAAAGTTTGGTTGGATCACATGCTTTGGATCACCATTGTGGTAAAAGGCAGTATATAAATGAAGTAAATTAAGAAATATAGATGATGGGGGGAACAGATAAAATGTCTGTTTAGTGGGTTTGAAAGAGAGAAGGACGTACGAAAAGATGAGCATATGGAGGCTTCCAGGAGGAGGGAAATAGGAAATAGTGGGGGGGGGGGGTAAAAGATAAGGTGCACTCAGTAAGGCCTTGCAGATTCCCCATCATGAAGCTGGATCTAGCTTGGCCTGCACTAAGCAAGTTGGCCATAGGGGAGAGGCTGTTGGGCAGGAGATGAAGATGGGGGCAGACAAAAGTGAGTGGGGAAGAGAGAAAGAAACAGGAAAGGGGGGAGGCTATGGCAGAGGAGGGAGGAGAAAGAGGACATGGTGGGAGAGGGGGAAATGAGATGTCCCCCACAAGTCCATGTGGGTCCCCACTTTTTTAAATATTTGCCACCTTGGGGACACTGAATTGTGTGGAAAGGCAACATTTTTTTAAAAAAAAAAGTAGTAAATATTGGCTTTTTTCTCAATTTTATCCCAGCATGCTATGCACTGAGTGAACACTTTTGTCAAGCTGTCCACTGTAACATCAAGATCTTTCTTTTCAGCCAATTGAGACCTCATCAGCATATTTATTGCATTGTGTATCACCTTACATATAACCAATGTTGAACTGTATTTTCCACATTGTTACCCACTCAAGTCAGTTTAGAGAGATCCTCCTGGAGCTCTTCATAATTCATCATCCTAAATAACTTGGTCTCACGTGTGTATGTGGCCACTTATTCACACTGCTTCTTGTTTAACTAGTTTTTAATCCATAGGAGGACTAGTCCTTATTCCTCATTACTGCTAAGATTAGTCAGGCATCCATGTGCAACATCCATTAAAAACACCAGTGTAAAAAGATGAGTTTTAAAATATCTAGTAATTTCTTTGAGATGCCAAAATGGTCCCGACTCTTCTGGGTAGAGAATGAGACATTCTAAATTTGCTGTGTCCACTTTGGAAGAAGACATGGCTGGGGATAAAGGGGGATATTCTGAGGATGCTTGCTGTATGTGTGATGACTTAAGTTCCTCTGTAGTTTAGTTTCCAAGCACAGTGTACACAGTTTCACTTGTCGATAAAGATTTCTTACATAACAGCTCCCCCAATACAGTATCATTTGAGTTTCTGTTTTGAAAGTCACATGTAAATGACTTCTGAGTGCTGTCTTCAGGGTGAATGTACAATAGCAAAGGTTTCATATTGTGACTTGGTTGGCTTATGGTTATGGAGGCATAAATCAAAATTATGTGTTTTGCAGACATAATGGGAACAGTTGTGGATAAAGTATTCTTGAAGTCTGGAACTTTTACTGAACACCAGATAGGAAATGCTTTCTTTAGTTTGAATTAGAAACAAACTCTTGACTAATGTTTAGTGCTGGACAGGTGCTGGATAGCGTGTTCCCTAAACATCTGAAGCTGCACTGGGAAAAAGTTCTTCCTAGAATTGAGAGTACTGGGGCGGATCCAACTAGTTTCTTCGCTTTAACTTGCCGTTTCCCCTCCTTTCTATAGCTGTTACCGCATATGGGTTTTGCCATACAGGTTCCATGAGCCCCAGCATAACCTTTTGTGTGGTCAAAGGGGATTTTTCCACTCATTTTCATCAACCAAAAAACTGCTTGCATCCACCCCAGGAGTAGAGTATGTCACTTAAATATGATGTTGTGGTAAAAATATGTATTATTCCCCTTTATAATATATAGAAAGAATGGGCTTGCATGATTCTGCTGTATCAGTGCTACATATTACCATGTAAGTCATTAAACACGTAAAATGTATTGCCGGCAATAGCTTGTAGAAAAATTGTTCTGAGGAATGCTAGTACTAGTTCATGTTTCTGTGTGATAGGCAACCAACAGGAAAGGACAAGAAACTTCCTACACAGCTCAAACATTTGTTATAGCCACAGGGGAGAGACCTCGATATCTAGGTATCCCAGGAGACAGAGAATACTGCATTACAAGGTGAGATGAAACTCCAGTTATTAACCTTTTTAAACTATTAAAAGTTAATATTTAACTACTTGCCCTAACTTTTCTGCTTTTCAGTGATGACCTCTTCTCCCTCCCCTACTGCCCTGGGAAGACTTTAGTTGTGGGAGCTTCTTACGTAGCTTTGGAATGTGCAGGATTTCTTGCTGGCCTTGGTATGGATGTCACAGTTATGGTACGCTCAATCCTCTTGCGTGGCTTTGACCAAGAAATGGCAGAAAAAGCAGGCGCATATATGGAAACTCATGGTGTGAAATTCATTAGGAAATTTGTTCCTGTTGAGGTAAGTATCTTCACTTGTTCAATCAAGTTTTTAAAATACAGTGTGAGAGATTTGTTAGACTTTTTTCTGTATAACCAGAGTTGCCAAGAGACCTGGAGAGAACTGTCCTGTCCCTTTAATAGAGACTTAATGTGTGGAAACGGGCAGCTGAGTCTTTTCCAGGAGGTAAATAACATCCCATTAAGCCTCTGTTAAAAAGGTCAGGACCCTTTTCTCCAGGCCTTTTGCCTGTGTATGATGCTGAGTAACATAGTAGATGTGCTGGCGTAATTATTTCCTAAGGTTTGGAGGTCTCATTGCATTGAAACAATGCCAGTCGGTAGGCTGAGAGTTTTTAAGCTTACGTTTGTTCTTTGCAGATTATGAAGTTAGAAGATGGCATGCCTGGAAAACTCAAAGTGGTTGCAAAATCCACTGACGGATCACAAATCTTTGAAGGCGAATACAACACTGTAAGCACTTTCCATTTGTGTGTGTGTAGTTATTAGTTTGACATGAATTCATAGTCAGTCTAATTCTAGTCGCACAGGCCTTATTCATTTTAATATACAGCATGACATAGGAGCTATCAAAATTAGTTGAGTTCATAACTGAACCACAAATTATGTAATGGATTGTTCCACTTGAGGAACTGCACTGCTACCCTATCATAATATTAAAGGGTTGGGTATGGTGGGGGTGAGGTTACCGTGAACACTTTGAATTCTGTTTTGAAAGTCTGATTTCAGTAGTCCAACAAAATAGCTTTCTCTACAGTATAGACATTTGATCCTTTTTTTGTGCAGGTTTTGATAGCTGTTGGTCGTGATGCTTGTACCAAAAACATTGGCTTGGAGAAAATTGGTGTGACAGTTAATGAAAAGTATGTATGTGCTTTTTTATATTTTTTATGTATTTCTCCCACCCCTTTCCCAAGAAACATGGGCCTTTCCTCTTCAGCTTTACCCTCGCAACTTTGAAGTAGATTAGGCTGACAGAATGTGGCTGACCTGAGATCATGCTCTGAACGATGGGACAGAGTGGGGATCTGAACAGGAATCTCTTCACTCCTAGTTTAGCATAGTAACGGCTTTGCCACACTGGCTCTGACTTTTTGAGGAGGAGAACCGTAAAAAAACAGTACCTATTGATTCATGTCTATAAGTCTTTTTAAGGCTCAAATACAAATCTTCCCCAGCTTGTTTTTCCTTCACACTTCTCAGCCTTAAAACAATGAATAGCTTGACCAAATGAATTAATTTAAAAAGTGAAGATGGATATCTTAAGCTCTTCTGTCAAAATTAGTTTTACACTAGTTTTCTATAATGTATGCTTACAATTCATTATGTATACCACCAGTTAAGATGTAATACAATATAGTTTTGGTGTGGTGTTTTCCAGGTTTAAATTAGATCCATTTTATAAATTACAAATTAATTTGTCATGTATACTGACATTAGTAATATTTGCCTAGTGCAGAATTTGGAGTTACTCTGTTTCCATCAGTCTTTAGTAAGCCAGATTCCAGTCTTTCTACTCAGTAATGAATCATGTTTTTATATGTTTTGCTGAATCTCAAAAACCTCATATGATAACAGAAAACTGTTTCCATTTATTGAAGGGATTCTGTACCTAAAAATACTTAAGTTCAGTCAAATAACCATTCAAAAATACCAGAATGCTAACTTGTTTTCTTTCCATAACAAGGAATGGAAAAATACCTGTAAATGATGAAGAACAAACTAATGTGCCTTATGTTTACGCTGTTGGAGATATTTTGGAAGGAAAACTTGAACTTACACCAGTTGCCATACAGGCAGGCAAACTGTTAGCCCGCAGGCTTTTTGGAGGGAATTCTACAAAGGTAAATGGGTAATACCTAGTGGCAGTTTTCATGTTAAGTTAAAGTACCTGAACCTTGATAAAAAACCTTTTACTGATGATGTTACTGACATTTAGTCCAAGCGTCAGCTGAATTATTGCATCAGCCCCCTCTGGTCATAGAACTGGGTTTAAAAGTTGGCTTCTGATCCTCATCCTGCCTGTACTGCACCTTTGTTTTCCATTGTATTGGTGAATTTTCTCCACCCATGAGAAGGGTTGCTAGTGACATACGTGGGACTTAGATGGAGCTAAGAATAAGGGAATCAGCGACTGTGTCACTTCATAGCATCCCTGAGGTGAGAAGGATGCCCTTGGAGCTCAAACCTGGTCACAGCCACTGTAAGTTAAGAATTTTGCTTGTGTTGTTAGCGCATTAAACTGTGGCCAGGTAGCACTGTATAGGCAGGAATTGCATTTCTGTTCTGTTTGATATCTTACATCAAGTGTGTTTTTATTTTAGTGTGATTACATTAATGTGCCAACTACAGTGTTTACACCTCTGGAATATGGTTGCTGTGGATTGTCAGAAGAGAGAGCCATTGAACGACTTGGAAAGGAGAATATAGAGGCAAGATTTAGTGCTTTTGTTTTAAATAGTATTTCACTTCAGGTATGTTTTGAAGGCCGCAGCAGTGAGCTCCGTGGAGGGAGTGCAGGATAAAAGTCTGATGATACATTTCTAGTATTAGTTTGGCAGTGATTCTTTGTATGGACTTATTTGAGTTATTGAGGTGGCACTTTCTTCTTCCAGATAAAATTGTAGCAATGATGCTGCCTTTAAAAATATAATCAAAAAGAGTCCAGTAGCACCTTTAAGACTAACCAATTTTATTGTAGCATAAGCTTTCGAGACTCAAGTTCTCTTCGTCAGATGCATGATCCGGACTGGTCATATTTGACCAGTCCGGATCATGCATCTGATGAAGAGAACTTGAGTCTCGAAAGCTTATGCTACAATAAAATTGGTTAGTCTTAAAGGTGCTACTGGACTCTTTTTGATTTTGCTACTACAGACTAACACGGCTAACTCCTCTGGATTTAAAAATATAGTTTCCCCTGGAAGTTTCTGCAGGCATCAGCCTGTTCCAATGAACATTAGTTTCATGATGCATCATGGCTCTAAAAACTAATATATTGATGTCTTTAGGTAAACTGTTCTACCATATCAACCTTTTTCAGGTTTAATTTTCTCCCCTAACCAATTCTTCCTTTGGGAATAGATGTAACTTGTGTTCTCTTTTATACCTTTTGTGCCATTTTGCACAGGGAGAACCCTCCAAAGATAATTTTATCCTGATTGCATTGCAAGATTACAAGTAAAAAAAATTAAAAATCTAATAATCCAAGCACATAGGTTGAGAATGCTGCTGTTGATTTTAGAGTTAACTGATACTTTTAATGATTAAAGGCTGTTCAGAATAAAATTTCATTTAGGAGACGTGTCAAAATACAGAACTGCCCCTGTAAGTTTCTAGGGGCAATAAATCCCATAGCCTAGTGAGTTCTAGACCTCATGATGGTTTGGGGGTACTTGTAACAGGGGGTACTCAGGATGTGTTGGGAGTAAGAAGGAACAAAAGCAACTAAGTAATTTCCCCCATTCTCTCCCCCCCCCCCTCAGTTTTCTGACTGGTAAAGGGTACTGCTCTTTCACTGCCCTTTCCTTCTCTCAATCCTATCAGGACTGGTGCTTATACTGCTTGAGGTTCCTTAACAGAATGAGGGCAGTATGCATACACAGCCTGAAGTTCCTGCAAGTTTTTTTCAGATTTGGGGGGTGGGGTGGGCTTCCCACATCTGTTAAGTAGCAAGGCTCCAACCCTTCTGTTGCCACAACGTGAGCTCTATACTGTCCACACAATGGCCTCCTGTTTTAGAAATAAGTTATTACTGCGTTTCCATGGCTCAGTGATTAGTGCATAGAGGAAAACTGAAACTTCTAAAATCCTAATTCTTTGTTTGCTAGGTATATCACACTCTGTTCTGGCCTCTTGAGTGGACGATACCTGCTAGAGACAACAATACTTGTTATGCAAAAGTAATCTGCAATAAGCTTGACTGTGTATGTATTATTTCCTTCTCTGTTCTAAGTTTGCAAAGTATAAAGAGAACCTAGGAAATTTAGCAGCTTACTACTGCCAAGGGAAATCCTAGAATTTTCATTGTGTACATGTTCTGAAGAACTTCATGTACTGATTGGCTTTAAAAACTGTGGATTGAAGTCCCCTGGCATTCTCAAAGCAAGCACACTTGTAATGCTTCCAGTTGGAAAGTGCACAGCTGATGGGCACCTTGGGCTACAGCAATTGAGCCATCTTATTATCATTACCTTGTCCTGTGGCCTTGGTTTAAAATAAAGTCATGTTGCACTTGCCTGCAAGAGCTATAATGAACATGAGTACATGAACATGCTGCAGCATGTGTCAGTCTCAAACTAGCAGTCTGGAGTGGATCTTGGTTTTGTGAAAGAGAGAACTGTTCTTGTGTATTAGTTTTTAAAAGTGTATAAGATAGCTCCTGCATTTCCCATGCTTTATTACACCTTTGTTAATATGGCTGAGACACTGCTTCCTGCTGTAATTAGGGCAGGGATGGAGCTGAGCTTCTTTGGCTTGGTTCAGTTCTGTGTTCCTTGGTGTGCTGGGCAATCAGTCTAAATGTTTTCACTTGCTGCTACCACTACCCTACTCCTCCTAAAAGCAGGACTTCATTCTTTGTAACAGTTTTGAATTTTTACCAGGCAAGAAATGATCTAATGATACCTCTGTTTATGAATATAATTTAAGTAACCAAAGATGTTCAGTTTGAGAGATCCAACAACTTTCTTGCTCTGTTTAAAGAGTTAAGTTCTGGTATGATGCAAATAGGGATAATAATAGAATTATGTGACACTAACCCAATAATCTTGTAGTAATGGATGGCCAAAATATTAATTAGACTACTCTCTTCCCCCTCCTCTTTCCTTTGAACAAAGAACCGTGTGATAGGATTTCATGTTCTTGGACCTAATGCTGGGGAAATTACTCAAGGCTTTGGAGCTGCAATAAAATGTGGCATCACCAAGGAATTGCTTGATGAAACCATTGGTATACATCCAACATGTGCAGAGGTAAAACAATAGTTAATTTTTTTTTTCATTTAAGCTGTAGGTAACTTACACTAGCTGGCTGATTTCTGTTCGTCTCTTAAGGATCTCCCATCTTTAAACAACCACTCTTGGTCTCGTTATAGCGCCCTATGGCAGCATTCTTTTTTTCTCTTCTCCATTGTGATTGTTTATGGAGCAGCACTATTTAGCTGTGGAACTCATTTGAGTCTCCCAGGATGCATATTGCCTATGAGGCAAGACTGAGGACTGTCATAGCAATCCACAAGCTTTTGCAATCTTGTTTACTGTTCCTTTAAGTGCCAGAGCCATCCCTTTTCTGACTGTGTTCATATAAAACAGAAGTTAACACCAGCTTTAAGTTCATTGACATGAAAAGAATGGTGTTGAATAGAGTGTAGAGTTTTGAAAAGCATTAAAATATTTTTTATTCTCTTTATAGGTGTTCACAACAATGGAAATTACAAAGGCTTCGGGGCAAGATATCAGTCAGGCTGGCTGCTGAGGTTAAATCCTGCTGTTTAAATTGTTTCTTGTTGGCTCCATTTACCTATATTGAAGATTTTCAGAAGCATTTAAATGGGTAATTAAGAATGTTATCAGATTGCAGAATATTGCTTCTACGATGATGCATTTCTGAAACTTCTTCAAAGGGTAATGGTGGCTAAAGGAAACACTAAACAGCAGGTAAATTAATTCCTGACTTGCTTAGAATGGCACTTAAATGCTTTCTTGATGTCTCGGCTCTGAACCTCATCTGAAGGCGAGCTGCGATTGATGACTTCTCTGCAACGTTGGGAAAACCTATTCGTCCAACCAAGTTGAATTCCAGAAGAACCTCTGATTTGCACAAGTGAAATTCTTTTCAGTGCTTTGTATGAATGCAGTGGCACAGCTGAATGAGTAGTTAATCATTTTTTCTGGCAATTACTCCCCTAGCTCAGTTGGATCAGTGGTGCATTTGTTCTTTTAAGTATCCTGGTTTTGTCATTCATTGAAAAACACATTTGGACATTTAATGCATTACGTTCCCTTTAAAAAGAAACATGAAAGCTCATAGAGCATATAATAGGGGATTTTTAATCCACAGTTGCTTTGTGGGGGGGGGGTGGAGGTTATCACTGATATAAACTGTGGAACAGGTTGTGCTTTGGCAGAACAAAGTCCAACGTGATTATCCCTGAGGAGTTATCTTTCCACACTTCCTCCCTCCATTTGACTACTAGGAAAAAAATCCTGAGAGAGATATGCTTCTGGTAATCTTTATCTTCATTTATGCAGTAACCAAGTGGTTTCAGCCAGAAAATATTTGGTCTGGAGGATTGCTAGTATGCAAATAATTCACTTAAATTCTCAGAACAGTGGGTTTGTAAAGAATCTCTGTAAATAAGTAGTCTGAATTCATGTATTGGTATTCCTTGCTTATTTTCATCCTTGGTATTCCTTGCTTATTTTTAGAAAGTATACTTGGGTTTTGTTCATTTTGTCTAAAAACGTCAGTTTTGAAATGCTTTATGTCAAAAGCTGTATCATATTAACAGTTTTTAAACTATTTATGGTGTATCATGGAATTTAAAGTTCAATAAAATGAGCAAGGCCATATAGTACAATGCAGAATGTGTGAAACTTATGTTTTGGTAGAAGACAACATAACCTTTTAAGATCTGCTTGGGGGAAGATACGAGCACTCTTCTCCCATGATGATGGCTTTCTAGGCGAGCTTTTGTGCCTAGCCATTGGCCTATGCATACTGAGTGTGTTCGGGAATGCATCCAACTAGCTTACATTTATGCATTGCAGTGGGAAATCGGGTAACAGGCTGTCTACAAAAGGTATTTGGAAAAGCACTGGCTTTTATCTTCTTACAAAAGTAGCAATCAGTGATTTCAGTTGTTTTCTTTCTCCTCATCATCATGAATGATGTTCTTAGAGTAAGGATTTATCTATGATTGCCATCCCACCCCACTAGATTAACTTAAAGAGACCTGTTCTCCAAACTGGAAAATGGCCTGACCTAAACTGGTTGCTTTTATTGTAGTTTTTCCTTCACATCTTCCTCTATTCCAAGGTTTTGTACAAAGAGAAACTAGTGGTACGGAATTCACTGCTCTGTTTCAATTCTGACAATAAGCAAATGTCACCAGGGCGGGGGGGGGGGGAGAATACAGAGGGAACTGATAAATCTAGAACTGACTCACAATGGCTTTACTGCATTACTAATGTTCTGAGTATAATTACTGTATACGCTGTCTTAAATTCATAAGAATGGCAAACTATGACAATTTTTAAAAGATTTAAGTGTGAGAGCATGAGAAAGTACAGAATATCTACGCACCCTTCAATCAGGCTCTGGGAGCAGAACCTGGTTGGAAAGATTTTTCATTTGCATCTGCCCTGATCCATTGCCTGCTCCCCCCCCCCCCCAGTTGAGCTAAGAACTGACAGTTGTTGTTCTCAGAAAATTTGCCACCTGCAGGAGGGCAGGAAGAGGGGAAAAGAGGGCCTAGTCTTACAGCCTGGGGTCAAGCCATTTGCTGAAATAATGTAACTCCGATCATGTACATAATGCCTTTTATTCACCAATGAATACTGTTAAAAAGGGAATGGGGATAGAAGCTTGACCACTTGGGCTCTGACTGAAGGTATAATGCTCTAGCAAGAATATTTTAGAGATGCTTACTATAGGAAAAGTACCACTTTGTTGTGGAAAGCCAAAGGGGGGATATATTCTGGATCATCTCTAACCCCACTACCTCTCACTGTTAAAGAAAAATTGGCTTTCCAATGTTACTATTCAGAAGCTTCCAAACAGTTACAGTGTTTTTTCCTATCCACAAACACCTACCCTATTAATGGATAGATTTCTAGGGTTGAGGGCTTGATTTACAAGCAAGTGTAACTGTGAAATTGATTTTATTTATTAGACTTATAGTCTGCTCTCCTCACAATGCAAATCACTCACTGTAGTAATTAAAGCACTGGGCATGTTATCTTTTCCAATCCCGCCTTTCTCAGCATAGTTTTGAGTCTGATTCCACAGTTTTGTACATTGCAAAAATAAGGCTAAATGAGTTACATTGAAAAGGACTTACAGTATGAACCTAAGCGGATAATTTTCTCCTTGATTGCTGATTGTAGGCTGCTCTAAAGATCATAGATTCCAACTCCAAAAACTAATTCTTTACCTGTGAAGTCCTCTCTAGGTCAGTCCTAAGCAGCTGGTGTTTATTTATTTAACAAGAGTTTCAATCCTGCCTTTCCACCCTCATAAGGGCTACCAAGGCCCTACGTACTAAAGGCCGTACATATTAAAGCATCGCATACTAAAATCACATTATTAAACCATTAAAATCAACACATCCATTACAACAGTTGAAGCCATAGTTTTAAAAAATAGACAAAGACATAAACACAAACCATTTAAAACAAAACATTGGGCATGAAGGAAGGATCACTGAGGTACACCAAATGGAACAAGTCTTCACTTCGTGGCAACAGAGGGGGGGACAGATGAATCTCCTTGGAGGGAGAGTTCTGGAGTTTGATGCCACAACTGAGAAAGCCATCTCCTTAGTTGCCATCTGTTTAATCTCAGAAAATGAGGGCACCTGAAGAATACATTAGGCGTGACCCAAGGGGCAGGGGTCTTTCCCCTGCTAGGCCATGTTTACAGCAGCTTGCGTAATCCATGGCTGGTGCCATTACAAAAGTCTTGTGTTGTCAGCTGTCAAATCTCTCCTCCCATTATGCAAAAATCTCCCTATGTCCAAAAAGAAAAAGTGAGCAGGGAAAAAGTTCATGGTCCTTCTAGTCTAAGCCCATTGGTGTTTATGGAACAACTGTGCCTAGAGCCGTATTTGAAGTCTTACTCATTTAAGCTGGCCAATGGTTTCTAGAGACAGGGCAGTCTGTCCATTAACATTTCTATCCTACCGTTCTGCTCTCATAAGTAGACTAGCCTAACTGGGGACACTGGGCCGCCTTCTACAAGGCAGCAACAAGCAAAGCCACTCCTGCTGTCCTCCTCCTCCTCCAGAGAAATACTGGACGGGGAGGAATGGAGAAGCTGCTGAGGATTCTGAGGTTCCAGAACCTCACCAGCTGGGCTGTTGCCCAGCAACAAAGCTGCTGCTGCTCCCTTCCTCTCATGTCAGTGAGGCTGTGGTGAGACCTATTCCTTTGGTCAGAGCTGGGTTGATCTGAAAGGAAATGACCTGCATGGCTGCACCCCACACCCGCCCCACTGAGGAGCCTTCTGTCTCCCTGGAGGTAGCAACCCCCGCCTCCACCCCGAAAGACTCTTCCTCTTTAAGCCTCTTGCCTGCCCTTTCTTCTGTTTCCCCTCTTCCTCGAAAAACTACTGTGCCCCTAAACGGCTCACCTGGACCTTAATCCAATCCCATTGCTAGAATTGCGAGCTTCTTCCTCTAACGAATGAGGTGATTAAAAGGCCCAGGGCCAGCATTCCCCCTCCCCATAACCACCTACTAGTACAGTTGCTGGAAACTCTCTCCCTTTCCTGGACTGACAATTGTGTGGTATCATAGTCCTCAATAGGTCAGAGCAGGGGCTCATCCCTTTTGTCATCACTAAAATAGTTATCCATACATACACCAGGAGAGGCCTGCTGGATCACATCCAAGGTCTGTCTAGTCCAGCATCACATTTTGAACAAGGAGTCAGCTTAGATGCTTTTGGGAAACTTGCTATCAGAAAGGCGATAGACTCTCAGCAACTAGTATTCAGAAACACACTGCCTGTGGCTCGACAAGTTCCATTTATCCATCATGGCCATTGATAGAGCTTTATCTAATGCTTCCCCCCCTCCCCGAGCCAGTGGCCACCAGTTCATCTTGTGACATTAAGTTCCATAAGTTAATTACATGTGGCAATGAGTGTGCTACCAACCAGTTTCAGGGAATGACCTTGCATTCTAATATGCGACAAACATTTCTATGTCAAGTGTCTCCACTCAGTTCATAATTTTAAAGCAACATTCAGATCCTGTAGCACCTTAAAGACCAGCTAGATGTCCAAGGTATGAGCTTTGGAGAGGCAGAGCTAAAGCTTATTCCCTGGAAATTTAGTTTGTCTTTAAGCTACTGGACCCAAATCTTGCTCTTCTTCTTCAGCTATATACCTGAAACTATTGTCATAGTTTTAGACACCTCTATCATGTCTTCCTTTATCTACCAATCTTAAAAGCTCTGAATACTTTGCAAAGCAATCCTAAACAGTTCAAGATGTTCCGTCATAATGGTGTTTTGATATTAGTTGCTATTAGAAAAAGTAATGTGAAATTCAAAGTTAATTTGAAAAGGAACCTTTAGGTGTGAGGGAAAGCTCTTTGAATATGTTTAGCAGAGTTATTTTTATGATTACTTCCAAGGGCTGAGCCCTGACTGGAGGGAGGCTAGTTCTAGGCGAAGCCCTAGTATCCAAAGTTAAAATCAATACTTTGTTAAAAACCTTCATATAGGTTCTCCCTTCCCCTATTCAGAAATCTGTTGAATTTAATACACTGAGACACATATTGTAAGTATCAGGACAGAGTGTGGTGCACAGAGGAAACTCAGGTTCAAATCCCTGCCCAGAACTGAAGCTTGCTGGGTGATCTTAGGTTGTTTGCTGTCAGCCTAACCTACTTCAGAGGGCTGTTGTGAGGACAACATGGAGAATTGGAGAACAGTGTTTTATTGAGCTCCTTGCTCCTTAGCAAAGAGCAGAATAAAAATACAAAGAAATGCAGTAGATAAATGAAAATGTGCTAGATAGGTTGGTGGTGCTGCAAAGAATAGGCAAAAATCCCAATGATCAAAGAAGGGGATTGGCTAAAGGATAGTGGGCTGATGTGAAAGATATGGGTGGGTAAACTGTAAACTGTCAGGATCAGGAGGCTAAAGTGCAAAGGAAAGAGAAGCAGGGGACAAGATGACAACTCAAGGAAAAGATAACTACTCGGTACCTCTGAGGGTTGGAATGGGTAAGGAGGAATGACTTGCAAGCCTCCGAAGGTTAAACATGTGTGCATGTATCATCTCTTTCTGGGTGGGTTCTATGGGGCTAATTCAGGAACAGAATTTGCAAGACAGATTAATTTAAAGTACAATTTTATTTAACCCAACCTTTCTATTTCCAATACAACAAAACCTGATACAGTTAACATGTAAATATAACAGTGAACAAGAAGCTATAACAGATAGCCTCTCTGAGTTCAATTAAACAACTGGTTCTTCCTTGCAAAACTTCCTGGTGAGTTAAGTTCCACTTCTCAAGTCCACCACAGTGCTGGATTCTTCTCATTCGTTTCTCTTCCAAAGGATTTCAGTTCCCCCTGGACAATACAGTAACCAGAGTGCTTGAAAGACATAGCCCTACAATAACAGAATATTCACAGAATCACAGAGATAGAATGGGCCATAACTCCCTGCCCAATGTAGGGTGAGCCTAAAGCATCCCTGGCAAATATTCATCCAGCCTCTTCTTGAAAACTGCCAGTGAAGGGGAGCTCACAACCTCCCTCGGCAGCTGATTCCACCTTTGAACTACTCTGACTGTGAAAAAGTTTTTCCTAATATCCAGCCGGTACTTTTCTGCATGTAATTTAAGCCCGTTGCTTCGAGTCCTATCCTCTGCTGCCAACTGGAACACCTCCTTGCCCTCCTCCAAATGACAGTCTTTCAAATATTTAAAGAGAGCAATCATGTCCCCCCTCAGTCTCCTTTTTTCCAAACAACATTCCCAAGGCCCTCAGCCTTTCCTCGTAGGACTCAGTCTCCAGACCTCTGATCATCCTCATTGCTCTCTTCTGCACCCTCTCAATTTTGTCCACATCCTTTTTGAAGTGAGGCCTCCAGAATTGCACACAGTACTCCAGGTGCAGCCTGACCAAGGAAGTGTAGAAAGGGACTATGACCTCCTGCAATTTCGATGAAATGGTCCTTTTGATGCAACCCAAGACTTGAGTTTGCCTTTTTTGCCATCACATCACACTGACTGCTCATATTTAGTTTACAGTCCACTCTTACTCCAAGATCTCTTTTGCATACACTACTACCCAGAAGTGTATCCCCCATCCTGTATTTGTGTTTCACATTTTTGTGGCCCAGATGTAATACTGTACACTTATCTATGTTGAATTGCATCCTGTTCACAACTGCCCACTTCTCCAGAGTATTCAGGTCATTGAATTTTAACTCTTTATCTTCTTGGGTGTTTGCCATTCCTCCAAATTTGATATCATTAGCAAATTTAATGAGTAGCCCATTTACCCCTTCATCCAGATCACTGATAAAAATATTGAAAAGTACTGGGCCCAAAACTGAGCCCTGGGGCACCCCACTGGACACCTCCCTCCAATCTGATGAAACGCCATTGACCACCACTCTTTGGGTGCGGTCCTCTAACCAGTTCCCTATCTATCAAACTGTCCTATAGTCCAGTCCACAATCTTCCAGTTCACCCATTAGAATGTCATGGGGAACCTTATCAAAAGCTTTACTGAAATCCAGGTAAATCACATCGACAGAGTTCCCACAATCCAGTAAGCTCATCACTCGATCAAAGAAGGAAACCCGGTTGGTCTGACAAGATCAGTTGGGGACAAAACCACGTTGACTAAACAGTCCTTCAGATACTTACAGATCAATCCCTTTAAAATCTGCTCCAATATCTTCCCAGCAACAGAAGTGAGACTGACCGGCCTGTAGTTTCCCAGGTCATCCTTCTTCCCTTTCTTAAAGATTGGGATAACATTTGCTCTTCTCCAATCTTGTGGCACATCCCCAGTCCTCCCGGAGGCCTTGAAGATGATGGACAGAGGCTCTGCAAGTTCTCTAGAAAGTTCTTTGAGCACTCTTGGGTACACCCCATCTGGCCCAGGGGATTTGTATTTGTCCAGTGCAGCCAGGTGCCTCTCCACAACCTCTCTGTCAATGTCAACTAGCCACCCAGGTGTCCTGCCATGTCTTCTACCATCACTAGATGGGCTCGAGTTCTTCAGGGAAAAAACAGAGACAAAAAAGTCATTAAGCCTGTCTGCCTTTTCTCTGTCCTCCATCAGAGTTTCTCCTTCTACTTCCAACAGCGCTCCAATTGCCTCTTTTACCTTGCGTTTGCTTCTCACATATCTGTAGATGTTTTTCTTATTGTAGCGAGCTCCCCTGGCCAGATCCAGCTCTTACTGAGCTTTGGCTTCTCTGATGGCTGATCTGCAGTACCTAGTAACCCTCATATATTCCTCTTTAGAGGTCTGTCCTTCTCTCCATTTCCTGAACATTTCCTTTTTCTTCCTTAGCTTATTCTGGAGCTCTCTGTTCATCCACATCGGTTGCTTGGAGCCCTTACCACATTTCCGTCTTGCTGGAACAGTGAGGGCTTGAGCTTTCAAAAGCTCATGTTTGAGAGGAGCCCACCCTTCACTCACTCCTTTCCCTTCCAGCACACTCCCCCACAGAATGACTCTCATCAAGCCTCTGAGTTAATTGAAGTTGGCCCTATGAAAATCTAACCTAAGAGTCTGGCTACAAACTTCCTTGGCCCCCCACAGCAATTGGAATTCAAGGAGGACATCGTCACTTCCCCCTAAGGTCCCCACCACTTTCACCCCATCTACCAATTCTTCCCTGTTGGTTAATATTAAGTCTAGTATGGCCGAGCCCCTTGTAGCTTCCTCCACCATTTGAAAAAGGAAGTTATCGGCGAGGCAGGTCAGGATGTTGCGTGATTCTTGTCACTTTGCTGAGCTTGTCTCCCAGCACACATCGGGGAAGTTGAAGTCACCCATAATTATAAAGTTCTGATGTCTGGATACTCTACCAATCTGTTCAAGGAGGGCAGCATCCATTTCCTCTCTCTGGTCAAGCGGTCTGTAGCAGACTCCAACAACAATACCTTTTGTCCTTCCTCCCCTTATTTCCACCCATATACTTTCCACCCGGCTGTCAACCACATTCTCCAGAACTTGTTGACAATCAAGCCCTCTCATCACATACAATGCCACTCTGCCTCCTCTTCTACCCTTCTGGTTTTACTTGAACAACTCGTACCTATCCACTACCACATTCCAGTCATGGGAATCATCCCACCAAGTCTCGGTATATTCCTATTATATAACAGTCCTCTGTTTGCAAGAGAAGCTCAAGCTCTTCCTTCTTATTACCCATACTTCAGGCATTGGTATATAGGCACTTGTAGCCTTGCACCTTTGTTTGATCTGTCCTACCCAGGTGGGCCCCTACTGTTATCACTTCTTCTTTGCTCCTACAGTTCTTTAGATTATGATAACTCATATGGATATTTTCCGTTCTTTTCCCCTTCCCAGTTCTTTTCCCCTTGATCTTGATGCATTCTCAAAACCATTATAGTCTCTGCTGTCCCACCTCATTGTTCTTGGATAGTAATTATAATTTGGTTACTTTACAGCCATAAAGTTGAAAAGGATTGGGAAAGTCTTTCTGCAGAAACTTCCAGTTACTCCCTTAATTACCTAATAACACCTCCGCAGGATTCCAAGTCACCATTAGAAGCAGAAAACTGGGCCACATGCCCAGTTCTTTTATAACTAGTTGCAAAGTGCATTTGGCCAGGTTACACTTCCAAGCTTCTGAAAACTTTTGCTTGTCTTTTTCATGCAACCAAATCAAGTCAGTGTAACTAATAAATACTAAACTTTAAAGTCAGACATGTATCATGCCTTTCTTCCTAGGAGCTCAGCAAATACTGAGGTATCATCAACTGATTGGTAAGTCTGAGACACAGGACTTGTCAAAGGTCATCAGTTTATAGAAAAGCAGAGATTTAAACCCAGATCTTACCTAATCAAACTTACGCTATATATATCTTAGTTCTACTCTACTTAAAGCTAAGACCAGCATGCAACCTTTATTTGCCTCAAGACATAGCTCTGCCCACCATAAATAATGTTTTTACTCAGATCTAAGACCATGCAGCCTATATTTGCCCCAAGATTTAAATCTGTACTCCATGATTTAGTTATATGCCCATACTAAACACTGCAATGACTTGTTTTTTTTTCTTTTTGAAATACACAGTATGTTAAACTATATTTAGCCTCTTCGAAAACAAGAATTACAGGAACTGCTATAAGATAAGGCTACTCAAAGCAGGCATTTCTGTAAAACAGGAAATAAAATGTACCTACTTCAAAACTGACTTTTGAGGCTTGATTCCTGGTTGTAAAAAAATCTCATAGGAAACCGACGGATGTATACACAAAAATGCACACAAAAATCCAAACTATTTGCCAGATGGGATTTTCAATTTATTTTGCAAATTTTTTAAAGTTTTAATTTTAGGTCATTGTTTTATTAGTTTATAATTCAGAGGTGTCTCTTTCACTAGAGATAAATCTGATCAGATTCATCCCGTGTTTACTTGCCAACAGCTTTTGGTGATGGAAGAAGGCCAGACAATTGCCAGTGCTATTAAAAATCCTAAAAAAGAAGAGATAAGAAGAAAGAAGAAAAGGTGAATTTGGTGACTTAATTATTTAGAATATGTTTGCTTTTATTTTCTGACTTTTAATCTCTGTGAATTAAGTTTGAGTTAATGTGATATAATAGTATGAATCCATTTCAGATTTCCTGTTCTTCTTTTCACTAATCCTAGATTCATGATAGCTGATTATGGATTCTTAAGTAAAATTATCATATCAACATATTCTTGGAGACACTATTTTCCTTGCTATTTCATCCGTCCAATGGCTGAGCATTAAAAACAGCCCACAAATCACCATTTGTTGACTGTAGTTACGTAGACTTCAGTATAGCTGCTGGAATTATCATGTTTAATTTTATATAGTACACTCAAAAGATAATAGAAGCCTAATAAATTCTGTAAACACAAATTTAGCCCTTCTTATTATGATCTGTTAGTAGCACTGCACTCTTGCAGCACTTCAGGAGTTAGTAATAATAATAACAACAACAACAACATTCTATTTATACTGCCCTCCAGGACAACTTAACACCCACTCAGAGCGGTTTACATAGTCTATCCCCACAACAATCATCGTATGAGGTGGATAGGGCTGAAAGAGTTCTGAGAGATCTGTGACTGACCCAAGATCACTCAGCTGGCTTCAAGAGGAGTGGGGAATCAAACCCGGTTCTCCAGATTAGAATCCCACCACTCTTAACCACTACACCAAACTATTTCTCAAACTGTCTCACTTTAAGAAAGTGGTTTGTAGCAGGAAATGTTCATTCACTTTGGAGGAATGGGCACGTTCCATGTTGCGTTGCTACTATGTGATTTGTTCTGCCAGTAAGGTAAAATTTCTTTCTGCTTTGCATTAAGAGCATCTTGGAGTATCATCATTGATTTAATGAAAGCTGATGAAATTTCTCTTCCTTCCCCTCCTTGTCAGTAGTGTTTTGACTAGTATAGGAAGCTTCCTTAATATAAGAAGCAAGGGGCCTTTTAAGCATATGGGAATGCTCTATGCACGGGTACTGAATCATGGACAGAACATACTCATGCTACTCCAACAGCTGACAAGATGTAATAAAGACTTCTGGATTTGCTGTTCTTACCTTACCTATCTATGATTTGTTAATTTTGCCTCTGAAGCTTCTTTCAAAGCCTTTGTAGCCATGGCTAGTTAGTACTCAAGTTGCCTCAGAACTTCTTTTTTGTTTTTCTCTGGCCAGGCCTTTATTTTATTTTGGATAGGCTACATACATTGTTGTTACTGCAGCAGTCATATTGAATGCTAGTTTATCATCCTTTTAAGATATTTAGTTTGTATATGTAAATCAATATACCATGGGACCATGTGAAAGAACATAGGCCGGCCACTTTCTCAATGAACTTGATACATCATTCTCATTTCATGAGACAAACCTAATACCAATATAAGAATTTGTCTCAGCATTCTGAGGGTGTCCCACTATTGTAAATTCCCTGTTATATCATGGCAGTAGATGTTCTTGTGTCATAATTTTATTTTTTCTCTTGAAGTGACACCAAATGATTGATACTATCTAAATTTGCCTCATTCTAATTTGACTTCTTTATTATAAAGATTAACGTTTGTAGATGAAATATCTGCCACTAGATCTGAAGAGCAGGCCAGAAGAAAAGCATTAACAGAACTGTAAGTACATCTGAATATTACCCATTTTCCTGCTTCCTCACAGTACTGTGGCGCATTCCTGCACCTATCACGGTTTCCCTGGCTTTTCTGCAGTCTTTCCCAACCCTGCTTTGCAGCAAAGTTTTAGGAAATATTGCCGCAAAAAATAGATAACCGCCCTGTAGGTGGAAGGTTTGGATTTTCCCACTCCTGCCCATGTGGCAGCCATTTTTCCTGCTCCTATCCCTGTTAGTGGCTATCCTTCCTGATCCTGACTCCCACAGCACCAGAGAGATTTTTGAAGGATTTTTTTCCTGATAATTAACATAGTAATATATCAGTAGGATGGCATGTCAGTTTCTGAGGGGTGGGGGAGGAATAATTAAAACCTCCTCCCTCTTGCTGTAGAGGGAAGAAAATACCCATAGAAAGATTTTCTTAATTAGAGATTCATTTTCGTATTGACCAACATGCACTTTCTCCCGGTATTTTATCCTGTATGCAGTATGTATGGCTGTAAAATGTGGAATTATTCTTTTTGTTACAGATTTGCAGCAAAAGGCACCAATTGTCTTACATTTGGCTTAAGCTTTGTTAAGAGATCCTACCAGCAAGCTTTAGATATAGCAGGAGGTGAGAGGAGGTACATTGTGTCCTGAGGGGGAAAATCTTGTACTAATGTTATGTTTTTCTTCTTACAGACTAAGCCTAGTTTGTTTTGTACCTCACTATGTTTTCTAGTCATATGTTTGTTGTTTAATTGGGTCTTTTGATTAGTCAATTATTGTCCCATTTAGAGCTTTGTATCTCCAACCGTGGCCTAAAACACCCGTCTTTACAATTCCATTTAGTAACCTACAACAGCCGGAAAGGAAAATTGGTCCTAGCTGACGGAAGAGGATTATCCACTTTGGATCTGTTTTCTTCAAATTCTGCTGGTGAGGAGAAGCTGTGATCTGTCTTAAGGTTTATTTCACACAGTGTGCAGTTCCTTTAGTTGTGTTGCCTGGAAGAATCAAAGAAGAATAGCATACTTGAAGGACCACCTCTCTCTGCTTTAGATTTGCCAGCCTCCAGGTGAGGCATGGTGATTCCTTGGAATTAAAGCTGATCTCCAGATCACAGAGATCAGTTTCCCTGGAGAAAAAGACTATTTTGGAGGGTGGTCTCAATGTTTGGTGTAGTGTTTAAGAGCAGCAGGACTCTAATCTGGAGAACCAGGTTTGATTCCCCACTTTTCCACTTGAAGCCAGCTGGGTGACCTTGGGCCAGTCACAGCTCTCTCAGAGCTCTCTCAGCCCCACCCACCACACAGGGTGATTGTCATGAGGATAACAATAACACACTTTGTAAACCGCTCTGAGAGGGTGTTAAGTTGTCCTGAAGGGCAGTATATAAATCAAATGTTGTTGTTGTTGTGTAATTATACCCCAATAAGATCCCTCCCCTTCCCAAACCACACCGTCCCCAGGCTTCACTCCTAAATCTCTAGGAATTCACCAACCCCAAGCTGGCACCCTACCCTGCGTGTTCTAGTATGCCAGTTTTTTTCTTCCCAACATGGTCTATTGTGGGTTCATGCGTTTTCTAACAGCCTGGGTTTGGGGAGTGGGGCGGTCCGTGGCTTCCCCATGTTTGTGAAACACCTTCACCAATGAGGTCAGGATGAGTAAACTCATGTTGCCTTTTCCATTGAGATTGTAACACAGAACTATTTGGGAGAGATTTTGGATGCAGTCAAAGGGGGTTGTTTTTCCATCTGTGCATGAGGTGTTTTTATACAATTTGATATATTTTAATAATAATAATAACTTTTGATTTATATATCATCCTTCAGGACAACTTAATTCCCACTCCGAGTGGTTTGTCATCGTTATCCCCACAACAATAATCACCCTGTGAGGTGGGTGGGGTTGAGAGAGCTCCTAGAAGCTGTGACTGACCCAAGGTCACCCAGCTGGCTTCAAGTGGAGGAGTAGGGAATCAAACCCCATTCTCCAGATTAATATATTAACATTTGTTTTAACAATTTTATACAGTTTGATTGTATTTTGCATTGTTACCCCAGGTGTTAAGAGTCCTCTTGAGCTCGTCATGAGAATGGCAGGCATATGAACATTTTAAATATATATAGTCTGTTCAGTTTCCACTCATATACCATTGGTTTTCTCTGGTTAACTGTCACTTGTTTAAAGATTTTTTAGTGTTTTTTTTTTAAGTTTTGTTTTGATTGTATTTTTTTTTATTTAAGATGCATTGAGTGTTTTTGGAAAGTGGCCTCAAAATAAAGGTTTTTTCCCCCTGATTCATTGAGATGAAATTAATGTGTAATATTAAACTGAGGTAGAACTGATGTAGGTATTTGATGTAAAATACAGCCTGTCAATTGGCACCTCCTCACTTAAGGAATGCATCTTTCAAAGCTATTTGTGTTTGGCACCTGTTGTATACACTGATTGAAATTTTGTCCCCTTTCTATTTTGCCTGACAGAGGCTTTGATTCAGGGAACTGAGAGCAGATCAAATGGAATAGATTTTTGCCATCTTCCCTTTCTGGCTGCATACTCCTGAAAAACTGCTCTGAGGGTTGTAGAGCGCAAAAGGTGAAGGTGTGCGTGGGAGTCCTTCGCACTTTTTACAGCCAGTGAATTCCCACCAACATACTATATAAATTTATTTCTCTAATGGAGAAATAATACATCTAGCAAATAGAATATGTTTATAAAGATGTGTTGATGCAACAAGTTGTGTGCAGTTTTTTGTTGTGCCATGCAGTTATTGCTATGAAGAAATATATTAATTAAAAGCTGTGAACCTACTATATTATATTTTATTAGATATCGTAGATATTTACCTTTGCCTAGATATTTTAGCAGCAGATTATGAATACTCAATTAATTGTTTTATGAAAGAATTTATATTTTAAACTTGTTAATGTTTGACTTTTTAGTTAAAAGAGAGATGCTTTTTCCAAGGTATCAGTTCAATCTGGTGAGAATCATCACGTACTCTGAAAAATACAATGTTTACTTCATTCTGGCAAGAGATTACGCAATTAAGGTAAAATTATGTACTGTCTGTTATTCTTGACATACCATCTTTTTCTTAAGAGAAAACGAGACAATTTGCCAAAAGAACAGATCAAAGATTTCCCATGCTGTGATGGCTGAAACCGATTTGAGCTGCGAAACCCAATTTGAGGTTAATTATACATTATGCACTGATGTTTGTAACTAAATCCTGCCACCATTTTGTAAGTGAAAAGCTATGCAGGGAGAATGGAATTTAGAGCACTGAAACAGCAGGGCAGGGAGGGGAAACAACCCTCTGCAGGGATGTATGCATTTCTGTGTAGCTAGTCCCTGTAGTTTGTATAACAATTGTCCCTCTTTTCCAGGGCAATCCCATTTAGAGGAGTATTGTACTGTCCCTGGTAATTTAGTGTCTGTTTTGTCCTTATTTTCCCTTTTGGAGATGTGCCTAAATGTCATCTATATGAATTTATGAAGCTGCCTTTCTTGAGATTTGAGCCTTCCATTATATTAGGAATGCCAGCTCTGGGTTGTGAAATTCCTGGATTTTTGAGGATTGGGCTTGTGGAGAGATTGGGGAGGGTAGGCCCTCCAAAAGCTATAATGCCATAGAGGACACCCTCCAAAGCTGCCATTTTTTCCAGAGGAACTGATCTGTGTAGCCCAGAGACAAGCTGTAATTCTCAGGGATCTCCAGCCCCCCTTACCTTTATCCAAGGTCACTAGAACTTACATCTTACGCATGGAGGCAAAGGGAAAAATGCATGCTGTCTCCAGTTCTCATGCATGTAAATGCACATCAGTGAACATTTAGGTTGCAGCCCTAAGTACACTTACTAATGAGTAGTTTCAATTAATTCAGCAGGACTCTTTATGTAAGGATGCATAGGATTGAACTGTATGTTATTAGGGCTGCAGTTGTAAGAGCACTCTCCTGGGAGTAAGTCCCAGTAAATAAAATGGAGTTTACTTCTGAGTAGACCTGCTTACGATCTCTTTCTGTTTAGTGTAGAACCTAACATAAAGCAGCTGGTGAATTTCATTTAGAACTGTAGCTTATTATGTTGGTGACTTATTTGTATTGTGTCTGCAAACAAATCAAATAAACACTGTGTTTGCTTTTGTTTCAGGGCAGGATAAGCTATAGCAGAGAAAACAAATGTGTGTGTTGTGTGTGGCACGGGGAAGTCAGTTTTTGAATGAAAGTGAGAGTATAACAAATACTCAAAAATGTCTCTGGTCTCATTTTATAAGATGCTGATTTGTATTCTAGTAATTCAAAAGGAAGTTAAAAAATAGAAATTGGCTTCTTGGCTGTCTTTGCTACATCCCTGAGCTGCACATATATCAATTCTGTATCCATCAGTGCTATTTCACATTTGGTTTTGAAAGCATGAAACCTATTATACAATGACTGTTCCATTATAAAAGCTTAACCGTTGTCTCTATAAGGCCCCGTATACATTACTTTGGCCAGAACTGGTCATTATTAATATTAGGATCCCCAGTCTTCAGGTGATAGCTGGAGATCTCCTGGAATTACAACTGAGTTCCAGGTGACAGAGATCAGTTCCCCTAGAGAAAATCAAGGTGAACTCTATGGCATTATCCGTGCCTTGCAAGGTGGACTCTATGACATTATTCATGGTTGAGGTCCCTCCGCCAAACCCCACTCTCCCCCAGGATCTACCCCCTAAAACTCCAGTAATTTCCCATCCTGGAGCTGGCAACCCTAATTAATATACTGAGTCATCACACAACTTTATTGTTTATTTCCGTCTTATTTATTTATTTACTTCATTTATATCCCACCTTTCTTCCCAATGGGGACTCAAGGTGGCTTACATCATTCTTCTTGACTCCATTTTGTCCTCACAATAAATCTGTGAGGTAGGTTAAGTTGAACATATATGACTGGCCCAGGGTCACCCAGTGAGCTTCCATAGCAAAGCTGGGATTTGAATCTGGGCATCTCAGGCACGTGGTCAAAGTGCTTGGCCTTGTGGTTCTTTTATCTCCTATAAGATCTTTGATATATTTTGCTGCATACTGCCTCTTTAAGAGGCTAACCTAGAAGGCCCCAGTACAAGAAGGGGGGACATAGCTTCACTTCTCTGCTAGTTACCTGCAGGAGTGCAGGGGCTATGCAAAGTCTTGAGAATCTGGCCAGAACAAACCTAGTCCTGCTAGACAAGAAAGACCTTTTAGTTACATATTGTTGTATCTTCTTTTTCAAGCCAAATGATCTGCCCTGATGTTTCAGTATTAATAAATAAACCATTAAGTTAAGTTTTTGTTTATCCACTCTGCAGTACCTTATATTAATACAATAATTTGTTTTCTTCAGGTTTACAATAAGAACTACGATGAGATTTGCTCAGTAGCAAATCCAGATTCACGGCGGTTAACATTCATATCCTTCAACCCAGTGACAGATGAGGTCATCAGTGGAGGGACCAAAGGAGTACAGGCAAGGGATAGGTTGCTTGTTCTATGAATGCTAGTTGGCAGTCCTCTACATTCTCATGCAATGTTCTGAAGGCATGACATTATTGGGAGTGGGAAAGATGCATGTTTCAAGGAATGATATGGAAAATATGGAACATTTCCAAGCTTCACCATGAAAACCATTTGGGCCATAGAAATACAAAATTTCTCCTTTATATTGAATCGTGTGATCATGTGGAGTTGAAGAAGAAGAAAAATATTAACAGTACTCCTGTTACGCTTTTTTGGCATGAACACTTTTAAAACTATCATCTTAGCCCTTTGATTTGATATTTTTGCCTTCCATGACCATTGGTAGTGCACCCAAAAACCTTCTGCTATATTCTGGTCTCTAGCCAGTTAGGGAACAACAATAAAATCCAGTCTCCAGTTCCATAGCAAAGGTGTGCATGTAGCAGAAAAAGTGGGATTCCTGGTAAATTACTGTTTGTTCTATGCTCAGTCATTGGGATGGGCCTGATAACCATTCAGTGCAATATCGGACATGCAGTTCTTTAGCATAAGTGTAGCTATTCATGTTTACTGATTTGGCTATCACAAAGCACTTTTGGCTATCACAAAGAAAGCACTTTTTAGTTTGGGATGAAGTTGGGATGTAGAGTCTTGCTTACAGCAGGAAAAACAAATCACTAGGGCGGAGTGGCCAACCATCATTTGAAGGTGTACATTTTGCATTCAGATACAGTAACTTCAGAGGGTAGATAGGTTTCTTTGTCTAACTAATATTAAGGTTTATAACGGGAAAAGAGCCTATAGAAAGCAAATGAAATTTGTGGAAGTTTGTCTGCCTTACCAGAAAACTTCCAGTTTTTCAGGCTGAACTATTCAAGTTTGTCAAGTTAATTTATAATGTTTTTCTCTTTCAGCTTTGGAAGTTTAAAGAAAAGAAATTTCCAGATTATTCTAATGTCATGCACATGATCAATTACAGCCTTTTTTTCAGGTACATGAATTAATTGTCTGCATTTTGTGCTGAACATACATGCACTATCTCCTTGGTTAGATGCCTATGGTGAGGATTCTCTGTTTTCCTGTTGTTACTCCTCTGAATATAGAGGCATTTGCACTGACAATGAAGTATCCACACAGGAGTTTTGTTCACTTTCTTCCCTAGAAAAAAATACAGAGGGGAACACGGTGTGGTAACAAAGATAATGAATCAAAGGACCCACAACAGTAAGGACAAGCAACTTAGCACAAAGTACAGCACACATAGTTTAAGTTACTAACCACTTTTATGAACAATATTAATCACAAAGGCCACTAGCCTGTTCCTTTTCAATACAAAATGAACACAAAGATTGCACAAACAGAAAGTCCACACTCCTCTATGGGGAAGACGTCCCAAAATTGTCTCTTAATGAAGCAAGTCACTCCTTTGACTTAATCACAGTGGTCAAATGATGAACACATTCCAATGATCAGCCCCAGTCGGGAAATTCCACAAAGCGGACGCCAACCCTGCAGGGAGGACGGAAAGCCACCGTGCGCTCAACAGGGCACAAGCTGAACTCCTGTTTCGTCTCTTCTTTATCAAGAGCGTTTTGACAATTGATATCCGATTTGGAGCTAGAGGAGAGAGTGCAGCTTTGTGGAACCGTACAACCACCAGTATATAGCGCTCTTGATAAAGAAGAGACGAAACAGGAGTTCAGCTTGCGCCCTGTTGAGTGCACGGTGGCTTTCCGTCCTCCCTGCAGGGTTGGCGTCCGCTTTGTGGAATCTCCCGACTGGGGCTGGCCATTGGAATGTGTTCATCATTTGACCACCGTGATTAAGTCAAAGGAGTGACTTGCTTCATTAAGAGACGATTTTGGGACGTCTTCCCCATAGGGGAGTGTGGACTTTCTGTTTGTGCAATCTTTGTGTTCATTTTGTATTGAAAAGGAACGGGCTAGTGGCCTTTGTGATTAATATTGTTCATAAAAGTGGTTAGTAACTTAAACCATAAGTGTGTGCTGTACTTTGTGTTAAGTTGCTTGTCCTTACTGTTGTAGGTCCTTTGATTCACTTTCTTCCCTAAGCTGTCATTTCTCTGTAGTTTCCCCTAGCTGTGCCACCATAGTGCTTTTTGAGGGCTTCATTTATTTAACTGGTAATTGATACTGTGCATGGTGGAATAACGTTATAGTGATCTAGTGCCATAATTTATTAGTTCCTCTGAATCCCCACCTTTCTCTATCATCTAGCCCTTTTTGTTCTGAGGCAGGCTAAAGACTTTTTTAAGAATGGAAGCTGGGACTTCAGAGGAATTAGATCATAATGATTGTTATAATACTATAGCTCAAAAGTAATTGCTGATTTTAAGAAATCCTTCAAAAAGCCCTCCAGTGGCATAGTAGAGAAAATGGCATTCATAAGGAAATGGTACCAAAGTGGGAGGGACCTTAAAAAATGCTCACCTTTCAATCCAGACAGCTTGCTAATGCATGTGGACTGTATTCTTTCTGGAAAGATTGTATTAAATCCAGTCTGAGAAAGCATGTACTAAAAAAAGGGAAAACCTGGAAAGGAGGTGATTAGAAGATGACATTGGTATGGATGCTCCCCAAAAAACTGTTTTAATTTTGGCGGCTAAGGCAGAGAAAATCCTCCTTTTGGATGGAGCCCTTTGGCACCACAGTGTTCCTCTCATTATCTTTTCCATTCTGATCATCATATTTTTATCCTCCCCTTTCTTCATTCTATCTTGATATAACCTGCCACCATTTTGTATGTGACAAACCTATGTATGGATGTGTGATGGTGTGAAAATATGTCTAACTACTTTTATTCAGAATGTGTGATAATTTAATGTGCTCATCAGGTTGCAGAATGCAGATGCTTTTCTGTTTCTGTCACTCCTATCCTCTGCACTTCTCAGGAGCACATCAAATATTATGATTTTAAGGTGTACCCTTATAATACTTTAGATACATGTTTCAGGCTTAATGTGTCCACACAACTAAAACATGTTTTCAACTGTGTATATTATATATTAAGTAAGAGGGTTAGCTGAGTATGTGCACAGAAGGTGGCCAATCTCCGTAATACGTTAAAATGGCCCTTGAGTGCCCTTATTGATGGCTTCTGCTTGTTTTTGTTTTTTGTTTTGCATGGGTATCTACAGGGAGGGCAATAGGCACATTCCCACCCCTCCAAATCCTGTGTACCTTGACACAAAAATCACTTCCCGATAGTTGCAAGAGGTCTAGAGTAATCTCTATGATTTTGCCCTCCTCCCAAAAATTATTTCTTTGGATGCCCTTGTACATTGTACGTGGTAGAATTTACCTTGCAAATACGTGTCATAAATACATTTATACCTGTAACAAAATCACATGCTATCTGTAACAGTACAACAAAGTTGATATATTTAAGAGAAAGCTGGATTATTTTCAGATTTCCATGGATTTTTTTGTTGTAAAATATGATTGCATTGCCAGAAAAGCAATGGCTGAATAAGACAATGGGGATGTATTTTCAATTATATGGTAGATTTCCCCCCTATTGTGTAGAAAAAAAAAGTTACATGTTTTCTTGTATTCCATGATGTTGAACTTATAGAATTTAAGGCACTATAGAATTTAAGGCACTTCTTTTTTATAAGATTTTTCAGATTATAACACTAACAAACACATATAGCACAACATACATAATGTAACATGTTTTTTATTCAGTCCATGTTTTTTATCCAGCAGTGGCAATTCATATGAAAATATTGTTTTCTTGTCTTTGCCTAAGATTTATAAGTTTTAAAGAGATTTCATCAAATCCATTATAATGCTTTAATAATGTTTTAAAATACAGTGCGGAATATCCATACATGGGGAGAAAATGGTGTACAAATATGGAATTTGATGTCAATATGCAAAGATTCTACTGCTTTTCTGACTCCCACATTTTCTGTTACAACATCAGCGGAAATAAGCTATTTGAAATACCAAATGCACACCAGAGTGCAGTTGTCTCTTGTGTCTACTCATCTCGCGTTAACATTTTACTTACTGCCTCCAGAGGTACTGAAAGTAAGTTAATCCATACAGCAGTAAATATCACTTTTAAAAAGGCAAATGTTTAAAACAACCTTTTTTAAAAAATTGGTGGAGTTCTTATTTTCAATTTTAGTGTTAAATTCACATTAGAGAGACTGCTGAATTGCAACTGATAACAAAGCTTAAGACAATGCATCTACCTGGATTGAATCGAGACCTAGGATTCTTGTCTCATTATCAATGCTGATTTCTCCACACCCACTACTCCCACTGAAGCCAATCGTGCCTGCTATTGTCATTTACCTGTTGTTGTCATTCAGCATCTGAAATCACTCCACTCTCCAAGATATAAGGACAGATGGACTCACATTCTAGCTGTAACTGAAGTGAGCTGTGACTCACGAGAGCTCATACCCTATCACAAATTTTGTTAGATTTATAGGTGCTACTTAAGGTTGCCAACTTAAGGTTGGAAAATTCCTGGAGATTTATAAGTGGAGCCTGGGAAGGGTGAGGTTTGAGGAGGAGAGTGCCTTCATCAGGATATAATGCCATAGAGTCCCTCGCCTTCAGCAGCCATTTTCTCCAGAGGAACACCTTTCTATTGCCTGGAGATCAGTTGTAATTCCAGGAGATCTCCAGATACCACCTAGAGGCTGGCAACCCTAGTGCGACTATTGCTCTTTTCTGCAAGATCCTGAATGTTGAAGAAACCTGGTTAACCAAATGTGAAAATAACATTTTATTGAAAAAAGTTAGCTGACTGTATTAAAAAGGTTGCCCTTTGTGGGAAGCACAAGTTGGTGGGAAGAAAATGCAAAGGAGGTCAAAGGCAATAGGGAACAAATGGGCAACGTGTGGTGCAGGAATTATATCCTCCTGACTGCCAAAGAGCTCAGAGCAGCATCGATGATTTTTCCCCCTTTGTTTTATATTCCCCAATAAAGAAAAAAAGAGTAACTAGATCAGCAGGATTTGAGTCCACTGGCACCCTACTGGGACCAACAAGATTTACTCAGTGTAAGCTTTTGAGAGTTAGAGCTCCCTTCTCAGACGTGTAGGAATGGCGATCCCTGAGCCTTTACATCCCAGTCAAAGGTGGGTGTGGTGTTAAAAGGGAGGGCATCAGGATATAAAGGTGCAATGCAGCTTGATTAAAGCAGAAATTAATACCTGTAGTGAGATAAGTATGCTAAGTCTCTGTTCAGCCCAGGGCCAGGCGGGGGGAGTGTCCATTGTTCTGAATTTGTGAATAAACTCCATTTCAGCAATCCCACATTATAATCTCCCCTTGAAGTCTCTCTGTTTGAGTACAGCCACTTTTAGGTCTGCAGTGGAATGTCCTAGAAGATTAAATTGTTCTCTCACTGGTTTTTGAGTGTTGTGATTTCTAATTTCAGAATTATGTCCATTTATTCTTTTGGCATAATTAATTTCAAAATACTCATTCCTGAAATACTTTGCAAATTCCTCAAGTGCCCAGTTCTGGTCTCAGAAGCTATTACTGTACCATCAGCATATAATAAAGCATCAATTTTAGTTTCAGCTAATTCTTGGAGGATGGAAATTAACTTTTTTAAAACTGTGAGGATCAGATCACTTAAATAAGAGTTAAACAGCCTTGCCATAACTCTTGTGTAGTGAGAACTAAATTATTAAGGTGTTGTTTACTAGAGTAGCAAAATTCAACAGATTTATTTGACAAAGAAGCCTTATCAAATGTAGCATTCTCCTTCCCAACATATATTTTGTTAGGTTTTTTGAAAGAAATTCCCTTGAAATTAAGCTAAAAGCTCTTCTGACTGTTCTGGCACCACAAAGAAAGGAAAATTGCAATTAGAATTGTCTGTTCTCTTCCGTCAAACCTTGATTTTTGATTTAGTTGTTATAATTATTAGGAAGCTGACTAATTGTGGTGTTAAAAGAACAGTGGATATGCTCTTTTACAAAACAAGAATTATGTTGTTCATGGGTCAATTTTTATACACTCTTAAGAAGACATCGTACCAAAGGAGTAATGGATTTGTCACATGGTCATATTTGTTTGTGAGGTTTTTTAAAGATCAGACAGCTTCTTATTTTATATGTGAGCCTCCTGAGCTAGCATATTTGGAGACTTCATCAAGATAGATCTTCGGATTGGAAATTGCTATAGATAAGATTTAATTTTGGAGTATTTGATGGTCTAGGCTAACCTGATCTTGTCCGACCCTGGACTCTATGCAGGGTCAGCCTTGGTTAGTAATTGGATGGGAGACCTCCAAGAAAGACCAGAGTTGATATATGCAGAGGCAGGCAATGGCAAACCACCTTTGTTAGTCTCTTGCCTTGAAAACCCCAGCAGGAGTTGCCATAAGTCAGCTACAACTTGATAGCACTTTCCACCACTCCATTCATTGCTAAGTCTTAAGGGAAGTTTTTGCTTTGAAAATGGCAACTAGACTAATAATAATAATAACTGTGCTTATATACTACTCTTCTAGATGGAATAGTACCCCACCCAGAGAAGTGAACAAGTTAGTGTTATTATTATCCCCACAATACAGCAGGGGAGCTGGGACTCAGAGGAGTGGCTTACCCAAGGCCACCTACTGAGCTCAGGGCAGTAGTGGGATAGACATAGATGACATACTGGAATAGACTAGATGACATGTAGCCTTCTTGCAGCTCTACAACTCTACAATTTGGCATTGTGCTTGGTAAAATAAATGGAGGCAGTTTTTCAAGATATGGCTTGTATTTTATGAGACCCACAATTGGAGCTTGTGAAGCAGGACTTCTGTGTCTTTCCCCTCCACTGCAGCCCACTGAGCCTCCTAAAATTTTGTTCTTGAGGTCAGTGGACCATTGTGAACAGCATAGGATCTGCAGTGGAGCAGTGAGGAATCAGGAAGTGTCATTCTATCATCAGAAACAAACAGTAGGATAGAAACTAGTATTCTTAACTGGACATGAATTTATTAATTGATTGATTTCTTTTTATACCCAGTAAAATCGTGGAATGACCGAGGCTGCTTGGTGCATGTATTTCAAGGTCATACCAAAGCGGTTACAAAGCTGCTTCTTCACCCAAGCAATCCTTCTTTATTTATCTCCGGATCTCTAGATGGATCAATCAAACTCTGGTCATTTGAGTCTATGCAGCTTTTTTACAGGTAGTTTAAAATCATGTAGTTTTGCCTAATTTGTAAACACATACATTTTAACATAGCAAGTATTTCCTATAGCTACAAGAACACTGAAGGGCTGTCCTTGAAGAGAAGGGTTTTTTTAAAAGTTCCTTCATTTAACTCTTGGTAAATTTTAATGTGACACTCCTGAAGCTTTTAAGAGGCCATCATAGAATCAAAGGGTTGGAAGGGACCTCCAGGGCCATCTAGTCCAACCCCCTGCACAGTGCAGGAAATTCATACTCCCCCACTTCCCCAGTGACCCCTGCTCCAGGTCCAAAAGATGGCAAAATGCTGTCAGGATCCCTAGCCAAACTGGCCAGGGGAAGATTGCTACCTGATCCCAAGGTTATGGAAAAGGCCAGCTTTTGCAGAGTAATATCTTGCCAATTACAGGCCTGCTTCATGCATTCCAGTTTTAGACATGTTGGCCAAATGAGTGATGACAGAACAACAGCAGAATTTTCTGGATGGTTCTTCTGCCCTTGGACCTTTTCAGTCTGGCTTCAAGCCTGATTGTGGTTTGGTTGCTTTGGTGGGCAAACTATATTTGCACATGGATAGAGGCAATGCGTCTGTTAATTTTGTTAGACCTATCATTGACTTTTGATATTGTGGATCATCAAATATTGCTGAAGAATTAAGAAAATAGAGATGGAGTTACAGGAACTGTCCTCTGAGGATATATTGTCGAAGGCTTTCACAGCCAGAGAACGGTAGTTGTTGTGGATTTTCCAGGCTGTACAGCCGTGGTCTTGGCATTGTAGTGCCTGATGTTTCGCCAGCAGCTGTGACTGGCATCTTCAGAGGTGTAGTCTCTGTCTTTTGGTGCTACACCTCTGAAGATGCCAGTCACAGCTGCTGGCAAAACATCAGGAACTACAATGCCAAGACCACGGCTATACAGCCTGGAAAATCCACAACAACCATTGTCCTCTGAGGGTTTTCGTGGTTCAGAAATTACTATGTATTTCCTCACTGTTATGTTCCGTAAGACAAATATGCCAAATTGACTAATGTAGTCAGCAGCACCTATTCATGTTTACTGACAATAGGGTTTTTGTCTTCGGTTGTTGTTGTTTTTTACATCAACATTTGAAGATTGTTGATGATGATTGTAATAAACATGGCAAGCTTTGAAGAGTATTGCATCATGCATGTCAGCTTGGTCTCTTCTGTAAGTAATTCACAGCTGACAACTTCTTTTCTTCACTTTACTTTTGGCATGAATGCCACTCTTTTATGTCCAGCTTATCAATATGCCAAGAAGGAATACTTTGGATTGGCACTCTCCATGATAACTTGCTTTACTGTTCTACTACCCGAATTCTTCATGTATATGATCTGAACTCATTCACCTGTTTCTGGGGTCATATCAACAGTCGAATAAGTAATTTTTGCCTCTGTAGAGCTGATGGGAAGTCCAGCAGGGTAGTTGCAATGAGTGTTGACAACAGGTACGTTGTATTAAGTAGAAAACAAAAAAAAAGTCCATGGTTTCAGTGTAATAAAAATTAAAGTTCTTTACATCTGTAATATGAACAAAGTTTTTGTGAGAAACATAATGCTATGAGAAAAGTTATGACTATGATGTTTCTCTAACTAAATATCTCAGTATTATTGTTTGAATGATAACACCTTGAAATAAATGACATTTTTAAAGTTTCACTAACAAAATAGAAAGCTGTTTCCTAAATAAGGATAATGAAGATGACCGACACTTTTAAAAAAAAATACTATTTGTATGTGTTTCTTTTCAAAGTTTAAGAATTTTCTCTCTTCACGGTGGGACAAAGTTATGCACTGTTCTGCCCCCTCCTTATCCTTCTGGGGTGCAGCCAGTTTTAAGCTTCGCCTACAACCGCAATAGTGGAACTGTTTACTTACTTGTGACACCCTGGGATATCTGGGTCTATACAGCAAGGTAATAAATGATGACATTTTTATTTTAATAATAGTAAAGAGAGCATACATTTACTATATTGTTTTAAATAAAAATGTGATGGGGGAAGGGGGCAATGTAGATTCCCCAATGCGTGGTTGGTCCAGTGGAATCCACAGAAGATAGCATGAGTTTTTCTTATTTGACTGGAATGTATGATTGGTAGGATTTTATGGAATGTTCAGTCCAATAGAAAAAAATAGTGCTGGGAAAATAAATTAAGATATGTATTTTAGAACTGAAATGCAGTGGGTTCATTGGCCATTATCGTCAGCTGGCATAATAAAAATATTGTTACAAATGTGCCCAGGAAAGAATGAGATACGAAAAAGACAATCATTGTAATGCCTTGGCTTCTGCCAAGTTTGCTGATTGTGGAGAACACTACCTAAGAGTCTCGCTACCCAGCCCAAAGAATTCACTCTGCTTTTATTAGAATATAGAAATGTGAATGAGTGTTTAATATTGTCATCAACATTTATATCACAGTAGAAAGACTATTCTTAGGGCAAACATAATGAGCAAAAGTAGATGTTGGATATAATGGGGAAAAACATAACAGTCAACACAGGTAAATTTGAACAAGGTAACTGGGGCATAGTTGGGTATAGTAGTCAATCAACACAAACATTATAGCTTTGGTTTATTTTGATGAGTCATTTCTATGTACCCAATTGAACTGATTTCTAAGTACCTGACTGATCACTAGCTTTTATCGCTCTAGCTACCACATCAGTACCACTCATCAGTCTAGAACCTGCAATCTGCCTTGCTCTCAAGTCTTACGAGATGGGAATCAGCATTTAGATTGATGACTGGGGAAGCTCTGTAGGCACATCCTTTCTGCAGAGGACAAAGAGCTTCTCCCTCCATTTTAATTAGTAAGGAAACCCTTCAAGTGGAGAGCATCTCTGTGCTGAATGCCCAACACACACTGAGACCTCACACTCTCAAGAGGTTGTTGGATTTGATTAACTTTTTCTTATTAGAGATTCCACATATTTTCCCAGCTAAAGAAATCAGGCTGCTATTACTTGACAAGTTATGAGTTTTATTATTGCAGTAAAAATTATCTAACCAATTATGTTATCATCTGAGAAGGGAAATTTATTATGACAGTCACTGAAGGCAAATAAAATTGCACCAAAGGTAAAACAAACAACAAAGAAAGTGCATTTAGGCATGCCATATGTTTTAAAACACCGTATTACATATGCACATATCTACAGAGATGAATGCCTATTTCTTGCTATTTTCAGGTAGGTAGCTGTGTTGGTCTGTAGTAGAAGAGCAAGATTCATGTCCAATAGCACCTTAAAGATCGACTAAGTTTCCAGGGTATGAGCTTTCGAGAGTCAGAGCTCCCTTCATAAGATATAAGGAGTGAAACAAAGAAAGAGTGCTTATAATCCAGGCAGAGGAGGGGTATTGTAAATTATAGTGTCAGGAAGCTGGCTGTAATACATGTTGCTGTTAACTTGATAGAACTTGAGTATAAAATGCAGAAAATTAGCATCTATAATGTGAGAAAAATCCTGATTTAACCCTGGGGAATCTATTGTTCCAAATGTGCAAATTTTAATTTTATTTATTTATTTTAATTTTATTTTGCAATTTTGGAACAATGGAACACATGAAAACACTGTTCACCCCAACATTACCTCAAATCTTGGAGCTCCTGTAAGATGGTGTCAAGCAAAAAATTGAAGACAAATACGCTACACAGATAGGGGATAGACTTGGCTGCAGTCTTTCCAACAGGTTGATGTATGTGTGATATCCAGACACCCTCACATAGTCTGATTTCTTAAAATAGTGGCCCATGTCAACCCTTTGGTCATCCATAGATTTCCTTCTTGGTGACTGCATGTTGCCCTACCAGTACTTACTCAACCTCCATTCAAACCTCTGAAATGGTTAAGAATGAAGGTCTTGTTCCTGAGAGCTGTTACTTTGACCAGAAGTGTCTTGGAATTAGGAGCCCTATCTCCTATGTCTCTTTCCCAAGGACAAAGTGGGCCTAAAAATGGATCCAACATTCAATCCAAAGGTCAATACTTCCCCTGTTCTCAGGCAGTATCGTTGCCTACATTCCTCCAAAAACAGTCCCATCCAAAAGAAAAGGAGTGTTAGTTCTTTGTTAGTTCTTTGCAGAACCTTGAGGATTCTCATCAGGTACACAGCAGCAATATATTAAATGGATTCACTCTTCATTTCAGTGAGTCTGCCCAACAAGGGACAGAAAATGTCCAGATCAGCAATAAGTAAGACTCTGAGGTTGTGCATTTCACACACATATCAAGCTAGTAAGACTCGGGTAACACTTGGATTTACAGACTACTTTATATGTAGTGCTGCGACTAACATGGCAGCAGATACTGAAGCTTCTGTTAAAGAGATCTGTAAAGCAGCCATAGGTCACATCTATTGACTTTTGTCAGACACTACTCTTACCTCTACTGATGTAGCCTTTGGAAGTGGTTACATTGCTTACAGCAAATGGTACTGGTGGAGATCAATCAAGATGGTGGACTCATTTTCCCACCTGACATGGGATTCATCAGCTTTTGGACATCCCATGTCAAGATGCTCTCCCCCTCAGATCGAGAAAAGAACATTGGCATTTACTGTGAGGGTTCCTTCTGCTCTGAGGAAGAGAGGGCATCTAGTCCCACCCTGGTTTAAAGGAGGGATGGAAATGGGGTTGATTTTCTGTGTTGTCTTCTTGCTTCCTGTCTTAGTACACTTACTAAAATGATTAACCTAGTTTTTTTAAATATAGACACTGCTTCAAGAGATACCAAACTGAGGAAATGGATGACTCCTCCCAGGAGTCTGGAAGAACTTTAGTCCTGCCTCCTTGATTGACAGATGGGAATCACCCATATCAAAATGCCCTCCCTTTCTCAGAGCCGAAAGAACCCACATGGCAAATTCCAATGTTCCTTTCCCGCACCCTCCCTTTTTATTACACCAACTAAGCCCTGCCCTCCACTTCTCTGTTCCCTGCTCCTTTAACCAGACTCCCAGCTTTCCACAGCAATGCCCTGACTTTAGACCAGCTGAGCTCAGAATGCCATTGCTCTTTCATCCAGGCTTGTCCACTGCTTCTATGCCTTCTGAGCCTCCCTGTGGCAGACTGCCAAAGCTGCCCTTTTGCTGAAACTGCCCTGACCGCACTACACTTCAGAATGTAACTATAGCCTTTCCCCCCCACTCAGTGTCCTGGGCTAGCCCCTTTTTAGACCTGGGGCCTTTTGTTGTGATCTGTCTACTCTTGCCAAAAACACCATTGCCTCAGACAATATGCTCAGTGAATTGAAACATTTCAATTTAGACATCAGCCCTAGTGCTTTATAGATGTTATCCACCCCTAATCCTAAATGATTTGTTTGGATTAATTCTTGAGAGATTTTTTTTCTCCAGTGATTGGGTGAGGCTAGCAACTAACATACTGAACTTTTGAAGTACTTGTGAAATCAGATTGCAATTTGTATTATTTAGCATTGTAAGGCTTTAATGTGATTAGTGCTTCTCAAGTGGAAGCTTTCCCCCCTCATTTATTAAAATATTTATATCTCACTCTAAGGACATAAAGGTTCCACCAGAATGCCTTACAACATCACAAAATCACACTCTTTCCCAGGCTAACCTACCAAACAATGGATCGATCCATCATTCTGTTCACACAAGGATCATAGATCTTTCCCATCCTCTAGTAGCCATTTGCAACTCAGGTTCACAGAACCCATGTGAAGTAATAGCCACACTGTTTGGTGGGCTGTAGTAAGTGGGGAAAGTGAGAGAAAAATGCTCCTTTCTTCATCTTCCATCAGCAGACCACCACAACTGTTAGCTTCGTCTGCTGACAGATTCCTGGATCCATCCCAGGGTTGTTGTGAAGATAAAATGGAAGAAAAGAGAACCATGTACACCACTCTGAAGTTCATGAAGGAAGGGTGGGATTAATGTAACGAATAAAAGACCAGAGATAAAAGTACAATACAATTAATACAAATCGCTGGCAAATTAACTGTAAAAGAAAACAAAGAACAAATATAAGCAGAAAAATAATAACACGGACTAGAAAAATGTATAACATATCCACTCAGCCCTAGGACAAAATGCCCTAAATATTTATAATGTCCACTAAGACCTAGGACATCACAAATGCTTTACAAGGTCTGCAAACCAGGTTTGGGAAATACTTGGATATTTGGGGGGCGGGCTGGAGGACGGTGAGGTTTGAGGAGGGGAGAGACCTCATCAGGGTATAATGCCATTGAATCCATCTTTGAAAGCAGCCATTTTCTCCAGGGCAACTGATTCTGGGAGATCTCCTGGTCCCTCCCCCACAATACCAGGCAGAGATATATACAAAACTATCTTCTTTCTTGAAACTGTTTGCTGTCTTGCTGAGATAGACCTAAACTCAACGGATCCAGTATTTCCCTCCAGCATTCCATCCCCCCTCTGAAAAGTGGATGCTGGGGCAGCACTCCCATTGGCACTCCCATAGGATGACACAGTTGAGTGGCTGTTCTACTCCTCGGGGCAGGACAGCTTTCTGTTCATCACAGAACCCATATAAAGAATAGAAATTGATAGTCCATAGTGTATTATTGAAGGAGTCCTAATTGAATAGCTGTATAATTATCCTGAGAAAAACTGCTTTTGAGGATGGGGAGACTCTAGGGCCAAGCTACAAGTGACGAATGACACAGGTTGGACAGTTGTCAGCTTCCCTCAAGTTTTGATGGGAAATGTAGACGTCTTGGTCTTGCAGCTTGGCTCTCCGACTGCTGTCCAATGGACTTTTCAACTGTTGCTTATCCAGCATTCCGCCAAGCTGCCTACATTTCCCATCAAAACTTGAGGGAAGCTGACAAGGGTCCAGCCTGTGTCATTCATCACTTGTAGATATAACATGGGGCCCAGAAGCTCACTGGGAAATTGGCAGAAATCTCCCCTTTCCATTTTGCACAAGTAAATGGAGCAGCAATCCATGCAAGAATGTGCATGTGTGGGAAGCAGTAATTTGTGCTTTCTAGCTGTATTTACAATGTGTCCCCAATAATTTTGAAGTCTTTATTAAAATGTCAAAACTACCACTCAAGTGACTGGTTTTTTTAAAATGTAGCTTTAGATTATCTTATAGATTCTGACGTTGACTCTCAACAGTTAATTTAAATTATGTCAGGAATGGCAGGCTTGGTTTGCTCCCATTGTTTGGTAATAAAATATTCTGTGATAAGTAGCCAGTGAATGAATGTACTTACTATGTGATAAACCTAATGTTTGAACTCAATGTTAACATTCATAAATGCCTTGAGAAAATAGGGTTACTGCCAAACTCAGTTACACCCACTATTATGTACGTGACAAAGATTATTTGTATAAAGTAAAGAATAAAAACTCCCCAAAGTATTCACTGTGGTTTTTAAAATGAAAAAAAAATACAAAGGATAAGGCTGCATTAAGAAAAACTTAGTTGAAAGTAAGCAGAGGAAAAACAAATAACAGTATGCTCTCTTGGGGCAAGGAACTGAGATTTATATAGTATTGAGGTCGGAGACAACAGTTGCTGAGACATTGGAAAGACTATTCTCTTTTCAGGGAAGATAGCGATTTAACAAATACCGGTTTCATGAATGAGTTTCCTCTCAAGAGAGAAGAGCAGTATTTGGCTCAATTTATTGAAAGCATCAAGTGTTGTATCAGGACTCCCTTGACAAAGAGCAGCATGCCAGACCATTTCACTCAGGAGAACACAGGGCAGGTTGTCCTCTCAAGCAACTGGAGGGAGCCCCGGAGGTGACAGGAGCACCACTGAGACCAGCAACATTGGAGAAGACAATGGATATGGCATCCAGTCATTGCCTTCCAAGCTAACACAGCCATCAGCCATTTTTTGTTGCTGTTGCTCAGGGACAAAAGGTTTTCTGCTCATAGGTTATAGTTGAGGCAAGGAAACTTACCTCATTCTAATTAAATTTCCAGCATTGCCTTCATAACTCCAGCAGTGAGATACTCTCACAGATTCCTTGCCTTCATTATGTATCATTATAGACAAGGAACCGAACAAAAGTGCACAGGCTGTTCAAAGCCCATTTTCAAAGTTAATAACTGGAACTGGGAAAATGAAAAGAGTAGAAATTCAACAATGGTTCATGATTTTCCATGAATTCTAGATGCCAATAAGGGCAATCCTAAGCAGATTTACACCCTTCCAAGTGCATTGAAGTTAATGGCCTTGGGAGGTTTTAACTCTGCTTAGGGTTGTACACCCAGTGTTTATGTGACTTACACAAATGATGGTCAAATTAGACATCATTATTTTTCATGGGTTGCACCTTGGTTTCCCAACCTGACTTTCAGACTGTCAGTCACATGTCACATTGTGAACTCAACTTCCAAGTATGCAGGCCCTGATTTGGACTGGGATCATGTATCGGGGGAGACAGAACTTCATCTCCCCCCCCCAATGTTTTCCCATCCTAAAATCACCCTGGGGGCACTATTTGCTCATGGGGTGGGGTAGGTCAGGTAAATAGCTGAAGAATTACTGGGTGTTATTAGCAGTCTTAGGTACTATGAACATAGCAGGCCAACATATTAACAAGCTAGGGTTGCCAGTAGAGATGGGCACGAACCGGAAAAAACCCAAACCATGTGGTTCGTGGTTCATCAAATTTCACGAACCATGAACCACAAACTTTCACGAATCTGCCCTTGGTTGCAAACCGGGTTGTTTGGTTCGTGAAAACGGCACTTCCGGGCCAGAAAATAGTCACTTCCGGATCAGCAAAAGGTCTGCAGGAAGTCCATCCCCTGTTGCCTAGGAAACTGATTGATTGACACCAGGCTGCCTGCCATGACAAACCAAAAAATGAACCAAACGAACCAGCCTAAAAGTTCGTGGCAGTTCATTAGAAATGGGATCTGACGAACTGTGGTTCGCGAACCATGAACCGGCCTGGTTTGTGCTTAATTTTGGTTCGTATTTCGGTTCGTGCCCATCTCTAGTTGCCAGTCCCAGATTGGGAAATTGTTAGCAATCTGGGGGTGCAGCCTGGGAAGGGTGGGGTTTTGTTAGGAAGGAGACCTCAGTGGGGTATAATGGAATAGCATCCACCTTCCCAAGTAGCCATTTTTCCCATGGGGACTGATCTCTGTCTGTAGATCAACTGTTATTCTAGGAGATCTCCAAGCCCCTCTTGAAGGTTGGCATCCCTAAAACAGTTAAAGTAAAATTTGTTTAATAGGCTGTACTACCTCTTGTCTGCTCAAGATACTTTAGCTGCTACAGATCATGATTCCTTTAAAAAACATTGATAGCCTGTCACAGAATCAAGAAATGTGACAAAACATAATCTGCAAAAACAACAATAATGTACAGAGTACTTATGGCAGGGTAGGGTTGAGCTGAGTCATCCTGTAAGAGTTTCCCAGGGTGTGGAATGCTAATGGTGGGAGGCTTCACTGTATCCTGAGGAGGTTCTTTTGCATATGGATTGGTACTTGATTGGTACCATATGCAAAAGAACCTCCTCAGGATACAGTGAAGCCTCCCGCCATTAGCATTCCACACCCTGGGAAACTCTTACAGGATGACTCAGCTCAACCCCACCCCGCCTGAGTAGATATAAATGACCTGCCAACATCTTTTCCACACTGTGACACTGAGAGATCTCTGTCTTTTGGTGCTACACCTCTGAAGATGCCAGCCACAGCTGCTGGTGAAACGTCAGGAACTACAATGCCAAGACCACAGCAATACAGCCCGGAAAACCCACAACAACCATCGTTCTCCGGCCGTGAAAGCCTTCGACAATACAAGTCTGTGTTTGTTTGTTTGTTTACAATAAATAAGGGACATGAAGGCAGCTAACAAATTAAAAATATATATAATGACATCACACCTTAAAAATAATTAAAACCAACAAAAATACATCATTAACACTATTCAAATCAGAGCTAAAATATACATACATAAACATTGAAACAACAGTTAAAAATTGGGCAGCAAGGAAGAATCGCTGAGGGAAATCCAAATTTTAAAAAAGTCTTCAACCACTGGCAGAAGATGTCAACAGAAGGGGACCGTTGAATCTTGCAGGTGGGAAAGAGTTCCAGAGTTTTGGTGCCATGACTGAGAAATTCCAATCTTGGGTTGCCACTTGCCTAATCTCAGCAGATAGCGGCACTCAAAGCAGGGCCTCTGAAGAAGACTGCAGTGGTCAGGTAGGAGTGGGCAGTCATTCAGGTATGTTGGTCCCAAACCATATAGGACTTTAAAGGTCAACACCAGCACCTTGAATTTTGTCTGGAAACAAATTGGGAGCTAGGGGGGATGGGTCAAGACTGGAGTGATAGAGTCCCTACAACCCACTCGACTGTTCTGCATACCATTAAAGACAATATGGACAACTGATATATCTAGTAGAGTGAGCTCTCTGACTCATGGAAGTTGATTAAGGGATAAATCTTGTTGGTCTTTAAGGTGTCACTGGACCCCTTTGAAATTGAAACAGAACTGAGTTGAGATGTTTTAAAAATGTTTCAGTTTTAATGACAGGCCCGACTGCTTCTTCTTCGACTTGCCAATTTGCCTTTCCTTAAATGTTTTAAATGTTACAATTTTAGAACAATGTGTTGCATTAGGTGACTTTTTAATCGAGAACAGATAACACAGTAATTTATGAAGGTACGCATCAGGTTATTTTACACCTAAAATATGTTATAATTCCAGGACTGATCCTGCATGTAGAGCAGCTGTGTGGACTACTGAAGAATTACAGCAACACTTGCACAGAAAACACCCTTTAGCTTCGTGAGTTTCCTTTTCCTCTTGTGGATTTTGCTTTTGCCTAATGAAATACTTCACAATGGCCTTTTCATCTAGTACAGGCTCCTGTTCAAGATACTGGGACAATCAAGCCCTCTTCTATATTAAAATCTAGTCCATTTATATACATGCTTATCTTCTTAACTGGTTACAGTAAATTCAGATCACTGCATTTTGAGAGTATTAGATGTGAGCCCTTGTCAACAAGGATTGATATAGGCATATAGAGTTTTAAAGAGGGGAAGGAGGCAAGAAGACACTTACATTCAAGAAAAGTTTACACACTGAATATTCCTAACATAACATTAAACTCCCTGCACTGGCAGGACTGCAATGCCTGGAGGTCAGGATAAAGCATCCACATCATTTGCGGATTAGATCATAAGCATACCTGTATGGATTTGACTGAGTCATAATCTCTTCAGAGATAAATGAGATTTAGATTTTGATGAAACTTCTCTGAGGCTCAGTCAATTCAAAGTTTTAAGTAGCAAGGGCAGCAAGGCAAAGGCTCCAGAAGGGGAGACAGTCCGGCATGCCAGAGGTGGCAGAGGGCTGTGAGATAATCTGTCCCCTCCAGGGTGATCTCCACTTGCTCTTTTAAAACTATGCTTCCCAGCTAACATTGCATCTCCCAGCACTTGACGAACATGCACCCAGGAGTCTCATGTAGAGAGACTCCGTCTAACATGGAATCCAGGAATGCTGGAGAGCTCAAATCAAATCACTGGAGAGTATCATCACGGTTCAGTCTCTGAGGAGAACCATTGGTGCAACTTATAGTTCTGTTCATCTCCCAAAACTGTCTGTAAGATGCTAACCTAGAAGACTAATCATCCATTTGTCAAACATTACATGAGATACATATTCTCCTTTTTAATGCTGCTTTTGGCAGGAGAGTACTCCAGAAACTGACAGATCAGTAGTGCAATTGTAGGTACTGTTACACCTTCTAAGCCTATGGACTTCAATGGACATAGAAGGGTGTAACTGTGCTTAGGATAGCGCTGTAAGGGTTCATTTTTCTGTCATACCATACCAGTGTGATATATATATTACTTTTCAACATCTCATGTGAAGACTGCCCAACCCAAAACTGTCACTTAATTGTCAAGGATTCCAGGGTGAGGGAAACTACCATATTCTCATTTACGAATTAAAAATATTGGTATCTGAGAGTTTTTGAATTAAGCTTAGAGGGAACTGGGAGGCTGGCTTTGATGGTTGGCTATTGTATCTGGCTCATTCAGTTAGAGTTCTACTTTTCTCTGTTTATAATAATGAGCCATGCTCTCATTAAATGTTTATTCTCTCAAACTTCACATAAAAATAGAGATTCGAGATGGTGGTTTTTGAGGTTCAGTCTGAGTGGTTCCTGGGATACCCTTTCCCTTGGTGTTTCAAAGGAGGTGCTTCTCATGTGTCAAGATCTCCCCACTCCAGAACCTCTGAGAATGGAAGCGCTAACCCTAACATAATTTTCTGCAAGATTCCAAGGAGCTGTTAACTGAAAAAAGCATTGCTGGAATAGCTTTATTAATCTATGTCCCTCTTTATATATACCCAGAAACTGTATGTTGCCACAATTTATATAGATTATTTTTCAATACAATAATTTAAAAATACATAATATTAATTATGTTTAATAATTTTCTCTATTTTAAATTCAAAAACTGAGCCAAAATCCCTAAATAAAGGGCATACATATAAACTGGCTTGCATCCAGTATGTGCATACATTTACTTGGAGCAATGTGCTTTCCTAGATGTGTACAGAAGAATGAATATTTTCAGCATACTCGAAAAAGAAATTTTAGGTCTTCGATGAGATGTGAATGCCTTTGCAGCTTATCCTCACCTTTGTGCTACTCAACGGATGAAGGACTGGTATATGCAGATAATCAGGATTTTCTGGTTCTTGGGATGCAGGTAAAATATGAAACTAATCACCTACATATTTGCTTGATATTATCAGTTATTTGACAATCATATTGCATATATGAGCATGTTTTGTAGTTTATAGAAGTCCTGAATAGACATGGGCATGAATTGAAATACGAATCAAATTTTGTGATGAATTGGGCCGATTCATGTTTTATGAAATGCGTTTCATGGGGCCGCGGTTTTCACGAAATTCATGACTTTTGGGGCCAATTTGTTTGATTTGTGAATGATGCATGATGCTAGACAGGCTGGCGCCAATCCATTGATTCCCTAGGCAACTTAGGCCCGGAATGTCTGCAGACCTTTTGTTGCCATTGGAAACCCCAATCTTAGGCCACATAACCTTGATAGGCAGCTCTCCTTGCCAACTGGAGAGCTTCCATTCTGCCCTATACAGCAAGGAGCAGGGGGGTTAATCCCCCAGGCAACTGAGGAGATGGGCCTCCTGTAGCCATGGGAACATCTCATCCCTCCAAACCCTGTTAGGCAGGTCTGTCTGCCAAACAGAGACCTCCTTTTCTGCTCTATGTGAGCATTTCTTATATAAGGCACAGCTCTCTGCCTCGTGCTTTTCAGTTCCAGTAGACAGAGGGAGAACCGATGGCTGAGATTTGGAGCGAGAGAGTGGAATTAGGAGCTTTGGCTGGATTTGCTACTGCTTTAAAAGAGACTGAAAAGCTTCTTTCTTATTTTCAGTTCTTGGCCTTGCTGGGAAGATCGTTGAGTGAGGGTGCCTTCTTTCCTCCACCCTACCCAACCCCTGTCCTAGGGCATTGCCTGGCTCTGGGGCCTAGCTTGACTGAGGCCTACCCTTTTTTTTCCTTTAATTTTCTTTGCTTATATTCTTATTTAGAGCATTTGTTCTTGCTGGCTTGTTGGGTGATGGTGGGTGGAGGACAGCCTGCATGTTTGGCACCTCTTGGTATGAAGGGAGGCCATTGAAGTGCCCTGGGTTCTGACAAATCATGAAACTAATAAATCGTTTTGCGAAATGGGACAATTTAGAGAACGTTCATGATTCATGATTCGTGGAATGCAATGAAACATGAAACACTCATTTCATTTTTTCCCATTTCGTGCCCATCTCTAGTCCTGAATTCTGCAAATGTGTGCCTATTGCTTTAAAAAAGGAAATAACTGCGTGTTTATAAATTTTGACTCCTAATGCTGATGATGGTTAGTATTTTAGCTAGTCTTGGGATTTCCCATCTTCTTATTTAGGGAAATGCCTCAGGACAGACGTAGAAAAACGAGAGCATGCTCCTAGAAATATAAAATGATTGCAAGAACTCACAAGAAGCTTATTAAGATATTGTCCAAACTTCAAGTAATACACAAATTAAAATCCTGAAACAGGCAAATTGTGCATTTGATATGAAGGCACATGAACATATGAAAATACCTTATCTCATTGGTCAGGCTTGCTTAGTATAGTCTACTCTGATTGGCAGTAGCAACTTTGACAGATCTTTTTAATCCTGAGAATTTTCTAATCCTGAGATCTTTTAAATTAATCTTGAGACCTATTTAATTAATCCTGAGACCTTTTTAATTGGAGGTGCTGGGAAATGAACAAAGGACTTTTTGTGTGGAAAGCAACCTTGACTCACCATTGGCAGTGAGAAAGGCAGGGTATAAATATTTTAATAAATTAGTTAATAAAAGCACATTGGCATTGCCAGAAACAAACTTTGGCTATCTTGGCTCAACAGATAATAATACCTAGAGATGGGGAGCTCCCTCTAACTCATTACTCCTATCTTTCTTGATTCTTCTGATAGTGAATGTCAGGTATTCTGGGGATTACAATTCCCAAAATGCACTAGGTGGGGATCAAAGAATAAAGAAAGAAAATGGGATGACATCAGAAGAATTTTCTCTCTCAGCTGTCTTCCTTCCTTTGTATGACTCCACATAGTTTCAAGTGAATGAGGTGTTGTCTGGGTAACTCTCCTTGTGCTCCAAGCTAATAGTGTGAACTTTGTTACCCCTCTCTTAAATTAGTCATATCTCATAATGAGGGTGTTGGGGCTCATAAGACCTTGAAATCCAGAGTCTAAAATTTATCTAATTATACTGCTGGAAAAGCACATGCTCTATCATTGAGCTATAGCCCTCCCCTCCTCCTACCCTCCAGTGTCAGGAAGTCTTCAGCTTGAAATTCGGAGAGCTACTACCAATCAAAGTAGACAATACCTTCATAGATAGAAGTTGTGGAGCCAGTGAAGGTGGGGAAAGATGCCAACTCCAGGTTATAAAATTCCTTGATATTTGGAGGTGGAGCCTGGGGAGGACAGGGTTTGGGGAAGAGAAGGTCCTCAGCAGGGTATGATGCCAGAGTCCACCCCTCCCCCCAGCCATTTTCTCCAAGGGAATTCATCTCTGCAGTTGGGAGATCAGTTGTAATTCCAGGAGATCTCCATGCCCCATCTGGAGGATGTCAACCATAAGAATGATAGAGCAAAGAGATACGCTAAGCAAAACAGCTGTGCTGCAGCTTTGCTTTTGAAGGGCCCAGAGTTTAAATCTGTTCTTTACTGCTGATTATGATATTTTATGTATTTATTTATAAATATAAATATAAAATTAAGTTCTCCAGGCTGATAATTATTAATTACAAGCAGCAACCTGCAAGGACTTGAGGATGGCATCTCATTTCCCCCTCCCTAAATACCCTGTAGCCTTTTCCTGTTTCCGTCTCTCTTTCAGACCCACCAGTGAACCGACCTTTATCTGCCCCCCTGTCTTCAGCTTTCCCTCCTTCCCTCCCCCTGGTAGCTGCGCCTGGGAAAATTATGCCCTACTGGCATAGTGCTGGCTATAGGGCTAGGCCTAGTTGCATGGTGGGGAACACACAAGGACTTCCAATGGTCACCTCAGTTTCTCGTTTCACCTACCCCCACACTATTTCTTCTTTGACTTCTCCTGGCAACCTCCATATCTTCACCTTTCTCTTTTTCTCATCCACCCAACAACTTACCTTTTATCCCCCCCCCCATCTTCAGCGTATTTATTATTTATTTACTTCATTTATACCCGCCTTTCTTAACAACGGGGACTGAAAGCAGTTTATATCATTCTCCTGTCCTCTATTTTATCCTAGGTGCCCACCGGTGGCAGCTTGTCCCTCTGCCCACTGATTGCCAGTAATCAGTGGGAAATGGCAAGTTGCCTGGCGATCACCAATGGCAGGTAACTTGGGCAAAGGAGCGGTACACATGCTCCCAGCTGGCATGATGTCACTTCCAGGAGTGATGTCATCGAGCTAACCTCAAGAGTGCTCCCATGCTTCACACAGGGCTGATTATGGCCCCAAACAGGTTGATTCTTAAAGAAATATTTGGGGGGGGGGGTCTCCTGCCAATTGTTGGGAAGACCTGGTAACCTTACAACAATCCTGAGAGGTCAGTTAAGCTGAGAATGTGTACTTGGCCCTTGGTCACCTAGTGATTCAAATCTGGATCTCCCAGATTCTAGTCTGATACTCTAACCACTACACAACAATGGCTTTCATGGGGTAGCTGCTGTTGAACAGTAGCAAGCAGCCAGTCTTGTGTGAGTTATGCAAGTCATGCAATAGCAATTTGTCCATTGGTTGCTACTATGCCTGACCCTGATGAGTCCTCCCTTAAAGTCCAAAACAGCCATAGAAAGGCCCTGCCCTTTTTACTGACAAAAAGCAATTCTTGAAGGCTGGCAATACTGTTGTGGTTGCCTATAAATGGCCACTGAGGACATATGTTTCTTAAAGCTGCAGGCATTGATTCTATTATTGAGGGGGTAACACCCCCAATGTATTATTTTAATTTCAGATTTTTCTGCAAACCTAGGGCATTTTTCATGTTTGTAGAAAGATCTGTCTTGTCTTTCCATGGCTACAATCTCTGGATTGAAGAATCCACAGATTTGGCCATGTTTTTAATTAGATATATTGATAATTATTATCTCATCTGTTCTTCCACTGGCCCCAAACTGGTAGTAACTAGGTTCTTCAGTTGTTTTTCTAAAACAAATAATAATTTTAGTTATGTAGAAATATAACTCATTTATTATAATCAATTTATATTTAAAATAGTAGTCACTCTGAAATTTTGAAAGTGACCAAAGCACCTATAATTTTTGCAGAGCATAAGAATTCGAAAAATACAGGTTTCCTCTGCTTTATTTCCTACTTATACCAACAGAGACATAGGAATTATTTAATAAGGGCACAGCAGGGCGAGCACAGAATCTAACTATATATTGTAGAGAACTTCATGTTTCTTTCTTCTCTTTCTCCTAAAGCTAAATTCGTTTTGGCAGACTGAGTTGGAAGAGTGGATAAAGGGAGACTGCTTGGTCCTTTCCCTGTAGTTTGGTCAAAATCTCTCTGCCCAACCTGTTTATTCACCTTCAGTTGAAAAAAAACCATGTATTTTCCCATATGCTTCACCCATATTGCATAGTTTTTCTGCTTAATCAGGCTTTTAAAAATGCAGCAAAAATAAACTGTGCTCCTTGTAACATGTAGCCTGAGCTGTATTCTATGAAGGTAGTTTGGTTTTGTCTTAGATTTTTTTTTCCAATTTATAAAGATTTTATTGGATGGGTTAACATACATTCCATAAAACATCTTATAGCATATCATCCCATTATATTGCTATATGTATCCCACCCCCTCCCCCTTTTCTGTATTGACTCCCAACAGCACTATAACCCCTTTATTTCTTATCATTTACTCTACATTACATTTGTCCCTATTGTTAAAGATGAAGCTCTAACTTATATTCGTTATTACTTCTTAATAATTGTGAAGAGACCACAATTGTCCTTTCACATCCCATTTCTTTTCCAAATAATTTTTAAGTTTCCCCCAGTCTGTAAAGAATTCACTTGGATTTTGTTCTCTTAACTTTCTTGTCAATTTGTCCATTTCCGCCATATACAACAGTTTTTTAATCCAGTCTTCGACTTCTGGTACTTCTTCTTGTTTCCAGTACTGTGCATATAATATTCCTGCTGCTACCGTCATATAATATAACAGTGTCCTGTCCTTAACATTCACTTTCTACATAATTAATCCTAGTAATAGCAGTTCAGGGCTCTTTATCACATTACTTTTCAGAATTAGCGACGTTTCCGCAAAGATCTTAGACCAAAATAGCTTGGCCTTTTCACATGTCCACCACATATGGTACAGAGAACCTTCGTGTTTTCGTGGTAGCTTCCCCGATTTTTGTTTGGCCAAGTTTACTTTCCTGTCCAATTGCAAGTCCACAACTCCATTAAAATCTCCAGCCATTATCATTTGATCATATGAATACTGGTCCAAATTTTGAATTAACTCCTTATAAAACTCGTCTTTCGCTTTGTTAGGTGCATAGATTCCTAAAATCAAAGTCTTCTTAAAATTCAAAGTTATTTCCACTGCCAAATATCTTCCATTCTTATCTTTAAAAATTAACTTTGGGTCCAACTCTTCTTTTACAAATATCACAACTCCCCTTTTGTTTTGTAGAAGCCAAAAATTATTTCCCTAATTGTCAATTTTTTATAAATTTTGAATCTTGCTCCTTTATATGCATTTCTTGCAGGCATATTATATTGCAATTTTGCTTCTTTAGCCAATGAAATACAACTTTACATTTTTGGGGTGAATTCAGTCCATTAACATTCCAAGATATTAATTTGTACTCCATAGTGTTATTTTCTATCTGTTCTGGGAAAGTCCGTCTCATTGTCCAACAAAAACAAATCCATATCATGTTTAGATTTGATGGTGACTCTTGTAGCTTGGAAATGGAAACTCAGTCCTTCTGGTAATTCCCATCTATACCTTATGCTCTTATCTCTCAACTTTTGTGTTAATTCTCTATACTTCTTTCTTTCTTGCAAGATCCTCCTGGGGAGCTCTTTCATGATTCTCACTCTGTTTCCATCCAATGTCAAAGGGCTTTCAAAATGCCTTTTCAAAATTTCCTCTTTCATTCTTTTAGTTATCAGTTGAACAATAATATCTCTTGGCAAATTCTTCTGTTGTGCATAGCTGGAATTGACTCTATATACTAAATCCAAGTTTACTGTTATTTCTTCAGGCTGCTTATTTAAAAATTCTGCCAAAATTTCAATCATTTGTTCTTGCACACTCTGTGTTGTACTCTCTGGCACCCCCCTAAATCTCAGCTGGTTTTCCGAGATCCTGCACTCCATTACTGCCACACACTCCTGCAGTATTTGATTTTCCACTTTCAAACTAGAAGTCAAATCGTTGGTTTTTTGCTCCATCTCTTGAACTGTTTGATTTGTTGATTGTAACTCTTTCTTTACCTCCTCTATGTTTTTTGACAACTCTGTTACTTCTGCTTTTATTGATTCCTTTATATTCTTGATTAAACTTTCTTCCATTCTCTGTATAGATTGGCCCAATTCTTTATTACCCTCTAGTACTTTTTTTCCAGCGTTTCAATAGCAGTTTCTATGGCTACCTGCCATTCCTTATCCGCTTTCTTCATCGTGCCTGGGCTAGCTTTCGCACCGCCCCAAGTGTCTGCTCTCTTTCTAAACTCCATTTTTGTATTCCCACTTTGTTTTTATTTCGTTTCAAATCGTCTATTTACTATAATTTTTAAAGTTCATTCAAATTTGACCTCACCAAAATGTCGGGCACAATTTCTCTATGGTAGTTTCCTTCATCCCTTTCCCTTCCCGAAATGGCAGGTATTCACTTCCTTTTGACCTCTCGTTGGTTCATCTCATGATATTTCCCTTCTTTCCCTTCCGTGGTCTTCTCTGTTGTTTTCGCTTCCTTCTTCCTCCACAGATTGGGCCTCTCTAGGCAGAATCAGTCGCTGTTCTCAATGCACTCTCTGGTCTCACGATACTTGTTCCGTAGCTTCTCAGTCTCCCTCCCCTTTCTCAGTGCCGGTTATCTCAACCAAAACCGCAGGTATGCATAAACAAAAATTAATTCCTCTTTTTTAATGCTTTAGTCTATCAAATTCCGCTACTTCCCTCCATATGCCTTCCTCCTTTCTTCCTCTCCAACTCAGTCCAATATATTTATTTTTAATTAGGTCTCTCTTCTGATTTTAAGTCCGAAAACAAGATAATAATCTTTACCTTCGTTAATTCTGTTTGGGTTGTTCATGCTGTTTCTTTCGTTTCAATTTGGTCAAATCTGGTACTGAAGCTTGGGTTCTGGCGACTTTATGCCAAAAAAAGACTCAAAAGAGCACTGCAGAGATTTTAGCTCTCCCTTCTCCAAGGCGACCTCAGGGTGGTGAGGGAAATCCTTTATTCAGAACCCCCCCCCTGCCACCGAGATCACTCACTCTCAGGGTCTTGTAGCATTCTAGCCCCTTTTCTTCCTGTAGAGGGGTGGCAGCAGGCAATCCAAGCACCTGGCCTGCCCCAAACAGTCACTCTTGATAGTCCAACTCCCCGGACCACGTCAGATCGCCATTAACCAAACTGGAAGTCCGCCATTTTGTTATGTCTTAGATCTTTTAATCACATCTGTTCCTCAAAGAGCAGGGAACATGAACCTCCTCCCCCATTTTATCTTGATGACAACCCTGTAAAGCTGAGAGTAAGTGACAGGCCCTAGGGAGCATTCCTCATATACTGAAATGAATTGAAGACTTTTGTATTGAATTAGCATTGAAGAAAAAGATCTACACTTTGGCACTGTGAGTTCCATGAATGGAGCCCCCAGCAATTCCCCCCAGACTCGCAGGGCCCAGTTTGGATCAGGACCATGTAGGGTTGCCAGCCCAATGCTAGTACCCAGTGGGAAATTTGAGGGGGGGGGATGAGATCCTCCCTGTCCAACATTACACTAATGGCATAATGTCATTTCTGGCACAGACTGGAAGTGATGTCATCACATTAGTGTGACACTGTAGGATTCACCAAAAACTCTGTGGTTTAACCATAGTTTTGGGTGGATCCTAGACCATTGTGCCAACATGAAGACATCACTTCTGGTTCATACAGGAAATGATGTTGTGGTATTAGTGTAGGGTGTTAGCGTAGGGTAGGATCCCAAACCAGGGGAGGGAAGGTCATGGGGGGTGCATGCGAGGGGAACTTACTTTGCATGCTCAAGAGCTCTTCTTTGTCATGCTGGGAATGATGTAACAAGGAATGTAACAAGAAATGCAACAAGGAAGAGCTCCAGAGCATGCAGGAGTGTGTTCTGGAGTTCCTGGGACCATTCTCCAAAGTCTGGGAGCAGGAATCCCCTGCTCCCACTTGGGAACCAGTAACCCTATGTTAGTGTGACATCAAATCCATGCCCCAATTTCCCACCACCACCCTCTCAAGCTGCAACAGGGAACAGGGAAGCCAGAGCAAGTGGTCTTCCACTACAGCGAGAGACCTTAGGACTTTGGCATGAGAGAAGGGAGTAAGCCTGCCCCTTAGTGCTGTTTTCCTAAACTGATATTTGTTAGTTTGTAGATCTAATCTTGATTATGATGAAATCTGATGATGTGTACAGGAACTTCAGTTATTAGTATTATCTTCTTTATCTGTAACCCAGTTCTAAATGCTTACCAGTCTTGGAGAATTTAGAAAATATGGCTAAGCGATAATATACACTATAGTCTAAGAGTATGATTCACAGCACTAACTATGACATAGGGCTCACTGGAATGCTTTCCCTCCCATTCTTTCTTACTGTACAAGCATGGGCTTGTGTAGTTTCTAATCCAGCTACCACAACTTGGAAGGGGAAGTTAATATCCACCTCTGTAGAACAATTATCTACCAGTACCTCTGCTTCCCAGAGTCCTACCTGCAAATTATTCCAAATTTCCTGGAAGTCATCTGTAATTACAGATGTATACTAGAAAGAATGAAAGCTAACTTCAGATATATTAAACTAGCTTGATACCCATGCTTCGCTACTATATTTAACTACTTTAAATTCCATTATAGTACTTATGAGTATGTAACATTTTTTGGTTTGTGGGGGTTTTTTTTAATTGGTTTTGTAGTATAATAGCATAGTACCCGTGCTTCAGAAAAGTATTTGAATAAAACTGAGCATGTTGATGCCTAAAACTGATGAAGTGAATTTCGAAATGTAACATTTATTGAAGAGAATTTTAAAAGGAAAAGAGTGTAGTGCAATAAATAAAGTGAAAAATACGTACAACCTTTTTGTTGTACTAAAGGGCCTCTTTGTAGATGTCATTGGTGGTTTCCTCCCACTTGGGAGCCCCCACTTTGAGGAGAAGCTTGTGGGCTGGGAAGCCAGGAGGGTTGAGCATGTTGAGGAACTCCACAGGGTAGTGGACTGCATCATCCATTTGCACCACTGAGTCCACAGATCTGTATTCCATTACTGCCCCTTTGAGGGAGTTAAGTTGTGTTTCATTAATGATGGCAGCCTTGTCATTCTTGAGGGTCAGAATGGCATGCTTGCAAAACCCGTCCATGGACTTCTCCATGATAGTGATGATATCAGGGTATATCATGGCTGTTAGGTCTGCTAGGATCATCACTACTGTGCCCAGGCCTGCAGGAATGGTCACCTTTCCCTTGGATGTGAGACTTGCTGGCACTTGGCCACTGCTGCTCAGTGCACCACAGGAGTATGTGCATATTTCTTTGCCACATCCTTAAGTTGCTTCCTCCTTTTAGCATCAGTATATCTTGCACAACGTCTGCCAGGAAGCTTCTTGGGGGCAGTAAGAGGTGATGGCTGGAAGAGGTGTGAGGTGGAGTTGGACTGAGGGAGGGGTGGTGTGGTGGACACTTCGGCAGGTTCATGTGAGAGGTTTGCATTGAAATGGCCCCTAGAAAGGTTGTGCACTATCTCCCAATGAACATTTAAAAACTCAGCTGCCATATTGACTTTTATATAAAATCCCTTTTCAGGAGTCTTGTACTGTCTTTCTTCAACTGTCTAAATTTTCCTTGACCTAATTTTTACCTCAGAACACAGTTCCACAGCTGACCCATCAGCCTGCCAGCCACACAGGAAAGCCAGGCCCCACAGGGGCCTCATGTAACTCATGTTGAGTTACAAGTAAATAATTACTGTATAAAGTAAGCTTTTGCATTCTGTGAATAGTAGTCTTTACAACCCCTGTGGGTTTCCCTTTATATTGTTACCCACAGGGAGATTGGCAACCCTAGAGGGGAGGAGTATTTTTACCTCAGGACACGTTCACTGACTGGGTCCTGAGTACTGCATGTGTCCTGCATACGGTTTAGAATGTTGGGATGATGACCAATCAAGGCCGCATATGCAAATGACCTCAGGGCAGAGTGGCTGAGTTGGCAGTTGACGGGGGGGAGGGGGAGAGAGATGAGCAGCCTCCTAGCCACACAGGGAAGCTGTATCCTTATGGGAAAACACATTTGATCCCTTTTTACCTCCTTAGGGGGCGACTTTCTTAAAATCCCTTCTTAGTAAGTCCCTACATCATAAAAGGAACGTTCTCTCCAAATTTCACATTTCTAGGTCCAGGGGTTTGGGCTGAGCGTTGATGAGTCAGTCAGGACACTTGTCTTTATAGATATAGATATGCATTTATGAACTTATAAACTTATAAACGTAAATATACATCCTTTGGCAGCTGGCTGTCTATTTAGGTACAATTCACTTTAATTATTGATTTATTTAGGAGATTTCTATAATAACATTCGATTTATATACCGCCCTTCAGGACAACTTAATGCCCACTCAGAGCGGTTTACAAAGTGTTATTATTACCCCACAACAATCACCCTGTGAGGTGGGTGGGGCTGAGAGCTCCAGAGAACTGTGACTCGCCCAAGGTCACCCAGCTGGCTTTGTGGAGGAGTGGGGAATCAAACCTGGCTCTCCAGATTACAGTCCCGTGCTCTTAACCACTACACCAAACTGGCTTTCTATGCCCCTTCTGCAGAGTCCTGCTTGAGGAGGTACCAGCTTATAGTTAAAATAATAAACTATCAATATAAATACAACAAGCTATTAAAACAAACCTAGGGGCATAAACATAACACAAAGCTCTCTATAAAACAGACCTTGGACCAGAAGCAGACCACTTAAAAAGCTGGAAATATAAAACTCCAATTAAAGCCTGGGGAAAAAAATATGGTTTGACCAGCTACCTAAAAGTCAGTAAAGTAGGTGTCAGGTGAGCTACAAGAGAGAGAGCATTCCAAGGATGAGGTACCGCCACAGAAAATGCCCTGCCTCAGTCACCACCTGCCTCACCTCTGAAGGTGGGAGCTAGAAAACAGGAATTAGGTCACAGATATTAACTGGTGGGCTGAATAGTACAGGAGGAGATGGTCCCTCAGGTATACTGCCCCGTGTCCCCAAGCTGTTTAGGTCTTTAAAGATACGAACAAGCACTTTGAATTGTGCCCAGAAACAGATAGGTAACCATTGCAGATCTTTCAACCCAGGAGTGACATGATCCCTATATCCTTCCCCTGACAATAGCCCAACTGCTGCATTTTGAATGAGCTGAATTTTCCAAGCTGTTTTCAAAGGTAACTTCACACAGTATGCATTACAGTAAACTAACCTTAACCCCCTGAGGCCTGTAACACTCTGCCCACCTTTGGCTGGGATATTATTTTAATCTTCCAGGACATTCCACTGTGGATCTAAAAGTGGCTGTCTTCAGAGAAACTTCAAGGGGAGATTACAATGTGAGATTGCTGAAATGGAGTTTATTCACAAATTCAGAACAATAGACACACACACAGCCCTGAACAGAGACTTAGGATTCTTATCTCACTATAGATGCTCATTTCTGCTCCAATCAAGTCGCATTGTACCTTTATATCCTGATGTCCTCCCTTGTAACAGCCCACCCACCTTCCAGCTGGGATATAAAGGCTCAGGGATCTCCATTCCTACTCATGTCTGAAGAAGGGAGCTCTGACTCTTGAAAGCTTACACTCTGAAAATCTTGGTTTCTAAGGTGCCACTGGACTCAAATCCTTTTGTTCTACTGCAGACCAACACGGCTACCCCCCAACTGCCCTCATGGAAGGCACCACACATTCAGCCGCATGGAATGGAAATCTATCAACCTCACAAAGAAACTTGTACAGGTACAAACTGATTTATTTTTTCACCAAATGCAGAAAACTGGATATTATACCTAAAGGATTGAAAATGAAAAATCTATTACAAACCTCTTACCCTACAAACTATGGGGAAAATTTGTGTCATGCTTTCTCCAAGAAACTGCTTAAACATCTGATCAGTGTCTTGTATTGCAAGCAGAAATAGATCAAGGACTACCTCTCTGAACTGGATGTTTCCATAAGGAAACAACCCAGTTACCAGGATTTTTGCAGAAGAAATCAAGCTGTCTATAACTCAAAACTTGTCTCCCTGAAGAAACAGAAAGATGAGACACTGTGTAGTCTCGTGCATACTGCAGGCCACAGGAGCAACTCGTCCAGCAATATTGTCAACCTTTCGCAGCACACTCTCAGCCCAGCTAAGGAATCTGTTCTTTCATGAGGACTATCCTTCTGCCCCATGAAGTCTACACAGATGATACAGTTCTGTAGTGACTTGGAAGCCTTTTTTGCCATCTACATTTGAAACTGTACTTCCACCAAGCCTCAGAAGAGAACATGGATGGACAGTTAGCATCTTCACAAAAACTCACAATCTATTGCTGACCAACTTCCATCTCTCCAACCTTCTAATGGACAACACACTGACAACCAATTGACACCAGTGCTACAGGAAGTAAGACTCCACATGGAACCTCTCTGACTGTCGTAATGCCACATTATATCTGTACATAGATATAATGATCCCAAACTGAAGCTGTTTCCACACAGCTGTTCTTTCTTCCCCTTGTCCCACTTACTGTGTGTGTGTTTGCTGAGTCACTCTGAAAACTCAGCATCCATACACACTCCCCAAAAGCCCTTACTTTGTGCTTTGCAGTCGCAGGCAGCCTCAGCAGCTCCTAGAAAAAGCTGGTTTGGAGGGGAGTTCGGGCACTTTCATCAGGATCACCTGCCTCCCTTTCAAATTTTTTTAGCTTGGCGGGAGGAGGCGGGCAGCAATTGGAGGTTTCCTCAGAGTGCTTTTACCATTCACATGCCCAGGAATGAAGAAAAAGTGTTCCGACAAGCTGCACCAAACGGAAAGACTGGAGAAAGTGCATTTGCAGAAGAAATGCCTAAAAAATGGTAGGTAAACACCCTGCACCTGTTTTACTAAGCAAGACGTGTGTGGAGGGAACGGGAAAAGCTGCCAGTGTTCTGTGAGTGGGCAGCCCTTTTAAGGACATGTGGAAGTGGCCTCATATGATTAAGAAACATCATCTCCCACAACACAAACCTTACCCATGCTGAAAAAATGCTATAAGCAGCCTCAGAAACAATCCAGACATCATTATTAAAGAAGCTGACAAAGGAGGAGCTGTGGTGGTCATCATGGACAAATCTGACTACATCCAAGAGTCTGGAAGACTACTATCCAATACTGTGTTCTACAAACAACTAACCTCAAGCACCGTTCAGGAATACCAAAGAGAACTGAACAGGATTTTGAAGGAATTACCCACACACATACAGAAACATCTATGTGGACACACCACAGGAACCTTGACCAGGTAATTTCTATCTTCTGCCCAAAATACACAAGCCTGGCAACCCAGGACGTACTATTGTCTTGGGCATAGGGACCATCACTGTTGGGATGTCTGGGTACATGGACTCCATTCTTAGACCCTATGCCATCAGTGCCCCCAGTTAGGTGCAAGACACCAGACTTCCTGAGATACGATCTACCAGGCAACACTATTTTGAGAACCATGGATGTTGAATCTCTATACACCAATGTCCTCTACAAAGATAGACTACAAGTCATTAAGAACACCATCACTGACAACAAACACCACAGCTGACCTTGCTACCAAGCTCTGCCAGTTTGTCCTCGCCCACAACTAATTCAGATTCGGTGAAGATTTATTCCTTCAAACCAATGGCACAGCCGTGGTTATTCACATAGCACTGCAATACTCCAACATTTTCATGGCAGCCTTGGAACAATGCTTTCTTAGATCTTACCCACTAACACCCCCACACTCATACATGAGATTTATTAATGACATTTTCCTCATCTAGAGCCATGGGAAAGAAGCACTGGAGGAATTCCACCAGGCCTTCAGCAACTTTAACCCCACCATCAAACTAACAGTGAATCAATCTATGCAGGAAGTACATTTTCTAGATACCACTGTACAAATCGATGATGGATCCCTAAGAACTACCTTATACTGGAAACCTACCGATTGGCAAACATATTTACATGCCCCCAGTCACCATCCCAAACACACCAAACAATCCATCGTTCACAGCCAAGCTCTACGTTACAACTGCATCAACTGCATCTATTCCAGTTCCTCTGACAGAGATTTTCACTTGCAGGATCTGCAACAGATATTTTTGGAACGACAATATCCACCCGATGTAGTAAAGAAACAGATTGACAAAGCCAGAATGATACCAAGAGACAACCTGCTACAAGACAGGCCCAAATGAAAAATAGTAGAACACCACTGTAATCAGATACAACTCTCTGCTCAAGCCAGTTCAATGCATCATCGATGCCCTGCAAGTGCAAACTATGCCAGACAATGATACTCTTCTCTCACAAGCATTGGGAGGCAAACTTTTTCTTGGCCACAAACAGCCCCCTAACCTAAACAACTTCTCACTCATAATAATGTACTTCCCAACATTGACATAGACTCTGGAACCAGAGCCTGCAATAAACCAAGATGTCAACTCTGTCCCCACATTTACTCCTACAGCGCGATTGTTGGACCTAACAACTCCAGTTATACCTTCTCAGGATTATTCATTTATTTGTCTTCCAACGTTAGGTATGCTATCAAGTGTCAGCAATGCCCTGCTACTCTCTACATTGGACAAACAGGTCAGTCCCTACACAAAAGAATAAATGGACATAAATCTGACATTAGAAATCACAAAACTCAAAAACCAGTGGAAGAACATTTTATCTTTCAGAACATTCCATTGCTGACATAAAAGTGGCTGACCTCAGAGAAACTTAGAGAGGAAATTACAATGTGAGATTGCTGAAATGGAGTTTATTCAGAAAGTCAGAACAACAGACCCCACGGGGCTGAATAGAGATTTAGGATTCTTATCTCACTACAGATATTAATTTCTCCTCCAATCAAGTTGAATTGTACCTTTACATCCTGATGTCCACCCTTGTAATACCCTACCCACCTTTGACAGGGATGTAAAGGTTCAAGGATCTCCATTCCTATACATCTCTGATGAAAGGAGCTCTGACTCTCAAAACTTACATTCTGAAAACCTTGTACAAAAACTACGAAAATCCTGCTATCCTGAGGCATGTGCTTTCTAAGAAGTTTATCTGTATATATGAGCACTCCATAAATTAAGATACTTTTAGGATCTTTGCTTTGTGTATCATTTACTATAATACATAAGATAAATAAAGATGTGGGGAAGGTTAGGTATGCTGCATATGGGCCCTGATTCTATGGTTCTTCTAGAGGAAGGCAAAATACATACTGACAGGAGATGTGTACAAGGGCGAACAGGACTAGCCAATCCATTTAAATTACCTCCAGGTAAATTCTCAATGGGTAGCTAATCTGGAGGGAGACCTCTCTCTCTCTCTGCCTGGCTTATACCCTGAAGCTCCACTTCTCTGAGGGCTCTCCATTCCCATGCCCCCCACCCTCCATGAGGGGCTCCTCATCTTGCTGGCAGCCACCGTTGGTTGTTGAAGAGTAAAGAAGCCTAAGCCAGCTGTAAGGAAGCTGCCCTGCCTAAACCTGCTGCCGTTGATCCCCTCCAGCCTTCCAGTTCTTCTGCTTCAGGATTGAAGGTTTAGAAGGGAACACATGCAGCAAGTCTGGTCTGAAAACGTGTTCTGCCCCAGTCTCCCAATCCTTCTCATCCCATAGCTCCATCTTCTCCTTCTCTCTCACATTCAGTTTCTTCTTTCTCCAACCCCATTCCTTCTTTCCTTCCCCCTTCCCTCCACCTCATTTCCATTCCCCACCCCATCTCTTCTTCTTTCCCCACCATTCCTTTTTTCTTTTCCCCCTCCTTCTATATCTCTTTCTCTCTTCTACGCCACCATCTTTTCTATCTTTTTGTTTGTAGGGAGGGAGGCAATTCAAGGGCATCGAGGACTGAGTCATGGCATGACCAGATATGGCCTTTGGAATTAGTGGGTAGAGCCTGAGGATGGTCATTAAAAGGGTGGTGGGAAATTGGGCTCCTGTGGAGAGTGGAGCCCTCAGGTGCCTGTTGGGAGGAGAGTTTGGCACTCCACTTGTCTGAGTTTAACATTTCTGGATGAGAGAGTTGGACTGGGAGCTGGAAGACGCAGGGCAAACCACACTAAACCGTAAAGTTTATTGGGAAACCTTGAGTCAGTTGTTCTCTCAGTTTAACCTGCTTCACAAAGTTGCTGTGAGAATAAAATGAGGGAACCACCTATTCTGCCCTTAGTTCTTTGGAGACAGGGTGTGATAAAAATCCATTTTAGATTTTGCACAGGAGGAGGTATCACCCCATTCCTGCTGCCACTGCTGGACATCTTACAGTTCTGTACCTTTCTGTTTGGCTTTGTCATGATCAGATGTATATGAGGGGGCCCCTTTGTTGCCTTTTTCCAGTTCCATTTTAACTTCCCAATACACCCCAGATATGTGTCTCTGCATTTATTTCAGTATGATCAGCTTTTCAATTGCACTGACTATAATTATATGAAATTCCATTTTAACAGGATGGAAGAATTCTATTTCTACATACATCAGTACAAAATTTGGTATACTACGAGATGATAGACTACAAAGATCCAGTAAGTGTGCCAGTATTAATATTTTCTCATCTTTATTTTATCAACAGGTAAATATATTTTATTATATTCTTTATTTCAAAATGATGCTTCTCATTCCAAACAATAATGCTATATCCATTCAAATAATGTGTTTCTTGTGTGATGGTTTGGTAATTGAAATGACCAGGGCTTTTTTTCTGGGAAAAGAGGTGGTGGAACTCAGTGGGTTGCCCTTGGAGAAAATGGTCACATGGCTGGTGGCCCCGCTCCCTGATCTTCAGACAGAGGGGAGTTTAGATTGCCCTCTGCACCACTGGCATGGAGGACATTCTAAACTCTCCTCTGTCTGGAGATCAGGGGGCGGGACCACCAGCCATGTGATCATTTTCAAGAGGTGCCGGAACTCTGTTTCACTGCATTCCTGTTGAAAAAAAAGCCCTTGAAATGACAGATCACAGGTCAGCTGTCATATACTTATTATACTTAATAGCCAACATCCAATGGCTTGTTGCCTACTCTAGGATGCACCTGCTGCTCCCCTGTGCGCTTCATTCCCTTCAGTGAGTAACCTGGTACAGACCACCCTGTGCATTGACTGAATGCATGGGGAGGGAGAGCGGGTGCAAATGCACTGTCCCCTCTGTGCAATGGCTTGGTCATCTTCAGAGTGCAATTGTGTGGAGGAAGTGGCTGAGAGCCAAGCTATAAGTGACGCCTTACACAGGTTGGACACTTGTCAGCTTACCTCAAGTTTTGATGGGAAATGTAGGTGTCCTGGTTTTACAGTTTGGCTCTCCATTACAGCTGCAAGACCAGGATGCCTACATTTCCCATCAAAACTTGAGGGAAGCTGACAAGTGTCCAACATGTGTCAGGCGTCACTTGTAGCTTGGCTCTGAGTTAATACTCTGTGAAACGTTTGGAAAGCAGCTGATCATAGAGAGGGGCATGTATACATGGCTACTCCCTTTATGCAGTTGCACCGTACAGATGACCAGAAGATTACTCAGAGGCAAGGAGGCTGAATACTTCTGCTCACCCTTTCTCCCCATGTCTTCAGTCAATGCATGGGGGGTGTCATCTGTACTGGGCTTGTATATTGAGGGCAGGTGGTTCTTTCATCCATGTAAATAAAGAGTGTGCTCTGTCCACTGGAGTTCTATGGGCACCTTCTGCACTCTTGTCCTTGGGCCAAGTGTCCAGAATTTTAATAGGGGTGGGGTGGGGGCGGGACACACAGAGAGAAGTGGCTTAACTAGAGAAAAAAAATCTGAAGTGGTGAAAAAATTATATGAGAAATTGTATTTATTTATTAAATATTTAGAACATGTGTATCCTACTTCTCCAAAATTACTATGCAAAATCATATGTAATTCATCTTTAGGAAGAAGTTGTCACTCTGTCACCAACAGTGTCTGATAATATTAATTGTGATCCCTGGGAGGGTTATACCCTCAACTTTGACCAACAGATCCAGATACTACTGGGTCATTGGGCCATCTGGCTATTGGCCAGATAGTATTGGGAAGCTCACAAGTACAGAAGAGTAGAAAAAACTACATTCCACTGTAATTTGTTCCTACCACTTGGTACTCAGAGGTTTTCCGTCTTTACCAGTCATGCAAGATGTTACTTGTAAACTGTGCAAGAGGTTACTTGTAAATGCATAAATCTTTTTTAGAATCTTAATGTGTAGGTGACAATAATCACAGGCTGATTCAAATGTGTAATCAACCTCTTTCCTGCATGCATCACATGGTGAGAATCATAGATGGTTCAAATACCTACCCCCTTTGCCTGTAATGTATCTAACATTTCCCTCACAACCACAAGTCTTATTATATGTCCTAATTTCATATTTGCATGATGATCGTATTAAAAGTTAATTTGGGGCAGTTTTTATTGCTTAAAATACCAGCCATTTAGACTGCATTTTAGATGTCGCAAACAAACTGTGGTTTGTGCATAATGAGAATGTGGGCCAAGCTACACATGACGAATGACACTTGAATGGCAAGTGTATTTCTCCCTGTTCACTTGCCCTCCACTCAATCCACTTGCCGTTCAAGTGTCATTCGTCATGTGTAGCTTGGCCCTGAGTGTGGCTTATTCTTGGGTTCACACACGCCCTCCCTCCTTCCTTCATACATGCCAGTTTGGTGTAGTGGTTAAGAGCAGCAGGACTCTAATCTGGAGAGCCGGGTTTGATTCTCCACTCCTTCACTTGAAGCCAGCTGGGTGACCTTGGGTCAGTCACAGCTCTTCCAGAGCCCTCTCAGCCCCACCCATCTCACAGGGTGATTGTCGTGAGGATAATAATAGCACACTTTGTAAACCACTCTGAGTGTGTGTCAAGTTGTCCTGGAGGGTGGTATATAAATTGAATGTTGCTATTGTTGTTGTTGTTAGGCAGCTGACATTTAAAAGTTTTTGATTTAAAAGAACCAGCAGCTCACTATGATTTGTAAATCAAGTGCTTTAACAAACTGTGATTTATTTATTTATTTAGAAAATTTGTGAGCTGCTGTTGTATTCAAGTGGGGACTAGAAATTTCATTTTGGTTCTGTTTCAGTATCTGTTTGCAGGTGAGAAACAAATCACGATTTGTTAAGGAATTCCAATTAGAACAACATAACAAAATGTGATTTCTTTCCAAGAAAGAAACCCCAATCACAGTTCCATATACAACAGAAGGGAAAACCTGGCTCATTCTCTTCATGAATGAACGGGTTTTGTATAATCTGATTGCAGTGTTGCATCCAGCACTATATTTCCAGAATGTATGTGGAAGTGTGCTTTAGTTTGGTTTGTTGACTGATTTTTAATTTTTTTAGTTTTATCAATGACTTTTCAGGAATTAAATACAAACATACATTGATTTAGGTAATTCATTTAAGACATGATGTGACCCATCAACAACTGGTAATCATGTGCCAGAGACCAACATGCAAAGTGATACATTTTAGAAGTTTACCTGCTCTGGATCTGATCTACCATGTTGAGGCTTCAAATGACACCACTGTTTTTGCAAGACTTGTGAGTAAGAACAATTGAGTAATATTGGGAAATACTGTTGTGTTACACATTGTTGAAAATATTATAATTATTATGATCTGTTACAAGATTTCTTCACACACTTCTTGTGAGGCATCTAGTATGGGACCCTGTTTGTGATGAGATAACTATGCATACAGCCCTGGATTAATCCTCTAAAGCAAATGTGGGAAGTGTTTTGTAAAGAAAAAATGCCGTTCCTTTTTAAATCTGTGCAAAGAATTGATTGTCTCAAAATTCTTCCCACATCCCACATGTTCCCGAGAGACACTTTCACCTGCATAAATGTAATGTAGAAATGGTGTGCAGACACCTACTTCTAATGATATTATGGAATAGATACGATTTAGTCTCTTCTAGACTTCAGTACATACTGTATGAGAATTTCTTAGAAAGAAGCCACATACAAACACTTGCCAAATTATCTGTTTTAGAAACAGAAGTGACTTGCAAGGACATTAGAACACACACTGGAGAAGAGTGGGAGCCCTAACTGCATTTTTATCCCACCCTTCCTCTAAGACTCAAACTAGATGTTACAACTTTTAATGAGTCACACTGCCTGCAATCCCACAGGAGCTGTAAGATACTGCCTTTTAAACAGTCTTTAGGGCTTGATTCTCCTTGGGTCCACAGTATGAGTAGAGAAGGGGTTCCCCCCCACCAGTATTGTTTTCTTAGCTCAAATGTCCCCATGGGCATTATTTGCCCCATTCTGGAGTTGCATGTGTACTGAATACTGCATGTATTCCTAGACCTGACTCATTAAAAGTTGTAATATCTAGTCTGAGCCTTTAAAAAAAACAATGTACATGGCTTTTCTTTCTTCCATTTTATCCACACAACAGCTCTGTACAGTAAATTAAGTTCAGAAGCAGTGCCCCCAACAATTTGAGTCCCCAAACGTCTTGAATCAGCCTAGCGCAAAGCCCAGGAGCACTGGGGCCTGCGCAATGACGTCACTCCTGGGAGTGATGTAATCGTGCCACACCAAGAATGTGCCCTGAGAGACCCATTCTCATTCTTTCCCCCCCACCAGCCAGGTGAGTGGGAAAGGAATCAGATGATACAAAACCCTACTGCACTAAGACCCACATTTCCTTGTTCTATGTAAAAACTACTATATACTGCGAGTTGTTTGTGACTGAGATGATTCCTCTAGTAAATCCATCAACTATTTGATACAGTCATTGCAGGAGAGGTGAAACTTGAAGAAGGATTTAAATGAAGAAAGTCTAAAAGCTTGATAAGAATGAATATTCCCTACAAAATTGTCTAGCCCGATTTTCTTGATTTAAAGACCTGTAAAAGCAAAACACAAAAGAGCTGAGCATACCAAGCTAAAATTATATGCATGTTGCAGGAAAGTTCGCTGTTTGCTGGCTTGAAGTCTGGAGCTGTAGAATTTTTAAATATGCTAACTGATGATGACCAAAACCTGATTTTGGAAAAAGATAGCAATAATAATGGTGAGATCATTTTTTTAAAATAATGCTTGAATGTACTTACATGTTGAGAAAGACCAACAGTGGCCTTATTGCATGGAAAAGCTTTGAATATTCATTACATGGGTTATTTCAAGTGGGTAGCTGTGTTGGTCTGTAATAGAACAGCAAGATTCCAGTCCAGTGACATCTTAAAACTAACTAGAAATCTAGTTAGTCTTTAAGGTGCTACTGGAACCGAATTATGCTCTTCTGCATGGGTTATGGCACTCACTTGCTAGACCAATCACTAAAATAAGAACCAAAAGCAAAGGTTGTCCCAATGTTTGTCACAGCAGGTCATGGCAGACTAAGAATGCAATCTAGTCAAATTTAAACTTTACGAAGCTCCATCAATTTCAGTGCAAGTGTTAATCACATGTTTAGATCTGTCACACGAGAATCAATAGAAGTTTTACTGAATTTTTTGTTGTTCAAAAGACAATGGAAAAAAGTCAAAGTGCTGTTTGATCCTATGCATGTAGATGTTCTACTGATTTCAATGGGAATAATCCTTAAGTAAGTGTGCAAAGGATTGCAGCTGTATTGTTTTGTCAGTTGCAGAAATGTTTTAAATTAAATCTGTCTTGAATGGTCCATCTTGGTTTCCTTTATTGAATGAGGTACAGGAACATGAGCTGTGTCTGGGAAGCGGAGTGGACAAGCGTTCTTCTTAGCAAAAAGGGAACTTGCCTGTATGCTGCTCCATGAGTGGTGGATGTCAAGAGTGTTGCTATGGACTCTGCCATCATTTCTGTGGTGCCGTGGTTTGCTGAGGGGTGTTTCTAATGGTTTGCTCCCCTCTGCAGAATGACCATAGGATGCTGGGCAGCATGGGCACTCTGCCTGCACAGGGGGTATAGAAAGGGGTTGTTAGTGTCCATGGGCAACAAAAGATTTGGCATCATCTCCAAGCAAAAAGCTGGCAATCCTACACTTTTTTAAAAAAAAGATGTTGAATTGTTTTGATGTGTGTTGTATTACATTTTAAAAGTGTGAACTCCTTGAAGATGTCATTGAGACAGTGGGATAGAAATTTAAAAAAATATATAATATTAAAAAGCAATACATAAAATAAATATGCAAAGATACACATGGTTCATATTTTATTTCGGTAGAGTTAGAGTGGACAACTCTGGGAGTGGAAATTCCTGGAAATTTTGGGTGTGAAGCCTCAGAAGGGTGGGAGTTGGGCAGGGGAAGGAGCTCAGCAGGGTACAACATCCAAAGCAGCCAGTTTCTCCAGGGACACTGTCACCTGGAGATCAGTTGTAATTTCAGGGATTGCCAGACCCCACCTGGAGTTGGCAACCATAGGTAGGATTGTATTTGACATGATAGGGCCTCTTGATAAGGCTTACAGCCTGGATGTTAGCAACTTCTTTTTCCGTTTTTCATTTGAACTCTAATCTGAAATAAGTATCAGATGAGACACATTAATGTTTTCCAAATTTTGGTTTGCTGCTAAAAATATAGAAGTCTGTTGGGGGAAACCTGAGCAGCCAATTTAGATTTTCCCCCTTTCAGGTCTGAGAAACGTTCCAAAGCAAACAAACCATGGTGATTATAAAAGAATAAAGTTTATTTAGAGAAATAAGCTTGATGCATAGATTCTTACAGTTGACAACAATAGGTTATTGTCAGCATCTGCATTTATACCTTTCCAGCAATGCAAGACAACATTGTTTACAGTGCAGAGGATCTCATGCAGTTCTATAAACAGTCAGTTCATCAAATAATCAAATCAAAGTTACATGATTTCCTCAATATGATGGATTGCCTCATCATGACTACATTTAGTTGTGGACGTAAACAATTATAACCTTTGGTGTGTAATGAAAATTAACTTGCAGTGCTTGCTGTGCTTTTTGAGGCCTTTAGATTGTTAATGTTAATTGTAGGAACAAGAATGTTAAACCAAAAGGGTACAGAAAGAATTCACTCACAAGCATCAAGTCATCTAGATCAATGGATTTTAAGTTAACTGGTATACAGTGGGCTTCCCCAAATTCCCTAACCATGTCAAAAGAAAGAAGCTGCTAGCTACATCACATTTCTGTCCTTCTGTGAACTAGTCAAGTTTGACTCACTTGCCTCGAAGGTGTGGTTTGCATGGCTGATACAGATCTTCCTCCTCATTAGCTTGCAACAAATAACTTGCATGCAAATAATTCTGACACAATTCTTCTGAGTAGGTGGAAAGCTGAAGACCTGGATTAAGGGGACAAATAAACAGTTAGTTCAGTTCCCGCACTCATTAATATAACAAAATAATGCAGCTTGTTTTCAGTATTTTCTCTACATAATAAAAATCCCTTTAAAACATATCCTACTATATAAAATGCAAGCTGTATTGGCAACAACTCTTTTTTTATCCTCGTATAGGTGCACTGCTCAGACTTTGGCCTTTAGGCTGCTGCTAAGCACCCGCTTGCCACCGGGAGGAGGCCCGCCGAATCAGTTTTCTAGAACTCGTATTTTTTCACACAACAGGTGTTGTTGCTAGTCTTAACATAATATGCAAATGAAAATTTCTACTAGCAAATACATGGTGTAACCCATGCATGGCATAATTATTCTATTGCTTCAGCCCCTTGTGTTTCACAATTCAAAATCTCGTCCTTGGATTAGAGTTGTGAGACCCAGAAAAATAACCAAAGTTTTTTTTTTCTTGAGGACATTTGGGAGATGATTATATTTTTAAAAAACTCCTGTGAAATATTTACACATTCAGCATGAATGCAATACTTTTTAACTGGAGTTTTACTCACTCAAAATTTATATTTTATATAAAACTATCTAAAGCATTTAGATGATAACTGTACGTTACAGACATGCAACATATTTTCAAGGATATGCTTATCGTTGTAATTTTGTCCACAGTTAATTTGCTGTAATGTGTATGATAAAAATACACTATTCAAAAATTATTTGATATCTAAATATGCTGCTAGTCCTGAAACTGGTTTGCACGGTTTCTTTTGTGTATTGAAAAAAAAAGTGTTTCCAATTTTCAACTTTTTCCTATCCTTTAAGTAGCAAAAACTAAGATACATATGTGCTAAGGTTTGTACTTCTGTTTCTCTGGCATTGCATATATTCACAATTTTGCCTATAGAAAGTAAAGCATTTATACTTTTAAATTCCATAAATATGCCAAATAGTACAATTTTTATGTGAAATTATAAATGGTGAATGTTATGTTGTCAAAGCAGTAAAGTAAATTTAGGTTTGATTAGGAAGAAAGCATTCATATATCTAATTTTTTAAAAGAAATCTATGGAACAAAGCAAATATTTTTCCCCATGGCTTCAAGATTTCTTGAAATTTTACATCTCTAACTTGCATTCTGTTTCTTCTATAATCCAATGCTACAGTATTGTATAGAGAACTGCCTTTGAAACATTTATATTTGGAGATGCTTGAAGGCTGATTTTATTTGAAGTAAATCTGATTTGTTTGCCTTCAAATTCTAACACCCTCCTAATATGATACTCTTCAATACTGTATTGTCGAAGGCTTTCACGGCCGGAGAACGATGGTGGTTGTGGGTTTTCCGGGCTGTATTGCCGTGGTCTTGGCATTGTAGTTCCTGAGGTTAAGAATGAACAGAGCATGGTTTCCAGTTCTGAAAAACACCAGGCTAACAAAACACTCTATACTCGACAATAGCCCTGCAGAGAAGATTAGCACATCAAGCACCAATCCATATGCAAAAGAACCTCCTCAGGATACAGTGAAGCCTCCCGCCATTAGCATTCCACACCCTGGGAAACTCTTACAGGATGACTCAGCTCAACCCCACCCCTCCTGAGCAGATACAAATGACCTGCCAACATCTTTTCCACACTGTGACACTGAGAAATCTCTGTCTTTTGGTGCTACACCTCTGAAGATGCCAGCCACACTGCTGGCGAAACGTCAGGAACTACAATGCCAAGACCACGGCAATACAGCCCGGAAAACCCACAACCACCATCACTCTTCAATACTATTTGCACTTATAATGCTATCAGTTTTCCAAACAGTGCATTATAGTCAATGGACTTAGTCAATCCAACTCTGTTTAGGATTGCATTGTTAATTTCTGTCCAGTAGAGGTACAACTAAGTGGTTCTAAAACTTGAATCACCTTCTCACTTTTTTATTGTATCTCCGCACAGGATATTTTACTCACATGTTGTTGCTGTTGCAATAGCATTAAATACTCACCAAAGGTAACCCTATAGTCAGGCACATCATTCACAGATTCACAGAATCACTGAGTTGGAAGGGGGCATACAGACCTTCTAGTCCAACCTCCTGCCCAATGCAGGATGAGCCTAAAGCATCCCTAACAACTATTCATCTAGCCTCTTCTTGAAAACTGCCAGTGGAGCTCACTACTTCCCTAGGCAGCTGATTCCACCTTTGAACTACTCTTCTGCACCCTCTCAATCTTGTCCACATCATTTTTGTATTGAGGCCTCCAGAACTGCACTGCACTCCAGATGCGGCCTGACCAGGGCAGTATAGAGGGGGACTATGTCCTCCTGCGAATTTAGGTGCAATGGCCCTTTTGATACAACCCAAGACTGAGTGCCTTTTTTGCCACCACATCACACTGACTGCTCATATTTAGTTTACAGTCCACTCTTACCCCAAGATCTCTTTTGCATACACTACTACCCAGAAGTGTATCCTCCATCCTGTATTTGCGCTTCACATTTTTGTGGCCCAGATGTAATACTGTGCACTTACCTATGTTGGATTGCATCCTGTTCAAAACCACCCACTTTTCCAGAGTATTCAGGTCTTGTTGAATTTTAACTCTATCTTCTTGGGTGTTTGCCACTCCTCCCAAATTGAATGAGTAGCCCGTTTACCCCTTCATCCAGATCATTGATAAAAATATTGAAAAGCACTGGGCCCAAAATCGAGCCCTGTGGCACCCCACTGGACACCTCCCTCCAATCTGATGAAATGCCATTGATCACCACTCTTTGGGTGCAATCCTCTAACCAGTCCCCTATCCACCAAACTGTCCTGTAGTCCAGTCCGCAGTTTTCCAGTTTACCCAGGAGAACACTGCTGGGTGTTGCTACATTGCTGGATGCCTGTCACTGCCAGTCTAATCTAAGAGGTTGTCGAATCATATATACCTCTTCCTCCAAAGATCTCCTCTTTTTTAGCCTTTTCCCATGGCTTTCTGTGAATCAGTTTCTTTGTACTTTTATATTTGGATAAGAAAATCATACTTAATAGGAATATTAAAAATTTAATAAAAGAATGAAATCTGTTTCACTTAACTGTTGTTGATACCGCCTCCTCCTCACCACACAAAGGGATGGATTTTGCCTGGGGCTCTGTCACAAGGTTGACTAACTATCTCATGATCAACAGCAGCACAGCTTCCCCCTTACCTTATCTGATTTCTCTACAGGGCTTGCAAGTTACCTACTTAATTCCTCCCACAAATATTTTAGTCAATAAGACACTTGTAAGTTTTGTTTCTTATTGATGTTTCACATTACATTTCACACATAATTTGCACATTCATTCTATTAGTTCCTTTTTTTTCCTTAAAGAAAGGGGATCTGTAATTGCTATATGTTAGCCCAGCCTGAACTGAGAATGACATGCTAGCAACATCTGGTTTTAACTAATGTTGCTAACAAAGGACTTCCACAATTCTATTCATGTGTTTAGTGAGCTGTGTTCTTTCAAAGATCTGTAGTAAATTACTATATTTATTAAATCTTTCCCCCTTATTTTATAAAAAACAAAGATTGGAAGAGCTTATGAAAAAACTGTGTATCTAAACTCTCCCTTTCATATTAGTAATCTGTTGTGTCTGCATGAATGTCTAGGTTCTTTAGACTGGTTCAAACATACTGTACTCCAGTTTAAATGGCTTTGGAGTTTCTCCCTCTCTTCGTTGGTTCAATATATCCCTACTTTATAGTGTAGGTAGGTTCACACTATTTTTTTTAAGTGAACATATTTAAAATATAGATAAGTGTCATTATGTCAATCAATTTTCTCAGCTGAAAAGTAAATACCTATTCAGGGCCAAACTAGACATGAAGCAATAAATCTTTCATTGTAGGTTTATCAACCATTACACATAAAATGGGTGCTGGAGGTGGCCTTATTTATTTATTTATGTCACCTCTCTTGCTGAAGACAACTCAGACAATATAAACAATACAATTAAATCATAAGAACATCAGTGTAAGAAATAGTGTGAAAATAATTTAAGAGCACAAGGAACACTTGGGTGAAGAGTGCAGAACCATTTTAGCTAGGATTGCCAGGTCCAGGTTGGGAAATTCCTGGAGATTTTTGCGGCGGATCCTGAAGAGGGTGGGGTTGGGGGGAGGGACCTCAGTGGGATATAATGCCATGGAGTTCACCATTCATAGCAGCCATTTTCTCCAGGGGAACTGGTTTCTCTTGCCTGGAGATCGGGTGTAATTCTGGGAGATCTTCAGCTATCACCTGGAGGATGGCAAGCCTAATCTTAGCCAACCAATTGCCTCTCTTGGTCTTTCCCTTAAGGTTAATTTTCCTTTAGCTACTCTGAAGAGATTCCATCTGGAAGAAAAGAACCTGAGGGTACATACTTCATGGAGGTAAACCATTGGTTTAGCACCCCATACCCAAAGGTCCTTTTTAATATTTGGCTGCATTTAAAAAGACGGTTCTATGGCCATGATATCTAGTCTGGCCTTGGTCTTTTAGCTAATATGTGATTTTATTTTATTTTTATTAAACTTCTATCCTGCCCTCCCCGCAAGTGGACTCAGGGTGGGTTGGATCCTATGAATCCATTCCACTAGCAGAGCATAGCTCCAGCAGAACATGTCCACCGTTAGTGGAACAGATTCATAGGATCCAACCCATTGTTATTAAACAGGAATGAAGTGCTGTACAGACCAGTTGTCAAGAGATATCTTGCCTATTTATTTTGTAAGCAGGCAGTGTGGAACTGGGTTTAAGATGGAAATGGAGTGGAATGAATGGCTGGCAGATTCTTTATATATATATATATATATATATATATATATATATATATATATATATATATAAAATATAAAAAAAATTATTTTCTAGATAGAAAATGGGGAATAGAAAGTAAAAGGAGGGGGGATAGAAAGAGAAGAAAGAACAAAAAAAAGAAATTACATATCTATTACTTTGCACCATTCACTCTAATTCATGTCTTAGTATTCTGCTAATCAGCTCTCTATTTGCAAATTTTTCCATTTATCTTCGATAATGTCCATAAAGGACCACATCTTAGTTGAAAATTAAATTTCTCCAAACTTATCTTGCATCCATTTGTAAAAAGGCTCCCAAATGTCATTATAGGTTGTAATGTCCAATTCTTTCAATGGCTGGCAGATTCTTCAGTGTCACGTTCCTTATTGCTCACTCTTGCTTCTCCAATTACACATGGCTGCTTTCTGGAAAATATAAATAGTTGTCAGTGGATTACCTGCCTGGTTGTGAACAAATGAAATTTTAAAACGAGTGAAAGGTAGTAGCATTATTAGGCTTATTTTTGCTTAGTTTAATACTTCATTAACCAGTCTACATTTGTGATAAACATATAAGTGACGGAGACACTTGATAGGCAGTCCTAAAATTCATATCCCAAAACATACTGAAATACCTTTCCAGGAGGAATGAAAGATAGCCTGGTTTGGGCTCCATGTGGTAGGTATAATATTTAAAAGTTCCTTATTCCATTCCTCTCCTCAAACACATGCAGCATTTGCACAGTCTATAATATTTATATAAGTACTTGCATACATAAATAGGGTTGCCAGTCCCCCACCCTCCACCCCGTGCCCCTGCTTACCTGGCTGGTGGGGGGAGAACGTGCCTCCAGGAGCGTGCTTTTGCAGTGGCACAGCGGCCCAATTCAGGCTGGATTCAGCCCTAATGGGGCCCGATTCGGCCCAAATCAGGAAGCTATGGAGTGTAGGAGTGTTCCTGCACTTCACAGCAGCTGATTTCGGGCCAATTCCAACCCAATTCCAGCTGCTATGGAGCGCAGCAGTGCTCCCATGCTCTGTAGTGGCCTGATTCAGGCGTGCTCCCAGGCCGGCATGTTACCCACACAATGACATCACTTCCCGGAAGAGACATCATCACATGGGTCAGGAACACACACATGCATGCACAAAAGAAGGGTCTGGAGGACCAGAGGGTCAGAGGACCAGGCAACCCTAGTGAGCCTCATGAAAGAGAGCATTGCAAAGGTGAAGTGCCATCACTGAAAAATCCTACTTGACTTATGGCGATCCCTGTTAGGGTTTTCAAGGCAAGAGAGTAACTGAGGTGATTTGTCATTGCCTGCTTCTGCAACCCTGGTCTTCTTTGGAGGTCTCTCATTCAATTACTAACCAAAGATGACCTTTCTTAGCTTCCAAGATCTGACAAGATTGGGCTTGCCTGAAATATCTATATCAAAGCTGTTTTTTTTAGGTCTTCTATTTTAGGTGTTTAATTTCAGAACTTAATTATAATAATAGCTACTTAGAATCTTGTGGAAAAATCTCTAGTCCATCCATATCAGAAGCTTTTCAAACATTGTTCTAACAGAGTGAAACTAGATGTGATGGAAGTCTTGTGAACAGATCTTCCATGCAGCTTTTTAATGGAGATGGGCACGAACTGGAAAAAATGAACTGTGTGGTTTGTGGTTTGTCGCATTTCACGAACCACGAAGTTTCACAAAACTGCCCCGGTTCGCGAACTGGTTCGTTTGGTTCGTGAAAACGTCACATCCAGGTCAGCAAAATTGTAACTTCTGGATCAGCAGAAGGTCACTTCCAGGCCAGCAGAAGGACCGGGTCAGGAAAAGATCTGCAGGAAGTCCATCCCCTATTGCCTAGGAACAGGCGCCAGGCTATCTGCAGTGATGAACCAAAAAACGAACCAAATGAACCAGCCTAAAGTTCATGGCGGATCATCAGAAATGGGCTCTGACAAACTGCTGGTTCGTGAACCACGAACTGGCCCGGTTCGTCATGATCTTGGTTCGTATTTCAGTTCATGCCCATCTCTACTTCTTAAGTCTTCACAGCAACCACTGAGATAGGCAGGTACATTTCAGTTTGGGGCCATGGCATTGAAGGGGTGGTTAAGTCTCCCCAAGGACCATTTTCACATTTCAGATCACACACACAGAATGCACCAGGTTGCAATTTACCCTTCAGGAAAAAAATGGGTACCAGTCTTGTTTGTTTGGCCTATTCTGGGCAATTCTGGGAACACTTTCCTGGTAATAACTGCCATTGAACAGACCCGAGCAGAATTTTGAGTAGATCTAATTTGAACTGCTTTTACAGAAAGGAAAGGCTTGTACTTGGAAACAACCAGTGCACTTAGCCAGTAAAAATAATTACAGACACTGAATTCTACTAATACTGCATATGCCTTCAATTAAACTGTTTTAAATAAAATACTATATTTTGTAGTATATTACCAATGCAAAAACTAGCTATTCATTCACAAACAAAGCATTTGCTAAATGATCTAGGGAAAATTGCATATTCTGGCACATTGTGTCATCATGATCTTCTGACAATCAAGGGTATATTCAAAGCCAAAAATTAGATACTTAGAATTCACAGAGTATTCTCTTTTTTTCAGGGAGAAATAACAAAAATTATGCTTATTGCTCAGAAAACTTCCACAAAGGCCCTGTGGTAGCAGCTGACTCCTGCAAGAATCTTTTAATATTTTTAAGTTCTGGGTAGGTAACAATTTCATTTTTTTAAAACTGTAGCAGCACACTGGAAGGAGGTAGTCACATGTACTATGAAATGACAGCAGGAACTTTAGAACTCAGCAATGCATCTCATTTGTTGATATTATCAGTGGGATTATATGCCAGTTCTGAAAACATTATTTACTCATCTAATGAATAGAAGGATCAACCATAGCTCTGTAGTAATTAAAATGAAGCCGGTGGATCTATGCCAGGTACATAATGCCATCATAAAGCAACACAAATTAAATTTTACTACTTTTTCCTGACATACTATGGAGTTTTCCAGGGTTCAGCTTTGATATTTGCAGGTGACTTTTGGGAAAGAAGAAGTTAGGTGTTAAAGCATTCTGTGAATAACTTTAAGAGCTGATGTTGTGAAATTATTGAGGACGCACTGGATAACCTCAATGAACTGCAGTAATCAAAATGAATGATACTTCATATTATGAAATGTAAGGTTAGAGATTTGGTAAACACCTCTGTTATTGGCTGGAGTTCAATAGCCTGGAAATGAGATGACATGTAGAAAGAAGTTTTGAATATTGGTTGAAATCAAGAATTATAAACTATCAAGAAAATGTAGGAGCAAGCATTTAAATGTAGTTCTTGGGCAAAGGCAATCTTGCTGATTCTCGGGTCCTGGGCTAAAGCACACCACCCCTACAGCTGATTGCTACTGCCTGCTGCTATGAGCCAAACTTGACATGACATATGCCACAAGTCAAGTTGTGGTTCCATATAGTTAATGCATATGGAGCCCCACATTGGGGCAAATAGGCCCCTCGTGGCCATTTTGGCTCAGGAAAACAGTGTTGGGGAGAAGACCGAAGGCCTCTAGCTAAGACTAGCCAATTCTTGGGTATACATTAGAAATATTATTGTCATGGGGACATTGTGGGGGGGCAAACAAGCTCTCTGGTGTCAAAGAAGAGTTGGTTATATTAGTGAAGGATGTCCCGCATGTAGCCTGTTTTGATCAAGAAGCATTTTCCCTTGTTTAACTAAGGTATTTGAGGGCAATATAAAGGCTCCGTATTGGATCGTGCAGATTTGCCCTCTAGGGAGGACAAAGACCTCATCATCTTGCTTGGACATTTAGAGAAAGGCTAGTGCTGTAGACACTGGTGGCCATTAATTTAATGTTGGATTTGGAACTCAGGGCCAAGCTACACATGACGAATGACACTTGAACAGCAAGTGGATTGAGTGGAGGGCAAGTGAACAGGGAGAAATACACTTGCCGTTCAAGTGTCATTTGTCATGTGTAGCTTGGCCCTAATTCAGTACACAAAAGGAAAGGAAATTTAAATGTTTCTTTCATTATTCCTGTGCGGAGTGGAAGGGCTGTGGCACACCAGTAGAGCATCTGCTTTGCTAGCAAAAGGTCCCAGATTCAATCCCCAGCATCTCCAGTTAAAACAGTCAGGTATTAGGTGACGTAAAAGAGCTTTCCCTGAGACCCGGGAGAGCTGCTGTCAGTCAGAATAGACAGTGCTGCTCTTGACAGTTCAGTGGTATGACTGCGAGCCAAATTAAATGAGACAAATTAAATGAGGTCATGCAAGCGTCTAGAATCATGTCTGTTCCTTCCTGCCCGTGTCCATTTTACTCCTGATGAGCATGTGTCCTGTAGCCCCAGTCTGTACACGTGTCGGATAACTGGTGTAGTCGTGGTTTTGAGTGTCCTTAGTCATAATCAGCTAGTCGCCATTGCAGAGCTTCAATTTTGAGCGGCTTCTGCTTCTCTCTCCCCTCTTTTTTGGGTCCCCCCTTCCTGTCATTTTCTCTTCACAGAAGTAAAAACTGGAGTGGCTGCTGGGAGCTACTTTGAGAGGCTACAAACTGACCTTCCAAATGTCCAAAACCCACCATATTTGCAGGGGAGCCAGTCCTCACTGTCCTCTAAAGACCCCCTAAGTTCCAGAGAGATTGAACCCCGGGAGGCATGATCCATGCCCCCCCTTTCTGTCCCTTTAATAGGAAAAACTGGAGTGGTTGCTGGCAGCTACTTTGAGGGGCTTCAGACTTACCTCCCCAAGGTCCAATCTCCCTAAAACTTGGAGGGTCTTTAGAGGACAGTTAGCAGTTGGTCCCCTGAAAAGTTTGTAGATTTATTTTGCAAAATGCCACCCCCATCCCCCTAGAAAGCCCCCATAGTTTCCCCCATAGATTATAATGGAGATTGGAGGTGGCTGAGGACACACAGGCAGGAAAGAGTTGTTTCTGGCTGACAGCAAGAAACCCTACCATGGCTTCTGACATGGGGCTGCCCACCCCCCTTTGCATAGATGCCCCCCCTTCCTGGCAAGCCAGGATGCAGGATCTCCATGGAGGTGTGGAAGCCCAATTTTCAGCCCCCTCCCCACAGGAAACCCCACGGGTTTCCTCCCTCCCCATACATCCAATTGAGTAAACAAGTCTCTCTCTCAGGAAAGCTGCAGAGGAAGTTTTGAGCATGCACAAAGAGAAGGTCCATCATGAGATACTGTCTCTCATCTGGGAGGAATGGGGAAGAAACACGTGCAAATCCAAGCACAGGATTGAATGCAATGTAGCCGCATTGTGCGAGTGAACAGGAAAGCAAGGGGAAACACGTGTAAGTGCATTCACATGTCATACACGTGTAATTTGTCTCATGTAGTTTGGCGTTCAGTGAAATTGAGTGTCCTGTATGTACACCTGTATTTATTTATTTGCATCATTTCGTTCATATTTCTTGCAGAGACTCAAGGTGGATTACACAGCGTGTAATCCTTTGGGATTCAAGTTCCAAATTTAGTATTTCATTTGATAAACACATCTAAACCCCATATGCTCTACAAACTTTAATTGGATTCCTGACCACATGATGAAGTTAGTCTCTAAGCTAAGGTCCACAGAAAACATGCATCCAGTTTACTTCCTGTTTAGGATTTTAGTGTCACATGGATGTCAAAGTGAGCTTCTGTACAAATGTGAATTAAATTCTGCATTAAGATTCTTTTCTTAATTTCTAGTTCAGATTCCATGATAAAGCTATGGGATATTCAGAAGAATGTGTTAGCTGAGATCACTCTTGACAACACTTTAAGCGCAGCTTGTTTCCTCAATAGTTCTGGGGATATTTTACTGGCTTTCAAAAATGATATTTATACCCTGCGTCTCAGTAAGGCACTGGGTCTATTGGAGACAGATATCGATTCTGCTAGCATCTCAGCAGCAGGTAACTTATCTAATGAAAGAGTAGATGGGTCTCATTGCTTAGTTTTTGATAATATTTGGTATGTATGCAGACTGATCCTATAAATTTTGAATCCTCCTCTCCAGTCTATGGAACTTATTGTCAGGTAAGTGTGCAAGGGGTTACACCCTGATTTTTCCAGTTTGTTTGATTAACATATAAGACTAATCTTGCCACTTCTGTGTGCATAACATTACTGGGGTCATACTAACTTGCTTCAGGGCTTAAACAAAACTCCACACATCATAAAAATACTATGAATGCTAAAATACCTTCTGGTTCAGCTCATGTTCTGTACATCACTTGCAAGCAGGGAGCCAATTTAGGAACAGGCTGTTTGGCTGCTCAGGAATACAGTTGCCAGGGGTCCATTTTTCATAGCGATGGTCCAGGTTTTTTTAGGGCTGTTTGGGGGAAACGTATTTGGAATACTGGATACTTCACCTTTGCTGGGGGAGTGAGCAGCCAGCCCACCCACCCTCCTGCATGCCACTGCCACTTCCAGAGCAGAGAGTGGGCAGACGACCCACCTGCCCTGGAAGTGGGGTGGCGTGATGACATCACACCAGTAGCGACAGCATCATGGTAGGGGCTGAGAGTGTGTGCTCATACTTCATGCACGCACGCACACAAATTACAAATATGAGGTGAGTAACGCCCGCCTCCAGGTTCAATATTTCTCTGGACCCCATCTTGCAGGAACAGTTTACATTTTGTATATTCAAACAGTACAGTACAAAGAAATTGGCAGTATTTCATGTGTACAAATTCTCACACAACTTGATGGGAGTCCCTATTTCCTTCCTCCATGTCTTCACTGATCAGCAGCCAGTTATATAAACAGTGGAACAAATTAATTTGTCAGCCAGTTTTAAAGCCTGTGTTTTTATTGGATTATTTTGCACGTGTATGTTTTTTCACAGACTTATGGGAGTTGTAGTACATAAACCTCACATGCAAAAGCTTCGCTCATCTGAACAGGGTCTCCTTCAGGTGCCAGGCTGCACACAGGTGAAGTCAGCAGCAGCCCATACACGGGCTTTCTCTGTGGTGGCCCCTATCCTGTGGAATGACCTGCCTGAGGAAGTCAGAAGAGCCCCCACTCTCCTGGCTTTTCGTAAACAATGCAAAACCAAACTATTCAAAAAGGCTTTTTACTCAAATGGGAGGGCTGTATTGTAGGGACTCTCAGATGCTTCGCTAATGAGTTAGGGACCATAGACTTCATCACTATATTGCCTTACATATTATCTGCTGCTTTAAATATGTACTCCTATGTATCACCAGTGCTCCATGTTGTCTAATGTTAGTTCTAGAATTAATTGTGTTCTGCTTCAGTATTTTTTCTACTCTGTATTGGATTCTTGCTAAAATTATGTCTTTTAAACTTGTATCTGTTTACTCTGTGGTATTGTTTATGAAATGTCCTTGATACTGTATTGAAATGTACTTGATACTGATTGTACTAATCTCATACTGTGTAATCTGTCTTGAGTCTCAGTGAGAAAGGCAGACTATAAATGACATAAATAAAAATTAAAAAATTGTCAGGAAGGAGGAAATGAAACTCAACCTCCACAGATACTATGATGCCACAAAGCTGTTCAGTAGATGTTTGAGGTGGACTAGCAAATGGATCAGAGGTTTGGCTCAGTATGTTTGCCTGTCAAACCTGTTTGTTGCAAAATTCTTAGCATCCCTAAAAAATACAGGAAAAACTACGGTGGCAACACCTGCCCTTACATTCCACAGAATCCCAAATATTTCCCTCTGATGGAGAGTAATTAGCTTCATTTTATTTACGTAAGCATCTAACTGTTCTGACCAAACTCAATTGAAGCTAACCTTCTGTGATGAGGATCAGGAAATGATTTAGAGGAATGTTGCTTAGATTGACATTTGGGAATCAGTTAATTTTCAGCTACAGCCTAGGAAGAGAAGCTATGTGAAGAAGCCCCAAGCGTAGGGATCCCAGCTTCCTCTGTGGGGAGGGTAAAGGGGCCTGGCATTGTGGCAACCCTACCCAAGCATGGAGAGGGGGAATGACTCTTAAAACAATTGGGAGGTGGGAAAACATTTTACATAGTCCAGTATTAGGCATGCATTATACCACAGCAATGGATAAGTAGAAGTCAGAAGGGATAGCAGCTATTATTGTTGTGGCTAGCTGTGACAAGTGTGAGGACCTGAAGATGGGTGGGGGGTAGGGTTGACAGGTCCCCTTACCCTCCCAGCAGGGAGTGGGAACCTGGTATTTACTGGGAAGATGTTCTTGTGAGCGCAGCAATGTCATTTCTCAAAGTGACATTGTTGTGCCTGGTGGCAGGCCAATTTGAGCCCGTGAAGCACAGTAATATGTCCACCACCAGATGAGATGATGTCACATCATGGCTGATGGGAGTGTGCCCACTGCACGCTGACCTGGGAGGATTTTTGTTACCAGGCCCATTCCCTGGGCCTTTCCCCCCTGCCATCCAAGGGGAAAAGGCTGGGAGTGGCAGCCCTCAGAGGAAGTCAAGCCCAGCATCTTATTTATTTAAATATTTATAGACCCACTACTTTCCCAGACAACTGGGACCCAAGGTGAGTGACAGAAATACGACTATTCAAAAAAACAACAAATAACAAATAAGAATAATAAAACAGTCAACTATTAAAAACAACCAATAAAAATGCAATAAATAACCCCCATTTAGCAGATCTGCAAAGTCTCAAAAGATGGTTCTTAGAACTCCTCCCATATCAAGACCCCTTAAAAAGTTCAGTTTTACATTCCCTGTGAAATTTCAACAGACACCAAGCCTTTCTAAATTTCTCAGAGAAGTCATTTTAAAAGGCCCAGGCAGCCACTGAAAAGTCTTATAAAAGTGCAGCAGCAGAGCACGCTCCATGGGTAAAAATATGCTGACTGAAATTTACTTTATTTGCTCATATTTAGAGAGACAGTCCCTCAACTATATGGGCCAAAAGGGTTTTTTTTCAGGTAGAATTTTCTTTATTTAAACTATAAACTATAAACCATAACATAATAGCTATAAACTATAAACAATAAACATAGAGAATAAGAAAAAACATAACATCCTAAACATAAGATACACTAACATTACATATATCTATATAAGTAAAAAGAAAAAAAAACCCTAAATTACACTACAAGTTGAGTTCCGATATTCTCCGCAACAAGTATATATCATTTCTAGAGTCTTGCTTATTCTAGGTTAGTCACAAAACCTTTCTTTTTTCTATGGTTCATGTTTCTTAATCCATAAATCCAGATGTCATCAAATCCTTGTTATCCATTTCATGCAAAAAGTCTATTAACGGTTTCCATTCAGTCAAGAAGTTAACTAATGTCCTTTCTCTAATCAATGCAGTAAGTTTTGCCATCGATGCAAGCCCCAAAACCTTTGTCCACCATTCCTCCACTGTAGGCAATGTTGGAGTTTTCCACTTTTGTTCATAAAGTACTCTTGCCGCCGTAATAAAGTATAAAACCAAAGCTCTAAAGCTTTTTCCCAACTGGCTGTCCGTTATTCCCAACAGAAAAGTCTCTGGTTTCAACTGAATTTTAATCTTCAAAATCTTCTGAATCGATGATTGTATCTGCAACAAAAACCTCTTTGCTTTCTTACATGTCCACTACATATGAAAAAATGTCCCTTCTCGTTTAGCACATTTCCAACATACATTTGACACCCCCTAATACATTCTAGCCAATTTTTCAGGAGTCATATACCAATGATACATCATTTTGTAAAAATTTTCTTTAATACTACTAGAGCTTAATGTAAATTTCAACCCTCTTGTCCACATATTTTCCCATTGCTCCATTAATATATCACAGCCACAATTTTTCGCCCATTTAGTCATACATTCTTTTACTTGCTCTTCTTCCATCTCAAACCTGAACAAAAGTTTATACATTTTGGAAATAACATGTTCATCATTTGTACAAAGGGCAATTTCAAATTCAGTTTCAGATTTCTCAAAGTCATAACTCTTGTCTAATTTGAATCTCTCCAAAATTTGCATATATGGAATCCACTGACAAGTGTGCCCTTCTGCTGCTAAGTCCTCTCTTGATTTAATTTTAACTTGGTCCTGAGAGAATTCCAATGAATCCTGGTAAGTTAACTATTTAGGTGGACTAACCATTTCCTTTCTAAAATGAGCTTCTTGTGATGACAGCCAGAGAGGTATTTTCAAACAAAACCTAAGTTTGTATTTATTCCATACTCTCAGGATTGCACACCTTACATAATGATTATTAAACTCTGCATTGGTTTTAACTTTGTCATACCATAGATACCCATGCCACCCAAATTTTAAATCATGCCCTTCAAGGTCCAATAGTCTTCTTTTTTTAACAGTATCCATTCCTTCATCCAAACCAAACAGTTAGCCGCAAAATATAATCTCAAATCTGGTAGACCCAAACCTCCTCTTTCTCTTGCATCCTGTAGAACTTTAAATTTAACCCTCGGTTTTTTGCCTTGCCATATAAATCTCGATATATCCTTCTGCTATTGCTTAAATGGTGCCTCTGTTGTCAATACTGGAATTGTCTGAAATAGGAATAACATTCTAGGTAAGACATTCATTTTAATTGTAGCTGTTCTTCCCAGCAGCGATAATTGAATTTTATCCCATCTTAGCATATCCCTTTTAATTTCTTTCCAAGTCTTAATTTAATTATTTCAGAATAACATACAATTCATATTTGACAAAGTAATACCCAAGTATTTTACCTTTTTCTCAATTTTGAACCCTGTTTTGCTCTCAAGTTTCATTTGGTTTTGTATTTTCATATTTTTAGTTAAGACTTTGGTTTTCTGGTTATTAACCTTAAAACTGGCCACTACACCAAATTCCTTCAACTTTGTCATTAAAGTTTCAATTCCCTTCAAAGGGTCCTCCAAGACCAAGATCAAGTCATCTGCAAAGGCTCTCAATTTGTAGTTCTCCTGTTTCACCTTTACACCTCGAATTCTCTCGTCTTATGTCTCTAAAACTTCAAGCACCAGTATAAATCACAAAGGTGACAATGGGCAACCTTGTCTTGTGCCTCTTTGTATTCTACATGGTTTGGTTAACTCTCCATTCACGACTATCCATGCAGTCTGGGATGTATAAATCGACTTAGTCCATTTTATAAAATTGTCCCCATGTCTTTTGAGATCTTAAACAAAAATTTCCAATTTAAATTATCAAAGGCCTTCTCGGCATCTAGGAAGATCAAAGTGGCTTGTCTTTCATTTCGTTTTCCCAAATATTCCAGAATATCCAATACTATTCTTACATTGTCTTTTAGATGCCTCTTAGGTAAAAATCCACTTTGGTCTTCATGAATGATGTCCTGTAAGATACTTTTAAGTCTTCATGCCAAGATCGATGCAAACAGCTTATAGTCATTATTTAATAATGATATTGGCCTGTAGTTTCTTGTCAATGTGTGATCTTGTCCATCTTTTGGTATAAGCGTTATGTTGGCTTCCTTCCACGAGTCCAGCATTTTACCTCCCTCTAAAATAGAGTTCATCGTCTTTTGTAAAGGCTGAAGAAGTTCATCCTTAAAACACTTCTAGGAGCTACTTGGGATGCCATCTGGTCCAGGAGCTTTTCCCAACTTACTCTTTTTTATAGTTTCTCCTACTTCTCTTACTGTTATAGGTCCATTCATAATTTGTTTTGTTGTTCTGTGATCTTAGGAAACTTCTGTTTATTAATATATTCATCTATTTTTTCAACTGAAACATCACAACTCTTATACAGATTTGTATAATACTCATAAAATGCCTTTTGTATATCTGCAGTATCTGTTAATACCTTATCTGCCTCTTGTATTTTCAATATCATTCTCTTTTCTCTCTCCTTTCTCAATTTATAAGCCAATCATTTTCCTGGCTTATTTGCATATTCAAATGTTCTTTGTTTAGAATAATTCAATTTAATTTCCATTTCTCTTGACATTAACATCGATAGTTGTTGTTGTAAGATCTTGATATGTTGCAGTATATTTATATTTCCAGGAGCTCTCTTTAGTTCTTCTTCTTTGCTCTTTATCTCCTCCAAAATATGTTGCTTTTTCTCTTGGTTCTTTGTTCTCAATTGAGCATTATGTTGAATTAGATAACCTCTAATAAATGCTTTACTTGCATCCCAGACCATTCTCATGTCTGTACCTTTGTTTAAGTTTAATTTTAAAAATTCTTTTAGTTTATTTTTACAGTCTTTGATAGTCCCTTCATTTAATCTTCACCTAAAGGTACTCCTTTTCCCCCTATAAGTCATGGATACCGGATTATGATCTGAAAATGTCCTGGGTAGGACCTCTATTTTAACCATCTTGGTGGCAATGTCCTTTGATGTCAAAATCATATCTATTCATATCTAATCATATCTAAAAGTATACTCTCTTGCATTACCATTTTTCTGTCTCCACAAATCAATCAGACCCAAATTGTCCATTAAATCAAAGAAAGCTTTAGGCAGTTTACCCTGGTTCATCTTAATATATTTCTCAGAGCATCTATCTATCTTCAGATCAATCACTCCATTCCAGTCCCCCATCAAACAATTTTCATATGCTAAATCTGTTAAACAATCCCTAATTTTTTAAAATAAAATCCAGTTTTATTCTCATTTGGAGCATAGAGACCCACCACCAACATTTTTGTCTGCTGTACATTGATTTCTACTGCCACTATGTGGGCCAAAAGTTTTGAAGAGATTTAAAAATAAGCTAAAGCACCTTGAATTGGATTCAGAAACACTTGACAACCAATGCAAAGAATGTAAAATGGGAGCAACAGGCTCTCTACACCTAGCAACTGGGGTTTCTAAGTCATTTTTGAGATCAGTCCCACACTGAGCGCTTTAGAGTAGCCAATCCTTAAAAGGAGGGTAATGCATCCAGGTCATTAGTTGATCATCCTGAAATCTGTCCAGGCTGCTTGGAGGACTTTGGAAATGATGGTTCATGTGTTCAGTGCAGTTTTAAAGTCTTGACTCTATTACTCTCATATGAACGTAACACTTCACTCTACTTCTCCCATTTATGCAAGTCACTCATGTGCATAGCTGAATATGAATGGCCACCAACGCTAAACGTATTAGTGAATCTCTTAGGTTAATGAGTCATTCCTTCGCAGGACCAGACAGAGGAGAACCTGGAGGATGATGCATCTGCCAAAGTGTTTAGGGGTATGGGAACAGAAATGGTATGGAGAAAAATAAAACCAGTCATGAATTTTCTGCTTACACCACAACAATGTATAATATCTCATCTAGTTAAATGATGATACATTTATATGTGATTAATCTTCCAATTGTGAAAAGTCATTATTTTAATATTAATATTGCTTTGTTATGGGCCTTTTTGCAAGTACATAGGGCTTTCAAAGACATGTTTACAAATATCCAAATGTACTAAATTTACTACTTTTAATAACATCTAAGATCTAGCACATGGTCCTTTTACTTCCCTAGAGATCTCTTGCCATCCAGATATAGGTTTGACTGGTACATATATCAATCTCTTTGTAAGCCATGTTTTTCAAATCAGCAGCTAGTCTCAGGATCAATTCATATCCTCCTCCTGGGGTAATTTCCTTTCTTTCTTTATCATCTTTAACCATAGTTTAGTATTACATCTGCATTGAGTCCAGCCATTTTAAAAAATGTTCATCAGGATTAGCAAGAGTTTGAAAAACATTATTCAAGGTGGGTGCTTGCATATTGTGATTGGCATTAATCTTGGTGTTCTAGATGTAATAACATGGTAATGCAACAAGCAAGACAATTCATGTGGTGTGTGTGGGGGGTTGGGGTGCCTGCTTGAGGCTAGCTCCCAAATTTCAAATGAAGGCTTTTAGGGAACCGGTGTTATCTCTATACTGGCCCTTAGTGGGATTGTGTTTAGCAGCGTAAGGAACCCTAGAAGTGAAAGCAGAAAGAAACAGTTGGGCTGTGTTTTGTTGTTTACTTGAATGAAGCGAATGCACACATATGCAAATCCAGCAACTAAATACATATGAAATGCAAATTGCATATCTATGCTTTTCAGAGATACTAATGGCAACAATATACATTGTAAATAAAATATGAATAGCTCTTTATCATGATAGTTTCATTTTTATATTTTTTGTGATGTAAATGCTGTAATAAAAATGTTGCTGTTCTGGTCTTCTCTCTAGAATCCTTTATATTTGAAAGTCAACCAGATGAGCAAGAGGGAGGCAAAATTGATTTGTTGAAATCATTTGAAATGAGCTCATATCTGGTATGTTTGAATTGTCTTGGCTCATTATATTTTTAAATATATGAAGGATCTAAGGCTGAATTAAGCACAGTACTGTTAGAGTCGTCATAATCATATGATGTCTAATAAGCAAAGTCTGCCCTCCTCTGTTAAATATGCTGTAGTGCAGCAATTCCAAAGAGAATATGTAAGTGTAGGATTGTTTATAAAAACTAGTATTGAAATACTTTAAACCCTAGACTTAAAATGTGATATTTATCAAAAGTAGACTTCACACGATATATAGAAAACTTGATTGCTATATTTAATTTGTGGAGGTGTAGAGTGCCCTCAAGTCATAGCTGACTTATGGTGGAAACCCCACCCCCCGGTTGGGTTTTCTTGGCAAGAGACTAACAGAGGTGGTTTGCCATTGCCTGCCTCTACAACCCTGGTCTTTGTTCAAGGTCTCCCATCCAATTACTAGCCAAGGCTGACCCTGCTTAGCTTCTGAGATCTGACTGGATCAGGCTCACCTAGTCAAAAACTCAGTATTAGGACATTTTCAAAAAATTCTTTCCTACAGATTACTTATTTAACACTTTCTGTACTGAAGTATATTTAACACTTTCAGTAATTTTTTCCAGGATAATCCTCCTAGTTTTATGAGTCATAAAACACAAATCTTCTGTGACACTCATTCCTAATGGATATATGTTCATGCAGAAGAAAATAATGTATCATACTATAAATATTTATTAGAAAATATTGTCTTAACTACTGTTTCCCTAGGTACCTTACAAGGGATTTACATTCAATGAAGACTTCACCTCAGAATTGCTGTTTTTGCCAAAGAAGAAAGGAAAGATAGCATCTATAGATAGGGTCCAAAATGTAAGGAAACATGTTCCACACAATGTGTATGACTACTATATTCAACTTGACTAATAAAACTTGGGTTTCAACCTCAGTTCAGCCATGAATTAAACTGAGTAGCCATATAATCCATGTTTACCAACCTAAGCCCCTTGAAGAAAGTACAAATATGATACGTAAATAATAAATTTTGGTGTCTCATGTTTTAATATATTTAATGGGGACAGTAATTGACTAAATTTTTAATTTAATTGATGCAAGACAACTTTAATTGGTAAGTGTGAAAACTAAAAACAGTCTTGGTTAGTTTGGTTCTGATTTGTTACTGTGGTAGAAAACAGGAAAGAAAGAAAGGCCATCCTCTATCTTCTAATACTTACCACTGATAAAAATGAACATGTAAAGCTGCCTTACATTGAGTCTGTCCACTAGTCTCTGTGCTTCTGGCTAGTCTGTCCTAACTGTTGTGATCACAGGAAGAGAGAGGTTTCCCAAACTTACTACCTTCTTGATGACAAGAATGTGCTCTATGACTGATTTACAGTCCCTCCCTATTAAATTAACCCAGACCTATCACACAATTCCTTCAGTAGCTCCTCAAAAAGGTACCATCAGTGAAGTTTGCAAACTTATTGTCATTTAATTGGTTAATTAACTGATCCATTTAAAAGGAGAAAATTAATCAACTATTTTTTTCTCTTGTTGATAACCTTAGTAAATGTGCATTTATTCTTTTTTTTTCTTACCTATTAGCCCAACTCAAGATTACCAATGGCTCCCTCAGAAGTCTACTGTTCTCCTTGTGACTCAGAAACATCTCTGAAGATATTTGATTTTCTCCTCCAACCTAAAACCCATAACTTAGAAGAACAAGACAAAGCTAAAAGTAAGTTTTAAACCAGTGGTTTAATTAAGCAAAAAATCTGACAACATATAAATACAAGCAAAAGCAAACAATGCAAAACTGATTTATTCAAAAAGGCCTTTTTCTCAGCTAAGAGGGCTGTATTGTAGGAAAGGGGTCCCAGATGTTTCACTAATGAGTTAGAAACCATAGATTTCACCATTATGTTGCCTTACATAATGGCCGTTTTCACACTGTCTATAAATCACCCGAGACTCACGGAAGGCTGCTGGCTTCCTCGCGTGATTTTTAACACCATCCGATTACACAACGCTGTAAATCACTGTTTGTGGTGTGTAAATTCTCTTTCAGTGTGGATTCTTTTTCAGTGTGAACCAGCATTTTATAGAAATGTGCTGGCAAGAACCTTCCAACTTTTCTGTCAAGAAGAGTGGATTGGCCATTAAACTCACTAAGAAAAGTCCTGGTGAACTGATGGCCGGTGGTGGTGGGGGGGGAGTGTCTTGCCATCAGCTGGTGGTCTCTCACCTGGAGCAGTCAGATGATGTGGGTGTGCACCTGCTCCCCCCTTTTATGGGGGAGGGCCCTTTTCCAGGGCCATTTTTGCCTTCCTATTTACCCCTCTCCCAGTATCATGAAAACAAAGGTCTCATGAAAGATAAAAGCACTTTTTGCCTCAATCAAATTATTTGGAAGCTACTCTTGTTTAAATAAATGGAACCATCATTCAAGGATTTACATTTAGGATATGGGTACTTGAAATAAAGTGAAATGGAAAGTAGATATGCATACATCTACTTGTTCTGTTTTAAAAATAGACTAATGTGGTATACTATAGACTTTCCCCCAGGAAACATGAAAGATATCTGGCAGCATATTTCTTCTCCCAATAAATACTTATTGGCAAAAAATAGATTCGTGAGCATAGAGAGACTATTAGATGTGGGAGGCATTCAGTGAAACCTTTTGTGAATTATTGTCTCTGCTCAAGGAGCATTGGGTTGACTTTTTTTTATTTAGAAAATGTATAGGCCACCTCTCTAGAGACCTGCTCACAGTGGCCCACAAAGTAAAAACAAATATAATAAAATCACAAAAACAACCACCATTGCACAATCACTGTTAAAACAAACCATAAAACTTTCTGATTCCTTTCTGTTAATAGCACAGCCTTCCCATGGCACAAGGATCCATTTTCTGGGGGAAATAGCAGGTTCCATTGTTGTAAGGCTTTTTTCGTTAGAGGAAGTCTCTGCCATTGATGGATGTGTGTGAAATGCCGTCACTTTGCAGCTGATGTAGGGTGACCCCATAGGATTTTCAAGGCAAGTGAAGGACAAAGGTGGTTTGTCATTGCCTGCTTCTGTGTAAGGAGGACCCTGGACTTCCTTGGTGGTATCTCATCCAAGTACTAACCAGGGCTAACATTGTTTAGCTTTTGAGATTGGGCTAGCCTGCGCCATGCAGGTCAGGGGCAAAAGACTGACATGACCATCCAGGTTATGGAACAAAGTACTTTGCTTTATTGAAACCAGCCTTTCTCTAGCCACAAATATTTTTGATCCATGACATAGGAAGCAAAAGCAAAGGATCTGACTGGCAGCCACTATTCTCTTCCCTCAGTGTCCAAAAGAATGGTTATGACAAAGGATATGAAATACGTGCCAGGCCCAAAGCCTGCAAGGCCTACACACTGGGAAATGCCCTTCTCTGGGGTTTCTCCATGTTCATCTCTAGTCCAACAGCAGCTGGAAACCCAGTCAAAGGAGCAGGTCTGTATGGTGAACATTAGTATGCTACTAGGGTTACCTCCTCTGGCAGACTGAAAAAATAGCCCCACATAGATGTGTCTGTGAATTCATAATTGTCATTAGGAGTGTGCTTGCTGTTTAAACAGCTGTTCATGATGATTTGAAAAGAACTTGTGGCAGTCCCACATATCATGTGGGCTTGTTCCCCTTTAAGAGCTCATGAATCAAGGGACAGTGCAGCCTTTCACCCCTGGCTGCAATTATCTGTATTTATCAATATTTAATAACACTATGGATCTGGAGCATATTGGTTAGTTTGATTTAGAAGATGAAAGTAGAAATGTTAGAAATATTATTATGGTTACAGATTAGATCATATGATAAAGCTTTTCCTGACAAAGGACCACTACTACTGCCAGAGTTATGGAACAAAATATTCATGTCTTTTAGAATAATTTATTGTTTTGATTAAAGGAAGGGCTTTAAGAAGTGGTTGGTGTGTGTGTGTGTGGTTGGTGTGTGTGTGTGTGTGTTAAGAGAGGCATAAATCACAAGTGCTTTGGGGTGAAAATCCCAGTTTCGCATGAGTGTACGATATAACACCACAATATTATATCAGTATGACTCCAAAGGAAGTAGTAGACATGTTGAGCACCTGAATCCGGCCTCAGAACAAACAGATATGCTGCTTCCCTTCTGTGCTGATTTTATTGTGAGTGAAAGCTCCTCCTGTTCCTATAGTAGGCAGTGGATCCAGCCCACAACATTTGGGTTAACAGCTGGAGATTCCAGGACTGGTTTTATATGTTTATTCTGGGTATATTCCAGCTGCTAGTGAGAAGTCATATTGTTCAAAAACAAGATCCAGTGTACAATGCTGTTTCTTTAAAATGGGCCTAGCTTAGGTTAAAAAAAATCTTCCTCAGAATGAATATTAGGTTTGATATTGTTCTTGTCAACTCGTTAAGGTGGCTAAAGTACAGAGTGAATTATCCTTTATGGAATCATTAGAGGAGACACCAATCAAACTACAGCAACAAATCAATGAAGAAACAGCTCCAGAAGCCTCAGAAATAATGTCAGAAGCTGAGAGTGGGGAATATTTGGACAAAAAGGAGACTTCAGAACCACTACAGCAAATAGTTTCAGGTGGGTAGTTGTGTTCTTCTGCAGTAGAACAGCAGGATTCGAGTTCAGTAGTAACTTAAAGACCAACAGGATTTTCAAAGCATCTTATCAAAGGATAACCTGCCACAAGATAGGCTCAAACTTTATAACAATAGACGCCAGTGATAGTCACATACCACTCTCAACTCAAACCAGTTCAACACATCATTAACGACCTGCAACCTGGGCCGATTCCAGACGGCCCTCCCCATCCTGAAACGTCGCGCGTTATCGCGCGAGAAAACGCGATATTTCGCGTTTTCTGCGCGATGACGCGCGATGTTTCGGGATGGGGAGGGCCATCTGGAATCGGCCCAGTTCTGAACAATGGCATTGGGAGGCAAACCTTTTCTTGCCCAGACAACCCCCTAGCCATAAACAACTTCTCACTCACAATGAGGTACTTCGTTATTACCCAAATAAGGGGTCTCCTTGCGAGCTGGGGAAATTAGCATGCAAGGAGAGGCAGTGAGAAGCAGGTAACAGCACACAGAACTAACTGGAAAGCAGTGAAGAAAAACTGGATAGTGTTGAGGGATTGGGTCATAGTTACCAGTCCTGAATAGAGATGGGCACAAACAGGAAAAAAACTCGAACATGATGTTTGTTGTTCATTGCCATTCACGAACAGGGACTCACGAACAACCATGAACAGGGCCTTGTTCACAAACATGTTCGTGGTTGGCTGTTCATGGGGGGCCATCAGGCTCTCCTCCAGCCATCATCCAAGTCACAAGATCCCTACTGCACCACTCCCTGAAACCTGACCTGAGCAGGCACCAGGAAAGGTACCAATAATAAATAATAGCTTGGCCCAGAACCTGGCAGCAGCCCTGGAACTTGAAGGGGTAGATCCCTATTCCACCACACACAAAGAAAATTCAAGCTCCAATGCACTCTCTCTATCACAATGCCAACAGCAACTGTCTCTTTCCCTCTCCACTGTCTGCAAAGGCAGAGCTGGGAGCCCACCTCCCCCCTGGTCTTTGCTCCCTTGTTGTAACAAATTTGGAGCTCCACACTTGAAAGGAAGACCTGCCTATCAAGCTAAATTGGACTTAGATTGGGGTTTCCAGGGCAACAGCAGGAGTTCAGACAGAGTTCAGACAATCCCTGCCTAAGTTGCCAAGGGAATTGATTGCTGGTGCCAGACTGTCTGGCTTGACGAACGGCAACAAACGAGGCTTGCAATGATCACCTGTTCATTTAGAATGGGGTCTAACGAACAGCTTGTTTGCGAACAGCAGATTGGGCTGTTCATCTTTCAATATTATATATGCTATCAAGTGTCAGCAGTGCCATTCTACTCTCTACATTGAACAAACTGGTCAGTCTCTACAAAAAGAATCAATAGACATAAATCTGACATTAAAAATCACAACAAAAACCATTGGGAGAATGTTTTAATCTTCCAGGACATTCCATTGCTGATCTAAAAGTGACAGTCCTCAAACTGAGATGCTTCAAGGGAAGATTATAACATGACATTGTGGAACTTGAATTCATTCACAAATTCAGAACATTGAAACCTCTTGGGCTGCATAAAGACCTAGGATTCTTCTCTCTACAGATGCTAATTTCTGCTCTAATCAGCCTGCATTGTATCATTGTAGCTTGCATCCTGATTCCTGATGCCCTTCTTTGCAACACCCTTCCCATTTTCTGGCTTGGATATAATGGCTCAGGAATCTCTGACAAAGGGAGCTTTGATTCTGGAAACCTTATACCGTGAAAATCTTACTGGTCTTTAAGGTGCTACAGGACTTGAATACTGCTACATAGAGGTGTTTCAGGTCCTCTATTTGCTTTCATTATGTATCAAACATTATTATATCCTTTTGGAAGTAGACAATGTCTTACTGATAGGCCATTAATTTTTACATATTACATTTCTGGTGCTCCTATCTTGTACACCAGCATAGTGCGCTATGCACAATAATCTTAGTACATACGATTGTCATTTTTTCTGAAAAGAGCAGTACATGTATTTTGCAGTTTCAATACATGTGAGTGACACCAAACCTGGATCTTTGGTGGTACACATTCTGATGTACAGAAACTGCAAAATATGTGCATTGTCCTTTCCCAACAAAATGGCGATCATATATGCTTAGATGATTGCATATAGTGTGCAGGACAGTATGCAGGACAGGAATGCCAGAAATGTAATGCTTGAAAAAAGTTTATATCTTCATTTGTTCTTTCCTGAATTGTAGTTCAACATAGTGTAGATCCCAAGCTGTCTTGAGCACCTTTGGAGGAAAGGCAGTATGGTGAGGAGTCCCCTCACAAGCCTTTCAAATCCCTCTGCCACCTACCTCAAACAGTTTTGGGGGTTCCTAGGCAGGTAAAGACAGAGTCACCCCATGCCACCTGTCTAGCCTCCACTACAGCAGGCAGAGAGCCCTGACCCATATCCTCACAAGGTCCCCTCTCTCCTCTTCCATCAGACAGGCAGCCAGTTATCTGTATGTACATCCCTTTACCCTGCTACAGCCTAGGGCTGTTGGAGAAAAGGGAACTTAGAAGTTACTTTCCCTATATATGCTGCCACCATTTACTTCCCTAGGCCCATCTACCATGACCAGAGAGTTTGAGGTCTGTGTGTGTGATATTTTTCCAAGGCAGATAGGGTTAAAACAAAACAAAATTAAACTTTATTTACAAGTTGGAACATATGTTCCATGTTTCAATGTAACAGAACAGTTTGGGAATCTGTTTTGAATCAGCCAGTTGCCTTCCCTCAGCAGAGTCAAAACCCCTCTCTCTTTCAGCTTCCCAAGAGCCTCCTTTCCCCTCCAATGGACACTAACGTTCATTGGCTCAGCATTCCACCCACTTCCATTGGCTGTTTCTCAAGAGAGGCAGAACTGGAGCAGGTCCTGTCCATCATAGGCAGCTAATAAATGTTTTAAATAAATAAGTAACTCAGTCATGCTCTATGAGGAGAGCAAGTTTGGTATAGTGGTTAAGAGCGCAGGACTCTAATCTGGAGAACCGGGTTTGATTCCTCACTCCTCCATTTGAAGTGGGCTGGGTAACCTTGGGTCAGTCATAGCTTCTAGGAGCTCTCTCAGCCCCACCCACCTCACAGGGTGTTTTGTTGTGGGAATAATAATAACATACTTTGTAAACCACTCTGGGTGGGTGTTAAGTCATCCTGAAGGGCGGTATATAAATCGAATGTTATTATTATCATGAGCTCACTAGGTGAACTTAGGCAAGTTATTAAGCAGCTCATTAAACCTCAACTTTCTCACCCCCATTTCTAACAGATTGATAATAAATAGTATCCCTTTCTTTTATGCTTTTTGTAAGGATTGTTGAAATATTTTAATTGGAGTTCTTTGAGCTCTTTGTAGTGGTGGAGTGTGTCCTCAAGTCACAGCTGACTTATGGTGACCCTGGCAAGTTTTCATGGCAAGAGACTAACACAGCTGGTTTGCCATTGCCTGCCTCTGCAACCCTGGTCTTTGTTGGAGATCGCCCATTCAATTACTAACCAAGGCTGACCTTGCTTAGCTTCTGAGATGTGATGTGAGCAATCCGCTTCAGGGCTCTTTGAGCTCTTAGCACTTTATAAATACTAAGGATTGCATCCAACAACTGTAACTCTGCTCTTAGAACATATCTTTACCACTCCCTGCTGCAGCCCACCCCGTCTCTGCATTCCCTGAAAAGCTGTTCCTTAGTGAGGGGTCTCTCAAGAACTGCACGAGTCATAGCACAGGAGGATGCAGTTTAAGGGGGAAATCATGGAATCCCCTTTGCACAAGCAAACACATCTCCCATTAGCACAAGGGCATCATTAGAGCCAAGTGCCATTGCAATCATTTGCTTGTAAACCAGGGCTCAACAAATCCCAAGTACGAGGTGACCATGGCGCCTAGACATTTCATTGCGGCACCTAGTATTTTCAGCAATGATTTTATTACAGTGTTTTTCAGCAATTCTCAGTGGAAGTAAAAAGAGTTGGATCCAACCAGCTTTTCTACTGATGAAAAAGGGAGGAAAGTGTCCCTTTTGACCACCAAAATCCCAATGTTTGGGATTATGGGACCTGCATGGACAAAAGCCATGTGAAATAGGAGCTGTAATAAAGAGAAAGATTGGCCAAGATTGAGCAAAAAAGCTGGCTGGACCCACCCCAACAGTTATCATTTTTCATCAGAATGTTTTGTTGTATGACATAAAAATAATTGTACACGAAGTTCTTGTCATTGCTTGTTTGTATGTAAACTTAACTTTGCACCTGTGATACTCAATGGCTTGTTACTTGTAGCTCTTTTGAGTACCATCCCCCATTGTGGCATCTGCCCCATCTTTTAGGAAAATGGATAAGGGGTTCTGGGGTTTGGCAGGTGGTTTCCCACCTTGGGGGTTCTGGTTGGCAGGTTGGTTCCCACCCGGAAACAGCCGTTGCCAGAGGAATAGCCAAGCTGTGAGCCTCCCTAAGGTGCACAACTTGTGCCAAAAATGAAAGCAAATATGGATGCTTCAGGTTGCCACCGCTGGGTTGGAAAATTCCTGGACATTTAGCAGTGGAGCTAATTCAGTTCCCACCTGGAGGTTGGCAAACCTATCCAGAAGGCTGTAGATAAAATACCCGTTCTTGTGGTTTTGCTGGCACAAGAGCTGATGCAAGTTGAAGAATATCATTTGGACTGTGTTTAATTTTTTCATGCAAAGCTTTTTATGAAGAGAAGGTGCCTTCCTACATACACCAGGGTACCTTTTTCAGGTAGGTTGTGCATACATATAAAATCTTTTTCCTCCTTTTTTTTAGATCCCTACCTGTCTGAAAAAAGAACAGAGACATCTACTAGGACAGATAGTATACTGTTCATCAGAGATAAGGTATTTCTTAGTCTGTTTAACGCTGAAACCAAAGTTAAGCTCCTTTAAATAAGTTCCCTCTGATTTCAAAGGAAGAATTAAGCAAGTGTGAATTCATGGACTCAGATAGTTCATTTTGGATTGTGCTTGTTATTTCCACTTGTTATTAGTACATGGACACTTGACTTTTAGTTTTTGAGACGCTTAAATAATTTGGTATAGTAAATGTCACAGTATTGGTTGAAGGAACTCTGTGTGGTTGGTTCAGTGCTAAACAAAGGGGAAATGACTGAGTCAGGAAGTGGAAATGAACTGAGAATAAAAAGACTGAGAGAACAGAAGAAAACAGTAGGCTGGGGAAGGTAATGTTAGATGGTATTGAGATTACCATGGGAATAGAGCAGGATTAGCACTAAGAGAAAGGCAAACATCAGAAATGAGTACCGGATTCTACTGCGACATTAGATGGATAATCACTGTACTGCTCATTGTTTTCTTCTTTCCTCCTACGTTTGGGTGTAGCCAATGAGAAAATCACAGTCAGGTGACAAGATTCATTCAAATGACCTAGGGCTGACTTCTTGCATTTGGTTTCCTATTTATTTATTTATTTATTTATTTATTTATTTATTTATTTATTTATATCTTTCTCTCCAGTAGGGACCCAAAGCAGCTTTCAAAATTCTCCTCTCCTCCATTTTATCTTTACAACAATCCAGTGTAGTTGGTTAGGCTGTATGTGACTGGAACCAAGGTCACCCAGCAAGCTTCCATGGGAAAGTGGGGATTCAAACCTGGGTCTCCCATATCTTAGTCTGACCCTTTAACCACAACACCACTCTTGATTTCATCAGATATACAGCCAAATGCTGACTTAGCATGTTTGTACGGTGAGGATTCTTTTCTTCTTTTTAAAAAGAGCTCTTAGTCCAAGTTTCACTCCATTTTACTCCATTTTTGATGGTAGGGGAAAACATGATACTTTGTAGTCACAGATAATGGAGACAATGGGGAGAGGACTATACAGTCAAAGTATTTTTTAAGAAGTTAACATCTTGAGAGAAAAATGAGCAGAGTAATATGCTTTCCAACTAGAATCCCGTAGTCAGAAATATTCAAGAAAGGAGTTCAAGATGGTGTAAACAAGATATTGAAGGCAGAATTGCAAATGATTCCACTGAGAATTAGTTTTATCTGTGCATGGTAGAAGGAAATAACCCTTTCTGAGTATTCAGGAAAGCTACGCCAAACTAAGAGCCAGTTTGGTGTAGTGGTTAAGAGTGTGAGACTCTAATCTGGAGAGCCGGGTTTGATTCCCCACTTCTCCACTTGATGCCAGCTGGGTGACCTTGGGCTAGTCACAGTTCTCTGGAGCTCTCTCAGCCCCACCCACCTCACAGGGAGTTTTGTTGTGGGATAATAATAACATACTTTGTAAACTGCTCTGAGAGGGCATTAAGTTGTCTTGAAGGGCGGTATATAAATCAAATGTTGTTGTTGTTGTTATCTTGTGTGGCTTTCAGTGATAATATTTAGTGCTTGATGGGCAAGATTAGATTAAAGGTTAAAAACTATTGTGTTATATATTGTGTTGTTCAATATATCATATATTTTATGTCTCCATTTAGAAAAATATGCCCAAGAAGCCCCTTAAAAAGCTATACATACCAAATCGTGCAAGACCAGTGGCAAAGGTATCTCTTATTTTAATAGTTTCTCGTTATATTTAATAATTATTTATTTATTAAATTAATAATTAATAATAAGCAAACACATTGTCTACATTTTCAATTCAGCTGCTCATTACTGAAGTGCAAGTGAAAGAAAGTTTCTTTTGTAATGTACATGGGCTGCTTCTACACCAAGGTGATTTTCCTTGGGAATCTGGTTGCTGACGCGGTTCTGTGTGAAATCACCCTTGCAATGGAAATTCCAGCCAGCATGACCCTCAGAATTCTCTGTCCACCCTTACTATTGAGGAGCATGGGGGATACAGCACTGCAGAGAAATAATCCAATATCTTATCCCACCCCCACCCCAATTCACATCTTTGTAGGCACCTCCAATGATCCCCTCCCCCATCCCTAAAAGCCAGGCTGACTTGTGGGTGATTCTCTTCTTTTAAAAGTGGGGGGGGGAACCCTGTGACAGACCTTTTCTGCCAACTGAGGGAACCCATACAACCCACAAAGCAGTTTTTATACTGACCATTTTTTTTTAGTTTTATCACATGTTATAAGTTATAACTTACAACAATAGCATCTCATTTAGAAAAGCAGGTGCTCATTTTTGTTCTTCAGGCTATGGCAACCAAATGATTTGAACACTCTCAAGATCACAATTTGTTCAAACTGTAACATTTTCCTAACTGTGCTACTAAAAGGCTGTTTCTCATTTTGATTCTAACTATATGATATTTTGAACCCATCTATACCATTTTAAATGTGTGTGGACAGATCATCTAGAGTAGACGTCTCTAACATGGTGCCAAGCGGCACCATGGTGCTTCTGAGATCTGCCCTGGTGTACGCCAGGTGTTTTTAGGAACTGCGTAGGGGCAGGTGAGCTTTTCAAGTCTTTTATGTTTATGATGTAATGCAGACAGTGACTTTATGTACAGGACTTGAGCTGTGCAAACAGTGGGGTGGTATTCTAAAAATACAGTAGGTCTTGATTTTGATTAAACACGATTGAGCCACAAAGTTAAAATGCTTAAAATGCACCAAACTGGAACTTCTACTGAAGTCATCAGATCTTCCCAGTCTTTAACATTAAGCTTAAAATAGCATCACCGCCTCAAGTTTTGTCCACTTTCCAAAAATAATTTATATTCCCATTAAAATCTGGTCGGAATCTCTATCTTACTGTACTCGTGCGCAAGAAGCTGTCAGCACCAGCCCTTCAGCACCAAAGGGATTAGAATGGCTGGTTCACGAGAGAAGGGCTCATGTAAAGGGATAGCCAGGAGAAGAAATATGTTTTCCTTTCCCTTTTGCATAAGTGCATTAGATGCCTGTATAATGAAGACAGATACTTCGAGATGAGGGTTTCTTTGCTAGCTCAATATATATACTTTTTTGTGTATGCAAGAAAATATTTTAAGTAATATGTTAAGTTTGAAAGACCTCCTGTTAAACAGAGGCACTACCTGAGACACTGAAAACTTACTATCAGAATTATGCAGAACCTCGCTCTTTGACTTTTTGTGGTTGGCTCCATCTTTCACGGTAGCCATTTTATTGTTGGCTCTGCCTCCTGTGTTATCCATTCTGTGGTTGTATAGGCAGAAAAAGATTGGGGACGCCTGATCTAGAAATATCAGCTGACTGGGATTAATAGGTATAGAATTATGAGATTAATAGGCATTGCTGGAAACCGCAAAGCATCTTGGAAAACTTTGTGCTGGTAAAAGGGCTGATGATTAAGGAGCTGGTGGCCCTTAAAGGACTGGTCAAAGGGCCACCATCTTGCAAAGCTCTTGTTCAAGCTCCTGGAGTTAACATGTCCTGTAGAATCACAATTCCCTGATAACCTGAGTTTGAAGCTAGGAGTTGAAATGGATTTTCAAACCTTGGTTAAGCATTAGTATGGTTAGTGCCAAGGCAGATACAATATTACATTATAAGTAAAGCAAACTATAAAGAGAGGAGGAAATTTGCACAGGAAAGGGAGGGAGAAATGCGCAAGTCTAGTTTTTACTCATGGTGCATCAGGGTAATGGGTATCACTCACCATGCGAACTATGTTGTGCAAAAGTAACCTTCCTTTTCTTTTTCCTACAAATTAGGATGCTGTAAGATCTAGAGAGCACACACATGCTTCACATAAACAATCACCTATAACTGTGGGTAAGATCCAATATTTTGAAACTAGAAGGCAAGGACTCAGAATTAATCTTTGCAGTATGACCGCTGGTGACCTATTTCAAAAGTCCAGTGATACTAATCCTTACAGATGCCTTTAAAAATGACAGCTATCTGGAGAGTTTATGTAAATAATATAATACCCTAATGAACTAAGCAAGTTATTTTGTTGCATTTACTCTTTCACACCTCATATTTGTTGTTTTTTCTTTGTTTTCCCTTGTGGGGTTTTCTTATCCCTTTCCATTGCTGTCTCTGATTTTCAAGCTGATCTCAGTACTCCTTGACTATACCCTATCTTTGTGATAGTTATAGCCTCCGTGAGTCTGTAGCTTCAGGTTGCTGCTTATGTAGAAGAAATGCCCACCTGACCATTTCATTTTCAAGCCACCAATCATATCTGCTGAGTCTCTGAGCTATGGGTTAGGTTTTATATTTATATTTTATATAATCCTCATGGGCTATAACCCCATGGGGAGTATGGTTCACAGAAATGTCTCATGACTAATCATAGACAAGCCCTGACCTGGATAGCTCAGGTGAGCCCAATCTCATCAGATTTCAGAAGCTAAGCAGGGTAGGTCTCGGTTAGTAATTGGATGGGAGACCTCCAGCGAAAACCAAGGCTGCAGAGGCAGGCAATGGCAAACCACCTCTGTTAGTGTCTTGCCATGAAAACCCCACCAGGGGTCTCCTTAAGTCAACTCTGACTTGAGGGAACTCTCGAGCAGCAATTATAGACAAAAATGAAAAGCTATCTTTGATGTGTACCCTCATTCTTTTCTCCTATTGTTGCTATGATACTGTATCTTGTAAATTTATTAAATCCAAATTTAACTGTTATTAAAACAGGAGTCTGAGTACATATCCATTGTATTTCTGATTTTAACCACATTGGACTTTGCAAACTACTACAGTTGGAGTTCTAGAGTACGATATGAAAGATGTATTCAGAACTCAGTGATATTAATTCTTCCACAGAGTTGGGTAATGGGGGCAGAGGGGTGAGAAGGAGCATGACCTGCCCACCAACTAAAATTTATAATTGATTAACCATTCATCTTTTAACTATTTGAATATAGACAAAACTTCAATAAAGGTGCCTTTGATAGAAATGAAACAATAATCAAGAATTTCCACTTGTTAGAAGGAAAGACTATCTTTAAAACTTGCTAGCAAATTGATGCAATACAATTACCTTAACCAGAAGATGGAGCACAGACTGCACTGTTTGGGAAATATGAAGTTTTAAAATATTTGTTTTATAATGAATACTACTCTTTGTTGAACACCAATCATAGCAAGGCCACAACTGGATTCAAAATAGATGAGGCCAAATGTCTGGGGAAGTAGGGCTATAGAAGACACTGGTTTCTTTACAAGAGAAAGCACCAAAATTAACACAGCAGAAAACTGAGCTTTCTCTAGTACCAGCTTTAGGATTTATGTACAACTAGTAAAAAAGCCTGTTGTGGGAAAAAATATATTGCTCTCTAGAAAGGGGAGGGCAGCCAAATGAGCCTTGCCTCCTCCTCTGTGACTGATCCCGGCCAAGTGAAGGCGGGAGGTAGACATTGCCTCTTCCTCCGCACCTGATTCCGGCCGGGTGAAGGGGGGCAGATATTTCTGCCTGCTCCACATCTGATCCTGGCTGAGTGAAGGGGGGGGGGCACTGCTGCCTGCTCCACACCTGATTGTGGTGGGTTGAAAGGGGAGTAGGCATTGCCACGTGCTCCACTCCTGATCCAGGCTGGGTGAAGGGGGGAGCAGACATTACCTCCTGCTCTGCTCCTGATCCCAGTTGGGTGAAGGGGGGAGGGTATTGCCACCTGCTCCACACCTGATACCAGTTGGATGAAGGCGGGGGGGGGGGCAGGCATTGCCACCTGCTCTGTTCCTGATCCTAGCATGTGAAGGTGGGGTGCAGGCATTGCCATCTGCTCCCCTTCTTATCCCAGCTGTGTGAAGGCGGTGGGCTGGCATTGCCAACTTCTCCGTGCCTGATCCCAGCCTGGGCTTCCTGCCACAATGCGCTCTCTGGAGGGACAGGCTGCCTCATCTCGGCTTCCCTGCATGACAGCACCCTCTGGAGGCACACCAGGGTAGGAAGTGAGTTGTCAGGAATACAGTTAGCCTTTTATATAGTTGGACAAGTAAATTCAGAGTAATTCTGAATTCTGTGTGTAAAACCACAATTGGGTATGTCAATATTTAAATCCACTTCAATTCTTACTAACATATCAATCTAGCATGTCCAAATGCAAAGAAGAAAGTTTAGCAAGTTATTGAATGCTGAGCCTTCTACAACAGAATGGGTTGGATCCAACCAGCTTTTCTGGTGGTGAAAAATGAAGGCAACATTATCATTTAACCTCCCCAAAAGGCTATGCTGAGAATATTGAGGCCTACATGTACAAAAGCCATGTGGGATGGAGGCCAAAGAATGGAGTAGAACTGGGTGATGAGAGAAAAACCTGGCTGGAGCCAACCCAATGAATGAACTGTGGAACAAACATATGTAAGATACTTTTTGCTACACTAATTGGATTTATGTTTGAAAAGTAATATATTAATGAAACTATATTTATATATAGTGAATTTAGTAGTGGATTTATCTCTGGAATGTACTTTTGTAGCAATTAGAAACACAAAACAGAGAAAATACTACTGTTACTCAACCACATTTGTGACAGAGAATGCAAGCTTTTAAACATTATGACTTTTTTCTCTAAATGTTCTATGATGGTGGAGAGTGCCCTCAATTTGAGGCAGTGTCAGAAATATATAGTGACTGCATTTTCAGTCATTTCAACAACAACATAGAAAGTACTGTCCAAAAATGATAACCTGTTATTTTATCAAAAATCATAATGAATCTGACTTGAATTAGCAAAGTCTAAAAAAATGAACTTGGATCCAGAGAACTTCAGGAAGAGCTGTGCTGACAGAATGGATTTGCCACCTTCTCATTCTTGATAGTCACCTGTACTTCCCCACACTGTAAGGGTCGGGAGTAGAGATGGTCACGATCCGCATTACGATCGGAAAAACCCCACGATAATGGCAATCGTGTGATCAGGGCCCGGCTGGATCATGGCTTGATTGGGGCGATCGTGCTCGGATCAGGAAGCCAGACATTTAGGCGCCAGCAATCTATTGCCCTGGCAATGGAGCCAGGGGAATGCCTGAGCTGTGTTTGCCCTCCTTCTGTCGCCCTGGAAACCCAAATGGAAGCCCAGCTTGCCTTGATCAGCAGGGCTTCCTTCCAACCATGGAGCAGCAAAGCAGTCACCAGCTGGGAGAAGACACCCAAAGGAGGGAGGGGGAAGGGGGTGTTCTGTAGCCATGGGCACTCCAGTCTCATCCCTGCAAACCCTGATAGGCAGCTCTGATGGCGAAACACAGATAGCCAAACACAAACACAGATGCCACCGGCATCAGCCACCATTCCTGTATTGCTGGGAACAGCGGGGCGCCCCTCCGCTTTTGCCTCCACGATTCACGATCCATGATCCACGGATTGGAAACGAGAGATGATCGGTGTGGATTGTTAATTTGGGATCGTCGTCGGCTCCAATCCACAATCAGCTTGATCGATATATTTTTTTGGATCGTGTCCACCTCTAGTCGGGAGACCTTCAAAACAGGCATGGGATGTAGAGTATGGGGCTTTCCATGAGCAAAAGTGACTTTCTGCTTGCAAAAGAGTTGGTTCAGTTCCAAGACCATGTGTTTGTATCAAAACAGTTTGTTCCAAAGTTTTCGTAATGCAGCTTTTTGGCACTACTGCAAAACTTACAGTGCAGTACTAAAGACATTTACCCCCTTCTAAGCCTATTGACTTCAGTGGGTTGAGAAGGATTTAGCTCTGTTTAGGATTACACTATCAAAATATCATCGAGCCAGTATTTTCTCATTGTAATGTTTCGGGTTTTTTTTTAATGCTAGACTTCCTTAAATTCATTTTTGTTTATTAAGGACAATAAAAGAAGCAAGGAAAATTGCCCCTCCCAGACAATATATTATTAGGCACATACAATGTCTGATCGTAAAAATAGATACTTGGTTCCAGTCTAGGAAGTCATGGATCCATGCATTTTGGACACAGGTCCATATTTATCATCCCATACTTATGTGAAGTTGATAATATTTTAAGGGTGATTCTAGATTATTGTTTTCATCACAGAACATGAAATAATTACCATTGCCAGAGATTTAAATTTCAGAGATTTTCTCCAGATATGCTTCAGTTGTGGGAAAACTACTCTCTAACACTGAACCTCAGTATTGGAGGAAAGCAGTGTTTTCCCTTTTAGTTTTTCCATTGTAATCAGCAGGATGTGTAGGTTGGATAAGCCCTGTAAGTAACTGTTAGAAACAACAGCCAGTCATTTTAGATTCTTTCATTGTTGGTGTCTGCTCACCAGAAGGCTCCTCTTTTATTGATCTTGCAGATCTGACAAGTAAGTGCAATCCTAAGCACAGTTACATCCTTGTAAGCCACATAAAACAGATATCAAGTAGCAGATATCAAGTTTTCTTTTTCTTTCTTTCTTTCTTTCTTTCTTTCTTTCTTTCTTTCTTTTTCTTTTCTTTTCTTTCTTTATTCCTTCCTTTCTTCCTTATGGAACACAAGGTGGCTTACAATGTAAACAGCACAACACGAATATACAAAATACCACTTCTAAGGGCTTAGAATGGTATAACTCTAGATGCTGAGAAGGCCGACAATTTAAATTGGAAATTTCTGTTTAAGATTTTGGAATACGTGGACTTTGGAGAAAAATTTATAAAATGGACTAAGTTGATTTATATATCCAGTCAGCACGAATAGTGGCTAATGGGGAGTTATCTAAAGAGGTACAAGACAAGGTGAAATATAAAGAGGTACAATAACAAGGTTGCTCATTGTCACCCTTGTTATTTATACTGGTGCTTGAAGTTTTGAACATGGATATAAGACAGGATGAGAGAATTGGAGGTTGAATGGTTAAACAGGAGACTTACAAGTTAAGAGCATTTGCAGATGACTTGGTGTTGGTTTTGGAGGACCCCATAAAGGGAATTGAAACTCTAATGTTAAAATTGAAAGGATTTGGTGCTTCAAAGTCAATAAGCTGAAGACCAAAGTGTTACCTAAAAATATGAAAATACAGGACCAAATGAAATTGGAGAAAAATCAGGGATTAAAATTGAGAAAAAGGTAAAATACTTGGGTATTACTTTGTCAAATATGAATTGTATGTTATTCCAAAATAATTATATTAAGACTTGGAATTAAATTAAAAGGGATATGTTAAGATGGGATAAAATTCAACTATTGGTGTTGAGGAGAATAGCTAAAATTAAAATGAATGTTTTACCTAGAACGTTATTTTTGTTTCAGACAATTCCAGTTTTGGATAGCGAGATCTAGAGCTGGGTGTCATCTGCATATTAATGACACCCCACTCCATAGCTGCAAATGAGTTCTTCTAAAGGTTTTACATAGAGGTTAAATAATATGGGAGATAAGGACGCACCCTGCAGAACTCCACAAGATAGTTCCCATTCTGGAGATAGCTGATCTTGGCAACCCTTTGAGTCTGTTCCATGAGAAATTATTTAAACCAGTCTAGGGCACATCCTTTGATGCCTACTTCTGTTTCTAAACGCCTCAAAAGGATGGCATGGTCTACTGTGTCAAAGGCTGCAGACAGATCCAGGAGGAGCAATAAGGAGGCATGGCCTTTGTCTATATTCAGATGGAGTTGACAAGGAGCAATGGTGTCAATAGCTTCAAGGAGCTTTGTGTTCCATGCTCCTACAACAGCTTCTGTGGATCATGTGTCTGGAATTCTAAAATCCTCCAAGGTATTTTGGAATCTGGAAGGGTCTATGAGCCTTTCTGGGTGAATCATTTTAACTGGACCTCCCATTTTGAGGAGTGGTGGTGCTATATTGACTTTTGCCCTCAGCAGATGATGGTCTGACCATGGTTCAGGCCGAATTTCCAATGTCGAGCCAAGGTTTTCCCTCAAAGGCTCAGTGTAAAATATTAAGTCTAGTGTGTGGCCTCTTACATGTGTAGGGCCTGACATTATTTGAGAGAGGCCCAGGGTTGCCAGGGAAGCTATAGATTCCTGAGCCAGGCCTGACTTAGCTCAGCATGAATGTTGGTCTCCCAGAACAATAAGTCTAGGTGTCTCCAACACCATGTCTGCTAGCAGCTCTGCCAACTCAGAAAGGGTGCTTATGGGGGAGCTGAGTGATCTGTAAACAAGCAGGATACCCAGTCTTATCTTTAATTCCCAAAGACAGGAACATGCAGTCAATACCAGCTATAGCTTTTACTGGAGATCTGGGGAAATTGAAGGACTCATGAAGTATAATAGCAATCCCTCCACCCCGGCTACCATAGCGAGGTTGGTGTAGGACTGCATAGCCAGGGGGAGTTAGTTGGGATAGACACACCTTGTCATTTTCATTCAGTCATATCACTATTGTATTGCATAGTATTAGTGTAGCAGGTGGGGTGGAAGTGGCCCCATTGTCAGCAGGTGGAATACTAGAGAGATTGGATAAACATTTTTGGACATGAGTCCAAAAATGTATCTTACTCAAACATACAAAGGTCACAGGCAAGGAGTCCCTCCAAAGAGGAAGCTCGCAATTAGTTTATCTTGTCATAGGGTTTCAGAAACTTTTCTTAACTATAGCTGCTTCAGAGACTCAAATTCTTGGCTAACTATGTATTGTCGAAGGCTTTCACGGCTGGAGAACGATGGTTGTTGTGGATTTTCCAGGCTGTATAGCCGTAGTCTTGGCATTGTTGTTCCTGACATTTCGCCAGCAGCTGTGACTGGCATCTTCAGAGGTGTAGCACCAAAAGACAGAGATCTCTCAAACAGGACACCGTATCCTATTCCAGGACACTAAAATAGTTGACAACACTTCCAACTACTTCGTCAGTTTGCACAGAGAAGCCATCGAAATTCATAAGCATAAGCACAATTTCAACAGGAAAGAAGAGACCTTAAGAATGAATAGAGCATGGTTTCCCGTTCTGAAAAACACCAGGTTAACAGAATACTCTACACCCGACAATAGTCCTGCAGAGAAGATTAGCATATCAAGTATCAATCCATATGCAAAAGAACCTCCTCAGGATACAGTGAAGCCTCCCTCCATTAGCATTCCACACCCTGGGAAACTCTTACAGGATGACTCAGCCCAATCCTACCTTCCTGAGTAGACATAAATTACCTGCCAACTTCTTTTCCACACTGTGACACTGAGAGATCTCTGTCTTTTGGTGTTACGCCTCTGAAGATGCCAGTCACAGCGGCTGGAAAAACATCAGGAACATCAGGAACTACAATGCCAAGACCACGGCTATACAGCTCGGAAAATCCACAACCATATGATCTTATGATTTCATACAACAAACCAGATTATCCATATTTGAAGCTTCTTCTTGAAACATGTAACAATATCTAGTTCATTCTTGCTACTTTTTGTGTTAACAAAGACTAGGTAGAATTATTGATTTCAAGTTTTTCATACATCTAAATATCTTTTGGCCCTCCACCAATGTAACTTTCCTTGAATAGTGTTGCCAGCGTCTATGAAGTTAGATATTCCTGCCATTCTCAGATAACCCCTTGCACCCAGTCCTTGGTACATTATATGCATTAATATGAGTTAGATATCTCTTCTAATCTAAACATGGCAATACAACTGTGTAACTCTATTGTTTTATGCCCATCTCCAAGGTTGTTTTATTCTAGGCCTCTAGATTCTCTTTGTGGCCAATTTAGTATGGGGCCAGGCTAGCCCTAATTCCTTGTGCCTAGGTGTTTTGAACAATTTTCTTGGTCATATCCAGGAATTGTTCTTCTGTAGTTCTATCCATATCCATGACACCAAATTATGTTCAAGTGGGCTATGATAGTGTCTCTTTTGAAGCTAGAATTCACTTAATATGATGATAGTAGGTGCAAATAATTCTGCAACATTTTAAGACTGAAGAATTCTAACTAGCTAAGTTCCACATTTCAAAGGTAGGGGTGTGCCATTAAAATACATGAAGAGTAATTGTTTGATAAGAGAACTTAATTACCATTTGTCAAAATATGTCACAAAATCTTTGCACAAGTAAAGGTTGGTTACTAATCTGAAATGAACTTCTCATCCCCCAAACCTGTTCAGATAGTGTATCAAAAGTGTTTTTTCTATCATAATGGTAAAGTCAGATTCTAGAACCAATGCCCCATGCTGCAAGGTCCAAATCATTTCAATTCAGTGGCTTGTAGAAATGATGCTTCATAAAAAGTAATAGGAGTGCCCATTGTTATGAGTGGCAGGAGTCTCCCTGGAGATACACAATGTGTCTCTGGCAATATTATACACTCATACACATGCAGTAACAGTAATCTAGCCATTGTGATGTAACGTAAGGTGCCTGGTGTGTAATGAGAGATTAAAATGTGTTTTTAAAAGGCTTATCTTCTTTAATTAGACAGCATTGTCATCAGGTAAAACAAATGAAGTATGTATCAAACTGAGCTAAGGTTTTAAATTTGTACCCTATTTTTAATTATAATTGCTGTCTCACACAGGCCTGTTGTGAAGGATTTAGTAGTCTGAAAGGCTGCTCTTTCACAACATCAAATATTCCGAGAAGCCATAATTGAAGGCAACTCATGGCAGCTCCCCAGGGAATGCTTTATTCTTTGTGTTTAAATTGGCATGAAAGTAGAATAGCTCTTTTTGTAATGTAGTTATCATGAAGCCAATTGATCTTGGCAATTTAATAAATAATACATTTTTTCATCAGACTCATTTAATGTATTTCTTTCTGAATGAAGCTTTTCCTTTAAATAGAAATGATAGAAGTACTAAAGTTCTGTCTGCTTGTGACTCAAGCTAACCTCTTTTATCTTCTAAAGGTAATTGTAACAATTAAGGAAAATTCAGGAGGTAGTGAATGATCCAGTACTTTCCATATTGGTATTTAATATTTCATGCATCCCATTCTCTTTCTGATTGGCAGTTTATCCATAATAACCATTCGAATCATATGTAAGGTGATTTATAAGCATATTGAGTGGAATCACTGCTCCATTGAAGTCACTCATACTAAGATTTCAGATCATCCTTTGCCAGCAGAGGTCTTCCAAGAAAGGAAACACTAGGCATGGGTACTGTGATTTCCCATTATGTATGGCAAATGTGGTACTGCTCATAGAACAGGAAAGTCTCTGTTTTTGTGCAACACTTGGCATATGGAACTTTATATGTGCTGTAGAGCTGGTTGTTTGTGGTTATGGCTTCTTACTAGCAAGAGTCGCTCAAAGTAACCACATGCCCAAATGTAGCCTTGCTTGTTAGTGTCATAGCTTGGCAGGAGCTATCTGTCATGTCTGACTGTGCCCATTCATTCATGCCAATATTTCTGCTTCAAGTATATGTTTTATTCTGTCAAAGGTGACTCCATTTTGTATTGCCAGATATACTTCTGTTTCTTATTGCTAACATTCCAGTGAGTTCTCACACGTTCCCAGGTGACCGGGTGTTCACCAGTTTGAAGCCTTCTTCCTGACTGTGATGTGTCTTCTCTCCTTGTAGCCTGATAGCACAAATATGCATAATGTTCTCACACATAAAGAACAACACTAGGTTGTTTGGAAATTGGGAGGGGGAAGGAACAGGGGTAGAAAGGGGATGTACTTTTCCTATGTAGCCATTCTGGTCAACTTTCTGCTAGAACTGCTTAGTTGCTTACCTTACTTCTAAGTAGACCTTTGGATCTGAATATGGAAAGAACTGATTTCTGAATAAAAGTCATTTAACCAAGAACCTGTGTCTTGCTACAGTGAACCAGGGATCTGTCTGCTGTATTTCATCATCCAGAGACTGACACTATCTTTCAGGGTCTACTCTGAAAGTGTGCAAATGTATTCTTCAGTTCAGAATAGGGTTGCTAGCCAGGGGCATGTCTTGTCAATGCCATGATGTCATTTCTGGGGCAAACCTATAAGTGATGTCATGCCGCTCTAGAATTTGGTGGAAACTCTATGATATATAGAGCAGCAGCAGGTGTCAGGAGGTTGTCATCAGGAGTTCCACATTATAGTGAGAGATATGGCAACCCTAATTCAACATAAGAGCAATACTCATCCAGGAAATAATGCCCTCAATATACAATTTACTTTTACCTTTAGTGATGGAGAGAATGGAAGTAGCCTTCCTGACTTCATCAGGCAGGCCATTGCATAAGCTTGGTAGAACAGAAAATGCACATGTACTGGTGATCTTGCCTATTTGAAGAGTGACACCTGCAGAAGGCCCTGCTCAGATAAGCAAAGTTGTCATGGTGGAGCATAGGGGGAAAGTGATCCCGCAGATATGAGGGACAAAGGCCATGAAGAGCTTTGTACATAATAGCCAATACCTTGAACTGAGCCCAGTACTTGATGGGCCAGAAATGGAGTGACTGCAGAATGGGAGTGATATGCATGGTCTGCCTCGTTCCAGATAGTAATTGATCTGTGGCATTCTGCATCTCCAAATTGACTGGAGACCTATATACAGAGAGAGTAAGTTCATTTGTGTATAATTAAAGGTAAGGAGGGTTCTACTGATATAACAAATATAATTCCAGAATGTTGTGTGCTTATGTGTGTGTAGTCTTAACATCTTAAGATTGTCAAATATTTATAATCTTGATTCAACTTTCTTTCTGTCTTTGTTCCAGGGAAAAAAGTATGTCCTGCTCGTAGAATTGAGGTATGGCATATATATCAGTTGGTACAACTGTATATTCAAAAGATGTTCATAACTATGTTATGCTGTGAAAGATGTACCTTGTGGTCCTTTGGCTGTTTATCTTGTAGACTTTTTAAAAAAACTGCTTAATACATTTACACAGAATGTTACTTTCTGCTATGTTCTGAGTGATTCTATCTGCACTTTCCTTTGTGAATCTGTGTTGCCAATAATCTTGCCTGCTGCCAAGAACTGGATCTGATTTCTTCTGAAATCAAGAACTTCTACTCATTCATCAGAATACAAGGATGGTGACCATAGTTATGTGAGCTAGATTAGAAGTCTTCTTCCAGACTTATCCCATTTACAGCTGCAAAAGGTCTATATGAGTCCTGCAATAAAATGTATTTCACTTGGGAGTAATCAACAAAATCCTTCCTTGGGAGGAGCTGTGGTTCAGTGGAACAGTTTCTGCTTTGCATGTAGAAGGTCTGAGGTTCATTCCCACACATCTCCAGTTTAAAAAAGGACCAGGCAGTAGCTGATGTGGAAAATCTCTGCCCAAAAAACCTGGAGAGCCGCTGCCCACCTGAGTAGACAATACTGACCTTGATGGATCAGTGGTCTGATTTAGTATACAGCTGCTTCAGCATACCAGTGTACCCCTACAATCTATATATCATGCCTAGGATTACCTATCCGCTATCACCCATACTTTCATCTTTTTTTTTAGTTTGTTCACCCTCATCTAGTCAATCAGTTATTGAAGATACTGGTTTAATAAAGCCTTCTTAAGTAGAACCCAATTAAAAACAAAAGTATAGCATAGTATAACAAAATTCTCTCCAAATCCAAATGAATACTAAAGCCAATGAGAGAGAGAGAGAGCGACAGTTGTGGTCTAGCAATGTCAGGATAGGATCTGGGAGACTCGAGTTTGAATCCCCACTCTGTCATGGAAGCTTGCTAGGTTACCTTGGGCCAGTTATGCCTTCTCAGCCTAACCTACCTCATAGTGTTGTTGAAAAGATAAAATGGAGGAGAGGAAGTGATGTAAGCTGCTTCAGGTAACCATTGGGGAGAAAGGAGAAGTATAGATGAAGTAAATACATAAACAACAATGATAGCAAACTCCACTGAGATGTTCAGAAGAATTAACAGGGTAGACACTCTCTGTTCACTTCCCAGTAGAGGTTGTCCACTGAAGTGTCCAAGGCAGTTTTATTATCAAAGTTAGGTTGGAAATAAGATGGAGAAAGGTCCACTATTCAATGGGAGCAGTAAGATTTCCACCTTCTTTAAAGAAGTCCTTAGTTTTAGCTTGCATACTGAAAGAGGAAGAATAACTCATCAGATGTTATAAACATTCTGCATTTTCTGGTGTAGAGAATGGAAGTTAAAAGGGCTTGGTACCTCATATTATTAGAAACTTAAATAAACACTGTAGACATGTTCTTTCATTTATTGCTTCTCCCCTTTTTTAGAATTTGGCACCTACTGAAGAAAGGTATGTCTGGTGGAAATACTTAAAACAAGCTGTTTTCAAATGTAAGGAACACAACTATTCTTGATTCCTGTTTCTCCTGTGTGACATCCAGACAGAATAGAAATTTCTTTGGAACTTCCTTGAATCTGTTATAGGAGAAAGGTGGGGTATAAATGTTGAAAATAAAAAAGAATGTTTTGGGATTTTAATTTTTAAAAAAACTGGAGAAATATGCTTCTAGTTCAAGCAGGTTCTGCTGGACAGCATAACTTAAGCCAGATGTGACCACATTAATATTCCTTTTCCTGTAACTAGAGACAGAAAACATTGCAATTGTCATATCCAGTATTTCAACTGGCAAAAGTCATGAGGGAAGGTTAAATCCACCCCCCGCACTCACACACACGATGTGACCTTGATCTGAATCTCGGCATTGTGTAGTTGCTGTTTTCTTGTTTAAGATGCTTTGAAGATCCAGCTCAGAAGGATCTTCTCATCTCTTATAAACCCTGTGTGTTCTGCAGCCTCAGGGTGTTTGGGGGGATGCTGGCAGAGGCGTCCCTGCTTCAATAAAACCACTCATTCAAGATCCAAGATTTCTTGCACAACCTGACAGTGTTTGCAAGCATTGCATCTATAGTACAACCTGATATGCATGAATATACTTATTTCTATGTCATGTGAATGGCGAACATTTTAAAAACGAAGTACAAAGGGCGCTAATCTGCCCTGCCCCTTCCTCACAGAGTTCTGGTGATTGAAGAATATTTTCTTCCAGCCAGTCTCCAATATAAATGAGAGTCAGGCTGGGAGAGAAATGCTAAAAGAAAAAGGCTATAGTGAGGTAAGGTACAGAAAGGACTAGGCTTACCTCCTTCACCCATGCCTTTAATTTTGAAAGAAAAAACAGACCCCTCCCCTTCAACTTGAGCATCTTGAGAAAGAAGAGGAAAGATTTATTTATATGTCATTTATGTCTTCCTGTGCCTGCTTGATAGGTGAGAATTTTAATTGCCTATAGCATGAGGGTGCTTTCTCCAATCTGTCTGAAATTTGGGAGGGAGAATCCCTTGGATGATGGTGCATATATTCTCTGAAAATTTCACTCCAATTGGTGAAGGAAGTCACACCTGGAAATGTTTTCCCTTTGAAACCAGTTGAAAAGAACTATCGGAGTATTTTCTTAATGAATGCTTCAATTCTGATATTACATCATCTGATCCAAGTATTTAGAACAATGAACACCCCCATATCCATATGACTTTTTGGCATACCTCTAGAGGTCAGCCCCCAAACAAGTTTTTGGAATATTGAGTAGCAGCTTCGTTTTTCCATAGAAACTTGTGGTGAATTTGTTCTCCCAGTTGTACTTTTTTGTTTTTGTGTTGGAACTTTTCTACCCCAATAAAATGGAATTTGGTTTGGGGTATGAATATGCGTGGAGATATAATATGTGTAAGTTTCCAACTTGATTTATAAGTTGATTTGTGGGTGATTTTTTTTTTGTAGGCACCTTTTTGCAAAGAAAACATTTCTGCCAAAAGAGAAAGATGAGTCGTTTTATGAGAAAAAGGTTAAAAGGTACTTATTTATTATTGTACTTATTTATTTTTAACATTTATAACAGTCAATGTTCCTTATCGAACTAAGCAGTGGGAATACAGTCTGAATCTCATATCTAATTCCTAACTTTTCTCCACTGTGCAGATCAAAAAAAAAATCTGCACAATGGGGGCAAATTGAAAATGTGGTAGCTGTTTTTATAAACTTGGAGGAAAGGTCAGGTTTACTGAAAAATCTAAAAAGTTACTCCTAAAACGAAGAATTTTAAAACCCTGAAAAAATGCCAAACAAGATTATGCACCAGATAGTCTCTGCTACAGATTCCTCTTCTTCTTCCACTTAAATTTCTGTTTGCCTATGATCAATGGTTTTTAATGAAAACTTGCAAAAACTTAAGTCTTTTTTGGAAGAGGATGCACACTCTGTGACAGAGACTCTCTTTTGCATACGGAACTTGCTTGTAGAATTCAAGTCTACTTTGTGAGATTTCAGTCATCATTTTGAGGGTTCCAGGGAACTGTAACAGCATCCCCTGCTGTTACCAAATGTGCTCAGAGTGACACACGTAAACCTCTGTTAGACACTCCTAGGCCCATCTTTGACCTCAGAAAGGGTTGAGAAACCCTCACCCATGGCCACCACTATACCCATTGTTTCTTGCACCCCAGAATTTCTAGAGGGAGAAACCCTGCCTTCTCTACCACAACAGGTTCCTGTTCAAGAGCCAGTGGAACAAGTAGACCAGGCACCCCATGAATGGATCCCCAGAATTCCCAGAGTCTTCCCCAGAATTTGAGAAACAAAGAAGGTAGAGAGATGAATTCTTAACTAGGCAAAGGATTGCATGCTGGAAGCTCAAGATATCCTGGACTCCAGTGTCATGCAGAAAGATATATCATTGCAGAATCCAGGATCTAACTCTGGCTGCAGGAAGGGGTGAGCTATATTGGCTGTTTAGATAAGCCTTCAGTTGAGCTCTAGTCTTTGCAGGTTCAAATGCTCTTCAATCTAACTCATGCTAGGCCTGGGCAGCTACCTGTTACCCAGATCCAATGCTGAGGTTCTGTTCAGCTTTGCTTGATCTTAGTTGTTTACTAGAGGCCAATACCTTCCCCCCTGGTTATCCAGGTAGAGAATGGGACAACATCCTTGTCAATGTGATCAGGACAAGCCCAGGTTCACGTGGAAGGGAATGTGTCCAGTGTGCCCAGAAGTTTGGGACTGAGATGAAAAGTGATGGAGATCCAGAGTGGGCTTTGAAAGAAAAGTGGAGGCTGTAGTAAGTTGAAATAATCAGGGATAGTTTATTAATCATGCCAATCATCCCAGCCTTTCATTCCTTTTACCAGTCTACCTCCACTCTTGCCTAGAGATTTCAGTAAAATCTAACAGACCATTTCAGATCTGGCAAAGGCAATCAGGCTAAGTGCTACCAAAAATGGTAGGGTAGGATGCCAGCAAAATAGAGGCATATTCGTCTTGGCTACACTGTAGTGGGAAGGTGGGCACTCAACACATCCATCCTCCCTGCCAGAGGTGCCAGCTGGCATCACTGCCAAGAGAAGCTCTCTGGGGCAGGGCAGGGGACTGGCAGATGTTTTCATCATTACCATATTCTGTTTGTTGAAAACAATCCAACGCTTAAGGCCTAGTTTTTAGTGAATAAGAGACAATGAAAACAAAACAAGAACTGTGCCTGGCCTCGTTCCCAGTTCCTAATTCAGCACGTGGTCATCATAAAACAAATAGCATCTTAAAACAAATAGTATTTCAAGAATTAACATCGCATCCAAACTAAGTTCAGTGCAGCAGGTCATGTTGCCCTTTGTTTAGGGTGCTGTCCTGGAGGAGGAAAGAAAATGAACGGATTCAGCAAGAAGAAGAGCAGCGCATGACACTAAGTATCTCAAAACTCCTGTGTTCCCGGAGCCGCTGTTGTTTCACACCTAACAACTCTCAGCAATGTGAGGCTGATCTTATTATTAGTGCACCATTCTTAAATGTAGGGTTCATGGGGCATGAAGAATTGCCAGTGAATAAAGTTGTCCCCCCGCCCCCCCCCCCGCCCCCGTATCAGATTAGTGACTGACCTAAGATGGGAAGAATAGGGGTTTCCTTACCTTGAAGCATGTGGCTAGGCTAACTTGTCTACAGAATCAGCTTGCAGGAATCTGTCTACGGCCTGCAGGGCTGCCAAGCACTCAGACAAAGATCCTTTCAGGTCTCCTCACTCCCACTGCCTGGATCCAACCCCACTATGATTTGAAAATGAAATCAGGACTTGCTGAATTCTGTGCCCCTCAAGGTAAAAAGGATCCCTTGAATTTTGTCCCCTGATTCTTCCCCTCTCAGCAGCCCTGGTTGCTTGTGGCATATTATGTCATGCCTCGTAAAGAAATGGGCATTTTCAAGCCCCACTGATTTAAGTTGCTTTTAGTATACAGAACCGTGCAGTGGATTGTGGCCATGTGTTTCATCTTCAAAATTTATAGATTAAATAGAGGACTCATAGCTCAGTGGTAGCCCCAAGGTCCAAAGATCCATTCCAGCATCTTTTCTTAAAGGATCATGGGTGTGGCTGGGAAAGATAATTCTTTACCTGAGAGTCTAAAGTGTCAATGGCCCATCACCATATACAGTACTGGGCTAGATGGGTCAATGCTGTGATGGACTATAAGACTACTTACCTTTGAACACATTTGCTCTTTCTATGTTGAATTTTAAATCTGCCTGTACTTTTTTCTCTGTGAGCAGAACCACAAGTGACAAAAGGCACAGATTGGACACTTGTCAGCTTCCCTCAAGTTTTGATGGGAAATGTAGGCATCCTGGTCTCGCAGCTTGGCTCTCTGACTGCAGTCCAATGGACTTTTCAACTGTCACTTGTCCAACATTCCGCCAAGCTGCCTACATTTCCCATCAAAACTTGAGGGAAGCTGACAAGTGTCCAATCTGTGCCTTTTGTCACTTGTGGTTCTGCTCTGTCTGCTAAAAATGTTCTCTGCTTCTCTGTGTGCACATCAAATTGATTTCTGTTCTAAAGTCCTGCTATGCTAGCATTGTTAGGAATGAAATGTGTTAAAGTCAAAGTCAAAAAGGCCCCATTCTGAGCATCTATCACTCCATTCAGTGCCCTGAACCAAAAACTGATTTCAAAATAACTACCTAGAATAATATTTTTTCTCTTTCATTTCTTTAAGTTTTAGCAATCAGACATTATTTGTGGGAAGAACCTCCTTATCTAATCCCCTGCTTTTGACTGGGCAAATCTGTAAAACATCCCCAAATGTTTTTCAAAAAAATATGAAATCTTACTGGTTTTGTAACATTCTTTGAATGATAAGTAACCTTATCTACTAAAGTCACTTAAATTTGCTTGAAATATATGTTGCCGTAGACTTGGCTCAGGGCCTTACTATTTTTAACATAGATATTTACATGTATATCAGCAGGATTTTGAGTCCAGTGGCACCTTAGAGGCCAACAAGATTTTCAGGGTATAAGCTTTTGAGAGTCAGAGCTCCTTTCTTCAAATATGTACATCAAGTTAGATCCTTTCAGAGATCAAGATCCTCAATCTGTTCCAAGAAGATTGTTTTGCCTCAGCTTACGCTGCATCTTTTCTAGTCCAAAATATTTCGGTCTGGTAGGTCACCCAATGAAGGTTAAAGGGGAAAGTGCCCAAGTAGGATTAGAACTGAACATTAAGAGGACAAATGTAATGACTACTGTGGAATAACACATCTTTAAGGACAATGAAGAAATGTAAATTGTTAAGGATTTTTTATTCCTTGGCTCAGTCATGAACTAAATGGGAGATTGCAACCAAGAATTCAGGAGACTGAGACTTGGAAGGGAAGCTATGAAAGAAACAGAGAAGATCCTTAAGTGTAAGGAAGTATCACTGGAGAACAAGATCAAGATAATTCATACTATGGTATTCCCCATCACAATATGTGGATGTGAAAAGTTGACAATGAAAAGTCAACAGGAAGAAAATTGATTAATTTGAAAATGTGCAAGAGAGTTTTACAGATACCATGGACCATCAAAAAGACAACTAAATGGATTCTAGATCAAATCCTGTGGGGTTCCTCAGGGTTTGATTTTATCCCTCCTGATATTTAATATCTATGAGTCTGTCTACATGAGACATCTTACACAAGAACTCTCAAGTGTAGGGAGACACAATGCTAGCTGGGAAGCGCAGTTTAAAAATTTCACCTCTGTACACCAAATTCACTTCTCTACAGAGCCCACAAAGATCGCTCCTCAGAGGATTTGTTAATTTTCTCTTTGCCTTTCTGAAGGCTCTATCAATTTCACCTCCCCTTTAGGGAAGAGGAAATTAGCAAACTGTCTGAGGAGCAATCTTTGTGGGCCCAATTAAAGGTGTTGGTTTTGTCCATTAAAGCATTCCATGGCTTGGGAACAAGGTATCTGAAGGACTATATTTAGCCATATGTTCCTGTGTGGGAGTTAATATCACACAGAGGGGCCCACCTGACTGTCTCATCAATCAGAGAAGCTCATCTGGTGGGCACATAAGAGAGGGTCTTTTTGGTAGCAAACCCATGATTATGGAACAACCTTCCCAGGAATGTGTGCCTATCCCCCCTCCCCTCTCTCAATCTTTAAGGAGGCAGCTGAACATGTTCTTGATTAGTTTGTTTTTCTACTTACTGGAAGTCTTATGTTTGTTGAACTCTTTAAATTATAAGACACCTTGAGTGCCATAAGGTAGAAAATAGGGGTGCGCACCAAAAAAAAATCCAGGTAATCCAGGTCCAGGGATTTAAACAAACCTGGTATCCCTGAAATCTGGGTCAGATTTTCTGTTGTCACCTATGTGCTATGTCAGACTGCATTTCGGCTAATGAATCACACCAGACACCTGTTTGAGTTAGGAATAGCCACAACTTTATTGATTACAGCTGGATGGAGCATGGGCCTGGCATCTGGGCATGGATCCCCATTGGTATCATAGGTCTGGCTGCCGACCGATGCATCACCCACCAGCTTCCCACTGGCACACCTTGGCACACGTTGTTCCATCGCCAGCCTTGCCTGGCGACCCTTGCTTCCAGATCCATTGGGGTGAGCAGTCCCAAAGGCCCACTCACCCTGTTGGGATCTGGCCCAATGCCTCAAAACCGCCAAACCCATAAAGGTGTGACAGTGCCCCCCTTCAGTCCATAATCAGCGGAGGGTGGGAGTGTGACTGCTGCTCCTGCGGATGCTTGGGTGAAAATGGCACTGGCCACACAGCTGGCCAGAGCAGGGTGGATGCTCCTCCTTCTCCAGGTGGTCCTGCCTCCACTGCGTCCTGCACCTGGTACCAACCCAGCCTGCCAGTGAGTCATCACGCTTCCTTATCTGGTATAGAGAATCCCAGATTTAACTGGCCATTATTCTCTATGAGGAAAAATGTTGGTGGGGGCTGGGCAGGCATTTTAAAGCAAATTCCACCAAATTTGTAGGGAACCTACTCTGACTGTCCACTAAAGAGACCCCAAATTTCAGGAGGATTGGACCCCGGGGTCCAATTTTATGGGCTCCTGAACAAGCTGCTGCAGCCACTTTCTATTGTTTCTCTGTGCCCCTCCCCCTTGTTTCATATTCCCTGGTTTGACATTAACTCCCTTGCAAGCTTAACCAACAAATCCCAAGAGAACCAAACTGCAGCAAGGGAACCAATATCAAAACTGAGAATCCCAATGTTGAGCCAGAGAATCCTGAAAATCCCTTTACTGAACTGGGGTGAGGTGGGGGGCTGTCGAGATGTGGAGTTTAGAAGGCAGATGTCAGTGGCTTGAAAGGCTCCCTTAGAGCTCAATGGGGGGAGGGGCAGAATGGGATCATAATCCACTCTGCCTGCTGACTCCTCCAACCTTGTGCTGCTCTCCTGTAGTCACGCAGAACTTGGCTCCATTCAAAGGAGCTTGGCTCCATTCATGCCACTGCCCTCTCACTCCAAGCTGTTTGGATCTGTTGCAGCTGCCTACGACCAGATAATTCAGCCCAACAGAGTCCAGCTGCCTGGATCAGATCCAAGGTTTGTTCTGGGGAAACAACATAGCTGGATTATGCTGGATCGGCATAAATCTGGCTTTTTTGCTGGTTCCCAGACCTGGATCACACAGCTTTATTAGAAAAGCAGCTAATAAATGTTTTAAACAAACAAACAAATAAATGTACACAGCAAAGGTCAGTGCTCAACCAAGGAAGGAAGAGTTGTCTGGGGGTGGCCTCTTCACAACAGGTTCACATCCTTCATGATGAAACTTGGCAGCGGCAGCAAGATACCATAAAAGCCCTCATTTTCCCATCTCACTGGAGAGGAACCTACATCAGAGACGGGACCCCCGCCCCCAGGGATCTTCTCCTCCTTTAGGCATCTGCTGAGTCTTTGTTGGGCTCACCAGAGGTGCATAGCAGGAGCCCTGGAAGCCCCAGGCCTCCACAAAAGCTCTACCTCTCTTTTTCATGTGGAAAGCCAGTACACTTGGGCATACTCCTTTGACTGAGAGATCTGGTGGAACAGAGGCACTGGCTTCTGCTGTGGGGAGGAGAGAGTTTTGCTGATGCCCATGGAGTTCCTCTACCATTGCATGCTATGCACTGCATGCAAGATTATGCATAATTTTTAAGCACCAAATTGCAACATGTCTGAAGCAGGAAAGAGATAAATAATTAGGGTTGCCAGCCCCCAAGTGGGGCCTGGAGATCTGGAATTACAATGGATCTCCAGATGACAGAGAGGGTAAACTCTAGCCTTATAACCTGCTGTGTTCCAGCCCTTCCCCAGACCTCACCTCCCAAGTCTCCAGGTATTTCCCAACCCAGAGCTGGCAAACCCAGTATGTGTGTCAAGAACGAGGAAAATATTTGTTGAAAGGATTAAAAGGAAAAGCTGCAAGCTTATACTTTTTACTCATCTGCATTGCCTGTTCAGGCCTCATGCAAGGGAGGTCAAAATTAGAAGTTGGGATTCATTGTTTACCAGCACACTCCTGACTTTGGTTTCCTTGATGATGGGCTTGTTCTAAGAGATGAGTATGGCTGAGCATGTGGCTTACAAATGAGGCATATTTTGAAGAGGGACCAATCTTGCCATTTCTGAGGCCTAACCCTTTCTTCAATTCTGTGTAATTACTATACTGGCAACTTTGAAGCTCTTGACTGGTGCACACCCTTTCAAGCAGCCATAGATAGATAGATGACATCAATTTGATAGCCTTTCTAAGTTTCTTCATTTGATATTTTAATTGCTCTACATCATTCCTCCACCAAACAGTTGTGTAAGGTATTTTACTAGTTAAAAAAGTTTTACTTGCATGTAATGCTTGCCTGTGTGAATAGGCTCATTGATGCAAATAGGATTTCTCCAATAAAAATAGCTTGGATGAGCGATAATGCCGAAGGTTGGGCCACAGTAACCCTTTTTAAAATCAGCAAATTATTACATGATTCATCTTTAATACATGTCCCAATAACATCTTTGAAAATCTAGATCAGATTACAATAAAAAAATAAAAAAACATTCATCCTTCGAGGCTCTAAGGAGTCATCATGCTAACCACTGGCAATTTGATAACTGTATACAACTAGAATATTCTGCACCATCAAGCCCTATCAAAATGTATTGCTGGGCAGGCACAAAATACTCTGTGCAGCATTTGGGCACAGATTCTGTCCCAAGTTATAGGCAAGAAGCTTGAGTCAAAAAACAAAACCTTGTTTTAAACAGTAGTTTAAACCATTGGTTTAAATCAAGTTTCCCTTTTTGTAATTCATATGTGAGTCCAAAAAAGTCTTATATTTGGCTGCTATAATAATTAAAGCATTACTTTACAATTAAAAAATTGTAAAAATTACTTTACAATTAAATACTGCCTTCATACCTTTTGGGAGCACAGTCTTGGAGTACATTGGAGGATTGTATCATCATCAATATACCTAATCCTCAACATGGTTAAATCTGTTGATACTTAAATCTGGAGAATGGAGCTGTGAACAGATAAAGACAGGTTTTTCTATGAGCCTGAAAGATATCCCAGGTTTGCAGAAAAATCTGAAATCTAATAAAAAAGTGTGAGGGATTAAGAACACCCCCCCCCCAATAATAGAGGCAGAACCTGTAGCTTTAAGAAACAAATGCCATCTTAGCAACAGTTGTGAGATTGCTGGCAACAGCAACAATATCACCAGTCTTCAAGCCTTGTCAGTAAAAGACAAGAGGAGAGGACAGGACCGCTTCCATGGGTTTTTTTGGCTTTTGAAGGAGAACTAGGGCTTCCAGGTCTCCTGTGTGGAGGGGACATCCTGCTAGCACCCTTTTTTACTAGTCTCTGCTTGGAGCGATGGTGGGAGAAAAAATTAAAATGTTGGTGTCATGCACTGCATGGTGTTGCTTCAGGGGGAAACTAGGAAGTGACATTAGGTTGTTCTAGGAATGTCCAGACACTCTATGGTTGTATCATAGTTTCTGGCAATTCCTAGAGCTATATAACATCATTTCTAGTTCTCCCCAAAGTGATGTCACAATGCATGTGATTCCAGGCCCTTCATATTCCTAGTCCCTAAGGTCACAGTGTGGCACAGATTGGCAACACTCAGGACTCATTGGGGCCAGGCCTGTCAGCAACCACCAGGCAACATGCTACCATGTGACTTGCATGAATCACCCAAGACTGGTTGTTCGCTACTATTCAACAGCAGCCACCCATGAAAGACAGTCCTATGTAGTAGTTAGAGTTTCAGATGAGGATCTGGGAGACACAGTTTCAAATCACCACACTACTGTTATATATTGTTATCCTAACTTACCTCACAGGGTTGTTATAAGAATAAAATGGAGGAGATGAGAATGATGTAAGCTGCTTTAGGTCTCTGCTGAAGAGAATGATGGGGAATAAATGAAGTAAATAAATAATAAATATAGCAGAAGATGGGTAGCTGGTTGGTTGATAGAAGGTGAGAAGGGAGCAAGAAAAGGAGAGAGGCTATGGGGGCTTTCAGGGAAGAGATAGAGGAAATAGTAGGGGAGGGGAAATGAGAAGCAACCCCCCGCAATTCTTGCAGGTCCTCCACTTGTATTTAGATATTCTTTAAGACAAGGGGGAATTCTGAAATTAATGAATTTCTGTGTACACCTGTAAGCATCCTTAACAGTACAATCCTATGCAAAGTTTACCTTTCTACGTCTATTGACATCAGTGGTCTTAGAAGGATGCAACTCTGCTTAGGATTGCACGGTAAATGACTACTGCCCAGAATTTTCCAAAATCAAGAGCTTGTAGTCATCTGGCTGGCTCTGTTTTTCTTTGCTGTTTGTTTTTTTTTGTTTTGTTTTGTTTTGTTTTAATTTTTATTGGAATTAGAAATATTTTGTCATTTATAACAATCAAAATACTCTAATATTCCAGTTCTAACCCCCTCCCTTCCCCCCCGTTTGTTGACTTCCAACAGTTTTCCAACCCTTTGTCTATTCTTCCCCTACTCATTTCAACTTATTTTGTCAATTAAACATATACTTTCACACTCTTCTAAGCTAATCTATTATAACACAGTGCTAAGTCAGTTTCCCTTCACTTATCAACTAACTAATATATTCCTGGCATATTATTCAATAGTAATAATACTGGTAATATTCTCAATATCCTGTACTCTAACTTATTCATTCTAATGTCATCAATATGGGACAAACAATTTATCCCTCCCTATACATAACTTGAGTACTCATAAGTGATGAATACATTTATAAGTCAACCAATTTAACTTATACTCTATATGTTACTCTTTACTTCCTCTTATATCTCTTATCTTTATAACATAAAGTCAATCAATTTGACTCATATTCTACACATTTCTAAATATAACTATAAACACAATATACATTCAACATAAGTCAATCAATTTGACCCCTGTTCTGCACATTTCTAAATATCGCTATAACCAAAAATACCTTCAGCATAAGTCAATCAATTTAACCTATATTCTATATGCTACTTCTCATTCCCTCCCTTCTTGTATTCATGAATTTTAATTCTGTTAATTCTCAATTACACCCCTATCTGCCAGCAACATAATTAATTAATTAATTTCTATTCTTATATATCACATAATAACTATTACTCAATACTGTATAGAATAATCAAATAGAATAATTGCTTAGTAATTCTTCTTTAACTCTCCTCCCCCCGGTATAGTCACTTCTCTCTTCTTTTGTTTTTCTTCAATAATTTTCAAACTGCCACAGTTCTCCTCCCACCTCCCATTTTTTCACCAAATATTGTTTCAGCTTCTCCCAATCTGTGTTAAACTGTCCTGGATCAAGGTCTCTTAGTTTTCTTGTCAGTTTATCCATCTCCGCCATGTACAGCAATTTGTAAATCCAGTCCTCGATAGTTGGCACTTCTTGTACTTTCCACTTTTGCGCATACAAAAGTCTAGCCGCTGCTGTCATGTAAAAAAGCAATGTCCTATGTTGTGCTGGAATATCTTCCATTCCCAAGTTCAGTAGCAGGAGTTCTGGGTTCTTATTAACTTGAAACTGTAAAATCTCACTTATTACTCTTATTATTTCCCCCCAGTAGTGCCTGACTACCTCACAAGTCCACCACATATGATACAAAGATCCTTCATGCTTTTTACATTTCCAGCATTTATTAGACGTGTTCACATTCCCTAGCGCAATTTTCTTTGGTGTCAGGTACCAACGATAGATCATTTTATAGACATTCTCTTTAATGTTAGTGCATGTCGTAATCTTCAAAGTATTTTTCCACAAGTATTCCCACGCCTCCATTGTTATTTCTTTATTAAAATTTATAGCCCACTTCACCATTTGCACCTTAACTACCTCTTCTTCAGTATACCATTTTAACAACACTTTATAGACCTTTGAAATTTCCTTTTTGTCTTCTTGTAAAATTACTTCCTCCAAGTCCGAGTTCTCCATTCTTATCCCTCCCTTGGCACAATCCGATTTATAAAGATCTCTGAGCTGTCTGTATTGAAACCAGTCATAGTTTGGAGACAACTCTTCTTGCGTCTTTATTCTTAATTTAGAAAATTCTATTTGTGTTATCTCCTTATACGTTAAACACTGTTGTTCATTATCAACAGTTCTCGGATCTATCACTTCATAAGGAACCACCCAGGAGGGAATTCCTTCTTGTAGGTAATCTCTGTACTTTTTCCATATTGTGAAGAGGCTTCTCCGAATGTAATGGTGTAAAAACATAGAGTCCGCTTTTACTTTATCATACCATAAATATGCATGCCATCCAAATATTTTTTTATATCCCTCTAAGGCCAGCAATTTGCGATTTTTAAGCATCATCCAGTCCTTCAGCCAAACCAAGCAGATTGCCTCATAGTAAAGTCTTAGGTTGGGCAGTTGCATTCCGCCTCTCTCTTTCGCATCCTGTAACACTTTCATTTTCACTCGAGGCTTTTTGCCTGCCCAAACAAAGTCTGATATCTTTCTCTGCCATTTCTCAAACTGCTTGGAATCCCGAATAACTGGTATTGTCTGTAACAAAAACATCACTCTTGGCAGCACATTCATCTTAACTGCTGCAATTCTTCCCAACCATGACAAATTCAATCTATTCCATTTAATCAAGTCTCGCTCTATTTGAGTCCACAATTTCTCATAGTTATTCTTGAATAGATCTATATTCTTTGCAGTCAGTTCAATTCCCAAGTATTTCACCTTATTTGTTACTTCACAGTCTGTTATTTCCATAAGTTGCTGTTGTTTTTGTTTAATCATATTTTTACACAGTATCTTTGACTTCTTTTTATTTACAAAAAAACCTGCCAAATCTCCAAATTCTGTGATTTTTTCTATTACCCTTGGCATGTTTTCAATTGGATCTTCCACAATTAACATTATATCGTCTGCAAATGCTCTGACCTTATAGGAAAAGTCTTTTATCTTTATTCCACGGATTGCATTATCTTCTCGGATCTGTATCATCAAAATTTCCAAAACCATTATAAACAACAGTGGAGACAACGGGCAACCTTGTCTTGTACCTTTGCCTATAGTCAATTTCTTAGTCACCTCGTCATTCACCACAATTGCTGCGCTCTGGTCTCTGTAGATTTCTTTTACTGCTCTGATAAATCTTTCTCCCAACTGTAGCTGTTCCATAGTGGCGAACATAAAATCCCAGTTCAAATTGTCAAAAGCTTTTTCAGCGTCCACAAAGAAGAACCCAACCTCCTTATCACAACGCCTATCATAATATTCAATAGCATTTATAACTGTCCTTAAATGGTCTCTAATTTGTCTATTTGGTAAAAAACCAGCTTGTTCTTCCCCAATAACTTCGGATAGCCATCCCTTTACTCTTTCCGCTAAGATCTTCGCAAAGATCTTATAGTCATTGTTAAGTAAGGAAATAGGTCTGTAATTTTTGACGTTAGTCAAGTCCTGTCCTTCTTTAGGGATCAATGATATGTTAGCTTCACTCCAAGTATCTGGAATTCTTTGGTCTCTCATAACACCATTGATCACTTCTTTTAGGAATGACACCAGTTCATTAACCATTACCTTATAAAATTTAGCTGTGAGTCCATCAGGCCCTGGCGCCTTACCCAGATTTGTTGACTGTATTGCCTTCCTTCTCTCTTCCTCTGTCACTTCACTATTCAATTTATTTCTCCAATCTTCCGAGATCACTGGGAGCCTCATTTTCCCCAGATATGTCGTTATTGAATCTTTATTCACCTCTTTTTTATTATACAATTTAGCGTAAAATTTGTAAAAGGCTCTACTAATAGCAGTCTGTTCCAGATATACTTTATTATCCTCACATATTTTATTTATTGTCTTCTTCTCCTTTCTCTTCTTCAATTGCCATGCCAAATATTTCCCAGGTTTATTTGCTCCTTCAAACGACTTTTGATTCATTCTCTTCAGATTCCATTCCAGTTCTTTATTATTCATTGCTGTCAACTGTTCTTGTAAAATTTTAATGTCTTGGTAAATTTTCTTCTTCCCTGGTCTTTTCTTTAATAGTATTTCTTTGGCTTTTATTTTCTCTGTAATCTCCTGTCTCTTCTCCTCTTGTTTTTTCCTGGCTCTTCCGTTTAAGTCCATTAGTATGCCTCTAATTACTGCCTTATAGGTATCCCATACCTTGTTGGTTGGTACTTCTCGATTCATGTTGTATTGTATGAAGAACTTAGTTTCCCTTCTCAACGTCTCCAAGTTTTCTCCCTCTTGCAACAAGTCCTCATTTATTCTCCATCCTTTCCTCTTAGTTCTTTTCCCAAACTTCCACATAATTGGATTGTGATCTGAGCCTACCATAGGCATTATTTCCACCTCTTTAGTCCATAACACTAAGTCCTTTGAGGCCCAGATCATGTCAATTCGTGATAAAGTAGAGTGTCTTGCGGAGAAAAATGTGAATTGTCTGCTCTTGGGATTCTGTATTCTCCATACATCTTCCAAAGTTTCCTGCTGCATTAATGCAAAAAAAGTTTTTGGTAGTAGTCCTCTTTTCTTTTGTGCAGTTGCTGATTTCTTATCCTGCTCCAAATTTGTAACTCCATTGAAGTCTCCTGCAAGAATTATCTGATCGTAAGAAAGTTCATCTAATTGCTTCCTCAAATCCTCAAAGAAGCTTTCTTTTGCTCCATTAGGTGTATAGATTCCAATCACCAGCACTTTCTTTGAATTCCATGTACATTCCACCGCTAAAAATCTGGCTTCTGGGTCCTTAAACACTAACTTTGGCTGCAGCTCCTCTCTAATATACAGGACCACTCCCCTTTTTTTCTTTTTTGTGGCTGCTGCAAAATGAGTGCCCAATTTGCTCAGTTTTAGATATTTTACATCCTGTTTTCTAATATGAGTCTCTTGTAAACAAACAATATCACATTTCTGTTTTAATAGCCAGTGAAAAGTACTTTTTCTCTTATTGGGTGAATTAAGTCCATTTACATTCCAAGATATAACCTTACATTCCATATTCATAGCCTTGTTGCTGGTAAGTCCTTTTCATTGTCCCTCATAAACTTTTCCATTTCAAATTCAGAACTGATGCGCTTTTTCACTCCTCCAAACTCAAATGCCAGTCCTTCCGGTAATTCCCATCTATACCTTATTTTCATGTCCTTCAAAATTTGGACTAAGGCTTTATATTTTTTCTGATCAAGCAACACCGATCTGGGTAACTCCTTCATAATAATCACCGTCTTGCCATCAACCTCCAATGGGTCTTGGAATTGCTTGCTCACAATCATTTCTTTCATATTTCTGGTTGTAAATTGCACAATCACGTCTCTTGGTAACTTCCTCTGGGTCGCAAATCTTGAGTTTATACGATACACCACATCTAGGATAGCCACGATTTCTTCTTCTTCCTTCCCCAGGTATCCAGCTAACACTTCAGCAACTTGCTCTTGAGCTGTCTTTCCCTCCATCTCCGGCAAACCGCGAAACCTTAGCTGCTTTTCCATATACTTGCTCTCCGCAATAGCCATTCTGCCCCTCATCGCCTTCATATCTGTCCGTTGCGTGTCTGAGAAATTCTCCATCGCCTTCTCCACCACGTTAACTTTTTGCTGTGTTACCTCCATTCCCTTTTTCATTTCTGCCAATTCACTTTTAACTGTCTCTTTAACTTCTTTGATCTCTTTCACCAGCTCCTGCTGGACCTTTAACATTTCCGAAAATCTTTTGTCTAAATTTTCCATAGCCGTCTGCCACTCTTTTTTCGACATCGTGGGGCTTGACTTGCCTCGCTCCCACGAATCTGCTCGTTTCCTTAACTCCGTGGCGCTTGGCTAAGTGTCCCTTTAATTTAATTTAATTCAAATGTCCCGGTTTCAAAAGGAAAAAAAAGAAGCACTTACAAGATCCAAAATGCCGGGCGTCTTTTCTCTATGGTTTTTCTATATTTTTGTAATCCAATATGGCATACTTCCTCTTCTGCTGAAGCCCGTGCCCTTCCCTCTTCAAAGATGGCGATTGCCCTCTTCCTGTCTGCCTTAGGGCCGTCTCTCTCCAGCAGCTCTATCACAATTACGTACTTCCTGTTTCCCGTCTCCTCACAGCAGCTCTCGCGATGGTAGAAGCTTTCTCACAATCTGTTATCTCCTCACAACCACAGGTATGAACAACAATCCTCCGATTTCTCTAATTACTTCTTTTAGCTTAGTCCTTTTACTAATCTGTTTCTTGCCGAGTCTTCCTCTACTTTTAATCAAACTGTTGCAGTTTAAAAGTCCCCTTTAATGCTTCTTTACTTTAAGTAATTCGTCCCGTTTCAAGAGATAGTGATCTTTACCTTTTCAAACGTCTTTCTGGGTTGTAATCACTGCTTCAAACTCAGGTTCTCTTTCACCTTCTTTCCTCCTGTTGATGCTTGGGCATGTAGATCTTATGCCAGCCGTCACTGGCCCCAGAACTGCCGCAGAGATATAAGCCGACCTGTCTTAGGGTGGGACCTCAAGGGACGGGGGAGAGTCCGTTGCGCAGAACCCGCCCTCGCCCGAGATCGACGCACCCTGAGGTACTTGAGCGTTCAAAGCCTGTTCTCCGCCTGAGAACAGGGGACCGCGGGCTTGTTTGCCCCCGCCGGTCACTGAAAACGGCAGCCCGGTCAGCTCTGCTCCCAGAGCTGTGTTAGACCTCCATGGATCCCAAACAGGAAGTTCTTTTTGCTGTTTGTTTGATAGATCAATGGATAGTAAACCCATTGAAGATCTCGGGCATAAAGCAAGAGGACAAGCTCACCTAGCTTGAATTGAATTGAAGTCCAGTGCGATTTCATACTTGAACAAACTATGGTGGCTGTAACCTCTTGGTGCTACTCACCCAATAAGAGTTCCAAAGGCTATGTTCTGGAATCTGCAACCAATCCGTGCATTTTCTAACCAGTGCTCTGAGATGAAAGGAGGGAAGCTAATCATGTCCCCTTTCCTTGAGATGAAAAGTTCCTGCCATCATTCCTAGATAAAAGGGCTCCATGTTCATGTTTTCAGATAGGTGTAAGGGGGTTTATTCTTTCAAAAGACTTGCAGTCCCCTTGAAGTGCCCTCTGAGGTCCCTTGACCCCAGTTTCAGAAACTCTGACATTCCTCAAATATTCTGACTTTAAGGGTTTCCCCTCCTTGCCTCTGATGTCTTAGATCAAAGTGTGCAATCTTCTGAACTCCTTTCTGAATTTGATTCGACGGCTTGGATGAAACCTTCCAGGCAAGTTCACAGCCATCCATACACTGTGATGGAGGAGACGACGATCAATCTCCCTCGAGATTTCCCCTACAGGTAAACAAAACACAATCAGATAGTGTTAGAAAAATGAGTTTTTGTTAGCTCAATTTCTAATATATTTTAAAATGTCATATAAATAAAAGTTAGTCTGAAGTGAAAGTGATGGTCCACCATTTGTTCTGAAACTGAGAAGCTCAGTGCTTTGGAGTGAGAATTATGACAGGCAGAAGGATAATGAAAATCAGTGGTCTGTAGCTGTTTTTTTTTCTTTCCAGTTTGCTTTTGCAGACCTCCTGTCACAGATATCTGTCTGGGAATAAGGCTTGGGAATTTCATCTTTTTACATTTTAGTTTAGTCTACTCCTGGCCATCTTTAAGACATTATTCTCCAGTTTTTCCAGTCTAGAAATACTGCATTCTTTTAGAACTCACAAAAATATTTAATAAAGAGTAAAATTCTTTCTATTGAACATAATGAGGAAATTCCTACCAACCACTGGTAATTAAGCATGGCTGTAGGTTTAGTCCTTGGCATCTCCAGTTGGGAGAGGCTATGGTGCAGTGGTACAGCAGCTGTCTTATATTCAAAAAGCCTTAGGCTTGATCTCCAGTTTTAAAGATCTCAGGTACCAGATGCTGGGAAAGACTTCTACCTGAGACCTTGGAGACCGTGAAGATAAGAGAGACATTATCAACAAAGAATTCCCAAAAAGCAATACAATGGACTATGGATTTTTCATTCACCCAAGGGGATGAGATCTAAGAGCTAGAAGACCTTGAACCACACTGAATGCCTCTTTTGCCACTATCACCTTCTGCTCACAGGCCTGCAAATGGGTTCTATGGCATGTTTGGTCTAACTCAGCCTGAAACATCCAACAACAACAATCCCAACCATTTTCAAATCAGCCCATTCCCCAGACTGAAGTTATGTAAGATGGGAGGAGAAGGTGCTGGGAAGCAATCCTGTTTATTGCCTTTGGCGACCCAACATTCCAAGCTGCCACCAGCGAATCAACAGAGCCACCATGAGGACTCTCCAAATCTCCTGTGCATTCTGAAATTCTGTTGGAACGGTCCAACTGAAGGTGGATCATTTTAAGTGATCCATCACCCTTGTAGAATTGGTGGGTTAAATTCATCTGTGCCTTAAGCAGACTGGGATTTCAGCATAAGGGTCAATGAGTCTTCCCAATCAGATCAAGAGATGTAGTGTAGAAAGGAAAATCCTACTCATGTCCTTTTTCTCTTCCTGAGCCTGATAACAATCTGGGACAGTTTCTGAGCATGGCCTGAAAAAAGGGATTCAGCTGGAGTACCAAAGTCTCCCAGAACTAGTAATCTAGGGGTTTTCCTACTACCAAGCTTGAGGTCACTTCTGCCAACATAGCCAGGGTATTCACTGCTGAGCTAGGCAAATGGTACGCTAGTACAATCCCTAACTGGAATCAGCATTATACAACCAAAGTCAGCATGATACAAGGTAAAATGCGGGTTGGTGTTTATATTGTTCAGGAAGAAAAGCTCAGACTGACAGTTTGATACTATGTTTCTTCAGAAGTATGGCCCATTGGGTTCAGTGAGGCTTACTCCCAGTTCAGTGTGCAAATGTTCTGTAGCCTGAGACTCAAAATACTTGATATTTTTTAATTTGTTCATGAATGTTTGTAACCTGAGTATATATCCTTTAAGTTTTCCTTTGTCTGGATAATTAGAGGTCAGTATAACATGTTATATTTATAGGCTGGCCTGGGGAACACCGACCACTCCAGAACTGGACATAAAACTGTATCACCCCAGGATGACGTTCAGGAACGAAGGCAAATCGGGCATCATTCCAAGAGAAAAAAGTCTGCAACCAACAAAATCAATCCCAGAAAAGGGGTATGTTTGGAAGGAAATAGTCCTTCTTAAGCCTGCAATCTTTGGACCATCTATCTCCATCTCTTTCTATTATGAACTTTGCCTTATTGCTATCAGAATTAAGCATCATATAGGCAAATAATGGATTTATAGCCGTCTGTGTTCATTTTCACATTAGTGGGTGGATTCAACCATCCTCTTAAAGAATCTTCCCTCACTTATGTGGCTCTTCCTGCAATGAAAGAGCCACTTAAGCTGGAGGAAGGCACTTTAAACTGAATGAAAACTTCAAACTTGAGCCAAAAAGAAAGGAAAGATATAAATATTTTAATAATTACATGAATAAATAAATAAACTTTGCTCAGTGGAGTAGTAGGACAGGGGCAAGATCCACCCTAATATTTTTTCGAATTTGGTAGATTTTGAGGCAAAAAGAGGATTGGGTTGTTGTTGTTGTTTTGGTTGGTTGGTTGGTTGGTTGGTTGGTTGGTTGGTTGGTTGGTTGGTTGGTTGGTTGGTTGGTTGGTTGGTTGGTTGGTTGTTTTTTTTTGCTTGAGGAAGATTCACAATTCTGTTTACTCTACAAAAGGCTGTAACAGAAACGCACTGGTTAACAGAAATAATATATCAATCTACTTGCTTCTTTTACATGTTTGTAAAACATGTATCTATTGTTATTTCTAAGGTTGCTGTTAAAATATGCCACACCTGCAACTATGTCAGAGGCTGCTTCCATACAGGGATTACAGCAGAAAGCCCCCACAAGAAAGGGGAGCACCCAGACAATGCCATGCCCAATATTTTCTGAAATCTGTTCCCCTCTCAAAAATTATTTGTTTGTTAGTTTACTTCATTTATACCTTGCCCTTCTCCCCAGTGGAAACCCAGAGTGGTTTACATCCTTCTCCTCTCCTCCAGTGTATTCTCACAACAACCCACTGAGGTAGGTTGGCTGTGAGAATGTGACTGGCCAAGTTCAACCGCTGAGCTTCCTTGGGAGGGCAGGGATTTAGACAGGGCTGTCCTAGAATCTAGACTGTCACTCGAGCAACTACGCCATGCTGGCTCCTAAAGAAATAGTTGCTTTGACTTCAAGTATGTAACGTTAAAACTAAGCATGCCAGGAGGATGCCTGTGCATTTATTTATTCATGTGTATCAAAGGGGAGGGGAGCTTTATTTTTAACTGAAAAGTGAGCACAAGCGGGAGAGAAGATAAACTATGCCTGCTCCTCCATTGCTTTAAGTATTTCCCTTCCAACCTGGTTCCAATACTGGAATTAACTGAGCTGGAAGAAAAATGCTTAAAGCTGCTGTGCATCACAAGGTACAATGGGGGCGAGGGTAGTTCCCTTCACACTCATGCCCTCTTTTGTGTGACAAAAATAGCTCTCCTACCCTGCTTACATGGGGATAGGCATACACATGCACCCTCCTTCTTTAGTTTGTCTCTAGTACCAGTGATATTTAAACATTTCTGTTCCCTCTTTTTTCCTCCTCAGGAGATTCATCTTAGTATCTGACCCAGTTTCAACATCGTCTGTCCCTACTCCGACTCCGCTGGAGAGCAAGTTACTCAGTGACCGTTTCCCCAAACTGAAAGACAGGATTTTTAATTCTCTGCTCTCAGACACGCAGGCATCTTGTTAGTCTTCACTTTTGTCTTCAGAAGTTTCATCTTAACGAATGAGAGGACTTCAATCTCACCCACTCACTCCTTCCATAGTTCTAGTGGATAGCAAGTTTCTAAGGGTACAGTTTCTTAGACTAAAGAGCATACCATCTTCATTCTTTCCTCAGTTTGTGTGGCTAATGCTACCTCTCTTCCTTTTGTTTGAAGAAGCCTCCAAGGTTGGCTGACTATTTAATAACACCACTGTTTGAGCCCTCAGATTTCATTTTGTAGTATGAAATTTTTATGAAGTAGTTTGCTTCTCTTAATCTATTCTCACATGAATACTTTATAACTAATTTCCTCAGCACCGAAGCATGTAGTAAATAACCACTAATGGCAAAGCAGGAGTACATTTTGTTCCTGTTAATTACTAATTGTGTTGATAACCGGGGAACTGATTTGAGCAGATGTTTTATGGTCTAAAGTTGTGAAAACCTGGCTTCACAACAAAGTAACATGCCTCTTTTATGCTTCGGGCAGGGCTTTCAACATTTCCTTACAAACTGCACTCATTTTCTTTCCCTTCCTTCCATTCATAGTAGTAGTAGTTAATGGATTAGATCCAGAGCAGCATTTCCATGGGTACAAGGAGCATGACTTTCTTGCCTCCTTCTTCCCATTGTAGCCACAAATACTCCCCTGAAATATTGTTCCTGAGAGGAGGCTCCTGTCCCCCGGGAACAGCATTTCAAGGGCATTTGGGGCTACAGCATCATGATATGTAGGCAGAAGCCCTTGCATATGGGATCTGCTCTGGATCTAAGCCATTGGCTTGCATCCTATCACTCTGCTCAGCAACATTTGATGCCTCCCTCCAGCCTGAAGGGCTTTCATCTGAAGGGAAGGGGGTACTCCATCAGAGAAACGGGTCATTGGAGGAAGGCTCCTTTTGCTGAGCAGAATGGTAGGATACAAACAAGGGCATCTGCATGCACTTTCATTTGTTTGTTGTCACATGTGACTGTTCTATAAAACTTAATTTAAATTTGGGCATGCTTCCCTTGAATCAATAAGCCTCTTAATTCTTGGTGGTTTGGGGCTGGGAGGGGAGAATGTGTGGCTCCAGCAATATTATTCCCAAGGACCACATATATAAACCTTAAAACTGCAGCTTCTAACTGCTCATAGCCATTGTGCACCGGGCCAGGAGGACACTGCTGAATAAAAGATCTAATCTTATGCTGGCTCCTGCTTCATTTTCAGTAATGATAGTAATGACAAAGTCAAATAATCTCAAATGTAATTTAAATATCGCACAATTGGGAATCTCCTGAATTCACCACAGAGGTCTGTTTACTATTAAAGGGAACCTTTAACTCAAACCTCTGCCCTGGGCTGGAAATGCAGACATGTTTGTTCTAACATGATGGCCGTAACAACAACAACAACAACAACAACAACAACAACAACAACAACAACAACAACAAACATTGACTGCATCAGCAGTCAATGCCTGACTACAGTCACTGTACAGGAACAGCCTTCCTGTTTTCTGCTCATATATTTATTATTTCCTCTATGAGTCCCTTGCATGTGTATGCCTCAGAAGCCCAAATGATCAACCAGGCAGGCCTGGAGTAGATCACACTCGCAAACTGGTGGCTGATGTGATTGTGCATGCATGCTCCTGTCACACTGCCTTGGAACATTAGAGAGTTCACAACAGACAGGAGCATGTAAATATGAGCCCTTAGGCAGCCAAGCTTGCGTCTTGATACCCTTCAGCCTGGAGTGAAAAAGGAGAGATGGGAAAATGTGCACTCAGATTTAGTGATACAAAGTACAAGAAGCTTTACCTCTTAAATCTACATGTGCTGCGTATGTTACCCCATTCAAATGTTGTCAGTGGTGGCAGGTTGAGAAGAGGGATTTTAAAACCACATTGACTGTATCTGTTGACTGAGATTCCTTTTTTGCTCAAAACTAATAATGGTTCTTCTGATTTTATATGTTAGAGGCCGTTTTGGTAGCTCTCAGAATAGGTAAGGTAATAATATAGCATGACAGGATGTTTCATGTTGTTTGATATTTCATTAATTAATCCCATACTCCATTTTAGGATAACGTGGTGCAAAAATGACAAGCAACTCACAGTGCAATCCGATGCATGGATATTTAGAAGTAACTCCCTCTGTGTTCAGTGGTGTCTGTTCCCAAGCTGGTGTGTAAAGGAGCATGCCCTAAAGTATCTGTTAATTGCAGTGCAAATGCAGGAGCAAGCTAGGCTTACCTCAATGGAGGAAAAAACATGCCATGGGTTTCTGTTTGGAAGTATATCTTTATATGGCCTTCAAGTCATTTCCATAGTCTCATTCCCATTTTTCCTATAATGGGATAAAGCAATTATAGATTCCCAATAGTCTGGAAACTTTTTTTTTTTGCAAAGTCAGTATAGGAATAATATGCACTATTATAGAAATGTAAAGTCATTTTTTGTCTGATAGTTCCTAATTCTTCAGCAGTTCAGCCTAGTTTTGGAGACTGCAGGACAACATTAGTAGAACCAAGCAGAGGCGTTGCAACTTCCAAGTGTGTGATTAGATGGCGCCACTGTCTAAGAATTCTTGTGCATAAATCAGTATATTACCATTTCAGAAACTGGGATTGGGGAAAGGCTATTTTATAACCCTAAGGGGGGAAGGCAGGATAGCCATCTTCACTTTACCTGGTAGAAATCAAGTTTTTAACTTAGCCATCTTTTCTGCAAACAAGAGCAACACATTGGCTTTTTTTTTTTCCTTTTCAGGATTAGCTGCATCGATTGAGGAGGTCTATCAGTGATTGTTAACCATTATAGCTAACAATGGGACTAGAGACATTATTTATTTAAAGCTTTCGTATGCCACCTTTCCATCCAAATAGGGCATCTAAGGCAGCAAACATAATACACGAAAAAATTTAGAGAGCCAGTTTGGTTTAGTGGTTAAGAGCGTCAGGATTCTAATCTGAAGAACTGGGTTTGATTCCCCACTCCTCCACTTTAAGCCAGCTGGGTGACCTTGGGCCAGTCACAGCTCTCTCAGAGCTCTTTCAGACCCACCCACCTCACAGAGTGATTGTTGTGAGGATAATAACATACTTTGTAAACCAATCTGAGTGGGCATTAAATTCTCCTGAAGGGTGGTATATAAATCAAATGTTATTAAATCAAATGTTAGTAAAACATTTTAAAACTAATTTCAATTTAAAACCACATGCTAAAGAATATACAGACGAGATCAGCTTAGCTTTGTGACTAAGGGCTGGTTCACAAATGCATGTTTATTTCTTGATGACTTAGATGTCATTTACACATGGAAGATATGAGGAGATAGTGAATCTTCACAATTACATAACCCTAAGAATGTCCTCTGCTTGTTCTCTTTTGCTCTATCCCAGGCTTAAGGCCTGTGCTGCCAACTCCCAGCCAGTTAGCCCCAGCTCTAATAGTGCATGGTTAGATAACACTAAAAGCAGTAAACACTCTGTAGGAAAGCATCCCATCGGTCCTGGCACTTGCATGCAGTTAGACTGTGGCAAGTTTTAAAAAGTAGGCAAGCCTCAAGGTTTGGATCTTGTTGGTTGGTGCGGAACTGAGTTAGGTATGACTAGCAATTCACCCTATAAAGTGATGTTACAAACCTATCTTTGCTTGGGTTTTGTCTTGCTATGCAATCATAACATAGCTATGGTTTTATGTCTGTTTATATATTTTTATCAAATTATTGTATATATGGTGGTGGAAAATGCCATCAAGTCACAGCCAATGTAAGGCAAACCACCCCCACCCCCCAGCTGGGGTTTTCAAGGCAAGAGATGGTCCCAGGTGGTTTGCCATTGTCTGTCTTTTCGATGCGACTCTGGAATTCCTTGGTGGCCATACTTTATTTTAAACTAGAAACAACGCCCATTGTGTGAAAAAATACAATGGGCTCTAGAAAACTGATTTGGCGGGCCTCTTCCCGGCAGCTTCACAGCAGCCCACAGGCTAGAGTGGGAGGGTGCTGAGAGGAGGCACAGGGAGGACTCCTTAGGCTGTCAATTTGGCGGGCCCCCTCCCAGTGGCGAGTGCTTCACAGCAGCCTGGAGGCTAGAGCAGGAGGGCGCTGAGGGGAGCCAAGGGGAGGAGTGCTTAGGCTGTCGAATCAGTGGGATCCCTCCTGGCGGCAAGTGGGCACTTGAGGGCAGAGTCGTTGGCAATGCGCCTGTGTGAGGATAAAAAGTGAGTGGTCACCAATACAGCTTGCCTTTTATATAGTAGGATGGTTTTTTTTTAATTTTGAAATGTTTTAATGTTTGATGTTTGCTGCCTTAGGGAGACTATTGGAGCAGAAGGGCATCACATAAATGTTTTAAATAAAATAAATGATCACCACCCTGACTATAACTCCTAGTCGAACCTTAGTAAACACCATCTTTATCACAAGCAGTTTGTCTTCTTTTTGGGTGTCCTACGAATCTAAAAGCAGAGTCCAGCAGGCCAGATCGATCTATCTATCTATCTATCTATCTATCTATCTATCTATCTATCTATCTATCTATCTATCTATCTATCTATCTATCTATCTATCTATCTATCTATCTATCTATCTATCTATCTATCTATCTATCTATCTATCTATCTATCTATCTATCTATCAAGACAGGTGTCCTGACTGACTCATCAATGCCCAGTCCAAATTCCTGGACCTACAAACATGAAATTAGGGGAGAACGTTCCTTTCACGTAAGAAGGGATTTCTTCACCCCCTAAGGGGGTAAAAAGGGGTAACGTGTTTTCCCAAAGGGATACAGATTCCCTGTGTGGCTGGCAGGCTGTTGCCTGCTTGCACCACCACCTACTGCAAGCTCAGCCACTCGTCCCTGATTGGGCCAGCCTTTCAAGGTTATTTGCATATACAGGCTGATTGGGGCTCACAACATTCCACATCTCATCTTCTCCTCATGAGACAGTTGGAATACATAGGTCATTTGTGTATGCCCCCTGATTGGTCTCACCCCCACATTCTAAACAGTATGCAGTTGCTATTGGGAGTCATTGAATGTGTTCTGAGGTAAAATGCAACTCCCAGTCTTCCCCTAAAAGTTCACTTGAGTTGCCAATCTCCCTGTGGGGCCTGGCTTTCCCATGTGGCTTGCAGGCTCCTACCTGCTTGCACCCCTCTCTCTCTCTGATTGGCAGTGTCATAGTGTGGGGGGGGGCAAGAGGGGTGGTCACCCTGGGAGCATAATTGGGGGGGGGGGCACCACAGGGCACCATGCTGAGGACAGCCTGCGCTCCACGGGAGGCTACCCACTGCACCCTGGCAGCCTGCCACGCCAACCGGTCAGCCGTCCTGCTGCTGAGGAGTATGCTGAGCCAGCGGCAGCATGGGCGGCTCCTGTGGAGGGCTGCCTGATGGGGGCAGGGAGGCAAGTGGCCCAAATTGTGGGAGTGCTCCCATGCCCTGTGCAATGACGTCACTTCCAGTGCAGTCCTGGGAGCATACACACACTTTGCACGCGCATGTGTGGAGCCCGGGAATTGCCCCAGGCACTCCAAATCCATGCTACACCGCTGCTGATTCGTCAGCTGTGGAACTCTGTGTTCTGAGGTAAAAATCAGGTAAAGGAAACTGCAAACAGTTGAAGAAAGATGGTACAAGACTCCTCAATAGAGATTTTATATAAAAGTATGGCAACTGTTCATGGAGAGATGGTGCACGACCTTTCTAAGGGCCATTTAAATGTGTACCTCTCACATGACCTGCCAAAGTGTCCACCACACCACCACTCCTTCAGTCCAACTCCCCCTCACACCTCTTGTAGCCATTACCTCTTACTGCCCCCAAGAAACCTCCTGGCAGATGTCATGCAAGATACACCAACGTTAAAAGGAGGAAGCAACTTAGATATGCGGCAAAGAAATATGCACATTGTTTGACTTGAGGGAGGACTGCTTCTCACATGGGCAGTGCTACGTGGCCTGCTCCAGAGTGAGCTCCCCCAGCAGCCTGGTGATCCTAGCACCTGAGGGGAAAACCACCAATGTGTTCTACAAAGAGGTCCTTCAGTAGAAAAAAACCCCAGTTTTACGTATTTTTCACTTTATTTATTGCACTACAATCTTTTCCTTTTAAAATCTCTTCAATACGTGTTACATTTCAAAATTAACTTCATCAGTTTTTGGTATCAACACACTTCGCTTTATTCAAACACCTTTGTGAAGCTCAGGTACTATGCTATTATACTACAAAACCAACTCAAAAAAAATGTTACATACCCATAAGTATTATAACTGGATTTAAAGTAGTTAAATACCGTAGCGAAGCACGGGTATCAAGCTAGTTCTAAAATAAGGGATCTGTGATTTTACCATCACACATAAAATGCCACAAACAGAATTTTCATTTTGACCCACATCACCTCAGAGTCTGCTCACACCTTCAACATCCAGTCATCATATGCACAGCAACAAAGCAAAGCATGGGGGCAAACAATCAAGGAACTTGTAGGTACACATTTAGTTTGAGAAAGATATAAGGTGAAGAGCCAGTGTGAAATAGTAGAGTGTCAAGCTGTTCAAATCCTTGCTCAGTCTTTCTCTCTCTGTTTGACCTTCTCACAGGGTGGCAAGCACAAGAAACTGACTCTCCAAGTCGGTATTGGGTTGCATCCATCCAACTTTTTTGCTGGTGGCATTCAGGGTTCTCCCCTCCTCAATTTTATTCCTACAGTATCAAACTTCACTTAACATTACTGTATTTCCTATGTAGTGGAATTTCTCTTTCTTAAAATCTGTACTAGTATATTTCAAGGGCAAATGTTAAACGAACCCCTCAATTGCTACCAAACGTATACCATTATTTCTGCACTGTAAAATACAAGCATGTTCCCAGCGGATGTGACCACCTCAAGCAGGGAGGAATTCGGCAGCCTCTAATTTGGTTTCGTCCCACCCTGACTTTTGCCTTGTAAAACAAAGCAACTGCTCTTTATGTTTATTTTTAATTGCATCAGCAAGGAAGTTATAAAAGGCAGAAATGATGGACTGCCTGAGATCTATTTTGGAGATGTCTAACTAGTCACCAAATAAGTCTAAGCCTCCAGTCTGTGTCAAACTCTTTCCAGGGATCTTTTCCCAAATTTAATTCTGATGGCTTTTTTTATTGTGGAATGGGAAGTCTGTACAGCCAGGGAGGGGGCAGTGGGGGAGGCGGGAGGGAAATGTGTGTTCAATGTTTTTATGATTCCCTCTATTTAGCATAAGGGGTGGTTTATTTTGAAAAATGATAGTATTCTGCACATTCTCAGTTGTACTCTGTTATTGCAACTATTTTTAAAAAGCTGATTCCTAGGGAAAATGCTGCATACATGTACTCAGTGTGCTTACATACAATGTGCATACAATGTGCTGTGGGTTTTTTTAAAAAAAAAAATGTGTAAGCCTCAAGAGGAAAAGGCACTCCACTCACATATATAGGATTTAATATTGCCTTACGGGATTAAATTTAATGCAATGTAATTTAAAGGACCATTCACTTGAAACCCAGCTGTATTTAGGATTTCTTTTTAAAGTCCATAATGACAATGATATCATTATGAAAATCTATAATGATAAATATTTATGTGAATAAAACTAAACTGAAGTTGCCATACATTCAAAAGAGGCAAGGATGAGACAGAACAGGGAAGGTACGGTGGCTCTGTGGTAGAGCATCTGCTTTGCACACGGGAAGGTTCAGTCCCAGCATTTCCCGTTAAAGGGTCTGGCAGCAGTGATGTGAAAGACCTCCTCAACCTGAGATCCTGGGCAACCACTGCCAGTCCGAGTAGACAATATTGACCTTGATGGACCAAAGGTCTGGTGATTCGTAAAAAGCAGCTGCATGTATTCAACAACATATAACTGGCAAACAGCGCAAGTATGGCAGGCCTGACACAGTTAGGATTTATGCTGATGGTCAAACTGGGCTTATTTTAGTTCTCATTAGTTGTTATTGTAGAATTCTTATTGCGCTCATCTAGTGATTGCTTGTAGGGTCAAGGAGGCTGATTTGCTTATAGTGCTGCTCCTTGCCTAGTCTTCCCCTCTTTGCTTCAAGGTAGAGCTCTCTTCCTTCATTGAAATGAAGGAGGCTGCATATTAGCTATATAAAGGCAAGAATTCCATGATGAACATTTTAAACGTTGTTTGAAATCTCGTCAAATGAATGAAAGTCGGAAGAAATTGTATAAACTGTTACCTGGACCTTTTGCAATATGCAATATGATCCATTCACTCTCTCTTAATTTTGTGAATTCAAATTCCAAGCTGTGGTTTAGAAAATTAGGTTTTACAATATTCAGTAATTTCCAAAAGCCATTTATCAGACATTGCACAGATAATAAAACATTAATGGAATCAGAAACGGATGAAGATGTTCCTGTAAGATGCGTTGTTGCTCAGCAGGTGGCACCCTTTAAAAATGCAAATTGAGACCATTTTCCTTTCATTTGGTTTTACCAGCACTCTTGGTGTAAAATCAAAATACTATCATGAAAGATTCTTTTCTGCAGAATGAAAGGGAAACATGTATTTCTTTCCACAATTTCCTAAGCAATTTCCAGTCAGTTTGCCTTAGGAACAGGTTCAGTATTCAATTCATTCATTAGGATGAAGAACACAAGAAACAAAAAATCCTGTTTGACTACATATTGGAGTAAATTCTTAATTAGTCTGATTTGAAATCTAAACCTATCATATTTTTCATTCCAGTCTTATTTGAAGGAGGTTGGAGGGAAACCTCTGCCTCTCCCATTTTATACTCACAATGAGTTTGTTAGGTGGATTAGGCTGACTGATTGTCTTAAGGCTACCCGGTGCCAAACTCCAGGTGCAGCCCAGAGATCTCCTGGAGTTTCAACTCATCTCCAGACTACAGAGATCAGTTCCCCTGGAGAAAATGGCTGCTTTGGAGGGTAGACTGTATGGCATTGTATCTCCAGCTGGGGTCCCTCCCCTACCCGAACACTACCCTTTCCAAGTTCCACCCTCAAATCTCCAGGACTTTCCCAGCTTGAGAGGCAACCCTTCTCTGATCCGATTGCCTCAACATCCCTTGGCAAAGTTTGATCTGCGTATGACCTCATTCCAAATAGCTTTGTCCCTGCACAGTAGCCAGTGGTCATTGCACCCTGCAGTTGCATTTGCCCAGCCTAAGGACTAAATTATTTCATTTACCATAGAAGAGGCTGTATCCCTCTTGAGTCATGGTCACTGAAGTCATTAGTAGTACTATGCCCTTGAGTGTAACTCCACTTAAGACAGTGCTGTGAACGTTCTGACTTCTGAAAAGTGTATCATCACCTGCAGTTCATCCCCTCTTTGCACCTGCACTGCTGCAGCATCCATTAAATGAGTGGCATTGGACAGACTGCATCGCCTGCATTTTGCATCTGCACAATTAGCAGCAGCTATTTGAGGAGTGATCACAAGAACTGATTGCAGGCGTAGCTGGGTTCATGGAGGCTCTAAGTGGTAAGTCTCATCTTTTTTTAAAAAAGTCTTGGCTTCCTGCTTGAGGTTGGTAAACAGAACATGAGCCAAAGGGGTAGAGTGATTGACCATGACGAGTAAGTGACAAATCTTATCCAAAGTATGTTTGCATAATCATCAGTTTTTGGTCCAAATTTGAGTGTGCCATGAAACAATGGAGAACTCTTAAGAATACTGCTGAAGGCAAATAGAGTTTTCAGGAGGAATTCCTGTATCTAAATGTATTCTTTATTAAAATTATAACATAGCATATTTGAATATGTGTTCAAAAGGTGTCACATATATCACATTTGTAATCCTTAATACAACCCTTTCAGGTGGGTCAGTATTCTTATTCCTTACTGCAAAGGGGGAGGGACTGAGGATTGGCTCTTGCTGCCCAAGTGAACAGATTCATGGCATAGGAGAGATCTGACCCAGCAAATTCTTGGTTCATGACTTAGTCTTTTAACCCCTCTTTATTATGTCTGCTGTAGAAGCTCTTTATTGGAGAACATTACAATCTACTACATACAAATACATGGAAGTAAGCCATTTTGATCTTAGCGAAGACTTACTTCCAAGTAGACAGGCCTAGGATTGGGCTGCAGGAGAGGTTCAAAAGCGCTACACAAATGAAGAACCAAAGGGAAAGATGGGGGTTAGTTTTGGCTTAAATATTTACCTTGATTTCTGCCCATGCTGAAAGTTGCATACTCCTCTACCATGGGAACTTGCTACAGCCCCTCTCCAGTTTAGAAGGAGCCACCCGATTCTAGACACACTTACTTGGAAGTAAATTTGTGTGTTTCAGTAGGACTTGCTTCTGAGTAAACATGCATAGGAAGGCTCAGTCCCCCCTCCCAAGCAGAATCTTAGATAAGGACCACATGGTGGAGTTGGAATATTGGTTTAAGGCACTCTATTTTAACTGGTTTGGTTTTATATGTATGGACTGTTATAAACCATACCATTAGAAATATAAATACTTGTTTTGACTTTGAACACATGAAGGTGCCTCATACTGAATCAGGCTATTAAACCATCAAGGACAGTCTTGTCTGCTCTGACTGACAGCCTCTTTCTAGGGTCTCAAGTAGAAGTCTTTGTAACCCTCATGAGGTCATTGGTTTAGCCCAGTAGGGCAGAGTCCATAGCGAGATCCAAGCAGCTGAGGAAGAAGCTGGTTGCTGGGGCGTTTGATAATTATTAATATGCTCTTATCACCTTGAATAAGGTAATCAGAAATGTTGTATGTGAACAATATGACTAAAAGTTGTGTTTGTGTATTCTGTTTGGTTGGTGTTGCTGGGATTGTATTACTTTGCAGGCCTGTAATTTCCCAAGAAGAGGACAGGAGCCTGAGCTACAGTTGCTTCAGATTGGAAGGATAGTGAAAAAGGACTCTATCATTTGTCTGATTCCACTGTTTACCTTTTCAAAGACGTTGGTTTAAAGTTTCTGTATGGCTGCACTTATTAGTTTAGTTAAAGAAAAAAAGAGTTGTATTAATTGTTTGTAAGTTTTTAAAAGATTTTTTTCTTAATTTAAATTTGTGTGAAAGTTTGCTTCCTAATCCCCATAGAACCCATACAAGAAGTTACGTTTTCACATCACCTACTACCTTACTGAAGATGGGAGGAGGGGATGTTGAGGCTGGGCCCCTCTGCATGCCAAACTGATGCTCCGCCACTGAGCCACAGCCCCTCCACTAATTCTGGACTGCAGCACGCTACTGCGATACCAATGGATGGAGCAGGGGCCCATTCATTAGCATGGCCAAGTGTAATTATTATTAAGGGAGGTAGAAAGCAAGATGTGACTAAACCAAGGAAGAGAATTGTTGCACCTTCAAGGTAGACGCACTTCTGCTACACGGGAGACTCCGTTGTTTTGGCTGCAACAGGCTCCCCTCTAGAATTTGCCAATATATTGTTGCTTTTCCTTCCCAAGTCTCCCAGGTAGCCACTGGTTGTCATCTAAAACGACGGGTTTGGTATTCGAGCCTGCTTTGTGCCCCGCCTCCCCTTATTCTCCGATGCATTCATCTCTACACAGTTTCAGTCGTGATGAGAAAGTTTCTTCGCATGCTCAGAGGCACCTTCATTCACGGCTCTGAGCAGATAACAACAGAAGCCCGCCAGACGCCCGTCGCCCACCCAACTGCTCAAAAGCGACGAGCGCCGCTCGCCTAGCGAACGCTCCCTAACCGGACGGATCCACGGGGGCAGGAAGGCAGGGGGGAGATCCTCTTCCAGGCTTCCTGAACGCGGCGTGCAACAAGCAGTTCTTCGGCGCCCTCAGTCTTGGCCTGTTGCGCAGCCTAGGCAGAGGCAGCTGCGGGCGAGCGGCTCACCGAGGACCCTCTAGGGGGCCGCCCGGACACCTATGCCCGCCCCTCCCTCCCCCCTCCGCCCGCCGGCTTAGTAGGGCCCTGCCCTGTGCAGCGCTTTCCCTTTGCCCGGGGGGATCCTCTGCTGCCGCCGTGCAGTTCATGCTTTCGAGTGCGACGCGAGGATGGAGCTTGGACGGGGACTAAGAGCAGCTGCCGCTGCCGCCGGGCCATGAGCAGTTGTGGCGATTCCCTGGCTGCTGCTTTCGACTTCCCCGCCTCGTCGGCCCTGTGGGATGCCTGGTAGAAAAGAGGATGAGAAAAAGCAGGCTGTACCGGACGATCCTGGCCACTTGTCTAGGCTCTTTGCTCCTGGTGGTTTTCTACTTCCAGAGCAGCCTGAACCCAGGTAAGTTAAACATTCTCCCCGCAGGCAGATCTCTTTGCAACTTTGCTCCCTTGGGGGGTGGGGTGGGGTGGGGGTGTCGGCTCGCCTTTTAAAAGACTTCAGTCTCTTTCTTTCTAAACTTTTCTCTTAAAAACTGAGTTTCAGGGAAGCTTTTAAAAGCTGCTATGTAGTCTTAAGAACACCCCCGACCCCAATCTTGCTGTTTCAAAGATTCAAAGAGCAAGCTGCCCATTTAAAAAACTGCAGGATTAGAGTCACTGGATACAGTCGCATATTTCTGTAAAACACAGTGTTGTATACCATAAAAATCCCAGTCAGTAAAATGGGTTCAGTTGTTGATTTTGGTCATTGTTGCTTGAGAGACAGTCACTTGTAACTTAGCTTTCCTGGAAAACACAAGTTTAAAATAGAATAGATGCTGAATCCGGATCTTTCTTGCAAACTTGCAGCACTTTTAAGACTCTGGGAGAATTTAAATGTTTAGTTAACTCTCATGTTGAAATCAGACTTATACTTGGCTGGATTCAGCCCTTAAACAGCCACAGTAGTAGCATAATTCGTCAGCCAGGATTTGTGGAAGACCTTTGAATATAAACATGCTTCTTCTTGCTAGGGGTGAATTGCTCAAGGGCCACCATAGGCCATATTTTGTCACAGAGGAAGGCAATAGATAGCTTGACTCCCACCAGTTTGAATAGTGTGTATATATTTTCTTGAAAGTAAGGCCCATTCGATTTTGCTGGAACTTGCTCCTGAGTAAGTATCTCAAGATCATAGACTCAGAGGACTGGAGTTCAAATTCAGGCTTTAATTCTGTGGCAATCAGTGAAAATGAAGCTTCTCCAAATCTATGAATTCCAGTGAGCATTCTGCTATTGGAAGCATTCATGAAACAGACACACGCTTTGCCTGTTTACTTCTCTGAACTGTGGCACGGTGTGTGTTAATGCCAGGTAAGTGAAATACTTGAGTTAGCAGATACCAACTTGCTGGAAAATCCTTGTTCAGTTAAATCAAGAAAATGCCCTCAGGGCATTCTTTGAGATATTACATATTTTCTAGCTAAGATCATTTTCCTGATAGATGCATAGCTTGCAAGAGGATGTGAAAACAAGGACATACCCTGTGCAAGTAAACTTGTACATGGAAGCTGATCTTGAAATAGACACCAGCATCATTCAGTGACTCTGTTGCAGAGATGGAACTGGGTCACCCAGATCCTAGCCCAGTTTTTTGTCCAGTGCTGTGCTTTTGTATACCAATCTCTGGGGATATAAACACTTCTCCAAACTAATTGAGAGTGATTTGTGCATGTAGCTTTGAGCTTCTGCACTACTGATATGATGCTTCCTTACATATACATACATCTAGTGTTATCCAGTAGGGAGCACTGGCTTTCTTCTGTCGGGGAACTCAAGGCAACATCCATAAGATTCCCAGGAAGCTTCCCATCTGGGCACTGGGAGCAAACCCAAATCAGCTCAGCATCAGCAAGGTTGATGTATCCTGAGGGCTGTCACTTGTAGGGGAAGTGAGGGATTGAATCCTGAAGGTATTCGCAGCAGGGTAGAGGAAAGATGAGCCCTTTGCAGGGAAGACAAAGGCCTCTCAAAGTGGAAAACTGCCCCTACCTCCCTCACTCTTCCCTGTGGGACTGAATCCAGACTCCTGCTTCCTCTCCCCTCCCTTTCAGGGTACTAGCCCCATTGTGGACAATTTGAGTGGAGGATGCTTTTCAGTCTTGAGAACATTCGCATACTACCCTTCTGGAGTTAGGAATATGTGCCCCTAGAATGAGCGCTGTTTGGTCCTAAGGATTTCCTGATTTCAGGAAAACAAGATGAATAAGGGTTGGATTCAGCCAGCTTTTCACTTATCACCTGATTCTCCTCCTTTCTACAACTTCCTTCTCAGGTGACTTTTGTTCATGTAGCTCTGATGAATTCCAGCATATTCTTTTGGTAGTTAAAGGGGACCCCTTCATCCCTTTTTGGCCATGGAAAAGTTGGATGGATCCGAGGCATTCTCTGCACTGTATAAGTGCTTTGATTGCATCTGCTACATTCCATCTCTGGATAAAAATCCTCCTTAATTCCATATCAGAACTGCAGTTCAGAGAAAATGACACACACTTTAAATAGTTTTTAAAATGCCCCACTGAGTGTTAGTTTCATTGATATCAATGAGATTTAAACACGCCACGTTCTCTGAACGAAGCCCAAAGTCTATATACTTAGAAAAAAGATTTGCAGTCAGAGTGTAACTTTTAAAATTAATGCAATATTTAATTAGTTATCTCAAAGCAGAGCTGATTCCGCACATGTTGGATAATGCACTTCCAATCCTCTTTATAGATCATTTGGAACGGATTTTTTCATGTGCAGAACAAACAATCCACCTCAAACGACTGATAAAGTGCATTGAAAGTGCATTATCCAATGTGTACGGAATCAGCCCTAGAGATCATGTGCGCTGTTTTATGAAGACAGCGATTAATGAACATGGATTTTCATTTTTGTTTTCTGTGAAGTCATGGCAGATGCATTGGCTTGATCAAGGAACTGAGATCATTGGCAACCGTGCTGTCATCCATGAACAAACCTCCTCAGAGGGACCACCTTAATTAAAAGTTGATACAAAGCCTGTGGCTAATGATGCACTAGATTAATCTACCATTTAATGCATTAAATGGTTTCGGCTGTATAACTAAACTGCTGAGGCCCCAGAAAGTTCATGGTCTTCCTGCCGGTTTGTTACAAAGTATTTACCTGCCATTTTCAGAGAAATGTGATGGTGTGAAAGTTAGCCTTTAATACTCTGCTAGCATTTTCCATGATGCTGTTGTTATCGTAAACTTAGCTGATTAATTTTTTTTAAAAAAACCACTGTGGACTGAAAGAGGCGACGCTTCAGTTTTACTATATGGGGGGAAGGTATAACTGTGTTCATGACTAACAGTTTGCACAAAGCATTATGAGCTTGATGTATGTTACGAAATTTACCATTATAGCATCATATAAAGTTTATTAGAGAGATTCCACAGTTTTGAGAGAACTTTGTTTGACACTCTGCTTGTCAGTCATGTATCTTGAATGAAACAGCATGCAGTTTATCTCAAAAGATATTCTCACTTGATGAAAAATTACCACAAAAAGTGTATAGCCCTAGCTCCCCTCCCCCCGCTCAATTCAAAGGAAAAGTTTTGCACTAACATATAAGGAGGGGTTCAAATCAAGATGAAATAAGTGCAAATGCTCCAGCAGAAGTAAAGAGAGGAAGAAAAGTGGCTTTTCATTGTTTGGGGTAGAACTTTGATAACATTGAGAAAGAGAGGCAAAGATTTAATCCATGACTGGGCTTTGTTATTTGCTTTTTAAAGAAAACAAATAATTCTGCAGTCACCTAAATAAACAAAAGTTTGGAGGGAAGGAAATCTAGTGTGATAAAATGGAGCAACAAAATAGATGTGGTTGTATAGGATCATGGACTGGTAACTCTGAATAACCAGATCCAAACCTGGATCTTCTCTGATTTATGTTGACCCCCCCCCCAAACTTTTGTTATTATCAGTTCTGAGTTGCTGAGATATTAGAGGATTGGGGAAACCACACTTTGTTTTCCTAGTAAGCTGTTTCCTGACCAGACAAGTGGCTATATGGAAGAACAATCTGGAGAATGAAAGGCAAGCTTATTGTCAGCAGTGTAATATTGCTTTGCTGTTTGGTGAACTTTGTGCTTGCCTCTTCTGCCCTGGTTTTCATGCCTGACTCCCCTAGAATCTGCTTGTGCATTCCTAACCTAGGAGTGATTCTTATAACCTTTCTTGGGCAATGGACTTTAAAGATCCTCTAAGCTCTCCTACTGTGTCTGGTCAGTTTCTCCTTGTTTATCTTGATACATACCATCTGTTGTTCCATGTCTTTCTGGTTCCTCTGTCCTGGAGTGAGGAGTTGCATTTTCAGTCCATTGAGATGTTTTGCTTCTGTCAGCTCTTGATCTCATCTCTGCCTATCTTGATACTCTGGACCTGCTGAAGGTTTCTGCTCATATTGCTGACTGCCTCTGGTTAAACTCTGAATTGCATATATATGAGACACAGTTTTCAGATGGACTTTTAGGCCATTTTGCACATTCTTATAGGAGTGGCCCACTCATGGAATGTTGGCGACGTCTCTGATTGCAAAACGGTTGTGGGCTGTTTGGCTTCTGTTTTTTTCGTGCCTTTTCGGGGACTGCGGAAAGTGCATTCCCAGAAAAGGTGTTGAAAAAACAGAAGCCAAACAGTCTGCAGCCATTTTTAAAATGGACATGTCTGGAGTCAAGGGGGAAAGCTGCCAACTTTTGGTGAATGGGCCTTTAAGGACCTGTGGAAACAGCCTTAGTTGGACCTTATCTAAATGCAGTTTTGGTGTAAATTTTAACCTTGGTTGCACTTGATTGCCTGGGCATGGCTCTGCTTAGTGATCCTGGGGTTGGACTTTGTCTCGTGGTCTGCTTTTCAAAGTTTTTGTTTTTGATTTGATGAAGGATAACAAATTGAAAGAATAGATCATACTCACACTGTCATTTTAGTACTTCTCTGTGTTAATGAGCATAAAGCACAGAGTTAACTGTTTGTATATTCACACATTAAGTGGGTTCCCCCCCGCCCCCCCGCCGCGATAACAATTTCTCTACTTGGCATGCTTTAGATCAGACGACATAAACTTTTAACTGCAAAAGCCCATGTGACAAAAATAGCGCACCATTAACTACCATGTCTACTCAGAAGTAGGTCCAAGATAAGTATGCAGAGAGTTGCAGTCTGTGAAATCCTAAGCAGAGTTACACTTTTCTAAGTATGTTTAGAAGAGTATACCTCTATTTAGGATTGTACTATTAGTCAGCTACCCTTTACAATGACCATCTGCTCTCTTCAAGTAGAGAGATGACTGTCTTTCAAGTTCAGTGTTCCTTTAAGTTACTAGTTATCATGAAGGAGGAAAAAAATCCCATATCAAGTAACCATTCACTAAGTTTCCTGTAGTGGAATCCACATAAGACTTCTTGCATTTATTTTTGTTTTAAAGGTGTTTCCCATCTTGGCAATTTTTAAATTTATTTTTTTAATTGGTTATAGTATTGAGACTTAGAAGTGATTATTAATACATTTATAATACAGTGTTGGTTTCATCTGGGACATAAGAACATAAAATATTCTTTCAGACAAGACTTCAAAAAAAAATAAACACTCTAATTTGCATTTGTTACTTCAAGCATGTAACTTTTGTGAAGTTATTTATAAGTTCGTTGGTCTAAAATTTGCAAACCCTGATATAAACACTCTGGCAGCACTCTTAAAAATCTTACTCTAATTGTATAGTAGGGTATATTTCTATCCTAAGCCAAATTCCAATGTATCAGGGTAAGGAAATGTCCCAAAATTTATAATGTTTGTGAGTGGCAGAAGACATTGTGTTTAATGGTATCCACAAATCAAGAGTCTGAACACAAACTTTCAGTTGTTTTTGTTCAGCTGGGTTTTTTTTTTTACCGCCTGAACATATCTCTCTATCATGAAGTAGATGCTACTAATGCGCTGGTGACAATATCCTGAGATAAAGATGTTGTAGAGTCATTTATCTGTGTATTCTGCCAAGATCCAGAAGATGTAACGATGGTGGATTAACAGTGCAAACCGAAGCAGAATCCTACTGAAGCCCACTCAATGGAGCTTACAACATTCTCTCCAAAAGTCACCTGCTTGCATGTTGAATGAAGCAGTTAGAATGAAGCAGTTACGTGACTGCATTTACAGGCATGAAAGCCAAAAATAAATCTTGAACTCTTCGCCAGGTTTGTTAATATATATGCAAGAAGTATGCAGCTGTGAATTCCAGCCAGGACTGTTACTCCTAGGTCTTGTGCACTGTGCAGATCTAATCTTTATCTGTCAAGCGTTTCCTCTCCTAACCCCCTTTGCGGTAAGGCAGAACCTTCTGACTTGTACTCTAATTGGCTGTTTCTGAGTGAAACCTTTTATAGGCCATTTCTGTTACATTACTGACAGAAACTGCAAGCAGAAGGTGAGGCAGAGAAGGCAACGCCTTAAAGGAGAAATGGCCAGTATGATTTGCCTGGAGTTGTGTTGGTGTAACTCAGGCTCTCCCTTTCCCTAGCTTTACCTCCAGTTTGGCAGCTTGAATCTGAATCCTATACTCAAATGTATCTGAAAATAAAACCCACCATCCAGCAAGTTGACATATGCCCGGATGTTATCATCTTGATAAATGGGGTAGAGCTGCCAACCTGCAGAATATGTTTTGCTTTCAAACCGGTTTCTAGAACAATAAGGGGAAAAGGCTGTTTCTAGCATCTGAAGAAGTGAGCTGTGACTCATGCTGGAATAAATGTTGTTAGTCTTTAGGGTGCTGCTGGACCCCTGTTTTGTTTCCTCTTTTCCCTTCGTCCAGGGTATGTGTGTGAACTCAGATGAACAGGCATTCTCTTCACTAGACTCTTTCCTCCTCCAGTACCTGCCTGAATGTGCTGGGCTCTTTCCTCAGGCCTGTTCATGGTTTTCACCTGTTCCTGATACATAGGGCTTTACTCCTAGATCTCTCCCATCAGAGGTGGGGTAGAAATTAAGGCATAAAACAGTCTTGTGTAATGGAAATGAAATTCTCCTGGTACAGAAATGCTTCTTTGACTGCCCAAAAGGGTATGCTGTGGATCATAGGACTTGCATGGCAAAAGACGTGGGACAGGAAGTAGAATTGGGCAACATTGAGTGAAAAGTTGGTTGTGACAAGACCTCTTATTGCATCAACTTTTTGGTGTAGGAATGTAAGCTATGATACCATTACAGATATTTTCGCTTCTTCAGATAGTTGCATAATCTCCAAATTTTTTGTTTGCATCAAGAATATGATATGGGTGCAAGGACTTCTGTTTAACAAGTGTGATTTTTCTTTCCCTCACTATGGGAGTCTGAAAGACTCTCCAAAATCCTGTTTGTGCATCCAGGGATTGGATTTCAGGGGGATTTCAGACTCCCAGGGGAAGGGGGAGGCAGGAAAATCTTAGTCTTTGAATTAAAATCCTTGTACCCTAAGGTTCCTAACGCTGCCTTGGCAAATGCCAGGATATTTTGGGAGCAGTGCCTGGGAAGGCAGAGTGTGGAGAGAATGTAATATCACTTCTGGCAGCTCTTGGCTGCTTCCTCTAGGCTTTACCGTAGAGACTAGGGAAAATTCTTAGGAGACACTGGCTGAATCCACACACCCACAGAGCGTCCTAGCGTTGCGCTAAATGTTCACTAAACACCCGGAAGTGTAGCGTCTTTCTAGTGCGATTTCTGAATTGCGCTAGAAAGATGCTACACTTCCAGGTGTTTAGTGAACATTTAGTGCAACGCCGGGACGTTCCACGGGTGTATGGATTCAGCCACTGTATGGGGGCCAGAGCATTTTCTCCTGCTCTGTTCCACAGGGGAAGAAAATTGGGACGGGGGGGCTAGTCATTTTTTATACCAGGCAGATAACTGGTGCGTGTTATGCCCATGGAAACACTAGTCAGGAGGATCCCAGCCAATATCAATCTCCAGTGAAAGATTGGATTGTTGTTAAACACTGAAGTAATCAAGATCTCTGTTAAATGCATTGTTCTTTGCGTTCTGTGTGATTGTACATTTTAATTCCCATACCTATCTTCTGATGACCATTTTGCTTTAAAGAGTATTTGAAGATAAGAGTAGTTGTTCAGGATGAAATGCTTGGCCTTTAGTGACAGCTTGCTTTTTTGTGACTTGTGAGCTTATTCAACCTCTTAAAGACAATAATGATCAAGGCAACTACAGGAATGTGGTAAATTATATATGCAAATTAATTGTGCCTTTCCAGTCGGACGGGGTGAAAGTGGAACTGGTTGATGACTCCAACATGCCCAGCTTTCTGAGATATCATTATGCCCACTGCAGGCGCCTTGTTCGTGCAAGGCAGAATTGCTCAAAATCAAGCAACGGGGAGGAGGGGACGTATTCAGCTCCATGTCTCTGGCCCGCAGTTGCTCATATTCTTGTGTTTCTGTCTGGAAGCTGAGCAGTCTGCAGCACTGGACTTACTTTCTGCAGATATTATGTGCAGGTATCCCAAATCCTGAAAGATCTTCCTGCCCGGGACTCATATAAGAACTGCAGTAATTCTGCCCTTATACGCAGGCAGCAGGCAGCACTTTGGCTTGTGCACAGCTGTCTGGGTTCATCCTATCATCTCACCTAATGACTTTGTTTTGCCATTACAACTAGACACAGGTGCAAAACATAGGGAGCCTCCCCTAGTTTTTTAAAAATCAGTTCTTTTTGCTACGTTTTTTGTCAGTTTTTGTCAGTTTTCCATCTATGTGAAATGTGAGAGGCTGTTCCTGGAGAAGGAGTACAGTTTAGTGATGCTGTGTTAAAAGGCTGCATGTCAGAAGAAACTGAAACACTGATTCAAGTAGGCTGGGATTTTACTTCCCACAACCACTTGTCTATATATTGAAAGACAGGTGGGCAGTGCAGGCTTGGTGGTACACGGGTGGGCTGTAGTTCAGTAGCGTGCAGAAGGTCCCAGGTTTAGTCCCCAGCATTTCCAGTTGAAAAAGGATCAAGCAGTTGGTGATGTAAAAGACTTGTGTGTGAGACTCCGGAAAGCTACTGTCAGTCAGAATAGGCAATACTGACCACTGGTCTGACTCAGTAAGGCAGCTTCATGTGTTTGTCATTGCAGATAAGCTGCTTGGGCCAGGGCTGCTTGCAACATAATCTAGTGTGTATGGCACCATATAGCCTAGATGCCTCTGTGTCATAAAATCTACGATTGGTGCAAATGCTAGATTCCCTAACTACCTCCCTGGATCAGGATGAAAGCATTTATTTTGTTTGTATTCTGCTGTTTCCCAAGGAGGTTGTACAGTAGTGGTATCCATTGGACTGTCCCAGCTATTTTTCTCCGAACAGCTTTGTTACCTGGCTGAGAGATTGCGATTTGCTGAAGGCCACTCAGTGAGTTTGAAGGCTGAGTGATTTGAACCCAGGTCTTGGTCCAAGGCCAAATTCTGGTAATTACAACTTTTGGTTCTCTTATGAGCTTCATGGAGTCCTCCCTCCCCCCTTTATGTGAATTCTTCTTGCTTTTCCTCAACCTTTATGGCTTCCTGAAAATGATCTTATAAGAGATTTGGTAAAGGGGGGAATTACTAGAGGATGCAAGTTTCCCTGCCTGTTATAAGAGGAACAAGATGTTGCAACTTCCTGAAAGAATAAGAAGCAAATTGGCCCTGTTCAGAGAATAGACAGTTCTAACCAGGCAATTGGGAATCAGGTTCTGAACCAGATGCAAGGGATGTATCTCATGCTCAAGTCACTATTTGCTTGGGTTGAAAGCTTGGAAGTAAGGAGGAGGGTGTACAACAGCTGAAGCCAATGGGGTCAGAATGGGTGTGTGTGTGATTTTGAGTTTTATTCTGTCCTTTCTCCAAGGAACTCAAGACAGCATATGGGATCCCCCCTCCCCCACCCCTGCATCTTTATTCTCACTGCATCTCCAAGGTAGGTTAAGCTGAGAGTGTGTGATTGACCACAAACTAGGCTTCATAGCAGACTGGTCATTTGAACTTGGGTCTCTTTACTACACCTGCATAGCTCTCTTCTTGGGAGCCTGAAACGCAACTAGGGCGATCAGGCACAAAGGTGAGTAGGCCCTTCAGTAGTTGTGCGAGTGAAGGAATTTCAGCTGGTGTTGCTTGTCATACAGGAGTGAGAAAAACTGTACCTGCTTGAATTCCTTCTCCTACTCCATTGTTACAGGAGCCCAATTTGTGTCTTGTCACTATACAAGCTGTAAAGACCAACAAAGAGAGAACTTTTGTAACAAGAGTGTCATCCCAGAGTATCTGTCGGTGGCATAGTTTGCTGGTTGTAATTGTAACATTGGTTACAACTAATTTGTAACAGCTGTTTCTTTTAACATAAATGCTAACATTGTCATTTCAGGAGCTAGAAAGCTCTTGCAGAATTATAGGTATAGGCTGCTGGTGGCCAAGGGGCTGAATTTCAAAACAACGCCCCCCCCCCCATCATGCACTGGAATCATTTTCTGATATATTAGTTGAGCAAAAGCCTCTTTAACAGATTACAGAGGTGGTCCTGCAGGTATGAGGCCCCAGGCTATGGAAAGCTTTAAAGGTCAAAACCAACATGTTGAACAGATAGCCATGCAGCACTGACAGAATATGTGTGATGTGCAGTTTTTCTGATTCCATCTAGCATTTGCACCAATGGCAGTTTCTGAATTGTCTTCAAGGTTAGCCCCATGTAAAGTGCATGACATGGTAGCTAAAAGCCTAGTTCCAACAAGATGCCGAGAGCGTGCTAAGTCATTTAAGTAACTTCTAGGGTTGCTGACTCTGGCTTGGGAAATTCCTGGATACTTGGAGGGTGGGGTGCGCAGGGACAGTGGAGTTTGGGGAGGAGAGGAAACTCAGCAATGATGCAATGCCACAGAGTTTGCCCTCTAAAGCTGTCATTTCCTCCAGGGAAACTGATCTCTGTAATCTGGAGATAAGTTGTAAATTCCAGGAGAATGCCAGTAACTTCTGTCCTGTCTGCATCACTTTTAAAACAGGCCTCCAAACTGGATTTAAATAGGGTACTAGTGAAGCAAAAGAACTCATCTGTGATCCCTTATGTGTTCTTTAAGCTTCAGGCTTCTTTTTGCTTTTCTGATCCCCTTGCAAAGCAGGGTCACACCAGAGGCTGTTTTCTCAAGCTAGCGTCAGGCTGGTGTGCTAAGCATACATAGTTGCTTTATATAGCTAGCAGAGAAATTTAAATAAAATGTCAAGCCAATGCAAAGTTCTTTTGCTTCTCTGGCATCACACTGAAATCAAGCTTTAGGATATGTAGTTTAGGTACTGTACATAATGAGGGGAAGGCCCAGCTAAAGCATTTGTTGCTGCTTATCCAATGGAGGAATATGTTCAGGGATTTTTTGTGTCTTCACTTATCTGGGAGTGAGTCCATAGCTGGAGCCAACGTTGATAGCCCTTCAAGTTACTCTGTCAAATATGGCCCCAATGGGTTTTTTTTGGGGGGGGGGGGAATCAAAAAAGAAGTTGCTGATTGAGACATATAGGAAACAACGTTGTACTTGGGGCTTTTCTTACTGGAAGACTGATTGGTGTGAGCTCTTTGCTTTCTGTTAGCATTTCTATTTTAGCATTGCAAATATTGAAGCTAGCAAATGGGTTTGTTTTTCCTTGTGCATTTTTCTCCCCGTGTGTTCTGTTTGCAGTGGCTGCTAGAACACCGCTGTTTTGTTGCTGTGTTTGGGGTGGGTTAAAGCTTCTCTAAACTTTACAGCTATTCCCCCTTGCCATAATTTTTATACCACACAAGCTTGGAAAAGCTGACCTGGGGGAGGGGTGGGGGGAGAAAGTTGGAATTACACAGAAATCTTCTCTGTTTTGCTTTTGCTTTTCAGGAAGTCATTGGCTCAACAATTCAGATCAGCTCACATTGTTCTACTTTGGCAAAAAGAACAGGAGGAATTACTGCCACAACTGCCCCACACCAAAGCACCCTTCTCACCAGCTGTCTGTCTGAATACATGCCCAATAGTTTTGCCTTTGCTCTGTGCAATGGGGATTCCAGGGGGTGGTGGTTGTTGTTTTAGATTGTCACAGTGGACTGAAACAGGAGTGCTGTGGCGTCTTAAAGATTAGTAGGTAATTTGAAAAGAATAATCAGTAGGGTCAAGGGGCCACAAAAGGCTACAGGGTAAAATGTCATCAGATAACATTCAAATCTAATTAAATAAAAAATAAAGACCTGTCTTGGTAACACTGCCCAGTGCCCACCCAATGAAAATGTTGGCTAGCTTAACAAAACTAGTTGATTGGTCTCTGTATTTTTCTTGAGTAAATTAACATTTTACATTATTACATTTCACAGCTTCTTGAGGCTGGTTTTCAACAAATTTATTTTGATATCTCCTTCACAGAAGGTCTGCCTAGCGTGATGTAGTGGTTACAATGTGGGGAGGAGTGAGTTCAAACCCCACTTTCCATGAAATTTACTGAGTGACTTTGGACCAGTCATTTATTTTCAATGTTACATACCTTACAGTGTTGTAAGGACAAAATGGAGGCGAGCCAGACACATTGCTTGGAGCTCCTTGGAGGACCACAGGGGGGAAGATGCACTAAATAAATTAGAGGAGCCATACATTGCATCTGAAGAAGTGGAGTCTAGGCCACCAAAGGCTGGAATAAAAACTTGTTAGTCTTTAAAGTACTGCTGGTTGTTTTTCCTTCACTTTGGAGCAGCTGATGCCACTGAGTAAGTAAAAGAAGCGACTGATGAGGAAAAAGGGCAGAGAATGTGAAGATGCAGAGGCTGAGGAAGGCAGGCTGATATGAGGCTGTAGCAGCTCCTTTTTCCTGGGCTGAGAATATTTGGCCAGGTGAGGGTGAGTTAGTCCAAGGAGTCTCTCCTGCTCTGGTGGAACGGAGCCTGCCTCCTTCTTCGGGATTTCAGTTAGCTGGAGGGTGGCTTCCATCCCCAAACCTTGTTGTGTGATTTAGGTCTGTGTTGTCTTGTGGTGGCTGAGGTCAGAGAGTTTAAATGGAGGTCACTGTACACAGGACAGATGGCTCACTGTCCTGGATAGTTTCATCAGAATAAATATCAAATGGCAGAGCATATGGGGTTGAATGCCTTGGATCAGCTCTGCTACCAGTGGGACTTTCCTCTGGTGCAGACGTTAGCGAAGACTCCTTACACTGCAGGAGAAGTGCTTTCATTAGTGAAACAGTTCCAACCCATGGGTCCCCCCCCAATGCAAGCAAAGTCTTTGGAAAGATGTTAAGCAGTCCTTTATAGGTACAATATACAGAGCTGCAGTGTCTGGCACCACAGACTGGCATGTGCGACTTGTAACTTAAGGATAATGTTATATGCTCTCCATGGATTGAATGTCATTTGATGGGCTTAACTACCCTGTTTAAAATTGTAAGGCACCTACCTAAACATTGCTGAAGGAATGCCTTTTTAAAGCATAATTTCAGAGAGAGATTATATAACACAGCATGTTCTCTGTACATTCAGGCTTTGACATCTCCCGTTGAAGTATGGGTGGCTTAACCTTTCAATGTTAGGGGTCCTGTGTATTAAGTACATATCTGAACAATCAATTTATATACAGCTTTCCAGTTCTGTAGGACTATTGTGCTACTCTGTTGCAGCAAAACCAACAAAGAATTATGAGGCTCCTTAGATTAATTTAGCATGATAAAAGCTTCTGTGAGTTAGAGCCCGTTGGGGCCGATATGTGAAAAGGGAGAAGGAAGGGTGTTGTTGTTTTTTAGTTTGTGGCTCCCCCCCACCCCACAAGAGTCTTGGGAACTGTCATTTGGTAAGACAGGTCCCTAGCACCCCCCTCGCCCCATAAAAGAGCTGAAGTTCCTGAGGAAGAACGAAGACTAGCTAAAGCTCCTTTGTCATTTTAATAAGCAACTTCACCTCTGCTTTAATTGTGTGGAAAACCTTGAGATTCACTTAAGCAAAAGGGAGCAAAGAGATGCAATTGGAAAAGATGTGCTGAATCTTCAGTTCTTCCATAATCTGGTTACTGTACTGTGGGCTGGAATTCACCATTCCAGATGTGAACTTGGCAGAACTAGCTAGAGGCATACCATCCAAGCGTGCACAGCCCTCTAAAGAAAGCCAGTCTGTAAGCAACACATCATTGGGTAAATCTGTTTCTATTGCATCGATGCTTGTGGTGTGTGTGTGTGTGAGAAGGTGGGGGGAACAAACATGCTGGGAGTTTTTGTGGCTTATCTGGTGATGTGTAAAGTAGGAGTGTCAGACAGTTTTGCAGTTAGTGGATAAATGTGGTCACTGAGAATTGGGAAATACAGTAACCTCCACATCACCATCTGAAGCAGTGCATTAAAATAGTATGTGATTTAAAGTGGATATCTCCCTTCCCAAATGCTATATCTACTGGCTGTTCTCCTGGATAGGCAGTTAAATATTATACTTGGCTAGCTTTGCTGAGCATGTGGGAAAATATCTGGGCATGATCACACCTGGGTCTCTAGCTTTTCCCAGAGGCAAGAGGTTGTTTGAGTTATAACACAGGACACTGATTTTGGAAAACTGGTATGTGTTTCTGCACGTACTGATACAGCCCTTTAAATGAATTTAGAAAGATGAGTTAAAATGGATCAATTCTTACTGGGTCAGTTTCCTTGAACTATACCAAGTTCTACACCAAAGAACTACACCAAAGAAAAGAAAAACAACAACATTATTTTTAGTGTCCACTGGTAGAGATTTGCCGCCCAGCTACCCTGGGAACAAAGCTGGACGTTGGCTAGATTTGACGAACTGAATTACATTTTGTTTCTTCTGTTGTGAAAGTTTTCATTATTTTCTTAGGGTGTCTGGGTTTTTCATTGCATGATTTATAGCAGATTAAGTTTCCAGACTCAGACCCCTCCACCTCAAGCCATTTGGCTGAATTCCACAGTGAATAAAAATGAAAAATGGTTGTGAGTCACACGATCAGAAGCATTGATTTTAGTTCTACATGGTTCTTTGGGACTACTTAGGCCAGGTGTACATTCATCCAAAGAGTTGGTACTGATAATTTGAAAACTGGATTGTGGGGAGGGGGACCTACCTGACTGGTGTTGCTACAGTGTCACTTTTAGAATAAACTGGAAGACATTGGTGCAACACTGTAGGACTTACCAGAAATTCTGTGAATTTTTGATGTATCCCAGAGCATCATGATGTTGTAAGTTTCGGTTTGCACCAGAAGTAAATCCCCCCTAGGCACCCTGTTGAGTGGTGGTGGGAAATGGTGGGCGAGGGGGGTTGTTTTCCTGCTCTAGTGGAAGACATGGCCACCCTAGATCCATGCACAGGCAGCAGCAGCATTTATTCATTGACTTCATGTGTACCCTGCCTTTCTACCCAGTGGGGATCCAAAGCAGGTTACATCATTCTGCTCTCCTCCATTTTATGCTCACAACAGTGTAGTAGGCTAGGCTGAGAGTGTGTGACTGGCCCAAGAACGCCCAGTGAACTTCTGTGGCAGAGTGTGGCTTCTAACCTGGGTCTCCTAGATCCTAGTCTGACAGTCTTATCACTGCATCATGTTGGCATGACAGGTGGGAATCGGCAAAGGAACAGGGGGAGGGGACATCAGGGCTGGCAGTAGATAATGTTGTAGTTTCAGCACAGAACACAGGCTCTTAGTCCTGTTGACCAAAACAATTGAAAATGTTGAAAAATAAATAAATGGTCTTTAAGATAATCAAACTGGATTAAACCAAATGATTTGGTTTACATTAAATTTGAATTGAGTGGGATTTCAAAAGCATGAATTAGAAGAGTATAATGATGGTTCTTTTGGCTTCCCTTCTTCACTTCTGAATCTGAGTTGTTTTCCCTATTTTGGAGGGCCCAGGGAGAGAGAAGGGCCCAGCATTTTCAGTGCTGATAAAGGTTCCTGGTAGTCATTCCAAATATAAAACCCCTGTGATACCCTTCCATTCCTGTTAGAGTATTCCGTAATATAGATGTAAGCAGGGGTCATTTCATAGAAAAAGAGCTGGAGGAACTCATTAGCATAACTCATTAGTATATACCATGCCCCTTGCCATCACTGGCAGTGTGTTATTAGCATAACTGATTTGCATATGCCATACCCCCTGACATCACCTATCCTGGCTGTTTTCGACCCAATCCTGGCCATTCAGGGCCAAAATTGGGCCCAAAATGGCTGAGAGTCAGGTGGGTAGGGCCACCTGACATGTGACCTCTTTGGGGAACTGCTGGAACTGCATTCCGGCGTGTTCCCCCTCGAAATGAGCCCTGGATGTAAGCAAGTTCTAACCTAAAGGTGCAGCTGTAGAAAAAAGATGTCCCAGAGTTTCAGTTCCCTTCCCCTCCCCATTTCCTTTGTATTAACATTGGGAAAAAGTCACCTACTGTGATGTCTACCTGCATGGAACTTCCAAATCATTAGGAAATACATTTTGACAGCTGGGTTCTCTTAGGTCAGTGGTGCTTTTTGTAGTGAGTTACTGCTGTTCTAGTGGCCGATCTTGATGTCTCTGTTTCTTAACTCTTAAACTGTGGAAATTGTCTGACTTAATTAAGAGTTTCCAGAGGTCAAGTTCCAAGCAATTTATCAAGCCTAATTAAGCCTGGTAAGGAAAGAGTATCTCACACAGTGACCATTTCCAGAAGTATTGATTTCTTTACTCAGATTGGCTATCCCACAGCCTCACAATAAAGCTGCTTAATCAGTCCGTATCACAGCACACTGTTGGTGCTCTGGAAATGCTAACAAGTGAATAGTATTAAAATGATTTTTTTTAAAGCAAGATAGGGTTTCAAAACAAGCTTGAGCAGGTCTTTGAAAATTTGGATTCCAGTATCTGCTCGAAATGAACCTGGAATTCCAAAGGAGAAAATACAAATTTAGAGTTTAATTTTGGATTCCTGTGCAGAGCCAAAGGAAGTTATTTTTCTGTTCTTTCCAATATTGCCAAAGTTAAGCCCTTAACAAGGCAATTCTAAGCAGAGTTATGCCTTTCTAAGCCTGTTGATTTCACTCTGCATCGAAAGGTGAAAGTAGGATTGTACTGGTAAGAGTCTAACTGTTAAGCCAGTGCTCAATCCTCCCTTTGAAATTAATTAGATGAATAATAGGAGAGACCTGCAGTAGATACATTTATATTATTTGAAATATGTTATTCACTTTCATAAATGGAGAAGCCAAGCTGCTGCTGTCAGTTTCCTGTCCTCTGAATACCCCGAGAAACGGAAATTGTCCTTGGCTATAATGACAACTGAAGAAGAGAAACTGACCTAAGAGAAGCAGCAAAGAGTTGAGTCGTGAACATAAGAGGAGTTCTGCACTGTGGCTGCAGCAAAAGCATTGGCTGGGTTTCTTCTATTTACAGCCTACCTGCCTTCCATTATGGCACTCAAGGGGGTTCCCCAGAGGTCTCCCGTCTAGGCACTGATCAGATATGGGCTTCCTTAGCTTCTACAAAGCAGCTGCAAAAGTGCGCCTTCCAACCCATAATTTTTCTAACAAATGAGACTCCAGTACGCTAACTAGTTATGCAGCCCCTGAGTGGTTTGATGTTCACCACCTCAAAGATCCTATCTGATTGGAAAGCTGACATAGAAAGATTTAACAACAACAACAACAACATTAGATTTATATACTGCCCTTCAGGACAACTTAACACCGACTCAGAGCAGTTTACAAAGTGTGTCATTATTATCCCCACAACAATCCCCCTGTGAGGTGAGTGGGGCTGAGAGAGCTCAGGAAGAGCTGTGACTGACCCAGGGTCACACCCAGCTGGCTTCAAGTGGAAGAGTGGGGTATCAAACCCAGCTCTTCAGATTAGAGTTCTGCAGCTCTTAACCACTACACCAAACTGGCTCTTATTTAAAATAAATAAAATCATCTGAAGAAATAGTTTTACTGGCAGATATGGCAAACAGGGTTGCCAGCTGCCTGGAGGAAAAATAAATGTTCTTTCACTTTAATAAAGGCTTAGTGGGATGTTATTTAATAGGTGATGTTATTTACCTTCATATCATGAAAAGCTTCAACTGCTCATTTCCATATATTAAGCATCTATTAAAGGTATATAATATTTTTTTCCAGATCGGCTGGCAACCCTAATGGCAAACCATGGCTTGGATCCTGCTAAAAATTACTCCTGATAGAATGATTTCTATCAGTGGAGTGTGAACTTCTTGCCTTCCCCCCTCTTGCTGCAGCTCTTGCTGCAGCCTTAATTGCATCCTCCCCCAGTGCTGCTTCTGAGGAACAGGAGACCCCCTGGGGGAGTCAAAGGGCTGCAGTGCACAAAGGGCCACATGGCACAAAAATCCATAGTCCATCTGGGATTAGAACAGAAGTTGTCTCAAACAAAGTTGAAGAAATGCTAGGGAGAACTTCCTTTCTATCCCTTGAGGATCAACACAACAATCCTATTCCTTATTCAGAAGCCTGGCTCCACCTACCACCTATTTAGACATCAGGGCTTACTCCTGGTTAAATGTATATAGGATTTCAGTTCAGAACTCCCAAGTGAATTCCAAAACACAGGCTCTTCAGGCTCATAAAACAGGGGTATTTGTTTGCCAACATCTAACTGAAGTTTTATGAAACCAGCAGTGAGTATTGTGTGGAACTCAAGATCAGGTGCTAATAGCCAGAGACTCTCACAGCAATGCACTTTCCATAAAACACATCTGAGCTTCAGCACAGGCACAGATATCCCAGAGAGGTTAAAGTTGCTTTGCGTAGTCACATGGAAAGTTCCAGTGCCAACTCTTTGGGGAAGGGTGGGTTTTGTTTTGGCAAACTTTCTATGTATTATTCATTTGGGAGGAAATGGACTCTTACATGGGGGAAGAGGTGAAAATGAATTTGTTTAACGTATCTTAGAAGGAAACCAAACTCATTGCAAAAATGGGATGGTTTTCTCTGGTGATTTTTGCTACTGCATTATCCCCAAAGAAAACTAGTTTGGAAATGGCAAGCTTTGTCTCTGCCTTCTGTCAGTACTCCTAGATGTTGCATTTAAAATACCAAGGAAACCATTTCCAGACGTGTCCCATCAGTAATATTTGCAAACAGCTGAGCTTTCTTTTAAATAGAATATGGTGAGCTGGTAGAAATGACTGAGGTTAAGGAAATTAAAAGTTAAATGCAGATATTGAATGCTCTAATGAGCCTCATCCAGTCTGTTGCCTTTTTCAGAGAGCAGTGGAAAGGGAGGCAGGAGAATGAACTTCAACTTGGCAGTCACATTTTTCTTTAAATGTTAATGCCCAAAAGCCTGGCGATGACTTAGCTGTACGTCTCAATGTCTGTTAACAAATTTAATAGACCATATGTCTCCTGGTAGGAACACATCATATAGCTGACTGCAGTATGCATTAAAGCACCCTGCCAGGAATAACTAGCATTATGTCAGATTTGGCCGGAAGACAGAATATTTTTGTTCCATGAAAGAGCATCTCTGGAGGAACCCGTGCAACAAAGTTTACCATCTATCAGAGTGCAAAAAATTCATTTCCAGGACTTGCATCTGATTGTTCCTAGAATAAACATTGATGAGGTTGAATTCTAACTTCTAGGGTTGAAAAAAGTTTACATTAATTATAGATGTACTTCCTCAGAACAAAAATAATTTTATATCATATCCCCCACCCCACCCCCAAAGTTCACAATTATGGATGACTTTGCTTCATCTCCTCAGATTTAAAGCACCCCAGCGATTGCTTTTGACAGCTTTGTAACCCCGGATCTGGTTGGAATGTTGCCATTTTCAGGATCCAAACACTTGTGGGATCGGGCCACTTCATTTTGCCGGGGCTTCCTTTAAAAAGCCTTTGTGCTATTAGACCTGCTGTGCTATGTCTGTGAAATTGCTGTAGTTGTACCTATCACAACACCCAACAAGGTGGAGGTTATATTCAGACCTTTCCTTTATAAGGTGCTTTCTCTTCCATTTTCACAGGCAGTCCTCTTGTACAGAGCTTACTATGTTTCTTCCCATTTTTTTTAAAATAACCATTTAAAAGAAAGTACTTCCCTTTCCCCCCATAGTTAATTTTAGTGTTGCTTTGGGGGATGGTTGCACATAAAACAGCGACTCACAAAAACTTTTATAGTGTATTTGTTGGCCAGATACATGGTTTCGTTGTCATCCCGGGGGGGGGGGGGGGCAGCTTTGATTACTTTCTAGTTGCCTGCATGGTTGTGGAATTCAGGACAGCCATAGTCTGGACTGTGAGACTGAGCAAGTGGAGAGAATTGTTGCTTTAACACAGTATGTGTGTGACAGTTTCCTTTTAGGAGTGTTAAAGGGGGAAAGAGTACAGAGAAATGGGAATTGGCTACATAATACCAAATATGAATCCATACCCCTCAGAACTTGCGTGGCAACTCCACTCTTTCTATTGCGCCCTGTTGCCAGTACCCCCTATCAGGCTCTTTCCATGGCCCATTGGGGTTTTTTTAACAGTCTTCTAGGGGTGGTGAGGAGGGCTTTTACTGGAATATTGTACGGCAGAGCTTTAAACAAAAGCAGCACAGGAGACTATAAGAATAGATTCTATCACAGGATTTTTCTTGGCAGTTGTCTATGGTGGTGAAAGGGATTTTCACACTATCTTTGTATCTGTTCAGTCTTGTTAGGATTTTAATTTTTATAATCCACTTTGAGTCCTGTGAACAGGAGAAAACAGGTCAGAAATTAATGCACAGCCTTTTTAGTTTGTTGCCCAATGCATAGAATTTGTGTATACTTGCATGCACACATACATGTATGTCAAAAATGGAAGAGGGAAGGAGGACTATTAAATAGGTTTGGGGCAAATGGCATAATATAAGCTTCAGGTATTTTAGCTCTAAATCATGTGATATTAGTTTACGGGACCCTTGTTGGACTTTCTATGCCTGCAGCTACTCATTAAAATCCGTATACAGTGCCAGTGCTAGGAGGCAGCGTCAGGAACAGGCCTTGGCCTCAGTGCCCTCTTTGCTTGGCCTTCCAGGGCATCTAGTGGGCCAGAGTGTGAAATACACTTGGTGGGTTAATGGGCTGATTGAGCAGGGCTATTCTTATCTACTCCTGAAGTAAAGCCCATGTTGGAGGGCTATTTCATTCCAAAAAGAGAACTGAGCCTAGCAGTACTTATGCTGAAAAGATTTCTCAAGTCAGTTTTATAATTATTTTTATTCTGCTTTTGTGGTTGGTCATTAAATGTAAATACAGTGGAATTATGAGTCTGCAGAATTGCACAGACTCATATGGTAGATTGATGCAATAAACAAGGAAATGATGAGCTTTTTGTCCTGGGAAGAATGACTAAAGGCACAAGGACAAAGCTGACCCATGCCTGAAAACCATCACATATTTTCACACTGCATTCTGTAATGGCAAGAACATTTGGCGCTTTTGCATCGTGCAAACCGAACTTTTATTAGTGTTTTCTCCCTCAGTTCTGTGATGTTTTCTCTACCAAGGCTCTTTCTTTAGTGCTCTTTAAGCTCATCCATGATCATTCCTACCCAGCTGGCAAAACATTTAAAGGGTGTTTTAAAGACGTGAATTCATAATGAAATCCATAGAGAAGGTAAACCGAAACGGACTGACTGGTGAAATCCATTACACTTCATGCCTTTATATGCAATACCCCACAAACTTGTGGATCCACGCTAGTGGATGTTCAAGTCCAAAAGGCTTCAATGAGACACAGCAAGCTTAAGTCCAGTTAGCCATTTAAACTGAAGGCCATTTCTGATATTGCATGGCTGCTTGGGAGAATCAAACAGCAGTATTTTCACGCTCAGCACAGAAGTAAGTCCCCTATTGCCTTTATATTTTGCCTTTTTCCCCATGAGATCTGAAAATCAAGAAGGATTTTGATTGAGTGAACAGGTATTCTTCATAAAAAACACAAACATACCTTGAATCCTGCATTTTTCGGCATGGAGAACTTCTGTTCCAAGAGAACTGAGCAAAACATCACCCACCCACATTTTTAAAGAAGAATATAACTGGGAAATTTGTCTCTTTTTGAGCCAGCACTGCTCAGTAATATCCTACAGATTTTATTGTTTTTTAAAACAATTTGTTGCTTTTTAGCTCAAAACAGAACCCCAAACAGTAAAATACAGTCAATTGGCATTTTTGAACATCAGCAGTAATAACAGGAATAGGTAAAACAAGAGAATAAAATAAAATCCCCAGATAGCCATACTGCAGTTAAAACATCTTGAAAACGAAAGGACAGAATTAAGAAATAACCACTGTTGACAGACTTTGCCTGGCACACAATGACTGACCATCTCTTCACGGAGAGTTCTACAAACAGACTTTATTCACTTTGGTAGCTGTGGGGGCACCCCAATAAGGCCCCGGATGATAATCCTGGTAGATGAACAGAAAGCAGTCCTTTGAACACCCTTGTTCCAGGTCTTGAAGGACATTACTGGCTCTTTGAATTGTCCCAGAAACACCCAAGAAGCCAAAGCAGGTCTTTGAGCACAGGAGAAAAGTATTTGTTATGGTGAATCCCTGGTTACAAGGATTCCAGGAGATTTTCAATCTAATCTGGTCAGGTCAGATACTGCTGCAGGTGCCTCATATAAAAAGGGGAAGAAAATGTTCCTGAATCACAAGCAGTTTGTGAGGAATAACTGCTGTTCCTTCTCTTCAAAAAGGCATTTGTTTCAAAGGTGAAGAATGCCAGGGCTATTCCTGGCAAGAGTTCCGTCTGGAGCTTTGTTGGCCTTTACCTCTTCAGTGCTGCTTCTGAAAAGGCAGTTGTGTGAAGGTGGAAAGACATTGGAACGTTTCAGGTAACTGAGCCAATATTGCACTCGCTCGCCGCTGGAAAGATTCAAGGTTAGAATTATGATGGTCTCCTGGCATGAACTTGAGACCACAGTCCATCTTATTAATTTGCGGTGAAGGAGGCGTGATATTGTCGAGCATTTCACTATTGGAGACCTGGGTGGCTTTTAGCTTAGCAGTTCCTTTAAGTGTATAATTCTTGTACTTCACACAGAATTTTTCACTACTTGTGGCATTCATATATTTTTAGTGATTGTCAGCTGAATGTTTGAACTGATTCCATTGAAAAGAATTGTGTTGAGGAGATGTGTGATGTAACATTGAAGTTCTGTCAGTGGTATGTCCATAACGGCTCATTCAGATGAGCAAATCGCCACTTGATGTCCTCAGTTATAACTGTCTTCAGTTATTGGCATTCATTTGTGAACTAACTCATAATCACTTGAGATTTGATGACTTGCAGTTGAATTGTTAATTTGCTTCATTGAAATACATCATCTTTGGGGTGAGATTGTCTTTAATGTTTAACTGTGACAGATCATTCACACATGCAAGTGATCTTTTTGATGATGCAGTCAGCAAATGATGAACACGCATGTGTGAAGCAGCCTGGATCCCCTTTGGCCATAAACAAAGGTTATGCTGGGAATCACGGAACCTGCATAGGCAAAGGTCATGTGGGTTCGGTAATAATCATGTGAGACTGAGTGGAAAAGTTGGCTAGATATGACCCAATATATTTCTACAATTTATACACATCCTTTTCAAAAAGTTATGATTCCTTGCTGCTGCTGCATCTACAGTAGACTCTGGGACAGCTGTGCCAGGCCCGGATCTTTGCCCATCAACCGTCTCCTGTTGCATTGCACAGGCAAGGTGTTATGTCTGTGGGTTTGTACTCGATAGGTACTCCAAGCCTGCTCAGAACAGCCTGCTCTCTGTTGTATGCTGCTTTGTCAGACCACAAGCATGCAACATCTGTCTTAGAAAAGGAAACAGCCTGTACTCAGGAGACAGAGATGTCTCTCGAGGAAGGGAACACTACTGATTAAGTATAAAGATGCTATTCAAAGCCAATGTAGGTCAGGGCCTGAATGGCAGAAAAGTTGCTGGATTTCCCCTATTTAGAACTGGGAAAAACTATTTGGGAAGCACCTTGGTTTGGGGGTTGAAGGATGGACAGCATCTGCATGTATATCATGATACCATGGGATGGAGAAAAAGGAAGAAGCTACTAGTTTATCCCATTTAAAGTATGCCTTTCTTTAGGGCCAGAGGGAAAGTAACTTGTTAAGTGCATCAGGTTTGTCAGAACAGCTTCATGATTGTTGCAGAAGCCCAACCTCAACTAGCAGCTGGTTTTCTACAGTATTTTCAGTTCATCCAGGGTGTATGTGTGTGGGATGACATGAAATTCTGTCTTATGAATTTGAATTCCCTATATATTTAGAAGCGTCCTCCTAAGCCTTTAAGAGATAAGACATTCAAACTTGTTTTTGAAATGCAGATCCAATAGCATGTTTCTGTACCTTATTTTCTACTTTATCTGCAAGTGGTATCTATTCTGGGGTTGGGGTGATGGAATGGGTGTTGTATAGCCTGATATCGTCAGATCTCAGAACCTCAGCAGGTTTGGTACTTGAATGAGAGACCACCAAGGAAGACTCTGCAGAGGAAGACAATGGCAAACCACTTCTGCTTCTCATTTGCCTTGAAAGCCTTTGATGGGGTCACCGTAAGTCAGTTGCGACTTGAAGGTACGCAGACACATGTTCTGGGGTTGAGACAAAACTGGGAGAGGGTTGTTTTTTGCCAATGTTTTTTCACTCCTTAAAAGCTCCTGTAACATGGGTGATTTTTTTAAAAAACGGAGATTGCAACCTGGACCATTCAGCCTGGCTCTCTCTGTGACACCCATTCAGAGGGCAGCAGCAGTTCCAGAAGACTTGTACTCAATCTGAATTAATTTTTGTAATATTTGATGCAATTTTAAATGGAGTAACATCCTTGTAAGCCCATGTAAACTGGCCCAGCGCCTATTCCTTGTTGAACAGATTGCTATGAAAGTTCAGAAGATGAAAGTTGTCCATCTACTTCTCCACATGGTAGGGCAGGATCCAGCTGTTCCCTTTCTCTACCTGAAGTTTAGAACAAAAACTGATATTAGAAGTCCAGGAGCAGGGCTAGTTAAATAAAATGCCAGCTCTTTGACTGCTGCATAAATATTTGGAGGCTTCCATATATTTCTGTTGTTATTGGGGTCCTGGTATCAGAATTGGAGTTTCATGGTCTCATTAGTGGCTGACAGCCATTGATTTGCTTCTCACTTTTTTTAATATATATATTTTTTTTAATTACTAACCTCAAAAACTACAAAAAAGGAAAAAGGGAACTGGGGGAAAGGGAAGAAACAACATATAAAAAACACACACTACATCTACAAGTATTGCATTCCCTTCATAATACAATTATTTAAAGTTAAACTTTCTAATATGCCATTAGATTGGTAGATCTTATAAAATATGAACTACAGTCAGGGTCAGGTCTTCTTTCCCCCCCCCCCTGCGTCTCGGTCGCAGCTCTCTCTGAACAGCTACAGTAGCTGCGCTCACTCCCTCCTCCCCATTCCCCCCTTCAGATTCTAAATCCTCTCCTTGCTGGAACTCTTGATGATTAAACACAAAGTCCCTCAGCTGTACTTCCGATGTTATCTTGTAGGCTTGGTCTTTATAACTGAACCAGATACCTTCCGGAAATAACCATTTGTATTTTATTTCATGCTTCCTCAGAAGAGCTGCAAACCTTTTATATTTGAATCTTCTTTTCCAAGCTAAAAATGGAACGTCCTTCAATATCTTAACCTTGTTACCCAGAAAGTCCAAGTCCACATAGTACGAATTATAAAAGATGGTGTCCCGAGTCTTCTTAGATGAAAAATCGATAATAATCTCGCGAGGCAGCTGACGCTTCGTTGCATATTTTGAAGATGTCCGGCGGACTTCCAGAATATCGCTTTTTAACTCTTCTTTAGTTGCCTTTGCGGATGACGCCAAAAGTTCCGACACCAAATCCTTTAAGTTTTCACTTTCCTCCTCCTTCACATTCTGAAGACGCAATACCGTCTGAGCACGATCCACTTGTAACCCTATCAATTGATTCTCCAAAAGCTTTACTTCTTTGTTGCTTTCATGAGTACTGCGTTTTCCCGAGCAGACTGCTCTGCCCCAGACGCTACGTCTTTAATGGTTTTCACTTCGTTCTCAACTGAGCCAACCCTTTGGCCGATTTCATTTAGCTTATCAACAAAGGGCTTCATAGCTTCAACGACCGACCGTTTAACCACCTCTTCAAGAGACTCTCCTTTCCCCTGCAAAGCAGCCGAAACAGATTTGCCCACAGCAGGGCTCTGCTTTTTCGTCACCATCTTGGGGTGGGGGGAGAGTCCGCCAACTAAGTTCCAAAACTCAATGAAGGGGAAGATATCCGAACCTTCTTAGCTTCAACTCCCACCAATCCTTTGCATACGCTTGGAATGACAGAAGGGATTCGCTACTTACAGGTTTTCACCTTAAATCTGCTTGTTGCCGTTCTCCATGGCCCGGCAGCACGCGATGTGCTGTGCAAGTCTGCCGGCCTCCGTAGGAGCAAACGGGCAATTTACCCCCTGCATCGACTTCAGGGGGCTCTTCCCGCAGTGCTCCGGACCCTGACCCCCTCACTGGGAGTCCTGGGGGTTAACCCTCGCAGGTCAACCACCCGGTCCGGTTGCTCGGGCGCTTCCTCCCGGACCTGCGGAGAGGAGCGTCCGACATGGCCGGGAAAACGAAACCGAAAATCGCCATTGATTTGCTTCTCAATTCCATCTTCCATGATTTTTTTGAGGAGGCAAAAGTGGAACAGAGTGGTCAAACAATGACTTTTGCTGACTTTCTGAATTCCTCAGCATCACTAAAAGAGCAAGGCTCCCAAGAGACAGTGGGAGGGGCAGGAAAGAGATTTAGGCTAAAATGAGCCTACTGATCAAAATCTTTATTTCTGGGTTCACTTACTTTCCTTGTGGTATAAGAGGGAGTTTAGGAACAGCTCAGCCTGGGGAAACTCATTTTTGGCCTATGTGCCAAAGATGTTTGCGTGGAAAAGAAGACTCTAGACTTTAGATTCTGCTCTACACTCAATGTGTTACAGTTGTTTATTGAATGTCCAAGCTGTGGATCTTACTGACTTATTCAGTGTAACCATAAATAACAGAGCCTTCTGCAGGTGCCACCTTGCAAATGGGCAAAATCAACAGCTGCCTGCACATGTACATTCTCTGTAGTGGGCCCCATCTTGTAAAATGGCTTCCCTGAGGATGTCTCAAAAACTCCTATTCTCCTGGCTTTCTGCAAACTGTGCAAAACTGAATTGTTAAGAGGGCTTTTCTACGCAAATAATAGGGCAGTGCTGTAAGGAAATGGTTCAAAGAGATGCTTTGAGAGATAGGGACTGAGGACTATACTACTGTGCACTGCCTGTTACTAGGTTTGCTAGGTCCCTTTACCCTCTCAGCTCCTGGTGAAGCACAATGATGTCACTTCTGGGAGTGTGTCACTCCCGGGAGTATGTTATCATGCCACACCAGGAGTGTGCCTGGGAGGCCTGTTCCTCTGCTTCCTCCCCCCCACACAGGCCAGGTAAGTGGTGGTGGGAAGCGGAGAGTGGGAGCCGGGGGATCACCCACCCCCACGGAGGGACCAGGCAGCCCTATGTTCCTACTGGGTCATTTCCATGTAATTTAATATGTCATGTCAATTTACTTACGTTTGTTTCAGCTCTGTACGAGGTTGCTGTTTATTTTCATATTTCTGCAATCTATACCATATTGTATTGTTTATTGAATGTCCCTGCTGTTGATCATATTGAATTATACTGTGTAATTTGCTTTGAGTCTCACTGAGAAAGGCAGAATATAAATAATGTAAATGTTAAAAAAGTTTCTCTCTTTTTTTTCTCCTGAGAAAAATGGGATAAATCTTTGGAAATTTGTTTAGCTCATTTAATATATTTCTATACCTCAAAGCAGTTGTTCAAAGCAACAAACAAAACAATAAAAACCAAAGACAGTGCAGCATTAAAACAGGACCAAAAATAGCAGCTGCAAAAATAGTTCTTAAAAAGCAATTAAACAATTAGTGACAGCAATAAAAACCAATCTACAAACCATAAAAAACCCTCAAACAACAGATTAAGGAAGAAACACCAGCATAGCAACATAGCCCACTAAGACAAGGCTTCATATTGGCATTTGCTAAATACCCACCCTAAAGTTAGGAAATTTGGCACTAGCGGAAGGGTTACAGGATGGGTCTTCTGTAGGCAAGATGCCACGAAAGAAAAAAGCCTTGTCCTTCTTAGTAATGGATCACCTTGTTTCTGACAACAGGGGAGTTTGAATGGAGGCCTCAGGCAGATGATTTTCAGAATTTATGGGTAGAGTCAGAAGGCATGACAGTGTGAAAAAGACCAAGCATTTTGTTTAGTTTAGTAAATACAAACTGAGCACCAGTTCAAAAATAGCTGTGTTCCTTCCCTTCTTTACCCTTTGGAATGTTTCCTTATCTTCAAGCCTGATCTGTCGGCCCCACTGTTCTGAGCTTCTTTGTATACTTCATACAAGTAGCAAGAGACAGAGCAGCCATAACTCTTGTTTCTGCGCCTTCTCCATTTCTGCATCTTCTGTGAAGGGGTCCTTATGTGGGGAACTATTTTTTCCCTCTCCCCTCAGCACTAGGTCCAGAGATTGGGGGAAGGACAAGCCATTCACGCTTTCTCTCTTGCTGCTTCTGTGATCCCCTAAAACAGTGATGGCAAACCTTTTTGAGTCCGAGTGCCCAAATTGCAACACAAAACCAACTTATTTATTTCAAAGTGCCAGTACTGCAATTAAACCTGAATACTGAGGTTTTAGTTAATAAAAAACAACTCATACAGTTGTCCCAACTAATTAACCTCTCTCTCTCTCTCTCTCTCTCTCTCTCTCTCTCTCTCTCTCTCTCTCTCTCTTTTTCTCTCACTCACTCACTCACTCACTCAGGAGCCAGGACTGAAAGTAAAGCAAGTTAAATCAGAGCAGTTTGCCCTTCTTTAGACCAGCAGCCCTGCTTGCAAGCACTCTCTCTCCCTCTCTCTCTCCCTCACTCAAGAGCCACGACTGAAAGTAAAGCAAGTTATGGTTGTTGTGGATTTTCCGGGCAGTATAGTCGTGGTCTTGGTGTTGTAGTTCCTGACGTTTCGCCAGCAGCTGTGGCTGGCATCTTCAGAGGTGTAGCACCAAAAGACAGAGATCTCTCAGTGTCACAGTGACACTGAGAGATCTCTGTCTTTTGGTGCTACACCTCTGAAGATGCCAGTCACAGCTGCTGGCAAAACGTCAGGAACTACAATGCCAAAAAGAAGAGCAAAGTGAAAATTTAAAAGATTTGGTGTCTGGATATTTTGGAAGTCCGGCGGACATCTTCAAAGTATGCAATGAAGCGGCAGCTGCCTCGCGAGATTATTATTGACTTTTCATCTAAGAAGACTCGGGACACCATCTTAGACAATTCGTATAATGTGGACTTGGATTATTTGGGCAATAAGGTTAAAATATTGAAGGATGTTCCATTTTTGGCTCGTAAAAGAAGATTCAAGTATAAAGGCCTTGCGGCTTTCTTGAGGAAATGTGATATAAAATATAAATGGCTGTTTCCAGAAGGCGTCTGGTTCAGATATAAAGATCAAACTTACAAGATCACATCGGACGCACAGCTGACAGACTTTTTGTTCAACCATCAGGAGTTTCAGCAAGAAGAAAGTTCGAAGTCTGAAGGGGAAAGTGGGGGGGAGGAAAGAGCGGGCGCAGCTGCTCCAGCTGCGCAGAGAGAATTGAGACCGAAACGCAGGGGGGGGGGGGGGAAGAAGTCCTGATCCTGAATATAATCTGTATTGTATAAGACCTACCAATCTGACAGCATATTAGAAAGTTAACTTTTAAGAAAAATTGCAGCATGAAGGAAATACAAGACATGTAGTGTAGTGTTTGTTGTTTGTATGTTGATTTTCCCTTTTCCCAGTCCTCCCTTCCCTTTTTTCCCCCCTCCCCCCTTATACTTCTGTAGTCTTTTGTAGTTTTTTTAATGTTAGATATTAAAAAATAATAAAAAAACTTTAAAAAAAAAAAGGAACTACAATGCCAAGACCACGGCTATACAGCCCAGAAAATCCACAACAACCATCATTCTCCGGCCATGAAAGCCTTCGACAATATAAAGCAAATTAAATCAAAGCAGTTTGCCCTTCTTTAGACCAGCAGCCCTGCTTGCAAGCACTCTCTCTCTTTCTCTCTCTCTCTCTCTCTCTCACTCAAGAGCCACGACTGAAAGTAAAGCAAGTTAAATCAAAGCAGCTTACTCTTCTTTAGAAAGCCAGCCCCAGCAGCCTGGTTACCGCCTCCGCTTCCTGCTGCTAAAGAGACGGGCAGCAGGGAGGCAGCCTTGAGGAAAAGGAATCATGTGGGCAGGGCCAAAACCCATGTGATCTCTGCTCAGAGCTACTGGAACGCCGTTGCACGTGTTCCCCCTCCAAATTAGCCCTGGACCTAGCAATCAGCGACTTGGCTCGTGTGCCCACAGAGAGGGCTCTGCGTGCAGGCTGTGGCACGCGTGCCATAGGTTCGCCATCGCTGCCCTAAAAGGTATTTTCACAACTGAAAACAAAAGTATTTGAACATTGTGAATGTAGAACTGGCTGCGGTATACATTCAAGTCCTCTTCTGTATTTTGGCCCTTATTAACTGTAATAATATCTGTCGCAACTAAGCATGAGAAAAGATCAAATGTTTGTATGAAAATGATCCAGTTGTGAGCTACCTTAGAATACATTGGACAGTGTGTGTTTATTGCGACTGAACAGAGAACAGTGATACATTTCATTCACGATACATGCTTCTTCTGATTACAAAAATCCAGTAGGGAAAGTCAGGTTGCTATTATGTCTTTTCCAGATGTCCCTTTTTGTAGCTCTTTTTCAATACTTTAAATGGTAGTTTTAACTTGGAGAGAAAGGCAAACAGCCTTCATACGCAGCTGACCTCTTCAAAGCACTGCTTTGAAGAGGCATACAATAAAAGTTCTCCTGGATGCCCCTTTTCAGGATCTCCGCCTTCAGGCAAGCCACTAGCTGTAATTATTGCCCAAAGCTATAATTTCTAGCTTTAAGTTAGCTCTGTCATTTCTCCCATTTTTATATCTTGCATAGACACAACAGGAAGTGAAGGGAGTCAGACTTCAGTAACATTATGGAGGACAACGGGATTAACGGATGCACGGACCCTCCCCACCCTGTCTCAATCCTAGGCTTGCCAATCACAGCAGGTGATGATTTACAAGTCCAGCACTTCTAATCTCACTAATTTCAAAGGCAGATTTAGAAATCAGCTTAAATTTTCAATCAGTTTATTTCAATTGTTACTTTGAGCTTACAACAGACAAATTATTTTATAAAATGTCAGCAGCTATAGTCTTTCGTGTCATGTCATGCCCGTTAAACCCATCACTTACTCTGAATCTTGCAAAACTCCTGTCTCTGCTGTTCCTACATTTTTTAATCTCTTAGGCTCCCCATTTATCTTATAGTCAGGCAGTGGGTTTACGTCCAAGGATGTGAGTTTGTGGTTTGGGATCTGTTCTTAATCACAGCTGAACAGGGAAACCCTGTTGGCTACAGTTTGTATGATGTCATAGTCGGATGCCCTGGATTCTGCAATGTTTGTTCTGGCTCTGGGAAGTTGGATCAGTTTCTTGGGTATTCGATGGTCCCTCTTCAAGTTAAATGGTAAGAGGAAGCAGAATGTGGGAACAAAGAGGCAGTCTTCAAATTGGAGGGAGGAGAGAATTGAGATCACCAAGGAACCTGTGTTGGGCCAGTGCTATTCAATTTATTCATATATGACCTGGAGTTGGGGGTGAGATGGTGAAATTTACACATTACACCAAATTGTTCTGTATAGTGAAAACACAAGGGAATTATGAGGAACTCCAAAGAGGACCTCTTCACATTGGATGAATATATTCACTATTGGAGGGGATACCAGATAACATATCCTTGGCAAAGCTATTGGCTGACAAAAATCCATGTGTCACTAGAATGACAGCTAAGCTTTGCGCCCAGGTGATTGCACAACAAAACAGACCATCAAATACTGGAATGGCCACGAGGGAGTCCCCTCACCCTGATTAAGTTTTAAAGGCTTCTGCCTAATACCGCTTTTATATCAGGGGAATACAGTGAAACAAAATTCATTCAGGATTTTGTTAAGCTTACCTCTATATTGATGTATTAGGACATGTGTTTGGATATTTTATTTGAAGTATATGAATTTTAAACAATGTATTTTATCTTGTTTTATGCTTTGATTTTATTATGTATAGCTGGTCTAAGGACCGTTACAATAAAATACATACATACAAGTAATGTATATTAGGATAAAATGTCCTAATTTCATGCATATGCTGATAGGGTCCGAGATGGCAATGACAAGACCTTGGAGTTGTAGGTACAAAACACAATGAAAATATTGACTCAGTGTACAGTACTAATTTTTTTAAGGGCAAATGCCATGGTAGGAGATCATCAGCAAAGGGACTGAGAATGCAACTGCTAGTGTAGCGTGCCCTTATTCAAGCCTTCGCATGGCTGCATTCAGAATACAGTATGTATTTTTGGTTGCCACATCTCAAAAAACGATATTGAAGAAGTGGAAAAAGTGCAGAAAAGGGCCACTAAAATGATCATGGGGTTGAAGTACCTGTCCTATAGGCTTGCCAGGTACAACTTGGGAAATTCCTGGAGATTCTGAAGGATGTGATGCAGGGTTGCCCACTCCAGGTTGGGAAATTCTTAGAAATTTGGGACTGGAGCCTGGGGAGGGTGGGGGTTGGGGATGGACCTTAGATGGGTATAATATCATAGAGTCCACCCTCCAAAGGTGCCAGGGGATAGTCAGGGGATCAGCTTTAATTCTGGAAGATCTTCAGATCCCTGAATACTGCCAACCCTAATGTGATGTCACTTTGTGATGTTACTTTCAGGTCGAAAGCCAAATGCTGACATATCATGATTTCACTTTTGGAATATGTCCCTAAGCCCACCCCCTTCCTATTATGTAAATTCCAGGTCACTCATGAAAAAAACCCTGCCCCTTCCTGTGAAGTCGCTTCTTCCTTTCAAAATTAATATTTAAATTCCCTGACTTGTGTTATTTTGGTTGGTCTTAATGAAAGGTACGACATGGATATGAGAGGTTTCCCTTTTATTCAGAAGTTTGGTGGTTATAGCAATGGGTGAAGGCCCAAACAGTTCACGTGAAGTGTTCATGTGAAGTGTTAGCTTCTGTCTCAGCTAAGGCTCCTGAAGTCTTCATTACTATTGGTTGTTTCCTGCAGGCAGCAGCCAATCAGTGCTGTATAATAAAGACCAATCACTGTACTGTAAATAAGTTACTTTGTATATAGTTAATGCAAACTAAGAATTCTAGTTATCTGTTCCTATTGGTTGTTGCTTGAAAAGGGGTGTGGCTTGTGTGTATATAGTTGGCTCCTGTTGTGCCTGTCTTCAGTCTGTCTGCTTCCAGTCTTCAATAAAGCCATTACTATGAGCTGCGATCTCAATACTTAATATGAAGAATGTTCAGAATTTTTCTTTCTCACTACCAGGTACTGGAAATTAATTCCATCCCTGCACTAACTGTGGATAGGCAGAGTGGGAGAGTGAGATTTAGCAGCCAAAACTACACATGCTATTATCTGTAATCCCTCTTAAATTAGAGATACATGATATGTATTAGGGGGGAAAAGCCTTTTCTAACCATTTTTATGTAAGGTTACTTGAAAAGTAAGCTCCACTCATTTCAAAGGCACTTACTCCCAAGTAAGCCTGCAATGAATTGTGGCCTAAGTACTATGTAATAATGATTATCAGTATCATTTCTTGTTCTTTTACTTAAGGTCAAGTGTACTGTACATTATAAATATGCGTTAAATAATCAGTCTGATTGCCATAATCATTTGAGCTGCTTGATAAAAGCTCGTTGTACTACAGGCTGGTGGATTTATGACCTCTCCCAAAGGGAGGAGCTGGCAGTGCTAGTGTGGCTGCCTTTTTAAAGCCAGATATTCACATACACACACACACACACAGCTACTGGTGAATCCTTGTGTTGTCTGCAAGCAAAGTTGAGGGTACGGGAAAAGGTGGCAGCCCTTCTGTGTTCACAGCTGCTGCACCCGTCATTGTGACAATGAGCTCAGAGACCGGCAGAACTGCTTGGCAGAGTTAGTAGCCACTACTTTAGGCAGTGCTGCCTACCTCGAAGCTAAGCAGTGCCATGCTGCCATCCTCAGAGTGGGTGCCTCTTCACTTGGGCTTCCACTGAGCAGGAAAGAAGGAGGAGTGTGTGGCAGCACTGCACCGTTTCTTTAGTTGTCTTTGGGGGCATCTGCAGCCCAGCTGCACACACAGTAGTGCTGGGAAGTCACACCATGGCTTGGCTGCATCACTGGCCCTGGGTTCATGCCTCAGTCTTGCCCCAAAGAGTTGCCTCACCACTGCTCCCTCTGTATATGCTACATTGCAGTGCTGGCATATGGCAGCTCAGGGAAGAAGAAGCCAGGGTTGGAGTTGGCAGGGAGGAGGCATGCCATGCTGCTTGCCAGCTTGCTTTGGTGGCATAAGTGTGGTACCTGGCCCAGCACAAGGAAGGGAATGTGTTGTGGTGAAGCCCAGGGCTGGCTGGGGCCTTGACTGAATCCATCTCTCTCCTCTCTTGCCACTAGCACTCCATGACCGCTGCCTCCAGGCAGATGGCAGTCCTACTGTTCTATGAGGCAAGCCAAGGCAATTGGGGCTTTTTCGCCTAGGCCCATTCTGCACATTCAGTTTAGGGTGATTCAGATTCCATTCTGCTTCTCTAAATCTCCAGATTTCCACATGAGAAAAGGAGGCATGAGATGCAGAATCAAGCTTCCCCTAGCTTTCCCCCGACTTTTCCCCCTGTGCACATACAGCAACTTTTTTTCGAAGCTGCAGTGGAGTCACTGCTGATGTGCCTTGTGTGTGTGCAGAATTCTTAGTACTGTACTGTTCCTCTCCCCCCCCCTTTTTTTCCTTTCCCAGGGCCCTGATTGGTTGGCCACCCAGTGGAAACCACTCCCTCCCTTCCCAGCTCTCCACATCCACCCTGAGGTGATGGAGATTTACAAAATTATGTATGGGGTGGAGAAGGTGGATGAAGAGAAAATTACCTTGTTTCCCCACAACATTAGAACTCTGAAATCCCCCTATGAAACTGATCAGTAGTAAATTCCAGACATATTTTTTTTAAGTCCTACTTCATACAATGAGCAGCTGATTTGTAGAACTTCCTGCAGTGAGATGTGATGATGGCCCTTGGTTTAGAGAAAATTAAAGGGGCAGACCAGATTATGCTATTAGCCATGATAGCCTATTTGGTTGTCAAAATGTCTTTGGTGGGACAGTGCTGGGGAGCCATCAGCAGTGGAGAATTGGGGGAGCGTGGCTCCGGCACCAAGGGAGAAGGAAGCTTCGAAAGTGAACTCTGTCCCTCCCCACCCTAAAGCCTCAAATTAAATTGTCATAACAGAAACCAAAAGCAAAAAACAAGAGAAATATGCATAAACAAAAAAGCGGAGAAGAAAACAAAAAGGTAAATGTCTCTGAAAAGCTTCAAGATAACTTCCTGGTCCTGCAGCAAGCAGCAGAGAAAGAAAGTGCAGCAACTACAATGGTGGCTGAAAGCAGCAAGGGTAGGGTTGCCAGCTCCAAGTTGGGAAATTCCTGGAGATCTGGGGGGTGAAACCTGGAGAAACCTGGAGAAAGTGGGGTTTGGAGAGGGAAAGGACCTTGGCATGGCATAATTCCATAGAGTGCACCCCCCAAAGTCGCCATTTTCTCCAGGTGAACTGATCTCTGTGGCCTGGAGCCCAGTTGTAATTCCGGGAGATCTCCAGCCACTACCTGGAGGCTGGCGACCCGAAGCAAGGGTAAGATTAATTTACCTATCTCTGCCGATCCGATGCTTGCCAAAATATTTGCCCAAATGGAACAAAAAATAATGAATAAAATTTTAACCATATTTCAACCATTTGAAGAACAACTAACAGAAATCAAAATGACTTTAGGCAAAGTAGCACAAAAGGCTAACCGAACGCTGATACTAAGCACGTCGCTGCAGTTCGAAATAGCTGTCTTACAATGGGAGAATAAACAACTTCAAGAATGACTTTTACAAATGGAAATCTTGACAAAACAATCTTAAATTCAGAAACTGTGATGAGCAAATGACTATAAATGCAGATCTGCCTTCATTTTTCGAGGCATGGCTGACATAGCATTTGCAGCTTGAAAAGGGAGCAACCCCAATAATCACCAAGGCTTTTCACCTGGGAACACAAAACAATCCAAAAAACAACCCTAAAAATAATAAACCAAGAGACATATTAGCTATGATTCCTGACTGGAAGACAAGAAGTAAAATCTCGGAAATAGCAAGAAATAAAGGTTCAATTCTGTATAAAGGGACACACATCCAATTACTCACAGACTTACCATCCACAATTTTTTTAAAAAGAAAAGAACTTAGATCTACAACAGAAGCACTGAGAAAAGCTCAAATAAAATACAAATAGACTAACTATACGACTCTTTAAGTAAAAATACAAGATACCATCTATCAAGCTACAGATCAGGAGACTGGAAGGATACTGTTGCACTGAGACTTTTCCAAACTGCAACAAAATCTCTCAGAAAAGAAAAATGCCCATTCCTTTATCACCTTACAAGGAAGGCAAGACCCCGGCGAGACATATCTAACAAGCAAAGAAAAAACAGACTGAGATGTTAAAATTCAAGTTGACAGCAAATGAAAACAACTTGTTAAATGTTATGACTGCATAATGTATAAATCTAGTTTAAGAATAGAGGCATTGTGGGGGAGGGGAGGTGCGGAGCTCACAGACAGGGCCTCCAGTTATTTTTACAGTTCTTCAGATTGGTATAAGAAATACCAAATTGTCTATAGGGTGTTACTCTTGGGCTATAGAGAACTGTTTAGTAAGAAACTTAATTTAATCTAGTTATTATTGAATCAGTCAGTAAGAGGGGATAGAGTTAAGAGAGGGAGGGGGAAGGGGGGTTATTTTAGCAAGGTTCATAAGGGCTATAATAATGGTTACAAATTATTGTTGTTTTTTTCTTTTTATTAATATCGTTAACTGATCCATAAAAGGTTTGACTTTATAATAATACCTATTAAATCATTACTATAAAATAATCTATTTCAAATATTATCTTCAATAATAATCTGATTATTATCAAAATAATACAATTGTTTATGTACATATAAAGAATTCTCAATAGTAATGTCAGGTTTTAGAATAGCATTTAAGTATATTAACCTCTATTTGAAATCCAAAGATGAAACACCTACTTGTAAAAGAACTCATTGTTATCATGGTATGAAAACCATTGTTAACATATGTAATAGAAAATTTATTCGATACCATTGTATAACAACTTTCCTTTAATATCGTAACTGTCCATTAAGCATAACTGGGGCTGGGGCTGGGGTTTGTGGGATTTGGCCGTTTAAAGAGCCCTGTTGCTTGCAAGTGGCAGGTCCCTTTAAACTGTCAGCTGGCAGGCGGCCAGGGGGGTGGTCCCCCCGCCACCTGCCAGCTGGTAGTTTAAAGGGACCTGCCGCTTACAAGCGGCAAGAAAGGACCCTTTAAACGATTAAATGCCCCTTTCTCTGCTGCTAAGCAGCCAGAAAGGGGCGTTTAAAACCCATGAACTGGTTTGGAAACTTGCCCCAGTTTGTGGGAGTTCGTGGTTCCTGGTTCATGGAAACCCACAAACCTCATGGTTTGGTTTTTTTGTGGTTCGTGCCCATCTCTAGTGGTTATCATGCAAAAGTTTGGGAACTACTGTACTAGACCATAGAGTTTTCCTTGTCCTTTTAGTTTTAGGTCTACTGTAAGCCTGTGTTTCAAATCTGTCCATTGTCTGTTAGTGTTACAGTCTTGTTACCATGCTTATTTTTAATTCCTGTGGATTACTCCCTGATTATTAATAGCCTGGTTTGTTTCTTTGAGTATGTCACTCTTTGCAATGTACATACTTGCTTGGTTTGCAAAAGCCGTTTCCAAGCCCATATCCACAATCCAGAGCAGAGTTAGGTTTAAAATTTAAATGCACTTAATCCCACTGAGTCCAGAGCTGTTTATGGTAATTTGAAGAAAGTCCTATTGGTCAAGCAAGAGCAAATGGTATCAGACAATGGACAGAAGGTGGCCCAAGACATTTTGGCTTCTGAGGCAGAAAATCTAGGTGATGTCACAACCCCATGATGGCAAACAAAAAAATGTGAATGTTCTACTTTTTAATTGTATTCCAAATTTGCAATCTGAGAAACATAGTGCCACTTTTCTTAATGGTTCTGTTGACCCTGCAATGGATAGTCCTCTTCTGACTTACAGCTAACATTCAGATTTCTTTGGTCATAGCATGAATAGTTCTTGTGAGTTGTCTAACACCCACACGTTGATGTTGTACATACCTGCATTTTCAACTTCTTTCAGGCCATGTTCCAAACAATAGTGCTTTGCTTCTCAGATCATACATTCCATAAATCCTGCCCGCCGTTGTGGTCTTAGAGATTTGAACAAATCCATATTGTACAGTGCTCTTGGTCTTGGCCTTTTTCTTTGTCTCCATATGCCAGGTTTGGAGAGAGAAAGAATTATGTAGTTCTTAGCACCTAACTTCTTTCTACCTCTCAACCTGGAGGCTGTTCGGCAGGGGAAAACAGAATAAAGCTATGGTCAGTTTCCTACTCTAAGGGCTAAACTAGATGAGATCTAAAGTAGATGAGATGTAAAAAAATTCATGATCAGATTTTCCTACAGGCACAAGGGACTGATTCAGACCCTGACTACCCCCGCCCAGGTTGTAGGAAATCACATGAGCAACTACATTTCCTGTAAAAGAAAACCTATTCTAGTGTACAGAATTTACTGTTTTATTTATATTGTATAACTTTCCTTGTATCTATGATGTTTAGTGAAAGGCAGGATTGAAATCAAACAGTATATAAAAAGTCTAAACCTGAAATTTTGGCAACAGAATTATGGGTCCCTGATCAAAGAACCCAAATTACCAAGTCCTGTTTTAAAATGGTAAAGGGATTCTTACCCATAATATACAGTGAAATAACCAAAGTTACATCTCTTGTACATTTGTTATTGTTCTCGGATTTCTCATAGTAGTGTTGTCACCAGTTACTGCAATTGTGAATGGTCTCTGCAGGGGTCATTTCATAGAAAAAGAACTGCAGGAACTCATTAGCATATCTCATTAGCATTTGCCACATCCCCTGACATCACTGGAAGTGTGTCATAAGGCAACACCCACCCCTCAGGCCCCTTTCCCCAAAAATATCCAGGTATTTCCTGAAAATAAAGCAGAATGAACTCAAAGCAGCTCACCCTCCTCTGGAGAGCCAGCCCCAGCAGCCCTACTTGCATGGACGCACTCACACACTAGTCACGAATGAAAATAAAGCAGCAGAATGAATTGAAGCAGTTTACCCTCTTTTGGAGACCCAGGCCCATTAGCCAGCTTGCACTCTCTCTCTCTCTCTCTCTCACACACACACACACACACACACACACACACACAAGTCACAAATGAAAATAAAGCAGCAGAATGAATTGAAGCCGCTTACCCTCCTTTGGAGATCCCGGCCCAGCTTGCACTCACTCACTCTCACTCTGTCTCTCACACATGAATGAAAATAAAGCAGCAGAATGAATTTAAGCATCTTACCCTCCTTTGGATGTCCAGGCCCAGCAGCCCAGCTTGCACTCACTCACTCGGGGCCAAACTACAAGTGACGAATGACACTTGAACGGCAAGTGTATTCCTCCCTATTCGCTTGCCCTCCACTCAATCCACTTGCCGTTCAAGTGTCATTTGTCACTTGTAGCTTGGCTCTCTCTCTCTCTCTCTCTCTCTCTCTCTCTCTCTCTCTCTCATCACGAATAAAAATAAAGCAGCAGAATGAATTGAAGCAGCTTAGTCTCCTTTGGAGGGGAGGCAGAGGGGAGGAAAAGGAATCACGTGGGTGGGGCCAAAACCCACATGACCACTTTTCAGCTCTACCGGAACACCGTTCTGGTGCATTCCCCCTCCAAATGAGCCCTGGGTCTCTGTATTTTCCTTTAGAATTTTACATAATTTAATCTCATCCTATACTTTCTGCATTTCATGGCCTTGAAGCCTTGCCTTTCATTTTGTAATCTTTTATAAATGGTTGCTGAGTGAGGGTCCACCACACACATCTGACAAAGTGGGGTCTCTGGTCCTTGGAAATGGTTGCCAGAATAAAGGAATATTAGTCTTTAAGGTCCCACAAGACTCTTATGTATTAATAGTCTAAAGCAGCAATTCCATTTTTTAAGGTGCCACAGAACATTCTTTTTTTTGCCCTCTGCCTAGTCAGCAAGCCTAATAAACCTACTGGCTTAGCCTCAGATTGATTTCCTCCCAGTTTTTGAAAGAGAGTGATTGGAAGCAGCTGGCAAATCCTTTTAGGTCCCTAGTTTAAAGCTATTACTGCTATCAAACTGCTGGGGAATAATAGCATTACTGTTTAATAGAATATTACTTCAATTTGGAGTGGTGGTTTCTTTTTCCTGAACCCTACAAGCAAGATTGATGGCAGTGGTGGTGGACTTAGCAAAGCCATTCTTCCTACACAGGAAGAGTATAATGCCATTGAATTAACCTGCGTTAACAAGCATCTGTTATAATTACTCTGATATAAACTCTGAAAGCTTCGTTGTTTGTTTCTGTTGGGGTTGTTTTGCACATTTCATTAATAGGCCATACCACATGTTACATGTCATAGGTGTACATTTAAGATGCTAGAAGTTGGTTTGAGCAGGAGTGTGGGACGAGGTCAGGGGGAGACAGCAGGATTTGTCTGGTTAAACCTATTAAATCTTTCAGAGATTTCCATACATCAGATACTACATATAATATTCTCTACATATGATAAAGTAGGAATTGTGACCTTGGAAAAGCTTTTGTGTTGCGGAACCCCTGATGTACTAATGGCTGATCACAGCATCTAGGGATAGCAAGTTTTGTAATCTTGCTTAACCCCTTCCTTTACTGCTGCTTGGTCCATTTTTGGCTTTATTCTCTCCTTCATTTCCCCTCCCACTAAAGGTCATTTCGCACATTAAGCTGCAGGAAACCTGAATTTGCTACCATGCACATATTTGGTGGAGTGCAGCTGATCCTAATATATTAAAACATATATGTCTTTTCCTCTGAGGAGTGTGTGTAGGGTAAGGAATTTAAATTGGGGGGGGGGGAGTGACCTTACAGGAAAGGGTGGGATTTTGGAGGCAGCATCATGATGAAAAGGAAAGAAGGATATGTCTTATTTTTGTTGAAACAACCTGGCAATCCTAGTTAATAATGTCAAATTTTTGACTAAAAGGTATTCTTAAAATTCCTTGTGAAAATGCTCTTGACCATTACATGAATTTCTCTTTTAGTAATTTTCTTCAGGATGAAGTTCAGATACAGACAGATTTCAACAGTGAACAGTTGTAGCAATTTGAATCTGGGAAATGTGAATGTAAAGCAGAAGGTTTCTGGATTATAGCTTCTTTTGTATGCACAAGCATTTGTGAAATCTGTTGTAATTTCTGACCTAATCCAAGAAGTTTTGAAAGTGCCTAGTCTGTGATGTTAGTGTAATCATATTTTTTTTAAATGAAAACTGTCAAGACTTGGCCACTGTTTATATGCAGGTCAGCATTTCAAGACTTCCACTGATAATTTAACATTGCTTTTTTCTAAAAGAATAATGATGATGACACCCTTTTCTCTTGTTGCCAAACAGGCCAAAGTTTTCACTGAATATTGCAGAAGTGCATGCATGGGAAGGTTTGTACACAGAGCAAAGCCTTGCTGTAGAGGAGCTGCCATTTACTCACAAGTCAAAGAGGGGGAAAGCTTCCCCAGAAGCTAACACTGTGTTCCAAGCTTCAGACTTCCCTGGGGAACTGCTTTTTGCCACTTGTGGAAAATTATGTGTAGCCATCAGTACACACTTTTTCCTACCACCCAATCCAGCAGTTGGAGGAATATGGAGGGGTGGGTGATAGAATTCAATCCCCAAAACCCTGTGGTAAAACTATAGAGTTTGGGAGGATCGCTAGAGCATTGTGGCAAAGCCATTACATCATTTTTGGCTATGTGTGACCACGATTGGCATTGCAATGTTGTCTCCAGAAGCTCCTGGAAGTTTCCAGCCTTTCTCCCTGCATGCCACAGGCCTATGTATGCCTGGAAAATGAGTTCCAAGCACAGAACCCAGGGTGCACATTTGATAGAAAGTCTTTATGGGTGGCCACAAGTGCTTCTTAGCGTGTGAATCAGCCTTTAAGTCAGTGGACAAATGTCTCCTGGTGATTCTAGTAACCCACAATGTACAACTGGCTTTGAAGATGTGGCCCCTCACCAATGCAGCTCTGGCAGTATAAAACATCTTGTCTGAAGAAGCCTGATGTGCTTCCCTCTCCTTTTATTATTTCACTGAGCCAAGCAAGCTGTACTTTTTCACATTGCTTTCAGCTAAAAAATCTGGTGTGTCTGCCTGGGTTGAGATGAATTAATGGCTTTATGGCTGTTTCTGTGATTTGTTTTAAGATGATTTCTTGCTTGTCAGGTGTTCACCTGCCATACTCAGCAAGACCCTGTATAATGTAATGTTGTGTTGTGTTCTGATGCTGTGGGTAGAGCTACAGGCTGAAGCTACTGCTTGACTGTGATGTGAAAGTAAGCAAAGGAGGGGCTGTCTCCACTGTAATCTATCTGTTCTTCTACACTCCTCTGGCCTGAGCCTGGGAAGAAGTGCTGGCACGGGCACTCACGACCTCGATAATTTTACCACATCATCTCTGTTCTTTCCTGCCGAGAGACTTCCTCTTGAACATATCTAACCGTTACCTAAAGGGGGTGGGGAGTTGTGAATTTGCTCACGCTTAGAGTCCTACATATGCTTTGTGCTTGCCTACTCTGCACCTCATTGACTTTTACCTCATCTCTGCTCCTCACCTGATAAGATTTGTGCCCCTTTTATACACTGCCACAGGTTCCCATTTTTATGGGAGCACTAACTGCATAGTAATCAGCACCCTGTACATAACACTAGTCAATGTATTTTTGAGACTGTCCTTCAGTTACTTTGCCCTTCCTTAAAGTGTCCTTTCCAAAGACATACTTTCAGCTGCTTGCCCTCCATTTTGTGTGGAGTTTTACTATATATAAACAGTACAAGCAAGTGTGTCCTCCAGCTTGTAGGTGGAAAATTATAAACAATTATAGATATAGTATGGTGGTGTCAACTGCATGTTTTAAAAAGCACATTTTTTTCAGTGAGACTGTGGCTATTCTCTTTTAATTAATTAGCAACAATTTTAATTAGCAACAATTGACACTCAGCCTAAAGTCTTGGATTAATTTCTTCAAACAGTTCCATAGTTCTGCTATGGTATGCCTTTCATCTCATCCTAACACAAATGCTGCTTCATCAACCTGCTCAGCAAGGATTATGGTAGTTTGAGGAGGTCAGCATTAGTAGCCTTCTGTTGCCTTCTGTTGAGAAATCCCTTGATCAAGCCCACATGGCAGGAAACAGCATTTCCCCTTGACTGCATGGATCAAATTAGTTGCCAGTAGCCGGTGGATCGTGAAGGCCAAAAATGCAAACATGTTATAGCAACAGGACATTCTCAAATCAGTTTAGATTTCTAGGAAATCTAGTTTAAATTTTCCAAAGTTATATATTGAATCAGTATGGCTTTCTTAATTTTTTAAAGTACTATACTCTGTATCTAAACTAGTTCTGACTGCCAATTATGCATTCACAGCACAGATTGTCTCATTCACCTCTGCTGTTAATGCCGTCTACTCCAGATGCTCTCTGTCCAGGGTTGGCCAGCCTGTCTACTAAACAACTGCCTTTATACTTCCTTCCAATGATAAATCTCCAAGTCAGGTTCTTAACTTAATATGTAACCAGAATACTTCTGATCAGGGTTGCCAGCTCTAGGTTGGGAAATTCCTGGAGATTTGGCGGGTGGCGCCTGAAGACAGCAGGGTTTGTGGAGAGGAGGAACCTCAGCATGGTATAGCGCCATAGAGTCCACCCTCCAAAGCAGCCATTTTATCCAGGGGAAGTGATCTCTATGGCCTGGAGATCAATTGTAATTCCAGGAGATCTCCAGGCCCCACTTGGAAGCTAGCAACCCTAAGTATTCCACCTCATGACGTCATTAGCTCTTGAGCGTAGGGCCAAGCTACACATGATGAATGACACTTGAACGGCAAGTGGATTGAGTGGAGGGCAAGTGAACAGGGAGAAATACACTTGCTGTTCAAGTGTCATTCGTCATGTGTAGCTTGGCCCGTAGATGCAACCCTGTTCACAAGGATGTTATCTCGCCTCCCTCCCTGATGATCAGTGAATGATTTCTGCATCCGGGAGGCGGGTGCTGCGTGAAAAGAGGTTTCTTTTGTTCACCAGCCGAGAGAAATACCACCTCAGTGAAATACTTTAGTAAATTTTAAAGAACTCCAGCAATTTGCTAAATATCTTGCTTGGTATCTGTTATTTTTCTTGTCTAGCTGTTAGAATTTTTGTTATCAGTTTATCAGTAAACTTTTTTTTATGATAATGTATTTTGCACCAGGTTACAAAGAAGTTTTGGCCTAGATCCAGATAAAACTCAACATCCTTAAGTCTATAGTAAGATAATGCTTTTAAGAAAGTGAAAGGTGTACTTAACGTTTTTAAAAAGTAAATGTGTCTGTCTTACGTCAGATTTTTTTTATTTAGAAAAGTACAAATCACAAAAAAACGTTATTTCAAAGAATACGTACGCATCTCAAACTAGATCCAGAGAAGTTAACCATGTTAGTCTGTAGACGCAAATTAGTGAAGAGTCCAGTAGCACCTTTAAGACTAACCAACTTTATTGTAGCATAAGCTTTCGAGACATATCTGATGAAGAGAACTGTGGTTCTCAAAAGCTTATGCTACAATAAAGTTGGTTAATCTTAAAGGTGCTACTGGACTCTTTACTATGTCAAACTAGGGATCCCACTCATCTGGTGTGGGCGGGGGTTCCCTGCTTCCACCTTTTGCCACCCTCTGACACTTACCTGGCCAGCAAGGGGAGGGAAGGCAGGGGGCAGGCATGCTCCTGGGGCCAGCGCAATGACGTCACTTACATCATTGTGCTGCCCTGAGACCGCTCCCATGCTTTTGCAGCAGGCTAATTTGGGCCCCAAAGGGCCAAATCGGGCCCATTTGGAGCCCAAACAGGCAAGCTGCAAAGTGCGGATGCACTCTACACCCTTGCACAATGATGTCACTTCCAAGAAGTACTGTCACTGCGCAGTGCAGGACCACACATGTGAGGAACATGCCGGGAGTAGGCAGAGGATAAACACTGGGTCTACCCCCCCCCTTCCTGGTGGGAAGGAAAGGGGACCTGGCAACCCTATCTGAAACTCATTTACAATTTAAGAAACCACAGGATCCAAAATTATCTAATAACAGTATTTAATAATATTACTTACTATAGCAGTCATGTATATATACCATAGCAACACCAAGTACAAATGGGAATTTTTTTCATAACCCATCAGCTTTTATCAACTGTAAAACTGGATACCATAAAGCATCAACTTTTTGACATCTGTGACCCTCTATAAAGCAGTTTGTCGAATTAGAACATATGTTTCCTTATTTTTATTAAATAACAGCAGTTATTCTAGGAAAGGTGTCCTGCTTCCAATATCTAGTAAAGATCATTCTGGATGCTGTAATCATATTCAAAACAATAATTTCTTATCTTTTGGGTATCATTGGAGCATAGTGCATCAACAGACTCCAGGACTAAATGGAACTTCATAATTTATGCCCTCCTTTAATAAGTCTGCTGTCATTTCCCAAAATTTACAGCCAGTTTATCTGTCCAGCACATGTGTAGAAAGTCTATGTGAGCAATTATATAATACCAGCATGCACCTGCCGAAACAATATTTTAGCTAGCTCCACAATGTAAGGTGCCATTCGTAAACCATCTTCATTATGTTTTCTTTGAAAGGCGAACTAAAAAGATCTTTTGAGTGAGTGTTTGTGTGTGTTTCAAGACCTTGCTCAGTATCTTATAACCAAGGTCTTTACCTCTATTTGGTATTAATTTTTTTCTTAGTTTTGCCTTCCCATAGCCACTAAAATGTTATATAGTAGAAAAAAAATAATCTTCCTGAATTGTTACCTCTTTTAATCTAATAAATTCTCTCAGAATCTCTGCATTATGGAATTTAGAAGTCAGGAATCTCTTCATCTGCAAATACTGAAATGGTTCAATTACTGACCATGGAGGCAAAATTAAACAATAATACCTTAGATAATAAATCTTTAAAAGTGTCAGGATTGGATTCTTCCCATTTTACAGATGCCCTCAGTTCCAAGCCTTGTATCAAGTTCCCTTGCTGCAGAGGCATAGACCTGGCAACAGCTTCATTCGATATAAATTTCTTATTTGCTGAAAACTATCGATAACTGACTTGTTAGTTATAGACTATCAGATTTTTTGGTACATAAAAGCTCTTTAGAGGCATTTTAACAAAAGCTTTTATAATCGCTGTTTTAGAAAGATCTGCTTTATCTGCAACCCAACAAGTAATCTAATCTAACTGTATTGTGATAGAATTTAACTCTGGTCCAGGAAGAAAGTGGGACTGGCCACCTTCTGATCCTCTGCCTGTTGGGGATGAGGGAAATGCCTCCCTGCATAGGTCCTAAGGGCAGGAGCTATGTGGGGCTACCTCCATCTCCCACAGCATGCCTCCCCTCTGCTGCTGCTTCCACCATTTCCACTCATGTGACTCATACCATTTAAGCCCTAAGCACCTTTTTCTGGGCATAAACTCTTTTGGTTAGATCCTCCAGCTCTGTTTATGTACGTTTAAGTTATACTGATTTTAAGGCAAGATCATGCTTAATAGTTTTCCATTGAAGGCATTTAGAGGAGCTTATCTTTGGCCAGATCATGCTAGCCCATACATGGCATCTTGGAAGTTGTTCAGGTCTAAGCCAAAATCAAAGTGATTCTTTCATTTTTAAAGAATTGTTTACCTCAGTTATTTTACCCATTTTAAGAAGGGCTGTGTCTTGATGGTTGATGGCATGGTTTGCATGCCAAAGATCCCAGATTCAATCCTGGCACCCCTATTTGAAGGAACTCATATTGATAGTAAAGACTTACTCTGGAGAGCTGCCGCTAGCTGGAGCAGGCAGTACCAAACTAGATGCACTAGTTTCATATATTCATATGGGCACTTATATATGCATTGTCTTTGAGGTAATGCAAAAATTCTGTTGACTAGCACTGGAATTAGATACACTCTGAGCTTTTGGTCCAAGGTCAGATTTGAAAGATTAAAATATCATTTTGTACTAAGAGACTTTGGTTTGACTTTGGTCTATACACACAGCAGAATAAGGTGGCACAATGTCAGATTGCAGGTGGGGTGTCACATTTTTATTGCTCCCTCATGTAATAATGCCCTGTGAATAATATTTTTTTTTTAAAAAAAACATAATACCACAGGTTCTTGTAGCTCATCTTTGCATATAGTGCTAGTTTTCTGCTTACAGGGAGTTAATATAGAAAAACTTTAGGAGAGGCAATTCCTCCATCTGAAGTGATACAGTTCATTCTCTGTCACCTCAGTACTACCTCATTCTGCCGCATGTGTAGGCCATGTCTCCGTCTGAGCATCTCCAATCTAGGAATAAACTATGAACCCATGTCTAGCATCATGGCAGTAAAAAACTTCTTATAACTTTGTAAAGGTAACCTTGTGGGCTTGAAGTGGGGTTGCTTGCAACACTTTTTTTTCCTCTTGGTCCTTTTTTGGGGGAGAACCAGATGGGGAAATTGGATTTTCCGCACTCCTTAAATGTATCCTTTGAGGTTAACTTTCTGTAGACCCATTGCATCAGCCTTGCGGAAAGTAGCTATATTTGTCCACAGAGAGAAACGGTTCTTTTTTTCCTGAGGAGATTGCTGCATAAGTTACCTCATGATTGCAGGCAGGAGAGCTGCAACCTTTGTGGGTGTGGGTGTAGTAATTTATTCTTTCTGATCTCCAGAGTTGCCATTGATACTTAAAAATTCGACTGTATTCATATTATGCTTTGCCCTGGGGCAGGGAGGTGACCAAGCACACTTGCCTCTTTCCTTAGCATGCTTGGGTGATGTGGGAAGAATCTCACTTCCCACATATGAAGCAGCATAAGAAGATACATTTGTTTCTTCTTGTATCAAAACCAAGAAAATTATTAAATTCACAACTCTTCTATTATACTACCTATATTGAATGGTGAACACTTTAGGAACGAAGGTCAATCACTTGAAAATTCCCATCATATTTAGTGATATAATATTGTCTAGCTTCCCAAATATTCTCCCCGGGCCTTCATGCACATTATTTATTAGCCCAGTGATCTGGACTTGCTATTTGGAACAAGCCTCCAGGTAATCTTGTTGACTTCAGATCTGCTGACAACAGCAGCCACACCTTGGATCAGAGCTACAAAGGGGTATCTGATTGGCCCGTTTAGTTCTTTTATGTCCTGTTGTTATGCCAAGAAGTGTGAGGATCTGGAGCCTGGGTCTGGATTCTGACACACTTTTGAATCCCACAGTCATCAGTTTATGAGTTCCTCCCATAATAGTGGGAAACAAAACTAATGAGAGTGCCCTTTCACTTTTTCAGACTTCCAAAGGAAGTCTGAACATCAGGAACTACAATGCCAAGACTATGGCTATACAGCCCAGAAAATCCACAACAACCTTCCAAAGAGTTCTTTAGCAATTACAGTGAGTGAATGTTTAAAACTTATAGAGCTACCTTGACAGATTTCTGTTTTAATTAATAAGTCACTGGCAGACTAGGCCTAGTGCCTCACACATGGGTAGTTCATTGCAGCACAGTGGCTGAGTCAGTGTTTAATCAGATCCTTACCTATGCTTTGCACGATGGCGTTACCTTGTTGCAAGCTGGGAGCTCACTGCATTGGGCAAACCAGAGGCTGTTAGTGACTCCTGCCACTTGTTGAGTAATTGCTTAGGGAGTCTCTGGTACTGTTAAAAGCGGTTTTATTTAGCAAGTCACTACCTAAGGCTTTGAGTCTTATAAAAAGGCTGTGTTGAAGATCGTGGGACTGAGGTGTTGGCCTGTCATTATTTACATAACAATTGACCAGCAGGTTTCTACACAGTGAGTGGGATCCAGACTAAATTTTCCACTAACGGAAAGGGGGGTATAATTTCTGACAATTTCCATTTCCTGTTCCAGACCCCTAATTTCCCCCTCATGCCATTCCTGAGTGTCCCCCAGGAGCAGCATTTTGGGAATTCTGCAGCAGGATGGGGCAGAAAAGTTCCGTTCAGCTGATGGAAGTGCCTTTCATCTGTGGAAAATTTAGTGTGTGGAAAATTTCATCTGATATCTAACCCAGTGGCATTACCATGGCTCTGGGGTAAGACTCTTTGAAATAAATGAGACTACAAAGGGTGTGAAAGATTCCAGTGAGCATATACAGAGCCCAGCCATCAACAGAAATAGTGCTGAAGCACAAGCTGTACTTCTCAAAATGTAATATTACCTCAAGGAGTGCACACTACTACAAGCTGTGGTGCTTGTTTTGAAATGGATTAGGAAACAATTGAGGATACAGTTATCCTCAACAGTCAACGGTTATCAGCAATGGCAGTTAAATAGAACTTTCCAGTTCAGAGGCAGCATACCCCTGAATATATGGGAAACCAGCAGGACCTTTATGCCCTGTTTGAGGCATCTTGCTTAACTGCTGTTGGAATCAGAATTCTGAAATAAACAGCCAGGGGACCACAAGAACATAAAGGGGCTTCTCATTTCCTCTTTCCCTTTTCTGAAACACCCCATAGCCTCTCCTCTTTTCCTCTCCCTTTCCTCCTCTTACCCACCAGCCCACCTACCTTTATCTCCACCCCCACTCCCACACCCTATCTTCAGGTTTCTCTTCTTCTCTTCCCATCAGACTCTTCTCAGGATAAGTCTGGCCCATCTGCACGGTGCCAGTCACTGCCGGCTGGGCGGAGCCCAGTTGCTTGCTGGTGGACCTGCAAGGACTTGCAGGAGACATCATCTCATTTTCCCCTTGTCCATTATTTCGTCTTTCTGTTCTCTGAAAGCCTCTATAGTATCTCCTATTTTCCTTCTTTTCCATCCAGCCAACCTATCTTCATTCCCATCTCCCATCTTCAGTTTTCCTTCTTTTCTTTCCTCTAACAGCCTCTCCATCTGGACGAGTTCCACAATGCCAGATGCTACACCAGGCCCGATTGTATGGTAGGGAATCCTCATGGATTTGAGGGGGGCACCTAATTTCCCCCTGAATCCTCCTCACTACACTATTTCCTCTTTGTCTTCTGGTAACCACCATATCCTCACTTTTCCCTGCATCCTTCTGTCCTTCCCATCCACCCACCAACCTACTTTTTATCTAGCCCCCCAACTATATTTATTATTAATTTGCTTCATTTATACCCTGCCTGGGGACCCAAAGCAGCTTACAGCATCCTCCTTTTATCCTTTCAACAGCCCTGTGAGATAAGATAGGAAGTGGGACTGGCCCAGGATTGCAGCCGTAGTCCTATCAGCAAACAGTTCTTCTTACTTTTTCAAGGCAACAAAGCCCTGGTCATTATCAGCCTGCCTGTTGGCAACTGCGCTGTTGGCAGTTTGCTTCCAAGCACATGTCAAAGTGCCAGTTTTGATCTATCATGGCTTTCCTTTTGCATGCATCAGAAGAACTACATGCTGGATTAAATGTGTAACCCGTGTGCTGGCATCTAGAATTCTGGGATATATTACAGCCCAGAGCAAAGGCTGGCACTCACAGAAATTAAATGCTGGTGCCTAGCACCTTGAATTGTTCTCGCATGCGTATGCATATCTGTTAACCAATAATCAATAAATAATAAAAAACATCGTGCATGTGTGTTGATATGAGGATCCCCAGATGGAGGAAAAAATGTCAAAGGGTATAAATATAGAGACTGAGAATGAGAGGAGAGTGAGATATGTTTATTTGACAAATAGTTAATGATTGCAAACACTGAACTTGAGTTTCAGGTTTTCATGGTCTTTTTCATGTTGGTCCAGGCTGAACTGAGCACATGTAAAGTCCTTTCCAGAGAGACTCCTCTCTTGGTGTCTCCCACTCCCCACTTTCTCAGCTACGCAGTATTTTTAAAACAAATAAAACAACGCTTCTTCCTTTCCCTTTTGTATTTCCCTCCAGCTGCGGAGGACAGGATTCTGCAGACCAGCTGGCATGGCAAGTCTGGTCGAAGTCCTCTTCAGACTCTATACGAAATTGACAAGGTGAGTGAATGTAGAAAGGGAAGATGAAACATGTGAAAGAAGAGAACAGCCCTGTTAGGGGAAATATTTTGTACATGCAGTGACAACACCTGGTGCGAGGAGATCCCCTGCTTGCAGAGTGTATGAGAGCCTCTTAGAGGTTTGGATCCTGGCCAAGATGTTTAATGTTCATAGGTGGGAAGGAAAAGAGAAACTAATTTGTATGGGAAATGCTGTAATGGCGTCAGAGCCAAGCAGGAAATGCTGGGTGCAGCCCTGTGCATTCTAATGACCTTAGAGTTGCCAACACCTTAGCATTGCCAACTGCCTGTAGAAAAAAAATCCTATCCCTTTAATAGAGGCTTAATGAACTATTATTTACCAGGTGATGTTATTTACCTGCAAATATGTCTCCCACCTTGCTATATAAGGATTTGGCTAGACTTGTGTCATCTCTTGTTGCATACTTAAGAAAGGGGTTTTTAGTGGACAAGGAGAACCCCTTATAAAGAATTCTCAAAAAAATTACTTTAAATAATCTCTGTAGGTGCATGCAGTGTGCCAATTTTTCCTTCTTATGGAATCCGGACCACAACAAGGCCTGCTGTGATGCACCAACATTTGGGCAAGGTGATTTTGCGCAGATCACCTACACAATGAGGTGATCTATTAGGAAACTGACACAGTTTTCTTACTATAATTACAGAAGGGATGATGGCAGAGGGGACCATTTCTGACTAGGATTCTATACATCTTGAAAAGGGTTAAACTTTTCTACCCACTTAGCAAGGACTCCATCACCACCACTGCCTTCAATGCATCCAGCAAGGAAGTCAGTACTGGGGCATTGCCAAAGATTAGTCTCAGCATTTGATACACAACTTCCCTGCAGGTACCTCTGAGTCACTATTGACTTTTTCCAGATCATTTGCAGAAGTGAAAATGAATGGCATCAAATAGTTCAGCAGCACAGCTACAGCTTCTTGGCTGCAGGCAGAGTGAGGATTCTGGCAGTCTGATGGTGAACATATTTAGATCCCATAGTGCCTTCTTGGCAGTGACAAATGCAGTGGAGAAACTGTGCAAAATTATTTCTGTCTTACAGTGTAGGGTGTGTGACTCAGCCTGGCATAGTGATTAGATTGTTGGGGAGATCTCTACTCCATCCATGAAGCTCTCTGGGTGACTTCAAGCCAGGACCACAGCAAGAAATGTAGTGGTGAGGGGACACGTCCCCATCATCTGAAATCCTGAGACTCATGCCCTCTCATTTCCACACATCGCTAGGAATGTACCATGTATAGCTTGTGGTGACTTTTATTGCCTTCCAATACTAATTTACATCTGCAGTGGTTACCACAAGGAGGCAAGTGCAGAAACCTTAAAAGAAGCCATATAATTGCAGAGGAACACACTATTAGCTATTCAGGGAAACATGATTTGCTCAGGATCATACTCTTGAGTCCTTTGTTGATTTAATTAGTGTGCCTACATACCGACTGGACTCTTGAGATGTTGCGGGGCATAAGATGGTAAGGCAGGATTCCAAAACCTGTTGGGAAAGCTAGGGGTGGGTGAGTGGGGAGAGCAATTAATCAGTGCCTTAATTACCACCTGCCTGCAAACTATATCCTCCAGCCTAGAAATTAACCCCTAATACCAGGGAGCTAGACGTATGTGGTTAGGTTGCTGTGTAAACGAGCAGAAGGCACTTTGCACGTGTGTAGAGTATTTGCAGCTTTGACATTTAAAATGGATTATTCTTGTCATAGACTGAGATCCTTTCAAATACCTAATTTTTCAGTAGTGAACAGTTGTGTGATTTAGGATTGCCTGGATGTTAGCCCCCCCCCCCCCCCCTTTAACCTTCTGCAGTAAAGTATTTTTTTTCTGCAGTGAGAGTTTCTGGAGTTTAAACCTGCCTGATCATTATACTGCTTTGGTCCTTTGGCACTAATTCCAGGTTTTGGGGTGTGTGGGGGATGAGGACAGGAGCTGGATGGTGCTTATGCCCTGGGGAATAAAAGGCATTTAGGCACCAGAGGCATTCATTCTTTTACACAGGTAAGTTACAGCAAGGAAGTTTGCACTTAATGATTAACATCTAACACTGTGCTGAGTTAAACTAGCATTGATTGTTATGCCCCTGCCTGCCCTCAAAATGCCCCGCTTACTCCTGAATCAAATTTCCCAATGCAAACAACGGAGGCAACCCCAAAGCAGTATGAATCTCACTCCAGTTTTTGCCTAGCATTCTGCCCATATCACTGTGGACTTGAAAAAAGAGAAAGTGAGATATAGCACACTGGGTGAAAATAAATTAGATCAAGAAGGGGTTAAGTAACTCACCTTCAGCAATCTTGCCACTTCCACTCCTGCTTCCTTCTCAGGCAGTGGGACAAAAAAATTGTCCGCACATTTTCCACTATATCTCGGCAACAAAAAAGGTTACAGACTTAGGGGTTTCTTTCATGAAAGCTGGGAATTCACAGGTGTGGCAGGACATATGGGTCTTCTTTTGGCCACTCACTCTTTCTCAGTCTAACTTTACCCTCACTGTTTCAAAGGTAAATTGAAGGAGGGGAGAACAATAGATACTGCCCTGAGCTCCCTGGGGAAAGTGCATTCCAATAGGTTAGACAGTGCACCTACTGATCCCACCCTGGCTATAGCTTTAGTGAGAAGGTGTCTTAAAGACTCCTCTGCACACATGATAAATAAATGAGAATTAGTGCGTATGATATATTAGCTAGGAGATAGATACAGGCAGCTCCTCATGGGATCTGATATTATCCTTGGAGAAGAAAAGATTTCTGAACCAGTTTTTAAAACCACCCAAACTTATCTGTGTGTGCTTGTCACCCTAGGATGACCATCAGCCTGAAGCTTGTTCAATATTTTTCTTTTCCTCCCCTCTGAAAGTCCAAGAGAAAACTTGCACCATAGTAGCCATATGACTTATACATAATATAGAGACCCAAACATCCCATAATATAGAGACCCAAACACGATGCCGGGAGTTTCATGTGATGCTGGGAATTTACAGATCCCCTAAAGCATTTTTTTTTTTTGAAAAATTTTTATTGGGTTAGAATCCATTATTTCCACATTTACATTCAATTTTCCCCAATTTTTTCATCTCTAACCCCCTCCCTTCCCCCCCCCCTTTTTGTTGACTTCCAACAGCTTTCCAACCCTTTGTCCCCTTTCCCTTACTTTTATTAGCTTCCTCTATCTAAAACAAATATATATTCTCCATTATTCTAAGCAGTACATCCTTAACTATTTTTAACATTATATGCCCAAACTGTAAGCCTTTGTTTCTATCTTAGATAAACAATTTATCCCAATTTTTCAATTTCAGGTATTTCTATATATCATAAACCATATAGATCATACATTCGTTTATATCAAACAATTTGACTTATTCTCTATATATATTACTCATTCTATCTTTTTATAATAGTTCTATATATCTCTCCTCACGTAGTCAATCAATTTGACCCATCTATATCTTCAGACATTCAGTTTGGTACAAAACTTGTCAGAAAAAAAAGAAAATATTGTTAGTTAATCGCTCCTTATATTTAGTCCTTATAATTAATTATTTTCTCTATGTTCTGTTTGTTAACCTACATATATCTATATATATGTCAATCTATTAATCTGACTGCTTATTAATTCACATTTATCTCTTCTCCCCCCGGTAAAGTCTCCCCCCTCTACTTCAATACTTCAGTAGTTCTCAAACTGCCACAGTTTTCCTCCCACCTCCCATTTCTTCTCCAGGTATTGTTTCAGCTTCTCCCAGTCTGTGTTGAACTGCCCTGAGTCCAGATCTCTCAATTTTCTTGTCATCTTGTCCATTTCAGCCATATACAGCAATTTGTAAGTCCAATCTTCCATAGTTGGCACTTCTTGTACTTTCCATTTTTGCGCATACAAAAGTCTAGCTGCTGCTGTCATATAAAATATCAACGTCCTGTGTTGGGCTGGAATTCCCTCCATTCCCAAGTTCAGTAGCAGGAGTTCTGGGTTCTTATTAATTTGAAATTGTAAAATTTCACTCATTTCTCTTATTATTTCCCCCCAGTACTGCCTGGCTACCTCACACGACCACCACATATGATAGAGGGAGCCCTCATGCTTCTTACATTTCCAGCATTTATTAGAAGTATTCAAATTCCCTAGCGCAATCTTCTTTGGTGTCATGTACCAACGATAGATCATTTTATGAATGTTCTCTTTGATATTAATACATGTCGTTGTCTTCATTGTAGTTTTCCACAAGTATTCCCATGCCTCCATTGTTATTTCTTTATTAAAGTTTATAGCCCATTTCACCATTTGTGTTTTAACTATCTCATCCTCGGTATACCACTTCAACAGTACTTGGTATACCTTGGATATTCTTTTCTTATCTTCTTTAAGAAGGGTCTGCTCTAGTTCCGAATTCTCTATTCGTATACCTCCCTTTACAGAGTCCGAATTATATAAGTCTCTGATCTGTCTATACTGGAACCAATCGTAGTTAGGTGATAGTTCCTCTTGTGTCTTTATTCTAAGTTTGGATGCTTCAGTTTTAGTTATTTCTTTATACGTTAAACATTGTTGTTCATTATCAACAGCTCTCGGGTCTATCACCTCATATGGAACCACCCACAAAGGGGTTCCTTCTTGTAGATAAATTCTGTACTTCTTCCAGATTATGTATAGACTTCTCCGAACAAAGTGATGCAGGAACATCGAGTTGACCTTTACTTTGTCATGCCATAAATATGCGTGCCATCCAAATATTTTTTTATATCCCTCTAGGGCTAATAGTTTCTTGTTCTTTAATGTCATCCATTCTTTCAACCAAACTAGGCAGATTGCATCATGATAAAGTCTCAGATTGGGCAGTTGCATTCCGCCTCTTTCCTTTGCATCTTGTAAAACTTTCACTTTCACTCGAGGCTTCTTGCCTGCCCAAACAAAATCTGATATTTTCCTCTGCCATTTTTCAAATTGTTTGGAGTCTCTGATGATTGGTATTGTCTGTAGCAAAACATTACTCTTGGTAACACATTCATCTTAACTGCTGCAATCCTACCCAACCACGACAAATTCAATCTATTCCATTTAATCAAGTCTCTCTCTATCTGAGTCCATAGTTTTTCATAATTGTTTTTGAATAGATCTATGTTCTTTGCAGTTAATTCGACTCCCAAATATTTCACTTTACTTGTTACTTCACAATCCGTTGTTTCCATTAACAATTGTTGTTTCTGCTTAGTCATATTTTTGCATAATATCTTTGACTTCTTTTTGTTAATGAAGAAACCTGCCAAGTCTCCAAACTCCTTGATCTTATCTATCACTCTTGGCATGTTCTCCAATGGGTCCTCTACAATTAACATTATGTCATCCGCAAATGCTCTGACCTTGTATGAATAGTCCTTTATTTTTATTCCACGAATTTCATCATCTTGACGTATTTGTATCATCAGAATCTCCAATACTAAAATGAACAACAATGGAGATAACGGGCAACCTTGTCTTGTTCCTTTACTTATCGTCAATTTCTTGGTCAATTCATCATTCACCACAATTGCTGCAGTCTGGTCTCTATAAATTTCCTTAATTGCTCTGATGAATCTTTCTCCCAATTGTAGCTTTTCCATAGTGGCAAACATAAAGTCCCAGTTTAAATTGTCAAACGCTTTTTCAGCGTCAACAAAGAAGAAACCAACCTCTTTGTCACAACGCTTGTCATAATATTCAATAGCATTGATCACTGTCCTTAAGTTGTCTCTTATTTGTCTGTCTGGCAAAAAGCCTGCTTGTTCCTCCTCTATGACTTCCAAGAGCCACCCCTTCAATCTCTCCGCCAATATCTTCGCAAAAATTTTGTAGTCATTGTTGAGTAGCGATATAGGTCTATAATTTTTCACATTAGTCAGGTCTTGGCCCTCTTTTGGGATCAATGATATATTCGCTTCACTCCAAGTTTCTGGAATCCTTTGATCCCTTAAAACCCCATTCATCACCTCTTTTAGGAATGGTGCCAGTTCATTAGCCATTGTCTTATAGAATTTAGCCGTAAGTCCATCTGGCCCTGGCGCCTTTCCTAGATTTGCAGATTGTATTGCCTTACTTATTTCCTCGTCAGTTACTTCACTATTCAACTTATTTCTCCAAGCTTCCGAGATTTCTGGAAGTTTGGTTTTCTCCAAATATGACGCTATTGATTCTTTGTTTACTTCTTTTTTATTATACAGCTTAGCGTAAAATTTATAAAAGGCTCTACTAATGGTAGCCTGCTCCAAATACGTTTTGTTATCTTCGCAAATTTTATTTATTATCTTCTTTTCCCTTTTCTTCTTCAATTGCCATGCCAGGTACTTCCCAGGTTTATTAGCACCCTCAAACGCTTTTTGATTCAGTCTTTTGAGATTCCACTCCAATTCTTTATTGCTCATTGCTGTTAGCTGTTCTTGAAGTATTTTAATTTCCTGGTATACCTTCTTTTTCCCTGGTCTCTTTTTTAGCTGTGTTTCTTTGGCTTTTATTTTCTCCTCAATCTCTTGTCTTTTCTCCTCTTTCTTCTTTCTTGCTCTACCATTTAAGTCCATTAGTATGCCCCTTACAACCGCCTTGTAAGCATCCCAAACTTTATTGGTTGGTACTTCTTTATTCACGTTGTATTGTATAAAAAACTTTGTCTCTCTTCTCAGTATTTCCATATTCTCTCTTTCCTGTAACAAGTCCTCATTTATTCTCCATGCTTTCCTTTTTCTCTTTTTTCCAAATTTCCACATAATTGGGTTGTGATCTGAGTCTACCATAGGCATTATTTCTACCTCCTTAGTCCATAATGCTAAGTCTTTTGAGGCCCAGATCATATCAATTCTTGATAATGTAGAATGCCTTGCAGAATAAAAAGTAAACTGTCTGCTTTTAGGATATTCTCTCCTCCATACATCTTCAAGAGTCTCTTGTTGAATCAACTCAAAAAAAAGCTTTGGTAATAGTCCTCTTTTCTTTTGTGCCGTTGTAGTCTTTTTGTCTAGTTCCAAGTCTGTCACTCCATTGAAGTCTCCAGCAAGAATTATCTGGTCGTATGCAAGATCGTCTAAATGCTTCCTTAAATCCTCAAAGAAGCTTTCTTTTGCACCGTTAGGTGCATAAAGTCCGACTACCAACACTCTCTTTAAATTCCAAATACATTCCACTGCTACAAATCTAGCTTCCACATCTCTCATAACAAATTTTGGCTGTAGCTCCTCTTTTATGTACAACACCACTCCTCTTTTTTTCTTGTTGGAGGCCGCTACATATTCTTTGCCCAATTTTCCAGATTTTAAATATTTTACATCCTGCTTTCTGATATGGGTCTCTTGCAAACAAACAATGTCACATTTTTGTTTTAGTAGCCAGTGAAAAGTATTTTTCCTCTTATTCGGTGAGTTTAGTCCATTTACATTCCAAGATAATACTTTACACTCCATACTCATGATCTTGTTGGTAAGTCTTTTTCATTGTCCTTAATAAATCGCTCCATCTCTCGCTCAGATCTGATGCGTTTTTTGGCCCCTCCAAACTCAAAGGACACTCCTTCCGGTACCCTAAAGCATTTTTTAAAAGGCAGATGTACAGGGCTCCAGTTTGGATCTGGACTGTGGGAGGTGGTGGGAGGGGGGAGATGAGGATAACCTCCGTTTTCCCAACCTGAAATAGCCCCAGGGATCCATTGTTTGCTGTAAATTTTTTAGTGAAGAAGTGGTGTTAATCGATTGCAGCAAAACAAAACCAAAGTCCAGTGGCATCTTAAAGACAAACAATATTTATTCCAACTTGTATCTGAAGAAGATTCTGTTTCACAAAAGCTCATACTTGGATATTTCCCCCAGCGGGGCCTGGGGCCATTTGAAGCTGGAAAATATGGCTAAAGGATGAAAGATTTAAGGCCCCCTTCCTCTGGTGCCATGATCACCATTTGAGTCAGGCACCCATGCACCTGAACATTACATTTTTTAAAAAAGCTCTGTCTACAGAATGTGCGTTAGAGAATTCTTCATATTCCCTACTATCTATTCTGCTTACACTTGAATAGGCAAGTTTAAGATTGGGGGATTGATATCTCCAGCTTTCTAGGAAAGAAAGGATGAGTAAGCTGAAAAAATGAATACAGGTATAAATGAATAATAAATCCAGAAATAATAAGCCATGCCTAAAAAAACAAGGAATTCAGAGGTGCAGACTCCCATGCTGGCCAGTTTGGAACATCCGCCAAATGGACATCTGAATTCCATCCACAAGAAAATAACACCCCTGCTATATTTTGTACTTTTACTTAGGTCAGATAGAAGAGAAATTTAATTGAGTCAAGAATCTCTGATTATGCCAGAGGAGGTTGAATTTGTTTCATCTTCACATTCACCCTTGGTATGTGTAAACAAGTCCAAAGTAAATTCTGAGGTTATCTTGGGTTGTATAATTCAGACCTAGAGGCAATTGCTTTTTACTTATTTTACTGATCTGACACTTGAAATTGGATATCATAATGGGCAGGTAGTTGACAGGTTACACTTTTACGATATAGTTTTACAACTTCAGTGGTTTTCGGTGTGGTAATAGCTCATCACACCATGAATTACTGTATTGAAACTGACACACTTATGTTAACCTTCTGTTACCCAGAGATTTCATTGATTCAGAGACTGGTTCTTATACGTCTTGTTCTCCTGAACAGCAGATGAGGTAGGAATGCATTCTCTGGACAGTACCCCTCCAGACTACAGATGGGGCTTGGTATGACTGAATGGTCCTTTATTAAAAATAATTCCCTACAAATAAAAAGCTAGAAGTATTTAACGCTAAGCTGACATGCTAGTTTTCTGTTTGAGGGGATATCTTTCTATGAGGAGCATTCAGCCTGAAGTTGTACAGTCTGCACGCGGATTTGTCACCTCATTTGCTGCCAGTGAGAACTAGGCCATAGACTCCATTAAATAATTTAATTGATGCAAAGACTGGTGCTTTGCACAGAAGATATAAAAATAGGAAAGGTAAGGTGCCCACTACAATTCACATATCCCGGAATGCTGTCTGGGTGTGGTGGTTAGTATAAATGGCTTGTGCCAGAATAAAATTTCTTCTCCTCCTAAAAATACTACTTTTGAAAATTAAGGAAATGGAAATAAGGAAATGAAAGCTAGATAACTGCTCTTGCAGCAGCAATAAAGAATCCCCAGTGAGCCCATATAGCAAACAGAGTGACTGTGTTGAGTGTTATAATGTTTATGCCTTTGAGTCTCCATTGTGCTTTCTCGGGAGCTGTAGTAAACATGCTATTTCTTGACTGTCATGTTTATAACATTTATCCATTGTGTTATACAAACACAGTTTAGGTTTATATATATATATATATATATCCATGTGATGCTTCAATAATGGGAAACTGGGTGAGTAATCCTTGATATAATCCACATTCCATAATCCCAGCCCTGTACTGAGAGCCCTGCCTCTGGGAAATGTGTGTGTCCAAATCCTACCTTAGCCATAGACCTGTTGGCTTGCTCTTGTTGGATGACTCTCTGTTAACCTTGGCACTATTCCCCATATTATTTGGAATCCTGATGGGTGAGAAATGAGACCAGGCATGCTCCTTGACTGTGAGGTAACAATGGCTGACATTTGTCAGGAATCCTCAGAAGCCAGAGGGTGAAGAAAGTAAAGGTACAGTGATACTTGAAGAAAAAAACCTATTATGCAGTTGTGAGTATTGCTGACATCCTCCAAAGTCTCTTGCTGCATAGACTGGATTTTGGTTTCAGAGCTATTAGTCCTGCATGATAACAGCTACTCAGCCATAAAAGTTTGGAATGCTGGCGTGTATCCTGCCACTCCACCCAGCAAAGCTGGAAGCCTTTTGCCAGCCTAGCAAGCCTCTTCTTGTAAAAGTAGCTCTTCCTCTTCTACCTCCTCTTCTGTTGGAGGAAAGCTCCATAGACTGATGGAAGGCTTCAAACATCTTGAGAGCTGGTGTACCACAGTGGCTAAGTGGTTCAACTGCAAGTCAGCACTCTGCTGGTTCAAATCTCACTACTCCCATGAGCTCAGAAGGTGGCCTTGGTAAGCCACTCCTCTCAGCCCCAGTTCCCCAGCTGTATTGTGGGGATAATAACAACATTATAATGTGGGGATAATAACTTGTTCACTGCTCTAGATGAGGCACTAATCTATCTAGAAGAGTGGTATATAAGTGCAGAGGAGTTAGCCATGTTAGTCTGTGGTAGCAAAACCAAAAAGAGTCCAGTAGCAGTCTCTGTATCATGCATCTGACGAAGAGAACTTGATTCTCGAAAGCTTATGCTACAATAAAATTGGTTAGTCTTAAAGGTGCTACTGGACTCTTTTTGATATAAGTGCAGTTATCATCACCAAGCAAAGAGGTAGGATACTACAGGCTACTGTTTCAAATGTAAAGCAGAGACTCTACTTCCTTGTGTATTCAGATAAAGTGCATGATACCTAAAACTTAGTTATTTAGGAATTGCACATGCTGCCTCCCCAACAAATCGCTCGAGTCCACAAAAGCAAATTCAATAAAATCATAAAATAATAGTGAAACTATCAATATTTAAACAAATCTTAACAAAATTCAAATATTTTAAAATGATACCCATAAAACAGCTCCAAGGATAGAAGTGGATGATAAAATCAACTTTAAAAGATGGAATATTTCAATTTAAAACCTGTGTAAAGATAACAACAACAACATTCGATTTATTTACTGCCCTTCAGGACAACTTAACACCCACTCAAAATGGTTTACAAAGTGTGTTGTTATTATCTCCACAACAATCACCTTGTGAGCTGGATGGGGCTGAAAGCGCTCTGGAAGAGCTGTGACTGACTAAAGGTCACCCAGCTGGCTTCAGGCGGGGGTTAAGTGGGGAATCAAACCTGTCTCTCCAGATTAAAGTCCTGCTGCTCTTAACCACTACACCAAACTGGCTCCAGTGTTTTGCCTGATGCCTCTAAGACAATACAGTAATACCAAGTGAGCCTCAAGAGGGATGGCATTTCCAAAGATGAGGTGCCACCACTGAAAATGCCCTGTGTCTAGTCACCACCTGCCTCACCTCTGTATGTGGGAGTGCAGAGAGCATGGTTTGGCAAGGGTATATTAACTTGGAATAATATTGAATAAATGAGAGGAACAGAGCCACAGACTGAGGCTAAGTCAAAAGCAGGATCTCAGCAAAGCAACAATACTTGACAAAGGGCAGGAGAGGAAATAAACACAACAGCTTGAACTCACATGCTGAAACTGGCTCTTTTCTGGGCATTTGAGAAACATCTGCTTTTAACTGGTATTGAGAGGAAACGGAGGAGAGGTGCCTTCCATAAAGTAATGATGTTCACTTAGAGCAGAGCTCTAATGAGTGGGAAAATATAATAAAGGGAGAGCAAGCCCCAGAGAGCCAATTCAGGTCTTGAACTTGTTCAGGGTGAGCAGGCCTAGGGCAGTGCTGTGACCCCTGAGCTGCCTGGCATGACTCTTCCAAACAGATGGGCTCTCAGAGGAAAGGAATGCAATAAGGAGAATGAAGAGAAATGTTTGAATAGCCCAAAGGCAGGTCTGTGATCATTCTATCCAAAGTTGACTTTGCCCAGCCCAGAACACTCAGCCTGCATTCGGTGCCAGCCTTTGATGCTTTTCTTTTCCTTTCAACCAATGTGCATACCCATGGCCATTCAGAGACCCCTTAGCAGCACGCTCTTTTTGTACATGCAAGCAAATTGGGTTACCCTCTTTCATTGTGTACAGAGTGGTACTTCAGATGTAGCGACAGTAGTTATTGTGGATTAATTCCTATGGAATAATGAGCCATTATTTGGAAAGCAAAATAAGTGTAGGGGAGAGAATAGAAACCAGTGAACCACCATTCAAGGAAGAGGCTGGTTGGTATTGCTAAGGAATTCTGAAGCAAGCTTCAGATTCTACAGGCTTATGTCTTGCATTGGGCCTGTGGCAGTTTAATAGTCAGTTTCTCCTCAAGAATTCTGGGAATTGCAGTTTGGTGAATGTGCGGCAGAACCTCAAAGATCACAGTCCCCTCTGCCTTCCAGTCCCCAGGGGATGGGATAACTATTAAGACAGTTAAATGTGTGCTTATGTACACTGTTTATGACTACTTTTTGTCATCACAGAATGAGTAATATCGCTGCCTCATGAAGAGATAGCCAAGATATTAGTTTTCCAGATAGGTAGCTGTCTTAGTCTGTAACAGCATATTAAAATAGGATTCCAGTGGCAATGTAAAGACTTAACAGAGTTTATTCCAGCATAAACTTTTGTGAGTTAGAGTTCACTTCATCATATGCATGCAAGATGTCCTCATGTATTTGACAAAGTGGCTCTAACTCACAAAATCCTGTGCTGGAATAAATTCTGTTAGGCTCTTCAGTGCTACTGGATTCCTGTTTTTATTTTTTTTTCATGCTGTGCATGTTTTGTATCTTCCCTTTAGACTTATCTTATGGTATGGAGGAAACAAACAGCCTCAGTGTGGCAAGCCAAATTGCTTCCATTCTCCAGCCACAACTGTTGCTCATTAGAACCAGTTTCAGGACTAAAGTGGACCTCAGGATGAGAAACTATATTTGAGCCTTCCCCTCCAGTTAGCTTTTCATTTATCTCACCTACATATTTCACCTGCCCACTGTTCTTTAATCCTTACACCACTCCATCCTAGTTTGCTGGGTTAAATAACCCATCCATGGCAATCTGCAGTTAGGGGAGAGAAATATCGCTGCTTCCTCCTTCACAGGAGCATTCTATTCATCTCCAGAAGAAATATAGTCCATTGTTTCTGACCTCACTATTCATTCTAAAAGGGACCAAAATCAGCTCTTGCTCACCCTTCTTAAGTTCCATGGAAGAATGACATTCATTCGGTTCTGCTTTGTTGCCATAAAAGGTAGATGGTTGGCAGAGAGGAAATGGAGAATAACTTGCTAGCTGGCTAACAGCAGCTGAATACCCTCTAGCAGTAAGAATTTGTTCTTCACCTGCTCCATAGGTATTTAAGGCCTAGCCATGCCAAGTCTGAGCCTGAGGAGCTTAGTCTATAGTTGGCAGGATGATTGCTCAGGAGAAAGAAGAATACTTGCTCTTAGGGCGTTTTTTCCTGGGAAAGGAGGTGGTGGAACTCAATGGTGTAGCGTGGGCTACCAGCACCCGGGGCAATTCTTGGCAGGAGGTGGCGCCCCGGGTACCACACATGCACATGCAAAGTGCATGCGTGCTCCTGGGACCGTGTGATGACATCACTTCCAGGAAGTGACATCTTCGTGCAGGGCGTGGCTGCCCCGGGAATGCTCCTGTGATTTGGGCCCGCTCGCCTCCCCGCCCTTACCTGGCAGCAATGTTCACTCTAAGTGGTGTTGTGAGCCAGAAATCTACTTTGTGAGCTGCAACTTGCAAGTTTTGAGCACACCTTTTCCAAAACCGGAATCCATTTGATTAAAAGACTTTTGAATTAGATTGTCTGAGCCATTTGTATTGGGTGCCATCAATATGTTGATGAAATACACTTATGCATGTGGTTCTTGAAAGCTTATGCCCAGGGGTCATTTCTTAGAAAAAGAGCTGTAGGAACTCATTAGCGTAACTCATTAGCATATGTCACACCCCTTCATCGGGCCAAAATGGCTGGGATTTGGCTGCTGCCAGATGGGGGAGTGTTCCCCCACTTGGCAGTGGCCCGATGAGGGCCCTTTTGGCGTCAATCGAGGCCGAAACAGCCCCCAAATGGCCATTTTGGGCACATTTTGGCCTGGATCAGGCCCAAAATGGCCCAGATCGGGTCAGTGCTGGGCAGGGGAGGGGTCCCCTTCCAGGCACCAACCCAATCCTGGCAGTTTTGGTCTCAATCCTGGCCGAAACGGGCCCCAAATGGCCAAAAATGTCCATTTGGGACACATTTGGTCCCAGATCAGGGCCAAAACAGCCAGGAACAGGTCAGTTACGGGCAGGGGAGGGTTCCCCCACCCAGCACCAACCCGATCCCGGCCATTCCATCCCTGATCCCAGTGGGAATATGGCCAAAAATGGCATCCCCCACCCCAATGTGGGACGAAACGGGCAAAAAATGGCTGGAAATGGCCATTTTTGGCCCATTTCGGCCCGGATCGGGGACAAAACGGCCTGGGATCTGGTTGGTACCAGGCGGGGGAAGGTTCCCCTGCCCGGCACAGACCTGATCCCACCCTTTTTGGCCCAGATTCGGGCCATTTTGGCCCCAATTTAAGCCTAAATGGCCCTAAAGTCAGGTGGGCGGGGCCACCTGACTTGTGGGAACTGCCGGAATGCCGTTCCAATGCGTTCCCCCTTGAAATGAGCCCTGCTTATGCCTCAATAAAGCTGATTAGTCTTAAAGGTACTACTGGACTTTTTACTATTTTGCAACTACATACTAACAAGGCTAACTCCTCTGGATATTAAAGAGTGCATCTGTAATATATGGAATTCATTGCCACATGATGTAGCAACTGCTAGAGGGTATTAGGGACTTTAAAAATGATTTGAGAAATGTGTGGATGAAAGGTCTATTCACAGTTGTTTTAGCATAAGAGTTTACTAGATACTCCACGTACAGGGGCAGTATACCATCTGAACCCAGACCAGGACAACCCAGGCTAGCCTGATCATAGATCTTGGAAGCTAAGTAGGTGATCCTTCCAGGATTGTTTCTCAGAGGCAGGCAATGACAAACCACCTCTGCATATCTTTTGCCTTAAAACCTTGCAGAGTTGCTATTTATTTTGTTTGCACTAATTATTGTCAGCCTTTCTCACTGAGACTCAAGGCACATTTCACAAGGTAATTCAATATAATCAACAGAATGGGGCATTCAATAAACAATACAATATGGAATGGGTTGCAGAAATTTGAAAGCAACCAGAAGTTACAGTGCTGAAAGTGCTAACTTCCTAAACATTTATACCAGGGTAATAATGTGGGGCAGACTTGATGCGGGGGCGAATACCACTTGAGTTTCAGAAGCTGGAAGTAGACTCCCTCAACCTCCACCCTCTGCAGATGCCAGCCCTCAAATCTTCAGGAATTTCCCTACCTGTAGCTGGCAAGCTTAGTTGAGTGAGAAGCATGCGAGCCAGCCAAGGCCAGGGCACACCATGTAGCCAACTGCCCGCCTGTGCTTGGCCACCTGCCCTCTGGTGCCACCTCCTCTGGCTCCCATAGTCAAAGCAGAGAGGCCGTGTAGGCATCTGCCCATTGCCACCGTCTCCTCCAGCTCCTGCTGTTGACAGGTGCCAGAACTGCATTCCATTGCATTCCAGCCTCTCTCTCTCTCTCTCTCTCTCTCTCTCTGTGTATGTAATCGATATGAACACTGCCTTAGAGAAGCATGAAGTATTTTATCTCCCTAATACATATGAGTTTATAGTACTGAACAAGGAAATGACTGGAATCTAGCTCTGAGAGTTTAACAGTTATCATGCAGTGATACCTTCCCTCTTGTGTTTCCTCAGTTTGAGCTGTCATCCCTGCAAGCTACTCACCAACAGAGGCGGGATCTGCTAAGCAGTGTCTGTAACCGCTACACCCGTAAGCGGCGCCTCCTGACTTCCGATGACTTGCGCCACTTGGTGGTCGATGATGTTAATGGGCTACTGTATTGCTATGTCCCCAAGGTGGCCTGCACTAACTGGAAACGAGTCATGATGGTCTTGACAGGGCATGGCAAGTACCAAGACCCTTTGGATATCCCAGCTAATGAGGCTCATGTATCATCCAACCTGCGCACTCTCTCTGAGTACAGCACTCCTGAGATCAACTATCGTTTGCGTAACTACCTCAAGTTCATCTTTGTGCGGGAACCTCTTGAACGGCTTGTCTCGGCCTATCGCAACAAGTTCACTCGTAGTTACAACACGGCTTTTCACAAGCGATATGGGACAAAGATCATTCAGCGTCATCGGCAGGACCCTAGCGATGAGGCCATGGAGCGTGGCCACGATGTACGTTTTGAGGAGTTTGTGTACTATTTGCTGGATCCACAGACCCAGCATGAGGAGCCTTTCAATGAGCACTGGGAGCGGGTACACTCCCTTTGCCACCCCTGCATCATCCACTATGATGTAATAGGCAAGTACGAGACATTGGCCGAGGATGCCGACTACATCCTGCAACTGGTTGGGGCTGACGCAGGCGTCAAATTCCCATCCTCCTCCAAGACCACCAGGACCAATGACGACATCACAGCTAAGTTCTTCCAGAACGTTAGCCCTTTTTACCAAAGGAGACTATTTAATTTATACAAAATGGATTATTTGCTCTTCAACTACTCCATCCCTTCTTATTTACGCATCCGGTGAGGCTGGTGGCAAGCGACCCTGCCCTCTCTCTCCATTCTGGACTTCTACTGTTAGCAAAAATAAGAGCTGCTTATCCATTACCATTCTTGGTGTTGTGGGCAATATGGTATGACTCCAGTTTGTTAACACTGCAGCCACAGTTCTATCTCTTTCTCTTCATTTTCCAAGTAAAAGAAACTATTATTGTTCAGTTGTACTTCCTCCTATCAACCAAAGAAAGTTGTTTCCAGAATGTACCAGAATCATGGCCTATTGCCATGAGGTGGGGTGGGCAGTCAGTTGGGAACAATCTGAAAAGCAATACAAAATACGTATTTTTATGTGTTTAAAATTCTCTCAGACCTCTTTCTTGTACTGAACGTGAACCACCAAAATGTGTATTATTGTGAACAATGTCCTAGTATGAACAAGAACTTCCTGTCAGACAAAACGTATTTTATCTCTTTCACTCTCTCTCTCAGTGGGCATTTGATAGAATGGGGCACCCCCTTAGGGCTCACTCCCTGGCAAATTCCATTGATGTGACTAGAAATTCCACTGGAGCATTGCTTAGTAGATTGCCTGCTTGTCATCTGTGTGTGTACATGTGCTTGTGTGCATCATTGTCCTGATCAAGAATAACAACAAATGATTTTCTTCAATCCTTTTTAAAGTACACACCTTGGATTTATGTGTAGTTGTTTTGGTCCCTGTAAAACAAGAAACCACAATGTGGGCTTTAAGCTCCACATCAAGGTTATTTTTAAATGTTGGGGTGGGCTGGGTAACGTGACTTCAAAAACACCTGCAAACAAAGGGTCATAAATTTTCTGCATTACCAGCCTGGGGAAATCCTCTGAAGCACTCAGTATCTTTGGATCCCACCATCCTCCAACCCTGCAGATGGGATCTCTGTTCTCTAAGCAAGAGGCATAGGGGACACAATGCACAGCTCACAGATCCAGGATGGCTTTTGTTTCTGAAAATTTGCACTTGCAGCTTATCATTTGTTTGCTTTCCCTCATATAACCTCCAGAGGATTGGGGGGGAACACCTCCAGGGAGAGAGCTGCTATCACTCATTTTCATTGTAATCTCTGCTGTGCTCCTTTCCATTGTTTCCTTTGGTAGGAGATATTCTTTCCTCCAGATTATATTCATGTAAACAGCATTTGGAAAGAGCCAGGCTACTAGCTCTCATCTGGAGAGAAGGGATTGCAGACCTAGGAAAAGAGTAGGTTCTTCTGGCATTCTAGCAGCATCTGGTAGCGATAGAGCACAGCACTTTGAACAGAGCTGTCCAGCTCTGTTTGTGCCTTACACCGGGATGACCCTCCCTTCCATTAAACTTGAATTATTCCCTTGCCTAGTAGGATGTTGTCACACAAGAAGAGCCATGCTGTATCAAATCAGTGGTCCCATCTAGTCCAGCATCCTGTTTCACACAGCAAGCAACCAGTTGCCCTGGAGGGCCAAAAAAAAAAGGCCCCAGAGGCCTAGGCTTTCACCTGATGTTGCCTTCTAGCATGGAGCTTCAGAGGTTTATTGCCTCTGAATATAGAGGTTCCCTTTATGAATCATGGCAAGAATCCTTTGATTGACCTATCTATGCATCTGTCTAACCCCCTTTTAAAGCCAGTCATTGCTTCCTATCCAAGGAAGCTACCATCTCGTTTATGGGCCAAATCTGTCTCCAGGCATGTTGATTTATTTCTTGAGAAGCACTTTGGAATCCTGGGGAAGAGAATGCACTCTAAGAAATGGGAAAATAGAAAACCGTAAGCAGTGATTATGTGGGATTTGGAGGAGTGTGTCAAAATGGACAAGGAGCCTGGGCGTGGAAAAAGACTTGCTGGCAAGCCCATGCCAGTCTGCCGAGATTCCAGCAATTGTACTTGAAGTGTCAGTCTTGGAACTGTAAATTTAAATTGGTCCAAATGGACAGTTTTGCTTCAATAAAGCCTGTCTCTGCCCTCCTGCATTCATGTTTTGTCTGTGTGCACAAGGAGTAGCCTCGGCTATATAAAAGTGCTGCTAACTGGATGACTGTAGTAATGAAGATGTGTGTGGTGCCACACGGACATTTGCAACATCTTCTGAGTGCTTAGGTAGGATTAAAAATCCTCTTTTTGAGCATGACAGTCCTCTCTGATGCATTAGATTGAAACGAAATCCTCATTGGGGCAAGGCTACAATCGATGCTACCCAGAACTGAGTGCTTATCTAGGTTGACTGGTTTATCAAAACTGAATCGAGAGATTTCTGAACACAGTGTATCTGCTTTTTTTCTCACAGAATTTTAGCATTCATTGGAATTCTCTTTACAGCAACCCTGCAAGATAGGCCAGGACAAAAAGACTGTGATTGGCCGTAAGTCACACAGTGAGTCTGACGCCTGAGCAGGGATTTGAGGTCAGGTCTCCTCAATCAAAGTCTGACGCATTGTACCCATTATATACACTGGCTTTGCTGGTCTCTTTGCCTTGGACACTTTCTCCCCCAACTTGCTTCTGCTGTCCTGCTGCCAGTTCCCATGGTGGTTATGTTCTACCTTAATATTCACCAGTGGGTCAGACATTGACTGGCTTTTGTCTAATGTAGCCATTGACAGTTGCTGCCATTGGGACACTGTTCACATGCTCAGGGTTGGTGCCAGAGTTTCTGGTGCCTGAGGCCGGGGGCAGCTTCAGGGCTGTGGCCACCCCTATGCACGCACACGCACAAAGCACACATGTGCACCCAAACTACATGATGATGTCACTGTGTGTGACATCATCACGCAGCATGCCGCTGCGAGCTGGGCCCATTGGTGCAGCATGCAGCTGGGATGGTACATGGGTGGCCTCCCAGCCCTCGCGCTGCCTTGGCTACCTGCTGCGCCTGACCCACAGCTGTGTGCAGGTGGCACCAGCAGCATGGGGCAACTGAGCAGGAGGACTGGGAGGCTCAGACTGCCCTGCGCTGCCACCGCCAGCACGTGCTCCCGGCTCGGCACAGCAGCTGCGGGTCAGGTGCAGCATGTGGCTGGGGTGGTGCGCGGGCAGCTTCCCAACCCTCCCGCTCAGCTGCCAGTGCTACCGCTGCCAGTTCCGCAGCACGCACCCCTGCCCCTGGTGCCCTAAAGCCTCCCCGACGAGTATTCATCCAGCCACTCCTTAAAGGCTGCCAATGAGGGGGAACCCACCACATCTCTAGGCAGCTGATTCCACTGCTGAACTACTCTTCATGAGAAGAAGTTTTTCCTAATGTCCAGTTGGTATCTTCCCTCTTGTACATTAAACCCATTGTTTTATGTCCTATCCTCTGCTGCCATCAGGAACAACTCCCTTCCCTCCTAAGTGACATCCTTTTAAATACTTAAAGAGAGCAATCATTCATGTCTCCCCTCAGCCTCCTTTTCTTCAGTCTGAACATTCCCAGGTCCCTCAGTCTTTCCCTGGAGGGCTTGGTCTCCAGGCCCCTGACCATCCTGGTTGCTCTCCTCTGCACCTGTTCCAATTTTTCCACATCCTTTTAAAAGTGAGGCCTCCAGAACTGCACAGAATGCTCCAGGTGGGGCCTGGCCAGTGCGGTATATAGTGGGGATATTGACAAACTGAACATTTTGTGAGGGAAATAAAATGTCATTTTGAGGTAGATAAAAATGTAAGAAGAGCTGTACTAAGATTGGTGGGGGAAATGAAAATAGGGAACTTCATTCATAGCTTAGAAACACAAGAAGTGGAAAACTTACAGCATGAAGGAGGTGGAGAAACAGTTGCTTTGGAGGCTGGGTGGGCCAAAGAAGGGATGAAATGCAAGAGAGAAAAAGGCTGAAGTCTATATGCTGACTTCAATTAGCTTGCCAAATATGCAAATCTTCAGTCCTCCTCCATTTTTACAATTTACCTTCATTTTTTTAAAAAATATTGTTATTCTACTTTTATCCTAAGATGCAAGGCAGTTTATGATATGCCAAAGCAAAAAATACTATGCAGACACATATCAAACAGATTAATGACAGCAATCAAGAATACCAGTCACAAAACTGAAAGTAACACCAAACAAAAAGCATAGCTCAAACTATACTTATTATAAAAAGGCCCCACGCAAGGGGAAAAAATCCCTCTGCCTTGCCTGCTTTTCTAAAATTTAATAAAGGAATTCTCAATTAACCATTGGGCAAGCTATTCCATTAAGCTGGGCGGACACTTGAAATGCTCAGGCCCAGTTAGTGGCCAAGTGAACCATTCTAGGTGTGGGAAGGGATGTAGAAAAGGCATTGGTCATATGAATGAAACTGGCAAACCACCTCATATTGGGAGATGCAGTCCTTCGGATGAGCCCTTTGGAATGTGATGTGCGTGGCGCCTCAGTTTTTGTGCTTGTGCATTCTCTGATTTTCGTCTGTTCTTTACCTCATATATAGCCTTAATTCCATGGTGTTTCCTGTATCCCTTTCTGTTCCCTCAACGCACACGGCTTTGCTATTGAGTTGCCCATCAGCATGCTGCCATTCTCCCTAAACCTTGCTGTGACACAGTTAATTTGTTGCACTCAGGAAGGTCCACATCCAAAAAATTGCCTTATTAGGAAGATGGAATAGGTAATTGCGATCTTGCAAAGGTTTTCAGAATCTAAATAGATATATATGTGTGCTCTTCCACCCAGTAATGTAATGTAGGAAGAGAACATTATGTTATCTGTCAGTTAATGTTACTGTGTTTACTTGGATGCAAGCCCCATTGAAATCCAGCAGACTTACCTCCAAGTAAATATAATTAGGACCACAGCCTATTGTATTTGGGGAGGTGTACACACTGCAATAAAAAAGTGTACATAAAGATTCCTATTGCAAAATGAGGTTTCTGCTATTAATGCCCCAAATCCAGCCAAAGGGAAATGACTCTAACCTCTAGTGATTGTACTGGAAGAGTCATGTACATAAAATCAAGAGACCCTTAAATAGTGCCGTCCTAAGAAGAGTTACACCCTTTTAAGTCCACTGAAGTTGATGGGCTTAGAAGGGCGTAACTTTAGGATGAATTCCTCTTCCTTTAAAGACCCTGTTATGAGCCTGGACCTATGTTGTGAAGGCCTAGTGGCTCCAGGGAAGCCTGCACTAGAGTGACTACAGGGCCAACATTTCCAAGGTCATTTTGGACCCTGTGATTGGTTAAAAGGGGATTTGGAGGGGGAAATTATACCCTAAGAGAAGTAGGGGATGGTGGCTGGGAAGAGGGATAAAATGTCTCGCTAAAAGCAGGAGGGCGTTCACTCCTAGGCAGCAGAGCTGAAGACAGGCTGCTGCAGATGAATCCCTCATCCAGGAGGGATGAGTCAGCTTGAAGCCAGTCACCATGAGATAGCTAGGAAAAGTCTAGATAGATGTGTTAGTGTGTTTTATTTTGTTGGTTCACCTACCTTTATTGTTCTCCTTATTCTATAAAGTTTTGAAAACCAGTTGTTACTAGACCTCTTGAATAAAATTGTTTATTATTCTGCCTGGGTCCTCACACCTCATTCGGTCACACATAAAGTAAAACCTACTGGGAAAGAGTAAACAAACGCAGTTGGGTGGGTGCTTTGGGCCTCCCTGAGGGGACCTGTACCAGAGTCGTGGCAGCTTACAGAGAGCTTCCATAGTCCCCGGCCTATAACAGACCTCAAGATCATCCCATTCTAGCCTCCCAGTACAGGTCGAAACAGACAGCTGCAACCCTTCAAGAATATGGAAGTTATGGAAGATAACTAGGCTAAGGTCACCTTCATGGCTGAGCATGGATTTGAACCAAGGGTTTAGGGTTGTCAGGTTCCTTAAGTACCCTGGCGGGAGACTGGGATGCTGGCACTTACCCTTCATCGCCTTTGAAGTTCTTGTCATGCACACGCTCTGCACGCACACGCTCCCAGTGTGCATGATGGTGTCACTTCCAGGAAGTGATGTCATCATGTGGGTCAAAGAGCAGCCTGGGAGCATAAGCGCGCTCCCCAAAGGACTGAATCGCCCCCGGGCCCGATTCGGCCCAAACGCGCCTATTGCGGTGCGAGCGGACATGCCGTGCTGCCCTGGAGTGCGCCTGTAGGGGCGTGCCCCCCGCTGGCCAGGTAAGTGGGGGCGAGGGGAAGAGGTGGGAGCAGGGGATCCCCCACCCCAGCGGGGGAATGGCAAGCCTATAAGAGCTGTACTTGTTTTTTCTCTTCCATTTACTTTTTCTACACAATAGCCTGTTTTTGTAAGATACTTGAAGTGGACTGAGAGGGCCTATTGTGGGGTTGCCAGTCCCCCAGCTAGAGGCGGTGTATTCCCTGCTCCCACCCTCCACCCCCTGCCCCCACTTACCTGGCTGGCAGGGGAGGCATGGCCTCAAGGGCGTGCTCCTGGGCGGGGTGGTGTTCTCCTGTGAGCCCGAAACGGTCTGTTCGAGGCTGATTCTGGCCTGATCTGGGCCGTTTTGGGGCTGATTTGGCCCAATTTAGGCCCAAAATGGCCCAGATTGGGCCGCTGCCAGGTGTGTGTGGGGGGGGTGCCACCACATGGCAGTGGCCTGTTCCAGGCCATTTGGGGCCTGATCCGGGCCGTTTTGGGCCCAATTTGGCCATTTCAGGTTTGAAACTGCCCAGATCGGGCTGCCACCAGGTGGAGTGCTTTCCAATGCAACAGTGGCCTGTTCCAGGCTGATTCAGGTTGAATCGGGGGCCCCCGAGGAGCGCAGGAGTGCTCCTGGGGTGGTCATGGCCTTCTTAATGACATCACTTCTCAGAAGTGACATCACTGCATAGGCCTGGGGGTGCGCGTGCATGAAGGAGACACCCACAAGGTAAGTGCCAGGGCCCCTACCTCCCACCAGGAGAACAGGGGGACCTGGCAATCCTAGTCTATTGGTAGGTAAAAATAATAATTGTACAGCAGACAAGAGGTTTCAAAGATACCCCAGACTACTTCCTGCCACACTCTTACTGCATAAGCCTTCCTATTTGGATCCCAGGTTGCCATACATGGAAAGGAAGTACGTGACGTTTTAATCTCATGTCCATCTGTTCTGTTTCTTATTTACATGGCTTGTGCCCAACCCATTTCTTGCCAAGGCTGTTGTTTCCAAACAGAGGCCTGTTCCAGACTTAGAGCTGGAACGCAACTTCCCTCAGACTTCTCAAGGCAATGTGCTTCCATTGTAGTCCCCAGCACCGACATCCCCTCCACCCTCTTCTGAATTAGAGGAGATTTTAGCACTTCCTATAATGGGCACTTTGTAATTTTTGCGGACAGAAAGGTGGGGGGGGGGGGCAGCACCAAAAAGCTACAGACAGGAATGTGTTCAAAAAGGAGCATAGGTATATACATCACAATGGCACAGCCCCCCCCTCCCCCCATTGTATCTGTTGGTTTAGTCTCACGAAGTGGACTCCTTGCTCCTTAGCTCTGTTAGAATTGTAGACTATACAAGGTCCCTTGTCCTGAAACCATTTGCTCCCATCCCTGTGTCTCCTTGCTAATGTATGGGTTTTGTTTTGAACACACTTGTCTCAGCCATGTGAACCTAAGGGCAGGAACCTGAGTGAATACACTATTTTTGTCCTGCAAGCAAAAGGGAACATAGCGCAGAGATGCTAGTTATTAAGCCATGCGTAGCAGTCCAAATCCTGGGAAATCATAGCTTCCTGTACATATTACATTTCTTTTTGGGAGATGCCACCCTTCTTTCTTCATTGCTGATGGGAGAAAATGACGTCGCCGGCCTCTCTCACGCTTGCGAGCGCTGCGCGCAACCCTAAAGTTCACATTGCACCCCTGGTTTCCTTGCCCGCAAAGCGTGCATGAACTGAGAGTAGAGCTATGGGGACACCTTGTGGCCAGTGGCATGAACTGCAATCGTTGAAACGGAATGTGATTTCTTTCTAGGCGTTGACACCCCATGCTTTCTATATGGTAATTACTGGTCTGTTCTTTGCAGCGTTCTCTACAAGAATTTCTTCTCCTGCTGCTTAAATGACGGGGTAATTCTGATGTCATTTCAAGTTAATAAGAGGCCAAACCTTCTTTGTGCTAAGGAAATTGACTCTGAGATGGCAATTATAGGGAGACGGGCTGCCCACGAACGTCAAATAAAGCATGTGGAAAATATGGGATGCTCTTTAATAGAGAAACTGGAAAGATACTGAAGGATGGGATGGACCACAGGTTCTCCCAGCAGTGCGAAGTCTTGGGACACACAAGATTTTCTTGCAAAACTGCAGATGAACACAGGCGCTATTATATAACAATGCAAGTAATTATAAACGCTTTTCGTGTCTGTTCTATCTTTCGAAGATTAATTCAGGTGTACTAGGCAGAAATTCCATTTCCTTTTAGGCACTTTAGTGTTTCTGAAACCTTTTTTAAAAAATGTGGCAGTTTTGTATAGATTTCCCCCCTCCTTCTTGCATATTGTGTATTTGTGCATACACAAATTGATGTATTGAAATAATACATGGTGTAAACAGACATGAATTCCCCAAATATGCTGAGGTGGGTTCTATGCTTCCATTCCATCAGTACAAGGATCCAGAGGCACCCGGCAAAAGTGGAGAGAGGTGGAGTCACCTGCTTCCTCCTCATTAGTACAGCCACTGGTGCTGCATGCTTTTTTGACCACATGTCGGCTCCCAACCCTCAGCGGTGTCCTTTCTGCACTCTCAGGCTGCTGCTTGGGGAAGATCATCATCATCATATTTGATTTATATACCACCCTTCAGGACAACTTAACACTCACTCAGAGTGGTTTACAATGTATGTTGTTGTTATCCCTACAACAATAACCCTGTGAGGTGGGTGGGGCTGAGAATTCAGGGCCATCCAGTCCCATATATGCACCTCGGCTATTAGCTAGGCTACCAGAGGTAGAAGGATGCCTTCCAGCCCCTACTGCAGCAAGAAGCTGTCCCAGGAAGCAACCCAGAGCCACAATGGATGGCAACCTATCATTTCCCTTCCCCTCTCCATTACGGCACGGTCAGGCCTGGTACAGCCCTCTTCCTCATTCTCTTGCTGTCTTGTTAAGGGGCAGGTGGCAGTAGTGGTGGCTTCTTGCTGAGGTGGGTTGGGGAGCAATGGTGAAGCAGGCAGGTGGGTTGGCAGGTGGGCACTACCTTGCCACCATGGTATGAGGAGGTCACTCACCTTGCTCCTCACAGCACTTCCCTACAGCAAAGTGGGGGAAGTGAGCAAGGTGGGTGCTGCCTCACACTCCTGTTGCAGCTTGCCACCTTGCTTTTCTGCCATGCCTTCTCATTTTGCCCCACCTCCTCCCCACGACAGAGATGCAAGCAGGGCCATTTCCAGATGGCTTACCTTCTGCTGCTCCATGCCGCAACGTCGCGGCTCGTCCTGGGACGAATGCGAACTATCGTGCGACTTTTATGCAACATTGCGCAAAAGTCGCGCGAGAAAACGCGATATTTCGCGTTTCCCCCAGCACAAGCCGCAACATTGCGGCATGGAGCGGCAGAAGGTAAGCCATCTGGAAACGGCCCAGGTTGGGCACTGCTGCACTTTGCCCTAGTGCTGTTGTGGGGGTGAGGATGGCAGGTGGCAGCTTCTTGCTGCACCTTGGTGGAGAGGAGGGTGAGAAGTCACCTAGGCTGCCAAACGTCATTGGGCCAGCCCTGAGGAAATGGCTTTATTCAAATAGCCATTAGGGCTAGAAAAAGTCACCGTCCTGCCAAGCTAGAAGGAAGGAGCTGCTGAGAGTCAATGTGAAAAGGAAGTGTAGTATTTAGATTTTAGGAGAGACACTGAGAGAGGGAAGTGGACAGACTTTGCTGCAATCTGAAGGACTAGGGCTGCCAGGCCGGTCCCTATGGCAGGAGGCCTCCCACCGGCAGCTGTAGTTGAAACAAGAATTGTTTTAAATGGTGTCATTGTCTGTGCCACTGCATCACTTCTGGGCCCTAGAAGTGAGGTAGAGAACTAAAGGTATTGCTAAAAACTCTATGGTAAATCAGAGAGTTCTCAGCAATTCGTAGAGCTACCCTATGTTACTTCCAGGTTTTCCCAAAGGTCACAACCCCCCTCCACGAGACATTTCCCAACCCTTTCTCTAATTGCCTGGCAACCCTATGAAGGATGGGGGTGATGGGGGGGTGCAGGACTGCCCTTTGCCTCCTCTTGTGCCATTCCTGTATATTTGTAAAAAATAAACGTATATTTGTAAATATTTGTAAATGCAACAAATAGTACAAAAACACTGTGAGTTTCCAGTGCTCTATTCTCCAAAGGGAACCAATCCAAGTAAGTGTGAGCCTTTGGAACTTTTCACTACTTAGAAGTAGTAACACATTTGTTGAAAAATGTGTGATTTTATAGGTCTTTTCAGAACACGGAAAATGAAGTTTCTACTGAAGCCACAGCAAAATCATTTCACAAAACAATAGAATGCTAGCTCCTAAAGATCTCACAAATCACAATATGATTTGTGGTCAGATGATATCTGGAGTCAATTGATATCTAAAATGCCATGTCTACTTGACTTGTTTGAAACTTGTTGGGAACTTAAACCAACCCTGTTTGTAGGATTGCCAATTCCCAAGTGGGGCCTGGAGATCTCCCAGAACTACAACTGATCTCCAAAGTGTAAAGATCCTTTCCCCGGGAGAAAATGGCTGCTTTGGAAGGTGGACAGTTCGGCATTATACCTTGCCCTCCCCAGGCTCCACTCCTAAATCTCCAGGAATGTCTCAGTCTGGAGTTGGCAACCTTACCTGGCTATCAGATGCAACGCTTTACTGTAACTTTAATGAACCTTTTAGTAGTTGTTACTTTTTATAACTCTGTTGCACCATGATAGGAGAAGCTGCCCTTGCTTAAATGTGCCGCTCTGGGAAGTTACTGAAGATACAGTAGCCCTGTCCTTGGTCCTATCTACATCCCCTGCTTATGGCCTTTACTGACCTTAGGTGTTGCTTATGGGTGAGGAGAATGAGAACCACCCGAAAGTTTCCCCATTCACATCCTGCAAATTTCCAGAGTTGCCTGGAGGAAGAAATGTCCTATCCCTTTAACAGAGGTGTAATGGACTGTTATTTGCCAGGTGATGTTATTTACCTTCATGCAGTGTCTACATAAATGTCTAAATGTCTACATAAATGTTTTCCCAGAGTGCCTAAATAAATAAATAATAAACTAAATTGTACAGCTCAGTCAACAGCCAAATGTGCCTGCTCCTATTTGTTATGTTTTGTAGTTCTGCACACTTCACCTTATGTCAGGAACTGGCTGAACAAGTACTTTCCCCGCCATGGCTGGACTCCTGTGCCTTTAAGAGGCAACAATCCCAAAGATCTTTTCCCTTCACAAGGAGATTCAGTGATAAGAGGCCAACAGATGTGGACCTACAGATGTGGTTCCGTTCCAAAGCAAGGATCTGTGGCTTTCTCGAGGGAAAAATCTGGTTTTGTTTTATAAAGAAGAGGAGGCAGCTGCCTCTCCTATGTAGCTTGACAACTTGTTTTTACCCAGAGTGAAGCTGTTGTGACCTGAAGCCTCATGTAGATCTTTGCAGGTAATTAGGACCTGTTTTTACATGTACACGTTCCTGAACATGGCCGCACACACCCCTTCTGTATCACTGCAGGTTGCTGAATCTCTCCCCCAACCTCTGAGTCATGTGTAGAGTGACATTAATTCTCTCTGTCTTTTGCTTTTGGAGCAACACCAGTGAAACCATTTATCATCCCTCTTCTCTTGAAAAGTCTGAAGAATCTCATGTGGCTTCAATCTTTGTCAATTAGATTAGAGTACATTGCATAAAACAGATTTAATCTGCCCTCTCCCTGGCTGAATTAATCAATAAACTGCCACCAAATGGCCACGCTTTCTCTATCTCACTTGGCGGGAGAACATACCGCTCTCCAAAAGCCTCTTGGAATGGAACCTTAATCATTTTGTTTCAGCATAACACCAAAGGCTTTGGCTTGGTAATAAATCTTCGTTTCCCCCACATAAAGATTTAAAGAACTGATCTAATTACTGCAAGATGCAGAAGGAGCTGCTGCTCTAACCTCATCCTTTAAAAATAGCTTCTACAGAACCACAAGTGCAGTTGGGCAAGTATTTCTGCAGTTCTTAAATGTTAGTGGTTTATTTCTAAAAAGCCAGGTGTGGGGGCTCTGCCACAAGAAATATCCTTTGACTTGGATGGCCTGTCCTTTGCAGCTGTGGTGACCCAGGACTGAGGGGAAGCTATAGTGGCCAGCCAGCAGATTCTGGCAGGCATGAGGCACCCGTTCACCACTTTCCAAGCAGGGCAGACCTCCCATTGTGTCTGGCTTCACCTGGAACTGTATGTGTGTTTTTGTACAAGAGTTTTTTTTCTACTCCGGACTGGCTCCATCTCACCTCAATGGGGACTGAGTGGTAGCCAATGTGGTGTGACTAGGGTTGCCAACCTCTAGGTGGGGGCTGGAGTTCTCCCAGAATTACAACTGATTTCTGTATTAGAGAGATCAGTTCCCCTAGAGGAAATGGCAACGTTGTAGGGTAGACTCTATGCTACCACCTCCCTGCTGAGCTCCCTCCCCTCCCCTCTCCCCCCAGAATTCTGCCCCCCCGCCCAAATCTCCAGGAATTTCCCAGCCTAGAGTTGGCCCCTAGGTGTGACTGAGATGATAGTTATTAAAGATGAGTGCCCAGAACTTGTTCTTGACGTGGCCCTGGTGCTGAGGGACTTCCACTGAATGAAAAGAGCAATGTGTGAAACCCTTTGCAAAGTTTAACAGGCAGTTTGCTTGAAAAGGGGTAGCCTTGACCTAATTCATAGGTTGCTGCTGCAGTCAGTGTTGGTGCCATTTTAAATCTGCTCCTGCCTCTCCAAGGTCTGCAATGCCTTAGTAACCTGTGCAAGAGCCATCTTACCTGTGTAAAGCATTGCCTCTTGCTCTGAACACTAGACATTGCCTTTCAAACTCCAGCTGAAGCAGGGCAGAAGGCATTTAAAACTCTTCCCTGTCTAGCTCTGACATCTGTCTTTTCTGAGATACAGGTGGGGACTAGCTAATTGTGGCAGATGAAGATAGGGCAAATGGGCCAGTGTGGGGCAGTGGTACGTGCGTTAAGCTATGGCCTGGGTGGCCTGGATTCAGATAACTACTCTGCTCTAAAGTTTGTTGGGTGACCTTGAGCTAGCCTAACCTGCTTCATGGGGTTGCTATTATGAGGACAGAATGGAGGGAGGGACCACGTCCATCACCCTGAGCTCTTTGAAGGAAGTGTGAAATAATAATGGGTGGGAAAGGGCTGAAGGGAAGCCAGGGCTCCCTTTCCTGTTTCTTCATCTGGAAAGTGAAGGCCAGTGCTCAGGATCTGGGAGAAGGAAAGCCAGCCATCGTCACCCAGTATATATATTTTCCATGCCAGCATGAGGTGTATAATACTTAGTACAGTTTTTAACTTTCTTTAGCTTGGTGGCACCGAGCATCTAGCTGTGCAATTAACGGTAGCTGCTATGCAACTTTATTGACTCTGAATCAAATGAGCTCCTGGAGCCGGGCTGGTGGTAGGGAGCTTTTCCTGGTCCCCTTTTCATGAATGTCAAAGTATGTTGTATTTTTCTTGGTATTTTAGTAAACAAACATGACACTATTCCCACTTGTTAGCTTAAAAACATTATATTTTCAGCCAAAGCATATTGCCAGAGGTATGTGTATATGAGAGAGAAATGTATTCATACCAAGGACTCCTTTCAGAGCTTGCTGTTAAATAACAGTCAGTGCTGTGTTGAGAGGGAAAGGGATGAGGCTGTCTTCTGTGAAAGAGGAAAATACTGTGCTGAGCGCCCAGGGATTTTTTTTGAAAAGGGGGTTATTCAAATCTGACAGTGTTTACTTGCTGGCATTCTGCTTATTCCCCTATCTCTATTACATTTGCTTTCTGGAAAAATACTAGCTGATTCCTCAAGAGTGCCTCTGTGTGATGCAGAGGCACAAGTATGTCTTTTTTGTCATTTGGATAGCCCAAATTTGGAACCCCACTCCACCTTAGGGCAGTGGGCACCATTATGGCCCTTACGGGCACCATGGTGACCATTGATAGATTCCCTGGCACTCATTTGCTTCTTCTCCAAAACTTTCCACTCTATCGTGAGGGTTCCTGGCCTGGGTGATGATGTCACTTCTGGGAAGTGACATCATTGCATGGACCGCAGACCACCCTGGGAGCGCTTCCACGCTCCACCCGATCCAGGCCGTTGAGGAGCACGGGAGCAGTACTATGCTCTGCAGCACCTAGAGTGCAGGAGTGTCATCGCGTGGGCTGCAGATCACACTTGGATCACTCCCGTGCTCCACAGGGGCTCAAATCGGGCCAATTCTGTATCAATCCAGGCTGATTTGGCCCCGATTCAGGCCCGGATTGGGCTGCTGAGGTACATGGGAGCACCCCCTGGGAGGCATGTTCCCCCCTGCCAGCCAGGTAAGAGGGGGTGGAGGGTAGGAGAGGGGGATCTCCCACTCCCAGCGGGGGACTATAGCCAGTTTCAACTTGTCTTCACTTAGCAGGAGCAGGAAGAGCTTCCCAAAAATCCAGAAGACACCACTTTTGTGTCTGTAAGGAGTATCCATTCCAAAACAATTTCCTCTATCATAGGAAGTTGCAAACCAAGCAGCCTCTGTATATTTTGTGGTTGGCATTAACCTCCATGACAGCCAGTTTGTGGTGGCACCCGCTCCCCTTTCTCAAAATCCCAAACTGCCCCCAGGCATACTGAGGAAAGACCATTACTGAGGAGTGAACAATTTCAGGAGACATCAAGTGGATGCTCCTACAAATAGTGCTTAATTTGGGAGCAAAAAGGGAGAAAAATCTCAGTTTAGAAGCAGCTTTAGCCTGCTTTTCTTCTAGCACAGGGTGCTAGCTACAGAAATAATGGTTTTGGTATGATAACAGCTTGCCAGGTCCCTGTACCCTCCTGGCAGGAATGTGGGTCCTGGTACTTACCTTGAAGTCAATTCATGTACATGCACACTCCCAGCACCTACACAATGACATCACTTCCCGGAAGTGATGTCATCATGCTGTCAGCAGGCTTGCTCCCTTGCTTCATGAAGGGCCAATTCAACTCTTTGGGGGCCAAAACTGGCCCCTGTGAAGTGTGGGAGCATGCAATGCTTGCTTCCTCAAGCATCACGTAGCACCTTTGCTTTAAACACCCTTAACAACTTTTAAAAAAAAACAGGAAATATTTGGAAGGGACCACAAGCTCCGTGTAGAGCATCTGCTTGGTTTTCTAGCTATTGATACAAGAGTTGTTTTTCTTTAGAACCTGCTGGTGTTGTGTGAAGAATTGCTTTCTAAAATGAACATTTGATAACTAGAGGAAAAGAGCCTGCTGCATTGCTTTGTCAAGGCGGGTATGGGGTGGCGGGGGGGGGGGGGAAATACCTGTTGCCAGAGGTGGTCTGCATTCCTTTGTGTGCAAGACATTGAACATGAAGAGTAATGGGATCCTTCTTCCTTCCTTTTCTGAAGCTGTATGCGGACTCACAATGCCCATAATAGTTTTTTTAAAAAAAAATACAAAGCAATCTCAGGGGGCTGCAGTTTTGAGTGGAGCAATGGCAGAAACAGAGGAGTATTTCACTTTCCATGCTGGTTTTTCTCAGCTCAAAATCAACCTTCGCAGCTGTTTTTTTTTTCCCCTATGGGATCCCATATGTATGATATCCTTATAAAGCCACATCTAGAATCCTGCGGAGAAAAGAACAGAATTCTAGAGAAAGCGACTATGGGAAGAGAGATTTCCAAGTAGTTTAAGATCCCTCTCCCCCCTCCCCGATTCCTCATCATGTGTCTCTACTTTCTTCCCTCTAATACCAAAGTTGAGAGCCAAGTGCCTTGCACATAGAGATGCCAACCGCAAGCTGAAAAATTCCTGGAGATTTGGGGGTAGAATCTGGGGAAGGTTTGGGAAGGGAGAGGTCTTAGCAGGGTATAATTATATAGAGTCTACCCTCCAAAGCAGCCATTTTTTCCAAGGAAAATGACCTCTGTAGTCTGGATATCAGTCATTATACCAGGAGATCTCCAGGCTCCACCTGGAGGTTGACACCCCTGCTTGCACAATGGCAGATGAAGTCTCCACGTACCCAGTGAACTCCCCAGATACGCAGAAAAATACTGATTTTTTGTTAAATATAATTTTTATTTTAGAAAACAAAGTAATAGTATAGAGATGATACAGAAAGGGAAAAAAGGAATTGTATAACATAACTGTATAGATCAGAAATAAATAGGCTACAATCACAACCAGGAAGATCCAGTGATTATTGAGAATGCTCCTTGTCTATCAGGGAGCAAGGAATACTGAGGGTAGTTAGATGGGGAAAGGTGAAAGAGACCACGAAGTATTTAAGACTGAAATCCCAAGGACAATTCTGTTGGAGTAAGCTCTATTTGAATAACATGGAACTTATTTTTAAGTAGACCTGGTACCTTATGGTATCTTGCAAACAAGGGGGACATTTCCAGTTTTGTATACCTCTTGGGTCAATATAGAGGGAAATCATTACTGCACTTATGTACCACACTTCCAGACAGATTAGTGCCCACTTGGAGTGGTGAACAAATTTAGTGTTACTATCATCCCCATAATATAGCTGGGAAGCTGGGCCTGAGAGGAGGAGAATTTCTTAGATGAACCTTTTTAAACCATCAAATTAGAACTTTAAGAAAAGTCTCCGAGTTTCATGGGCATTCAGTTTGGAAACTCAGAATTTCTGGGGGCCATTTGCAGTATAGCCAAATGTTGGGAAATACTTTTGGCTGGAGAACAGCCTTACAGCTGAAAATCAAGCTATGCCATCAGCTGGGTTATTGACGGCTTTGGTTCCTCACTAACTTGCAACAGATGCTGGGGAGGCACATCGCAGGGGAAGGGGGTGCCTGCAGGTCCTGTCTGTGGCTTTCCAGGATCAGCTGCTGACCAGTGTTGGAAGCAGGACGCTGGACACAGAAGAATCTTTTCATTCAATCCAGCAGGGCTATTGTTATAACGTCAAAACATGTAAAGCAATGAATAAAGCAAGGCCTTTATAGTATGAAAGACTGCATTTTTGAATAGGGATAAGGATTGTTGTTTTTATTTTCATTATGCTTTTGACATAAAGCTGTTTTGGTTTCTCTTAGTTTCAGTGGAAAACACTTTTCTGGCTGTAACTTCTCTGTTTACCATACAATTAAGATGACAGTCTCAGGGATTTCTCTCATGAGCTCTTCTATGCAGTTGGGGTACAGGCCTGAGTTTTATAGGCAGTGGAGATGTTCACTTTCGGAGTGGACAGACATGGACACTAAGTGTTCACAGAAGGCAGGCAGCATTGCACAGTGGGCATAAAGGCTTCCACTGGACAGCTCAAGGTAGCAGAAGACACCCTCAAAAGCTGGACAGCATGGCAAAGCCACCACCCCGACCTTGGTCTCAGGCACAAGTCTTTGGCCATTTCTATACAGGTTATTATCCTGGATTCATCTTTCCTTCAGCTTAGTGATGCACAACTTGGGGGGGGGGGGTTCACTAGAGTTACACCCTTCTAAGTCTATTGAAGTCAATAAGCTTACAAGGGTGCAACTCTGCTTAGCATGTCAGTGTTAGTAACTCAAATTCCCATTCCATGTTTTATTCACAAATCCCACTAACATGGCTGATGAATATAGTTACTGTGCAATTATCTGTGGAATTGAAGGTGGAAGCTACTTCTTTTAAAAGAGAACTTTGACGGAGGGCAGACTTACTGTTAGGTTCATGAATTTGTTTCACTAGTAATTATAATAATTACAAAAGTGGTATGTCTTGTAATTAACATAATTAATAAGACAATAAAACAAATTCCCCGTTTAAATGGTCTAATGGAGGGACCCATGATTTTCTTTCATTTTGTTCTGGTCTCTCTTGTTATTGCTGTCTCTGCCTGTATTGATTTCACTTTTACAAATCAACTAGCATTTTCCTAATAAGGTCATAGAAAGAGCCCAATCTTCCTTAGGGAAAGTGGGGAAAGAGGATCTGAACTGATTGACTGCAAGCTGTAGCCACTAGGATTGCTTAGATGTGTGAGGTATTCCAGTTCTGAAGGAAATGGGTGGGCCTTTGCCTTCCTCTTTCCTCCGAATGCCCCTCTGCTGTGCTAAATCTTCCCTTTTAAGTCTGCAGTCTCCCTGCTTACCTGCTGATCTCATCCTCCCCCCTCCAAGCAAATCTACCTCAAGGTTCTCCTGCTACCTGCCTACCCAGATGCCTTAACCTCCTTGTGCCACCAAATTCCCTTTCCTTGTCAGTCTGCCACTTTCTTATGCTACTGTTCTTCAAAGTAACAAAAATGAAAGAATGAAACACACTCCCATGCACAAGTCTACAACTGTCCATGCTAATTCTGTGAACCCTATCTGTTCCTACTCAATTGCCATCTATTCTTTCTTTTAGATCCCTCTACTAGTCTCCCATGCTTTATTCTCTAAACTAAATGGCAGAGCCTATGATGCAGTGCAACTTTACTTAAAGCACACATAGGGGACAGCATCCAAGGCTCATATAACATGCAGATTGTAGGAGATGTGATGCTTTTTTTGCAGAAAACTATGCATCTAGAAAAGGTAAACAGATTTTGCCAATGAATTTCACACAAAGCTTTTTTGAACTGTACTTGTATGCATAAAGATCCCCACACCTGCGTTAGAAAACCTATTAGCCTGTGAATTTGTTGAGGTTCTCAAAGAATTAAGCAATTCTTCTAAAACCAATTCTTTTCGAAGAATTGTAGCTTTCACCTTCAGCTCTGCATCAGTTGCACTGTGAATCATCAGCCATGTGAGTGGAATTAAGTGGAAAAACATGGTCATATTCCTTAATAGAAGTAATCAAATTTACAGGACAAACAACCTTTACAGTGCACCTTAAAATTCCTTTGCTATTGCAACTATTTCCTCCTGTTACATAATATTTTTGAGGATAGGAAAGAAGAGACTGTCCTAAATGTTTGCCTTTCCAGTACAAACAAGATGACTTGCAACTCAGAAGTAGAAGTGGACACGAATCCAATTACAACCCCCAAAAATGCACAAACCAGGGCAGTTTATGGTTCGTGAACGACAGACCGTGGAAGCTCCTTTCTACAAACTTCCACGAACTGGTTACTGGTTCAGGTTCATTTGGGTCGTGTTGGGAAAGGGACAGTTTAAATTGCCATTTCCCGGAGGAAATGGCCATTTAAACTTTTCCTGCAGCTTGCAAGAGGCAGGTCCCTTTAAACTATCAACTGGAGGCAGCAGGGAGGGGGAGCCCCCTCTTGCTGCCTACCAGCTGATAGTTTAAAGGGACCTGCTGCTTGCAAGTGGCAGGGCCCTTTAAACGGCCCACAAATCCCAGCCCCAGCCCCCCCAGCCCCACACTTACCTTGAGGACTGCTGCGGCCCACGGCATCTTCCCCCTCCTCCTGCGAGGGGCGGCAAGGCTGTTTTTGGCCTCCTCCACCACTGCGCAGGCCCGCAGAGGGATGGAGGAGGCAAAAAACGGCCTTGCCGCTCTTCAAATGGCTACTGCGGGCAGTTTAAAGGGCCCTGCCATCAGCAGGTCCCTTTAAACTATCAGCTAGCAGGCTGCGAGGGGGGGATCCCCCCTACTGCCTGCCAGCTGATAGTTTAAAGGGACCTGCTTCTTGCAAGGCAGGAAAGGGCCGTTTAAACTATTAAATGGCCCTTTCCCTGCCGCTGCTGAGCAGCTGGAAAGGGGTATTTGAACCCCATGAACCATGAACCACAAACTGGTTTGTAACTGGCCCCAGTTCCGTGTCAGTTCGTGGTTTTTGGTTCGTCAAAATCCATGAACTACAAACCTCATGGTCTGGGTTTTTTTTGGTTTGTGCCCATGTCTACTAAGCAGTCCAGCCTACATTGTATACTTGTGTGTTACAGGGCTAACACCATTTTGACCCCCCAGTTCAGCAGCAACTTTTGGTACAGCCACCCTCATACAGAACCCTTCTGCATTATGGACAAGGTATGGGTCTTGTATGCTTCATGCAACTAGGACAGCAGTTGGCACTGATTAGTCCTCAGTCCTTGCCTTGCGTGCTGTTGAGACAATCTACCAAAATAATCTGGGGAAAATGTTTTAAAATGCAAACTAAAAACCTATGTTTTGCAAGTTAAACAATTAGCAGATTGGTGCAGAGGGAGACTTTTTATTCCTATCCTGTTATGCCACAAGTTTAAGGAGAGGCAATGCCGTTTAGTGGTTAGACTAGGATCTATGAAATCTGGATTGATTCTTACTCAGCCATGCAACTTGGTAGTCACGCTCTCACTTTGTCTAGTCACAGCATTAATGTGAGGGTACAAAAGGAAGGGAGGACCAGGTAGACCTCCCTGGACTCCCTGGGAAAAAGGTGGGATAAAAATGGATACACACTGTCTTCTCCCTTGGCACCAGAAGGGTAGATTGCTGTTTTAAAAACTCTCTCCTATCTATGGAGACTTCTAGGGATGCTCAATTCAGATGTATTTGGGATTAACCAAATAATGCCATGTTCAGAATATTTCAATTATTTTCAGATTATAATTCTGGATATTTGGAATATCTACAGGTAAAAATATGGTCTATGAGAGAACGGTCATGATTGGACAGACAGAGTTCTCTCCCCCTAACTTGCTGCCTGAGAGTACCTTCCCCCTCCCTCCATTCCCCTAAACCTCCAAAAGCCAAGTGCTGCAAGCTTCAGGAATGCATGCCTTCTGCTGCTAGGTGTATTGGGATTTTCTGGTTCTCTTGGGCTTTGTTCATTCATTCTGGAAAGCTTTGGGTTAGTGATGGTTGTTGTGGGTTTTCCGGGCTGTATTGCCGTGGTCTTGGCATTGTAGTTCCTGACGTTTCGCCAGCAGCTGTGGCTGGCATCTTCAGATTGGGTTAGTGGTTGCTCTTATTTGTTTGGCTAAGGATTCTCTGCCCAGGAGAAAACAGAGGGTCTCCCCCCCCATAAGATACAAGGGGCAGTAGCTGGGGGTCATTGTTCAGGGGCCTGTAGACACGAGCCCCGTGATCCAATGTTCTTGAAACTTGGGCACCTTCAGAGGACAGCAATTGTTCCAAAAATGGCCCTTGCAGCCCCCCACAAAGATTCCACCATAGAGAATAATGGAGATATATAATATATTGCATTCCTGAAAAAAACTTGGATCCTAATACTGAACTAGTATTTTTGGACTTCATTATCAGGAATACCAATATTTATGACCTTCCCAGTACTTCAAATCGGGAAAATACCTTCTTCTTTTTTTTGTACATCCCTACTCTGGTACAACCTGCATACAGGGGTTATATTCATTTCATTTATACCCTCACCCTTCTTCCCAGTGGGGACCCAAAGTGGCATATATCATTCTCCTCTCCTCCAGTTTATCCTCACAATAACCCTGTAAAGCAGGTCGGGCTGAGAATGTGTGACTGGCCTAAGGTCACCCAGCAAGCTTCCACTGCAGAGAGGAGATTCCACCCTGGGTCTCCCAGATCGTCATCTGACACTCTAACCACTACACCACATTGGCTTTCACCTTTAATGCAGAAGAAAGTTAGGGTAAAACAAAGATACTAAAACTTAATTTTGATGTGTGTACTCTGAGGGGGCAACATAGTTTTTGTCTGATGTTACTGTCACATCATCGTTCCTAACAGTTTAAAACGTTAAGCACATGCTAAAACAAATGGTCACTATGCCAGTAAAAAAACCTCCCAACCTATATACTCTCAGGGATATTTGAACTGGCATGCTTCACCCAGGAGCTGGTTATATGCAAGGGATTTTTTGCTGTCCAAATCTGCTATATAGGAAAATCTTTTTCTTCTCACCAGTATTTAATCAGTTTCATTAAAAGGGGAATTAATGTCCCCAATTTTTATATTATATAACACCCTTCTTCTTAACATATCCCTCGCTCCCCTACTAGTAGCTTTCAGGCTTTAGTGTTCTTTCTGTAGGGACTGCAGCATAGCTGTGCTGGTGGTTGAATGCAGCTGGCATAAAGCAAGTCTTGTTTCATGCAGGCAGATGTTTCACCCCAAGCCCTAATGTTTTAAGATTAATACTTTGCGGTTTCATGAGTACAAGAAATTTTGTTACGGAAATGAGTCAGAGGAAGGAAGGTTGAGCCAGGTGTTGGTAACTGAGATTATGTGTTCACAGAGATGCATCAGTAGTGGGTCATAGGCTGCAAATGCCAGAAACTATAACAATTAAGGAACAGTCATATATAAGCCCAATTAAATATCCCATTTAATACTTAAGTGCATGAGTTTGCCCATAGTACCTGATTGATACATGTTGGAAGGAATTTCCCCCCAAATCCATTTGATTGTTGTGTTCTTATCATTCAGCACTTGGCCCAACTTGCTGCTGTTAAATCTTCTCTGAGTACTTTTTAACAATGTATCTGCTTTTCCTGTTATGAATTGGCAATTTATATCCTCGTCTTGTGAATGTTTTTGTACAACAGGTACTGGGATTACATGTCACTCTTGTTTTCAGTGCCATCTATATCACTGGCAGACACTAATTATAGCGGCCCCTTTGACTTCAAGTTTTCAAATCGGTAAAAGTCTGAGCATCTCTCTGCATAGTTCTAGTTTTTCTCCACAGCTGTTAGGCATTATGGAGATTAGAAGCTCTGCCGATGCATGTCGCTAGCCACTGAGTCTGTGAAATGACCTAGTTCCAGGAGTTATAAACCCTGGACAGATTCGACCGATCAGCACAGCTTATTGAGTCATTGAAGAAGGAAGCCCCCAGCAAGGTTGGGAATCACTGTCTGGTCAGCAGTCCCCACTGCTTGTCCAAGTATATCAGTCATTCTTGTTGCATGCCCAATACAGTGACTTTTGCTTCCTCCACAGCATTGGTTCTGGCTTACTATTCAGCATCACCTTAGCTTCTGCTCTTGACGTAATCTAACGTGGTCACACTTCTTGTGACCTCAGCTCTGTCTTATGGTTCAATTTAGTCTCACCTTCTTATCTTACCACTTTTGACCCTGGGCTGCCGTTGACCTTGTCCCCGACTCCCAGTTCTGGCTCTTCTTATCTGCTGCCCATGAGTCTGGCCTCGACAACAGCAGCCATTATGGTTTTTTTTCCTGTATAGCCTGGGTTAGAAACATAAGAGCCAAAGCTATACAACTTTTGGAAAGAATGGCTTCCCTACCTCAAACTAATGAACTGCCCAATCTAACTGGTGCTTACTGGAGAGCGAGGGGAATGATATCATTAGTGCACTTACTCTCCAAAGAATCTTGCTTGCCAACTCTAAATTATCTCACAAAATTAAGTTATAGACTGGGATCCCCAACATGGTGCCCATGGGCACAAAGGTGCCTGCTGACACTTTTCCTGGTGCCCGTCAAGTATTTTTAGAAAGCAGCTGGGGCTAAGTGGGGCTTTTGCCCAGCAGGGTTTATGATTGGCTGTGCAGATTTTAAAAAATATTATTTTGGCAGAAGCTTCTTCCACAGTACCAGGATCTTCTCTGTGTGACTGAAGATAAGCTGTAGCAGCCATTTTGTGGCTGCCTCCATCTACTCCTTGCCTACAGACAGCCCCCCAACCTTAAACAACTTCTCACTAACAACCATGATTCAGCTAGCAGAATCACTAGTACAGGTACCAGACCCTTCAACAGACCCAGATGCCAACTCTGCCCTCATATCTACCCAGGAAATACGATTACAGGACCAGGGCCGATTCCAGACGGCCCCCTGCCTCGCGAAACGTCGCGCGTCGTCGCGCGTCGTTGCGCAGAAAACGCGAAATATCGCGTTTTCTCGCGCGAGTTTTGCACGACGTCGCGCAAAACTCGCGCGAGAAAACGCGATATTTCACGTTTTCTGCGCAACGACGCGCGACGACGCGCGACGTTTCGCGAGGCAGGGGGCCGTCTGGAATCGGCCCAAATGGTGTCAACTACACTATCTCTGGCTCTTAAAGCTGCTCATCCTCCAATGTGATATATGCCCTCATGTGCCAACAATGTCCATCTGCTCTGTACATTGGACAAACCAGCCAACCTCTGCGCAAAAGAATAAATGGACACAAATCTGACATTAAAAATGGCAACATCCAGAAACCAGTGGGAGAACACTTCAATCTACCAGGACATTCCATCAAAGACTTAAAGGTTCCTGTAGTTCAACAGAAACCTTTCAAAAACAAAATCCAACGGGAAACTGCTGAATTGGAATTCATATGTAAATTTGACTCAGTCAGACTTGAACTGAATAAAGATTATCTCATTATCAGAAATAACTGCTTTCATTATCAGAAGCAAACTGATCCTATTATCAGAAGCTACTGATTGCATCTACTCCCATCACCTATATGTATCTGACCAGTTTCTTCATACCCTCCATGCATCTGATGAAGAGAACTGTGGTTCTCGAAAGCTTATGCTACAGTAAAGTTGGTTAGTCTTAAAGGTGCTACTGGACTCTTTTCTATCCATCTACTGTAGCAGCCATTTTGTGGTAACCCGTTTTTTGCTTCACCCACCACACTGTGTTAGAATTCCAAATGTGCCTGCAAAAAAGTTGCTCAAAAATGTTGGGGACCCCTGTCACAGACACAAAATAAAACTCTCAAAGCACTGTTTTAACATTTTATTTTGCAGTGTGTGTTTTTATAAACCAGAAAACTATCATTGGTTTTAAAACCATAAAACAAAACAAGAGAGAGAATGAAAATCCTGTCAAACTAGGCATAGTCCCTGAGGGCAACAGTGCTTTGGGTCTCCCAGGATTTCATCTGGAGAGGCTTTCTGAAGCAACAGTGCACTGGGACTGAAGAACTCTGTGTTAAGGGGACATTTCCTCCCTGAAGCAGGTAGATAATTTAGGAATATCAAAGGCAGGCACAGAAAGGCTGAGTGCAGGCGGGTTTTCTCTTCCCAGCACAGAGTTCTTTAGGACACCTGGGGGAAACCCATCCCTACTCTACGTGAGCCCTCCCATCAGGTATGATACAATGTACTGTGTGAAACAGAGTTATCAAGAAAACATTTGAGTTTTTATGAGCAAACATCTGTATGCTTTGTGAGTGGCTTCAGATGTGATCATCATGGCATGATGAAGAGGTCAGGGCAAGGAAACTAGTAAGCTCAACAGCCTCTTTGCTTAAATGCTTGTGCTTCTTCTTTTCAGTATCTGTCTTGGATAGAGCTTTAGCTTTTCATCACCATCCAAGGAAATGTGCAGGTGCTCAACACAGAGATGGGTTCCATATCAACAAGGGGTGCATGTACAAGGGTGGGAAAGTTCTAATTCGAATGGGGCATGACATGGAGAAACATGAAGCACAAAACACTTGCCTTCATGTTTCTCTTGCATCACTCATATTACACATATCACAAGCTGCTCTGCAACAAATGAGAACTTAGATTTTTGAGAAATTAATCAAGATTAAAAAAACAAATTTCAAGGATTTATGGATATGTACATGTTTTTGAAAACAGTCAGCCATTTTTTTAAAAAAAATCTCACTATTACTTTTTGGCACTCTAGTGCCTGCCTCTTGGTTTCTTATCGTATTTATTTATCCTGAGACACTGTCTGCCCATTTCTAACTGACACTGAACTCTTGGCTTCCACAATAGCAACAATTCTAGAATTCTACAAAACTCAAAGCATAAAGCATGCAAATTGATAAACATAATGCAAAACACACAAATTTCCACAGATGTATGCATGACTGTTATGTAGAATCTGAGCTGCGTCAGAACAAAGTTTCACGTTCCCTAATATAAAATTTGGAACTTTTTGTGTAGAGTACAAACTGCCCTGGACATAATTCTCCTTCTCTCTCTTGGAACATATGGAAGAAAGATAGGCAGGAAAATGTCGTCATTTATTACCAGCTGATTTCTGGCAGAGACAGTGCAACAACATCCTCATCAGGGCATTATCTAAAACCCACTGAGATCAGTGGATAACCTCCTATTAATGACAATTTCAGACCAAGACCAGTCCGACCAGTCCCTTACAGTAACACTTCTTAACCCTATGGGCTGGCTAGAACAGAGCTCCACAACCTTTTCACTGTTAGACACTGCCGCAGTCCACATGGATGCTATTTCACCAGTATTTTTGAAACAACACTTGATGTGCAATGTTGAGGTCAAAGGGAAGGGATATCCAATACATTCCAGTTTAAAGACCTGGTTGTTGTCCTTCTAATACCCTGTTGGACCATGTTAAAAGCACCATTGTGAGAGTCTCGCTTGTGAGAGCCATGGGCAGTGCAGTACTGTTGAAGTCTCTTTAGTTTCCCAGTTTTATCTGCAGCCCATTGATCAGCCAAACCAGGTAAAAGCAAAGTGCTAGGAATCCAGTGCCTAGGAGGTCTCCCAGCGCAGTGAGGTAGGGGATGGAGAAATTGTCAGGATCTAGTCCCTTTCGCCACATCAGCCTTACGATCAGGTCAGCCATGTAGAGCAGGATTCCCACCTTCAACAACAACAACACACACACCTGTCATCCATGTGCTACTATCAATGCACAGCAGCCACGATATCTAGAAATGCCTCCTCTGCTGCACCACTGAACTTGCTGACAATGGACAATAAGAGAACTTCTGCCCCTTCCATACTAAACACTTACTCTATATTTTCTAGCTGCCTAGCTCCCAGCTAAAGCACTTTCAGAAGTTGCTTCCATACTGGTAGCTTTCCTCTTCTTTTTCTCCATTGTTTCCAAGTTGCTGAGCCAGGCTTTCCTTTACACATTGCATCTGGTGAAGGATTGCATTTCTGCTACGTAAGCAGTCTTGTCAGCTCAGTGATGGCAATGTGCCTTTGCACATGCTGTACCGACACAGTAGGATAACATGATCTGGTGTTCTCAGAGCAATAGTGTCACCTTTCTAGACTAGCAGTTGCATTTTTAAACATCCAGTCCCCCTTAAATATGTAGTGATTTATTGGGAACCCCCCCCATTACAACAACATGCAGAGGAAGACACTCTCTCTTTCACTCACCCACTATCCTATCACACTTTCCATGCCCCTAATCTCCAACTACTGGAAAATCTTTCCCCCCTCCAGCCCCTTTGGATGAAATTCAATGTTCCAGCAGCTGGGATCCTGTCTTGACCCCCTTCCTAGCCATTCTCAGAGTTCCTGGACCCCCCCCCCCCAAAATTGAGAACTTTGTACGTGAGGGAAAGAGAGAGAGAGAGAACCCTGCACCGCCCCAGTGTTTTGTACCTAATCTCCCTTTGTCTGATCAGCAGGAAGCTGTTCACTAGCAATTAGCACATTCTAGTGAAAAAAGGAAATTTCATAGCTTAGCATACCATTCTACTGTAAGACAAGACTCTGTACCCCACAAACCCTCATTCTGGAAAACTGCTACAGCAGAACACCAATATGTTGGTTGTTGTTGTTTTTTAACGGCAGGTGCTGCCAGGGGAAATGGCAGCAGCTCAGGGGGGAAATGAGAGGGAAGGAAGTGGGACAATCTTCTCTGTGTTCCCCAAATTTGTATATGCTGCTGTGGTGTGTTAATGTAATAAATAAAACCATTATGGTGGCCAGTACTTCAGTGGTCTATCAACAAGCATAGAAAGAGTTATACACAGCAGCAGCAGGAACAAAGAATGAAAAATGGCAGCTGCTCCAAAAGTGGGGAGTGGAAGTTTCTGGATGTGGACAGGACCTTTGAAAATGCATCAAAATGTACACCCCTCCCCCAATGCTTCAGGAGCAGTCCATCCAAAGACATCAGCGCAAATGTAGTCTAAGAAAAAACGGGAAAGCTGGGATGAAATGGGCACAGCACTGACCAGCAAACAATGTCAGTAAGGTCTGTGAAAGTCTGATGCAGTAAAGAGGCTGAGCAGCAGCAAAAATTCCGTGCAGAAATGCCCTTTGTCATCATCTCTCCAGGACAGAGACTACTGGAGACTGTCCTAAAGGGCAGAAATATGAAGGCAAAAGTAAAGAGCTGCACTATCATTTGTTTATGGCATGGGGAAAAGATGAGGAAGAAGCATTAGGAGATGAAGATGATGACATATATAGGGATTACCAGTTGGGAGAGGTGAGGTTAAGAGATGACTTCACTGAAAAGGAATTTGGGGCTTCATTTCATTTTCTTGCATGTCTTTCATAAGCAAATTTGGTTTTGCATAACATTAACATACCCACAGCTTAGTGGACTGGCCTGTTTTGGAACACACTGAAGATCTCAATTTAACTCCAAAAGTTTGCTTTGAGTTACCTGCAGTAGAGCAGCCATCAGGTAAAATGACACAAAACTGAAGGTGAGAGATGTGTGGCCTCCCTGTAGAACATGAATGGTGTACAAAAACACCAGGTGCCCTGGGATCACCAACAGGAGAAGGACACGAGCTGACTTGGAATTGACCCCTGCAGAGGATAAATATCAATGTAGTAACAATGTTGGTTATGAGGACAGCAAGTTATGACTTCTCCTGTAACAGTATAATGCATACTAGAGTGATTGTGTGTTCAATTATGCGAGTGGCTCAGATGGTTGCAACTGATTTCAAAAGGCAATGTGAAATCCTTCAGAAGGATCCATCGCTGCAATATGATATGTACAAAAAGGCTCCCATCTGAATGCTGCTTTGTGGCTTCCCACAATGTCTACTTCCGCTAGTTAAGCTGTTCCTCCATGGCTGAACACCACAAGGATTGGTAGATTTTCTCTATCTCACATTAATAAGCTTCATGTAATGGGAGAAGGAGAGGTCACTTGCTTTCTAAATATTTTCTAAGTGCCATAGTAGTGTATGACAAATGGGAAGCTGTCCTGCCCCTAAGTGGAAATCAGGTCTACTGGAAGGGATGAAGGAGCAGGATGGGAGGGGGGAGCGAGAGAAAAAGCTGTTACACTGTTAGCTCAGCTCACAAAGGGCTTGAATCTTCAGAGAAAGGGTGACTGGAGGTATCCTGTTGCAGGGTTTGTCTCATGTATAAGTACACTAAACCAGGGAATGTGTGGAGATACAGTCTGTGTCTCTAGAGTTTAGTTGGGAGAGAACCTGTCTCAGGAGACTTTCGAGTCTCAGCACCTGCCTTTTAGGATAAAGCAGACTAGCTTGGGAAAGAGTTCAGTTCTGCTCTGTCTCAGGGAGTGGGCAGATGGGAGTTGGGAACTACTTCAGCAAGAAGGCAAATGATTTGGTGTGCAGCTTTGCTTGGTAATATGGCAGAATGCTTTAACTCTTCCTCTGAAAGAGGACAGAGCTGTGAGAGTTGTAATCAAACCTTTGTAATTCCCAGAGACTGACCTTTACGGTCTTTGTTCCAATGGCCGAGGGGGGCTCCCCAGCCTCAGGACACGTTTTGCCCTGCAAGAACCAGGGCTCTTGCCCCATTCAAACTGTGCACACCTTCTGGATCCAAGCACTGCTCCCTTAGGGTCACTTTCCCTAAGACTCTCTCTCTCCTGGCTGAGAATGCTGGACATTTGAAGGTCTTCCTCCGTGGACTACTCTGCTCTTTGGATAGGTAATTATCACCCTGAAATCCGTCAAATCTATTCCCCTTTCACAACTGTTTTTCCTAGGCATCTAGTGTGTTTGTGAATAATCTCGTGTGTGTGTGCTCTTTCCCTTCAATAAAGATACTCTTTTATTTAAGATCACCAGTCTTGTTTGCCTCCTTGGGGAAGGGACAATGTAAATACTGGTGGAGATATCCCATTGTTACCTCTCCCTCATAGCCATACTCCTTGTCGCTAATTCACCCACTTACTCACAAGGAAGCCCGGTAGCACTGCAGAATGTCTGGCTCCAGACTCACAAGTATGGGAGAATAGTTTTCCCTCACAAATTCAAAGGGTGTTTTTTCCCTAAAGAACAGATGAAGAGCTCTGGTGCTACAGCGGTTTTTAATTAGTACAGGATAAACAGTGGCACATCCCCAAGCTATCCCTTCTCAATAGTTGTGACTAATAGAATCCCACGGAAAATTCAGTCTCCTTTTTGGGTGATGGCTGAAAAGGACTTAAAGCTGGTTTTGTACCTGAAGTGAAGAAGGTGGTACATGGGTTGGGCCAGTGCTGTCTCATCTTGTACGGCAAGACACCAGGCATGCTCCAGAAGTGAAGAAACGTAGAAATGCGGCTGGCTTGGATTGCTACCAAATTGCCACCAACACCTGCAAAGCAGAATTGTAGAACAGACCTTAAAACTTCAACGATAACAGCTATGGATGGATTTGTCCAGAGCTCCCTTGAAAAATGATTATGTCAGCATTCAGTCAGATATTCTCTGAGTGTGTTGATGGCTATGTGTAACTCTGGCCCATCAGATAATGATTTACATAAAAACATAAGAAGAGCGCTGTTGGATCAAACCAGTGTTCCATCTAGTGCAGAACACAGTGGCCAACCAGTTACCCTGGAGGGCCAACAAACATGGCATAGAGGCCAAGGCTTTCCGTTGGTGCTGACTAGAGATGGGCATGATCCAAAAAAAAATACCGATTAAGCCGTTCGTGGATCCAGGCCACTGCCAAACCCAGGCCACCGATTCTAACCGATCAAGTCCCATTTCCAATCCGGAATCGGGAAGGCCAAAGCAGGAGGGCGCCCCGCTGTTTCCATCGATATAGGAACGGTGGTTGGTGGCAGCAGCCACCAGGCCTATCTGAACCAACTCTAAGTCTCCATTCCCAATATACCACTTATGCTCACTGAACACCAAAGGAAGAAGTGGTATGGGGAGGACAGAAAACCAGCAGCAATAAAAGTTCCTTTGTAGGGTTTCCCTTTCCACAAGACGATCTCTACTAGCACTGTAATGTCAGAGCATAAGAAGAACTCATGACTAAAAGTGGCAAAGTCCTGGTGAACTTTTCCTTTTGGGGGTGTTTGACAGACACATGATGTCTTCTTCCACCTCTACTATAATGAAATAGCTATCCCATAATCTTTAGCAATAATTGTCCTTGCGATGCAACAAGGTAACAGTGCTAATCTGTACTAGCTCCTTGAGCCAGTGGGATATGGTGGATACAGTTGTTTGAGCTGTACCAGGGAGACTGGGGTTCAGATCTCTACTCAGCCATGAGCGATGCTGGCACCTGGACAAGTCAAACACTCTCTGCCTAACCTATCTCAAAGCAATGCTGTGTAGATAAAATAGGATAATACTTCTGTTTGTCATCCTCACCTGGGAGAACAAGTGAGCTACAACTGTAATTTAAAAAAAAGAGGAGAATAGTAGATTGGACACAGACTGTGGAGGGATATGATTTGTAAAACCTTTTCAGCACCAGCTATTCAAACTATATATTCTGCCCATTTCTGATTTCATGCTAATGTACTGATTTGGCAGAATAGGAACTTCATATGGAAGCACAACATGCAACAAGAGTGCATTTTTACGGAGCAGATGGCAACTGCCATTGCTGCCAAAATTCACAATTTAGAAGAATCCAAATTGAAAATAAAATATTGACAATACCAAAGAGTAGTCTGAAGATCCTGTCATCCTTGCTGAAGTCCACAGTTAAAAAGAAAATGCAGGTGTCATTTTCCTATGCGACTGCACTGAGCCCAATCATATTAGAGCATGGGAGCAGCAGTTGTACCCAGAGGATGGCCCTTTTTCCTGCCTCTCAGCATCAGTGCACACTGCAAGCATGAAAAGCATCTGTAGGACAGAAGGTCCACGTGTACCTACTCTATCTCCATCTCACCCTACCATGCGAATTTCTGTGCTCTAGATTGTGCAGGGCTGCTGGGATGGGGATGATGACTGGGGGCATATAATTCCTGGGATACATGAAGTGGGTGTGTGGCAAGAGATCCACCCATCTTATTTTGCCCTCACCCAGCACAATACCTATCATTTCAGGGCTTCAGCAACAGCTAGAAGCCTCTCTAGGAATCTATTATCAACACTTTTAACCCACTGTTTGACTTAAAAACAGCGAGTATTCTCCTGCTGAAAAAAATTGCTATATTTCCCAGTTAAGCAAAGAGTTAAGTGAATGCTTAAGGATTTCTAAAAAGGTTTTTTTTGTTCCATTAAGGAAGAGTCTTTTCACTCCTTCCCTCATCTCTCTCTGCGTACATTAAATGTGTGTGGGGTCAGAGGGAAACTTTCCCTAAAGGCCTGTAGACATTATCCACAGTCTTGAGAGCATGATAGATAAAGAATGATAGAGAAAATGGAAGGCAAGATGGGGGGATTTGGTAGGCACACACAAGCTTCCTCTTCCTTGCAGTGGCTCTTTGTGCTGCCTTTGTACATGCGCACACACTGTTGGAAGGAAGGCAGGAAGAAAACTGACTTCTACTGAGCTCTGGTGGAATCTTTGGGGGATTGCTGTCAATGAGCTTGGAATAGACTAGGCCCTTACTGCATTATCAAGACACTTTCTTTAATATCAAATTAATTTCATCTTCAAATTTCATGGTGCATTGCGGCATACTTTAAAACTCCTCTACTGCAGTGAACATCTTGAGTAGATGCTCATATTTCCAACTTTCAATGTTACTCTGAAGATCAGCACCTTGAGTCCAAATGAATGGAATTATTAAATTATGAGGGATTCACACTGTTCAATATTCCCATTTTCTCTGATTTAGAGACAATAAGCTACATACTATGGGTATATGCTTTACTTGAAAATCAGGGTTACTTTTGCTTGTTGACCTGATGGTGAAAAGAGGGTCACATTTGCAACCTCATGGCCCCAGCCTCCATACTGTTCTGTTAAGATGCAGGTCAAAAGAAGAAGCTGCTTACCATTGATTACGGGAGTGAAAACAGCCATGCCTTCAAAGTTTGTTTTGGTCACAGTTTTGTTCAAGATGAGGCCACCAATGCTACAACGTAAGTGCACAGTGTAAGTTTATTAATCCTCAGACATAGGGACAGACTAAATGACCAGGACCAGTATCAGCGACATTCTAAGTGGAGCTCCTGACTTACTACAGATCTTTGTGTGTTTCCCAAGTCAAAGATTTTGCTTACAGAAGGAAGAACTGGAAATGACTAATGAAACCTACACATTCTGTCACCCACGACATGCACACACAACTCAGGATTATGTCATGTGCCTGACAGACCAGATACAGCATTCCCCAGTATACGCAGGCAGCTCAGTCTTGCTCTTTTATGTGGCTGCATTTGTCTCACCTCCTCTGCGTCCCCCAACTGTATGTATGAGTGGTATATAAGACCCAGCTGGTGACTGGTGATAGTTTATGTACTGAATATGAAAAGGAACTAACACTGGAAAAAAAGCTAAATACTAAAAATCAGTTACCCACATTGATTCCGGAATGGTTCAGTTCAGAAATACTGATGTGCCTTTTCGGTTGCTCTAATTTTTTTAAGCACAGTATTAAAGGATGGGAAAATCTTCTAGATGTCATAGCTAGTGGCCATCAGGCATTTTAAGAACAGCCTATGTTACATAGGGGTTAGAGTGTCAGACTAGGATCTTGGAGACCCAGAGCCAAGCTACAAGTGACGCCTGACACGAGTAGAACACGTGTCAGTTTCCTGAAAGTTTTCACAGGAAATGTAGGTGTCTCATTTAACTATTAAGCTCTCAGAACTGTGTGGGGAGGAAGGAGCATTTAAATCTCCAGAACTGGACTGCAACTTGCAGGGGGCAGTCAGCCAGCCCTGCTCCCCTTTGCTCCGTTGGGAGAAAGGGTTCCCCTGCCTCCGACAATCTTCAAACCGACCTTCCAGGCACTCCCCACCCATATACCACACATATATACAGCTGGGGGACGCAGAGGAGGTGAGACAAATGCAGCCACATAAAAGAGCAAGATTGAGCTGCCTGTGTATACTGGGAATGCTGTATCTGGTCTGTCAGGCACATGACATAATTCTGAGTTGTGTGTGCATGTCATGGGTGACAGAATGTTAGTGTAGGTTTCATTACATAGGGGCTAGAGTGTTACATAGTGTTACATAGGGGCTAGAGTCAGTCTAGGATCTTGGAGACCCAGAGCCAAGATACAAGTGACGCACCAGCACCGCAATTGCTACCACAACTGGAGCCTCATGTGTCCAGCACGTGCCTTTCACGGCACTGGTGCGGGGGCCAGCCCAGTTGGGTCACGCGGATCCTGCACAGCTGGGACAGTGTGCACGCCCGTCCCTGGCCCTCCTGGGTGGCAGGGTGCGGGGATCCGGCTGGTGCTGCAGCTGCTTGGGGCAAGCGTGCAAGAGCAGGGCTGGGGGCACAAGGCTCCAGCTGGCCTGCAGCCTGCCGTCTCAATACTTTGATGCCTGGTCAGAAGGGCATGGAGCAGGTGTGCGGCACAGGCAGTGCCAGAGCACAGGCAGTGGTCCTGTCTCCCGGACAGCCTCCTGGCCCAAGCTACCCTGGCTCGCCCTAGGGTGGGTGGGCAAGGAGTGCCTGGAAGGTGGATATGAAGACTGTCGGAGACAGGGGAACCCTTTCTTCCAATGGAGTGAAGGGGAGAAGGGCTGGCTGGCCGCCACCTGCAAGCTGCAGTCCAGCTCTGGAGATTTAAATGTCCCTTCCTCCCCGCACAGTTTTGAGACCTTAATAGTTAAACGAGACACCTACATTTCCTGTGAAAACTTTCAGGAAACTGACACGAGTTCTACTCGTGTCAGGCGTGACTTGTAGCTTGGCTCCCAGATTCAAATCACCACTCTGCCATGGAAGCGCAATGGTGACTTTGGGCCAGTCGCTTTCTCTCCACTTGACCTACTTCACAGGATTTTTACTATGAGGACAAAATGGAGAAGGGGATAATGTTTTTGTATGCTGTTTTGGATCCCCATTGGGGAGAAAAGTGGGGTATAAATATCTAAATAATGAATGCATATAGCCAGAAAGAAAATGATACATGGATATTATGCATGAATCTGGGTGGAAAGGCAGCACATAAATGTTTTAAATAAATATTATTTAAACATTGGAAGCATTTATGAATTATTTTTTAAAAAATTCATCACTAGAAATCTATTGAGTAATATCTCCACTGATGCCAGGCTGCACAGAGAAGTCAGGTGGCTAATGACGCTGCTTTGTCTAACTTCTTCCTCTACAAATTATAGCAGAAGACAGAGGGTTGGTTTATATATGTATGTAGAAAGTGATTCTGTTAGAAATCACTGTGTGATGAAAAGAGATATAGAAATTCTATTTACAGTGAGTTATCTGTGAAAGAGCCTGCTTGATGGTGCATATATGTGAGCCAATCCAATGAGCACTTCTTTGCATCAGTGCAGAGATTTTATCACCATACACAACAAACACATAAAAAGAAACTGTCCTTGGTACAACCGGAAAACTGACAAAGCAGATTATAGTGATTTCCCCATAGTTAGAGCTAGAAAGAGTGACTGACCTCAGCCCCTAAAATTTCAAGAGGTCTCTGTCCATATCTAACGATCTACCTGCTGATGGTCATTGCAACAATGACTGGCTGCCATCCAGACTTCAGTACTTCAGCAATGGGAGGACTCTGCTTGGCAATAGCAACCCACAGAGGAATCATTACAATGAAGATGGCACAGATCAAGGGGGAAAGGTAACTGACATCTGCCGGACAAAAAGAGACAAAAGGTTATTAGTGTGTGTCTTCAGCTCTGCTCAAGTGGTGAGCAAAATAATTCCATTTTTCTGAGCGCATGAACGGGTACCCAGAGTTGCTTTCTCTCAGAACCATTTCCGCCCCTTCCATTGCCACCTATAATCAACAGCAGCTGACACAGGACAGGTATTGATTAGCAGAAAAGGAAAAGCTAAATGTCAGTATCAATAAGAGTATTCACTGTTGTATCAGGCAGAGAGAAGCATATAAGAAATACAGCAGCCCTGAACCAGAGAAAGTCTGTGGTGTTTAGGTCTGCAAAAACAAACAAGTTAGCAGTAACTTCCCGTTGCTGTTGATGGGATTGAGGCATGAAAAACTTAAGTTGGTTTAGGGCAAGTGTATTTTCTTATTCCACAGCTATATATAAACATCACCCCAACATAAACTAATCAGATTTCCCATTTATCTTGAAAAATGAATTCCAATACCATGTAGAAACGAACAGAGTAGAATTTCCTGAAGATGGAAAATTAGGAAACTCTAGCTCCATGTAGCACACTCTCATGAGATGATGTTAACAAGCTCATTACTGCTTCCAAGCCATAATTTTGTCATAGTGAAGGATCCAGCATCTAAAAAACATCTTATTAATTTGTGGAGAGGAAAATTGATACATACTAAAAGGAGTCAAGGAGTTTGCATCAGGGGAAAAGCACACAGCTACATATTTTAAAAGGTGTGGGGGGAGAGACAGGTGTGCAATAAAGTAAAAAGCGGAAGGGGGAGAAAACAGTAATTAGGCTGACTACAGCTGAACTCAGAGACCCCTTCAACCATGACTGTTAGAAATTAATGCTAGCTAAGCATCATTGTTGAAAAATGAATCACCCTGGGGTTTGCGTTTGAACAAATTTAGGAAACCTGCAACCTTCCAAGTGCTAAACAACTAAGTAAATGATGCAATTCTCTCTATTCCCTAATTGAAGAGCATTATAATGGTTTTAACAGATGGAGGATTTTTTTCCGGGATGTATAATACACTGATTTAGTGCTCTTGAGACCCATAAGCTGCATGGAACATGTGCCCTTCACAGTCCTAGTGGAGCATCATAGGGATGGCTGTGAAGGGCTCACGTAAGTATTCTTGTGAAAAAAAAACTGTACAATTTTATTCTGGCAATACTGTTTCCTACCTTGCTGGTATAGCAATTATACAACCAGAAAAACACAAAACTTATTTATTATTTATACCCAGCTTTTCTCCCAAATGGGGACCCAAAGTGGCTTATAATATCGTTCTCCCCTCCTCTATTTTTTTCTTACAATAACACTCTGACGAAGAAGCTTACTGGGTGAGTAGGCTTGCCAGCCTCCAGGTGGTAGCTGGAGATCTCCCAGAATTACAACTGCTCTCCAGGCAACAGAGACCAGTTCCCCTGGAGAAAATGGCTGCTCTGAAGGGTGAACTTTATGGAATTATACCCTATTGAGGCTCCTCCCCTCACCAAACCCTGCCCTCTCTAGGCTCCACCCCCCCCCCCAAATCTCCAGGCATTTCCCAACCTGGACCCGGCAACCCTATGGGTGAGCCAGGACCAGTCGCATTCTCTCAGCCTAACCTAACTCACCCAGTGAGCTTCCATGGCAGAGTGGGGATTCAAACCTGGGCCTCCCAGAATTTAGTCAGACATTCTTAACTCCTACACCACACTGGCCTTTATACATTTCCTGTAAACCAAAGTTTCATCCAAAGAGAAAAGCCTTTCGCTTAGCGGTCTCTGACCTCATTAGGGTATTTCAACAGACACATGTTTGGTCATCTAATTTAAGAGGAACAAGGGAGTTTCCAAAAGAAATGTATATTTGTCAGGATTATATAGGTATGAATGTTCAGTCCTAGTGATAAATGAGGAAGAAAGAGCTGACCTCCTCCCACCTCTCTCCTTTCACCAACTGAATCATTTTGTTACACAGTTGTGTGTTCACTCAGATCATGTGTTCAAAGCCTGAACTAAATTTGAACACAGTTAATACCAGTCTAGCACGATACCTTTGCAGAACTGATATTTGAAATCATGATCTGCTCACCAAGAAGCTCAACATCTTTTAAGGGAGTAACTGAAAAAAATACTGATTATAGGAAACTAACAGCAGAATCCTAAGAAGAAATATACTCATCCAAGTTAACTGAATTCAATGGACTTAAAAGGTGTAACTTTTATGATTGCACCATAACTGACACATGTGAACATGCCATGATATGTCATTAGAACAGGTATTACAATTAAGAAATCTACATATGAAACAAACAAGTGACTTGATGAATATTCCTTTGAGATTTCAAGTGGAAATTAACCCCTTTATATAGTTCTGTACCTGAAATACAAATTAGTATCTCTAGTATTAAAAAATGTAAAGTGAAGGGCCTCAGAAACAACAGTGATTTAATATACCACCACAGTGCTACTTTTGGGGTTGTACTGAAATTCACTTATTCAATTCATTTCTTTTTGAGTTAAAACATTTTGGGTTAGGCTTTTGAGCCTTTTCTTTTTCCTTTCAGAAGACTGAGGTTCATCAGCACTGTCTACTCCAGCCAGATAAGAGGCCTTGAGCCACAGGTGCAAACCTGAAACAGCTCTCAAGGACAAAGGTTCACAAGCCTCCTGGCTTGTTAGCATGTAGCCTTATGGGGGTTGGGGTGGTGAGTTCTTTCCCCTCTCCCTTACCTGTGAAGACAGGCTGTGGCCGAGTCTGTCATCAGAGGGTTTTTTGGCCCTTCTGATTGGCCAAGAGTTTAGGCCAGCTGCAGACAGCTGGTCTTGGAAAAAAGAGTTATTCCTTCAGTCTCTTAGATCGGGGAGGATCAGGGGAAGAGGGAAGAGAAAGGGCCCTGTTCCTGCTTTTGCTCCTGTTCCTGAATGCCACGCAGCTGGTGGATTCCTGTGCCTGCAACCTTCGTGCTTTTGTCTTTGGGACTTCTGCACTTAAGAGCTAAAGCTCCCTTTCTGGACTCTGAAAATTACTGAAGGTAACATCTGGAACAAATTCAGTGAATATAGTCTAGCTTAAATAGTCTGTTGTTGTCTTATGCTTCTCCACATACTTCTATGTTTATTTTGTTTGCCTTTGCAGTTTTCTTTAATAAATTCCTTTTCTTAATTTGGTGCGATTGAGAGTTGTGGCTTCAATCCAAATCCAGTTCTTTGGCCATTTTGCCTCATGCTACCCTATTAGTTTGTTTCTGGACTCAGCCTGCTGAGTGCCTACCTCACAGGGCTGTCTTTCTATTTAAAACCTGGTAGGGCTGGGAACTTGCCTCTCCGTTCCACAGCTGAAGGTTTAGCTAAGAGAGGCAGGTGGATTTCTACCCAGCAGTGAGGCTTCACTTGCCAATCCTTTTAGAATTTTGCCTTTTTACATCAGTAGGTGACTGGCAGCCCCCCTAGGGAGGGAATCCAGGCAGACTCACTAGAAACCGCTACAGGGGTACTTTTTTATCTTCTATAGTCTAGCACCAGCCTTCATATACCTGCCTGTGAAATATCCAGGATTGTTCTTGAGACTACTGGTGGAATGTCCCATCAAAAAGAGGAGAATGGACCAGATAGATTCATCTGATCTAGAATAATTACAGCCCTCTTTATAGCAAGCTTCCAGATTGCTGGACTGCAGGAATTTGAATCATCTCCTCATGAATTAACTTCTCTTTTCTTAAATATAACCTTGGAATAACCTTTAGAAATACAGGGAACTTTAGAAAAGGGAGAGCTGCACTGAGAGAAAATAAGCGTGACTCAGAAGGAGAAGGAAAGAAGCCTCAGAAACATCTTCAGGCAATGGGGACGGTGCCAGGCCTTTTGATATGCTAATGTTTTTTTCTTCAAGAGCTCTCCATCTGCTCTTTCTAACTGGTCCAGAGCTGGGCCAGTTGCAACACATCTTGCAGGTAACAGGGCAGATGAAGCATCCCTTAAATGTGCTTTTTATTTTCCCTAAAAGATGTTGTGAAAGCCCTAGGCTGCAAGCATAAAGAATGAAGATGCCTTTAATTACAACATCGTATTAATCTCAGATTTTACCCAGGAAAGAAAACCCCTCTGGGAAATGAAAGAGAGGGGTTTTTTTAAAGCACATAGCTTTACCTAAGGTGATACAGAGCAAAAAGTTTGTTTCCTGATGCAGTGGCAGTAAAGAAAGTACTGAGCACACTGTTATCTGTCTGGTGTTATAAATGGGGATAGGAAAGGGGGGAAATGTTCAACTGCAAGAAACATGAATAGGGTCTCAACTTTGAGAACAGTTGGAATATTTAGTTGCCAAACATTTCTGAATGGGAATATCGACTAGAAGGGACTTCAGAAGATGCTGCTTTTTTACATCACAAGAAGGCTAGAGCAAGAGACATTCTTTTGTACACAACTATTAAACCCAAAGAATCTGCTTTAACCATTTCAACCTCTGTGGACATTCAATAACAGATTTAAAGGTTCCAATAGTTCCGCCAAAACATTTCAAAAGGAGGCTCCAACAAGATGCTGTTGAGTTGGAATGCAAATGCTGATCCAACATTATCAAACTTGGACTCTACTGAGAACGGAAGTGGATAGCTCACTATAGACAATAATCATCACTCCTTACAGATTTAGGGACTTGGTTCAGATTTATCCTACTTTGCCAATTTGTCAACATTTGGGAGTGGTTCACACCCACTCCACCTGTATCACTTACTTTTTTGACTAGATTGTTCTGTACTGTAATGCAGCACCTCTATATGTCAAGAAACGGAATCTTCTGGGTTCTTTTTATAATAACTCTTTCTGCCACCACCATCATTCTGCTGTTTGCAGTCTTGTGTGTGTGTGTGTGTGTGTGTGTGTGCGCGCGCGCGTGCGCGTGTGTTTCAACTGAATAACATGCCATGAATCTGACAAAGCAGGCCGTGGCTCACAAAAGCTTATGTCAAAGCACATTTATTAGCATAACCCTTATGAAATTTGCCCAGCACATCTCTTCACTCCTCACAAAGAGTAATAGGATTGAGCTGGACAATGAGGCCTCTGCCAGTACATTTGCTGGCCTGTGGAATAAGTAACAGGAAGAATGAAACCACCAACTAGTCCATGCAGTTGGCTCTCAATTTTTAGTTATAGCTTGAACTGTTATTGCTAGAAACTTCCCAAAAAAATCATCCGTAACACATTTAAAGCAAAACACAATTCAGACTCCCACAGTTGTTGTCTTCCCCAGAATTGCCTCTAGGTCAGTCAAGAAGTCATTTTTTTGGCAATTTTCAATACATACATCAGGTAAGACCTACACTTTTGCAATAACGAAGAGGTAAACTTTCTAATGAGAATGGCTGGTCCGCAACAAAGCTGACTGTGATGGTGAATTGCAAACACACAGAGGGAGACATAGTTTAGATGCAAGGGGTTTAGATACTGCTAACGAATCAGGAGGAAATAGGTAGTTTTAACAGCATTTTACAGAAGTGGGAATTTTGGCAGATGCAGCTTTTTCTCACCTCTACAGCAATACAACAAGCCAAACCTGCCAAACTCCTTTTTCAAAACACTATCGGGAAAGAATGGCAATGAATGAAAATCAAAAAACTTTTCAGTGTTTCCATAGGTAAGAAAATAGTCCAACCTCTAATTCAGAGTTGAACTTAAACATACAATTCTAATGGAGTCAAGCATATATGTATAATTCAATACAACCAAATTCCCAAAAGACCGTATGTGTGGACAAACAATCCCAGCATCAAAGGGACAGAGTCTCTAATGTCCCGTGAATTAGCTGAGAAGCGGACCAGGGTAAATGCACATCCCTCCTGCAAGGAGTCTCTGTTGTAGCAGGTCAAACCAGTCCGTGTCCCACAGTTTTATGTAAATATTATTTTTGTTGTGTGTAGAAAGGTCACTGGTGATGAAAAGGATCCTCCAAGGGGGTCCCTCCGCCCTACAAGTCGGCGTATTGGAAGTGCGCTGAAGTGTATGCACGTGAGACATTCCATTGACTGTTGTGAAAACTGTGATATGGGACTAAGTGGTGGTCTTCCAATTGGTCTTCCAATTTCGTGTATAGAAGTGGACTATACACGAAACAAGCCGACTTGTAGGGCGGAGGGACCCCCTTGGAGGATCCTTTTCATCACCAGTGACCTTTCTACACACAACAAAAATAATATTTAAATAAAACTGTGGGACACGGACTGGTTTGACCTGCTACAACAGAGACTCCTTGCAGGAGGGATGTGCATTTACCCTGGTCCGCTTCTCAGCTAATTCACGGGACATTAGAGACTCTGTCCCTTTGATGCTGGGATTGTTTGTCCACACATACGGTCTTTTGGGAATTTGGTTGTATTGAATTGTACATATATGCTTGACTCCATTAGAATTGTATGTTTAAGTTCGACTCTGAATTAGAAGTTTGACTATTTTCATACCTATGGAAACACTGAAAAGTTTTTGACTTTTATTCATTGCCATTCTTTCCCGATAGGGTTTTGGCAGTTTGTTTGTCAGCTCGGCAAAGCCTCCTATTTTGGTTTGAAACTCCTTTTTCAGCACAGCTATACCGAGCCTACTTAAGCTCCCTTCCTCTCACTACTTTCATAAGGCTGAGTTCCATCTCCCTAACGTGGGAGCTTCAGAGAGTCTACAGAGCCTCTGCCTTTCTGCCTGGTTGTCTAATATGGTATTCTTTTTTTCAATGGGATTCAACTGCATTCACCCATCACCACAGCACTGCTGCTTGGGGCAAACCCCTTATGCACTTTCCTAGCTCTCTCTTTTGACTGCCTAGGCTGCTTTCCTGAACATACCAATGTATTTGAAGAGCGTACTGCTGATTCCAGCAAGCAAGGAAAGGGTGATCAGATCTCCAAGGCTTGCCGCGATGGGGGTTGCAATGTTGTCTGGGTTAATCCCGACCTTCCTTGCACCAATGATTACACCAATCATCACCAGACCTACAAGAGAGGCAAATCAGAGGATGAGCCAAGGATGGCTTGGGAAAAGTCTAAGCACAGTTCTGGAACTGTTAGAGAGACACACAGACATATCTCAACCTCACTGAGAGCATGCAGAGGCAGCAGGAACAGCAGTGCTTGCGCAGGGCTTGCAGATAGGCCGAAAAGGGAGGAGAAGAGAGGGAGCATGTGGTTGAGTAGCAATGAAGGTCAGGCGGAAGAAAAACAAGAGCTGCTGAGGAAAAAGAGAAGGAAGAGCAAATAAGATGGGTGAAGAAAAGCAGACGGGGCTGTGATTCTCAGCTATGTGATTATTTCTGTATGTATTTCTTAAACTTAGTATCTTAAAGAGTCAGTATGGTATACGACAGGGTAGGTTCTGGAACACATGGGCTTACATAATTACTCTGCCATGGAAACTCGCTGGATGACCTTGATCCAGTCATTCTCTCAGTGTAACTCACCTCACAGGGATGTTGTTGTGAAGATAAAATGAGGAAGAAAAAATCATACACAATGTTCTGAGTTCCTTGAAGGAAGGGCAGGATACAAATGTACTAGATAGATAGTAACTTTGGCCACCTCTGGAATAGAGAAAGTGTCTGTATAACTTTCAACAAATGCTCCGGGTAACGGATGGGGGGCGGGGCTGGGTTCAAAGCAGCTAGCAGAGAGTCTGAGGATTAAAGCAATATTAGAGTGTCAGCACTTGTGATTAACTGGTAGGTAAAAAAAATCCATTCACAGATCCCCCTAGGATGGGAACTGCACACTTGGCCCAGGTATATATGAAAAGAGGATTAATTGTTGTCTTCTCAAAAGCTTTCTTTCTTTCTTTCTTTCTTTCTTTCTTTCTTTTTCTTTCTTTCTTTCTTTCTTTCTTTCTTTCTTTCTTTGTCTCTCTCTCTCTCTTTCTCACACACACACAAACACACACACTTTATATATATAAAATGCTTGAGAATATGCCTAAGAAGCATCTTAAATTGAACTGCAGAACTGCAGCACTTCCTATCTGGATCAGATTTCTCATCCAGCATTCTCTTTCGGACAGCCAGAGACTTCCAAGGACTGGTCTTGCTAACATGGCCTCCCTCATTCCATGACTCTGGCCTTAGTTCCTCACTGCATGTATTCCCAAGCACTTCTGGTACAGTACATTTCTTAATGCTGTTTTCCTTTTTCAGGAAACAGTCTTATGCTGCTCTCTTGTGGAAGGTCAGTACATTTCTTTTATTCCATTAGCAACTGCTGTGAGACCCTGGTCTTTCACGGTGGTCTCCCAGCCAATTACTAACCAATGCAAACCCTGCTTAGTTTCTGAGATCTGGCAAAATTGGGCTAGTCCAAGTGATTGCTTTAAAAGACACTTTTTGCAGCAACATTGCTTTTTATATTCCCCATTGTTTAAAGAAGAAATTATTAGAGTTACAGCTAACTGGAGATGAATTCCAGCATCAAGAATGCTTCAGGTTCTTGACTTAGGGTTTTGGTCCCCCACCTCCAAAGTAGATGATTGGAAGATAAGGTCCAGATAGAGGGTACAAATTCTGAGGGATGAGTTTGGTTTCCTAAAGATTTGTAAATCTGGCTCTGTGTGAATAGCTGAAATGAAACAACTAGTAGTAACCATAGCTAAGCAAGGGAGTCAGTTTAACAAGAAAGCAGTAATTCTGAGCAAATAGGTCTCCGTCAGAAATGAGCCTTCCCTGCTGACATGGGTAGAATGTGTGTGGTATGGAAGCACATATGCGTATGTGAGGCATTGGGAGAATGGGTGTTACTCTTCTACAGATGGGCTTGCCTCTTGGAGGGTGTAACGCTGATGTACTTCAAATGGAGGAGAATCATGCTTGTATGTTCTGTCAAGTCTCTCCAAGAAGGCATGGCCTTCCCCTTAGCTACAATCTGTTAACCATCTGAAACCCTTATGCACAGAAGCTCACTTCATCCTTGGCTGCTTACCAACTGAAATGCAGATTGCTTCTGGCCTTAATCTTTAGAAAGAAGGGATGCTTCCTTTCTCCCGAAACTCCCCAGTGGGCAATTTCCTTGTGGTCCTGCGGTCAAAGACATGTGCCATCTAGCCAGCATCTTCTCATGAATCCTCCACCTGCAAAATGGCCTCTGCCTTCCCACCAAACCTTACATGACCCTTACATGGAAGCTGACAAAACTGTTTTGTATATGACTACTGACACGATTTCGCCTGACTAATTGATATTGGTGGCCTGACGAAGGACCCCATCTGAAACGAGCGGAAAGGAATAAGACCGGTGTAGCTCGTTGCCACCTTTCCCTCCAACAATCTTGGATGCCACCATTCAGCTAACTCTGGAATTGGCTGGCACCGTCATCGTTTGGCGTCGTGAGCAAAGCCTGGGAGATTTATTCTGGACATTGTATTGGGACCTTTTTCCTCTCTCTTCCTACATGTGTACTGGACTGACTGTTGATATATTAAGTAGCCATTAGTGCTGTATGAATAATATAGTTGTATTTGTACAAATTGGCATACTTCCTTTTTTCTGTGTGAAGTAGTATTCTAGAGGAAGTAATTTCTCCCCTTTTCTTCCTTTTCCCACCAAACCTGTCATGTCTGAGTTCAGCTGGCCCCAGTCTCACCTTTCAGACAGCTCTTCCAATCCCTGTCTTTTCTGAGGGAGCGTTATATCACCCTCTGGCTCCTTAGGGAGCTCAGCCTCAAAGATCCATGTGATGAGAGAAAATTATGTGTATCTGTGTGTGAATGAGGTGTTGCTGAAGAAGGGGCCAGAATAACAGGTAGGAACAGGAATTTGGAAAATGCAGTGATGGAGGCTGAGATGATGCAGAGAGTTTAGTGAATAAAAAATTAGTGACCGCTGACCTACCAATACAGAGTTTACACTGGGGACCTCTCTTCACAAAGAATTAGAGGTTCTTGCCACTGAAATTTATTTTAAAAAATTAAAAACTTGAAGTATATTCTGAAGGCTTTTTAAAAAAACACATCAGAGTCAAATGATACTATAGAAGAATTTTATAGACATTTCTCTAGTCTGAAAGACAAGATGAAGAGATGTGCTTTAATCAAAGTTTTGCAATGCCTCCTGTGCTCCAAACAAGGGGGCAAGGAGGACCAGGGAGGGTGAGGGTGACTTTACCGACAGCTGTCCCCCTGCTGCCCCCCAGCTCACCAGGGCCACCTGGGATTGGGCAGCCAGACCCCATCAAAGGGAACTGACCAGGGCACACCTCCCATACACTGCTGCAGCCCAATGACACAGGTGAGAGAGCCCCAAGCGCCACGGTGGCAAAGAGAACCGGCAAGAAGGGGTGCAAAGGGGGGAACCCCTTGTGCCATCATTTGCCTTGGCCCCAGCACTGCAAACTAGTCCCCTGGTGAGTTAGGAAGCCCCACTTTCACTGAAAGTGGAAACAGTAGATCTGTTAGACTTTAAGGTACCACAAGGCTCCGTCTTGGTTTTGTGTAGAAAATTAACATGGCTAGTCCTCTAGAAGCTTTCACAGAAGAAATCCTATTATTTCATGACTATGTGTTCTCTCTCTCTCTCTCTCTCTCTCTCACACACACACACACACACACACACACACACACACACACACACACACACACACACACACACACACAGTTAAATGTGATGTTTTAATACAACCAACATCTTCCTAAGAATGTTTTAAAGGGAGTGAGCATTTTTTGTTTGATTGTCAGATTCAAAACTGGGCTTCCTCTTCTTCCTTGACATGTTTTTATTTTAATATAAACATAAAAATGTGTATTTTAAATATTGTGGTAAACTTTTTTTTAATAGTCTGGATTACAAGTTTATTTTTATTTATTTTATCTATTTTAGATATTTATACCCCATTTTTCTTCCCATGGGGAATTAAAGCAACCTACACCATCATTCTCCCCTCCACCAATTTGTCCCCACAACAACTCTGGGAGGTAGGTTAGAGCTATGTGAGAGTGACTGGCCCAAGATGGAGCTTTCACGGCAGCAAAGGGATTTGGCAGAGTCTCATTCTGCCAAATTCTAGTCCAACTTCCTTACTACTACACCATGCAGGCGCTCAAATGATTCTTACTCAAGAAGTGGCTTCCTGCTAGTTTTAGTGTTGCGTCAACCCTGATTCTGCAGTCATAGGTTGGCAGCTGAAGGAGAGGACTCTTGCTGCAAGAGATGAGAAAGAAGGTAGCCCTACAGAATTTTGCACACTTCAGTCCATTAGATTGACTGAAGAAAAAAAGAAGCTTTAAGTGAGAGATGTTGCTGCATAAAGGAGGGAGGGCTGCTGCCATAGTTAAATAGTACACTCATGTCTGTATGGACGAGTCAGGCTTCACTATTTAGAGAAAGCAGCCAGAGCCAACCCTTTCAAACGTAAGTTCCCTGATGCCTCTTGTGACCAACATCCTTTGTGTGGTTGGCACTTTGTGTCACTTCCCTTTTCTCTTCTAAAGCTGGATCCTAATCTGACATTCCATGCAGTCTCAATATTGACAAGTTGATTCCGTATTTCAGAACTGCCAAGGATGTGAAATCAGTGAGCTGGCAATAAGAGACATAGCTTTCAACAACAGGGTTTCTTGTTGCAAACCTTGAAGATGTCATCTGATATTTTGAAATGATCATTTGACATCAGCTACTGAGCAACTGTAAGGGGAAAGGGAGAACTAAAACTTATGTGAAAAGTGAGAACACATTTTAAAAGGCATAGAAAAAGGGCAGCCCAAGAGCCACTTACCGAGCGAGAGAGCAGCAATGAATGCCGTTGTCACACTGCTGGCACACAACAGGGCTGCTTGGTTCAGTTCAACATACCCTTTGGTTATGGCCTCAAGAAGGACTGCAACTATAGCTGCCAGGAGTCCCACCACTGTGGCTTGTGTCTATTGAGCAAAAAAACAATGAAGGACAGAAAGTCTCAGAGATCGTAATCTGAAGGCAGTTTGCAAACCTTCCTGCAGGAATCTGGCTCTATGTTATATAGTGAGAAAAAATATACTTCACACAAACAGTACATATGGAAAGTGAATGTTTTAAATGAAAAGTAGCTTTTGAAGGGAGCCTTTTTTGAGCAAGGAAGCAAAAGCAACAGGGAATGGATGTACATAACATGTTTCTTCTCAGCCATTTTTCTCCTCCAAATCATATGCACTACCGTCTTCTAAATAGGTTCCCCTCCTACAGCATCCAGGTGCATACATTCAGAGGGCAAACCTTTATTCTCTTTTAATAACTAGCTGAAAACTTTCATTTTCTCATGCCTCCCCAAACTGATTTTAGGGGATTTTTTTCCTGTTCATTAGTTCATTGTTATTTAACATTGTTTTTACTGCTAATCATTATACTGGATTTCCCGATTAGTTTTAGTATTCTAAATGTCATATTGTAAAGCTATTTGATTGTGCGCTAACTTGGGTAATGTAGTTGGAAAGACAGGATATAAATATATTAAGCAATACTAGAACCACTTCTGGGGGGAGAGCAATGATTGGAAGGAGATTTGATCAGAAAAACGGCTTGCAGGAACTGGCAGAACACCCACCCACCCTGTCACACCATTAACTTCTCTATTCAAAATGACTATTTCATTAAGTTGCCTTTATGTTTCTTTTTAAAGAAATCAGAACTTCCATGTAATATGTAATTTGCCACACAGGAAATCTGTGTTTGGATCGGAACTCTCAAAATTCACAAGACCACAATTACTACACACACACCCTCCCATATCAACAACTTGCTGATAAGAATGAAATCCCTGAGAAGTATTCTGCAATTGTAAACAGCTGGCCTGGCCTCCACCATCTTCAATAGCTATTTAATATAGCTACCTGTGATATAAAACCACAAGGCCCCTGGATTAAAAGCAGTTTGGCTTGCAAACAGGGGAATTCCAGCTAGCAGTTGCTGAGTCCCGCCTGGGAGATCTAGGAATGGAAGTAGCATGTAAATACAGAGTGACCAGCAGTGATTAGTTTACAGTACTTTCAGCTCCGAATGGAGTCCAAAGCAACAAAGGTCTCGCAGTGTCTTCCCACTTAGCACATTCCTTTCCCTCCTTCTGTGATGAGATCTCCTGCCCATGACTGAGGAGACATCAATTAGCATCCATAAACTCTTAGAAAGGTACATTCCACGACTAAATTCATCAACTTAGCTCCGGTGGACTCCATTAACAAACTGCCCCTTTTGTGCAGGTCCAGGAGAGACTTTGCATTCTCTTTTACACACCCTGGCAGCTAGCAATCAAGGTAATCAAACCCTTTGTTATTCCTAGGAACTGACAGTTGGAGTCTTTGTTCCAATGGCTAGGTGAGCTTTCCCACCTCATGGCACGTTTTACCCTATAAGAGTAGTGCCGATTCGGTTTCGTTTTCGCGGCCATGTCGGACGCTCCTCTCGGCAGGTCCGAGAGGAAGCGGCCGAGCAGCCTGACCGGGCGGCTGATCTGCAAAGGTTAGCCCCCAGGACTCCCAGGGAGGGAGTCTGGGTCCGGGACGCGGCGGGAAGAGCCCTCTGGCAAATCGAGGCAGGGGGTAAATTGCCCGTTTGTCCCTATGGAGGCCGGCAGACGTGCGCGGCACCCTGCGTGCTGCCGGGCCACGGAAAACGGCAAAGAACAGGACTAGGCGGAAGCCTGTAAGTAAGCGAATCCCTTCTGTCACTACAAGCGCATGTGGAGGAGTGGTGGGATCTGAAGTTAAGAAGATTCGGATTTTTTCCCCCTCGCAGAGTCTCGGAAGATTGGCGGTCCCCCCCCCCTCTAAAATGGCAGCGAAAAAGCAGAGTCCTGCTCTGGGCAAGTCAGTTTCGGCTGCCCTGCAGGGAAGAGGGGAGTCGCTCGAGGAATTGGCGAAAAGATCGGTCATCGAAGCCATAAAACCCTTTGTTGACAAGCTGAATGAAACAGATCAAAGGGTGGGCTTAATTGAGAGCGATGTGAAAGCCATCAAGGAAGCAGCGGGGGGGGGCAGAGAAGTCTGCTCGAGAAAATGCGTCACTTATGAGAGCAACGAACAAGGAGCTAAAGTTGGTGGAAAACCAGCTGATTGGGCTGCAAGTGGAACGAACAGACTATTTTGCGCCTCCAGAATGTTAAAGAGGAGGAAAACGAGGATTTAAGGGAGCTTGCCTTGGAACTTTTAGCGACACCCGTGAGGGCAACTAAAGAAGAAGTTAAAAGCGCCATTTTGGGAGTCCGTCGGGCTTCTTCAAAATATGCAATGAAGCGGCAGCTGCCTCGCGAGATTGTTATTGAGTTTTCATCTAGGAGGGTCCGGGACAATATCCTATATAACTCATATAATGCGGACTTGGACTTTCTGGGAAATAAAGTCAAGATACTGAAGGGCGTTCCATTTTTAGTTCGGAAGAGAAGACTTAAGTATAAAAGGCTGGCAGCTCTCTTGAGGGAACGTGGCATAAAGTACAAATGGCTATTTCCAGAAGGAATCTGGTTTAGTTATAAAGATCAAGCTTACAAGATTAATTCGGAAGATCAGCTAAGGGATTTTGTGGACAAAAATCAAGAATTTGGGCAAGACACCAAGCAAAAAGAAGAAGATTCGAAGCCTGAAGGGAGGGGGGAGGCAATGAGCGCTGCGGCTGTAGCTGCTCAGAGAGAACTGCGTCCGAGGCCCAGGGAGGGGGGGAAAGATTTAATTTGAACTGTAATTTGTATTTTGTAAGATCAACCATTCCATCATTACTTTATTAAGCTTTAATTTTTAATTATGGCAGTATGAAGGGAAAGTATTGAAGTGTAGTGTTTAGTGTTTGTATGCTGCCTTCCCCTTTTTTCCACCCCCCCTTCCCCTTCTCTTTTTTCCTTTTTTCCCTCCCCTTGTACTATTGTAGTTTCTTGTAGTTTACTGTTTTAGATGTTAAAAATAAAAAATATTATTAAAAAAAAAGAGTAGTGCCCTTGCCCCATTCAAATCAAGCACACTTATTGGATCCGAAGCACTGTTCCCTTGAGGTTACCCTAAGCCTCCTACTCTCTTGGCCAAGAACGCTGGTGTTTGAAGCTCTCTCTCCGCGGACTTCCCTGCTCTCTGGATAGGTAATTATCACCTTGCAAATCCTCAAATCTATTCCACATTCACCACTGCTTTTCCTAGGCCTCTTGTGTGCTTGTATGCAGCTTTGTATGTGTGTGTATGAATTCTGACCCATGAATAAAACTACCCTTTAATTAAGACCACCAGCTCCGTGTGCATCCTTGGGAATGGACCCTGTAAATTACTGGTGGAGATCCCGTTGTTACCACCTTTTGTATAGTTGTTTTCCTTGCCACTAAGTCACCCACTTACTCACAAGGAGATCCATTCCTAGTAACACATTATTTTCTTCAGTGCTACTTCCCATATGATTTTTTTAGCAGGTACCTGAAATGCACCTTGCATAATACTGGAGCAGATGGATTTCACCTCTTGGGGAGCCGAAGTTGGCATCAACAACTAGCAATGCATTTTCACTGTGAAGTACAAGCATCAGCGACATCACTTCTCGTAGAGGTACACTGTGGGTGCGTGCAACATTGACCCCCCCCCCCCCAATAGCAATACCTTCACCCTCAATAACATTTACTGTGAGCATGCCAGGCAGCTCTCAAAGGACTTCACTTCAGGAGTTAAGGTTCTTTACTGATACGATGTCAGTTTCATGCTCTCATGTCATCCTTGCTAGGACTGACAGCCACAGACAGCCTAAAGCAGATAAAGGTTCCCTCCGGTTACTCCCCGCCCCTCCTCTAATAGTCTTCAGACTCTGCAAGCAGGAACCAGGCTGTGTGATTCATATGCTTCTCAAGGCCAGGTTCCCAGGCTAGGGAATCAACAACCCCTTCCCAGTCTGTTTCCCAGCCCCCAACAGCAGCACCTAAGATGCTGGAGTTTGACAGGTGATCCTAATCCTGAGCACCTGACAATTACAATCCCATTAAAATTCAGATATTTCTAAATTATTCACAAAAGCACACTGCTGCCCTCTGGTGAATACAGACAAAAGTCACATTCTACGTTAGATCTAAACCAGCTGTATTATGGACATACCTACATTGTATCAGTGTTATACAACTAACATACAGAAAGGTGGGATGCTGAAATCTTAGTAGGACATAGCTATATAAGGATTCAGGGCCTCTTTTCTGCAAGAGTGGTGACTATTTAACAATCTTAGATCTCTGGCTGTCTGTAGCAGGATTACATATGGAAGATCAGTGTACAGTGAGAAGACAGTGAATCTTTACAGAACCTCATAACTTCCCTCGATGCCCACTTTCACTGTATTCCAGACTTCAGGCCTGTACTGCCAATTCCCAGCCAATTAGTGCATAGTTAGATTATGCTGAAGGCAGTAAACAGCATGCCTGCAGGGAAGCATCCCATAGTATGTAGGGAAGCATCCTGGTACTTGCATGCACTTAAGCCATAGCAACTTTTAAAAAGCTAGGCAAGCCTCAAGTTCTTTGGAGCTTGCTGGCTGATGGTGAACTGCACATAGGTGTGACTAGCAATTCACCCTACAAAGTGATATCTCAGGAAAAACTGCCAGGATCCTCAGTTTCAGAGAGGGATGCAGTAAGCCTGTTTTTGCTTGATTTCTCTACGTAACCACCACCCTACTTATAACACCTTCTTAAACCTTAATAAACACCAATCTTTATCATAAGTGCTTTGTCCCCACTTGTGATAAAGCGATTTGTCCTCTTCACAAGCAGTCATCTGCCCTCTTCTTGGGTATCCTACCAGATACTCTGTCAAAGCAGAGCCTGGCAGGCCCTAACTCTAGAATAAGACATTGTCAGCTCTTGATTTTAACGCATGTAGTCACTAGGACATTACTCAGTGTTATAAGCCTGGGCCTAGTGAGGCCTAGTGGCTCTAGGGAAGCCTGCACTAAAGTGACTGCAGGGCCTACATTTTCCAGGTTCCCTTTGGACTCTGTGATTGGGTAAGAGGAAAAATTTGGAGGGATTTGGAGGGGAAAACTGCACCAATAGTAAAAGTAGGGAGGATGGTGCCTGAGAGAAGGGATAAAAGGTGTTGCCCATAGTAGGAGGATGTTCACTCTTAGGGAGCAGAGCTGAGGAGAGGCTGCTGCAGATAGAGGGATCGCTCATCAAGAAGGGGTGAGATAGTTTGAAGCCAGTCACCAAGAGACAGTTATGAACAGTCTAGTTAGACACGTTAGGGTGTTTTAGTTTATTTGTTCACCAACCTTTATTATCCTCTTTATTTTACGAAGTTCTGAACACCAGTTATTAATAAACCTTTTAAATAAAGTTCTTTATTATCCTGCTTGGGTCCTCACACCTCATTCAGTCACATAATAAATAAAACCTACTGGGAAAGAGTAAACAAAAGGGGTCAGTTGGGTGATCTGGGTCCTTCCAAGGAAACCTGTACCAGAGTGGTGGCAGCCTACAGAGAGCTTCCATGGGCCCCAGTTACCTGAATTGGACTCCTTGCTAGTAAATAAAATTTGTGTGTGTGTGTGGGGGGGGGGGGATTAGCAAGCAAGGAAGACAGCTATGTGAGAAGCCAGTAACCACAGGATCTCTTCACCAATAATTTACAGAGTCCATTCTCAAGGATATACACACACATGAAGCCGGTGTTCATAATTAAAGGATAATTTTTATTCAAGGGGCAAATGCATACACACACACAAACACACAAGAGACCTAAGAAAAGCAGTGGTGAAGGTGGGATAGATTTGAGGGTTTGCAAGACAATAATTACCTATCCGGAGAGCAGGGGAGTCCATGGAGGGAGAACGTCAAACACCAGCATTCTCGGCCAAGGGAGCAAGAGGCTTAGGGTAAACCTCAAGGGAACAGTACTTTGGATCAGGTAAGCGTGTACAATTTGAATGAGGCCAGGGCCCTACCTTTATAGGTAAAACATGCCCTGAGGTGGGAGAACCCATCTAGCCGTTAGAACGGTCCAACGGTCAGTTCCTGGGACCAATAAAAGTTTTGATTACCTTGTTTGGTAGCTGCTGGGGTGTGTGAAAGCAAATGCAGAATTTGTTGTAGAGCTGCACAAAAGGGATAGTTTGTTAATGAAATCCACTGGAACTAAGTTGATGAATTTAGTTGGGGAATGTACTTTCCCAGGAACAACTGTAAATACTTGAATGTCATTTGATTAGCTCCTCAATCAAGGACAGGAGATCTCACGGAAGGAGGGAAAGGAATGTGTTAAGTGGGGATGACTAAGTGAGACAGTTGTTGTGCTGGATTCCTTAGGGACTGGAGAGACTGCAAATCCAATTACCTCTAATCACTCCACATTCCTATGCGGCATTCCATTCATGCCTGGGTCTCCTGAGCGGGACTCAACAACTGTTAGCTGGAGGTCCTCTGGCTGCAATACAAATTACCATTTTAAATCCAGAGGCCTGGTGCCATTTCATATCACAGGCAGCCATGATAAAATGGCTATTAAAGATGGCGGAGGCTGGGCCAACTGCTTACACCCCAGCCTGCTGTGACATGGTGGACTTGAGGTGGGATGGCCTAAATTTGGACCTGTTGAGAGGCAGAGTGCTATTTGGCCTTACCAACTTTTTTAAAAAAAATTCTTTTTGCCTTTTGGTTCGAGGAAGCCACTTTTCCCAAGTTGCTTGCCAGAGCACACAAGAGCTCAGTAAAAGTATTGGTGAAGTTTTGTTTATTTTCTTAGCTGTTGGGTCAACGGGATAGCTAGGCTGGGAAGAGGAGTGTATATTCCTCCATTCTGGGAAAGAAAAATTTGAGGACACTCCCTAAGAGCAAAACCCGGACATGTACTCTGGACTAACGTTGACTAAGGACACATAGCTGGTTGAAGCAACCACATCCCAAGCAATATCACTTCTGAGCGAAGAGACCTTGCGTCTCCAACTGCAAATCGAGAAGGCCAGACTCGAGGTGGAGTTAGAGAGAGCCCGGCTGCAGAGAGATGAGAAAGAGAATGTGGCCAAGATGGAGCTGGAAAGAGAAAAATTCAAGCTGGCACATTAGATTGAACTTGCAAGGACTGAAAAGGGGCTGCTTCCTCCAGATGCTGGTGCAAAGGGAGACAGCTGAAAATATCCTCTATACAAGATAGGGGAGAAGCGTTTCTGCAGAATTTTGAGCAAGTTTGCATGGATTACAAGATCCCCAGAATTGTACACGGAAAAGTTGAAACCTCAGCTGAGTGGAGTTCTGGCCACAGTGTCTGGACAAATGGAAGGTGAAGAGAGGACAGACTACAAGCTGTTTAACAGAGAGTACGTGAGAGGGTGAGATTTTCCAAAGAAGGCGCCTGCAAGATTTTAAGGAAGTAAAACCTGAAAACAGGGAGTCATACTGAGAGTTAGTTTATAGACTGGGGAAGGTCTATGATCTATGGGTTGAAGTAGCTGCTGTTAAGACCCTAGCTGATGTAAAGGCTCTAATATGCATTGATCGGTTTCTGACTCTCATTCCTGAGCACATTAGATGCCGGCTTATAGATAAGAGTCCTTCCACCCTCCAAGAAGCTGGACAGTGGGTGGAGCATCTGGCAGAAGCATATGGGGAGCAGAGACCCAACACCCATCATGATTGGTGCCCAAAGGAACCTCCGAAGCTCCCAACTTGGTCCAGGGAACAGCCAGAAGCTAGAGGGGGGCAGTACAGGCAACAACATCCTGATTATTCAAGTACTGATATGCAATTGCCAACAGGAGATCGGAAAGCATCCCAGTATTATGCATGCAATGAACTGGGACACCTCTGTAATAAGTATCCTAAGTCCAGCACGAGTGTACACCACATGATCCCGATAGATATATAACCTACTCTTCCCGATTTTGACCGAGAATATATTCCTTGGCACCACCGTAAGAAGGTCAACATGAACGGGTGTGATGTCATAGTTTGACGAGACACCACTTCCCTCTCTCATGGATTTTAAGTATCTCATCCAGGCAGACGAAAGACAAGTATGGTGCCTGTACCAGAATGGTGGCAGCTTACAGAGAACTTCCCTGGTCCCCAGCCTGCTTTGACCCTCAGGCAAACAATATTCTCTCCATTTACCGAAAAGCAAAATTATTATTACCAAGGATTCCTAAAAATGTTCTTGAACCTCATACCACTCCAAACACCCATATGGAAGTTGCATTTAAATAGTGTCATCAAGCGTTCTTGAACAAAAGTTAGATCTTGCTTCGATATTGCTTACCTGAATCAAGGCCAAATTACAGGTAGCCATTTTCCACTTTTCATGGGGATCATCCATCTGTCCAGTGTTAGCCTAGAAACCAGAAGAAGCAAAAATCATTCTTTGCACTGACAGTTATGGTAGGGGGCAGAACCTGTCATAAAAGTGTTGCACCTGCACTTTGCCTGCAGTGCAGCAGTGGCCTATCCCAATCTTCCACATCTCTGACTTCTTCCCTTCTTTTACTAATTTGAGCTCTCCCATATTTATTCCTGTAGGGTATGCATGTTTTTGTCTTCTACTCAATAGTATGTGCAGGGCATCAGTTGACATATGGCAGAGCCAGACTGCCAAGGAGAATGGCCCAGGTGATGTGCACTTAGGCATGTTCAGCGTACTGGCAAACTGTACTTTTCTGAGGTACAACAGAAGCCTATATAATTCCACATTTCTACCTGAGGCAAATCTCTTCGAAAAGTTAAAGATCAGGAGATCAGAGCAGAATAATACTCTGGATGGGAACAAGCAGCCTGCACACAAGTGCACACACACACAGATTACTTTGTTCTGCCCAGAGACACAAAATATCTGAAAGTTTTCCAAGGCTGCACCAGAAGTGGCTGTTGCCCAGCTCCTTTTTTAAAAATTGGCCTTGAGAACTTCTGAGGTGATTGTGCCCTAAATTTGACCCTAACAAAGTCTCTGTAAGAACAGTAACTATTTATTTACTTATGAGAGGAGGTAAAAGAAGAAATTTTTGAGTGAGAACTAATTTTGCTTCCTACCCTTGGTGACCATTGACACTAGATCAATTCTTCTGTCGGCAGAGTTCAACCTTTCATTTGCAATGTCCTCAGTACTGATTTGGCGTTATGCTACAGTGTGATAAAATGCCAAGAACTGGATTTTGAATGCATAGGTAAAATACTAAGGGCAGACAATTTTATGGAGAAGAGTCCACACATTTTGGTAGGGCTTACCAGCCAGCCTTTTTTTGTGGTTGTCACCAACCTTGTACCCTCACTGTAAGTCGTCTGGCATGTGTACAGCTTGGAAATAGAGATAGGATCTTCTTCATTTGTGCCAAGATGTGGTAAAGAAGTCTTCTAAGCCATAAGAGAAACTCTAGCTGATTCTTACCTTTTCCACACTTCTGCAGAAAATGAAAGAAGGCCTGAATCTTTGCCTGAATCGTGAATTTGCTGAGAATTCAGGGGAAAGGAATGGATTTTGTGTAGGGTGAGAGGCCAAAGAGGCCAAAGTCACCAATGAGGTCTTGGTGATGAGACTAAAAGAACCCGTTCACTGCATTTTTTAAAAAAAAAATTATTTCAAACAGCAAAAGATTTATGTACAACCATTTAAACAAAGCATGTAATAAAATATACAAAAATATGTAATTAAACAAGCCACTATTATGATTTTATTTTATATATTAAAGTATTGACAACTCTGAGGAACATGCTGTAAAATTATTTTGATTCAGAAACACAACTAAATGGTTAACAATTTTCTTAAATTAATCAACAGTGATTAATTCTCTGCTTCTCATATATATATATATATTGTCCATTTATTCATTAACATGATTTACTGGGCTTTTCTAACCTATTCCTCAATAGAGAGCTTCCTATTACTTTTCCAATTTCTTGTAATAATTCTTTCAGCAGCAGTCAGCAGATTTCTGACTAACTTTCTGTGGTTTTTATTTACATATTTCCTTATAAAATGTAAAAGAACTATTTGTGGAACAAACAATATTCTGGCTTGGATTCTGCAACCTGCCAGCAGAAACTGATCACCCTTTTGCCTCTTTTTGCGTGAGTGAGCTCAGCTCACAGAAGAGAGAGTGATTTCACTCACTTCTCCCTGCGACTACTTGACCCACACAACTATTAGCATATGTGAGTCCCCAGTAATACATTTTTCTGGGGTCAGAAGGAGGGTCCAGTGGAAAAGGGAAAGTGGGGAAGCGCCTGCACGCCTTGTGCCCTTCCACCTCTCTTTTCTGATATCTCCTGAATAGCATTCAATACCTCCTTCCAACAACTTAATAGTTTCACACCATCACAGATACCTCCAACACTACAGACACCCTTGTTCATTACCCAAAGGACTGCCTCACTCCATATGTGCTTGCTTACCTGTACTCTTAGGTCTTCAGTTGAGGATCAGTTCTATGTCCCATCATCATTTGAAGTGTGGAAGATGGGCACACAACACAGCCTTTTTGGTGGTGGTGTCCAGGTTTTGGAACTCGTCTGCACTCAAGAGGCTAATCTGGTGCTCTCTGCTTGCTTTTAGACACCATGTGAAGACACTACTGTTCTGATATATATTTAACCTACATGGAGAATGAATTCTGTTGGCTCTTCGACTTGATTTTTGATGGCTAGTGCTGCTAAAGTTTTATTCTACTCTGATGTGTAGCTGGTTTTATTTTTATTTTATTTTTGCTGGCTACTATGTAGCTAGTGTTTTGTTTCATTAGACTGATTATGATTGTTGGGTAAGCCACTCCTCTCAGCCCCAGCTGTATTGTGAGGATAATAACACTGACTTTGTTCACTGCTCTGAGTGGCCACTAATTTGTCCAGAACAATGCTATACAGATGAACTCAGTGGCACCTTAGAGACTGACAAGATTTTCAGAGTGTAAGCTTTTGAGAGTCAGCACTCCCTTCTTCAGGCTCTCGAACTCTGAAAATCTTGTTGGTCTTAAGGTGCCAGTGGACTCAAATGCTACTGTTCTACTGCAGACCAATACAACTACCCATTTAAACTATACAAATGAACTGTTATATATTATATTGATACTTTGAGGATAAGAAGCTCAGCATATGAAAAAGTGGAATCCATGCTGCCAAATAGCAACGTCATTTGGATAATACCATTTGTTTATCCTGATTCAAGTTCAGCATGGCCTCATATTGGCAGTCTGTTCTGTGAAGCTCATTATGAGCAGATCATTAGATCGGAGACTACCATTTTTCTAAGAAGCAACTCGTCAGCAGACCTCACTACCTTACACTCAGCCTTACATTGTCTACTGTGACTGGCATAGGTTCCCACAAGTCTACTTCCCAGCACCTGCCTGAGATCCCTGACTGGAGTTGTGAGAGACTGAACTGGGGAACTTCTAGTCACTCAGTTTATGGTTACTGCTAAGCTCCATTTTTCTGGTTCCATACAGAACATGTAGATTCCAAAGATGAAATGTAGATGAAATGTGTAATGTAGGGCACTGGTCTTCTACCTGTCCACATTTGGGACTCATTGAGCTGCAGACATATGACAACAATGCAGGAAGAGCGGATTGGGTATAACATGAGCAAGTTCCCTGCTGGGCAGATTTATTCATTCCACTGTAAGGGTCACACAATGCCATAAACAGCTATAACAAATCATAACTTTTTATCAGATTTACACGGTAGACCAGAGTAACAGGGACAGCCATTAGACTCTTGTTTCTGCTCACTGTCCCTTAACTGTTGCTTGCTATAACCTATGTGAGAATCTTGCTTTGTAAGAAGAAGCAAATTTCATAAAATAATGTCATTAATATCCAAAAAGTCTTTTGATTAACTTTCAGGACTGTTACTCTCAAACAAAAGGAATGAATACATTTCTGTGCTTCTCCCTACCCCAACATTTACACAATCCCAAGGTTGACACTTACAGCAGTAGAAAGTCTAGATGCCAAGGTCATTTCAAGGTTACCCTTCAAGCCAACCAGGGCTGGAACCAGGATAAATATTTCTGTGATTGTCTTAAACACCTTCCAGTGCTGAGAGAAAGACAAAAGAGAGGAGGTTAGTCATCCCAAACATAGCCCGCTACTAGTTTAAACACCCCACAGCCTTCCATGCACATAAATACTTTAACACACTGCACTTGTAAAAAGCATCTCCAGCAGCTGAGCATAGCACATATTTAGTGCCCTGTCTGGAAGTACAACACTGGCTCAAAGAGATCCCACGTCAACAAAACCCATCAAACTGTTTGAGACTGTTTTCCAGAAGACGTAAAACAAACACGGGTTGTCAAAGTGGCTGCACAAAAGAGATACCCACCACCACCAAAAATTGATCAAGCTCTTTCACTAGACCAACTATTTTGTTAACAAACAGGCATGCAAGTTTACTAATTGCACGGAATTCTTCATCAGGTAGAATTTTTTTGGTTGCATGGTTGTATTAGTGTCATGGGCACCTACTGGATACTGCCAAAAACATCCCTAAAGAGTGAATACCATAATTCTTCCCTCCTCCTCCCACCTTGACAACATTAATACTATTAAAAATTCTATTACCTATTACCGTTAAAAATTACTATTAAGAACATTCTTCAAAGTACTCCATATTCCGTCACTGTACAGTTCCAGTTTCTTTGCTTAAGGGAAGAACAAAATCTTTAGAAAGGACACAAACCTCCCTTGACTTTCTTCCTAAGACTCACCTGCATATATATAAACGCAGTCTAGGAAATTGAGAAAATAAGTAAATATAAAGACTACTGCCAGCAAGGATAGAAAGAGAAAGCATTTCGATACCCCATCTTTCTCCCTAAGTAGCTTAGAACATTCTCCCCTCCATTTTATTTTCACAACAATTCTCTGATGTAGGTTAGGCTGAACATTTGTGACTGGCTTAAGATCACCCAGCAAGCTTCCATGGCAGGTTGAGGATTTGAACATGGGCTTCCCAGACCACAGTCCAATACTCTAATGACGACACAGCACTGGCTCTCAGTTGATTTGGTGGCCGTTTACAAAACAACTGGAAGGTTTACAAAAACAAGTGGAAATTATAATGGAGACCGTATGGGTTCTGGACTGTGCATTTTGGAAAATGGATGTGATGATGTGAAAAAAACAGCAAATTGCTTCCTGCAGCAGAGAAATATGAGGATCTGGATGATGGCCCTAGAAAGAGTGTGACCATAGGAAGAAAGCAGAAGGATTATAGGCTTACAACAAAATGCAAGGGGTTGGAAATCCCTTCCACATCCCGATTCATTATTTATTATTATTATTATTTATTTTATTAAATTTATATTCTGTTCTCTCCCCCCTGCATACAGCTTCATTCCATACACAGCCAACATGATGTAGTGGTTATTCTTGGACTAGGATCTCAAAGAACCACGTTTGAATTCTCACTCTGCCATGGAAACTCACTGGGCCAGTTCTTCGCTCTCAATCTAATCTACCTCACAGGGTTGCTGTGATGATAAAATTGGGAAGGGGAGAATACTGTTGTAAGCTGCCTTGGATCTAGGGTTGCCAGGTCCCCATACCCTCCCAATAAGGGGGGCTGGTACTCACTGGGATGATCGTCTTCATGTGCACTCTCCAGCACTGATGTCACTTCTGAGAAGTGATGTCATTGTGCTGGCAATAAGCATGCTCCTGCACTTCATGAGGGGCCAATTCAGCCCATATGAGGCCAAAATTAGTTCCTGTGAAGCGCAGGAACATGCCCATTGCCAGCGCGATGACTTAAGTTGAGGAAATGACAGCAGTGCACCTTGTTGGGAGCACATGCGCTGTGCGCTTGCCTGGGTTGCCTGTTGGTCGGACAACAGGACAAACCCCCAGGATATTGCCCACCACAGGCAGGCAACTGGGAACCTTACTTGGATTCCCACTGGGGAGAAAAGTGAGGTATAAATATCAAAATAAATAAACATTTCACAATTTCACCTTCTTCCCCTCTCAACTGTGAATCCATTTTATGCATCAAATAAAGAGGACTCTGCTTATGCTTCACTAAACCTGTCAACCATAAGACTCCATTTTGTTCCAGTAGTCAAAGTAAGCACCCTGAATTTACAATAGATTAGCCTGGCTCAGTGACTCTGCATTCATTTCAAGCTGAAGCAGAGAAATGCTCATTCCTCTCTCATCTGCGCCTTTTAATTTTGCCTTCCTCATGACATACTTAATGAAGTCATGATGCACATAACCTGCCCTTTCTGAAATGGACACTGTACACAGTGAGTAACATCAGATCATGCATATTATCTGCAATGGTTTCTGTTTGATTATGGGGATCTGTAGCTTGAAATTTGTTCCTATTATTTTTTTTCCCATTGCAGTCCCCTTAACCATGTGTCTAGCATTTCTAGTTATATGCTGGTGAGGGGGACGTCGCAGAAAGGATATTTAAAGATTTTATGATAGCCCCTTTAAGCTATAAAGTAAAATCCGGGCACTTTTGAGAAATTTGGATGGAGCAACAGGAAATACCTCTCATTCCAGGTAATGTCCTTTGTGCTGCAGAGTGTATGTGCCATGCACTGAAGGAAAAAAAAGGGGTGAGGATAACAACATCCACTGGATACTCCATGCATGTGTGACTGCACTCACATTAGGCTTATAGGTGGCTTTAAAAGGGGCTTAGACTGATTTGTGGAGGACAGATTCATCAATGGCTACCAGCCATTAGTGAGTCAAGATCACTCAATATAAATTATCTTCAGTGTTCTTCAAGCATCCTACCACACTCACAATCATGTTAGCCAAGAAGATAGAGCTTTTCCATCTTGAATGTTTATGACTAAAATTGAAGATTCTAATGAATATTACACATGTACACAACCAAGAACAGTAACAGCTATTCTAGGAAGCCCAAGAGTAGCATATTGTATTTGCAACATATAATTATAATAGTGCAATGCTAAACAGAGTTACGCCCTTCTAAGCCCATTGACTTCAATGTACTTATACGTAAGGGTATAACCCTGATTAGGATTGCACTACAAATGTCTTAATGACTGGGGGTGGGAAAACACAGCCAATTTAGTGGTGAGGTCAGCATAACTATTGATAAATAGCACATGTGTGGTTTCCATTTCCTTTATGTAATTATGAATAACCTGTTTCCTTTCTCTTGTCATGCTGCTGTAGATATCAGCTGCTACTTGTGAGAGGCTGCATAAGCATTCTCGTATGACTTAAAATTTTGACAGAATTGCTCTTATTTTTTTCCAAACCAAAACACCATTTGGTACAGTTCTGATCCAGATCAACAAATATAGGGGCGGGGGGGAATGCAGCATCACCAACTACATAAAGCAATTTGCACAGACATTAAATGGACCCAAAAACAATGGAACACCCACACTTTCAACTTCCATTGCTGATCATCAAGCAAGGACACCTGTGTGTGTGTCAGAGTTTCAAAGCTTACTATGAAAAGTGTTTCTCACAGCCAGAGTGAGAAGTGACCATAACTGGGGAACAAGTCTGCAAAGAGCATTCTTAACCCTTCATTATGTGGAGCTTATAAACCCTGAAGCAGTTTGACAGCAGCAGCAAAAGAAGAAGAAAAACACTCAGCCTCATCATTTGTCTTTCACAAGATCCATCCACACAGTACTTTTTCCCTTATGAAGACAGATTGGCCTGAGATTAATCTCATTTGCACCAGCACCTACAGAAATTCAAAACTGTTATAGGAGTTGCTCTATTTTTACCTCATGTAAAGGGTATCATAGAAATGCTTAGACTTTAGTCACATTATGCTCAACAGCCTGTGCTTATCGGCTGAAGCTTGAACAAAGAGAAGAGAAAGAGAGCAAGAAAAAGGAAAGGGCATGTTTTCCTGCCAGTTGTAAACAAAAACTTTCTATATGATTTAATGTTCAGACCACCAGTTCTGGCAATTACTGTTATGAAGCTGATCAGGATAAGGGCCTGTAAAGAATTGCAATGGAATGGGGGAGATTGGGAAATTTCATCCTACCCTCATAGCACAATGACATGAACCTACCAAACTCCATAGCTGCTCTAGTCACTTTGGCTGTATACAAAAGTATGTTTAAAAAGAGGGCAGTGTTGCTGTGAATGTGCTTTGAACTCTTTTAAATGCACCTTTAAGACTAACCAATTTTATTGTAGCATAAGCTTTCGAGAATCAAGTTCTCTTCGTCAGATGCATGATCCGAACTGTTCAGATCATGCATCTGACGAAGAGAACTTGATTCTCGAAAGCTTATGCTACAATAAAATTGGTTAGTCTTAAAGGTGCTACTGGACTCTTTTTGATTTTGCTACTACAGACTAACACGGCTAACTCCTCTGGATTTAAATGCACCTGTGACTGTAGTATATGAGTGAATCCAACACTGATATAAGCTATTGCCATTGGCAAGTGCTTTGTTTTGTCTGTCCCTTTCTCCTCCTCCTACTGTTGGAGAATGAGGTGCCCCAGCAGTTGCCTGAGACAGGGCACTTCAATCTCAGGGGCTTGACTGTGGGATGCTTTAATTCCCAGTAGCATCAGCAGAAGGAAGAGACAGTAGAGGCAAGGGGATAGAGAACTGAGCCCTGGGATGCATGACACTTGCTTGCCTGTAACTTATATTGGCATTGGATTCACTTATTCACCCAAGTCACATATAACAAAGGTATGGGGCCATATACCTCTATCACGCTATTTTCAGGAAGTGGGCTGAAGAACAGAGGTGGCATGAGATTTAGACCTTAAATTAAGTCTCCAGTCCAGTGGCACCTTAGAGACCAACAAGATTTTCAGAGTACGAGCTTTCAAGAGTCAGAGCCCCTTCTTAGAAGGGACTCAGATCCTAACCCATACATGTAACTTATCACTAGAACCAGCTGCTATACCAGAGGACTGGAGAGTAGCAAATGTTACATCGATTTTTAAAAAGGGGTCCAGAGGGGAAGCAGGAAATTACAGGCCAGTTAACCTAATGTCTGTCCCAGGCAAATTAGTAGAAACTGCTATCAAAGATAGAATTAGTAGGCACATATGTGAACAAAGCCTGCTGAGGGCTTTGGAGTTCTTTGAAAAAGTGAACAAGCATGTAGATAATGGTACCCTGGGTAGACATTATTTATTTGGACTTTCAAAAGCTTTTGACAAGTTATTTCACCAAAGACTCCTGTGTAAGATTAGCAGTCATGGGATAAGAGGACAGGTCCTTTTATGCATCTCCTTGAATTGGGTGAGTAGGCAGCAATATGACAAATGACGTTCAATATAGGCAAGTGTAAAGTGACACACACTGGAACAAAAAAATCCCAGCTTCAAGTATATGCTAATGGGGTCTGAACTTGCTGAGAACGAAAGGGAAAGAGACCTAGGGTTCACAGCGGATAGCTCAACTGAAAATAAAACAGCCAATATTATAATGCCCCTGTTGTGTGACCTCATTTGGAATATTGTGCGCCTTTGGGGGCATTGTATCTCAAAAGGGACACTCCAGAGCTGGAAAAGGTACAGAAGAGGTCAACCAAGATCATTAGGGGTTTGGAGCACCTTTCCTATTAGGAAAGGTTGAAGAGTCTGTGACTTTTCAATTTAGAAAAGACGACTGGGGCAGGTGTGTGTGTGTGTGTGTGTGTGTGTAGAGAGGGTGGGTACAGGGTAGAGAGGGTGGACAGAGATTGCTTTTTCTCCTTTCCCCCAAATACTAGAACTTGAAAAGTTTAAGGGCAATAGATTTAGACAAATGAAAATACTTCTTTACTCAATAAGTGCTTAAAATGTGGAATTCACTTGCAGAGGATGTAGTGATGGCCACAGATATAAATGGCTTTAAAGGGAGATTAGACAGATTCATGGAAAATAGGACTATCAATGGCTACTAGCCATGGTAACTAAAAAGAACGCTCAGATTTAGAGGTAGTAAATCTCTGAATACCAGTGCCAAGAGATAACTTCAGAGGAAGGTCTCATTCTCTATGCCCGGTTGTTGGCCCTCCAGAGGAACTGGTATATCACTGTGTATGAGATGGGATGGTGAACTAGATGGACCGCTGATCTGATCCAGCAGAGCTCTTCTTATGTTATTATTATTCATGGTGCTGTAAGCCTCTTTTGTGTCTATATGCAGCCTTCCCACTCACCTAGGACTGCAGCACAATTTCCCCCATTTGTGAGGGTCCAGACTTGATGAGCAGGAAGGGGACATTTTTGCACCCCCCTCCCCATACCATTTGGGAGAGCTGCAGGAAGAGGACGGCATTTAGGGAAAACATGCCATACCACTACCAACCTGAATTTTACCCTATACACCAGGATACTATGAATCATTTCACAGCTTAATTTGTTTCTTTGAGGGAAAAGATTCAAATAATTAATTAAGATTGGAAGAAGTGCTTTCTTTCCAATCCTGATCCCTTCTAAAGCGGTTCTAGCATCATAATCACAACCATTAAAAGCCTATAGCATCCTTGGCTTGGGTGAGAACACCTTACCTTAATTTCCCCTCTCCAGGATACTAGGAACTGTTAGGGGCAGAAGCAGGCCAGAGTCCCCTCCCCCACAAGGTTTTATTTAACAGACACTGCCCACAACATTCCATGCCTCCTAAAGGACAATGAGCATACCACCTCGAGCTGAGAGGAAAGGTAGGATATAAATATTTTAATTAATAAATAAATTGACAAACTGAACCAGAGGGAGCTTTTTGAAGCTTCCAAAATAATATTTTCTGTCTATTTGGGGAGTTCTCAGTGATTGCAGAATGCTTTTTTTGCTGCCCTTTTGACAGGAATTAGAGGATCAAGCTTGCTGTTAGAAGATGTGATGGCTGATGAGGATTCTCTCACATCTGCTGAATTATAGCGCCTCTGTCCCTTGACAGCTACATACAATAGCGTGCTGCAAAGACTAATGAAAGCTCTTGCTCTGACATGTCTAGAGTATATGTCCAGCAGACCCTCTGCCAAATTACTACTCAGACTCTGCTTCTGAAATACTCACACAGAAAGCTTTTCTCATAGGCAGGCAACACACAGCACTGCCCTAGCAGCTGTCATATACCCAAATTAACAATGGATACTTAAGGTCACCCAGGAAAACCAACCCAGTTCCCCTTTGGTTACTAAGGTACTTGAAAGCAGCACATACATACTTGAATAGCTTCCATCAAGAGGCCAGCCGTCACCATGACTAAACCTGCCAAGAAGAATGGCACAAAGATCTGTGATGCAATGGAGAAAGATGTCTCTGGGAGGAATCCATGGGGTGATCTGGTCAACTTGCAAGTGAAACCTCTTAGTTTCTTCCCCCGAAAGCACAACTCCAACTGCAGTTGGGTAACCACCATGATCGAATACCGTTAACCCATACTCAAGAAGGAAGAGGAAATCTAGGAACAGACGTGAGCCTCACTCTCAGCTGCACATTCCAGAGTTTAAGGCACTGTAGAGTCACAGCTATGTTGGTTTCTTCTTTTCTTCCTCCTTTCCCCCTTGCACTGAAGAGCAAGAAGGTTACTTTCCAAACTCCCTTTGGCTTAGCTATCTTCACTAAGCTTCAGAGCAGTTCTTTCTAATTATACTCCATGTAGGAAACAAAATCCAAGGGATGGGAGACAATTAAGATTTGTGGATAAAATACATACAAAAGTAACAGCTTCTAACACTTGGCTGGAAATCAAAAAGACCTGCTTGAGCATTCAGAAGTAGCAGCGTGAGGAGTGATAGGTTGTGCAGGAATCCCTCTGAATGCTTCAAGTCCGTGGTGTCCTTTCTCCTCAAGTTACATTATGGTCTGACTAAAATTTAAGTCTGGGCTGCTGAAAGAGCTACAATTCCTTTGAGCTCACCATGTGTAATGCTGAACTTTTCTTGCCGTTCCAATCCGGAGAGGAGATTAACTCCTTGGTTTTGTTTCGTTTTCCCCTCTTGTTTCCTCAAGGTGAAGAAAGGTCGCCAGAAACATGAGCTTAATTCTACTGAAGCTGTAGGTATTATACAAGAGGTCAACAGGAACAGCTAGGAGATGCACTGGCTGGAAAGGTACTCTTCTCCTTCTGCCCCATTTTCTGTCTTCCTTTCCCCAGTCTTCCTAAGGTGGTACCAGTTCAGGAAATATGTGGTCTCTATCTCTAAATGACTGACTTTTAGAAAAAAATAAATTCCTCAGCAAAAGCCAATGAGCTTCAAAGGCGAATGCCCTTATCTGCTGTCATCACTTCAACTTTCAGCTACTTTGCAAAGGCCATGATAAGAGTTGCTGAAGGAGTTTTATTTAAGGTAGTTCTGTCGTATTGTTTGTCAGTGGAAAAATTTCCAGTGGCTTCTATGTGGCTTTTAACTTCCTGCCCTCAATCTATGCAAAGTGCTTTTACACATTACTAATAAACAATGCTACACAGTCAATTCAAATGCAAGGACATTTGGAACTGAAAAGCACAAAAACTGGTGGAATTTGTATCCATCCAAGTCCTCAGTGGAATCAGAAAAGAAGGTTCTGGCCCACATGGTTTACAAGCCATCACGATATTCAATATAAGAAAGTGTCCTGGAAAAGGAGCAGGGGCCCATTTGTGCCACTCTCTTCTAGGTTAATTTTCCTCCTTTCCTGTGTTTTGAGTTGTTCTTGCCGTGGTCCACCTGGCCAGTCTACCCCTTCTATTTATTTTTAATTACACCCACTTGCTGAGAAACACAGGTCAATTTTTTTCCTCACAATGAAAGATGCTACATCAAATACAGTAACGTCTGTTGGGGCCCAGTAGAACACTGAGAAACTGGAATTCTCACTTGCAGAGAGATGGGAGGGGGGGTCAGTCCTCTATTCTCATGACCATCATCTGTCATTAAAGTTACATTGCTCTGCTGTGCAGGAACCCAAAGTACAGGCTCCTCACTGCCCCCCTCCCATTCTGCAAATGTGTTGAAATGGTGGAACAAGGGAGGTTTTTCTTCAGTCACTTAAATCAGATAAAACAAAATGTTATATGCAGAGACAGAAATCTTGTAATAGGGAAAACCACACATCTGACAAAGTAGAGAGGTTTGAGATTTCCAACTTTACACGATTTAACAATTCTTTATGTATGGGGTGAGGGGTACTGTAGAATGCTCTCTGTTTTTAGTAGCAGCAACTACAAAAATGAAAACGTATTAAAGAAGTATCAGGTTGGCAGCCATGTTGGTTTGCAGTAGGATTTGAGTTCAGTGGCACCTTAGGAACCAGCGAAATTTTCAGGATATAAGCTTTTAAGGGCCGAAGCTCCCTTCTTTATATCAAGGAAAAGGGATGCTCCAGAAGTATTTTCAGAATGATTCAATTTCCTGCACATTCTCCTCTACCTCTCATTTACATTATCAAGTCCTCCAGCTTTCATTCTGAATTGCCCATCACCTGAGAGATGACAAGACACCTCCTCACAACTCAGTTCTCACAGAAGATAACCTGCTGCAGCATCTCTAAGCTGAGGATACAAGACTCTGAGATCAGTCGGATCTAATGATTTCCTCTCTCAGAGGCTCAATTGCAGAAGTGGATGCCATAAATGGATGCAGCAATGACTATGGCCTTTATTAAGATTGAACAGTCAGGGGTCAACAAGTTTATTGCTCTCTGTCTCCATCATTACATTAAGTGCCATAAAAAGCTTGAATGCAACCAATCAACACACAGAAGGGCAGTCAGCTTAGGAGACTTGGGAGCATACGCTTCATTTTTTTTTTACTGAGCATTTAAGGTGTCCCCAGTAAAGTGGCAGAAATCTTCTCTCACGGAAATGATGAGTGCATGTAGAACCAGAACTTTCATTCATTATAACACCTGTAAAGTGCCTAACACCCTCCTCAGCTGACGGAGGAAGGGAGAGAAATAACTTGACACAAGACATAACTGCTATTACGAAGTAACAAAGCATATGTCAACAATAACAATGGAAGAAATACTTTTAAATAATTACAAAAGAACTGGACTTTTTTCTGGGAAAAGAGGTGGTAGAATTCAGTGGGTTGCCAACACAGGGGGCAACTCTTGGCAGGAGGTAGTGCCCCTGGTACCACATGCACGTGCACAAAGTGTGCGCACACTTCCAGGACCACACAATGACATCACTTTGGGTCAGCTGGAACAAGGGGGAGTTTTTTAAAGTTTAAATTGCCCTTGGTGAAAATGGTCACATGGCTGCTGGTCCTGCCCCCTGATCTCCAGACAGAGGGGAGTTTAGATTGCCCGCCACGTGGCAAGGAGGGCAATCTAAACTCCCCTCTGTCTGGAGATCAGGGGGCAGGACCAGCAGCCATGTGACCATTTTCAAGGTTCCAGAACTCCGTTCCACTGCGTTCCCCCTGAAAAAAAGCCCTGCAAAAAACACAGAAAGACAGAGAGAGTGAGAATACACCTTATTTTCAAATACTGATAAAATTTGTACCAACAAAACAACTAAGTTCTGCTTCAAACTGCAGACAATTCATTTGGATGAATTTTATTATCATCTCAGTCATTCTCACTACAACCCTGTAGCCATTAACATTCCATTCTACAAATGAAGAATTGAGAGAGTTTGTCTGACATTATAAAACAAGGCCACATGAAGATGTGGTAAAGGCAGACTTCTATGGCAGAATCAAGTCTACTGTCAAATCCCTGTAAGTGGAGGGGAAAGGGGAGTAGATTTACAATACAGTTATAAGATGCATCCACTGAAGTCAGTGGGCTTAGAGGGGTATAACTCTGGTTGAGAAAGCACTATTAAAAAAATATAAGGGCTAGCTGGATGGGTAGCATGTGCTAAACCCTTCCCTTCTCTCCCTCCCTGAACTGCTTCTTCCACTTGGCTTCAAGACTAAACAGAGGAACTAAGGTACAGCAAAGGCCACTGGAGGAGCAACTTAGAGCAGCACTTCCTACCTGTTTGGCAGCCATTTCCAACAGTTCAGAATTGCTGACTCTCCACTAACCCAGTAAGAACTCGGGAACCCAAGATAGCCAGAACATCCATAGAGCCAGTTTGGTGTAGTGGTCTCATCTGGACAACCGGGTTTAATTCCTTCCTCCTCTGTTTGAAGCCTGCTAGGTGATCTTGGGTCAGTCACAGCTTCTAGGAGCTCTCTCAGCCCCACCCACCTCACAGGGTGTTTGTTGTTGTGGGGATAATAATGACATACTTTGTAAACCACTCTGAGTGGGTGTTAAATTGTCTTGAAGGATGGTATATAATCCAATGTTGTTGTTGTTAATGGTTGGTTTTACACTTGAACTGCATTTGCTTATTTTATCTTTGTGAGAAATTGTCTAAATAAATACATAAATATAATGCTCACTGGAAGAAAAATGAGCAAGGAAAAACAATTACAAGGGAATTATGGGAAGACCTGCTTAGGATTGTTCTCTATTACAATCAATCTGGCGTCTTCTAGGGCAGTCTGTTGAAGATCTAAAAGTCTCTATTCTCCTACAAAAGACTTCAAAACAGAATGAAAAACAAATTCTTCAAGAAGTTTAACACTATCCCTTCCCCCTCCTGGTCTTAACAAGGACTCCAAATTTCTCGCCCACTATAAGTGTAATATCTTGCATATCCCAGCCCTTACAGAAGTTAGTTAATTCAGCTATACTTCTATAACTTTCAATTGGATTTCCTTTTCATATTCTATGTTAATCCTACTTTGCCCATCTATCAACAATTGGGAGCGCTCCTCACCTATGAGTCGATTGGATCTTGTTTCAGAATGGCCTCTCTTTGTAACATCCTTACCCCTCCTCTCCCTTCCATGTTGTTCACAGCCTTTAATAAAACTTAATAAGCTTTATGGATGTATGCTTCATGCATCTGATAAGGTGAACTCTGACTCGCAAGACTTTATAGTGAAATAAATTTTGTTTGTCTCTAAAGTATTGCTGGATTCGTGTTTTATTAAATAGGCAACAGGTTTGCAAACATCTCTCTCTACAACCATGGATGTTGCTGCACAGGTTATCTGTCCTGAGTTTAATGCCCTTGGGAAGTGGGTTTCTCCTGCTTCCCCACAGCATTCATACTGCCCTGGCCTCGGCCACACAGCAGCCGTTTCTCCTGCTTATTGCAGATTTGTTTTTTAAAATTTTGTCATTTAATAATAATATATTGATGTAATGCTATACCCAAATATGTATAAGGTTCTCTGAATTCCCAGCTTTTGTTTTTTTTTTAAAAAAAGCCAGTCTCTATCCTCTTTCCTTGTAGAGATATATGGGAGAAAAATCTTCTCTCTGCAAAGATATGGGCTAGAGACTTACTTTAAAAAAAAGTGAAACCTGGGGATTCAGGGAACCTGATGCATATATATTGCTATATTGATATAATGCTATTAAAACACCAATTTAAAAAAAAAACTAGGGAAACCCGCTAGGTAGAAGACCTGTCACTACTGCGTTGTATTAGCAGCTACAGTGTGCATGCGTAGGTGCAGCCAAGTCGCAACTTACTTATGGTAACCCCAAGGCTTTTTTTCAGCAGGAACGTGGTGGAACGGAGTTCCAGCACCTCTGGAAAATGGTCACATGGCCGGTGGCTCCACCCCCTGATCTCCAGACAGATCTCCCCTCTGTCTAGAGATCAGGGGGGCAGGGCCACCAGCCATGTGACCATTTTCGCTGAGGGCAATTTAAACTTTAAAAAACTCCCCCTTGTTCCAGCTGACCCAAAGTGACATCATTGTGCAGTCTTGCGTTCCACCACCTCTTTTCCCAGAAAAAAAGCCCTGGGTAAACCCAACAAGGGTCTTTCAAGGCAAGTGAGAAGCAGAGGTAGTTTGGCCTCACCTTCCTCTGCAGAGCCTTCCTTGGTGATCACTCATCCAAGAACTGAACCTGCTTAGCTTCCAAGATCTGACCCATGCTGCCTTCTTTCCCAGCAGCCACAGCAGCCACAGGGAAATCACAGAAGCATGTCCCCGTGTGGCTGGAAACATGCTTTTAAAGAATCAAATACAAACTAAAACTTTCAAGATACAAAATTATGTGATGGAATCTGCACCACTGGAATCAGTACTTCAGACTTAGCTACAACAATTGTATCAGATTCCAGACTGTAACACAACATAGATTGCAGAGAGGCATCATGACATAAACCGTTGTTTGCCGAATAGGAGTTTGTGCAATAAACTCTGGTTAGTGTGCCAGACGTAGGCTGCATTCAGATATCATGACAAACAGAGGTTTGTCTGTAACAGACACAAATACAGGTTATTGTCATACTCTCACACACACAACGCTGTTCCCCTCACCCCCCACCCCGCCATGTATGGTACAACTGATGGAAGGCTTCCCTATTTAGAAAGCCCAGAATCAAGCTCAAATTTGCCATGTCTGAATGCAAGTGCCTGGATGAACTGGAAGTTGCTTTTGCCTCCACAAGTCAGGATTCAAAACTTCAATTTATCCTGGTTCAACGTCCTGGTTTATGGTGGGAGGGGAACAAATTCACCCGAGCACCTGTATTCAGACATCATGGTGAACTGGAGCTTGCAGAGCCCCCAGCCTGGAAGTCTTCCACCACACTATGCATATGAGGCCCTGACCTAGATAGCCAGGTAAGCCTGATCTTGTCAGATCTCAGAAGCTAAGTAGGGTCGGTCTTGGATGGGAGACCTCCAGTGAAGGCCAAGGCTGCAGAGGCAGGCAATGGCAAATCACCTCTGTTAGTCTCTTGCCATGAAAGCCCCACCAGGGGGTCGCCATAAGTCAACTCTGACTTGAGGACACTCTCCACCACCACCATGCAAACCTGCAAGCACTGCAACAAGCAATGAACCTGCACATCATGGGAAGACCCTAGAATTCATGATTTCTGAATGTAGCCGTAAGAAACAAACTGGTTTGTGTGTCAGTCCCAGTGTGCTTGTCTCTTGCCTCTCTCCTGCCTCCTAGCAGGGAGGACATGTGGCCAGGCAGCTGTGAGGGACAGTGCTACTTAACAAATTGTAATTAATGAAGTCAGACATATCACAACTGTTAAAAACTGGTTAACAAGCCAATTACAAATCCTATTTCGAAATCCAAATTTGGTATTAACCAACAAATCCTGATTTATTGTCGAAGGCTTTCACGGCCGGAGAACGATGGTTGTTGGGGGTTTTCCGGGCTGTATTGCCGTGGTCTTGGCATTGTAGTTCCTGACGTTTCGCCAGCAGCTGTGGCTGGCATCTTCAGAGGTGTAGCACCAAAAGACAGAGATCTCTCAGTGTCACAGTGTGGAAAAGATGTAGGTCATTTGTATCTACTCAGGAGGGGTGGGGTTGAGCTGAGTCATTCTGTAAGAGTTTCCCAGGGTGTGGAATGCTAATGGCGGGAGGCTTCCATATGCAAAAGAACCTCCTCAGGATACAGTGAAGCCTCCCGCCATTAGCATTCCACACCCTGGGAAACTCTTACAGAATGACTCAGCTCAACCCCACCCCTCCTGAGTAGATACAAATGACCTACATCTTTTCCACACTGTGACACTGAGAGATCTCTGTCTTTTGGTGCTACACCTCTGAAGATGCCAGCCACAGCTGCTGGCGAAACGTCAGGAACTACAATGCCAAGACCACGGCAATACAGCCCGGAAAACCCCCAACAACCATCAAATCCTGATTTGTTGGCCTATCTGCATTTGAACAGTACAACTAATTGGAGTTTGATCAAACCACAGTTTATAAAGCACAATTTACTACGGTATCTGAATGCAGGCATAACAGTCCTCAGCATAACTGTCACTCAACTAGGTGGTGGTCGTCATCATCATCGTCGCACCATTAAGGCATGTGGTACTTTATGTCTCTGCCCCGTTACCCAAATGGGGCACACATTTAGGGCCCTTCATTTTGAAGCCTCCTCCTTGTGTGTGTCAGTTCAAAAGCATACACCTTAGGGCAATTTACATTAAGAATCACTGATTGGTGTCCTGGGGGACTGAAACTTTCAGATGATGGGATTATCTACCCCAAAAATAGCTGCAATTCCCTTGGTAACTTAATAGAAAGATCATTCCATCTACTATCCCTGTGATACTGCACAGGACTCTTAGCAAATGCTGAGCAAGCATTCTGAGTTTTCCCTTTTCAACCTTTGAACCCGCAATCACCATCTGGAATCACCCTTCACAGCATCATTATACATTCTTCATCTGCCCACTGGACCCTCTTGGACACCTCCTCCAGATTGGGCTCATATGATTTCTGTCTTCCTTTTTATCTCCTTTGCAATCCCTTTCCAGAATTCAGGTATATTATGTTAGGACACAGCTGAGGTTTCAATTTCATATCAGCTGTGTGTGTGTGTATTGCAGTTGGCATTCATGCCGTTTCTTGCCATCTTAATTTTCGTGTTGTATTTTTCTAATAAAGTTGATTTTGTTCTATTTCCTTACCAGTTGGATTGGACTGTGGGAAAAAGTCTGAATTTTACTTGATGGTTTAAAATGAACTGCTGTTAGATACAGGTGGGAAGATTTGAAGAATATTACAGGGGTCCGGACAGTTATACTTAACCAGGAAAGGGGGGGGGGGCTGTGGTGCTGAGTGGGCTTGATGACTTGGTCTGGGAAGGCTGATGAGATTTTGCTCTGATTGTTTGACTTGCATATCCTTTTCAGCATTAGGTCTATTATTATTGCCAATCTTGAAAATGCCTCTGGGGTTCTGGATATGTAAATGGCTGATAAGATTGCCTCCAAGAGCACCTTTCCTGTAGGAAGGGCTGCTTCATATGTGGGAGTGCTCAACAGATGCTGGAATTGACCAGGAATCCCAATGTTAATACATGAGTATTGCTGGCCTCAGGAGGGAATGATGTCAGAAAGCACATCACTAGTTTGTGGGGATGGGGTCCCAATGACTATTTATTTTATTTTATTTATTTTTTCAATTTATATACCGCCCATCCCCAGGGGCTCTGGGCGGTGAACAGTTAAAATCGATAAAAACTAAAATCAATATACAAATAATAAAACAAATTAACAAGGTGCAGTGGTGGGGAGAACCCTCCCCCACCCCAAAGGTGGGAGGCCGACATGGCACCGCCCCCTTCAATCACCGAACGCCTGGCGGAACAGCTCTGTCTTACAGGCCCGGTGGAACGATAATATGTCCCGCTGGGCCCGGGTTTCCATTGACAGAGCGTTCCACCAGGCTGGGGCCAGGACTGAAAAGGCCCTGGCCCTGGTTGAAGCGAGGCGGGCTTCCTTAGGGCCGGGGACCACAAGTAAATATTTATTCGCTGATCGGAGCGATCTCCGGGGAACGTACAGGGAGAGGCGGTCCCGAAGATATGCCGGTCCCAACCCACTCAGGGCTTTAAAGGTAAGAACCAACACTTTGAACCTGATTCGGAATTCAACCGGAAGCCAGTGCAGCTGGCGCAGGACAGGTGTGATGTGTGACTGGTAAGGTACCAGTCAGGACCCGTGCCGCCGCATTCTGGACCAGTTGTAGTTTCCGGATCAGGCCCAGGGGTAGCCCAGCGTAGAGTGAGTTACAGTAATCTAGCCTGGAGGTGACCGTTGCATGGATCACTGTAGCCAGGTCCTGGGGTGTCAGGTAGGGGGGCAAGTTGCCTGATCTGACGAAGATGGAAAAATGCAGACTTGGCAACTGCCGTGACCTGGGCCTCCATCGATAGGGAGGCATCCAGGAGCACACCCAGACTCTTTACCACTGGCAAAGTTGCCAGTGGTGTCCCATCCAGGGCAGGGAGCTGGATCCCAACATCTGGCAGCCCCCGTCCCAACTGCAGGACCTCCATCTTCACTGACTTAGCTGACTTAGTGGGCTTCAATAATGAACCTACAATGTAAAGATTGTAAACAGATATTTAATGAGGTGTGAAGTTCAGCAGGCTGCAATTTACTCCACCAGATTTATAATATATACTGTCGTTAATTCACAGAGTCGTCAAAAGTCAGAAGTGACTTGATGGCATGTAACATAAAGGAAGGCATTTACACAAAGGTCTGGGTGTGCTAGACTGCCAACCACGTTAACAAAGTGAGAACTAAAGTCAACAGAAATACCAAAAAGTGTGCATTCTCATACACTTTGAATAACTAAAACATCTATCTGTTGAATGTTGGGTACTCAGAGCAGAGGCTAACTCAGCATCACTGGCTTAGTTGGTCTGAAAGGGGCCTACATTCAAAATCCAGCACCTGATTATTAATAGACAGAGGTCGCTTCCACACGTCCTTAATGAGATGGCCTGCTAACAGAACTTTGGCGGGTTATCTCACTCACTACATACGTCTTCGTTTCCCCTGCGCAAGCAGGTCGTCATGATTCCAAGTTCTGAGCGTTTTTTGTGAAACTTGTTTTGTTCCATTTTCATTTTTGATGCCGCTTTTTTCACGTGGTTATCTAAAATATCAATGCATCTGGAGGCTTTTCACGCTTCTGAAGTGCCCTCCCACAAATTGCCATGGGACATTGGGAGGGCCTGGCCGCCACACTGAGTCTTCCCGCATCCTGTGCTGAGCTCTCGTTTTGCCCCCACTTGCTTCTTATCCCTGCATACTGCACCTCCGCGGGGATAAGGTGTGAGTGCTAGGGAACATGGTTTGCCTTTTATATAGTAGGATATGAAATCGTGCGATTGCGCTACTCTACTGTTTGCATACTCATTAAACACTTTGCATTTAAAACTTTGGGAAATCAACGGTAGAGAACAGAGTACTACGCATGCCCAGTTTCTACAGAAACTGAAAGACAGGACACCAATATAGCACAATCCTGCATGCACTCAAAAAAAAAAAAAAGGAAAGTTGGGCAGGACTGCACCAACGTCATTTGTGACGAGGTGCAGAAAGAACGCGCTTTCTGTTTGGGGACCTTTTTTCCTTCCACTACGAACACACACAAGAAACGCACAAGGATGCTGCATATGGAAGGTGAGTTATGAAAGCAGGTTGGAAAGACTCGGCTTCAGGACAGAGAAAGTTCAAAAAAAAGGAACGTGTGGAAGTGACCACTGTATGTGCAACCATATACAGGATTCCTAACCATACAGACGGTGTCGTCTTCAATATCCAGCACAATAAAATGAGTTAAGAACATGATGCAATTCTGAATTAGGTTCCATTAGATTAGAAAGCCCTCCTAAACTGATCTCCTTCATCCTGAAGAGCAACACAAGGTTCCTGGCAGTGAGAAATAGCTCCAGCTCAGTGAAAGTTGTTAGAAAACAAAATAAAGCTTTTAGTGTCAGACTATCAGATACATAAGGGACAACCTGACCTTACTGGTTAAGTAAATCAAACAGTGGGGGGAGAGGATTGCAATAATGCTGAAAAAGTAACCTATTAGAAAAAACTTATTCCAGTGGGGTTTTTTTAAAATCTAAAAGCTTAGGAGAAAAAAAAAGTCTGAAAAAATAATCACAGAATAACACATAACATGCAGTCTCCCCGCAGAACAAAGAATTCATAAGGGCAGACATTCTACAGATACTGCTGAGATTAATCTAACCAAAGGAGACGGAAATTACTGCCCAAAACAAGATGAGGTCTTGTTGTTTATTTATTTTATTTAAAAATGTTAACCCGCCTTCCCTGCAAGCGGGCTCAGGGCGAAGTACAACATTGATTAAAATACAATTTATCTGTCTTAGCCTGTGGATGCCTGGAAGAGAAAGCTAGCAGAGCCTATTCTGTAATAAGTGAACATACTGAAGCAAATACACAGAACTTTCTGTTCTTCCTACCTGCACATAATCCAAGACCATCCCCGCAAGGACCATGCCTATGCCAGCCAACAAGTAAGGCAGCAGCACCTGTAGGCCAATGGCAAGGGCAGATTCCTCCTGCAGCTTTGCCATAGCCACTTTTGCCTCAGCCGGCTGCTTTGGAGGCAGGAGCAAAGGGCCATCCTCTGTTCCCTGGGTGCCAAGTTTGCTTTCTTTGTGTTTACTCTTGGTCTTTGCTCTGTGCTTGGACCGCTCTCCATTTCTAGTCCGGCCTTCCTTCCTCCGCTGCCGAGTTTCTTCACCTTTCATGTTGGCTGTTTAGCTCAGGAGTCCTTCTGGGTAAGGGTGAGATGAGAAACATATCAGAGAGAGACAGGAAGAGAATGAAATGTCTCAGTGCCCTGCTGCATCATACCAGTAGCCAACCTAGATTAGCTCTCTGTTTCTCATAGTGGCTACCCTCTGCCAGAGAAGCAGTGTTGTGTAGTAGTTAGAATGGGACTGGGAAACCAAGCTGGAATTCCACACTGCCATGAGAGCTTGCTGGATGACTTTGGGGCAGTCAATCACTCAGCCTAATCTACCCACAGGGTTGTTGTGCGCATAAAACTGAAGAGGGAAGAACAATGTTCTAAGTGGTTTGGGGATGGAAAAAGTGGAGTATAAGTTTCTAAATAAATAAACTACTTGCCATGGAGGGCCAAGAAACAAGGCACAGAGGTAATTGATGTTACACTCTAAAACTGCTGTTCAGAGATTTACTGCCTCTCAATGTGGAGGTTCCCTTTATTTCAGCATACCTTGTAGCTATTGATGGATTTACTCTCTACGAATCTGTCTAAACCCCTTTTAAAACCACCTATGTTAGTAGTATCACTACATTCATGGGCAGTGAATCATTGGGTAAAGTGCATCCTTTTGTTGGATCTGAATTGCCCATCAACTTTGTTGGGTGCCTCTAAGTTTTAATATATACGAGAGGAAGAAAAAATTCTATCCACTTTCTCCATCCCTTGCATGTTATATACTAATAGCCAAGTAGCCCTGATCTGCAGATATTTAAATCTGGAGACTGGAGCTATGAACAAACAAATCAAATCTTCATAAACACCTGAAAAATGCCCCAAGTTTGCAGAAAAATCCGAAATCTAAAAAAACAAAACAGAACACATTGGGGGATTTCAAAAACCCAAAAATGTTAAGAAGAGCAACTATAACTTTAACCAGATGCCCTCAGTGGCTGTTGCTTGGCAACCGTAACAGCCAGTATTCCAGGCTTGGTTTCTCTCAGTAAAAGGCAGGGCCCTTTCTAGGGCTGTTTTGGCCTTTGAGGGAAGACTTATTAGGGCCAGGGCCAGCAGCAACCACTGCCCAACTTGATACCATACGACTTGCATGACTTACTCAAGTCTGCCTGCTTGCTACTGTTCAACAGCAGCCCCCCAGCCCACCCCCAACAAAAGCCAGTGTAGTGTAGTGGTTAGAATTTCAGACTAGGATCTGGGAGACCCAGGTTCGAATCACAACTCTACTGTGGAAGTTCACTGGATGACTTTTATCCAGTCACTCAAGCATAACCTACTTCTCAGGGTGGTTGTTAGGATAATTGGAGGCAAGGAGAATAACATAAGCTGCTTTAGGCCCCCATTGTGGAGAAAAACAGTATGTAAATGTGGTAAATTAATAAATATAGATGAAGATGGGGGTTGATAAAAGGTGAGTTGTTTAGTGGGTTTGAAGGACAGAAGGATGTAGGAAAAATTAGTATATGGAGGCCGCTGGGAGGAGGGAAAGAAGAAATAGTGTGGGGAAAGGGATACAGTTGGGTTGGCAAACTCCTGACAGTTGCAAGCCACCCAGCAATCACCTGCCACTGGCAAGCATCCCAGGCAAACAGCCACACACACCTCTGCACCTGGCCATGATGACATCACTTTCAGAAGTGATGTCATCACATGGGGAGCAGGAGTGCAAGCGCACTTCGCACCAGAGCAAATTCCTTAAGAATCGGCCCATAAAATAATGTCACATTGCAGCAGAGCACGGAGGTTCACACAGTAGAGATACAAAGGTAAGTGTTGCACCTCTGCAGACCCCACCCTCCTGATCTCCTGGCAACCCTGGGATACAGGGAAAAGTGAAGTACCCCCCACAAGTCCTTGCCAGATCCCTACCACACAACTGAGCCCAGTTCAGCCAGCACCACCCAACTGGGGTACAGGAGAGAGGCTGCTGGGCAGGAGAGGAGGAAAGGTGAATCCTGAAGGGGAAAATGAGATTCCCCCCACAAGTCCTTACAGGTCCCCCACTTGTAATTTTATAAATCTCCTTCTGGGCAGTGGCTACAATCAAATGCCACTGTACTGTGTTTGTGACAAAAAAGGTTGATCTACTCCCATATTTACATATTTCCTCCCTCCTCCCCACACTTATGTGCAGCCCGGACTGAATACTTTCTGGTTTATTTATTTATTTTTATTGATTTATTTACGTCATTTATAGTCCGCCTTTCTCACTGACACTCAAGGCGGATTACACAGTATGAGGTTAATACAATCAGTATCAAGTAAGTACATTGCAATACAATACCATAAAGTAAACATACACAAGTTTAAAGACATAGCATTAGCAAGGATCCAAGACATAGTGGAGATACTGAAGCAAAACATAATCAATTCTAGGACTAACATTAGACAGCATGGAGCGATGGTTGTACATATTTAAAGCAGCAGATAATATATGAGGCAAAAATGGTGATGAAGTCTATGATCCCCATCTTGTTAGTGAAGCACCTGAGACCCCATCCCTACAATGCAGCCCTCCCATTTGAGTAAAAAGCCGTTTTGAATAGTTCAGTTTTGCATCACTTATGGAAAGCCAGGAGAGTAGGGGCTCTTCTGACTTCCTCAGGCAGGTCATTCCACAGGATAGGGGCCACCACAGAGAAAGCCTGTATACAGGCTGCTGCTGACTTCACCTGTGTGCAGCCTGGTAACTGCAGGAGACCCTGTTCCGATGAGCGAAGCTGCCATGGAGGAACATAGGAAGGGAGGCGGTCCCATAGGTATGCCGGACTAAAGCCATGAAGAACTTTGTATGTAATAACAAATACTTTGAACTGAACATGGTAAATGATCTGTAGCCAGTGGAGCTACCATAGGATGGGAGTGATGTTCATGTTCCTGCTTGCTCCTGGTAACAATCGAGCTGCAGCATTTTGCACTAATTGGAGCCTCCTAGTTTAAAAACTGTTATGAGCCTGGGCCTACATAATGAGGCCTAGTGGTTCTGGGGAAACCAGTGTAATAATTAAGCAAAACATATCCCACAAATATCTAACAATGCTGGTTCCTAACCTCGTCTATGAAGTGACGACATATATAACTGACCCCTGTGAATGTTCCAGTAGTCTCTCACAGCAAAATAAAAACAAAGAGCCTGTGGTCCCCTAAAGATTAATACATTAATTATGGCATAATATTTTGTAGACTGCAGCTCACTTCAACAGTGAAAGCTTATAGGGTTTACTCCAGTTTAAACTGCCCTGATTCAGAGCTCACTTCATCAGATGCAAAGAGCGTCCATCATTTTGATCAGCCTTTTGACTGGATCTTGTTTCAAACTGGCCTCTTTGTGACCAGTCCCACCCCCTTCCGAGCAAATATAAACGCATCAGCCTAATGGATGCACACTTCACGCACCTGATGAAATGAGCTCTGTTAGTAAAAGCGAAGCGTATTCTGAACTAATGGACTCCTGTTTCATTTTGCAGCCTGCTACGGCTACCCACCTAGAATCATTAATCCTAATACTAGCAAAACGAGACCTTGTAATTTAGTAAACATCTGTATAGGAAAACCCCATCTGGGTTACGACGAGTGCAAGAAAAACAGGGGAAGAGGAAAAAACAGTAGTAAAACAACAGACAATGGCCAAGGATACAACTCCCTCGCTCATTCAGTTCTTGCGAAAATCCTAGAGAGCCACACCCCTTCCGTGCCTCGCGCACTTACCCAGCGCCTTTGTCTTTCTTCGCCGGGCCTTTATCGCCCCCTTGGACCAGAGAAGGGCATCGTACGCACCTGGGGCGCATGCAAAAGACATGCAAATGACAGGGGCGTGGCCTCCCCGAACTGTTTTCAGCGCGTCTGTTGTCACGGTCCGCCCTTCTTGTCCTGCCGCTGCAGCCTGGAGTCAGCTTCGTTTTGCAAAGCGGAAAAAGGAAGCGGCCCGAGCAGAAGGGGGAGAAAGGAAACCTCGGCCCGAAGAGACAAGCGGGTGCGAAGCGAGAGGGACGCGCGGCAACGGCCTGGAGGGTGCCCCCCGCCTCGCCTTTTCGACAGGGAGCCTGCCCTAGCCTTGGGAAAGTTGCCTGCAAAGGTTTCAGAGACGCCGTTTCTGAGTCCACCTAGCAATTTCCGCGGGGGGCCAAAACAGGCCCTTGGGCGCTGTACTGCCCGAAAGACTAACTTCAATCCAAAAAGTAGGAGGGTGCTCAACGGGGGCACTTGCCACATGCTCACTGAAAAGAAGGTCTGAAAATAATCGTTGTGCAATTTAAGATAGGGCTGACAATCTGCACGTGGGGCCAGAATTACAACTGATCTCCAGAATTTAGAGATTTGTTACCCTGGAAGAAAACGGAGGGTGAACTCTGCGACATTATACCCTACTGAGCCCCCTGCCCTGTCACCAACCCCTGACTCCTCAAGCTCCACTCCCAAATCGCCAGGAATTTCCCAACCTGGAGTTGGCAACCCAAACTTATGTCCTGCGCATGCCACATCTAGAAATAATGGGAAAACCTGTGGCAAATACTGGGAAACATTACATATGGAAGAAAGTGCCATTTTTAAAGTAAGATGAGTGGAGAGGAAGTTTTGAATGACAGAATATTCCCTTTGGGAATGAGAGACTGGGACTAGCAAATATAGCAGGTGTGGTGGTGATGGTAACACACTGCTTCTGTGGCAGCACCCATGTTCTTATTTACAGAACATTTTCATTTTTTGTCAAGAGATATGCACATTACATTTTTATCTCTTCGCAGGAGCTCAAGGTAACATATTTGGCCCCTTCCTCCCATTATCCTCACAACAATCCTATGAGGTAGGTTAAGCTATGAGTGCCTGCCCCAAAGTGACCCAGTGAGATTCCTGCCTGAAGAGGGATTTAAACCCATGTCCTTCAAATTCTATCAGCCCAGATAGCCCTGTTTAGCCCAAGCTTGTCAGAATTTGGGAACCAACAGTCAATATTGGATAGGAGACCGCGGAGGAAAACAAGTCACTGCACAGGGGAAGGCAATGGCAAAGCACCTCTGCTCATCTCTTCTCTTGAATGCCTCCTGGTTGGGGGTCACCATGAGTCATTTGCAACTTAATGGTACATGATTCTCCCAAATCCTAGTCTGACATTGTAATGAGTACACTATGCTGGTTCTCACTGAGCCATACTGAGACACTGCAACAAATTGCTGGTCCTCTCACACCCTTTGACCTGAAAGCTTTAATCCTCTGTGTGTGTGTTCGTGATCACAAACTTGTGCTATAAAGAAAAGTAATCTTCATATGTTTGACAGTTTGGTGTAACGGTTAAGAGCAGCGGGACTATAATCTGGAGAACCAAGTTTGATTCCTCACTCCTCCACTTGAAGCCAGCTGGGTGACCTTCAGTCAGCCACAGCTCTTCCAGAGCTCTCTCAGCTCCACCCACCTCACAGGGTGTTTGTTGTGGGGATAATAATGTCATACTTTGTAAACTACTTTGAGTGGGCATTAAGTTGTCCTGTAGGGGGATATAAATTGAATGTTGTTTTGATTAATTACTTAACACATGCCAGGACTGGTTTATGGCCCCAGAATCTGGCCCGGGATAGCCTAGGCAAGCTTGATCTTGTCAAGTCTCAGAAGTTAAGCAGGACTGCCCTTGGTTAAAAATTGGATGGGAGACCATCAATGAAGACCAGGGTCATGGCAAACGACCTCTGAATATCTCTTGTCTTGGAAACCCCAGCAGGGATCACCACCACAAGTAATCTACAACTTGATGGCACTTTCTACAACCATTAAAGAGCTGCCCCAGTATAAGGCTGCTGAATCAGAATTTTAACAAAGAACAAATTTCAGACCAGAGTAAGAGACCAGCAAGAGCAGAACTAGCTAGATCTGGCTAGGCCCGCATCCCATTTCCCGCAGTAGCCAACCAGGATTTTACAGCCCTGCTGTTTAAACCAGAGTTTGTTCAGCTCTGCTGCAGGCATGATGTACAGAAGTAAGGGAAGTGCATTATTTTCTCTGCCAGATTCCTTTGAAATAAGGAACATCCTTTTGGGGAGAAAAGGAACCTTCACCCCCTCATTTGTCTTTTCTAACTGGACAAGCAGGGTCTCTTGAGTCCTTTCATACCACTTACCTCCTGATACTTAAAAAAACACCAAACCTAAAGATGCCAGAGATTGAACCTGGGACCTTTTCCATGCAGAGCAAATGCTCTACCACTGAGCTACATCCTCTTCTCAATCAGGTGTTCATTCTGCCCATGTAATCCCTGCAGTCCACTCATGCTGGAATCTTCTGCCCATGTTGGTCTTCCATCCTTTCATATATCTGATGGAGCCACTGAGGACTGTGAAGTCTAATAAATGGCTTCATACTCTGAGGTAGGAGTTCTCACCTTTCCCAAGCACACTTCCAGTTTTACCCTATGATACTGATTCAGGGGCACAAACTAATGTCATGCAAATCTGCCATTTAATTCATGCCAAACTTAAGTCCCTTAAAGCATGGGCAACGGTAGTATGTTCGTTTCAACTTCAAGTGTCTGTTATTAGTAAATTTTTTCTGGCAAAGACATAGGTATAAAGCATTAAGCCTATCTTCCAAATTATGTGAATTTATAATCACCCTATCATAAAGGGTAAGCAAAATTTGAGAAGAGCCCCACCACAGCACAACAAGTTAGAGCAGTCTAAACCAGCATCCTCTTTCCCACAGAGGCCAACCAGAATTTCAGAACCCTAGTCTCATCTGTGCAAAAACCTTGTGAAGGAGTACGTGATACCGTTTAATGGATGACACCTGAGGCTGACAGATGAGATTCTTCTACCCTTTATTAATGATAGAGCTCTTCTGGTGGCAGCCCGAAGGTTAACTGTACCACTGCTTGTTAACATCGGGAATAGGGAAATGGGTATATGTGCTCTGGCACTGGAGAATGGGACTGCACAACCTTCAAAGTACTGAACAATAAAGTAGAAATGACAGAAGGATGGTAATTGTTATGTTTGTCATTTTAACGAGTGAGGAATTAGTGTCCCTGTGTTTTAAGTTACTAAAAAAAAATCTCACAATCATTAAATTATATGAGACAGTTATGTCACTTGCAGCAAATGGTATAACTGGTAATATCCAATAAGAGGCTACAACAATTGTGCAAATATTTTGCCGAGCATTTACAAATAACAAGGGACATCTGGGAATCCCATTTTTCTAGTGGCTCCATGTTGTGGACATAGTGCTGGGGAAATGCAATATCCTTGAACCAGCAGCATAAACTCTGTAGTGAACAAAGGTAACAGCTCAGTCATGAGTGGGTAACTGTTGCAAACTGATTGAATGGGAAATAACCAAAATTATTTCCCCCAAACTCTTCAGTGAGTCAACAGCTGCAAATCTAGGCATCTGGCCACTGAACATGGGCTCTCAAAGAGTTACATTATTTCCAGAACTTCTGGGCAAACTCACTAGATTTGTGTGTGTCGTTTAAATTGACCAGTACACATTTGGGAGCTATATTTACAAGATCTTGAAATAGTGGTTGCTAGCCAGCATAGAATAGTCTGCCAAATGTATAATTTATTGTTCATAACGTAACTGTAAGATCTGGAAAAATCTGGACTACAGCATCGGTTTGTGATCTGCTTTTGTTGAACTTGTGTACAGATTTTGAAACAACAGCCTATCTTTTCTAATTTTTCACATTTACTTCCTTGGAGTTTTTGGCTCAAAAGTGGAGGAGGAGGGAATTGCCAAATAAATCCTGTGCTATAGATCTTATGGGATTAATACATTTAACAGTAATAGAGGTAAATGCCAGCTTTTCTGAATTGTTAGTATTGTGTTCCATTTGTGCTAGTCTGGGCTTTTTTGCCTTTCTTTTATAAAGGACATGTATCAAGAGAAAAGCAAAAAGGAATTGTGTATTTTTGGAGAAAACCTATTTGACCACACACTTCCACTTTATTAATAACTTGTATTCTCTTTATTAATAACTTGTATTTCCATCTGGATTGAAAATCAGGCCTGTTCTAGTCAGGACAGAGATCTCCTTAAAGAATTGGTTTCCTATGCTGGGGATGCTAAAGGTGGCCCTGCAAATGCACAGAATCTCAGCACCTTTAGCCAAATTCAGTTGGTATGCCAGCTCCCTTCCTGGAAAAGCAGGATCTGGCCACAATTATTCATAATCCAGGTTAGACTATTGCACAGGGTTGCCTGTGAAGGCCGTTTGGAAACTAAAACAGCAGAAAACAACTAGATTGGTTGGCATGGAAGTCACCTGTGGAAGTCTAAATACAGCTATTACCAATGTCTTCAGTGGACTTAGGAGGATTTAGCTCTGCTTGGAACTGCATATTACATCCCACCAGTACTTTGCTTGCTACCCATTTGTTCTAAGCATGGTTCAAAGTGCTGGTTAAGACCCTAAGCAGCCTGCAACTTGGGTAAGACTGCTCCCATATTAACCAGACTCCCTTCCCGAACCGGTTACCTGGCACCTATCTTGCTATTTACACTTCCTTGGTGGCTTTTGCTTCCTTGGTGGCTTTTGCTTATTGTTTCTGCTGCTGTTGCCATTTTAAGGTGCTGGTGGCTGTACATTTACTTAAAACGTTTGTTACCCAGGGCTTTTTTTTCAGCTGGAACGCAGTGGAACGGAGTTCTGGCACCTCTTGAAAATGGTCACACAGCAGGTGGCCCCGCCTCCTGATCTCCAGACATAGGGGAGTTTAAATTGCCCGCCGTGCTGCTGGAGCAGTACGGAGGGCAATCTAAACTCCCCTCTGTCTGGAGATCAGGAGGCGGGGCCGCTGACCATGTGACCATTTTTGCTGAGGCGATTTAAACTTTAAAAAACTCCCCCCTTGTTCCAGCTGATCCAAAGTGACATCATTGTGCAGTCCTGAGTTCTACCACTGAGTTCCACCACTTTCCCCAGAAAAAAAGCCCTGTTGTTACAACATCACTTTACATAGCATTGTGGCAGCAGTGGGGGGAAAGGATTAAAATGAAAATGCCCATATTGTCTTCTATGAGTTTATAAAATGGAAGACAAATAAGGGATAGGCATACTCAGTTACCACTGATTTGTCTCTGTTTTTGCTTGCTGATCATTAGTAGGGAGGCAGTTCTTCAGTGACTTGTTTGGATGTGTATAATCAGATGCATCCAGTTTGTACAAGTACACTGTTTTCTTGCACCAGTAGATCTTTTCAACACTCCTCCCCTCCCCTGTGGCTAGTACCACATCCAATTTTTAAAAGACACATGATAGTTTTTTTTAAAAACAGTTCAAGTTTCAGTTCAGTTCTTACAGTCTGAACAGGGCCCACTGTCTGTTCAAAATATAAGATGAGATTTCATAGGTTGTTAAAAATATACAGTAGAAAATATTCAGACAGATGTGGCTTTGGAAAAGAGCACCAACGTAATAGTATTTTAAAACTCAAAATTCTAGGATTCTGCTACAGTTACCCACAGGAAAACCTATAGCTATCTTCTGAGTGAGGGGAACTATAATTAGAAATGGGAAAAAACATGGTATAATTTCTACAACAAAATTAGATCATGGACAATTTAGATACTAACTGATTTTTGTTAACCCCTTTGGTTTGAAAGTGCATTTTGCCCCATTTCCCATGCTCACTGATATTTTAAAATACTATTCACAACTTCTGAGCATAAGAAAAACCATTCTGTCACATGCACATGCAAAAAAAAATTGGAGTCATGCCTTGTACATTCTTTAGATATTTCATGATTTAAAACCATTACCTCAATAATTGTTCTCTAGAGAAGTCTGCTTCAGGAAGCAAAGTTCTTAGGTGGAAACCTGAATGGCTAAATGATTCTTTACATGGTTCCGAAAGATTTGGGCTTGAAATGAACTGCTGCAAAAGGGCTGCAAGGCTTTACGAGTGGCGGTAACTCAACCCTGCAGCTGCTGCGTCCTGGAGTCATACATCTTTTTGGGGAGTCATTGCTAAACCAGCTAGGCTTAAATTTCAGCTCACTTGGCATAACTGAGCATTTTCAAAAGTGATGCTCCTCATTGAGTGGTCTGTCACAAGAAACTCTTTTTTTCTGTCAGAGGAATTACTGGATCCGAACAGTTGTGCATAGCTCCATCTTGGTTGCATGAGTTGCTATGAGAACAAGTGTAGATGGGTGGAGAGAAAAGAGTGTTGTCCTTGTTTAAAATAGTGACCACGTCAAAGCGGTTTTCAGTTGTTATGCCTTATCATTTTTCAAATGATCTTCAAGAAAGCAGGTAGGAAGTGCCTTGAGAAATAGATGGGGAGTCCCAGTTCTGGTCTGTAGCTAAAAGTGTATATATAGCAGTCATGTCTTGCTGCTTCACAGGTTCCTTCCATTTGGATTTAATTAACAGTTTAGCAGCTAATACTTTTTCAGTTTTTAAGTTAGTGAGTTACTAATCCGTGGATAGGAAAGCAGTCTCCCTTTGGTGTTTGCTTATGATAACAGAGTACTGAACCTACTGAACAACCAATTGGATTCCTATGGGTGATTTTTAATCACTGGGGCTGGCTTGTGTGTCTCAGCTTTTGTCAACGACTTCCTCAGGGGTAAGGAACCTATCCACACTTCAATTTATGTTATTCTTGATCATTCTCATTCATTCCTTAGGAGTGGCATCATGTGGTGCAGGCCCCAGTTTGGGCAGGGCCCAGATGGGCTTGGACTCCTTCCCCCATCCATGCTGCTTTCTACAAAGAGAATAAACAGACTCATTGAATTCACTTTACCTTGTTACAACTTACCTGCTTTGTTGCATCTTCCATGGAGCTTCTTGCTGACTGAGTTAGAAGAGATTTTAAAGACTGTTTCTCTGAAGATACAAATTTGCAGTCGGTTGTATAGATTGTATTTTTGTATTTTGTATGTCACGTGAGTTATCAGCTGTTTGTATTTGTGAATGGATGCTATTTATTGGTATAGATCTAGAGGAGTTAGCCGTGTTAGTCTGTAGTAGCAAAATCAAAAAGAGTCCAGTAGCACCTTTAAGACTAACCAACTCTATTGTAGCATAAGCTTATGCTACAATAAAGTTGGTTAGTCTTAAAGGTGCTACTGGACTCTTTTTGATTTATTGGTATATATATGTTTATTTTTCTATGTAATTTTGATGAAATTATATTCTGGTTTCAAAAAAATATATAGCACTTTGTATAAGCACTTAGTCACTTCAAGAGTAAATGTAAAAAAAATTGTACACTTAGTGGTGGATTCATTGTGTACTCCTGATTTGGTTTTCTGAGGATCTATTTGCCTGTATCCAACAATGGAGTTAAGAAAACTTCATTGCCCTTAACTTTTCTTGGAGTGGGGGACAGCAATTTGTGCTGATTCCCTCATCCTGCAGCAACTCTTTGAGCCCCCACATTGTTCTTGGGGTCATAGGGACATAGTGAGGGGGACTACAGTGGAGGGACAGTAAAAAGGGCACTGAAGTTTTCCATTGCTGGATATAGGCCAGTTTCTGTTGTGCTCACTTTGTGCATGTTTATCCTCTAGTTTAGTGGTCTTTGCCTTTCCAGATCTGGAACCAACCTTAAACCACTAGGTGGCAGCATGAAACCCTATGTGACAAGTTTGTGGTAGGAAGTCACATGGCACAACAGGAAGGAGGAGGAGCCAGAGTCTCTGAACCAGTCAGTGCTTCACGCCCTGCTGAAAAACTCTTTTTGTTGCTGCTCTGCTCAGTGGATGTTTCAGGAGAGGGAGGATATATGGCATCCTTGCTCTCTTTGGGTTGGATCCAGACTAAATTTCCTGTTAACGGAAAGGGTGGAGTAATTTCTACCAATTCTCTCTTCCTACTGCAGACCATTAGTTAACTTCTGATGCTTCTTCTTCTTTTTTTATATCAGGTTTTATTGGGTTTTTAGTAGACAGGGGAGGGTTACAACAAGACACCAACAGTTTAGCAGATTCATATACAAGACACATATCCATCAATCCAAATACAAAAAGCTGCTAAATAAGTAATTAACGCCCCATATACCTTCAAGTTTCCCTTTTATTTTCTGTAGTCATTATTTAATTTCTATGCTTTTAAATCCACTTACTCTATTCCTTATGTCATTTCTAATAATCTTTTCTTTTGTGTATATTATAGATAGATCACATTTCCCATCTTTTGCATTTTAGCCAGAGATATTAATCCCTTAGTCATTCCAGGAGTAGGAGATGGAAATAGCAGAACAAAAGATATTAGCAAAACAATGGTATACATCAATATATAAAGGGAGCATTTTTGTGCTAATTTTCCCTCTTTCTTACATCTGTTCTGGCCAAGCCTTCCAAACTTGTATACTTTGGTTTTCATAGTAATAAGGGTGGGGAGGCCAAATCAATATTTGGTTTAAAGACCATTTTATATTCTATAGGAAATCTCTCTTTCCTCTATTTTGTTCCAGCCAAACTTATTTGCTTGTGTTTTCATATTGATGAGGCTGGAATGGCCACATAACTATATGGGTAAAGCACAGTTTTACATTTTAGAAAGAGTAGCTCCTGCATCTGTTTTATCTTAACCATCTGCACTTGTTTACTTGGATTCTCATAATCGTGAGGTTGAGAAGAGCAGATACTCGTTTAGCTTAACCACTCATTTATATTCTGGAGAGAAGTGCTATAATTTAAGAATAGTTGAAAAGCTCCAAGGGCCCAGTTATCACATTATCACTATCACTTTGACAGTAGATATTCAAAATCTACTATAATATAGAGCCTCTAAAACTTCCATTAAATCTGTATTGCATATCATTAAACATATAGAGGAAATCTAGGTCATAATCCGTGTTTCTCCTCCTTTCTTTCAAAATAAGAAGGAAAAAAGAGGACAGTAGTGAAAGCAAAAAACTCTATAATTCCATCAGTCCCCCCTCCCTTTTGTCTCTTCAGAACACATACAGAATATATGGTGTTATAAAAGAAAAAAAAAGGAAGGAGGCATAGAGATAAGGGGTTAGGTCTGCATTATTAAATCCTAATTTGAGTCTTATCCTTGTTTTTTCTTCTTTCTTCCTGTAAAATGGTACATCCAGTCCTTATTCCATCTGCGCTGCTGAAAGTGGATTTCCTTATCTTCCAGCCAATTCTGATGAGGGTCGATAAAAATGTTGTTACTTCTCTGTTTGTTTCTGCTTTAAAATCCGCTGCACTCTTTTTTCCCCTTTCAGTAGTAGAATGCTAGGTTCTCTCTTTGCAGGTCTGCTTTGTGGCTCCGCCCCTTTCTTGCTCCTGCCTTGTATCTTCAAGAAGACATACTGGTACAACCGTCCATTTTGTAGATTATATTTTTTCTCATTTCGCTCTATTTTTCTTTCAGTTAGATCTGTCTCTTTAGAGATTTCTTCTGTATTGTCATTTTTTGTCTTACTTTTATCCATTTCTACTCCAAATGTCCCATCTGCTTTAATTAATAGTTCAGTCATTAATTTAGACATTTCTTGCAATTTAGAAAGTACTTCTTCTTCAAATTACTTATAGGTGTTATGTCCAAACTCATCAAAGTGGTAAAAAGCTTGGTTTTGTTATGTTCAAAGATTTATTGCTTTCCAGCCGTCTGCTGAGAGAGTCTCTTTACAATCTCTCTCCGTCTCTCCCTCCTCCCAGCTTTGCCCCGGCAGCTGCCTCGCAATCAGGCTGGTTAGTCCTCATAAAACCATAAAACAGTCTCCTTACTTGATGGAAAGCATTGTGGAATCTCTTGAGCTGTCTTCGAGTTGTTTTTATCTGTCTTGTTAGGAATCTGCTTTATTTGCTGAAGTTCATTTTGGCTTGTCAGACTTTCTGTTTTAGCAGCTTCGTAGCCATATTGGCTTCTTCGTTGGTCCTTGCTTTCAGAACCGGTGTAGAGGCTTCCCGGGGGTTGCCAGACCCCTTGAGCTCTTTCACCTTGTTCCAGCCTGCCTCCCCTCTCCGGGTGGGGCGGTACTTGGGGCCCCGAATTCTCAAGTCCCAAGGAACCAGGAAGGTCACGGCAGAGAGCTCGTAAAACTCAGCTGCCATAAATTCACTGCTTCATCCCGGAAGTCGCTTCTGATGATGCTTCTTGAGGGTACCTGTCCCAGGGGAGTACCATTTCAGGAAGATCAGTGGGCTGCAGTAGGGGTGGCGGGGAGGTACCTTTTGTTCCAGCGTGCTTTGCATGAGTGGAAATTTTAGTCTGGATCCAACTCTATGCATGTGTATTAACAGCAGGTCCTCCCAAAAGCAGCAAAAAGGTGGATCTATGGGACTTACGACCCATTAAGTAGGTTGCTGTTACCCAGTGGAGGGTTCCAACCCATGGGCTGAAGACAACCGTTCTACTGTATCTCTAGTATGTATATAGGACTTTCTTCAGTCTGGCTTATATGTGTGATGCAGCAAGCTCATGCACAAAATTGTCTTTTATTTCTGAGATACTTCTCTGATGTTTGCATTATGGATTAAGAAGGCAGCTCTTTCATGTCTCAATAGACATATACCTACTGTGCTAGTATATATTAATGACACATTGATGAATGGCTGTGCAAAATGCTCCAAATGTGCATTCGCTTCATTAAATTCTATTCTGGTACTTACTTCCTAAATTAAAGAATGGCATTATTCTCCTTCAGCTGGAGCAGTTATGTTACATTTAGAGCCAGTTCTAACTTTGCATGTCATCATCATTACAGGCACCTAGAATAAATGCACACTGTTACATTTGAAAGGGTGTACATGAATAAAATTTGATGTGTGTTCAGTTACAGTATTTGGAAACAGGATGCATATATCACCCTTTCCAAGTGTTTTGAACAGACACATGCAAAATTGCATGTGTGCATTCCCTTCAGATAATGAAAAGGAATGTGTCAATTGCCACATGTTTCACAAGATTATTATTTGTATTTTCTTACAGAGAGTCTAGAACCTCAGGAAGCTAACTTGGAAACTTATAGTTTCTTAACTTTACCTAACCAGAGCCCATCTTCATCTCCTTCTGCCTCCTTCCTTTGGAGGGAAGAGCCTAGAACCCGCACTATGTCATTAACTCCAAGAACCCACATGACAGAGATTTCCAGCCACACACCCAGCTGTCCCGAAGATACTTTTGTCTTGAATCTTTATTGTTGTAAGCTACTTGTGGTGATTATCATGGAGTGTAAAATAAATAACCAAGGAAGAAGAGGATTGCAGGCAGATGAAATAATTAGTGAAATTACCAATATTGCTTGATGTCCTGCTTTCTGGCACCTGAGGGAGGCACCACAGGAGATAACGGGACCAACCCCATTGTGAGGGGTACGTTAATTTTTCTGTTCTAATTTTTGGGCTGAAAATAGTGCTCTTTAGGGGTTTAGAAATATTCCTCCCAGTCCCTAAGTCATGAAAATATTCATCATTTTTCAGCCACAATTTCCCCAGTCTTCTGCTGCTTTGCCATTATTGTCTTCTAATTACAAGATAAATAGAAGAAATAGAAGAAAACAAAATCATTGAAGTACTAGGGGTGGGGAGGAGAGTTAACTGATTCCTAGGCGGTACTCATAGGTGAGTTGAATGCCAGAACATGCAGGGAGGGTGAGCAGGCCTCCATATGACTGCCAGTTGGTGAACGCAGCACCTACTCATGAAGGAAGCATCCACATGTATACTCCCTCCCTATGATTGACATCTTTTGGAAAGCAGCATCCCTGATCACAGGGAAGAAGCATACGTGTGGGCACTTCCTGTACACGTTTGACCCATGCACATGATTTCACAGAAGCAGGGGGCATGGCAGGCTTGCTCGTGCCTGCTCTCTCTTCCTGCACATTGAGTCAACGCACAAGTATAGAGGACTAGTGTGTCTATGGAATGATGCTCACATTCAGGTGTAGCTGTAGGCCTGGCGGGTCCACGGAGGTGGTGCCAGCACCTGTTTCGAGCGCTGAACTCTGAACGAGGCGCCGTGCCGGCCCCCAATGACCCCCTGACCAAGTATTGGGCCGCCTCCCCACTTGCCTCTCTACCCTTTTGCCGTTGCCACCTGCCTCAGCTCAGCTCCCAGCGAGCCAGGTGCCCAGGCAGCGCGGCAGCAAGCAGGGAAGCGAGCGGGAACTAGGCTACCTCCCTGCCCCTTCACCGCTGCCGCCCGCCTCAGGTGAGGGAGACAGCCCTGCGCAATGATATCACAAGTGACATCATCGCACAGGGCCGAAACAAGCACACACTTTGTGTGTGCACACAGGGCAAGAGTCGCCACCTCCTGCCCTGGGAGCCCTACGACCATGCTATGCCGCTGCCCATCCCATTCACCAACAACACTGAAAGCAGGCTGGAAAAGCTGTAAAAGGTATAATTTTTGAGATGTATTTAAAATTCATCATTTTTAAGCCTACAATATCAAATTGGTTAGCGGGGGGGGGGGGTGCAAGTAGGTATCTCGCCTCAGGCGCCAGAAACCCTGGCATCAGCCCTGAGGCCCAGCATAGCTAATTAGTGGTGCACATGCAGTCCACACCCAGGCTAAAGAAACTGGCCATCGTTGTTCCAAGTACTTCTGATTTTTCTTCCTTAACTGGAACCATACTTATCTACATTCTTCTGCACCCTCCCTTACGGAAGACACAGATATTCCACTGCTAGAAGCCCTGGCCATACTACTGCTACATGGGGGTTGGAGGCTTGTGACCCCCAGCTTTCACAGATTGGCTTAACAAGAGGAGCACACTTGCTTTAGACTATGGTGGTGTGTGTCTGTATAAACAGAGTACGGTATAGGGTTACCAGGTCCCTTAAGTCCCCCAGTGGGAGACTGGGATGCTAGCATTTCCCCTGCCCTGGCTTCAGAGTTCTCTGTGTGAGCGCGTGCGCTCCTGGCGTGTGTGATGATGTCACTTGATGTCATCACATGGGTCAAAGGGTGGCCCGGGAGCATGAGCGCGCTCCCCAAAGGGCTGAATTGCTCCCACATGGGCCCAATTCGGCCTGAAATGGGCCTGTTGCGGGGCATGGGAGCGTGCCATGGTAGGGTGCAGTGGCACACTGTGCTGACCGGGGGTGTGCCTGCGCCACCGGAGGGTGCCCTGGGGTGTGCGCCCCCTGCTGGCCAGGTAAGTGAGGGTGGGGGGGGAGGTGGGAGCAAGGGATCCCCCGCCGGGGCAGGGGAATGGCAAGCCTAGTACGGTACCATTAAGCAGTTCGCTGTGTTGCTTTATTCTTTATTTTAAATTTACAAGTAGTGTTGTCCCTTAAAGAACTTTACATTACAGAATATTTTATGAGAACTTAAGAAAGACAGCTACATGTATTAGAATATCACCGGTATTTTGTTACACTGTATAGCACCCTTGTAATTTATTAGATGTTACTTTATGACGTGTGCATTAACTCCTTTTGCCCAGCATTATGGAAAGCTGGCATTTTCCATGGTGAACTGCCAAAGCCCCTATTTATCATGCTGTGGTTGTTTTTCCGCATGTAATACAGTGTAAAGGATCTCACTTCATGAACTGGAAAGATTCCAAAGGGCAGCAGATTCCAGTTTGTACTGGCAGGGCATGGCATGGAATCAGGTATCTTACGCTAGAAAACATATCCATTTCAGAGGTATTTTCCCATCAGCTTTTTCTCTGAGGCCTTCAAGGACAAGCCATCTTGCACGGATCCAAACAATATTTAAACAATTTTCTGATGTAAACAAGATTCTTGCAAAACTTTGCAAATTAGTAAAATTACTGAGGCTTAAAGATGACAAATAAAGGAGAGCCCTATTCACAGAGTGATTGTGTAGCTTAAGATGATTTATGCTTTCTGTTACGCCAACCAAGGATGACACTACAGCAACCATTTGGTTTAATTTTTAAAACATGTGGCCATTATAACACATGAAAGCTACAGCACATGGAAACCATTTTAGATCATGTGAACTTGACTTAGGGAAAAATCATGGATATTTTCCATATAATTGGTAGCAGGAAATTTACACTGCATTTTTATTTTATTTTATTGGTGTGCACACCTGCTCCCAGCATGGTAAACAGATTGGGAATCCTCCCTGCAGATCATCTGAGGGGAATGGATGAACTCCTCAGGGGAACAATAGTCTGTCAACACTTCAGATAAGTTATAGAACGCTGGAACAGAGATGGCCAACTGGCAAGCATCAACCAGCCCACCATATCATCTTTCCAGCATCCAAGAGCCCAATGGGACAGAGACCTTGTGACTAAAAAGAAGTGTATGCCATTCAAAGTTGTCCTCCTTTGGCTAGATTTTGTTTCCTCTCAGGACTTCAGGCTGACTGTAGTACTTCAGGCTGTTTCATTTTGACTTTTAAATTGTGCTTTCTTCATTCATTATTTCATTCATTTGTTCATTTTCATTCTTGTGGTTCCATTAATTGAAATGGGAAACATACAATTAGGCTGTAATTTCTTCATTTCCGAGCCATTTGGGATAGAACATTCACAGTGAAATCCTAAGCAGAGCTACTCTAGTCTAGGCCCATTGATTTGGGCCTAGACGGGAGTAGCTCCATTGATTTGGGCCTAGACGGGAGTAGCTCCATTGATTTGGGCCTAGATTGGAGTAGCTCCATTGATTTGGGCCTAGACGGGAGTAGCTCTGCTTAGGATTTCACTGTTAGAGATTGCTCCATTTTCTCAAAGGAATCTCCCTGCCAAACAACAGGCAGATAGAAGAAAGGATCTCAGATTTTAAGGCAATTAAAGGCAAAATATACTCAGCTGTAAATCTTTGTTTCCCATTCATTTGGGATATCATTCTCAGTAGTTTTTCACCCAATGGATCCTTCCTGCTAAATTTTAGGAAGATAGGAAAAAAGTTGACATTTTATACATTAAAATTCTCACTTGCAGACAGACATTTGGCATCCTTAGAAAGCATTCTAAAGCAGACAAAGGGAAGTATGTACCATCCAAGGAATCAGGCAGTTGCAGAGGGGTCAGGGATGGAGTTCCTTTCCTATGAGGAAAGGCTAAGGAGTCTGGGACTTTTCAGGTTAGAAAAAAGGCAAGGAAGAACCTCACAGAAGTTTATACTATTATGCATAGGGTAGTGGATGGAGAGAACTTTTTATCCGTTCTCCATTACACTCTGACTCAGGAGCACTCAATGAATAGATTCAGAATGGACAAAATGAAGTACTTCACTTTATGAATAATTAAATTGTGGAATTCATTGCCAGTGATGGTGTTACCTGAATTGATCTCTTTGCAAGTAAGGGTGGGGTGGAATTAGCAAGCAAGGAAGACAGCTATGCGAGAGGCCAGTAACTACGGGATCTTTTTCATCAGTTTTTATGGGGTCCCTTCCAATTACAGCAAACAAGACTGGTGCTTAAAGTTCAAAGAGCAATACTTTATTGAAAGAGAAAAATGCATGCACATACACACAGGGTAAATCGTAAAAATGGTTACACACAGAGAGAGTCCTAGGAAGCTAGGCAGAAGTTGGAATAGAGTGAGGGAGGGCAAAGTATATCTACCTATCCTGAAGAGTAGTCCAGTCCACAGGGGAAGAGGGCAGCTTCAAAAGCCAGCGTTCTTGGCCAGGAGAGACAGAGGCTTAGGGCAAATCTCAAGGGAACAGCGCTTTGGATCCAGTAAACGTGTACGGAGAGAGAGAGGCTTAGGGAAGAGACTCTAAGGGAGCAGCATCCTGGATGTAGGGGTCCTGGAAGCATGCACAATTTGAATGGGGCCAGGGCTCTACTCTTATTGGGTAAAATGTGCCCTGAGGTGGGATGGCCCACCTAGCTGTTAGAACAAAACCTCCAATGGTCAGTTCCTGGGAGTAACAAAGGGTTTGATTACCTTGATTGGTAGCTGCCAGGGTGTGTGAAAGAGAATGCAAAACTTGTCCTGGCTCTGCACAAAAGGGCAGTTTGTTAATGAAGTCCACTGGAGCTAAGTTGATGAATTTAGTTGGGGAATGTACCTTCTCAGGAATGAATTATAAATACTTATGAATGCTAATTATAAATACTTATGAATGCTAGTTGATACTCTCCTCAATCATGGACAGGAGATCTCATCATGGAAGGAGGGAAAGGAATGTGGGAAGTGGGGGCAGGGGTCATTTCATAGAAAAAAAGCTGCAGGAACTCATTAGCATAAATCATTAGCATATGCCATGCCCCTTGATCAGGCTGAAATAGCTGGGATTCAGCTGCTGCGAAATGGGGGAGTGTTCCCTCACCTGGCAGTGGCCCGATCAGGGCCGTTTTGGCCCCAATCCAGGCTGAAACGGGCCCAAAATGGCTCAAAATGACCATTTTGGACATGTTTTAGCCTGGATCAGGGCCAAAACAGCCCGGACTGGGTAAGTGCTGGGTAGGGGAGGTTTCCCCCACCCAGCACTGACCCAATCCCAGCCGTTCCAGCCCCGATCCCAGCAGAAATGGGCCCAAAATGGCCCTTTTTGGCTCATTTTGGTCTGGATTGGGGCTGAGACAGCTGGGATCAAGTCAGCGCCTGGCACCGACCCAATCCCAGCAATTTCAGCTCCAATCTGGGCTGTTTGGGCCCCAATCGAGGCCTAAACAGTCCAAAATGTCCAAAAATCAGGGCAGGGCCACCTGACTGTTGGGGGAACTGCTGGAACGGCTTTTGGCACGTTCCCGCTGGAAATTAGCCCTGAGTGGTGGTGTCTCTGCGAGACCTTTGTTGCACTGGATTCCTTTAGAGGCTGGAGAGACTGCAAAACTAATCACCACTGGTCTCTCCGCATTTACATGCCGCATTCCATTCACGCCTGGGTCTCCTGGGTGGGACTCAGCAACTGTTAGCTGGAATCCCCCTGGCTGTAATCCAAATTGCCATTTTAAATCCAGGGAACTGGTGACATTTAATATCATTCACAAGTAGCCATATTAAATGGCTATTAAAGATGGCGGGGGCTGGGCCGACTGCTTACAATAGTTTATAGCATAAATAGCTTTAAAATAGATAAGACAGATTGATAGAGGAGCTGTCCATGAGTGGTGACAGTGACTAAAGGGTGTTGGGGTTAAGGTAACTCAGTATTCCTGGACACTGGGGATCTCTATATTTCTCCTTGCACTAGGACCAGATTGTGTGTATGTGTTATCTTCTTACTGAATAGGATGCCTCTCCTTGCCTGTGCTGGGAGCTCCTCTGATTCCTCCTCCTTTGTGTTCTCTTCTTCCTTCTGGTCTTGCAATAGGCAAAACGCCTCTGCAGGCCTCTCCTGTGAGACCATGCTGGGATGCACACACTGCCACACATACCTGCAGCTAGATTAGCTGGCCACTCTGAATTAGGCTTCTGTCTCCTTTCTACTACAAAATGAATGTGAATGCAAATCTACCGCAAGTAAAGTTTTCACTTTTTGCAACATACTTGCTTGGAATGTGTTTTCTGCATGTGATTCCATATTTTCCTGACTGTACATTTTGCTGTACTGTATAATAACCAGTAAAGGGAACCTTCACATTCAGAAGCAGTACATCTATGAATACCCATGCTAAGAGGCAAAATCAGGAAAGGCCTTGGTCTTTGTATCTGGCTTGTTGGCCCTCCAGGCAATTGGCTGGCAAGTGTGAGAATACGGCCCTCGCCCAGCTGGCAGCCAAGGCTTGAGGCCGGGGGCTGCATTTGCTGCCATGGAGGATGAGCGGCAGTGTTCCCCCGGCCTTGATGGGTCATGTGGTGGGGGCAGGGCTAGGTGCCTTAAGAGGCTGCCCAGCCCCTTGTAATGGCACTTGCCGCCTTGTGCTCCGACGGAGTGGAGCGTTTTGCTTGCTCCTGAGCACTTTAGGGCAGAGGAACAGCTGAGAGGCGGCAAGCATTGGGTAGTGTGGAGCAGATCAGAGCGGAGTGAACTTGAGCAGCAGCTCCAGCTTTGTTTGCTGCGACGTGGAGGCTGCGTTCAGCTGCACGGTGGGAGCGGTGCTGTTGGGTTGCACCTCTCGGTTTCTACGGCACAGCACCTGTTCCTGTTTTTTTGCCAGTTTACTCAAGCACTCCTGCCTCCCCGCTGCTGGCTGGGAGTTAACTGGCTTTGTTGCTTCCCGTGGGGGTTGGGGCTGGAAGGGCTTGGGCACAGGCGCATGTCCTTTTGCTTATCACCCCCCCTTTTTTCCATTGTAGTGAGGGAATATTAGGGGGGACATTTAGTGGGCTTACTTTGCAGGTCTGCCTGGGGCAGGCAGCCTTCCTGTGGGGTGGGCTCACTGTGCAGGCTTGCCAGGGTGCAGGCAGCTTTGGGTACGAAGGCAAATTATTGATTAATTTTACTGTTGCTCCTAATACTAGTTCCAGGGTTTGCCCTATAGGGGGCTGTAGGTTCAGCCTCCAAAACGGCTCAAGGAAGGAGCAGCCATTTTATAGATTGTTGCTGCCTCATTGTAGGCATAGGTGACAGCCATTTTAGTGGGACTCTGTGTTCCAAGTATAGGTTGGCAGCCATTTTAAATTCATTCAGGAAGCTTTGGCAGCCATTTCAGGCTGCCTTGCCATTTGGCATATTGGCATATAAGCCTTTGGGGGCATGTATACTGCCATATAAGCCTTTGGGGGCATTTATACTGCTTATTGGGTGTTGTTGTTAATAATAATAATAATAATTGTTATTAAGTAGTAATAAAGAGATTAGATACACAGCCATGCCACCAAAAACGGGGTCTGGCCCTTCCAAAGGGAAACAACCAGCCAAGAAGCCCCCGCCTAAGAGGCCTCCTCCCACTTTGTCATCTTCAGTCGAGGATGAAAGTTCCAGTTGCCAGGCCATCTTGAGCTGCATAGCTGCGCTGGAGCAGGCACAGGGTAGGGGGAAGACTGGTGGGACAAAGCGCAGTAGGCCAGCTAGGCTGATGTCTGCAGATGCTTTTCAGGCAGAGGTTCTTAGCAGACTTTCTGCCCTTGAGGGGCCTTCTACTTCAGCAGGTGTGGAGAAGGCTGATAATCAAAACACGGAAGGCACAGCAGGCAGTATTGAGCCCTCAGAAGTTGATCCAGGCTGGATGGCTGATACTGAACCTGTGGTGGTGGCTGTGGACCCAGTGTGTGATGGTACGTCTTCTCTTACGCAGCAGGGTGATGGATGGCCATGGGGACCCCGGAGTCAGGACTCTGCCCAAGGGCCATCAACTTTGACACCCTCATCAGGCATGTAGCAAAGCACTGCACATAATCAAAGTGCTTATGGGGCTGTGCCAGCTTGGAGTAATCAGTTATGGGGTGTTCAGTATGCTGCTGCTGACCCAGGTGCAATGGAGCAGATGGGTTGGGCTAGTGGGCAGGGTTTCGACGGTCAGTCACTGCCTGGACCATTCTCTGCCTGGTCCAGTTATGCTCCCCCTTGGGGCTCCACTTTTACAATGACCCCTTATGGCTTGGTTCCATATCGGGTCCTTCCGTTTGGGGACACAGCCCTACCCTTGGGTGACCATCTTACTCCAGCTACTAGGGACAAGATTTTAAAAGGAGAGTTTGTCGACGTCTTCTCCCTTCTCTACAGGGTATTGGAGAAGAAGGACAAAGAGGACCTCGATGATAGGGATAAGGAGTGGCTGAAACGGTGCCGGGTCAATCGCACCTGGGTCAATTGGCTCCCTGGGTTTCTGATTTATGCAGGAGTAATAGTTAGGGCGGAGCCATGGAGGGCTGCATCTCTTGCAGTACCTTGACATAATATACAAAGGGCACACAGGCTTCGTCTGTGCTGCATGGATGCAGTACAATGAAGAATTCTGTATGTGGGCAGCAATGAACCCTGCTTTGCCGTGGGATAAGATTCTGCAGCAGCTTTGTCCGCAGGTGACGGCACCTGCTAAGGCTAATCTTATTGACAGCTCTGACAGTGACCATTTAGTGCAGCAGACCTCCACCACACCCAGTACCCGCGGGTTTGCGGGTCAGCCGGTTCAACCACGGCTGTTGTGCTGGGACTTTGCGAATCAGGGAACATGCACAAGGAAACAATGCAGGTACAAGCATGAATGCCCAACATGTGGGGGCTCCCACTCCTTTAACTTCTGCCCTAGGCACTACAGAGGAGGTTGGGGCAAGAGGGGGGCGGTGGTAACTCCCAGCAGCAAGCTGGTAAAGGGTCCCAGCCCAATAAAACTGAGGGAACTTAAGTACTTCTTAGGATGGTTATCCTAAGCTCAAAGATGCTTTGTTCTTGTTCAATGGGTTTAAGTTTGGGTTCAGGATTCCTTTCCAGGGACCTAGGACTCCTTTCATGGCAGGCAATCTTCGATCTGTGGCTGGTATGGAAGGGATTGTTAGGGAACAGATTGCCAAAGAGTGTGCTGGGTGTCGGGTGTTGGGCCTCTTTGCGGCCCCACTAGACCTGAGTTTGCGGGTCTCCCCCTAAGGTGTGGTGCCAAAAAAGGCAGCAGGCGAGTTCCGGCTGATACATCACCTTTCTTCCCCCTTGGGTGGATCAGTTAATGATGCTATCCCTGAACACCTTTGCTCAGTGGGGTACATGTCCTTTGATCAGGCAGTCAAGGTTGTTAAGCGTTGTGGACAGGGCACTGAGATGGCCAAATACATTAACTCAGCATTCCGCCTTCTCCTGGTTCATCCAGAGGACTTTGAGCTGTTGGGTTTCTCTTTTTAAGGCCGTTACTACATGGACAGAGCATTACCCATGGGGTGCTCGATTTCCTGTGCAGTCTTTGAACGCTTCAGCTCCTTCCTTGAATGGGCATTGTGTCAACGGCTGCACTGTTGGGATACTGTTCATTATCTGGACGATTACCTTTTTGTGGGGCCTCCAGGAACCGGCCAATGCTCCAAGCTCTTGGAGGGCTTCGTTACGCTTGCAGCACAATTCGGGGTCCCCTTGGCCCACGAAAAAACTGAGGGCCCTCCACTGCCCTGACTTTTTTGGGCATTGAGTTAGACACCGTTCATCAAACCTCCAGGTTGCCACTGGAGAAGATAGCTGACCTCAGGGCGTGGCTCGCCTCGTTTAAAGACTGGCATAGAGTATCCCTGATTGAGATACAGCAGCTTGTAGGCCACTTAAATTTTGCTTGTAGAGTTGTGGCTCCTGGTTGGGCTGTCTTAAGGCGTCTCTGTGACACCATGGGTAAATTAAGGCTCCCCCATCACAGGCTCAGGATTGATGCTGGGATTAGGGAGGACCTTATGGTTTGGGAGGAATTTTCACAGGCATTTAATGGCGTCTCCTTTTGGAGGGATGACCTTTTGCTGGAAGCAGAGTTGCAGGTACACTCCGATGCCTCTGGCTCTCTGGGATTTGGGGTGTTTTTTCGAGGGCACTAGTGTGCCGAGCAGTGGCCTGCAGATTGGGTTGAACAGGGTCTCAGTCGGGACCTCACTTTCCCAGAATTTTTTCCCATCCTAGTTGCGGTGTTCCTCTGGGGCCAGGAACTTGCCAATCACACCATGAACTTCTGGTGTGACAATCTGGCGATAGTTCACATTGTGAACTCACTTACCTCTAAGTCACGATGGGTCATGAAGCTTGTTAGAGCTTTCACTCTTCGCTGCTTGAACTTGAACATTGTGTTCTTGGCCAAGCATGTCCCAGAGTTAGATAATGGGGTGGCGGACGCTTTGTCTCGCCTACAGATGGAGCGATTTCATCAGCTTGCCCCAGAGGCTGAACTGATGCCTGCCCCGATGCCACAGGAACTATGGCAGCTTGGAAGGTTGAAGCCTACAGGGCCATCCAGCTAGCCATTGCCCCCAGCACACAGAGGTCCAATGATTGTGCAGTGAGGCAGTTTTTGGGGTTTAGGAATGAGCAGGGTCTGTGACAGGTATGGCCACTCCCGGTTGATCACCTTATGCAGTTTTATGTTCAACTGAGGGCTAGGGGCTTAGCAGTAAAATCAGTTAGAGGACAGCTGGCAGCATTAGCATTTGCCAGCAAAGCCTGCAGGTTTGCAGAAACCACTGGGGATTTCCACCTTAGGAAGATGTTAGAGGGTTGGTCCTGGGAGACAGTCAGACCAAGAGATGATAGGGAACTCATGACCCCGGATGTCCTAAGTGGCCTTAGTGTGGTATGGGGATCAGTGTGCTGCTCTGGTTATGAGGCAGCTCTATTTCATGCAGCTGCGCTGACAGCCTTTTTTGGAGCTCTTAGAATAAGTGAATTGGTGGCCCACTCCATTAAGGATGAGTCTGGGAGGGCCTTAATTGCCTCAGATGTAAAGTTTGTGGGGGATTAGGTCACTTTAGGTGCTCCAAGACAGATCAGTTGCAGCGGGGGTCTGTTATTCAGTTAGGTCCTTGTGTGGACGTAGAGTTGTGCCCAGTCTCGGTTCTGAAACAATATATTGCACTTCGGGGGGATAACCGGGGGGGGGCGGGTTATTGTTTCATCACATTGACAGAGCCCCCTTGACTAACTATCAGTTCTGGATAGTTACTGGATGGGCTCTGACAAAATTGGGTCTATAGAATGTTAAATTTGGCACCCATTCCTTTAGGATTGGGGCAGCCTCGACAGCTGCGGCCATGGGCTACCCTAGTCAGGTTATCCAGCAGGTGGGCCGGTGGAGGTCCAAGGCATATTGGTCATACATTTGCCCTCTGGGTGATGGGAACCTCAACTGACTTGTTTTTTCTTTAGGTGCTGTGTTTTGCCGTGGAAGGCTACAGATCCCTGTATGCGGACACAGCATGGTTTTTTGGGCGGCCCACCAAGCCAAGAGGATGGCCATCGGGTCCCAGCTTGGGTTAAGTGAGTGGGCCACAGTTGAGTGGCATGGCTGCCAGGGCCTAAGGTGGCCAGGGCTGCTGCCTTTGCTGTTTGAGGGGAGGAGTGGTCCTCCACCTGATATATTGGTCATTCACCTGGGAGGTAATGACTTTGGGCTTACAAAGGGTAAGGCCCTTACTTTGCAAGTGCAGGCTGACTTGCAATGGATTAGCGAGCAGTGGCCTGGTGTCTTACTCATTTGGTCAGAGATACTTCAGCACTGGGTGTGGTGTGACACTTTGGACCCCAAAGGGATAGAGGGGGCTAGGCGCAGGGCTAATAGGGCCCCCCAGTTAGCTTTGGGGAATGGGTTCGGCATTTTTCTCCCCCATCCCAGGATTAAGGCCCGTTTGGCCGACCTCTACAGAAGCGATGGGGTTGATGAACAAAGCACTGGGGGGCGTGGCGTCGGAGCCTTCGGGTATGGACGCACATTGAAAGATCTCTGTCTCCTTCCTCCCTGTAAACCCTGGAAAACAGCTGATATCGCTTACCCTGCATTATATATTTGAGAAAGCAGACGCAGAGGGAAAAGAAGATCTATCTAAAATCAGCAAGAAATTTGCAGCAGCTCTTTTACAGCACAACTCAAACTATGCCTCAGGAACGCAGCAAGGCCGAGCTATCCAAAATGGCCGACAGGAAACTTGTAGAAACAAATGCAGCAGCAAAAACTAATAACCACTCCCTCGAGGCACAGTTTGCAAAATTTGAAGAGAACCTGCTCAAGCAAATGACGCTGCTCATCCAACCGCTATCTACACAATTAACAGAAATCAAATTAGAACTTCAAAAGACAAATCAAACAGCTGAAAGTGCTATGGAACTTAGTATCATGACTCAAAGAGACGTAAGAGAAATATATAATAAACTAGAACAGCAGGAGGAAAGAATTCTTCACCTGGAAGTGTCAGCTCGTTACAGAAATCTCAAGCTCCGTGGGATTGAAGTGTCCCTTATAGAAAACGAAAATATAATCAGAACATTAACACCTTGGCTATCTAAGCTGCTGGGCATTAAGGAAGGCACAAGCCAACTCATAACAAAAGCTTATCGCATCGGATCTTTAAGCCAGCAGAAAAAAAGAAATATGCCGAGAGATATCATTATTGAAGTACCAGATACTAACATCAGGAAGAAAATAATCAATGAAGCAAGATCCAAAGGCTTTCTATTATTCAATAACACCCAGATACAAGTATACAGTGACCTGCCTAATGAAGTTCTCTTAAAGAGAAAAGAACTTAAACCCACAACCGAGACTTTGAGGAGAGCAAAAGTACAATACAAATGGTGGAATTACACGAAACTACTGGTTTATCACAAAGGACATCGTCTTATTGCTTCGGACTACGACTCTGCAGCATCAATGTTAAATGAACTGAACTTAGAAGAACCGATGGAAACAAGCAAACCAAGTCAAAAAAGAAAATTTTCTCAGTCAACATCTTCATCCCCTTAGAAGGGAAGTAAAATTTCAGTAAGAGACAATTGATTTAGACACTTAGCCACAATGCTAAAATTTAAGGGAAGCATTATCATAATACTCTTTATTGAAGATTCAAAACGGGGTAAGAAAGGGAGGGGGGAGTTCGGTCCTTTCAATGTAACTCCTTTTTTAGTTAAGCCCGGTAAGTTTTGGTATATACCAAACTAGTGTGTGAATAGAACACACTAGCTAAAAGGGCTTTGGGGAACAAATCTATTATTTTTGTGCAGTTTGTAACAACTGGCCAGGGGATTTGTGGGAGGGAAAGGATTTGAAATAGATCTCCCATTATTGTGATCTTAGAGCTAATCAATCAAGAGTTCCGTGGGAGGGAAAGATAAGATAACTAGGGAAAGGGGAAAGGGAAACATCAAGGGAGGGGGAGAAATTTATAAAGCTCATTTGTATTGCTAATTCAGACTTAAAGGGCAGTTGGGTGGGTTAGGGAGGAGGAGGGAATAGAAAGGAAAAGAGGGGGGAAAGGAGGGGGGAAAGGGGGAAAATTAAACGAAATAAGTTGATTTATCTAAACAAAGGATATAAGAAAATAGAACAGAGTAAGGAGTTAGAGAAAAGGAGTGGACAGCTAGGGAAAATCAAATAAATCCTTCTATATTACATTCAAACTACTTAGTGTGAAACTACAACACTGCAAAAAAGAGGGAAAGAAAAGGATAAGAGGTCAGTGGAAAGGAAATCAAACAATTTATTTTCAATAACTATTTGAAGTGTGAATAAAACACTTCACTAATAGAATCATTTCTCTTATTTTATTTTGGCCTATTTTTGTCTTGAGATAAACAAAAGAGAGAAAAGAGAAAGAGGCAAAGCTTAGAAACGTTCAAGGGTAATTGCTAAGTTATATAAAGCTGAATTCATTGTTCAAGTTAATAAAAATCTCCATAAGTTATATAAAAAAAAAAAAAAAAAAGCACTGAACAGACACCATCACAGCAGCAATCACCCTCCCAACCCAGCAATACACAATCATCGTTACAAAACTCCAGAAAAAAGAATTCCACATGGACACCCCCTGAGGGCCGGAACTCTTCATTGGACTTTTACATTGAATGCTTCCGTCGACGTACCCAGGCTGAGATAATTGACAAACAACACCACCTATAGCAGAACCTCAGCCATGCAGAAAGAGATGCCATAAACAGCCTCCAAAATAATTCTGGCATCGTAATCAAGGAAGCTGACAAAGGCGGAGCAGTTGTCATCATGGACAAACAAAACTACCTACAAGAAGCAGAAAGACAACTCTCCAACACAACATTCTATAAAATACTACCTTCTGACCCTATGGAGCAATACAAAAGAGAACTCAATAAAATATTAAAGACTCTCCCCGTGGACATACAAGAATGCATCCATACGGACACACCCCAGGAACCATGACCAGGAAGATTCTACCTACTACCCAAAATCGATAAACCAGGTAACCCGGGATGCCCCATTGTTTCAGGAATAGGCACTATCTCAGTAGGAGTCCCAGGATACATGGACTCTATCCTCAGGCCCTATGCCACCAGCACACCCAGCTATTTACGGGACACCACTGACTTCCTCAGGAAAATACAGTCCATTGACAACCTACCAGATGACACCATCCTAGCAACCATGGATGTGGAGGCTCTGTACACCAATATCCCACATGCAGATGGACTGCAAACCATACAGAATATTATCCCGGACAAAACTACAGCACACCTCGCCACTGTACTTTGCCACTTCGTACTCACTCACAATTACTTCGAATTTGGTGACAGCTTATATCTACAGGTTAATGGCACAGCCATGGGCACACGCATGGCACCACAATATGCTAACATATTCATGGTGGACTTGGAGCAATGCTTCCTCAGCTCCCATCCACTGGAACCACTACTATACTTAAGATTCTTGGATGACATCTTCATCATTTGAACCCATGGGAAGGAAGCCCTTGAGAGATTTCATCAGGACTTCAACAACTTTCACCCTACTATCAGCCTGAGCCTGGACCACTCTACACAACAGGTATGCTTCCTGGACACCACTGTACAACTACATAATAGACAGATAAATACCACCTTATACTGGAAACACACAGACCGATACTCATATCTACATGCCTCCAGCTACCACCCTAAACATACCACTCGGTCAATTGTCTACAGCCAAGCCTTATGTTACAACCGTATCTGCTCCAATGCTCTTGATCGGGACTCCCACTTAAGAGATTTACAACAAGCATTTTTGGGGCTACAGTACCCACCAAATGAAGTGAGGAAACAAATCAACAGGGCCAGACTAGTACCCAGAAACAGCCTGCTCCAGGACAAACCTAAAGGAACTAACAACAGAACACTACTGGTTGTCACCTATAGTTCCCAGCTCAAACCCATGCAACGTATCATCAGTGAGCTACAACCCATCCTGGAAAATGATACCTCTTTCTCAGAAGCCCTGGGTGGAAGACCTCTCCTTGCCTACAGACAGCCCCCCAACCTTAAACAACTTCTCACTTACAATCATGAATTGGCTAGCAGAGTCACCAGCACAGGTACCAGGCCCTGCAACAGACCCAGATGCCAGCTCTGCCCTTATATCTACCCAGGGAATACAATTACAGGACCCAATGGCATCAACTACACTGTCTCTGGCTCTTACAGCTGCTCATCCTCCAATGTGATATATGCCCTCATGTGCTAACAATGTCCATCTGCTCTGTACATTGGACAAACCAGCCAACCTCTAAGCAAAAGAATAAATGGACACAAATGGACGCAAAAGAATAAATGGACACACACACACACACAAAATGGCAACGTCCAGAAAACAGTGGGAGAACACTTCAATCTACCAGGACATTCCATCAAAGACTTAAAGGTCACTGTAGTTCAACAGAAACCTTTTAAAAACAAAATCCAACGGGAAGCTGCTGAATTGGAATTCATATGTAAATTTGACTCTGTCAAGTTGGGAATGAATAGGGACTATGAATGGTTATCTCATTATCAGAGGTAACTGATTTCCTTAACAAAAGCAAACTGATCTCCATATCAGAAGGAGCTGTTTGCATCTCCATATCAGAAGGAGCTGTTTGCATCTACTCCGCCCTCCCCTCTCCTCCTCTATATCTGACCAGTTTCTTTTTGCTCTCCATGCATCTGACGAAGAGAACTGTCATTCTCGAAAGCTTATGCTACAATAAAATTGGTTAGTCTTAAAGGTGCTACTGGACTCTTTTTGAGAAGCAATGGGGTCCACCTTTCGGTGGCAGGCAACAACATATTTTTAGAAGGCCTGAGGCAAGGGCTGCATCATGCATTAAGTCACCTGTGGGGCGCGAAGGCCTGAGCAGAGGCTCAGCCTTAGCATTGGCAGGATTTAGTTGGGGGACAGTGAGTACCCTGTGGCTATTTGGCTATGGTGTGGCTATTTGGTGTGGCTATTTGGCTACAGTGGAGCTGTATAGGCCATCACTGGCAAGATTTAGTTGGGGGGATGTTAGAGGGACGGTGAGTACCCTTGGCACATCCCCATTGGTGGGGATATTAGGGGCCTGTTTAGTTAGCGGGGTGGTGAGTACCCTTGGCACATCCCCATTGGTGGGGATGTTACGGGCCTGTCAGGATCAGCTGGCATGCTTTACGGCGGCCAGTTGAGAGGGCAGGCTGCTTGGTGGGATCCCCTGGACAAGTCCTTCCCTCATGCTCCACGGCGGGGGTGCTTGGAGCTTTAAGGGGGAAACCATCCGCCAGGCTGGCCAGATCCCAGCCATGCATTTGGATGGCTCGTATCCAGGGCAGCGGGTCTCGCCCAGACAGGTCAAGGCGGGGTCCAGGGGAGTGACCCCAGGGTTTGACCTGTACCGCTGGTTAGGCCCTTGCCAGGTTTCAGTTGTTGCAGTTCACGTTGTTGCCATAAAATAAAAGTTGCCCTTTATTATCCAAGCCTTGTGTCTGCCTCTTTATTCTGACTGGGGGGCGGGAACAGAATGCTGGACTAGATGGACCACTGGTCTGGTCCTGCAGGACTCTTCTTATTCTCTGTGTTCAGAAGGAAGCTGTCACTGGCCCCACAAGTAAGTAACATGATAGTCTCATATCCCTCCACCCCTCTGTGTCCCTGTTTTTCACTCATTTTTCAAAGTGTGATTGCTTGGTAGAAAATAAAGAATGGGATATTCGTGTAACCTCTTTCTGTACAGGTTCTGTAGGGCTAAATTAGAAAGATGCCTTCAAGACACATGAAAGTTAAGAAATTTCTTTAAGTCAAAACATTTCAATAGTCAGAACTATATAAATAGATTTTTTGTAACTAAACACCTAGGTGGAACATAGAACAAAAAAGTTCAAAGAATCTCTTAGAATTCATTTAAGTAATTGGTTATTTCTTGGTACCACAAGTCCAGCTTTTCTGGTCCACCAAGTGTCCAGGTCTTTCAACACAGTCCTGGAACTCAGGCTTCAGTTTTCAGCTTAGAAATTACAGCCCTGCAATAATAACGTTTCCAGTAATACCAAACTAAATTTAACCCCCCACCCACTGTTTTATTCATTAATTTTCACATACAACATGCTTCCAGTTATCTTCCGTTGGTCTCTCACACTCATCATTATCTCTGTTACATCACTGGAGGGCTATTTGTAGGATTTTTAAAAAACTCAGTAATTGCTGTAGAACTATACCATTTACTGAATTTTTAAAAAACTATCCCTCTTAAAGCCTTCTGGTGGCATGGTGGGAAAAATGCAGGGGGAATGTTACCACACAAAAATGTGCAGAAAACTCCCATGTAAGAGCTTTATTGCTAGTGTGAAAATGTCTGTCCGTCTGTCAAAAGCCCTCATTGAAACAGTATTGATTGTCGGAGCAGTGTAGGAGGACCTGTCAGAAAAAAAACCTGTTATATGTTGCTAAATTTGCTTGCTTGTGATAGCTGGAATGATTCCTGTTAATTTTGTTAGCCCTCCCCCCCCAACTCTTGTCTTCCCCTCGCACTCAGTCTGAATTGTACTTAAAATCTCCAAATCTTACAGACAAATACTACATTAACAAAACTGGAAAGAAGTTTTGTGTAGTGGTTAAGGGTGTGGGACTCTAATCTGGAGAACCGGGTTTGATTCCCCACTCCTCCGCTTGAAGCCAGCTGGGTGACCTTGGGTCAGTCACAGCTTCTAGGAGCTCTCTCAGCCTCAAGCACCTCAAAGGGTGTTTTGTTGTGGAGATAATAATGACATACTTTGTAAACAGCTCTGAGTGGACGTTAAGTTGTCCTGAAGGGCAGCATATAAATCAAATGTTATTATTCGAATGCCATTAAATATTAATCAGCATTAACAAACATCATAAGTTCTATTTGTTTTTGTTATAACAACAATAATAATGAGTGGGACACTTTTAGTGCAATGCTATGCAGAGTTACTCCAGTCTAAGCCCATTGTAGTCAACTCTAACATATGAATGATCTTTTTTTATGAGTAGCATACATCTTGTTCAGTACTACACTGCATATCAGATATACACACAAGGCACCAGGTCATTTCAGTGGCTATTTTCTTCACCAATGTTCCACCAAGATAAACTTTCCAAGAGATGTAGGGAGAGTGCCAGTATGCCAGTAGATGGCAGCAAAAGAATGTGAAATCTAGTCTCGAAGTAGTAAAGGTAAACCTAACAAACTGCCTGGGAAGTCTATGCTTAAACGATTTGGAGCCTTTTCCTTGTACAAGAGTGGTTCAAAATCCTCTTGTAGGGCTCTTCTTCATTCATTGATGTTTGCACAGAAGGACTTCCTAGCTGATTGTGCTTCAGGCAGCCATAATTCTTGATTTGGCATTATTGGTCCAGGTCCTTCATATATCTAATGCTTTCATATACAGGCAGTGTCTTGTGGGATTATCCCAAACTTTCCCCAAGTTGCTCAGGGTAGCTTAGACAGTTCTCTTCTTCCTGCTTTATCATCTCAACAACCCTGCAAGGTAGGTTAGACTGAGAGAGTGTCTGGCTCTGAAGGTGAGAAGACAAGCAATGGCTTCTCTGGGAGGGGGTGTGGCTCAGTGAGAAATCACATGTTTTGCATGGAGAATGTCCCAGATTCAGTCCTTGCTGTTTCTAGTTAAATGGGTAACCGCTATTGGGAAAGACTTGTATCTGCCCAAGACCGAGGAGAGCCGTTGTCCTTCAGAGTAGACAATCCTGAGCTAGATGGATCAGAGGTCTGACTCACTATTAGGCCTTTCCATTATGCTTAGCTGGATGAAATGGTTGCTCAGTTTCTGTCAATCTATCTCATATCTGTATCCCATGGAGCTCAGGGCAGCATACCTGCCACCCTCAATTTATTCCCATGACACTCTGTAAGGCAGATCAGGCTGAAGACGAGTGGCTGGCCAAAGGTCATCCTGACTTTGAGGGGGGCAAAGTAAGACAACACCAACAACAGCGCTCCCTGGAAAGTCTTGCAAAATGATCGCGCTGTATGCATAATTACCAAAAAAGTTAAAAGTATTTTGGGATTGTGGTGGGGTCTAATTTTCCCTTTAAAAAAAAGTCTTTTGAGACTACTAAGAAAACCTCTTGCAAATGAGTTGATTTGCATTCCTGGTTTACTGTTACTACATTTTATTGTTACATAAGCAATCCATATCGGTTGCCTAACTCCTAAGGCTGCCAATAATAATAAGCAAATTATAATAAATGCAAAAAGCCCACTGCTCCAGAAAACCCAGGAGATAAGCAATGCACCCAGAAAGCGTATGACTGGTACAGTTCAAGATTGTGTTTGCCACACAGCTCCCTCTGTTAAGAAGGGAAAAGCATGCTGCTAAACTAGCTAAGCAAATCCCTCCAGGCACTTGGGCAGCCCTCCAGCCCCACTGGTTTGCCGTGCTGCTAATGAATCAGCCTCTTTTGCTCAGTTACCTCCCCAGCTTGTTTACTTGGAAACCAAGTGCTTAAGGAACAGGGTGCTCTCTGCGCATAACAATGATCCCTATTTTAGATGGTCTCCTTTGCTCACTTATATTTACCAAAGGAGGAATAAGCGCAAGGATGCCTGTATCTGCTTGGAACTTCCAGGAAACTGTCTGAAAGAACTTCAGAACATTTTCATTTCAAGAGCTGACATTTTACAGTGCCAGCACTTTCTTACACACACATACACACACATACACAGAGAGAGAGAGAGAGAGAGATCTACATCGATCTTTAAAGGTAAACTGCATGTGTGTGATATGATTCACATGTGAGGAGAGGGAATTTAACGCTTCAAATCCTGCTGTTTTGCTAATCAAACCTATACAGCCCCACCATACTGTTATTGACATTTAAATGGTAAAATGTTGGATTTTTAAAGGTCATGTCTTTCAACTTTAAAATGTTAATTACGGTGTGAGGAGCCCCATTTCTTGAAACTGAGTAGGGGCTGACAGATTTTGTCCCCGTTCCCTTCCTATGTGGCCCCAGTCCAAACTGTAGCCATGTGCATGCACAATGTACCTTTTACAGACTGACAGAGAGCCATCTGTGATCTTCCTTGTATCTGCTTGTTTGCAGACTCTAAGTATATAAAAGTACCTCATTCTGAAGGCAACTAAAATACTGACTTGAACAAGGGAGCTTCTCTCTGTCATTTCCTAGGATGCTAAATTGGCAATGTATCTGCTGTTTTTGATTTTTAATGTGCAGGCTATCGACATCCCTTCCCTTGCTGAACTCTGTTACAGTCAGCATTTTTCTTCCATTCAGTTGACGGCTCATATTAGAACCTGGCTGGGAGAAAATATGCTTCAAACACCAAAGTAATATCTAAGATGAATCCCCTGACAATTGCACTCCAGTTGTATTTTAGAATAAATCCCATCCTTGCTTTCTTTATAGGTGAACAGGTAGATTTCCTAGCTTTTTCCCTACATGAGCTAATCACAATGTGGGGGGGAGGGATTTGTACTGAGGAAAAAGGGTGTCTGCTTACCATTTTTGCATTAAATTAGAAATGGAAAGATTGCAGATCCTGGACCAGTCGCTCTCACACACCTCCAGATGATCTGATCCTTCCACTAATTCTGTTCCTAGTTTCTCACATCTTGGTTTAGCAATGTGCGCACTTTAATGTTTGGGGAAGCAGAAAAGCGTTACCTGCATCAGGGATGTTGTTGAGAATGTGGTATAGAAGTAGGCTACTTTATTTATTTATTTATTTATTTATTTATTTATTTATTTATTTATTTATTTATTTATTTTCAGATAATGAATAGATTAAATGTCTACTATCTAAGCAGGCTGCCGCTGCCTACTTAACATGAGGGAGGGCAAGCCGCAGCCTCTACCTCCTCTGTTTCCACCTATCTGCCCCGGCTGCCTTCTAGCAAATACAGAGTGTAAGAGAGTGTCAAGGAACCAAGATCAAAGGAAAAGAAAATAGCCGTGAAAACTAAGACAAAAATATTATGATGTACCTTGAAAAATCAAATCAAACCTATTAATCAGTCAAATTCACATCTGCATTTAATGACAATAGCCATCAAAAATATATCTTACACATGAATATATGCCATACTCAGGACAAACTGGCAAATTATCGAACCAAGAAGAATAACAGCTATTGAGCTACTCCAATGCACAGCCAAAGAATCTTCAGTATTTAAAGTGCAAGTGCTTGCAAGTTCAAATGAACAGAGATAGATACAATTATCCTATTGCCTTGGTTAAAACATCTCAAAAGTGCCAGTGCCTGTTAATATCTCAGAGGAGTATGCAATAAATAATCATCACTGGTGAAATAAATATTTTATGTAATTCAGTATAAAGTTATACAGTTCATATTCAACATAATTATTACAGCAAGAATCATGTCAAATAAAGAGTATTTTACAAGAGCTCATAAATGTTCATAGATATATGGAGAAATCCAGGGGCCCAAGTCATCTCGTGATTCCTTAGAACTCTTCTTGTAACTACAGACGGGTAAACTGGAATCGTTCTCCCCATTTCAAAATCGTTTTCCTCAGGGTAGTCACAAATAGATACAACATCTCATCAGTCTCGTACAAAAAACAGTTCATCATCTCAGCCTTTCACAGGGCAGGATCAATAGCAAACAAGAGTCAGGGTTATATAAAATCAGAAAGACTTCTCATTGTATGGCTAGCAAGGCCATACAATGATTGTCCAAATGTGGAAATATTGGGTTTGAAACACCAATCAGGATGATTCTCTTCAACGGGAAGTCTTCTGGTTGGACCTCAACCGTCTCATGGATGTTGGTGACGATGAGTCGCCTTTTCTCCTGCTGCCCCAAACCCTCCCACCTCCATCCGCACAGGAAATAAAAAAATCAGGCAGAGAAATTGCAGAATGGCCAGCCTGCACCCAAATAGCAGGAATGCCTTTGGATTTGGAACGTTTTCGATATTTCTGAATAAATGTGCAGGTCAGGTCTTTATCAGTAAATGTTAAATTGATAGTGCTGCAGTGGAGGTTAAAAAAAAAAAAAAAGGCTGTCTGTAGTTTTAGCCTTACCCATGTCGTCCACTACTACATCTTTATTTGTATGGCTACCGCGAGCACTCAGAGGCTGTTTCATTCTCTAGTGCTAATGCCAATAGGCAATAACAGGAAAAACTAATAAGCTGTTAGGCCTAAAGGCTCAGCAGGTCTTGAAGCAGCATCTCTTGTGGTCGGGATGTGTCTTCTCGCCTCTTTGCCAAAACTCTTGGCAGCAGCTCACTTGGAATGGTGTCCATCACTTTTCTCCTGATTGACCAATGGTGAATAGATGGCAGAAGATTATTTAGCTGTTAAGTAGCACATTCCAATACTACTTAATTTTTTTTTTAAAAAAATACTCTATTGTACTCAGCAAATAAGCCTAATTAGATATATATTGTCGAAGGCTTTCACGGCTGGAGAACGTTAGTTATTGTAGATTTTCCGGGCTGTATTGCCGTGGTCTTGGCATTGTAGTTCCTGATGTTTTGCCAGCAGCTGTGACTGGCCTCTTCAGAGGTGTAGCACCAAAAGACAGAGATCTTGAGAGATTTTTCGGTGCTACACCTCTGAAGAGGCCAGTCACAGCTGTTGGCAAAACATCAGGAACTACAATGCCAAGACCATGGCCATACAGCCCGGAAAATCTACAACAACTAATTAGATATAGTTCTTTCTTGACCCCTCAGGGATAATTGCAAATGGTGTAACTAAATGATATAACAGCCAATGATATAACTATAACTAAAAATTATATCCTAAGCATCTTCAATAGAATTCAATTATGTAAAGTATACAATTATGTATATTGTAAAATGTACAATTATGTGAAGCATGCAAAATATAAGCAGAGGTGGTATTAACACTGTATTTCCCATTTAGAATAATTCCATCAGACTTTATGCCTGCAGCAACTTCTGTGATATCAGCTTTGCTTCTGTTTTTTCCCCAGACATTTCTCCCAAATTAATGATTTCCTATTTGCAAAGATTTTCCTTTCTGCCATGGAGGCCAGTCTTGGTAATGGCTTGGCTCAATTCCCTAGTCCATGAATAAGATGGCAGGTGGGATGCAATGTTTCCTCCAACAAATTATTCTTGTCTGTGAAATGCGGTGCAATGGTCAGAATGTTGGACTACAAATGGAGAAACCCGCATCCAAAGCCTCACTCTGCCATGAAGTTCACTGGGTGATCTTAGGGCAGTCAGCAGACCTTAACCTGCTGTGAAGATAGGTGAGAAAACCATGCATACTGGCCTGTCTTCCTTTGAAGAGCCGGATAAAAATATAATAGGCAGATTATTTTGTACAGAATCCTGGGACTGTCCGAGCATTTCAACACTGAAATACTGAGGGAATCTTCAAGTAGTACTGTTACCAGATTTAAACTACCACTTTGCAAATCCTAATATGAGAAGACTAGTGTAAATGCGTAGAATAGTAAACTGTGTCTTTAACAACACATTTTATGTGGTTAATCCAGTCTAAATTCATCAAATTCAATGGATTTAGAACAGAGAGGAGAGGGTAAATGGTTTCAGCAGATTTGTCTGTGCTCGACCTAATCCTATGTTAACTTCTGTATATTTTAACACGTGAGTACTTTTAAATTTAGAATCTGTGTATTTTAATTGGTGTATTAATCTTGTTAATTTGGACTGTTATAATTTGTGTCCTTGCAGCTGCTTGCTGCACAGTTAGCTGGCTTGAGTCCAAGGCGATAAGGAGGGGCAGAAATGTTTTAAATAAATAAAAAGGATTGCAGTGTTCATGTATTACAAAATGAACCACCACTGAAATATTCATGTACTTCAGTACTGTTGATACACAGTCACGAAGATTATTATATGCTTATTGCATTATATCACATCTGAAGATAATGGCGTATATGATGGGCTGCCTATTGTTCAACTGACAAACCAACTGACTGGCCTGCACAAGGTGTAGTCAGGCTTGGGAAATAACAGAAAGGGAAATAAAAGTGTTACAGCCTTGACTTCACCAAGTTCTTGCCTGTTTTGGCTGGGATTTCTCATGCATCATGCATTGGTACACCTGTAGCCAACTCCTGCCTGATTTTTTGGGTACCATATGGAATCATAGCTGGAAAGCGTACAGCTCTATACACATTGCAATAATATGCTTTCATCAGCTACATATAGACATGCAGATATACTTCACCAGTTCAGTATGTGTTTGCAGCCTAAAAGTCCCTCTACACGAGATGCCAGGGCACCTGGAGACACAATGTTAGCCAGGAAGCATAGTTTTAAGCATAGCAGAGATCGCTACAGAGGGGATGGATTCTCTCACAGCCCTCTGCTGCCTCTGGAGTGCCAGACTGTCTCCCCTTCTGGAGCTTTTAACCTGCTGCCCTTGCTGCTTAAAACTTTGAACTAATCAAGCCTCAGGAGGGCAAAGGCTCTGAAAGGGGAGATGCCAGCAGAAGCAGACGGCTATGAGAGACTCCGCCCCCTTCGAAGCCATCTCCACTGACTCTATCATTTAAAACTATGCTTCCTGGCTAACATTGTGTCTCCCAACACGTGAAGAACACATATCAAAAGTATTGTGTAGATAGACACTGAGATTGCAAGAGATTAACTTATCATGAGTACTAAGACAGTAGTTCTGTTGCCCCTTCACCCTCATTTTTCAGAGCTGCAGAGGAACTGAATCAAGGCCAAACCATGTTACCTGGGAATTGTGAGAACAATCTTCCAATGACAGTTTGTTGTTTTTACTGAAAGGCAATCTTATTGGCTGTGATCAGGAATAGAGGGATTGTAGGGAGGGTCTTCTTTATCTTTTCCTTTCTGGCCATTTGTTCAAGATCAACCTGCAACCCACCTGTTCCCCTACCTTGGGGAAAAACACAGACCCCCTTATACTTTCTCTCCCATGGTTAGCAAAGCAGCTGGCAGGGATTATGAAACAGCTGGAAGAGAAGGAGTTAAGCAGCCCCTCCCTGTAGTGCTTCTCCAGTAATACTGGTAGCTTCCCATAGTTTTTCTTTTTAAGTCGGGGGACTGCTTACATGTCTCCAGCACAAAGCCTAATGTGGCCCTCAATGATATGTTACGTTAGCATATTGGGCACCATTAAATACATTTATAAAATCATCTGTTTCCCTCAAATAAGAGAGAGAGAGCCGCCAACCAACCCTTTCTGACACATTAAGAAGATTTCTACTTAAGAAATCAAATCAGACGGTTATTCCCTAGAGCACAATTGTATTGTTTTCGTTAAATGACTCACAAAATTGGGATTTTGAAAGAATCTTTCTTTCCGGGGGCAATCACTTTCTTCTCCATTTGGCGAAGATGTGTATGGTGGAGGCATTGTGTTTAATTCATTTGTAGTTACTGTTTTTCATTTTTTGCTGCTCCACAAACTTCTATTCAAGTACATGCTTGTTCCCCCCACCCCCCGCCTCACTCCCAAGCAAAAAAAAAAAAATCACCTTATTAAACTGTGGGACTTAAATTTCTCGGCTTCAAAATTGGTTGATAAGAGATAGGCTATCAAGATATTCTAAAACAGACTGGTTCATCTAAGTTGTTGATGAAAAGAAGAACTTAATAGAAAAATTGGCAATAGAATCTTTTTTAAAAGTCTGGTTAAGTCTACTCTGTGGACAATATGTATACATAGTATAATTATGCATTTTTTAAAAAAAAGCAGTGCGGAGTTCTATGTGCAGGAGGATCATATTTTTGAGAATGGAGATTTGTTTTCTTATCTAATGTTGAGGGCTAGAAACTTGACTTTTGCTAATAAATAAATAAAAGTAGAATCTCTCAGTATTCTGTAGGTTATAATAAATTCTTCACTGCCAGCTGCTATCGCTATGCAGATTACTATGTTCCTTTTCCATGGGCAGAAACATTCTGAAATATGGGATATCTATTGGAGAGCTGAGTGGTTCTGGAATACGTTATAATTATGCATATTTTAATGCTTGCTGTTTCAGCTCACATTCTAATCACCAATTGTGAACAAGGAGCAGATTTTTTTGATTGACTGTTTACCTGTTTTTTGACTTGTTCTTCAACTTTTTCTGAAGATTGTTCCTTCTTAACAGTACAGTACAGCACAATCAGCTTTTAGCACATGTGCATTCTCACACAGCACCCGTCCCACATAGCTGTGCAAGTTCTATGCATGTCCCATGAGCCCCAGCATAACCTTTTTTGATGGTCAATGGGGATCCCTCTTAGCTTTTTCACAGGCAGGAAAACTGGTTGCCTCCAATACTGTTTCCTCTGTATTCTCACCCTTAGGTTTCCATCTCTAAAGTGGAGGGTAGACCTTCAGGTTCTGCTCTGCGGTTGTCTTACTGCTTATTTTGCACTATTTGATTACTTTCAGAGCTCATATCTGCAGGCAGCCTTATATTTATTTACATATGTATACACTTAAAGAATTCACTCAGCTGAGAAATCAATATTTTTTATGCAGCCATTCTAAATATCTTTTGATAGCCATTTCTACACCTCCTCCTCGATGTATTTTTCTTGTTCTTTGACTAATTTCCTTGTAGCTACTAATCCTATACTTACAAAATATCTCCTAGACACAGAAAGCATTCAGGGGGAGAGAAAGATACACATGCTTAATATGCAGTTCACAATTTACAACAATCACCTCTGTCTCACATTAAAATATTAAATGCCAAACACATGCCAGAATACTTCTGCCTTGCAGAATTTCCGAAACACCAACAGGTCCCACTGGGCACGAGTGCCTTCTGACAGTGCATTCCAAGGGGGGGGGGGGTGCCACAATCCTAAAGGCCCTCTTCCTGGTGGAAGAAAGTCATGCCACTTTGGAACTTGAAACCGCCATGAAGCCCTGCAAAGATGAGTAAAGTGGGAGGGGGGCTTCATAATGAGATAGGCGGGCTTTTGAAGGACTTTAAAGGTGATAACCAATACAATGAATTGGATTCAGACACTGAGTGGTAGCCAGTGCAGCTGTTTCAAAATTGGTGTTATATGAGCTGACCATGGTGACTTAGTCAGCAGCAACCTAGCTGCTTCATTCTGAACCACCTGAAGTCCCCAGAGTGTCTTCAAGGGTAGCATTACATAGAGCAATTTGCAGTAGTCTAAATGAGAGGAGACCATTGCATGGATCAGTGTGACAAGGTTAGACTGAGATAATTATGGAGAAAGTTGTCAAGCCAGGTGAAGATGGAAAAATGCTGCCTTAGCTACCATGGTAACTTGTTTGTCCATGGGAAACTTAGATTCAAGCCACACTCCCATACTCTTCATGGAGTTCACGGCAGAAATCTGGACTCCATTGAGTAATGAGGGCAACAAATCCTCCACAACCAAAGTCCTTCCCAGTTTTCAAGGGATTTAACTTCAGCCAACAGGCATTCCACCATGGCATCCAGGTACTGGGCCAGGGAAGCGATAGCTGCTTCTGGTTGCTTATCAAATAGAAGGTAGAGTTGAGTGTCATCAGCATACTGGTGGCATCCAACCCCAAACCTCCAAATCAGCAGTAGATATATAGTAGATATGTATGTCCTAATACTGTAGTGATGATAGACCTACTATTGTTTTGTTTTTTAAGAAAGACAAAAGCACACCAGAGTAGGCAGAATGGTGGGTGTGAGGGTACAGTATCAGGAAACTGCAACTGTGAATGCTTTTATATTCATAGCAGTAATGAGAATAAACAAGGAATAGCCCACATGCCAAAGCAACCTAAGAGCATACTTTTGGATGTCGCTCAATCCATTCTCTCAACCCCAATGTTCGAATCTAAAATGAAATCCCTGCTTCCTGTCAAAGATCTTCATTTTCTTTGACCTAAATTTACAAACTATGGACTTTTCTTATTTTTTTTTAAATTGTAAATTGTTTATAAATAATGTTTAAAAATTGTTTATACCTTAACATGGAAACCTCCATAAAATATTTCCTGTTTTATTATTTTTTTAAAATGCCCCCTTGAAACTGGCCTCCAGCTGCAAAGAATAATTCAGTATCATTTTGATGTGCAAAGAGCTACTAATGCATTTTGGTATTTAATAAAGAGCCCTCAGAATGACAGCAAAACCACACTTCCACATTTGGACATCTGTGGGCTGAAGATGGAGAAGCCAAAGTAGGGAGAATAATGTGATGATCGAAGGGAGAGACTTTGAACTCAGCACAAATGAATGAAATGCCTGAGAATGGAAGCTGCTGGAAACTCTGGCAGCCGGCGCTCAGGAGTAACAGAAACCATAATAGGTATGCAGCTCTTCTGCTTTCCATATTTGTGGTATGTTTCTTGCTGGCTTGTTTAAAGCCTCAGGCAGCTGTATTAGCAGTAGCATGTTACATCTTGTGATCGGCTTGCTAATCATAAGCAGGCAATGACAGTAATATTGAAAACATCCAGAATAGTTTCTTAGATTGTGGAAACTGCAATTATGTTATTTCTGAGATGGTATAAATATTTCTCTTTATTAATATGAGTGTTTAAAGAGTTTTACTTACACGTGCTTGAATATACCTCTGGGCTTAATGTTCTATGGCAATGCAGTATCTCCTCTTTCCATTTGTGAATGGTCACATTTGGGTTTGAATGAAGGATTTTTTGCATCTTGTTTATGTCATTGTACATCAACAAAAAACAAAGAATAGTTATGACGTTCCATGATGAAACCAACTACAGGAAGTATGAGGAACAATGGGATACTGGATGATATAACCAGTGATTTATTACTTTAAAAGGGGAGGGTGGGTGCAGTACTCCGCCCTGAGCCGGCTGATGCAGGGAGGGCGGAATGCAAATTGAATTAAATAAATAAATAAATATGTAAGGTTGCACCAATTCCACCAAGTCTCCCCCTCCTCCTCCCCCTCCTGCATATCCCCACGATGCTGTTCTTGAGGGTATGCTCTCTCTTTCTCTGGCTGAGTGAGGAAGGCCAGCACATGGGGATGAGGACACAGGAGAGCTTTGAAAAACTCAGAGTCGGTACTGGTAGTACCATCACAAAAAAACCTTGGATGTAACTAGTTCAAGTATCTACCTGCAGACCCCAAAAAAGTGAAAGCTACATGTGCGATATGAGAACCATTAACTTCAAGTTGTCCCATACCTTCCTGAACTGCCCTGCATTTCTCTAATATTCCTTTTACGTGCATATTATGTATCTTTTGAGGTCACTTGGGTGAACACTGGTAGTAGTTACATTTCAAAAAGTACTAAAGAGTTCCTGAGTTAACCTCATGAAGTCAGGAAGGGTCCTGTTATATTGTAGCAACTTGTGGAGAAATGCATTTTATTTGGAGGTTTGGGGTTGATAAAACCTCCACACTTAAAGTCAGTCTACACATTACTTCTTTTACGAGTTCTCCACAGAGCCAACCCATGCTCTGTGCAGACACACATCACCTCAGGGACTGGCTTCTATATATATAAAAAAGCAGCATGCAGACGGGCTCAGAAAGCGACCATCAGGGGAGGGAAAGCTCCTGCCTTTCCCCCAAGCTCCCCCGCAATGCAAACACAGTGTGGGGAAGGAGAATTTTCCTCTTTCTGCTGCCGCATGTGCACACAATACCTCCATGTGGAGCAGCAGAAATGGGGAAATGTCTCCCCCTCCACACTGTTTTTGCAACTGGAAAAAAGGTTAGGAATGTTAATGGCCATCCTGGCAGAAGACAATGATGTGGTCAGCTCACACCTTAACTGGGAATATGACATCTAGGCTGTTTCCACACAGCTTACCTGCTTGCGTTATGTCCCGGCAGATCACGCAAAAAACGTGGAAGATCGCGTTTTCTCGCGCAAGATTTGTGCGATGTCATGTGACGTCACGCAAATCTCGCGCGAAAAAACGCAATCTTCTGTGTTTTTTGCGCGATCTGCTGGGACATAACGCAAGCAGGTAAGCCGTGTGGAAACGGCCCTAGAAAGGATACAGAGACCTGGGGGTGTCTGTGATTATTGGAAAAATCACAAATAGTAAGCAACAAGCTGATCTCTTTCCAAGAAGTACAGAATTTACTGAAAAATGGCTCCCCTTCTTTGAACACTTCACTAAAAATGATGTACAACCAACTAATCAATCTTATTAGTCACGCTTATAACTCTAGACACCTGAATTCATTCTACTCATATTCTTGAAAACTCTACAAATCAATTAAAACCATCAATCCACAAGGCTTATCTGAAAACAGAGAGAACATAGTAATACAACGGAGAACTAAAGAGATATATAACAATACGAACAATATCATTGTGCTTTAATATGATTTTATTGTTGTATATGTTATTGTATTATTGATAAATAAAGTAAAACCACTACAGTCAATTTACACAGCACTGGGCAGAAGGTAGGTTTAACCTTGGCACCACCTCTGTAGTTAAACACTAGTACTTGCGGAAAAATGTGCACCCCATCACCCTGTGCTGGAAACACTGACTGGAGAGGCCACGCGAGAGGCATTCAGCCACTAGCAGTGCCTGGGTGATTGCAGGGGGTTGGACTGAGCCAAATAGGGCAACATGTTTGAATAGTGAGATGCAGCCCCTCGCCCTGCTTGGCCAGTTTCCACTGCAACCTATGTACACACTGTCAAATTAAAAGGGGAAAAAGTGGGAGAAAGGCTACCAGGCTGTGCCAATGAAGCTGGCATGTTCTACAGCCCCTCAAGGGTTGGTGGAAGGACTGGAATTCAAAATCTGTAGCAGTGGTCACCATAAATGTCTCTGCCCTGCAAAGTATAACTCTGCAGTTGGACTGTGAAACCGTTTCCAGGCTGCAGCTGCTTTTCAGCTGGTTCATAAATGCTCAGATCACTGTGCTGATAACTGAACAGTTAACAGAGCTACTGTTTTGGTTGTTTCGTGATGCTAAAAGAACATGCTGTGCTTGGCAACACTAGAGGGGATAGGAAGGAATGCAAATTAAGTGTATAATTTCAGCATGACATAGGTAATGTGACAGTTACGTCTGAGATAATAAGCCACACTTTGGACGGCGGGGGGGGGGGGGGAGGGACCGAGATAGTTAACCACTATTGCTATTATCAAAGCAGAGTATTACAAGGAAAAGTGGAATGCTGGCTGTCTACAACCACAATACAGTGCAATGTTTCTACAAGTCAGGAATGGCAGAACAAAACATTTGTGTCCATCTGAAATAAGTATTAGAAGACATTACAGCTGCTTCAGTACGGAGACTATTCCCTGTACTCTCTCATTACCAATGTGAATGCAGAGGCTTTCATAGTGGGGAACGCAGTCTCTGCACATGAATATTCTCTATGTTTTCTCCTCACACTTGCCTTACCCCACCCTGCAACTGGTAGGCTTTTTGCCATGGTTTTATCTTAAATTGGTGGTAGGTATATTGCTATAGCATCTTGGCACTATCGTGATATATTTACTAACGGTTAAAAATCAACCAGCAAAAAGCTTGTTGTTGTTGGTGGGAAATGATAGACACAAGATAAATTGGGGAGGAAACGGTGCCAGATGTGGGTGGGGAGGTATGGAGATCTATACCTTCCCATTTTCACCTTACCCAACCCCACTTCAAGTGCAATGTTTCTGGAAAGATCATACACAAGCAGGTTTCCTGGAAGGTGGGCAACTGCATGATGATGCCATGTAGAAGCTCAAAAACTTCTGCTGCCATTTCAGGGGAGTGTGGAGCAAAAACTCTATGTGGAAGTCCTCCTAAAGTGGCTGTCTATTGTAGGAAACTCCCAAGCAAAGATCTGTATAGAATCACGGAATCATAGACTCATAGGGTTGGGAGGTACCTCAAGGGTCATCTAGTCCAACCCCCTGCACAATGCAGGAAATTCACAACTACCTCCCCCCACCCCACAGTAACCCCTGATCCATGCCCAGTATAGAATCTATTGTGTGAGTGGGGTTTCATCTCAACATAAGGTGGGCCCAGCTGAAAAGAAGTCATGGAACTTTGTTTTTATATATGACAATGGCAGTAAGATTATTATATGCACAAAAGTGGAAGAGTCTGATATTGCCTACAATAAAGGAATGGCTGGTGAAGGTGTTGGAGTTTGCAGTGATGGTTAAACTTACATCACTGATTTCAGAAAAGACAAAAAGTTCGTTTATTGCTGATTGGAAACCCCTTACAGACTTTTTGCATGAAACAGATGATAATCATTTGATGATTTGTGGGTTTGATGAAGAAGGATTTGGAAAATAGAAAAAAGAAAGCTTTTCTCTGCAAACATAGAGTAAGAGAAAATTTTGTAATTATATTTGTTGCAAAGAAAATCAGAAACCTTGTTGCAGAGAAAATCAGAAACCTATATAATTTATGTCTTCTTTTTCTTGTCACCTATGTGTTATGTCAGTCTGCTTTCCATCTCAAATGACTCACACGACACCTGTCTTGGGTTAGAAAATGGCCACAACTTTATTGATTACATCTAGATGGAGCATTGGCCCGGCATCTGGGCTTGGATCCCCGTTGGCATCGGAGGGCCATCCTGCCGACCGATGCATCTTCTGCCGGTCCCGTGCTGACCCAACACAGCAAGTGTCATCCCCTGCCAGCACATGCCAGGCGGTCTTCTCCTTCCAGTCCATCAGGGTGAGCAGACCCCTGGCCCACTCACCCTATTGGGATCTGGCCCAATGCCACAAACCCACCAAACCCATAAAGTTGTGACCGTCCTCACTCCCTTCCATTGAGTGGAGGGTGGGTGGGAAACGTGCTGCTCCTGCCGAAGTCCTGGGAGGAATGGCACTGACCATGATGCTGACCAGACATGGGGCTGGGTGCTCCTCCCCATCCTGGTTGTAACCGCCTCCACTTCATCCTTCACAGTGGTGACAACTCCGCCCGCCGGTGAGTCAGCGAGCTCCTCTTGTTGTCTCTTTGTTACTTCTTATTCTTTCTTTTATAAAAAAGATTAATTTAAAATAATTGAAAAAATATAAGATGGGCCTACTGGAAAACCCCCTTACATAGTGAGGTTCCATGAAAAGTTATACCATTGAGCAGTTACTGAAAAGTCAAGTCATACGAAATAGGTCAAAATCATGTAAACTCATCCTTCAAATGCTTGACAGTTCATAATTGATCACTCAGGATAGATGTGCAGAAACTTGTATCCCTGTATATATTGTGTACCTGAGAATGTTCTGTTTACAGAAATGTTCTATTTTATGACATGGCTATTTACATTATGCTGTGAACCTCCTTACTCTGCTTTTATCCCATTCTGAAATGAAGATTACCATCTCCAACTCATTTTAAAGATGGATTTCGCACTAGGAGCTTACCGCGCCTTTTTTGCGCAGCAAATGCGATCGCGTCTGCATCGCATTTGCACCTGCGCTCTTCACACTTATAGAAAGTTTCGAGTTGGCGTTTGACAAATCTTCTCAACCACCGCTTTCACACCCGCCTCAATTGGCTCGCATTTGTTGCGCTCTTTTTTGGCCGGCATGCGCAGTGTTCCGATGGGAGGGGAATGTTCTCTCTTTTTTTTTTTTAAATTTTGCGCAAGCGTGGTAACGTTTATGCGTTTCCGCGTCTCGAAATTGTGCAACGATGTTTGCTGTGAAAGCTCTGATTTTGGCCTGGCTTCAAATAATCCTCATTTATCTGAGGCGATCGATTGAAGCCACGAACAGCTTTTGGCTCCGTGTGGTCAAAAGAAGGAGGACAAGGCATTCCTCGTGGGCTCTGCATGACATACACCAACAACCACAGCGAGTCCACAGAAGCAGCAGAGCACGAGCACGAGCACGATGGATCGCGCTGGCAGGTATCCGTGTTCCAAGACGCTACTGGGTCTATCCCAGAAGCAATGATTGGTGGGACAATTTTGTCACCGCTATATGGGATGACGAATTATGGATACAGAACTTTCGCATGGCCCGGTCCACCTTCAATGAGCTGGTGGCATGCATTGGCCCTAGACTGGCAAGGCAGGATACCAGACTTCGCCGTGCAATCCCCGTGGAGAAGAGAGTGGCCATTGCTATCTGGTACCTGGCCAACTGCTACCACTACCGGGGCTGCATGAACCAGTTCGGCGTGGGACTGTCTACAGTCGCAGGGATAGTTCTGGAGGTTTGCTTTGCTATCGAGGCAGAGCTGCTAAGCAAACTAGTCTGCTTGGGACAAGATGTGGCAAAGGTAAGTCTCCCCCTATCTCATGCCTGGACCTTGGCGGCATGTTTTGACCTGTTTAAGTTTCGGCTGCTTAAAACAAGGAATATGAATATGATATGATGACTTTTAAATTTATAAATATGATTGAAACCAATACTCGTGTTTAGATTTTCAAGATTATGTCTGACTGTCTGTGTGCTGATTGAAACTTTCTAGATGCTTTAAACTTAACTCTCTTTACAGATCATGGCTGGGTTTCAGCAGCTTGGATTTCCACACTGCATTGGGGCAGTGGATGGCACGCACATCGCCATTTGCCAATTCAAGGGAAGAGGTCATGAGTATAGCAACAGAAAAAAGTTCAACTCAATCCTGATACAGGGAACAGTGGACCATACAGGGCGATTCATTGATGTGGAGGTCGGTTGGAGTGGCCGCAACCATGACGCCTTTGTTTTTGCCAATTCTGCCATCTGTGAAGCCATGGATGCTGGGGCATTTGTGCCGGGGAACCCATGTCTTACTTTGGAAGGGGTTGCTGTTCCTCCACTAATAATATCGGATGCGGCATATCCCATGAGAAGATGGCTGATGAAGCCTTATGGCACACCATCCACCCCTGCGGAGCGGCACTTCAACAAATGTTTGACCCGCTCCAGAAATGTGGTTGAACATGCTTTCGGTCGGCTGAAGGGCCGTTGGAGGTGTCTCAGATCATGCCTGCTGGTTGCAGAGGAGAATGTCACCAGCATTGCTGTAGCATGCGTTGTCCTCCATAATCTGTGCGAGCAAAAGGGACATGGCTATGTAGAGGACGATGCACCATTGCAGCAGGTGCAACTCACAGAGGACCAACCACCAGTCCCCGTGTGGCCTAGACGTCACCTGGAGCAGGGAAAGGTGGTTCACGATGTCCTCGCCAGGCATATGTTGAGTCAAGTGCAGCATCAGTAATTCACTTGCCATTGCATGTTCCCCAGGTGTGCTTTGTTTTTTCTGGATTAGTGCACCACTGAAGCGTCGGATGTCATGTGTGCAATCTCAATTCCTCTTATAACCAAATTTGTTTTTACAGCCATTGATGTTTGTGTAGCTGAGCTTTAGTTTGTTTAAGAGCATCTTGTGCCACCTCCAGGTTTGCTCCGCATGCTTGGATGCGGGCTTCAGTTTGTGACATTCGAGTGATTAATGTTCGCCTAGACATCAAGCTGTGTTGTTGAGCAATCATCACGAAATCGATCACAGCAATAAAGGTTGACTCGTGCTGCTGTGAAGTGTTGAATTCATGTTCTTTAACCTCACCAAGAAATGACAAATAAATTTGATTTGAACATTTTAATTCATGAGCAATCAGGTCTGGTTCTTTCAAGTTAATGTAGATTGAATTGAGTGTGTGGTTTTTCTCTCCCATGCAAAGATTGGCAGGAGTGATGTTGAACAGTTTTCCAAAACTGTTTGCTGTTTTTGAGTTCCCACCACTGAATGCGCGTTCTCCTCAACAATCAGGACGAAGCCAAAAATTTCAAATGACGCTTGAACAGCAGGTGGATTGAGTGGAGTACAAGTGAACTGGGAGAAACACACTTGCCCTTCAAGTGTCATTTGTCAATAGTGGCTTGGCCAACAGTGGCAGACACGTGAACAAATTTGAATGGGTCGCCAAGTTTCTTAAACTGGTCATCCACCCACCAACACACACACCGAACCTGCCTAAATGCAGTGGCAAGCAGAGGTGATCGATAATTGTGGGTGACAATTTGCAGCTTGCCCAAGAGGCAGTTTAAATGGACTGCAGCAGTCACCCCAAAAGTGCTTTTCAGGGCCGCATTACTGCACTGCTACAAAGATACATTTTGGGGAGGGGACCATAGCAATACGGTCCTAAATGTGATAAGAAAAATAAATACTGCATGTCAAGAGTATTCCTTGCCACGAACAAAATCCTTTGTCCATCCAGACTGCCGGTAGTTGTTATTTGATCTTGATAATCAACAAATTGGTACATTGTTTTGGGCGGTTTTTTGGGCTACCAGCGGTGGCCTTCAACAAAGCAGTGGCAGCATGAGAATATCAGGTTTGGATTGACAGTTGGCCTTGTCACCCAAGGTTGCTGAGCAATCACCTGTGTGGTTTCCTCCATTCCCCACTGTTCAAGTTTTGCCCCATTGTTCCCGCAATGTTCATGGTTTTTCCCCCCATGATCGCACCCCTGTCTGCATGACATTTTTTCGTGGCGTGTTTGGACTTGTATGAACCATCTCTTTTTTAAATCTAAAGGGATAAACGTTGAAACGTTTAGTCTCAAGGCCAGGGAGTTAAGAAAATGCCTGTCGACGTGTCCACGCCCAGATCCTGGACGGCCAATGACTTTCGGCCCAATGTTCTGTGCGTGCGTGCGTTACTTCCTGCGGGTGATCGGTAATCGATACTTGAGAGAGTGTTCCCTCCTGATCCTTGCTGGCAGAAACTGTTTTCGGGGAAGGGGCAAGGAAACGTTGAAGGAGCCCTCTGCAGAGACGTTTCAGCGTTGCTATCTTCAGTTTCGGACAGTCAGAATGCCGTACAGGAGAGGAAGGGGAACCTTCTGGCAGCACGAAGAGGTGTGCTTGCTGCTGGATATTGTGCTCCGTCTGGGCTTCGCGCCCGACCTCATGTCTAGCACGCATCAGAGAAATAGATCGGCATACGCTGCTATTGCGAGGGAGCTCCGGGGAGAAGGCTATGCTAGGACACCAGACCAGTGCCGCACCAAATTTAAAAGACTGAAGTGCGACTTCTACGACTCCCTCGAGGCTTGGCAAGGTCTGCCGCGCAGAAGCGGGCAGATACCTCATCACCGTTCCCTGATGCGGCTTTGGGTGGCTGCTGGCCGTCCTCGTTGGGAGGACCGCCATCATGAGGGTAAGTATCATCATATGTTGGAACATTGCTAATACTTTTTTTTTAAACTCAAGAACAAAATCAGGAAAAGTGGTAACGTTGCAATGCTGGCAACCCTCCCTCCTTTTTTGGAGGTCGGAGTCTTCTTAGCAATGTAGGAGGAAAGTGATGGCAGAGTTGTTTGGGGAGATATGTGCCAAAGTCCTAGCCTGGCAGGTAGTGCATATATGCTGATGAATCCCCTCCCTTGAAGCAGAGCCTTGTTTCCCGTATAGAGGGGTTGGATTCCAGACACATGCAAACCCACTGAAATTCTGCCCTAATCTAAGCCACCAACTCCTGGTCGAGAACAGTGATTGCGTTGTTGGATGGATGATTTCATAACTTCGCCTATTCATTTTGGGGGCTGACACACACCACACATGTTTTTTTCTGCAGCAACATCATACCGCAGAGAGGATGAGGTGACCATCGTGGCCAGCGAAACACGCCAGCATGAGGGGCACGAGGAAGAGGAAAATCAATCAATGGAGGAGGAAACCAGCAGTGAAGGTGCGATGATGGGAGGTCCCTCCGAGGTTTCTTCGTCTGAGGACCAAGGTGGGCCATCAATTATGCTTAGTGTTATCATGTTTCTCTCATGCGTGGAGGGTGTATGTTTTCTCTCACCCACAATTACAGCCATTGCTTACAGATCCAGAGGAGTTAGCCGTGTTAGTCTGTGGTAGCAAAACCAAAAAGAGTCCAGTGGCACCTTTAAGACTAACCAATTTTATTGTTGCATAAGCTTTCGAGGACCACAGCTCTCTTCATCAGATGCCTGATAAAAACAGTTTTGATCTGGCATCTGATGAAGAGAGCTGTGGTTCTCGAAAGCTTATACAACAATAAAATTGATTGGACTTAAAGGTGCCACTGGACTCTTTTAGACGTTGCTTGCTTTTTCTCCCCCACACAGAGCAATGCAAAACCACTGATGCAAGAGAAAGCCCGTCAGAGGGCAGCCCGTCCTCCCACAGCATTGATGCATTCATAGATCTCACTGTGGAGCCCCAAACCACCGCGGCAGCAGATAGCCCTTCAGAAGGGACTTCCTCCACCCACGGAATGGAACCCTTCATTGACCTGACAGAGGATTCCCGCAATGATGATGCCGGGGACAGCCCTTCTAATGGAGCCACCTCCTCCCACAGAGTGGAACAGCTAGCCGTGCAAGCGGAGGAAACCCGAACCACTGCACTTGGAGATAGTCCCTCAGAAGGCACCATATTCTCCCGCATAGCTGAACAGTTCATGGAGCTTGCTGAGGGTCCCCAAACCACAAGGGCCAGAGACAGCCCTTCTGAAGGCACTTCAGCAGCCCACAGAGTCGAACATCTTCCCGAGCTTGCTGAACAACCACAAGCTTCTGGTGCCAGATATGACACATCAGAGGTTACTTCATCCTCCCACAGAGCGGTAGAGATCACAAACCTTGCTGAGGAACCACAAACCACCACTGGCAGAGATAGCCCCGGTGAAGGCACCTCATCATCCCACACAGTGGATCCGGTAACCCTGCTTGCAGAGGTACCCCAAACTTCCGCCTCAAATGGAACCTCATCACAGCACAGAGTGGCCGAGCTCGGTGACCTTCCCGAGGAACCCCAAACGACCACAGACAGCCCCTCTGCGGGTGCTTCCTCCTCCCTCAGAGTGGATCATGTTGTCGAGCTTGCTGGGAAAGTGAAGCAGGTGGTGGCAACATGTCTCCGTGTGTGTGAGTTTTTATTTTAAATAAAAAAAAAATTTAAAGGCACCATATCAACCATGACTTATCCAATGTGTTGGGCTTTGTTTGCCAGATTAAATTTGGGGTGGAAAGGGAAATGGCTGGGGAAGAGTAGAATTTTTTCCTTGCCTTGGGAACAACCACAAATTTCCCCTGACGCATGCCATTTCAGTCAAAGGATTGCACTGCGATGGTGTTTGATTTCGGCAAAAGTTGTCATGACAAAAAGACCAGCTATTACAAATTACCGTGCTGGACACCCTCCAAAGACAGGGTTCAATGGGAGGTGATGGTTAGTGATCTACCTTTCAGTGACTGTAATTTTTATTTTCCCAGTGAAAAAGACCAACAGGAGGATTGACGGCCTTGAGAGGCAGCTGAGGATTTTGAGACAGGAAACCAAGGAGGATATCGGCAAGCTGAGGAATGACCTGGACAAAATAATCCATCAATCAAAGGAACAGTGATCATGTTTTATTGATTAACAGTAAAAAGTTTTAAACGGCGCAAACAATAAATAGTTTGGTTATGTTATAGCAGTTAACAGTAAAAAATTTTCAAAAACCACACACAATAGATATGGTAGTCATGTTTTAAAATTTCTCAGACCAAAAAATACCTATCCACAATCAAACTGTGAAACCTATCTGAAATTTTTATTTATTGCCGAAGTCAACTTTCGCATGAAGTGACCGGGACCAAACAATCTCCCTTTTCTGATGACTCAATGAAATTGAGTTGTTCTTTCCCCCTGCCTCTCCTCCTCTTCCCCCCTCCAATTTTGAGTCCCTGGGGCTGTGATGGGTTGATCCTGGCAATTCCACACTCTCAGCGGGTGTGTGGGAGAGTGAAAAAAGGGAAAGGGGGAATGAATTTGGCCTTGGCCCATGCCCTGTTCAACTTCCCCAGAAAGGAGTAATATTTCAGATTTCAAAGGTTTTTCACAAATCAAATTTCTTGCTGGGTTTAATCACACGGCACCTCTTTCTGGGTGGGTTCTCCTGTGGAGATCTATGCACACTTCCCCTTCCAGATGATTGTCCTGGCATGGCTTGGTGACTCAGCTCACGGTTTCCCCCCAGCAAAATTTCGGTTAGGGAGCTTAAGGCACTGACCGCTCTGTTGATGCCCTCAAAGTTCTGCTGCTGCGCCTCAATGAAAGCCTTTCTGTCTTCTTGTGCCTCCCTCATAGTGTCCTCATGCCTTCTCTGCTCCGCTTCCAGAAATTGCATGCGCCACTCTCGGCTCTCCGTCAATGTCTGTTTTCTTTCCTTGGCATTGTTGTTCTCCTCTCTCTCAGCCTGAGACAACATCTTTTCTGCCACGGTGCTAAGCAAGGCCACACGTCTGCTTCGGGTTCTAGCCTTTTCTAGCCGAGATGCAGGCGACATCTGTGCCGTGGTTTTTGGTGCGGTTTCAACGGGCTGATTTTCAGCGACTGAAACCAGGAATTGAGAAATTGGTATGATTGTAAGAGAGAAATTTGTTTCTATAAAGGGTTGAAGGAATCACGACCGCAAAAGCACACTCACCCACATTTTGACGACTGCCGTCCTCATGCTCCTCCGGGATTTCATCCACCTGAGTCAAGTCCGAATCTGTGGGAATTCAAAGGAAAAAATTTTTCTGATGATTGTGTCAGAATAGAGATGCCAGAGGTTGAATCTGGTTTTCTAGTTGAAAGCGGCAGCCAGTGAGAGCAGACAAAACTAGAGCGAGGTGGACTGAAAGGGCAAGTGCGGAGGCGAGTCTCACAGTGTGTGGATGCTGCCACAATTCAGCCCAAATTATTATAGTTAATGCTGTACATGTGAAAGGTTCCAGATTCTATCCCTGGCATCTCCAGATAAAGAGTCTTGTAGACAGAATTTGAGACTGACATTTCTCTGTCTAAGAACCTCAAGATATGTCACCAGCCCAGAAAGCAATATAATGAGTGACAGCACTTGGGGTTATGCCACTTCACATGTCAATGAACCAGCATTTGTGGTTTCCGGGGACACCATCCGCACTCAGAAGAGGGAACATCACGAAGTTAGCGCACATGTTCTCAAAGGCAATGCAAGATATATTCAAGCAATAAAACATGCATGTTTGGGCCAAGCAATATTTCTTTGATTATGAAAAAGCAGGGTTTCCCCCCCCCCAAAAAAGTGGGATTGGCAAGCCAGCCAATTCCGCCTTCAGTTTATTTTCTGAAAAATAGCGGCTGTGATGTGATCAAAGAAATTATTGCTTTCCCCAAACCTTCATGTGTGGTTGCCAGCTCTGGTTTGCGAAATCCATAAAGATTTGGGTGCAGTGCCTGTGCATGGCAGAAGCTCAGCCACAGCATGCGATGTTATGCCATAGAATCTGTCCTACTTAGATGCCATCGTGCCCAGGGAAAACCCCCTTTTCAGTCCCGAGATCGGCCGTGATTCTTGGAAGATTCCAAGCCCATCTGGAGACTGGCAACTTTAAATGCTTGAACAGTTGTGGCATACAAGTAAGAGCAAGGTAATAGAAAACAATTCTGTTCTTTGCCAATGCAGAACTTGAGTTATGTGCTTTGTCGGTGCCCAACCTTCCACTGTGAATGTTGGGTGTACCTACGTGCACCGTCAAGCGAGAGATAGTTTTGGGGCTTTCTTTCTGTAATGACTTTGGCAAACATCATTTTTATAGCTGACTGTCTTCTCTACTGTGGAGGCCCTGTAAATCAATCATCCAAAGTAATTCAAATCAATTAAGTTAATTCATTGACAGTATGATCCTAATGCCCTTCTAAGACCACCTTTATCTAGAAAGAACAGAAATCCTCATGCCAACGGTGTCTCTGCCTTATGCACCCCGTCCACTCTGCCAAATAGGATCATGGCACTCGATCTTACCTTCTTCTCCCACCTCTCCCCCATCACATGCTGCCATCAATTGTTCCTGGTCAGATGCAGCCCCTGGAAGAAACATAAGCGTAAGTTATATTTTGGAAAGTTTGGATATTAGTGATGCGAGTATGAATGGAAGACTCTTGTCAGAATAACACGTATTGTCCAGTGATGTGAACTCCCAAGTGGCTTGACGATGTCACAGGATAACAGGTTCCCACACATCTAATGTCACCGGTGCATGTCCAAACTTGTTGATTACTGTGACTTCAGGGTTGCTTCTGCTTGAGTTGTTTTTCACGGAATAAATCTGCAGGTGAGCAAAGGATCACTTGAAAACTCCATACCCACCACATCCCCCCACCCTAGGCCCCTCTTCACACACCCACCATTACAAATGCCAACACAGATAGATTGCTTTGGCAAGGGCATGACACCGGCAAAGTTCATAGGAAGAATGGGCATTGTCTATCTGTAACGTTATAACGTTTCGCCTAGTGGTCACATCCCTACTCAGGATTCCGCCGCTTGACCCACAACAGCAGGAAACATACTTACCTTGATCGTTTGCTGTGACATCCACAGATTGTAGATTCAGGGTCACCATCGGGTGGCTAAACAGTTCCTCAGACCCCTCAAATTGAACTGGTCTCGGAGTGTCAGCGCGCGGAAGGGAGAGGCTTCTGGCCACCCGTTGTGGCCTGATGCTGGCATCGCCCCTGAAGATACGATGTAGCTGGGCATAATATGGGCACGTTGTGGGTGCATTTCCGGATTTGGAGTTGTGTGCCACCACTCGTTTGTATTCTTGGCGCATCGCTTTGGTCTTCGTCCGACATTCCAAAGCCGTGCGCTTGTGCCCTCTTGCCGCCATCTGCTCCGCGATCTTTTCGAAGACGTCTATGTTTCTGTGGCACATTGACAGTGACTCCTGGACCTTCTCCTCTCCCCAGAAGTCGATGAGATCCAGTGTCTCCCTCTCCCTCCACGACACTCCTCGTCCAGCCATTTTCTGCATCGCCATCTGAGCCGTTAGATAGACCAGGAATGAACTTCTCCCGCCCAGCAGTGCTCGAGCTCTCAATGGTCCGGCTTGGTCACATGACCCAATTTTCGTGTCTCGCAGCACGCAACCCCCTCTCCTGATGTCGTTTTTGTTGTGTGATGAACGTTTAAACGTTTAAATGTTCAGTTTAAAGGGTGAGAAAAAAAAGGGATTTTGTGGCCATCGGGAGTTTGATTGTCGAAAAAAACATGTGCGCACAATCACGACATGAACGACTCTCCCGCCAAGCATTGCTCGAGCTCTCACTGGTCCGCCTTGGTCAAATGACCCGATTTTCGGTTCTCGAGCAATGCCCCTCAGCAAAAAAAAAAAAGGGGAAAGTGGGATTTGTGGCTGTGCTGGAAGGCTGCTAATTGGAAAGAGCACAATCGGAGCGTCAGGGAAAATAGGTCAGGACTGGAATGAAGTAAACGCTTAAACGTTACTGCCCCCACTGAACAGAAAAAAAAATGGCGGAATAAAATTTTTGAGAGCTGCGGCTGGTGGGAGTGGCTAGACCGGCAGACTGTCCAATCGGGGGTTAGGGAAGCAAAAAAGGGACAAACGCTTTCACACTAGCATACTGCGGGCTGGGAGCCATTTTGCAGCGAATGAACATTAACTTCGCAGTATGTCCGCAGGAGGAAAAATCGGAGAAACCACTGACATGCTGCGGATTGGCATTCCATGACTCCTTCCTGAGTGTGAAATCCACAGAAACATGGGATGAAATACAGGTGCAAACGCGATCTAAAAACTGAGTGCGAAATGTATCCCAGTCTGGTCTCCAACTTGGCTCCTATTGAGGATTTCTAAGAATGGAAGGGGTGCATTTTCATTGATATTTGCTCCTACTGCAGACCCCAAACTCTGTCTTCATGCTGTTCCTGGGTGTCTCCTGTCCTCCAGGAATAGCATAAGGGCAACATTTTGGTCTGCAGTTGGAGGAGGGAGGTAACAGGGTTTGACTCTGCCGATAAAAATTCCTCCCGTTTGCTGAAATTTTCTGATGTATTCAAGCCATTATTCCTCCCCTGAAGTAACCACAAAATTCTTCAAAGTGAATAAGACTAATTATTTATCATTTAGACCTACAGATCTCCCCCTAAAATTACTCGTCTGCACTGTTATCTTGACATCCTGACTACCAGTGAAAATGTGATGCCATTTGCCTATCACAGCAAGCAACACCCATTACAATTAACACAGGTAATGAGAAAGTTATATAACTTGCAGCATTACACCATTCCAGGAATCAAGTCAAAACAGTGTTCTGTTGCAGAATACATGGAGTTGCACAGTTTACTTTTTTTATGGATGGAAAGTCTAAGCACATTCATTTCCTGGAGATTTAATGGGTATTACTTCAAGACAAACGATGATGTCCTTATTCTATTTTAGGAAGGTCTTTTTCGGAGCCAGTTACGTTATAAAGATGACAAAACAAAGTTTTTTTGAGATGAATCCTTAAGAAACTAAGTATTTGCCCCTTCCTTGATCATAGGGTATTTAACGAAGAGCACATCAGTATGACCAGTGGAATGTTATGTCCTTGCCATGTTGGGTGGAACTTAGTGCTCTGGAGACACCTCTGCTTGAGACTTTTCAGGAAGCAGGACTCAGAATGTCCAGTGCTTACAACAAACCTCTCAACTCAACACAGTACCAGATTCATAGATTCATTAAGCTGGAAAGGGCCTTATAGGTCAGTTATCTAGTCCAAATCCATGCTGAATGCAGGAAATTCAATGCTAGGGCTTTCTTGACACCTGTAAGACCTCCAGCAAAGGAAAGCCCACCATCTCTAGGTAATCAGCTTCATTGCTGATGTTGTCACACCATTGGGAAATATTTCTGAGCTCTATTTTTCTGTAAGCCCATTGGATCATTTTGGAGCAGCTGAGAATGAGAGTTACAGTCAAAATATCAAGGTCTACTTATCTATCATTTGGATGTAACTGGATCCAGTTAAAATACATTTTCAGTAAAATCCTAAGCAGAGTCTAAGCCCATTGAAATCCTGTTTAGGATTGCACTGTTTATAACATTCTGAAGTCGACAGGGAAACTTCAGGTACAAGGTGGGAAATATTGGAAACTAATAATACTTGTTTAAAAGCAGATATCATTTGGAAAGGTAATAAATGAGTTATTGATATCTATGAAATAGCCATGGATGGGAGAGATATCCCTGAAATTAATCAGGCAGGAGGATAATGTGTATTCATAATGAAATTCAAATTTTAATAGGAATTTATATTCTTGCCAAGATCCAAATGTTGGTAGAATTTGGAATTTGTTAGAGAAAAAATATTCCAAAGTGCATTAATGAAGGCAAGCTGATTCTGAAAACAGTAGCATTCAAATATAATGGTGGTCCTTACAGAATTAAAGCAGGAAAAGTATACAGACTCAGATGGGTTACTTTATAATTACAATAATTAGAGAAATCACAGACCAATGGTAAAGCTATTTCCAGAAAGATTGCATCAAAGCAGGGGAAAAGCTGGAAAGTGGATGACACCATGTGAATACCCCCTCCACACAACGAGTTCTAGTTTGGATGACATATAAGAGCAAAACATCTGTGTGGAAGCAACCGATCTTATAATTCTGATGACCTTTCCTACAATATAAAAGGCTAACCGTGTTCCAGACAACTCACTTCTGACCCTGGTGCACCTCCAGAGGGTGCTGTCATGGAAGGAAGCCCAGAAGAGGCAGCCCATCCTTCTGAGAGCATGCCGCAAAAGGAAGACCAGGCCAGAATCAGGCGCAGAGCAGGTGGCAATGCCTGCCCACCTGCCTTCACCCATCAGAGATCAGGAACAAATCAGGTGGCAATACTCGCTTCTCTGCCTTCACCCAGCTGGGATCAGGAATGGAGAAGGTGGCAATGCCCACCCCCTCCACCTTCATCCATCTGAAAACAGGAGTGGAGCAGGTGGTAATGCCTGCCCCCCCCCGTCTTCACCAAGCTGGGATCAGGAGGAGGTGGAAATGCCCACCCCCACCTTCATCCAGCTGGGATCAGGAGTGGAGCAGTTGGCAATGCACGCCCCTCACCATCACACAGCCAGGATCAGGTGTGGAGAAGGTGGCGCTTGCTCCCCCTTCACCTGGCCAGGATCAGGCACAGAGCAGACGGCAATGCCTGCCCCCCTTCACCCAGCCGGAATCAGGCACAGAGCAGGAGGCAACGCCCACCCCCTTCACCCAGCTGGGATCAGTAGCGGTGGAGGAGGCAATGCCTGCCTGCCCATCCTCCCTTTTCAAGAGCCCATTGCTCCTGGGCAGTACAGGGCACTCCTGGTTGGCACGGCACACTCCCATGGGCCTAAAATGACCCGGATCGGGCCTGAATCAGCCCGAATCGGGCTACTGCAGTGCAAGGGAGTGCTCCCCTGTGTGGCAGCAGCCCATTCCAGGCCGATTTGGACCCAATCTGGGCCATTTGGGGCCTTATTTGGCCCAATTTGGGCCCAAAACAACCTGATTTGGGCCACTGCAGGTGGGGGAGTGCTCACCTGTGCGGCAGTGGCCCATTCCAGGCTGATTCGGGCCAATCCGGGGCCATTTTGGGCCTTATTCAGCCCAATTTGGGCCCAAAATGGCCCAGTTCGGGCAGTTGCCAGGCGGAGGGTGCTCCCATGTGCTGCAGCGGCCTGTTCCAGGCCAATTTGGGCCTGACCCCATGGAGTGCAGGAGCACTCCCAGGGTGGTCATGGCCTGTCATTGTGCAGGCCTGGGGGCACACATGCACTTTGCGCGCGCGCAACTGAACAACCCAGAAGCTAGGTGCCAGGGCCCCCCCTGCCGCCAGGAGTACAGGGGGATCTGGCAACCCTATGGTGAGGCCTTGAAGCTACTTGAGCTGAGTGGAGTTGCAGCCTCACCTGGATGCAATATAGTAGCAAATCTGTTTGAACAAGTGGTACTGCACAAATTTGAAGACTAGAGTCTGGGTAGGGATGCCTCAAAAACAGGACCGTTTGCATACAAAAGGAAGGTCCCTTTCCACTACTTCTGATCACCTATATGGACTGCTTTTGCTAGGAAGAATGGTTTAGGGACTGATCAACTCCAGATGTCTTTGTGGTGCTTTGGATGTTTTTTAAAAATGTCTTTTTAATTGTTTGCCACCTTGAAGGCCCTAATTGGGAAAGTGTAATTAAAATACTTTAAGTAAATAAATAAGCAGGCATGAAAGTGATGCATTTGATGAAAATGCCTAGCCCATTCTACATACAATATAATATGTCATAAAGCTGTAGAAATCATATCTCCGAGTTATCATCAACACAATCCAGTTTTGCTTATTATGAACCAAAAATGCATCTTTACGTAAACAACAAATTAGAAGAGTTGCAGATTTGACCAGTACTGTGACTCCTTTTTTTGTGGATATAAGTTGTTTCTAGAAGCCATGAGCCATTAACTTGCAAGAAACTTGTATAAAGCTATGTGCTGTGACTTTATAATTCTGCACAAGCCTTATTCACTTACATGACAATTCTGTTTTCAGAACAAGACCAGAAAGTGATTCATGAGGCCAGTTAAATTTCCACAGCTCTCTAGCTGCCAGGATGGCTCTGGAAATTCGGGAACAAGCTGCCACGAGAAGACGGGCCAATCTGTAAATAATCTGTCATGTGCTCTAGTCCCTAAAGCCCTGGAGATCTGTTCTTAGGAGTCTGACGTCAGAAAGGGAGAAAGGAGTGTACTTACCATTCATCGGCAAAGTGTGAAAGGTAATTTGCTTTATTTCTCAAAAAATTCCCCTCTGTATTTGGTCTTCCTTGACATTATCCTACAACTCTTATTTTAATTACCCTATGTAAAAGAAAACTCATTCTTTCTGCAGAAGATAGCCTAAAATCAAATACATGGAAACTGGCATCAGTTTAACATATCGGGGGCAAAGGGCCTATTCGTTACACACAAATGAATATATTTAACCCCCAGCTTTTTCTTTCCATTCTAAGTAGTGATTTGGTACTTTCTTCTTTTTTCCCAACCACCACTTTTCTGTTGCCATCTCTTTCTCTACAAAGTTGCTTTTATTCCAGTGGGATTCCCAAATGTATTTTCCTTTACAAACTTTGCTGTGGGAAATTTTTCAGTAGAAAAGTGATGAAGAATAGGATTAAAATCTTCATCATCTGTGTCTCCACAAAAACTGTTAAGGTTTAAATTCATCTGCTTATATGAAACATGAATTTAGATCTTTAATAAAGAACTCATGGGCAGTATGTATCACATTCTGATCTACTCTTCCTCTAAGTAGGTTGGAACAGCATACACTATTTTCCTTTCCCCCACTGTATTTTCACAACAACCCAACAACCTTGTATGGTAGGTTAGGTTGAGGGGAAAAAAACTGGTCCAAAATCCCCCAGTGACTCATGGTTGAGTTAAGTTTTTAACCCCAGTCTTCGTCTAACTACTATTCCAACCTATTGTCATAACATGCGTCTTTGGCTCTTTCATCTGTGAAATAGAACTAAACAGACTTCTTTGAAATTCCAGTTATCCTAAATATGTGACAAATTTATTTTCTAAATGTTTCTATGAAGCTGAGCAGTTCAAGTAATCAGGTTGTGTGTTCAAAACCTATGGGAGAACAATCAGAACTAGGGGTGTGCAAGTAAAAAACATTCCGTTTTCCTACTTTGGAATTTCCAAAGTGGGAAAAAAGTCAGAAATAAGCAATTTCCGAAGTGGCAAGTGTAGGCTTGCAGGCAGCTAGAAAAGTGTAGGTTTAAAACCTACCCCCCCACACGGCCCATTGTGGGAGGGGCCTGGGTCCTTTCTGCAGTGGGTGAGGGGAAGTGTTGGGGCTGGCCCCTTCCACAGATGGGGAAGGGGAGTGCCGGGGCTGTAGGCTTAAGCCTGGAGCTTCGCCACCGGGCACTCCATTCACTCACTGCAGAAGAGGCCAGGGAATCTTGACTCGAGGCACTCCATTTGCCTGCTGCAGATTCCCTGGCTCCTTCTGCAGTGGGCCAAGGGAAACAGTGGGGCTAGGCTTAAGATTGTAGCTCTGCCACCAGGCGCTCTTTTTGCCTGCTGCAGAAGGGGCCAGGCTATCCCCTGGCCCCTTCCACAGTAGGTGAAGGGAATGGTGGGGCTTCTTCACCTGATCACATCGGGACAGGTAAATGACAGCGGCGAGGCATTCAGTTTCAAACTGAATGCCTCGCTTCTTCACTCATTGCATCGGGTGAAGAAGCAAGGCATTCAGTTTCAGACTGAATGACAGTCTTCACCTAATGTGGGCCAGCGGAAGCCGTGAAGGATCTTTCCCTGCTGCACAAACAGCAGGGTAAGGGCTCTTTAAATGCCAGCTGGCCTGCAGGGAATCTCTCTCTGCTGGCCATCTGTGATGCCAAAAGGGCTCTTTCCCTGCCACTTGCATGGCAGAGAAAGGGCCCTTTAAATGCCAGCTGGCCTGCGGGGGTGTCTCTCCTGTGGGCCATCTGCGGCACTGAAATGGCTCTTTTCCTGCTGCTTGCATGGCAGGGAAAGGGTTCTTTAAATGCCAGCTGGCCCACGGGGATCCTCAGGACAGCTGGAGCCAGCTGGGGTTTGAATGCCCTGAAGCTTCCCAAACCAACCCAAATCGCTTTGGGAAACTTTGATTTAGCATTTCTGAATCGGGGCCAGCATGCTGGGCCAGATTCAGAAATCCTGTATCTTTACAAATTGGGTCTGATTCGGGTATTTACCCCAAATCAGAAACCCAAATCGAATGCCCCTAGTTGGAACCAATGGTTGACACTTGTTTGGATCTGAAGCTCTGGTCCTTGGAACCCATGGTGATGGTTCAGATTGGGCTGGTGGCTCTATCAGAGTAGATGACTTCGCCGCTGGTGAATCAGAGCTAGAGAGAACGTTCTCCTATAATCATGTTTTGAGCCGAGAAGCTCTGTCATTTCTAGCTTTTGGCATGAACTTCTGACAGTGCCTGCATCCTGATACATTTTGGGCTTCACCAGACAAAGCAGACAAAGATTGTGTTCATCATCAGTGTGAAGTATTTTTATTTCACATTGTGAACATTTTTTAAGCAGTGATTTTTGAGACATGATGAGATTAAAAGAGATCCAAGAGCAAAGAAATCAAGGTAAACAAAGAGAAGAGCTAGGAAAGGACCTCATTCGACAGCGACGAAAGAAGAACTGAGGGATATGTGGGCACTTCGCCTACCTGCCCATTTTTTGGCAGGAAAAGGGCTGGCACATGCGGAGTGCCCCCTTTCAGATTTTTAGAGCTAGAAAACCTGTCTCTGAGTCTAGCCTGCATCTGCATACTCTCAGTATGGGACTGCACAGAAGAGCAACGATGAACTTGTTTTTTATAAAAACATTTTTAAGCTACATGAAAATATCCAAAGGTGGTTACAATTTAAGTTTCAATATAGATATTGAGAAAAATAATCTATATATTTTGGTTGCGATTCAGAGAATTTGTTATGCAAGCATAACATACTCATGAGTTGGACCTCCAATATCCGCAGATTCTCTGTATCACATCCCAGTGTATTCCAAAGAGTGAAAATCAAGCAGAGAATAACTGAATAGTAGCCATCAGAAGCCGTGACTATATGTATTCCATTTGAATTTTTCAGGCTATGAGGGTGATCTATCAAGATTTCTGTCATGGTCAATAAACAGGCACCAGGTAAGAAAAACAGCTTGTGATTTGGCTCTGCCCATCCTAATTTTAATTTGGTGAATAATTTCTCAGCAATGAGAAAAATGTGCTGTTGGGCCAAAAAGATTGCCTATTCTCTTATGAAGGTACCTAGAGTTGTCAGCTCCAGGTGGAGCCTGGAGATCTCCCAGAATTACACCTGATTTCCAGATGACAGTGGTCAATTCCCCTGGATAAAATGACTGCTTCTGAGGAGTACTCTATGGCATTATAAGCTGTTGACCTCCACCCTTTCATCCTTTACCCAAATCCTGCCCTCCCCAGCTCCACTCCCCCAAATTTCCAGGAATTTCCCAACCTAGAGCAGGAAACCCTAAAGTTATCTGACCTCTTTTAATAATCTTTTGAGGTCCTGCTTCAGGTCCCTCTGCCTTCTGAAATTAAGCAGGTGGTAACCCAGGAGAGAGGACCTTCTCATTTGTAGTACCAAAACTCTGAAATTCTCTCTCCTGAGTGTTTTGTATTAGCCCTCGCTTCAATAAAGTTAGGCTCCTCTGGCTTCAATTCTTATTGGTCATTACAGTTGGCAGCAGCCAATTGGTCCTTTCTGAATAAAGACCAATCGCTCTCATGTAATATGTTATATTGTATATAGTTCATGCAAATGATGGTATTCTAGGGTGTTTGTTACTATTGGTTAATGGTTTAACCAGGGGGCGGGGTTTGTATGTATATATTGGGGCCTTCTGCTGAGCGTCTGTCTGTTCTGGCTTGCAATAAAGCACATTGTCTTGACCTAAATCACTCTGGGCTGAAATCATTCTGAGCACCAGGCTCAGTATTTAATAAGAGATACTTGTCTATCCCTTTGTATTGCTGTCTTGCACCAGTAGGTAAATATTTTTTCTGTGTCTTTTGCATTCTCTTAGTGATCCTTCCCTCCTGCCTAATGTTTTAATTGTTGTTTTAATGTTTTTGTATGTGTATTTTAGCTCTGATTTTAATTGTTTTAATGATGTGTTTCTCCTGGGTTTTAACAGTTTTTAAGACGTGGTTTTAGTATGTATGTTTTTAATTGGTTAGCCACCTGATGGCCCTTATGATAAAATGTGGAAAATCCATCTTGAGCTCCTATAAGGATGGAGGGGGTAAATATGTAATTAATAACTACTTGCTGAACTCCTTCCCATGCACTCTCCTATCTTTTCTTATTGTTAATGAGGCAGTTAATGAAATGAAGTTATTAGCGCCAACTTGACCTCTGGAATCTTATTTTGTGCATATTGTTAATCCCACTTGGTGTCAGTAGAAAAAAATTATCATTCATGATGATTATTAACAGTGTTCATATTGCCTCGGCAAAACCGAATTTTTAGAAAATGATACAATTTCTTGCAACTGGAATGATTTCTTTCTTCAATCCCTGCAAAGAATATGGAATACAGGATGCTAGCAATTTGGCCTTCAGAGTCATCAGTTTTTTTTAAAAAAAACTATTATTCTCTTGAGCTAAATGTTTATTAGGCAAAAATTACAGTACCTTAAATATCCAGGTGTGTGTTATGTGCCGTCAAGTCATGTCTGACCTATGGCGACCCTATGAATGAAAGACCTCCAAAACATTCTGTCTCTAATAGACCTACTCAGATCCAGCAAACTGGAGGATGTGGCTTCTTTTATTGAGTCAAGCCACCTCATTTTAGGTCTTCCTCTTTTCCTGCTGCCTTCCACTTTTCCTAGCATTATTAAAGAAACATTTTATTGGATAGGTTGAGAACAAACGTAAAAGAAACAATATACATTTCACTATTTCTTTCTCCTATTGAGTGCAAATTTATCCCCAACCCAACCTTTCCCTCCCCCCCCATCAGACCTCCAACAGCGCTTATACCCTATAATTCATACATTGTTCCCTCTAATTCTATTATTTTCCATAAAGTTCAAAGGTAAAGTTACAATCAATACTCAATTCACCAAATTACATAGTACTCATCAAAAATTATCCATAGACCACAGTTGGTCTTTTACATCCCAATTCTTTTCCAAATAGTCTTTTAGTTTTCTCCAATCCATCAGAAAATCATTTGAACTTTGTTCTTTTAGCTTTCTAGTTAATTTGTCCATTTCCACCATATACAAAAGTTTTTGTATCCGCTCATCAACTTCTGGTATCTTGTCTTGTTTCCAATATTGTGCATACAACAATCTTGCCGCTATAATCATATACCATAATAATGTTCTATCCCTTACATTTATAGTTTCTAAACAAAAACATTTCAGGATTTTTCTGCAAGTTACATTTCAAAATTTTCAATATTTCAACATAAATAGAAGACCAAAATTGTTTTGCCTTATCACAAGTCCACCACATATGGTAAAAGGAACCTTCATGTTCTTGACATTTCCAACATTTATTTGACATTACATTATTCATGTTTGCTAATTTTTTCGGCGTTAAATACCATCTATGCATCATTTTATAACAATTTTCCTTCAAATTGACACACGTGGATATACTTTTCCTAGCATTATTGACTTTTCCAGAGAATCTTGTCTTCTCGTGATGTGACCAAAGTACGATAGCTTTAGTCTTGTCATTTTAGCTTCTAAGGAGAATTCCAGCTTGATTTGATCTAGTACCCACGTATTTGTCCAGGTAGTTTGACAAAAATAATTGCTTTTTTTTGTTCACGTTCATGCATATGAACACATTTCTGCCTCTGCAGGGCAACACCGAAACACTATGGCAACATATCCTCTCTCCAGCAAAGGATTTATCTCCAAAAAAGTAAATAAATAAGTGCAAATAATTGCAGAGCTGGATAAAGTACTGAAAAGGCATCCAAGATGAGCACTTTTCCTATGAGTTTGACTGGAGAGTCTGGGGCTCTTTAGTTTAGAAAAGAGTCTAGTAAGGGGGGACATGATAGAGGATTATAAAATTATTTACAAGGTAGAGAGTGGGAAGAGAAAACTTTTTCTTCCTCTCCGCAAATACTACAACTTGGGAAGTTTATGGAAAATACTTCTTTACTCAATAAGTGCTTAAAATGTGGAATTCACTTGCAGAGGATGTAGTGATGGCCACAGATATAAATGGCTTTAAAGGGAGATTAGACAGATTCATGGAGAATAAGACTACCAATGGCTAATAGCCATGGCGACTAAAGGGAACCTCCAAATTCAGAAGCAGTAAACCTCTGAATACCAGATCCAGGAGACAACATGAGGGGAGGACCTCTGCCTCTATGCCCTGTCCAGCCCTCCAATGAAACTGGTTGGCCACTGTGTGAGACAGGATGCTGGATTAGATGGGCCATTTATCTGATTCAACAGGGCTCTTCTTACACTCTTATGCAACTGGCTTTCTTTCTTTCTTTTTCTTTCTTTCTTTCTTTCTTTCTTTCTTTCTTTCTTTCTTTCTTTCTTTCTTTCTGTGCTGGCAAGATGATCCCATTGAACACAAAACCTTCCATTGCTTTGTTACTGTCACAGTGTAACTCCCAGCGTACCGTTCTTTCCTCACCCTTTCCCCATTTTTTTCCTGCAGGATTTTTATTGCCAGTCCTGAAATTTCATCCATTAAGGATTAAGCTCCACATGTCTGTTCCAGAAGAGAAAAGCTAGAACATCATGTTATTTTCATTCATTTCCCTGTTGTGTTTTCTCAAAGCCCCACACTGCTCATGACTTCCACATTAAGAACAATACTCTCTGTTGCCATGGTACAGTCACTGGTTTGTCATTAATATTGTGGGTAACTTCAGATCCTTGACCTCTTTGCTTTTCATTGCTTTTCATGGTGTATTTTCCTCTTGATTGCATAGCTCCGCATTCCTAAGCAAAGATAAAACAAAAATGAAACGCAGCCGCTTTTCAATGGGGAGGTCTATTACACAAAGGCATACTACAGCGAAAGCAGAACTCCAGAGAAGGAACAGTGTATTAAAAGAGCCTCTGAGGATTGCAGGATTTGGGGTTCATTCCAGTCAATTTGTCTCTGTGATCATGTGAGCCTCAAGAAATTTAATATTGAATTTCAGCTCCATACTTGCCCCAGTTTTGACTTCTCTGTAATACTATTCTGAGCTTCAGAAGATCATTGTACACATTGTACACAGATTACTCCTTATCATTTGGCTCAGCCTATATGAACTGTCCCTTCTTATTGCTAGTGCTGCCAGATGAGGTATTGTGTATTAATCAGTAGCAAATGTTATCTGGATGTTGAACCCTCAAGAGCCATAGCCAAGATTTTCCAAGCTGTTCCAACAAGGAACCATTATTTTATTCCTTAAATCAAGCCACAGAATGTTCAGCCACAATAATGGTAGGCAAGTGATGCACATGGTAGTGGAGACTTTTCAAGCTGTTGCCAGTTGTGTTAGTGTTACTCATTCAAGTATTTTGAACCTGTTATATAAGCAAATACTCACTAAAACACATCAATGATCCTCATTGAGTTGTTCTGAGTAGGCTTTATTTTGATACATGTGTCAGGGCTTGCCACAGCTGCCACTGGGCGTGGCACTGGGCAGTCTGCCTCTGACATCACAGGGGGGCCAGGGATTCTGCAGGACCCTGCTCTGTGGAAGGAGGGGCGGTATACCTCACCCTGACTCCCTCTCAATCCACTCGCTGGCCTGTTCAACCTGGCCTGCTTACCCCCTGCCTCTTCCACCATCTCTTCCTCCCAAGACTCTCCTTCAAACCTCCACTCTCCTTCTTGCCTTTTCCTTGGCTTCTCTCCACTCTCACTCTGCTCCATCGCTCCTACTCAAACCCACCACCGCAGAGCTCTTCCCAACCACCCTTTATAGGGTTTCCTTTCTCCACCCCGCCCTCCTTCCAGGCTTGTTCCCTCTCCTGACTGGGCCCAGCTGTGCATTCCCTCCTGGGCTCTTTTGCCTTGCTGGCAGGGTGGGGTTGAGTGCGAGCCATCCCCAGCTGAGGGCTCCTTGGCCTTGCTCACGAGGAGCTGCCCCAGCCAGCCTCTGTGCTATTGAGCTTGCCTGGCCTTGCTCACGAGGAGCTGCCCCAGCCAGCCTCTGTGCTATTGGGCTTGCCTGGCCTTGCTCACGAGGAGCTGCCCCAGCCAGCCTCTGAGCTACTGAGCTTGCCTGGCCCTGCTCACGAGGAGCTGCCGTAGCCAGCTTCTGCGCTGCCTGCTCAGCAATGCTGGGTGGGGTTACCCATCTCTTCCCCCAGAATGCCTGTGGCAGCCCCTCCTGGAGAGGCTTGGCTTCTAGCAACTCCTGAGCCAGGCTGCTGTCTTCTAGCCATGGTGTGGCTCTGGGCTGCAGCAGCGGCGTCCTCTCCCTGCCAGGTAAGGGCTCTGCTTGGGCTGCTGCTGCTGCTGGACCCACCTTCCCCCTGCTGTGGCCCTTTCCCTCCAGCCTGCTTAGCCCCCTCTCTTCCCCCTGGAAGGTGGGGCTGGCTGGTCTCTCCTTGCCCCCTCCACCCCTCTGAGGTCCTGGCCTTTTGCCCCTTCCCCATGGAGTAGGTAGGTTCTGGCCCTGGTTGCCGGCTTGGGGGGTGGAGTTGCTGCCACCCTTTTGTCCCCTGCTGTTCCCTCTTGTCAATTCTGGGGGCTGGGGCTCAGACCCCGGACAACATGTATCAAGCCGTCACAGTTTGTAACTCCCTTGCATTCTTTTAAAATACTCGTCAGGCATACCCTTCTCACCCACCTTTGTTTTTTGATATTCTCATAAGCAAAGAAAACTGACCAAAAATGATATTGGCAAAAACTGATATTGCTTTAATCTCTGACATAGACAACGCCATATCAGGACTGCAAACTTCCTGCTGGGGGTTGGGAGATTCTCCTACCCCCAGCTCCCATTGCTCACTGTGGAAAGAAATGCCTGGGCAAAATGGGGGGGGGGCACAATCAGTGTCCCTGGCATGATGATATTGCTTCCAGAGTGATGTGGAAGTGACGTCATTGTGCTGAATGATGCTCTGGCTAAACCATACAGTTTTGGGCAAATGCTAGAGCATCACCCTCAGCATGATAATGTCACTTCCAGATCACACTGGAAGTGATGCCATTACACTGGGATGATGATCATCCCCCCACCCCTGAAAAAGTCCCCACCGGGCTTTGTTTAGGTGACAAGACAAACATGTGATAATCTTTATCACTTTCAATGCTGGGTAATTGCCTGATGTGATGAAATGATATTCTATGATTACTCTGTCATGACATAATTGATAACTGGTTCAAACAGTACAGTGGATCAGGGTAACCAGAACATGCTTTTACTGTCATATCATGCTTGAATGGGGGCTGACAGATCTCATGTATGTGTTGAGACTTGTGAGCTCCTGAAGTCATTTGGGATTTATGCATCTCATGAAGAGTGAAATCTAGGAAACTTGCATTGCAACAGACAATTATCCCCTTCTGGCAAGAGGTGTTTTAGTACAGTGCTCAATTTTAGGAACAGTCTGTCCTTTCACATGCAATTTTGGCTTGTTCCCTGTAATGTGGGATCGGAGAAAGCCCTGTTAGGCTGCCACCTTTGTAGGAATCAGTAGAGAGAGAAGTGCAGCTTCATAGAGAGGGACCTAATTCAGGGGTCTGTAAATCAACCCTCTTTGTTCAATCTGCTTGAAATTTAGGGGTTCTTTAGATTAGTGGCAGAACTATGTTCTGTGCAAACATGGTGCCATTATCTTTATAGGGTAGCCAAGGAGGTTGGATCAAAAGATAACTAAGATTATAAGAGAAAAGATTAAAAACATCTGACAAAGAAAGCTGTGGCTCTTGAAAGCTTATGCTACAATAAAGTTGGTTAGTCTTAAAGGTGCCAACTGGAGTCCTTACTATTTTGCTGCACATGGCTATCTCAAAACATCAGTATATAATTTAATCATTCAGATTTTAAAACATCTACAACATGATTCAACATATAAATACTAAATTCTTGTATATACACATAATAAAATCATTCATAAACAGGTAAATGAGTACATTTCATCTCCATATGTACAGAACCAAAACAAGATACATTTTTGCCTAAAGGCTTTCCTCAGTGATATGTGGTGGAAAGTGCCCTCAAGTTGTAGCTGACTTATGGTGACCCCAGTGGGGTTTTCATGGCAAGAGAAGTAGTTTGCCATTGACTGCCTCTGAAACCTTCATCTTCTTTGGCGATCTCCCAGTCCCATCCAATTATCCACAAAGGCCGACCCTGCTTAGCTTCTAAGATCTGATGAGACCAGGCTTACCTGGCCTACAGGGCCTTCAGTGACATATATATAATTCATAAATATCACTTCGTCAATATGATAAATAAATAAATGCATAACCTAACACAAAATAGATATGAGATGTAATATAAAACAGCATGGAGTGAATTCTTTGAAATTTTCCCACAGAACAGCATAAAATATAATAAGGGCAATGCATCCAGATATGAGTTGTTATTCTTTTGCCCATAAATTTCATAGTCAGGTCAAGAAGAGTCTAAGGTTCAAGATGGAGTGCTGGATACCTACTAAAAATTAAAACTCTTCATTTGCAGTGTTGATGCTTTTTTCTCCCCTTTTCATTGTTATCAGTCATTATCTTTAAGCAGCTGCCCCAGACTCTTGAATAGATCCCCTTTGAAAATAATAGTGGTGAAGAAAAACCGGAACCAGTAATACCCTAGGTGTAAAAAAGTAATCATGGTAATCCCTACCCCAGAAGTCCAGAAATTGTAATGAATATTTCCTCAGTGCATACCCGTAATTGCTATAATATGACGATAAAGAAATATCCAGAGATGTGGATGCAGCCTTATTGATTCCTCTGTCTGAATGCTTGTTAAAACAGAAATGTTATTACAAGCATTCCATATTTTATTTTATTTTTATTTCCATATTTATCTCCTTCCCAGAATCTCTCCAGATTGGATTATTTGATTTCAGGATATTTCTGTATTATATTTTTGTCTATATGTAAAATGGCATCAATTTTTATTTAAGATCAATAAAAAGGAAAAAATGAGTTTTACTGGTGACATTTCTGATATCTGAAGCGGTTCTCATTCAACTTCAAAGAAATGTTCTGATTATCAAACTATGTATTGGATCCAGCAGAGGATTTCCATGGACAGACGGGAGGATAATTTTTGCTAACTCCTCCATCCCGGTACAGAACTCTGACTCCATCCTCATTATGTTCTTGGGAATTTGTTTCAAAAAGAAGCAGAATTGGGGGGGGGGCAACTTGGGCTACAGCAGGAGGGGGAGAAAAGAAGATCACACTCCACAGACAGAAATCCTTACTCTCCATGGAAATCCTTCATGGGATTCTATAACTGCAATTATTATATGAATAGAATAATATGAATTAACTAACATTCTGTTCCATGGCAAACCTGTAAAGCATAAAAACATTGCCAAATATTTGGTATGAGGATAAAATGAATTACATTCTTATTTCATAAGGCATGTACATATGTAAGATTCCCACATTCCTGTCTCATCCATTGGTAGCATGGGAAATGTCTGAGGAAAAGGCAAGAATCCAGTCCCATAGGGCAGTCTCACACTTTTGGGAGAAAGTCCACATAGTATTGTGAACCAGTTTAAAACCAACACGGGCTAAATCATCTTGCTCAAAAGTACTATGGGAATTTGCTATAGTATTTCTCATACTGGATTATTTGTTTCTCATCTTGGATTATTTGTTTCTGATAGTCCATCACACATGGCTATATGTTATTCCTGGAGTGGTTTCCTATAAAATTTTGTCTACCACACCACTGCAACATCACCGTCCTGCTTCCCCATTGTACCTGGGATAGCAAGAGGATTTTCTCTGGCATAAACTCAGCATGGGTATAAAACCTGCCAATACTATGAGATAAGGAAAAATGTGAGGTAAATACAAAAAGAAAAATCTTTTAAAATTACAAGAATTAGGGTTTAATTTGAATGAAGAATAACTGAGGCAATTGTAACTGAGGTAATTGTAATTAGAGATGGGCACAAACAGAAAAAAACCTGAACATGATGTTCAGTGTTCGTTGCCATCCACAAACAGGGACTCACGAACAACCACGAACATGACCCTGTTCATGAACATGTTTGTGGTTGGCTGTTCGTAGGGGCCAGCAGGCTCTCCTCCAGCCATCATACAAGTTTGGTCAAGATCCCTACTGCACTACTTCCAGAAACCTGACCTGAGCAGGCACCAGGAAAGGTACCAATAATAAATAATAGCTTGTCCCCAGAGCCTGGCAGCAGCCCTGGAACCTGAGGGTGGGTAGATCCCTACCGCACCACTCCCAGAAACCCTACCTAAGCAGGCAGCAGGAAAGGTACCAATAGTAAATAATAGCTTGGCCCCAGAGCCTGGTAGCAGCCCTGGAACCTGAAGGGGTAGATCCCTATCCCACCACTCACAAAGAAAATTCAAGCTCCAATGCACTCTCCCTGTCTCTCTATCAAAATGCCAACAGCAGCTGTCTCTCCCTCTCCACTGTCTGCAAAGACTAGCCAGAGCTGGGAGCCCCCCTCCCCCCTGGTCTTTGCTCTCTTGTAACAAATTTGGAGCTCTACGCTTGGAAGGAAGACCTGCCTGTCAAGCTAAATTGGGCTTAGGTTGGGGTTTCCAGGGCAACAGCAGGAGTTCAAACAGAGTTCAGACAATTCCTGCCTATGTTGCCAAGGGAATTGATTGCAGGTGCCAGACTGTCTGGCTTGACAAACAGCAATGAACAAGGCTTGCAACGACCACCTGTTCATTTAGAATGGGGCCTCACGAACAGCTTGTTCTCGAACAGCAGATTGGGCTGTTCGTGGCTTTTTTTTGTTCTTATTGCTGTTCGTGCCCATCTCTAATTGTAATACTGAGGCAAAGCATTCATTTTATAAAGTTTTAAATAAAGCCAGAAAACTGTGCTGTAACTCAGTAACAATTTTATTCTTGCAGTTTCTGGCCCATATAGGGAAACTTAAAGAAAAACCTTTAATCCACACATCCATCACAGGCTGTCATATAATCACAGTGAGCAAAAAGTTGCCAGATTAAAAAAAATTAGCTTCTTCTACTCACTGTTGCATCCCTAATGAGCATGTGAAATAAAAGGAATGGAACTGCTATGTAACAGGTTGGCGTTGCTGGATTTGCTCATGTTCTGTTCCATAAAGTTTGCTGCCCATCAGGATACTAATGTAGATAAGCAAACCTAATAGAACTGAGGCTGTGCAGCTGCCCTGGAAAAAGAAGCTGTGTACATTCATCAATATTCAAAAGGCCTTCAACAATTGCTCCATTGTTTTTAGTGCAGTCTCAGAGACAACCTGACAGCAAACCAGGAACCCATTTATGAACCACTATCTGCAATTAATAGTCTACAGTGTCAACAATTTGAGATTAGCACCAATAATTCCAACTGATCAAACATCCTTTGTGATAAATTTCTGACCTCTTGGGCAGAGAGACAATCTGATGTACTGTCATAAGTATTTGAAGGGTAGAATGAATTTACTGGGGATGGAAATTATGTGCTTGATAATAATCGAGCTGTAGCTTTCTGTACCAACTAGAGTCTCCAAGCTGACTTTGAGGGCAGTCCTATGTAGAATGCATTACAGTAGTCTAGTCTTGATTTTACCATGGTGTGGATTCAGGTGGCCAGATTGGCTGTGCCATAATGTACAGTCTAACCCATAAAAGTTTTTGTTTTTTTCTAATTGGTCCATATGACCTGAACATCTGGTCTGCAGGCTGGAGTCCATCTCTCTAGGCTGCAGAGTGGAAGACAAAGAGACAACGCAATCCTCTTCAGGCGCCAGCATGGCTCCAGCCCTAGACTGGCCTGGCTATGAATTAATTTGTTACATGTATACCTTTCTTCCACTGAACTCAAGGTGGCATGCTCCATCAGCCCCTACTCGGCTTCCATGATGTACCTGCAGCTTTTTGCCAGGGCAACAGTCTAATTCAGGCCTTGCCTGTCTGGTTTCCTAGCTCCTTGTGCCTCCAGTTTGACAGTTTTTCTGCTTGTTTACCATCTCCCTACATTACTCTGCTTTTGGATTGAGAGTTGCACTGTGCCACCAGCTGGGAAGCAATTCCATTTTCAGATACCTCCTTTCTGAATAGCAATTGGAAACGAAATTCAGTGGCTACAGAATTTCCCAGCAAAATCAGCTTCTCAGGTACTGCACTTTGCCCTGTCTACTTATGGCTCAGAGATGGGAGGAAACCAGTCAGATAGCATCATCTACTCAATTAAAGGAAGCATGGATTGGATTCTGTTGGGCCCAAACACAACTGAACACTGGTGTTCTTTCAACCAGAAGCACCTTGAGACCTCCAAAAAGCTACTGAAGGATGTAATTGTAAATACATGGACAAAAACCCACATAGTCTGAAGGGCTGTAGTGAACACAAGAACTGGGCACAATCCACACACCCCCATCTTCCACTTGTACCAGAGGTGTTTCTGTTGGTGCAAGGAGTTTTAATGGTGCAAAAGCAATTTTTTTACCCAGGTTCCATCCACCTCACTGCAGCCCCATCATACTACATAGCTTTTTGTCCGTATGTGTCCCACAGCCTCAAGCATCAGCATTTCAGAGGTCTCAGAGATTTAATATGGAAAGAGAAAATCAGGAAAACAGGCACCTTCCACTCACATTTCATAGGATCCAATCTAATTAAAGAAGCATTTGTCAGAAATGACTTGAGCACAACTAACTCTTCTTTGAGGCCAACGACGGGCCAGATGCTGTTTGAATGTACCTTCTAGCCCTAAAATGTTATGATTTTATTATTGGCCCACGTGAATGAGCCCTTACAGACACAATCACAGGGCTATAATTGTTCCATTTGCACACAGTTAATTGCCCCTATCCTTCCTCAAACATTGCCCAGAGCAGAAGACTTCTGAATTCATTCTTGATGAAGGAGAAGGTGCTCTGAAGGAAGTGGCATAATGCTAAGAATTAAATGCAACTAACAGCTTGAGCTCATTACGTGGGACATTGCAAAAAGCGAAACGCTCATGGCACACTGATTTGACATGCACAGTCTGTCCTTCATAAAGCTGTCTTCTTTCTCCACAGTCATATGTATGTTGAAACAGTAGTGTCCAGTGTTTTTCAATATGAAAAATAAACAGGAAATTAAATTAAAACTCACTGAACTGAGAGACATCTTTTTGCTATCCACTTCTTTTCCTCACCAGTAGCATACAATTTTCTCAAAACAGGGGCAAGGGCTACAACATGAAGATGAAGAGAAGGTGAATTTTCATTATAACATTTTTTTTTCTACTTGGAAATATTTCATAATTCAGTTTTTCTCCCACAAGGAGAATTTGATGTTGGAATGGAAATAGCTGAAACCCTTTATAAACAGACATCACTCAAAGTAAACAACAGCCCCAGAGTAGATTCCAGCAGCCTTTTTGTAGACTGTACATATTTGGGCAAAGGTGACATCATGATTTTATTACTGACGGCTTGCTAATTTTGGAACCATCTCAAGAAGTTCTGCATCATGACTTTATACAAATATGCTGACCTCTTTATATAACTTTACCTCACAGCAGTTGTAATCTAATTCTTCTACCTCCATTTTTTTAAAGAGTGGGGCAGGCTTGAAACAAAACATATTGCATTTTTGCCTTTTCCAACGCTGTGTCCCATTTTCAGCATTATTTTGGCAGTCTTCTCCAAGTGTTCCCCCACATTCTTAGATGTCTGAACGGCGCAAGCATCACACAGTTGTATAATGGTGGCATCGGCCTGGTCTGCCATTTGCTATTTTGATCCATATGATTGCTGTTCTGTTCTGTACTTACTCTCACTGACATCATTCCCTTGATGTGTTTCCACCAATGTCTAAATTTAGCTGGCAAACTCAAGACAGGCACCTGTGTTTTTTGATGGTTTGTTTCTCTTTAGAGCTCTGTGTATATTGATGGTATTATATAAAGTCAGGTCATTTTCTATATGTACCTTGTACAGAGAACATTGATTTTTTTTTTGTACATATACTAAGAATTCTCATACATCTGGCAATGTTGATGCTGTGTCAGAGAAATAGCAGCCTGTCTTAAAGGTACACACCCATATACACACATAATTTGTTTGTGCTCTAAAATTGTCAAGTATCGTACCATTGTGAAACTTAAAAGTGTGCTAAAAATGCTGCATCAAGGCTTACATTCTTCGTGCCCAAAACTGGCATCACTCCAGGTACCTCAGCTTAACTAAACTGTTCATCAGAAGCAGGGTGTTCTTTTCCGCATGCCCGAATTCCTTGAGTGTGTAATAGGTATTCTATTTCTTTCCCCTATCCTCTTTGTGCAGTCTATTTAGGCTTCAAACTGGCAAGAGACGAACCATCTGATACATCATCTGCCAGGCATAAATCAGGGCTTTATATTGGACGGAGTCTCTAAGTTTTATCACCAGTAGGGACTCATAACAACATGTTGCAGGAGGTGATTGGCTTGTTTTGCATGAACCCCTTAAATTCAGCACTATGCTGAAACTGAAGTACTAGAGAGTGTGAATTATGGAGAAGATTGGTAGCATGTTTGAAAACAATCCATAACATTTTATTATGGGCTCCCACTTGTAGGACAATAAATGTTATTTATAAAGCATGGAAGAAACAAGGTGTCTCTTTAAACTCAGAAGTGCTAAACTTCAGCCCCGTGTGTCTGAGGTTTGGACTTGGGCTTTCTCCTTAATCTAGTTCCTAATTCTAGTACCATTGGGCAGTTTCTCTATAGGGCTGAGTATCAGTGTTTCTCGGTTTAAAAAGTCAGATTGTTGTTCTGTTTTAGAAACAGCTACATGGCTCTTAAGTCTTAAAGTACTGAAGTTCTGAAATTCAGCACCACTGGGTTGGGAGATTAGTGATAAGCAAAACTCTTTCCAACCTTCCAACTCCATATCCAAAAGGCACTAAATTTATGGGGCAGAATTTCAGAATTTCAGTATAAAGAGCCAGACTGCTGTTCGAGGCGCCAGGAAGAGAAACATGGCTCTTTAATCACCAAAACTACAATTTTCAGTTTATTATGGGTAGTAGGGGACTGATAGTCTATAGCACGCTTGTTTAGGGAGGGGAAACTATTTCCCCATACCTTCACCAAAAGGAATGTTGTCAGCAAAGAGCCCCATAGCACTTCTAAGCTCCAGCTCCCTTCTCTCCTACCGCTTCAGATTGTTTTCCTCTTCTCCCCTCCTTTTCTTTGCCTCCTGCTAACTGACACCACCCCACCAGTCTTCAAACATGGTGCCCCAAATCCAGAAGTTTCTATGCCTGCTGACTCAGGAAAAGTTTGGGGAGTACTTTTCCTTCCATTTTTTCACCAAGAGTTAGATTTTTCTTTCTATTAATATTGGATATTAATTTAGATGATAAAATCTTGTGTTTTAATTTATGATTCATGAATTAATTATACCAATGTCTTCACACTCAATGGCTAATTTTCTGAATTATTTTCCTTCAAACTGGGCCATTTTCACATTTTTTATCATCGTGCAAAACTCACGGAACAAGGATGTCTTCATGGCACGATTTCTGATGTCACCCAGTCATGATTCTGTTTTCGTGGCGTGATGATGTCAGAAATCACGCCATGAAGATGCCCTCATTCTGTGCGTTTTGTGCGATGTTAAAGAGTGTGAAAACAGCCCTGGTCTCCAGGCAAGGCCATTGGAATATTGAGCTTGCTGGGCTGATATTTTTTTCAATTTCATAGTTAATAGAACTTATAGAAGACTGCCTGATGAGAAAAGCAAACAATATTATTTTCAGAAGCCCAAACAGATCCAGTTCTCCTCCTGGCCAAGGAGAGCTGTGATTGCTCAGAAACTGTCTTTAAAAATCACTGTGGTATATTTATTATATATATTATAATGCAAAATATGCAACAATCTGCTCCCCCACCCCACCCTGATATGTATATGAGTTGGTTTAGTCTCATGGGGTGGAGTCCCTGCTCCTTAGTTCTGTTTCTGGGTTAGAATTGTAGACTGCATGAGCTCTCTTGTACTGAAACTAGTTGCTCCCATCCCTGTATCTTCTTCTTAATCAATGGAAGTTGTGGTGAATGCACGTTTTTCTGTGATGTGAACCTAAGAGCAGGAACATGAGTGAGTACCCTGTTCTTGACCCGCAAGTAAAAGAGAACATCACACAGACCACATGCAGATAGGATTTGAAAATTCTGGTCTCCATTTATCACCATTCCTATCAATTTGTATCACATATACTGTTCCTGTGGACACCGTTTCATCATTTATTTAAACTCAGTTGCATGCTATGTAACAGGGAAATTGTAATTGGATACCTAATATCAGATCCTGGTTGCAGCCTGATTTTAAAATCTGAACAACAGTTTTAAAATGCCAAAATCTTTCTGTTCTAATAAACTGAACTCCAAAAGGTATATGGTAAAATAGGGCATTGCTCCTAAGCCATTTGTATGTTCATAAGGCCACCTCTGAATATGAACTTTCATTATGTTTACATTGATTCAATGATTTAATGTTCTCCCCTGTCTTGGTCAAATTGCTTGGACTGCTACTGGGTGCTAGAATTTCACTATCAGATACAGCAGCCATTTTGTCTTCTGTTTGAAACCTCCTCAAAGCAATACCATAGAAAGACATATCCAAAGTTTGAGTTACAGTCATAATGACAGGAAACAGAAGTCAGTTGTTATGATTTCTGAATCTACCCTGAAAACACAATTATTTATTTATTCATTTTATCCTATCAAATGAGTACACGTTCCCCCTATTTTATCCATTCAAGAGTCCTGTGAGGTAGACTAGGCAGAGAAAAAGAGAGAGAGATACTGGGGCAAAGAGATTCATAGTTGAATGGAGTTTTGAATTGGGTCATCCCAACCCTAGTGCAGCATACTAATCAGGCTTTAGATTTGCCATGTGCCCACTGGGGGTGGGAGATCTCCTGCCCACAGCTCCCATTGCGTACTGGCTCTCCAGCTGCCATTGTGAGGGGGGAAATTAAAAATTACCATTGAACAATGGCATGACATTACTTCTGGATTTTCCCTGGAAATGACATATTACTGTTGCTGATATTGTCCCCCATGTCCCTGCCCCCAGACTCTTGCTGGTTGCCAACTACTGGCAGGCAACCTTATCACATGCTCACATTGCTTCATCTACGGCATGCTGGGAATGGTGGATCTGTGAAAGTGCTTCAGATGTCTGGCAGAAAGATCTGGCCTACAAGATCACAGCTCCTAGGGATCCTTGACAGAATGTCATGGCCATTAAACTCCTGTAAAGCCAGCATTAAATTTGTGGTATGGATTAGCAATGGAATGAATACCCTTCCATTTGAATTGCAGTTTGTAAATTAAAACTTTTTCACTTTTTTCAAACAATCCAAATGTTGTTGTCAGTCACCTTGAATTACTGAATCAATGTTTCAGTAAACAAATGATAAATAAACAGTGTTCTAAATTGTATTGCAAGTGTTTTGTGTGTCCATGCGTTGACGCTGCTTTCATTCAGTTGTCCCTGTCTTCCCTCCTCTATCTATGGTTCTGTTCAGCCAACCTACCAAAAGAAAATAACCCTTCAAAAGAGGTGCTTTCTTTGGTTTTTCTTAGGCCTGCTGGGGCTTGAGGGGGAGGGGGAGGGACATGGCTGGTCTCTCTAGTATTCTGTACCTAGGTGGACATTCAGTTTTTAATTTTATAAATTATAAAAATGTATGAGATTTATAGCAAATAAGTAATGCATAGCCTATGATCTTGAGTTCAATATGATGACCACACTTCTTGTTATAATACCATGTGTGATATGCTTCCCCCCTGAAGTCCAGATGTAGAACCTTGGTTTAATTGAGAGGGGGGTCTTGTTCCTCTTTAGCTTCCTCTTCTTCTTCCTCTCTCTCCTAGGTGGAGCTAGCAGTCCTGATTTTATTTGATTTATTAGATTTCTAGCCCACCCTCCTTGAGAGCAGGCTCAGGGTGGGCCACAACATCATAATCACATAAAATCACACAATCTTATAAAATACAGGAACATAAATACATAAGCATATATAAAACAGCACAAAAAATACATCATAAAATTCAATATAAACATACAAAAAAAAATACAAGATACAAAGATTACTCCAAGCTATGGCAGTCGGTATTAGAGATGGGCATGAATTGAATTATGATCCAAAACGCACAAACCAGGCCGGTTCGTGGTTCACGAACCAGTGGTTGGTGGAAGCTCATTTCCACGAACTTTTATGAACTAGTCTACTAGCTCGTTTGGGTCGTATAAAAGGGGCAGTTTAAATGGCCATTTCCCAGGGAAATGGCCATGTAAACTCTTCCTGCTGCTTGCAACAGCAGGTCCCTTTAAACTATCAGCTGGCAGGTGTGTGGGGGGGAAATCCCCCCTCACTGACTGCCAGGTGATAATTTAAAGGGACCTGCTGCTTGCAAGCAGCAGAGCCTTTTAAACTGCCCAAACCATAGCTCCCCCACCCCCCAGCCCTAGCCCCAGTCCTATACTTACCTTGCCCTGTGGGCCCACAGCATCCTCCTCCTCTTCCCGCAAGGGGCAGGAAGGCCGTTTTTGGCCTCTTCTTATGCTGTGTGGGCGGCGGTGGCCACTTGAGGGGCAGGAGCCTCCTCCCCTGCCCTGCAGGCCCACGTAGCAGCAGAAGAGGCCAAAAACGGCCTTCCTGCCCCTCGTGGGAGGAGGGGGAAGACACTGCAGACCTTCAGGGCAAGGTAAGTGTGGGGCTGGGGCTGGGGGCTGGAGTTTGGGCAGTTTAAAGGGCCCTGCCACTTGCAAGCGGCAGGTCCCTTTAAACTATCAGCTGGCAGGCAGCGAGGGGGGGGATCCCCCTCTGCCGCCTGCCAGCTGATAGTTTAAAGGAACATGCCCCTTGCAAGGCAGGAAAGGACCCTTTAAACTGTCAAAGGCCCCTTTCCTTGCCACTGCTAAGCAGCCGGAAAGGGGCATTTAAACCCCATGAACCACGAACTTGCCCCAGTTCATGCCAGTTCATGGTTCCTGGTTTGTAAAAACCCACGAACCATGAACCTTATGGTTTGGGTTTTTTGTGGTTCGTGCCCATCTCTAGTCAGTATACAACTCTAGCAAATACCCTAAATCACTGTGGGGTTAGGTACAGGGAGATCAGCCAAGCAGGAATGGAGGAGTCAGGACAGAACCACAACAGGAAGGCTGGCAGGAATGTTCACCCGTGCCTCAATCATCGCCATAGGCATGGCAGAACATCTCTGTTTTACAGGCCAGTCAGAACTGTAAAAAGTCTTACAGGGCCCATGCCTCTATGGAGAGAGCGTTCCATCAGGTCAGTGTCAGAGCCGAAAAGGCCCAGGCCCTTGTCAAGGCCAGGTGAACATCTTAGGGCCAGGAATCACCAGCAGATGTTGATCCACTGAATGTAATGTCCTCTAGGGAACATATGGTGAGTCCTCAGGTTCTGCAGGGATCTCAGATTGGGACAGGTTTTTTAATAATCTCCTCCTCGCAATGGGTTGCCCCTTCAACTCCCTTGACACTCTGGCAACTCAGTTTTCAGGAGAGGGTCAGCCCTAACCTTATTCCTTCTCACACCCCTCTAAATTCTATCCCCATGAATCAAACTAGTCTTGTGTCCTCCTCCTCCTTGACCAAGGAACATCTCTGCCAGTGCTGGTTGGTTGGGTGTCTTGCCAGTGCTTTCGCACTAGGCCCCACTGGGCCACCATTGTGCCAGGGAGAATGGTTGCAGTGGTCAGCTAGTCATATCTGGGGCTGTGGGCAGGCCTTTTGCTCAGTTCTCCCATGCACCAGAATTGTGTGGTTCTGCTGTCCAGCCCAGCAATAAAAGGTACAATTGGGGCCAGGGGGGCACCCTGCACAACTCCAGATGTGTTACAATACTTTGGGTATAACCTAGCCAAAGTTAATTATTTTTAAGTCCCATTTATGGCAGAGCATGTGCTTATATCTTCTACTGAAATGAATGGTATTTGAAGGTGCTTAATTCTGGCCAGATTATCCCTTTGTACACAGCCCCTATTTACATTGCAGATCCATGGAACACCGTGACCTAATCCAAATTTCCACCCCCACAGCCATTTAAACCCATCAGAATAAGTAAACCATAAATCATGGATGCAATGTTTTAAAAAATTCTTCCAGGTTCTTCCTTTTTACTTTTTTTATATTATACATATCCATTTGTGTAGTTATGTGATTGAAATCAGTAGTGAGGGAAGAATCCCACTGCAGGATACAATCCTCACAAAGTGATTTTTATGATTTTATCTGAATCCTCCAATTAAGTATGACTCTGAGCCAGTTGGATGTCCTATAAAAAGTCCTGATTTGTCAGATTTTGCCGTATGTGCTGTTATGCGCTTTCCTACGTCTAATGAGAACTGGTATTCCCATGGTAAGGGATTAATTTAATTAGAGTATACATCAGGGAGCTGAATTGCTTATTTGCAAGTGAGCCAACCTCTCTGCTCATTTCGGGGAAACTGTTTTAATTTTCAGAAGAAATATTGTGCTGGTGTCCTTTTCGTCTTAATTCATGGCAAGTGACACAAGGTGCTGCTGTGTGTACTGATGCGGTTCCGAGTTTCAGTCTGGATGAGGCCCAAATAGATGTCAGCGTTCTTAGCCCCTGTGTTTCTAATTACCCAGCACCAAGAAAAGTCAAAGCTTAGCAAACTGCCAACATTTCCAGGAGACTGATTGCATTCACAAATCTTGTAATCTTTTTATGTTCATTTAGAGAATACTACAAAAAAAAAATGGCAATCAGAACTTGGCCAGCAAATTAAGCTCTTATTCAAAGATTAGTTCACATCATCTGCACTCCATTAGATGTTCTCTCTAGCCAGGGAATATAATGCAAGCAGTATCTTCAAGGGGGAATAGCTTCTGCTTTTGCCAAGTGTTTGCAATTTGCTGGCTCTCGCAGTGGTGATATCGGGAGCCACAGGGCTATGGGCATAGCAATTCCAAGCTCTCTGCAGTATAAGGAATTAGGTATATGGAACATATCTATTTCATTTGGGTGTTAAAAGATTATTGTTGACAAGTTCCTAAGGCAGTCAAATGACAGGGTCTCCATGTGTTGGTGATAGTATACTAGTATCAGTTTCTGTGCATGGTTGTGATCACACAAGTTCAGCATGAATTCTGCCAGCATTTTCCCAGTGATGGCTCTATCCTCAGTAAGTGTTCTCTAGTGGTTGCTGTCATATTCAGTAGACTTTTCCCTGTGGTTGTAATGCACCGGTGTGGCTCCTTGAGACTTTCCCCTTCCCAGGCACTTATACCACTTTTCTACAAAACGAACATTGTGATGAACTATACAATAAAGATGTGGTTTGGTGGTGGAAAATGCCATCAAGTCCTAGCCAATTTATGGCAATCCCTGCTGTGGTTTTCAAGATAAGAGACTAACAAAGGTAGTTTGCCATTTTCCACCTCTGCGTAGCAACCCTGGTCTTCGTTGGAGGTCTTCCATCCAGTTACTAACCAAGGCCAACATTTCTTAGCTTCCAAGATCTTATGAGATCGGGCTTGCCTGGGCTATCCAGGTCAAAGAACAATAGAGGTACACACAAAAAAAATAAATGTACACACACACACACAAATATAAAACCACTGGTTTAAATTGCTAATGCTTCAAAATATATAAAACCAGTACACCCATGTTCACTTTCAAACAGCAGTAATTTACTCCAGCAAACATGTGAGCAATGAAGTATTTCCCTTGTACACTGTATTTACTGCCAGTTCAGCAAGCTGATTTGTTTGGACCTTGGATTTTATTGGTGTTAATTTACCCCCCCACTTCCCCTGGTAAGTTCCCAATCCTCAGCTACTATTAACTGTTTACCAGATATTGAGGGCATCAGGAAATAAGAATTCAAGTAATCTTTATGAGAATACTAGAATCCATCTACTCATGAGTAGACATGGGCATGAACAGCATGATGAACGGAAAAAACCTCGAACAGCCCGTTTGTCTGTTGGTGGACAAACCGTTCGTGAGGCTCCATTCTAAACAAACAAGTGGTCCTTGCAAGCCTTGTTGCCTTCGTCAGCCATTCGTCAAGCCAAACAGTCTGGGGCCTTTCAATCAATTCCTCTGGCAACGGCAGTACTGAACTCTGTCTGAACTCCTTCTGGCTTTCCTTCTGGCTTTAACCCTTCAAAGTATTTCCAGCAGACAGTCCCGTTTTTGCCACTGTGAAGAGAAAATGACAACAAATGGATCATGCCTTTCCTGGGGTGCAATCTGTCTGAAACTTGGGGGGTCTTTGGAGGACAGTGAGGACGTCCCCTGCAAATTTGGTGGGTTTTGGACATTGGGAAGGTCAGTTTATAACCCCTCGAAGTAGCTGCCTCCCAACAAGCAGTTCCGGTTTTGCCACTGCGAACAGAAAATGACAGCAAAGGCGGGGGACACATGAATCATGCCTTTCCCGGGGTGCAATCTCTCTGAAACTTGGGGGGGTCTTTGGAGAACAGTGAGGACTATGTCCTCTGCAAATTTGGTGAGTATTGGACATTGGGAAGGTCAGTTTGTGGTGTGTTTAAAGGGTCCTGCCCCTTGCACGTGGTAGGAATGCCCCCTGCCCTCTGCCAGCTGATAGTTCAAAGGGATCTGTAAGGGGCCACGAACAATGAACAACGACATGTTTGTGAACAGGGTCATGTTCATTACTGTTCATTGTTCGTTGTTTGTGGATGGCAATGAACAGCTTGTTCGGTTTTTTCCCCGTTCGTGCCCATGTCTACTCATGAGATAAAAAAGCTGTGAGGGGAAAGAAAACATGGATCATCAACCTATTTAAAGTGCTATCTTAAGCACAGTTACACACTTCTAAGTCCACTGAAGTCAATGAGCTTAGAAGGGTATAACTCTGCTTAGAATAGTACTGTTAGAAGTCCATGCATTAAGAGTTAGAACTATGTCATAATGGCCTTTTCACGATACTCAGTTCAGGCAGGCTTTGCGCTGAGAAACTCCCCTGGAGTCCCTTGTGAAGACTAGGGCTGGTCCAAAGTTTTTTGGCACCCTAGGCAAACTTTGACTTTGCCACTCCTCCTCCCACCCCTTCAATAGACATGAAGAGTCTAGAATGAATTTTTTAACTTATTGCACATTCAAAATGAATACTGTAAAGATAAAAACAGAAGCTCTTCAAGAGTCCTCCATGTTCCATCCTGCCAGCTAGAGTCAGACACTGAGAAATACTGCAGCATAGTTGTCTGGTATCAGTAGGGTCAACTTGTCCATTGGGGTGATGCAACTTGTCCTCCTTCCTCACAAGCACTAACGAATGTGCCAGCAACAAGGCAGATAAGAGTGATATGTTTGGAGTAGCTGCGGGCGGGGGGTTACCATAGTCTTTTGTCAGATTCCAGAGCATCGTTTTGCTGTTGTGACATCACTTCCAGAAATTTGCTAGAAATGATGCCATCAGCATTCCATCACCCCCCCCCCATCTCTGCCTTCTTCCTTTCTTGACATATTTAAAAGTTTTACACTCTGTTTCAGATGCAAATGCTTATGCTTTGTTTCAGGTTTGTTTCCAGTTCTGTTTTTAGATTTCTGCTTGTTTTCAGATTTCTGTAATCCAAACTCTATTGTGCCTTTTATTGGATGCCCCATCCTGTTTGTTGCATTTGACATACCTTATGTGTTGTACCCTCACCTCGCTTTACTAAAAAAAATGGTGGACTAGGAGTTCAGAGAGCTGAGGAGGGTGGGAGTGGTTAATTCTGCACAAACCAATCAGCTCCCAGGGAAAAGGAGAGGTGGGAGAGAAGCAAAAAGGGGGGCAAAAGTGTTCACATTAGCAAAATGCGGGCCAGCTGCCAGTAGGCAGCGAACTTAAAAAAAATCGGGGTATGTCTGCAGGGGGAAAAATCGTGGATACAGCGGACAAAAAGCGGGACTGCATCCCATGACTGCTTTGAAAGTGTGAAAACCTTGCAAACATGGGATGTGGAACAGATACAAATTCACTCTAAAAACCGAGTGCGAAAAGTACCATTGTTTGCAGTGCTGATTTGCTAGAACTTATCACATCACACCACCTTCCTTCCTGGAACAGTTTTGTAATATTTTCAAGTCAATTCTGCTGCTAGAAGAAAGAAAGCATGTGTTAATGGTAGTATATTTTAACAGAATAAATGTTATTTAAAAATTTGAAAAAGATAGACGGTCCACCTGAAGTATGTAGAGAAGATTTACCTGGATTTCAGTAAAGCTTTTGATAAGATTTCCCATGACATTCTAATGGGTAAACTAGAAGACTGCAGACTGGACTATAGGACAGTTCGGTGGATAGGGAACTGGTTAGAGGACTGCACCCAAAGAGTGGTGGTCAATGGTGTTTCATCGGATTGGAGGGAGGTGTCCAGTGGGGTGCCACAGGGCTCGGTTTTGGGCCCGGTACTTTTCAATATTTTTATCAACGATATGGATGAAAGGGTAAATGGGCTACTGATTAAATTTGCTGATGATACCAACTTGGGAGGAGCAGCAAACACCCAAGAAGATAGAGTTAAAATTCAACAAGACCTGAATAATCTGGAGAAGTGGGTGGTTGTGAACAGGATGCAATTCAACATAGATAAGTGTACAGTATTATATCTGGACCACAAAAATGTGAAGCACAAATACATGATGGGGGATACCCTTCTGGGTAGATCTTGGAGTAAGAGTGGACTGTAAACTAAATATGAGCAGTCAGTGTGATGTGGTGGCAAAAAACGCAAACTCAGTCTTGGGTTGTATCAAAAGGGCCGTTTCATCGAAATCGCAGGAGGTCATAGTCCCTCTCTATACTGCCTTGGTCAGGCTGCACCTGGAGTACTGTGTGCAGTTCTGGAGGCCTCACTTCAAAAAGGATGTGGACAAAATTGAGAGGGTGCAGAAGAGAGCGATGAGGGTGATTGGGCGCCTGGAGATTGAGCCCTATGAGGAAAGGCTGAGGGCCTTGGGAATGTTCTGTTTGGAGGAGATTGAGCAGGGGACATGATTGCTCTCTTTAAATATTTGAAAGGCTGTCATTTGGAGAAGGGCAAGGAGCTGTTCCAGTTGGCAGCAGAGGATAGGACCCGAAGTAATGGGCTTAAATTGCATGCAGAAAGGTACTGGCTGGATATTAGGAAAAACTTTTTCATGGTCAGAGTAGTTCAAAGGTGGAATCAGCTGCCTAGGGAAGTGGTGAGCTCCCCTTCACTGGCAGTTTTCAAGAGGCTGGATAATATTTGGCAGGGATGTTTTAGGCTCATCCTGCATTGGGCAGAGGGTTGGACAAGAAGATCTGTATGCCCCCTTCCAGCTCTGTGATTCTGTGATTCCATGAAGAACAAGCCTGAAGATAGAAACAGAACTGGAACTGGTGGTATAGAATCTGTCCTTTTCACTATAAAATTGGGCTCACACTGAATAATGAAAACATGTTAAGAATAGATCCTCTTCTAAAGCATTTACCTTCAGGGTGCATAGATTTAGAAGATGCTGGTTTGATCTTAGCTATAGTGGCTTTACCACACACTTCTCAGTAACATTTAAAACTACACCCTAAACCCCGCAGTCTTGGGCATATGAAATAATACAGTAGGAGTTTTCCCCACTCGCATTACACAATAAAACTTTTATACATGGAAATAAAAATGAAAATTGTTCCCAAAATAATGCTGTAGAAAACATAGTATTCCACTTGATTTTAGGAGCCTTTTTCCTGCCCCCCCCCCCATCCACCCCAGGCTCTCTGGCTGGCGGCCGCATGTACTAAAAAAAAACACACTTCTCACAATTGAGTCTTGGAAAGAAGGGGAGATCTTAATTACCAATTTGAATGAGTTTTTAATTTTATTATCATCCTGCCCAATAAATATCAAGGGGCTCTTCCCTTCAGGAAATGTCAGCCAAGCATAACCCAGTGAAAAATGAACATTGTGTTTGCTTTGGCTTACTGAATGGGCCGGAGCTTCCAAAGAGAGGGTAGAACAAAACAGACACAGACAAACAACCTGGTCTTGGAAAATGGGCATCATTTGAGGCCAATGTGCTTGCATTCCAAGCCAAATCTGCCTGCTGGGAGAGCCTTGCCCGTTTCAAGGGCTTTTCCTTACTCTTTCTCCCAACCTAGGGTAGCAACATCAGTATAGATCCCTGAGAGGGGAAAACTAAGGGTTGATAGCATCTAGAGCCTCAGGCCAATATCATCTTTCGTCACCATCATAATATTTGTACTTTTAAAAATAACACACATGAACAGCCCTGTCAACGTTTGGCTATCTCTGGCCTCATTTGTGGCATCACTTCAGCACCATACCAAGGGCAGAGACCGGTCACGTGTCTACATTACACACAAGCATTGTTGCAAAATATTTGGGACTGAAATTACAGTCATTGCTCCAAGGGATGCTGGACCTCTCCTCCCTTCCACCCCTGTTCTTTGATCTGACCCATGGGCTTCCATGCAGTCCTAAGCAGAGTTACTCTTCAATTGACTGAAAAGTGTATAATTCTGTTGAGGACTGTACTGTTGGACAGCTTGTACTGTCCAAAAATATTGTAGTAAGCAAAAATAGGCATAGTCTAAAGCAAAGAAAGGGTCTAGCAGATCTGGCTCTACAAATGGATCCAGTGTCTAATGCTCATAAAAGAAGGTACAAAGGGACTGTTCCCAAATGTAATTACGGAGACAAAAAATGCAACAGCCTGAACAGAATTGCCAGCAATTGTGATTGTTCAAATGATGTTAATATATATTCATTATTCATCAGAGTTGTTTGGAAATACTGAAGGCAGGCAACAGATTTTTTTCCCTCTCCCCCCTAAAAAGTCGAAATGGGTTTGGAAGAGAGAATTGCACACATTCCGCTTTTGCCTCCTGGTTTTTCCCGGATTATGTATTGCTTTGAAAAAAAATTCCAAAGCTCATTACAAGGTGCTCAGTCAGGGGCTTTTCAATAGCTACATGGACTGATCATTCCCACCAAATGTAAAGGTGATGGCCCCCTGAAGTGACGTGGAACAACTGCTATCTGAGTAAAAATTGGCTAGTCTCTTTTTTTGCAGCTAAAAAGGCAGAGTGGGGAGAAAGTGGAGCATGCAGACAGCACTAGGGAAAGTACAAGAGCCAATAGTGGCCTGGGAAAACCTCAGCGTGGGAGCTGGGAAGAACATCTACCTTTAGCCTCCCAATCTTGGCTGTCAGCCAGTGATGAGCTAGTATCCCTGACCCACCTGCCACCTTCATTTTATTTATTTATTTTAGGAGATTTGTATATAAAGCTGAGAAAGCCAGTATGCAAGAGGGCAAGAGATGGAAGGGGAGGAAAGATTCAGCACAATTGGTCAAATCTCTGGTAACTAAAAAATGATTTAATCTGGGGCATGTGAAACTAAGGAGATCAGATGTCCAGGGGAGAACATTCCCCAAACCAGGAATGCTGAAGAAAAGGCCCCCTGTCTAGTGGATACCTACCTTCCTTTCAAAGTCGAGAAGGACCTCAGAAGATGACCTAAGTTGTCTAAAAGGCACATACATATCTGGGGCCACAAATGCCTATAATTATCACAGCTTGTTTGGTTAGAAAGGGGCACAGGAACAATGGAAATACATGTGAGCAGTAAGGGAAGTGAACCCGCTCAAAACCACTTGGTGCTCTTAGCAATTGTTGTCTACCTTCCATTCTATTAAGGATGTTCTCTTCTTTGCTATATATAATCCAGGCCAACAACTTGAGTGGAGGAGTGCTTCTTCCAGCCTAGTACATCATCTTTTTTGGGTGGTGTGGAATTAGGGTTGTCAGCTCCAAGTTGGGAAATTTCTGGAGATCTGGGGGGGGGGGTGAAACCTGGAGAAAACTGGAGAAAGTGGGGTTTGGGGAGGGAAAGGACCTTGGCATGGCATAATTCCATATAGTCCCCCCCCCCTTAAATAGCCATTTTCTCCAGGTGAACTGATCTCTGTGGCCTGGAGACCAACTGTAATTCCAGGAGATCTCCAGCCACTACCTGGAGGCCCACTATAAAACAAAAGGAAGCTCCCTTAGCAACAACCTGAGTAATCAAAGTGGAAACCCACAACTAAGGGATACAGTCAGTCAGGTTCTGAAATTCTAGTGTATTAAAGTGGTGCAGTGCAATGAATAAATAACAATACTGTTATAAGCATATCAAATCACATAAACAAACAATGTGCAATAAACAGCTCAAAATCGGCCAATACAGAAATATCCAATGGTGCAATCAAGTTCATATCAGAGTTCAAAGCAGAGATGAAACATAGACAGCAAACCAGAGAAGCCATGAGGACCCCTCGTTCCTGTTCAAGGTAAATTCTTAGATAGATGTACTCTTCTTTGCGCACGGCCAATTAAGAGAGGTGTGATAGACTGCCGCTGAAGTTTGTAAGAGTGGCAGCAGTGGTGAGTTTTTCTCAATGTATAACATCTTTAATGTATACCTTTGTGATATAGCAAGCTGATGTAATGTTGTTTTATTAGAAATTCTTATACATTTGCAGTCCTCAGAGATGTTTGGTGAGGAGGTCTGTTGGCCCCTGATGCAGTCTGGAAACAAGCGTTGTTGATGACCAGTTCCTTGTCGGGTCTCGGTCCTGCAGAGTGTTCCATCTCCTTGTTCCACCTGTTGAAAGAAAATGAGAAGAGTACATCGATCTAAGAATTTACCTTGAACAGGAACGAGGGGTCCTCACGGCTTCTCTGGTTTGCTGTCTATGTTTCATCTCTGCTTTGAACTCTGATATGAACTTGATTGCACCATTGGATATTTCTGTGTTGGCCGATTTTGAGCTGTTTATTGCACATTGTTTGTTTATGTGATTTGATATGCTTATAACAGTATTGTTATTTATTCATTGCACCGCGCCACTTTAATACACTAGAATTTCAGAACCTGACTGACTGTATCCCTTAGTTGTGGGTTTGATTACTCACTACCTGGAGAGTGGCAACCCTATGTGGAATTCCTCTTCAAGTTGTCACTACTAGACATGGGCACAAACAGCAATATGAACGGAAAAAACCCACAAACAGGCCATTCGGCTGTTTGCGAATGGGCCATTTGTGAGGTGCCTTTACAGACGAACAGGTGGTTGTCACAAGCCTTGTTCTTTGTGTTTGGCTGCTGTTCGGGAAGCCAGACACTCAGGCGCCTTCAATCAATTTCTCTGGCAATGGCAGGGACTGAACTCTGAACTCCTGGCTTTCCTTCTGGCTTTAACCCTTCCACTTCCAGCAGACCGTCCAGTTTTTGCCACTCAGAAGAGAAATAGACAGCAAAGGGGGAGGGGAACCCGTGGATCATACATTTCCTAGGGTGCAATCTCTCTGAAACTTGGGGGGTCTTCAAAGGACAGTGAGGACTATGTCCCCTGCAAATTTGGTGGGTATTGGACATTGGGAAGGTCAGTTTTGTAACCCCTCAAAGTAGCTTCCAACAGGCAGTCCCGTTTTTGCCACTGTGAAGAGAAAATGACAGCAAAGGGGGTGGCGCTGGTTCTCCTGGTGCAAGAGGGATGGAGAGAATCTCTCTGTCTTGCTGGCACCGGGAAGGAGCAACCCCACAGTGCCAGCTCTGTCCGCTGTCAGAGGGACGAGGGGATTCTCTCCTCATCCCTCTGACAGTGGGCAGAAGCGGCCCCACGGCGGCGGCGGCTCTGCCCACTGTCAGAGGGACAAGGGGAGTCTCAAACATGTTCATTAAGGGGACATGTTCAGTTCTGTTTGTTGCTCGTTGTTCATGGATGGCAACGAACAATGAACAGGGTGTTCGGAATTTTTTTCCCGTTCATGTCCATGTCTAGTCACTACACCCCACTATTTTCTCCTGTTCAGCTGACTCACCCCAAAATCCAGTTTCAGGAATGCATCAACCCAAAGATACAAAGATATGGTTGTTCTGTTAAGGCACAAGACTTTCAATTATGAATTGTCAGCCAGGAAAAGCCAATCTATTGCTTGCTGGCTAATCCGGTATCTGCGTACAATGGTCTTGTCATTCAATAAAAATAAAGTCTGTATAACTGTGAAAAAAAAATCTGAACACTGTAATAACATTAGCTAATAGATTGGCAGAGATAGACTGACTAGGTTGTTAACTGGGGCTAGCTGCCTGGATTGCTTCTTATGCCAACTTCATCGGCTGCCAATCTGTTTCCAGGGCCAATCCAAAGTACTAGGTTTAATCTTTAAAGATCTAAATGGCCTGGATCTGGGATACTTAAAGGACCACTGATCCCATATAAACTCACTTGACATTTAGCTAGAGACCCTTCTCCCTGTATGCCCATAACAGCTGAGGTCCAGTGGGTGTCACAACCAAGACAAGGCCTTCTCAACAGTGTCACCAAGACTATATAACTTCCTCTCCAGGGAAACTTATTTTGCCCATTCTACTAGATTAAGCTTTGGGGGTCCTCAGCTAGTGTTGATAGTAATCATCATGACTTCTGCTGCTGTTTTATCTTTCATTTATCTGGCTGGTGTTCTTACCCTGTTGGTTTTGATTCTTTATGCTGGATTTCTGCTGATATTTATTTTGTTCAAACTATTATTATAGAGTCATTGTCAGTAGTTTTGTAGATCATTTCAATAAAAAGTAAGGTATAAATATTTGCATAAATAAATAAAGGTAGTCTTTCAGAGAGCAAAGTATATGCACAATTGACTCAATGCTGTTCACCCTACATTGAGCACCATGCAAAAATAGTAGGCTTCACACTGTTGCTAAAGGGTCAGAATCACAGAAATAATACTAAAACTGCTTCCATGCAGTAAAGATTCTTTGCGTAGTGCTCATTGCTCCATTCATCCCATGCCATCAGAGGGCTTTTGTCAAACTGTTTTAAAACTAGCAATGTCTAGCCTGCAATAGCATTATAACACAATAAAGATCTACCACACTCTACTAGTGCCTCTGAATTCCCAGTTTTCATTTTAAAAGGTAAGATTCTTGCTCTTTTCATTGTGGGAGTATAGGGTATCTCCAAAATGGAAAGGGCTAGAGACTTACTTTTATAAACAATGAAACTGGGAATTGTGGCAATAAAACTTTACAGTATTCTAATGCTATAGTGATCTAGCAATTGCCAGTTTTTTTCAAAGCTCAAAATAGCCCCCCAAAAGCATGGCTAAGAAAATGGGAGCTGTGAGGGGTGGAGGAAAGGAAAATGGTGCCAGTATGGGTGGTATTTTGCATAATGCACATCTTTCTTCAACTGTTCTCTTCCTAATAAGACTGGAGAAAAGCAGATTTGGGGAAGAAAATAATGAACATACTTGGTGTTTGGGGGGGAGCAATCAGTGGGAGGGCTTCTAGTGTCCCTTCCCCACTGGCAGACCTCCTGATGACACCTGGTTTTTTGGCCGCTGTGTGACGCAGAGTGTTGGACTGGATGGGCCATTGGCCTGATCCAGCATGGCTTCCCTTATGTTCTTATGTTCTTCTAAAGGGAACCTTCAAATTCAAAGGCAGTAAACCTCTGGATACCTATGCCAGGAGGCAACATAAGGGGAAAGCCTTGGCTTCGGTGCCGTGTTGTTGCCCCCTTCAGAGTAACTAGTTGTCCACTGTGTGAGCCAGGATGTGGGTCTAGATGGTAGGGGCATGTTCAGAGAAAAAAAAGTTATAATTTTGGATCCAGGATTTGGAGGGGGAAGGAGTCTAGGGCAGCTGTTTATATCGATAATGCAATCACACAGATTATTGTCCTCCCTCTAATCTAAAGTCCCCCAAATTTCAAGCAGATGGCCATCTGTCGGGAGACCCCCGTTGTGGGCTCCGATATACACCACATCGCATCAGCCGCTTTTTCTTTTATCGGGAGACCCCATTGTGAGCTCCGGCGTGGACTATAATACATATTCAGCGGTCTGTGATATTTTCACCAAAATTTGCAGATACATAGAATTGTATTTTTTGCCTACTACGGCAGGACATACATGGACCATTGAGTCCTCTTTGGTTAAAAATTCTTTGAAATAGATGGAATCTAGCGTTTGGTATATGCATGTTTATTGTACTGTGTACTTTGTATTATGACTTTTATGGAAAACGTTTACAAAACAAATTGTTATTATGATTAAAGCTTTTTGATATTGTATTACTGTTAGTGTGAGGTTCCTGGGTTTTCCCTTTGGTAGCAGGATCATGCTGGCTGGCCACCAGCATTTTTTAAAAAAAGTGTCTGCATTGATTTCATTTTCCTCCTCTTACAGTAACTGACTGGCAATATTTTTTTTTCTTTTCAGCTGAAAATCCTGTGTTTGCCAGAGTACTGGGAGGGGGCTAGAATGGCTATTTTTCAACTAAATCACACCAAAATTGGAGCGAGCTAGTGCTGTCTGTCCACTAAAGAACTACTCAAGTTTTAAGTGAACTGAACAAAGGGGTCCAGTTCTACAGGCCTGTGAACAAGGTGTTCCCAGCCACCCTACTTGCAGAGGAAACATGGCCCCACCTCCACAAAGGAGGAAGGGAAGAAAAAGGAGCAAGCCAGAATTGCAGCTCCGCTGGGCCTTTGCACCAGCTGTGAGCCACCTTCCCCAAACTACTGCTTAGAAAATTTGAAGAATCAAAGAGAAATAAAACACCTGCTGCTATTGATGGTAAGCACCCATATATGAAAAAATGGATTTTTCATATATGAACCCCAGATTTTTGTGTGTTTTTGAAATTTTGGAATTCTCACCCCTCCTTGATGGACTGCTGGTCTGATCCAGTAGGGCTATTCTTATGTTCTTATGTACTTAGGATTGGGAAAGGAGTTGGTGGTGGAGAGAGCTGTCAAAACAGGGGAAAGCAAGAGGACTGGAGCACAATTACACCACATCATTTGGATGCTCCAAAAACACCACTGCAGTTTAATAGCGGAAATGGAGATAAACCTCTATGTAGAAGCTGCCAAAATCCCTGCCAGAATTACAGTACAATCCTAAGCAGAGTTACTCCAGTCTAAGCCCGTTGACTTCAATGGGCTTAGACTGGAGTAACTCTGCTTAGGATTGCTCTGTTAGTATTCGAGCGATAGCTATAGTTCTAGAAGGATGTAAATGGAAACAGGGATGAAATAAATAAAGTAGGGATTAATTCCTGCACTCTTGCAATCCAGAAGAAGATTTTACCATATCAGTCCCAAATTTCCCATACAATTCTTTCAGATTCAAATGCTAGCTTTGAGCATCAAGTCCTGCTCTCCTGTACATGAACAATATTATACGCAAGTTGAGTAAGAAGAAAAGCTACCTTTTACTTTTCATTTTTGGAAAATCTGGGGTCATTAAGGCAAGTTGTTTTCATTCCATTTAATTAATTGTTTAGGTGTCCCTAATAGGCCAGGTTGCCAACTGATGGTTACCCAATTCCACAAAGTGCTAATGTGCTGTTTTTCATCATTCTAAGAGTAGGAAGATTTTTAACGGCACCAGGGTGCTTAGCACATTAAGCTGAAGTGTTAGCACGTACATGTGGTGTTGACATCACTTGGCAGCTTGATTCTGTGGACTGGCTTAAACTCTAGTGACTTCACCGCTGCAGCTTGAGCATGGTGCTTAGCTTGAGAACAGGGCAGATCTATAAGAATATTCTCATATTCTTAGCTATTGCAGGTTGTGATTGGCCTCCTTGGCTTCTATGGTCTCAAAAGGATGCCAGGCAAGTTAAGTGTCATAGAACTTGCCTTCTACTGCTGCTTGAGTGGTGTTATGCCCCCAGTTTGGTGTAGTGGTTAAGAGCAGCGGGACTCAAATCTGGAGAACCGGGTTTGATTCCCCACTCCTCCACTTGAAGCCAGCTGGGTGACCCTGGGTCAGGCACAGCTCTTCCAGAGCTCTCTCAGTTCCACCCACCTCACAGGGTGTTGTTGTTGAGGGGATAATAATGACATACTTTGTAAACCACTCTGAGAGGGTGTTAAGTTGTCTTGAAAGGCAGGCAGTATATAAATTGCATGTTGTTGTTGGTTGTTGTTGTTGTTGTTACATGAAAGCTTTGAGATAAGGAAGGGGTTGCATCTGTATTGGATCCTAACACTGGTACACTACAAGGAGGTGGTACAACCTTTTGTGCTAACTGTAGGTTACATCTGAACTTATGTGATGGTTCCCCAATAGCGCCACAGGTCAGAGGACTGGATAGTAAGTGTATTTAAATGATGGTTGTTGTGGGTTTTCCGGGCTGTATTGCCGTGGTCTTGGCATTGTAGTTCCTGACGTTTCGCCAGCAGCTGTGGCTGGCATCTTCAGAGGTGTAGCACCAAAAGACAGAGATCTCTCAGTGTCACAGAGATCTCTCAATGTCACAGTGACAGTGTCTGTGACACTGAGAGATCTCTGTCTTTTGGTGCTACACCTCTGAAGATGCCAGCCACAGCTGCTGACAAAACATCAGGAACTACAATGCCAAGACCACGGCATTACAGCCCGGAAAACCCACAACAACCATTGTTCTCCGGCCGTGAAAGCCTTCGACAATACATTGTATTTAAATGACTTTTTAAAAAGAGTCAATGTAGTGTATTGGACTTGAATCAGAGAGATTGGTTCACATCCCTGTTTGGTAAGTTTAGGTTAGTTTATTCCTGGTGTTGTGGGAGTTAACAGGCAATAGAGGGAAGGTGAAATCACTGTCCCCTTCTGAGCTTCTTTCCCCCCCCACTACAGCCTCCCAGCCCTAATGACTAGTACTCCATGTTGATCCCACAATAAACTTGGAAATGAACTTTCCAAGAATCAGAAAGGATTGTTGCAGGGGGAAGCAACTGTTGGAATATATGTGTGTTGCAAGGTCTGAGATTCAGTCATTGTGGGGTTAATGTGTTTACCTACCATGCTATTGTTTAGATTGACCTGGAAGGGAAACCTGGCTCAAAGCCAATAATCTGCAAGCCCGGGAAACTTGAGAGTGTTTGTAAACTGTTACTGGTCAACAGATCAGGTGACTTTCTTTCTAGGGTCAAGAAGAAGAAGGAAGAAGAAGATTCTCCATTCTGTTATCCCAGCTCTTTGTTGTAAACAGTAGTGAGAATGTAGCTCCAGGCATTTGTTATTTTGTAGGCAACCTGTGACCCTTTTCCTTTAGTAGTAAATGTTTTTAAAAGCTAAACTCGTGTGCTGACTCTCTATTGATCCAAGATCCATTGCACCTCTGAGAAAAGCTATTTTTAACCCTTTTTTCCCCAACAAAGTGGTAGCAGAGGATGGTTTTGGTGGTTTGTTTTGCCAAACAAGCAAACAATTTTGAATGGATCTTTGGAGAGAGACTAAGCTAGATAGGCACAAAGGCTCAGATTTTTTTTACCAAACCTTTTTGCTGCAAATTTCAGTTGTAACTGGGGAAAAGAGAAGACTCCTTTAAGATCTTGCTGTCTTAAAAGCTTCTTAAAAACTGTTCTGCACTGAGAGAAATGGCAGCTGAGAACTATTTGAAGTTTTTTTTCCCTTTCACCCTCGGAACGGAGCAAAGGAGCCCTCAGCTGGCAGCAGAGAACAAAGGAGACCGTTAACTCCACGTGTGCCTGATTCCTCACAGCTGAAAGATGAATTCTTCAAACCAGGGTGTTGTGAGTAAACCAAAGCCCTTTGAAGTCAGCCCAGGAAATTTTAATATGCCTCATTTAAATAAGAGCAACTATACTTGGTGGCTAGCCTTATTAAGAACCCAACTTGAAATGCATAATGCTGAGGACATTCTAACTGCAGACATCCCAACTGATCCTCAGGCAAAGCTTGAATTTACCAGGAAAAATGCTCTAGCCAAAACATTAATTATGACCTCAGTAGCTCATTATGAAGTCCAGGACTTGCATACCTTTGATACTGCAAAAGAGATGCTTGAAGCTTTAAAGAAACGTTATGAAGGACAGACCTCCACCAAGGTCCTCTATCTTAAAACAGACTAAAATGTGCTCAATTGCAAAGGTTTATGAGAATTCATAGAGAGCTGGATGAACTTGGAGAAGCCCCAAAACAGAAAGATGTTGTTATTGCCTTGCTGAAAAGTTTACCAAGTAGCTATGATAATTTAGCACTTCTCTTGAGACATAAAGAGAATTTAACACTGGAGCAATTGTTGACAAGTTTAAGAGAGGAATTGGATTCAAGAGAGGGAAGGAATTTACAGGCTGTGTCTGATGGAATGACTGTTTTGAATTTGGGAAATGGATATAGAGGCAGACAGACTAACTACTTTTCTTGTGGAGGAAGGAACCACATGGCCAGAGATTGCGCATTAAACTGAGTGAATAGTGGAGCGGCCATTTCTAGCAGATCAAATGCACGTTGCCCTAGTACAGAGACTCATGGTGAAAGAGCGCCATCTCGTGGCAGACGAAATTATAGCAGCAAAGGGAATTTTAGATCTGGAAGCAGAGGGAATGTGTCTAGAGGCAGATTTCAGAGAAATGCCAGGAGTGATTGTTCACTAAGAGTTTTTGATGATGAAGATATTCAGGATAAGAAATTATTCCTCATTGATTCAGGAAGCTGTTGGCATATTTCCAAATATCATGAATTGTTTTCTGAACTTGATACTGATGATAAACCCAGACTGTTCCAAGCAAATAAACAACCACTTAATGTGCTAGGAACTGGAAAGGTGACAATTAAGCTATGCACTACAATTAAGCTACGCACTTGTTGCTGAAGCAGCAGAGAATTTAATCTCAGCTAAGAAACTTGTGGAAAAGGACTGTGTGGTGGTTCTTCAGAAGAGAATGGGTAGTAGAAGCATAATTGTTGAAAGGAAATCTGGATTTAAGTTTGCTGTTGAAGAGAGAAATAGACTGCATTATTTTGTGGATGTTAGCAAAAGACCAGAAGTTGCTAATGCTGGTGAAGGACAGATTTATCAAACTAGCCAAGGTGCTTGTGACCATAGGAAATGTTTGTATTCATGGCATGTAAAAATGGGCCAAAGTGTTGAAAAGTTGTTAAAGGACTGGAATTTTTGTTCCTGTTTGTGATAAAGCAAGAGAGAAATGTGAAACCTGTCTTAAAGCAAAGGGAACTAGCCCAAGCTACACAGGAAAGTCCACTACTCATAATGAGGAACTTCTAGAGACTGTATACTCTGATCTTGATGGTCCACTAGCGCCATCTCTTGGCGGCAACAAATATTTTGCAACTTTTACTGAAAGTAAAACGAGGTATATAGCATTGTATATCTGATGAAGAGCAAAGATGAAACGCTTGAGAAATTTAAATGTTTTGTTGCCACAGTTAAGAATAAGTTTTGCAAAGCACCTCAAAGCCTACGTACTGATGGTGGTGGAGAATATTGCAATGCAGAATTTAAGACGTTTTTGCAATTTGACTTCCAGTTTGGGATTCATGGAGGTCTGAAGCAGCTCCATTTGCGGAGCTGACCGGACTGCCATTTTAAGCGGCCGGCGGGGTGAAAATAGCCCGCGGCCGACTGCTCTCAGGCAGAGAGCAGGCAAAGAACGCTCAAGACCCTAGGGTGAGCTAGATCTCGGACGAGGGGGGGCTCTGCGCAACGGGTCCCCTCCCGATCCTTGAGGTCCCACCCCGTGACGGGTCAGCTACAATCTCTGCGGCAGTTTTGGGGCCAATTCGGCTGGCATAAGACCTACATACCCAAGCTTCGATTGGGGGAAGAAGTGGAGAGGAGAAGTGAAAATCGAAACAGTGATTACAACCCGAGAAAAGTGAATGAGAAGGTAAAGATCACTATCTTCCGATACGGGACAGATTGATAAAAACAGAGAGGAAAAAAAGTAGACTTTTAAACTGCAACAGATTAATGAAAAGGAGGGGAAGACTCGGCAAAAGTTGTATTTGAAAAGAGACTAAGTTTAAAGAAGTTATTAAAGAAATTGGATTATTGTTTTGAATACCTGTGGTTATGGAGCCGTGAGAAAAAGACACCATCGCGAGATCTGCTGTGGGAAGACGGGAGACAGGAAGTGCGTAATAACAATAGAGTGGCTGGAGAGAAGCGGCCCTTGCCGGAGGGCAGGAAGAAGGGAATCGCCATTTTTGAAAGGGGAAGGGTCGCGGCTTCAGTGGAAAAGGAAGTAGGCCATTTTGGATTATAAAACCATAGAGAGACCATAGAGAAAAGACGCCCGACATTTTGGACTCTTTAAAAACTAATTTATGCAAGAAGACCGGGACATTTGAAATAAAAAAGGCACTAAATTTAACGCCACGGAGTTAAGGAAGAGAGCGGACTCGTGGGAGCGAGCTAAAGCAAGCCCCACGATGTCGAAAAAAGAGTGGCAATCGGCAATAGAAAACCTGGATAAAAAACTTTTAGAGGTGATTAAAGAATTTAAAGACATGAAATTGGAGCTGATCAAAGAGGTTAAACAGACAGTAAAATCGGAGCTGTCAGAAGTAAAATCGGAGCTGTCAGAGGTGAAGAAAGGTATGGAAACGATACAAAATGAATTACAAGGAACGCAGCAGAGAGTTAAAACAGTAGAAGGAGCGATGGAGAACTTAGCAGACACGCAACAAACAGAGATGAGACTGATGAGGGGAAGGATGGCGGTTGCGGAAAGTAGACACATGGAGAAGCAGCTCAGATTTCGCGGTTTGCCGGAGATAGAAGGAAAGACAGCGCAAGAACAGATGACTGAGGTGTTAGCTGAATACCTGGGGAAGGAGGAGGAGGAAGTTGTGGCTATCCTCGATGTGGCATATCGCGTGAATTCGAGAATTGCAACCCAGAGGAAAGTACCAAGAGATGTGATTGTGCAATTTACAACACGAAACATGAAAGAGAAGATTGTGACTAAACAGTTTCAAGATACATTGGAGATCGATGGCAAGACAATTATCATAATGAAGGAATTACCCAGATCAGTGTTACTGGATCGGAAAAAATATAAAGCGCTAATCCAGATGCTGAAGGACATGAAAATCAGGTACAGATGGGAGCTTCCAGAAGGTTTGTCCTTTGAATTTGGAGGTGCCAAAAAGCGCATTAGATCTGAGCGGGAGATGGAGCGATTTATAAGGGACAATGAAAAAGACTTACCAACAAGATTATGAGTATGGAGTGTAAAGTATTATCTTGGAATGTAAATGGACTAAACTCACCGAATAAGAGGAAAAATATTTTCCACTGGCTATTAAAACAAAAATGTGACATTGTTTGTTTGCAAGAGACTCATATTCGAAAGCAGGATGTAAAATATTTAAAATTGGGAAAATTGGGCAGGGATTTTGTAGCAGCCTCAAGCAAGAAAAAAAGAGGAGTGGTGTTGTATGTAAAAGAGGAGCTACAGCCAAAATTTGTAATGAAAGATGTGGAAGCCAGATTTGTAGCAGTGGAATGTACTTGGAATTTAAAGAGAGTGTTGGTAGTCGGAGTCTATGCACCTAACGGTGCAAAAGAAAGCTTCTTTGAGGATTTGAGGAAGCATTTAGATGATCTTTCATATGACCAGATAATTCTTGCTGGAGACTTCAATGGAGTGACAGATTTGGAATTAGACAAAAAGACAACAACGGCACAGAAGAAAAGAGGACTACTACCAAAGCTCTTTTTTGAGTTGATTCAACAAGAGACTCTCGAAGATGTATGGAGGAGAGAATATCCCAAAAGCAGACAGTTTACTTTTTATTCTGCAAGGCACTCAACATTATCAAGAATTGACATGATCTGGGCCTCAAAAGACTTAGCGTTATGGACTAAGGAGGTACAAATAATGCCAATGGTAGGCTCAGATCACAACCCAATTATGTGGAAACTAGGGAAAAGGAGAAAAAGGAAACCATGGAGAATAAATGAGGACTTGCTACAAGATGGAGAGAATATGGAGATATTGAGAAGAGAGACAAAGTGCTTCATACAATATAACGTGAACAAAGAAGTACCAACTGACAAAGTCTGGGATGCTTACAAGGCGGTTATAAGGGGCATACTAATGGACTTAAATGGCAGAGCAAGAAAGAAGAAAGAGGAGAAAAGACAAGAGATTGAGGAAAAAATAAAAGCCAAAGAAATACAGTTAAAAAAGAGACCAGGGAAAAAGAAAATATATCAGGAAATTAAAATACTCCAAGAACAGTTAACAGCAATGAGCAATAAAGAATTGGAGTGGAACCTTAAAAGACTGAATCAGAAAGCATTTGAAGGTGCAAATAAACCTGGGAAATACCTGGCATGGCAATTGAAGAAGAGAAGGGAAAGGAAAATAATAAATAAAATTTGTGAAGACAATAAAACGTATTTGGAACAGACTGCCATTAGTAGAGCCTTTTATAAATTCTACGCTAAGCTGTACAATAAGAAAGAAGTAAATAAAGAATCAATAGCGTCATATTTGGAGAAAACGAAACTTCCAGAAATCTCGGAAGCTTGGAGAAATAAATTGAACAGTGAAGTAACGGACGAGGAAATAAGTAAGGCAATACAATCTGCAAATTTAGGAAAGGCTCCAGGGCCAAATGGACTTACGGCTAAATTTTATAAGACAATGGCCAATGAACTGGCACCATTCCTAAAAGAGGTGATCAATGGAGTTTTAAGGGATCAAAGAATCCCAGACACTTGGAGTGAAGCGAACATATCATTGATCCCAAAAGAGGGCCAAGACTTGACTAACGTGAAAAATTACAGACCTATATCGTTACTTAATAATGACTACAAAATTTTTGCGAAGATATTGGCGGAGAGACTGAAGGGGTGGCTCTCGGAGGTTATAGAGGAGGAACAAGCAGGTTTTTTGCCAGACAGACAAATAAGATACAATTTAAGGACAGTTATTAATGCTATTGAATATTATGATAAGCGTTGTGACAAAGAGGTTGGTTTCTTCTTTGTTGACGCTGAAAAGGCGTTTGACAATTTAAACTGGGACTTTATGTTTGCCACTATGGAAAAGCTACAATTGGGAGAAAGATTCATCAGAGCAATTAAGGAAATTTACAGAGACCAGACTGCAGCAATTGTGGTGAATGATGAAGTGACCAAGAAATTGATTATAAGTAAAGGAACAAGACAAGGTTGCCCGTTGTCTCCACTGTTGTTCATTTTGGTATTGGAGATCCTGATGATACAAATACGACAAGATGAAGAAATTCGAGGAATAAAAATAAAGGACTATTCATACAAGGTCAGAGCATTTGCGGATGATATAATGTTAATTGTAGAGGACCCATTGGAGAACATGCCAAAAGTGATAGATAAGATCAAGGAGTTTGGAGATTTGGCAGGTTTTTATATTAATAAAAAGAAGTCAAAGATACTATGCAAAAATATGACTAAGCAGAAACAACAATTAATAATGGAAAGAACGGACTGTGAAGTAACAAGTAAGGTGAAATATTTGGGAATTGAACTGACTGCAAAGAATATAGATCTATTTAAAAACAATTATGAGAAACTATGGACTCAGATAGAGAGAGATTTGATTAAATGGAACAGGTTGAATCTGTCATGGTTGGGTAGGATTGCAGCAGTTAAGATGAATGTGTTACCAAGAGTAATGTTTTTGCTACAGACAATACCAATCATCAGAGACTCTAAACAATTTGAAAAATGGCAGAGGAAAATATCAGACTTTGTGTGGGCAGGCAAGAAGCCTCGAGTGAAAATGAAAGTTTTACAAGACGCAAAAGAAAGAGGCGGAATGCAACTGCCCAACCTGAGACTTTACCATGATGCAATCTGCCTAGTGTGGTTGAAAGAGTGGATGACGCTAAAGAACAAGAAATTACTAGCCCTAGAGGGATATAAAAAAATATTTGGATGGCATGCATACCTATGGCATGATAAAGTAAAGGTGAACTCGATGTTCCTGCACCATTATATACGGAGAAGTTTATATATAATCTGGAAGAAGTACAGAATTTATCTACAAGAAGGAACTCCTTTGTGGGTAGTTCCATATGAGGTGATAGATCCGAGAGCTGTTGATAATGAGCAACAATGTTTAACTTATAAAGAAATAACTAGATCTGAAGCATCCAAACTCAGAATGAAGACGCAGGAGGAACTATCACCTTATTACGACTGGTTCCAGTACAGACAGATCAGAGACTTATATAATTCGGACTCTGTAAAGGGAGGTATACGAACAGAGAACTCGGAACTAGAGCAGACCCTTCTTAAAGAGGACAAGAAAAGAATATCTAAGGTATACCAAGTACTGTTGAAATGGTATACTGAGGATGAGTTAGTAAAAACACAAATGGTGAAATGGGCTATAAATTTTAACAAAGAAATAACAATGGAGGCATGGGAATACTTGTGGAAGACTACAATGAAGACAACGACATGTACTAGTATTAAAGAGAACATTTACAAAATGATCTATCGTTGGTACATGACACCAAAGAAGATTGCGCTAGGGAATTTGAACACTTCCAATAAATGCTGGAAATGTAGGAAGCATGAGGGCTCCCTCTATCATATGTGGTGGTCGTGTGAGGTAGCTAGGCAGTACTGGGGGGAAATAATAAGAGAAATGAGTGAAATTTTACAATTTCAAATAAATAAGAACCCAGAACTCCTGCTACTAAACTTGGGTATGGAGGGAATTCCAGCCCATCATAGGACGCTGATATTTTATATGACAGCAGCAGCTAGACTTTTGTATGCGCAAAAATGGAAAGTACAAGAAGTGCCAACCATTGAAGATTGGATTTACAAATTGCTGTACATGGCAGAAATGGACAAGATGACAAGAAAACTGAGAAACCTGGACTCAGGGCAGTTTAACACAGACTGGGAGAAGCTGAAACAATATTTGGAGAAGAAATGGGAGGTGGGAGGAGAACTGTGGCAGTTTGAGAACTACTGAAGTTCAATAAAATGTAGAGGGAGGTGACTTTACCGGGGGGGAGAAGAGACAATCGTGATTTTCTAAGCAGTTAGATTAATAGATTGATATATATATAGATATATACAGACTAATAAACAGAATATCGATAGAAAATAACTAACCATAAGGGCTAATTATAAGGACTGATTAACTAATAATATTTTCTTTTTGGTAAGATTGGTATAATGTAACAAACTGAATATGTTTACTTGAAGATATATATGAGTCAAATTGATTGATTATGTGATGATAGCTATATAGAATTATTATTGAAGGGAAGTAGAAATATTAAAGTGATTATATATAACTAAAAGAATGAGTAACATAGAGAGCATAAGTCAAATTGTTTGATTTAAACGAAGGTATGATCTATATGGTTTATGATTTATAGAAATATTTGAAATTGGAATTATGGAAATTGGGATAAATTGTTTATCCAATATGGAAATAATGACTCATAGTCTGGGTACAGAGTATTAAAAATAGTTAAGAATGTATTGCTTAGAATAAATGGGAGACCATATATTTGTTAGATAGAGGAATTTAAAAGGAGTAAGGGAAAAGGGACAAAGGGTTGGAAAACTGTTGGAAGTCAACAAAAAAAGGGGGGGAAAGGGAGGGGGTTAGAAATGGAAAATGGGGAAATTGATTGTAATGTATAAATAATTGATCCTAACCCAATAAAAAACTTTTCTAAAAAAAAAAAAGACGTTTTTGCAATTTGAAGGCATTGAACATAAAGTAACTATGCCTCACTCTCCACAACAAAATGGATGTTCTGAGAGACTGAATAGGACTATGCAGAAAATGTGCAGATCTATGCTTATACATTCTGGATTACCCAATGGATTATGGGCCGAAGCTGTGAACACAGAAGTTTATCTACACAACAGAGTACCTTCAAAGGTGACAGGCATTACTCCATTTGAAGCCTGGTTTGGCAAGAAGCCAGCTCTGAAGCACATCAGAGCATTTGGTTCCAAGGCCTACGCTTTTATACCAAAGGAAAGGAGAGGAAAACTTGATCCTCGAGCAGAAGTTGGACTAATTGTAGGGTATGCCACTGGTGGAAGAGGATACAGAATTTACAATCCTCAAGAGCACAAAGTCAAAGAACAGAACTTGGTGTATGTGGATGAGAGCTATCTATTACATGCTTCTAATACAACTGAATCCACAGTGACAACTGATCCAAGTGATACAGAAACTGCTCCTGTAGAATTGGCCGATTGGTTACCTGCAGTGACACCCGGGAAACCGGCAAGTCCACCTTCTCAAGAGATTACCCAAACAGAAGGGGAAGCAGGGACTGGACCAGAGGAGACAGAAGCAGCAACCACTGTGAGACAATCAGAAAGAAGCAATAAAGGAAACCCACCAAAGAAGTATGGATTCTGTGAAACTGTGCAACTTGTCCAAGAACCTAAGAACTGGAAAGATATATGCAAACTACCTGCAGATGAAAGAGACAAATGGATTGAAGCAATGGAAGAAGAACTACAATCCATAAATACAAAACAAGTATGGACTCTCACAAATTTACCTCCAGACAGAAAACCTGTTGGATGCAAATGGGTGTTCAAAATCAAGCACAATGCTGATGGAACTGTTGAGAAATACAAAGCACGTTTAGTAGCTAAAGGATTCTCCCAGGAATATGGAACTGACTACTTTGAGACTTTTGCACCAGTTAGCAACCATGCAACATTCAGGACACTACTCAGTGTTGCAGCATCAAGAAACATGATAGTAGAGCATCTGGATATAAAGACAGCCTTTCTCAACGGAGAATTATCTGAGGAAATCTATATGGAGCAACCTGAAGGATTCCAGATCAAGGGAATGGAAGATCATGTGTACAAGCTCAACAAAGGTCTATATGGCTTAAAGCAAGCAGCAAAAGCCTGGTATGACAAAATATCAGGGCTACTACAAAAGCAAGTATTCAAGCAAGGAAAAGCTGAACCATGTCTGTACACCAGAGTAGGGGTGTGCAAGCCAAAAAATTTCGGCTAAAGCCGAAAGCCGAAAGAAGAATCTCTTTCGAATAAGCCGAAAGCCGAAACGGCCAGCCGTTTCGGCTTTCGGCTTTCAGCTTTGTTTCGGCTTTCTTTCGGCTTTCGGCTTTCAGCTTTTCAATGGGAAAATGCCTCCGTCTTCCTGGACGTCTGGGGGAGGCATTTTCCCACCGAATCAGCCCACAATTGGTGGGGACCTTCCTCTAACCCCTCTCTAAAAAAACACCAAGTTTCAGACCGATTGGACTTTGGGGGGCCATGTTATGGCCCCCCAAAGCAGGTCCCCCTATACTCCCATAAGAAAGCAAAGGAGCAGCATATTGTTAGCATGTTGCTGCTCATCTTCTTCATTATTTCCTATGGGGAAAAAATGAAGAAGCAGGCTTCCTTTGCCAGGGGTGGCATTTTGCATGCAAAATGCCCCCTTACCCTCAGGGGCCCTTCTCCCACCCTTCCTCCCACCCCCCACCAAGGCTCAGCCTGCTCCCACTTGGGGGGGCCATTTCATGGCCTCCCCAAGTAGGTGCTCTAATCTCTACCACTGACAGCTGGGGGAGGCTTGTCTTGCCAGGGGTGGCATTTTGCATGCAAAATGCCCCCCAACCCTCTGGGGCCCTTCTCCCACTCTTCCTCCCACCCCCCACCAAGGCTCAGCCTGCTCCCACTTGGGGGGGCCATTTCATGGCCTCCCCAAGTAGGTCCTCTCAGCCCCTAAAGTCCACCCCTTACAGCCCCACACAAACCCAATTCCCCCCCAGCTGCCACACACAGATCCAAATCCCCACATTAGCCCCTCACAGAGAATCACAAAAGCACAATTCCTGTCAAAAACACTTTATTTCTTGAACAGCTTTAGGATACACAGCAGGGGGGCGCACCAAAGGGCATGGCAGCAGTATCTTACACAAAATAACACAACTCACTTAACATCAGAGAATCACCCCAAAATATTGCTGTCAAAAGCACTTTATTTCCTTAACTGCTTTAGGTTACACAGTAGGAAGGCACAACAGGGCATGAAAGCAGTGTACCACATAAAAATAACACAACTCACTTCACATCAGAGAATCACACAAACACAACTGCTGTCAAAAACGGTGAAGTGGGTTGTATTATTTTGTGTAGTACACTTCTATCATGCCCTTTGGTGCACCCACCTGCTGTGTATCCTAAAGCTGTTCAAGAAATAAAGTGTTTTTGACAGGAATTGTGCTTTTGTGATTCTCTGATGTTAAGTGAGTTGTGTTATTTTTGTGTAAGATACTGCTGCCATGCCCTTTGGTGTGCCCCCCTGCTGTGTAACCTAAAGCTGTTCAAGAAATAAAGTGTTTTTGACAGGAATTGTGCTTTTGTGATTCTCTGATGTTAAGTGAGTTGTGTTATTTTTGTGTAAGATACTGCTGCCATGCCCTTTGGTGTGCCCCCCTGCTGTGTAACCTAAAGCTGTTCAAGAAATAAAGTGTTTTTGACAGGAATCGTGTTTTGTGATTCTCTGATGTTAAGTGAGTTGTGTTAATTTTTCTGTATGGGGGACTGCTGGTGTAATGTGTCATAATGCTTTGCCTACTTGTACTTTGAAAGGGAGAAAATAATTTTTAAAAAATTTTATTTTGTGTTGTTCGTGTTTTATTCTTCGTTGTGCAGTTGGTTCCCATCATAGGGAACAATGGGGCTGGCTGGCCAGCCATCTCTGTAGGTGGTGGGGGAATTTGAGGGAGGGTGTCTGTGGTTCAGGTGCTCTTTCACAGGGACCAGCTGGCACTCAGAAGTGTGCCCACCATTGTGGCACCCCTGGGCTGTGCAGAATTGCCCAGGGAAAGAGAGTTTAGAAGTTCCCAGCATAGGGAACAAAGGGAGAGGGCTGGCCTTTGCCAGCCTGTTCCTGGGGTTATGGGTGTGGGGCAGGTGGGGGTGGATTTGGGTCTGTGAGGGGCTAATGTGGGGATTTGGATCTGTGTGTGGCAGCTGGGGGGGAATTGGGTTTGTGTGGGGCTGTAAGGGGTGGACTTTAGGGGCTGAGAGGACCTACTTGGGGAGGCCATGAAATGGCCCCCCCAAGTGGGAGCAGGCTGAGCCTTGGTGGGGGGTGGGAGGAGGGGTGGGAGAAGGGCCCCTGAGGGCTGGGGGGCATTTTGCATGCAAAATGCCACCCCTGGCAAGACAAGCCTCCCCCAGCTGTCAGTGGTAGAGATTAGAGCACCTACTTGGGGAGGCCATGAAATGGCCCCCCCAAGTGGGAGCAGGCTGAGCCTTGGTGGGGGGTGGGAGGAGGGGTGGGAGAAGGGCCCCTGAGGGCTGGGGGGCATTTTGCATGCAAAATGCCACCCCTGGCAAGACAAGCCTCCCCCAGCTGTCAGAGATTAGAGCACCTACTTGGGGAGGCCATGAAATGGCCCCCCCAAGTGGGAGCAGGCTGAGTCTTGGTGGGGGGTGGGAGGAAGGGTGGGAGAAGGGCCCCTGTGGGTAAGGGGGCATTTTGTATGCAAAATGCCACCCCTGGCAAAGGAAGCCTGCTTCTTCATTTTTCCCCATAGGAAATAATGAAGAAGATGAGCAGCAGCATGCTAACAATATGCTGCTCCTTCGCTTTCTTATAGGAGGATAGGGGAACCTGCTTTGGGGGGCCATAACTTGGCCCCCCAAAGTCCAATCGGTCTGAAACTTGGTGTTTTTTAGAGAGGGGTTAGATGAAGGTCCCCACCAATTGTGGGCTGATTCGGTGGGAAAATGCCTCCCCCAGACGTCCAGGAAGACGGAGGCATTTTCCCATTGAAAAGCTGAAAGAAAGCTGAAAGAAGCCGAAACGTTTCGGCTTTTTTTCTTTCGGCTAGCCGAAACGTTTCGGCTTTCTCCTAAACGTTTCGGCTAACCCGAAAGAAGCCGAAACACTTTTGTTTCGGCTTTCTTTCGGCATTCAGAAAGCCGAAATGCACATCCCTACACCAGAGTTAAAAATGGACAATACCAGTACATTCTTATTTATGTTTTTAAAAAAAAATTTTTTTTTATTGGATTAGATTATAATATCATTCAGCACATTCATTACCCCCTTGTAAGTCTATTTCTAACCCCTTCCCTTTCCTCCCCCCCTTTTTAGTTGACTTCCAACAGTTTTCCAACCCTTAGTCTATTTTATTACTTAATTACTTAATATCTCATATACCCTGTTAAACACACACTTAATACTCTTTTCTCTAAGCTTATTAAATCTCTACTAAAAATATCTCTATGGTACAAGTTTCCCTTTAAATACCTCAGGTAAACCATATATTCTACCTAAAATAATGCTAGCATAATCATATATATTAGCAATCAAGATATTAAAAATATAACATTACATCCATTTTACTTTCCGATTATCTAAACTCTTTACTTTCCACAATCCTCCTGATTCCAATATTAACTTAAACTCTAATATTCTATTACACACCCATCTTTTACTTTTTCTTGTTCTGAGCTTATTTTAAGTCTATAAAGTAACCGTTATACTCAAATATCTATTATATACTCTTTACTTAAACTATATATTATACATAATATCTAGCTAGCTTAATCTTATATATCTTATATATCCATAGTAAAACATCTATTATTTAATACTCTATAATTTTTACTTTTATCATAACCCCAATGGTAGCTTAGATTTCTATAATTATATTCCCCCTTTCCCGGTAAAGTCACTTCTCTCTTCTTCTTCTATTCCATTTCAATAATTCTCGAACTGCCACAGTTCCCCTTTCACGTCCCATTTTTTTTCTAGATATTGTTTCAATTTCTCCCAATCTGCATTAAATTGTCCTGGATCAAGATCTTTAAGTTTTCTTGTCATTTTGTCCATCTCAGCTATGTACAGCAATTTATAGATCCAATCTTCTGTAGTTGGTATTTCTTGTACTTTCCATTTCTGCGCATATAAAAGTCTTGCTGCTGTAATCATGTAAAATAACAATGTTCTATACTGCATTGGAACATCTTCCATTCCCAAATTCAGTAGCAGCAATTCTGGGTTCTTATTTATTTGGGTTTGCAAGACCTCATTAATTACTTCGATTATATCTCCCCAGTATTGCTTCGCTACCTCACAAGTCCACCACATGTGGTATAATGATCCTTCATGTTTTTTACATTTCCAGCATTTATTCGACATATTAATATTTCCTAGCGCAATTTTCTTTGGTGTCAAGTACCAACGATAAATCATTTTGTAGACATTCTCTTTAATACTTGTACATGTTGTAATCTTCAAAGTTGTTTTCCACAGGTATTCCCACGCCTCCATTGTTATTTCTTTGTGAAAATTTATAGCCCACTTCACCATCTGGACTTTTACTGTCTCATCCTCTGTAAACCATTTTAAAAGTACTTTATAAATCCTTGAAATTTCCTTTTTACCTTCTTGAAAAATTACATCTTCTAATTCTGAATTTTCCATTCTTATTCCTCCTTTCAAACAGTCCGAATTGTAAAGATCTCTGATCTGTCTATATTGAAACCATCCATAACATGGAGACAGCTCTTCTTCTGTTTTTATTCTCAATTTTGAAAATTCTACTCGAGTTATCTCCTTGTAGGTTAAACATTGCTGCTCATTATCAACAGCTCTCGGATCTATTACTTCATATGGAACCACCCAAGAAGGAATTCCATCTTGTAAGTAATTTTTATACTTCTTCCAAATTGTGAAGAGGCTTCTCCGGATATAGTGGTGTATAAACATAGAGTCTGCTTTTACTTTATCGTACCACAAATATGCATGCCATCCAAATGTTTTTTTGTATCCCTCCAAAGCCAATAACTTGCGGTTTTTCAACATCATCCGTTCTTTTATCCATGCCAAACATATTGCTTCGTGATAGTCTTAGATTGGGCAGCTGCATTCCACCTCTCTCTTTAGCGTCCTGCAATACTTTCATTTTCACACGAGGTTTCTTGCCTGCCCACACAAAGTCCGATATTTTCCTTTGCCATTTTTCGAATTGTTTGGAGTCTCGGATAATTGGAATTGTTTGTAACAAGAACATCACTCTTGGCAATACATTCATCTTTACTGATGCAATTCTTCCCAACCATGACAAATTCAACTTATTCCATTTTATCAAGTCTCGCTCTATTTGTATCCACAATTTCTCATAGTTATTCTTAAATAAGTCTATGTTTTTCGCAGTTAGTTCAATACCAAGATATTTCACCTTATTTGATACTTCACCGTCCGTTATTTCCATTAGTTCTTGTTGTTTCTGTTTAGTCATATTTATATTCTTATTTATGTTGATGACTTGATAATATCTTGCCAAGACAGACAAGACATCAAAGAAATAGTTGATGGACTGAACAAAGAGGTAGAGGTGAAGCAACTTGGAGATGCACAACATTACCTCGGAATACAGCTAGAAAGACTTGAAGATGGAACTTTTCTTCTAAGTCAGAAAAGAAAAACATTGGACTTTATAGAATCTATTGGCATGAAAAACTGCAATGCGACATGTATACCACTTGAACCTGATTACCTGAGAGAAAGAGATGGACAACCACTTAGGAATACTGGTGAATACAGAGAAGCAGTTGGAAAACTTCTGTACTTGAGCAAAACCACAAGACCTGATATAGCAGTAGCTGTTAGCATCTTATGCAGAAAAGTAAGTTCTCCTAATCATCATGACTGGAACGTGATAAAGAAACTAGCAAGATACCTGAAAGGAACAGCAGACCTAAACCTGAGAATTTCGCCATCTGAGAAACCAAGACTGGTTGGATATATGGACGCCAATTGGGGAGAAGAATCAAGTGACTACAGATCAACCAGCGGATATCTATTCTTTTATGGAGATGGACTGATAGACTGGACTAGTAGGAAACAAACCATTGTAGCACAATCTACAGCAGAAGCTGAATGTGTGTCAGCAGCAAGTGCCTGCAGTGAACTAGAGTGGATCTTCAACCTGCTAAAAGACTTTGGAATAAACAAACCTATACCTGTAGTTATGTTTGAGGACAATCAAGCTTGTATTACCATATGCCAAGGAGAAAGTACCAAAGCAAGAAGCAGATCTATTGGACTCAAATGTGAACTTGTGAAAGATATGTACCAGAAGGGACTAATCGAAATTGAACATTGTCGTACAGAAGAAATGGTGGCTGATATCCTGACTAAACCACTGTCTAAAACTAAGTTTGAGTATCTTCGTGAAATGTTGAATATGTTTGATCTTAATGCTGAAAGAAAAGTTGAATGATGTTTGTTAGATATGAATGCATAATGACTTCCATGCTAGACCTTGAGAAGGGGTGTTGGAATATATGTGTTGCAAGGTCTGAGATTCAGTCATTATGGGGTTAATGTGTTTACCTACCATGCTATTGTTTAGATTGACCTGGAAGGGGAACCTGGCTCAAAGCCAATAATCTGCAAGCCCAGGAAACTTGAGAGTGTTTGTAAACTGTTATTGGTCAACAGATCAGGTGACTTTCTTTCTAGGGTCAAGAAGAAGGAGGAAGAAGAAGATTCTCCATTCTGTTATCCCAGCTCTTTGTTGTAAACAGTAGTGAGAATGTAGCTCCAGGCATTTGCTATTTTGTAGGCAACCTGTGACCCTTTTCCTTTAGTAGTAAATGTTTTTAAAAGCTAAACTCGCGTGCTGACTCTCTATTGATCCAAGATCCATTGCACCTCTGAACTAAAGCTATTTTTAACCCTTTTTTCCCCAACAGCAACAAAACTTGGTTACCCACAAGGCCACCTTCAGATGGATTGTGGGTTCTTCTAACCCATGTTATGCTTCACTGAACTAGGATGCAAGACAGGATAACAATAGGATATATATCTTTAAAAATGTATTTCGCATAGAGTTAGTATTGAAATATATGTCCTATCCATTCCATTATTATTTCAAATTTAAAATATAGCATCTTAAGACACCAGTGGTCTAGAGAAGACAATGCACTCAATTGCTGTCTTCCTTGTTAAGAGATAGAAACTGTTCCTTCTAGCTATAAAGGAGGAACACAAGCTAAGCATGCATACTCCAATTTTCAGAAAACTTGTTCTTGATCCATGAGTTAGGCCTCCAAAAAGAGAACTATTAGGAAATGGAAACAGCTTTTATTGCATTTTTAAGCAGCTGTTGGGTGCCACACTGAGCTTTGGAACGTTAGCGACTGTTTTGGGGAGAGAGATTAGTGAGAAACAGGTGAAGTAGTCAAACCAGCTTGATAAATGACTTTCTTAAATAAAGTTGCACTTCTTTTTAAAAAAGAAAAGAAATCACATTTTTGGTTGACAGATAAGGAAGGAATTTACAGCACATAGAAGAATGTTTATTACCATCCTACTCTTCATGAACTGGATTGATTAGGAATGTTCAGCAGAAGAGGAGGGGAGATCTCAAAATAAAACAATGCTTCCATGACTTTGATAAGCAACTATTTCTTTTGTCTGTATGCTAAATTACCTTGATCAGTTCATACAAACTAGTCAACCTAACTGAAGTTCCTGCAGGAACTCACCCAGCATCTGAGGCAAACAAAACGAAGTGAAGATGGAGGACAGGTCCATCAAGTGGCTATTTTCTATGATGCTCCACGTTTTGAATGTGTATACCTGACAGACAGCTAGGGTTGCCAATCTCCAGGTAATGGCTGGAGATCTCCTGGAATTGCTACTGATCTCCAGGTCATAGAGATCAGTTCCCCTGGAGAAAATGGCTGCTTTGGAAGGTGGACTATATGGCATTATACTTTGGTGAGGTCCCTCTCTTCCCCACCCCTACCCTCTCCAGGCTCTACCCCCATGCTCTCCAGGAATTTCCCACCCAGGAACTGGCAACCCTACGGACAGCAGAGGATGACCATCATCTTTACCCCCTACTTCTGAGCTTCCACAGAAATCTGGCTAACTGCTGTTGGAAAGACAATGCTGGACTAAGAAAACCCTGGTCTGATCAAGCATATGGTCTTAAGCTTTCTTTGGAAAATGCCAGTATAATAAAATTGTTAATACACTAGATGCCAACATAAAGATTAACTGTTCTTGTAGCACATATGCCTAACTGTGATGAGGAGAAGGTGAGAAGTTAGCATTGAGATTAACTAGTCTGACCTAAAGATAGGGAGGCCTGGAAAAAATGTGGAGGACGCTTTTTCTGCAGCTTTTTTGGGGGGAGGATACCCCAACTTTCCCAAAGGAAGAAGGGGATGGAGCACTTAAAGAAAAACAGCTGAGAAATATTTTCTTATTTGAAATGAATGAAATGCCTTTAAAGAATTTTTATTCACTCAAAAGTGTAGCATAAAAATATTTTAAAAGAGTTATAGAATTACTTATATTTATTTAAAACATTTATATAATAACAACAACAATCACAATAACAAAAACAGTGTACTTATATGCCATCCTTCTAGACAGATTAGGGCTGCCTAATTTGAGCGGGGTGGGGGATACATTGCTCCCAGCTTATGCCCCCTGCCACAGGTTACCTGGCTGGCAGAGGGGAAAGGCACAGGGAATGGTCCTGGGAGGCAAAGAATCTCCTCGGCAAGTGTGCAGCAGGTGAGCTCCCCGACGGACGTGATAACAGCCATTTCTCCACATCTTAAAAATAGCGCCCCACTCATGAAATGCTGGCGGCTTTTCCGTGTAATTTCTGATGTCACTGTTTCCAAAATGGATGTAGGCAGTTATGATTCCATTTTCATGGCACCATAAACACGGAATCATAACTGCCTGCATCTGTTTTGGAAACGGTGATGTCAGAAATCATGCAGAAAAGTCACCAGCATTCTGTGAGTGGGTTGCTATTTTTAAGACATGGTGACAGAGCCAATATCACTTCCTCAAGGGATGTCCTTATGCCTGTTGGCAGGCATGCTCCCGTGCTTCACAGGGGCCAATTCTAGCCTCCAACAGGAAGTTACTCTGAGGAGAGTGAGACAGGGAGTTGTGGTTTTGCCTTCTCTAATATGGCTCTATCTAGACACTGAGGTCTTCTGATAAGGCCCTTGATTTGTATGCCACTATTGGTGGAAGTTGAATGGATGAGAAGTGGGGCTGCCATCTCTGGGTTAGAAAATTCCTAGTGATTTGGGGGTGGAGCATGGGTGGGGTTGTGAGAGGGAAGGACTTCAGTGCGGTATAATGACATACAGTTCACCTTCCAAAGCAGCTATTTTCTCCAAGAGAACTGGGTCGCTTCCACATGTTCCTTTGGGGGGTGGCTTTCTCTGTCCTGAAGCCGAGTCTTCCCAACCCACTTTCATAACTCACCTTCCATACGCAGCATCCTCATGTGTTTCTTGTGTGTGTTTGTAGTGGAAGAATAAAAGGTCCCAAAAAAGAAAGCACGTTCTTTCTACACCTCATCACAAATGACATTGGTGCAGTCCCGCCCAACTTTTTTTTTTGAGCACATGCAGGATTGCGCTATATCGTTGTCCTGTCTTTCAGTTTCTGTAGAAACTGGGCATGCATAGTACTCCATTCTCTACCATTGATTTCCCAAAGTTTTAAATGCAAAAGTGTTTAATAATAACATAATAATAACATTCGATTTATATACCGCCCTTCAGAACAACTTAATGCCCACTCAGAGCGGTTTACAAAGTATGTCATTATTATCCCCACAACAAAACACCCTGTGAGGTGGGTGGAGCTGAGAGAGCTCCAGAGAACTGTGACTAGCCCAAGGTCACCAGCTGGCTATAAGTGGAGGAGTGGGGAATCAAACCTGGTTCTCCAAATTAGAGTCCTGCACTCTTAACCACTACACCAAACTGGTGTAGTGGTTAAGAGTGGTTATGTGAGCAGCAGTTAAGAGTGGTTAAGAGTGGTTATGCAAACTGGTGTAGTGGTTATGCAAACAGTAGAGTAGCACAATCTCACAATTTCATATCCTACTATATAAAAGGCAAACCATGTTCCCTAGCACTCACTCCTTATCCCTGCAGAGGCGCAGTATGCGTAGATAAGAAGTGAGTGAGGGGCAAAACGGTTTGCCTCTCTGCTGTTTCCTTGGGGCCTCCAGAGGCCCGGAAGAGCTCATCACAGGCTGCGGGAAGGCTCAGTGTGATGGTGAGGCCCTCCCAATGTCCCACAGCAGTGGTGGTGGTGCTCCCTGCTGCCTCTGTGGGGCCTTGGAAGGGCCGCACAGAAGCCAAGCAGTGGCCGAAGGATCAGAGGAGGAGGGAGCCCCTGCTCTCTTCCCCATCCCCCTCTTGACTGATGCTGCGGGGAGAGGCATGGGGGTGGGGGGAAGAGCTGCTAGGAGCTGTTGTATTTTCCAAAACAACAGGCTTTAATGCTCGTTTGAAATAAAATCAGAAATGGCATTCTGTTCCCAGAGTTGTTCCTAAACTGATAATCTGATTGCTGAGTGATTCAGTGTAGCAAGCACTGCATCGTAATAGTGTAAGGACTGTTTTAAAAAGAAAAAAGGGGGGGAGGACTTATACGATCATGCATGTGAGCCAGACGCTTGTGTGGGAGGGGTAATGACAAGAGGAGGGGTTAGAGATTTGTGGAAGGGCACTTCAAAAGTGCAAAAAAGCCTCCAGATGCATTGATACAGTAGATAATTGCATGAAAACAGTGACATCAAAAATGAAAACGGAACAAAACAAGTTTCACAAAAACCGCACAGAACCCGGGATTGTCACGACCGGCTCGCACATGGGAAATGATGATGTATGTAGTGAGTGAGATAACCCACCAAAGTTCTGTTAGCAGGTCATCTCATTAAGGACGTGTGGAAGCAACCCTGATCTATGTAGTCTGGAAAACAGTTGTAATTTCAAGAGATCTTCAGACCCTGCCTGGAAGGCCTTTTTAGTGGCAGGACCTTTTTAGTGGTGTTACCAAAATTGTGGTAATATGAATCCCAACTAAAATTTGTTCTTAGGAAGGCTGCAAACATTGTTCTGCTAGCTTTGGGGCTTGGCTTAGTGGCCAGTTATGTTTCTAGGGCTGAGCTCATTGCAGCTGGGAACAGCATTTTACACTGGAGAAATGATGCAGGAGGATAGGGTTGGGAAAATAAACAGCCAAACCCTTTCCCAAAAACATTTATTTCTGATTTTTACTGTGACCATATGAAGTTGCCAATTAATAATAAACAGAGTTCTGCAGGAGATCCTAATCATGGATGTCCTGCATCATCTCTACTTTGGCCTTGAGGCACCAGACCGAAATCCATGCAACTCTCCACTTAGCTTTACCCAGATATTACAGTGAGCATCCTTGCAATTTGCTTCAATAAGATACTTTGCCCCTTCAACTTTTCATGAGAGATTGGTCCAAACACAGAGATATTTGTTTGACTAACTGTAGTTTTAAAACATCTGATACCTTTTGAACAGCATCCCGTTTCTGGGTCTCAAAGAAAAAATAAATAAATAAAACTCAACCGATCCGGGAGCAATTTCCATGCCGATGAAGTCAGCTGCAAAAACTCCCATTGATTTTCACGTCATTGCATTACAGCCAATGTTCTTGTATGTCCTAACAAGTCATCCTGTTCCCACCCCCGCAAACAGTTAATATTTGCACTGCATGTACATGGACTGTAAAATGCCATTATGAATGTGAGGGATTCATAAGGTGAGCTGTCATGAAATCCAGAACACACACAGGCATTCACTCCATCAAAGGGTTGATCTCTCTTGCAACCTTAGATGATGTGATAAACACTGTAAATAAAAACTGTTTGTTCAAAGCAATTGCTTTTAAAGAAATAAACAGCCAAAACTTGGGAGAAAAACCACTAATTTTCCCTTATTTATCAAACAAGACTCTATCTTTATGCTACCAAAAAAAAAAAAACACCCTCTGTTTGTAAAGATTGAAGAGAGAGAGGGAAAAAAACAAGACGTTCTTTCAAATCCTGTCTCTGGATCAAATCTTGCCTGGTTTTCGTGTCAATGGTGCATAGAAAGCTGAGTGATGCCAGCATAAGTCTTTGGCAGTGTGGCTGTTACATAATACAATCCTGTCTTTCACAGAAGAGCCATCTCTTTGCTACTCAGATGTGCTAAATGCTAACCCAGTGCTTTGCTTTCTTCGCCAAAGCAACATTGCACTATTTTCCAAAGCACAGAAGAAGGGTACACAGGGCCGGGGGGAGCACAAACAAAACCCCTCTAACTGGAGAAAGAACTCACAGAAAGATTTTTTTAAAATATATTTGCTTAAGGAAGTACACACTTCTCTGATCCCTTCCCACAAAATCTATGATGAAGAGAAAAATGTTCGTTCTTTAAAAACCAAAGTTATATTTTTAAAACATATATGCCATGAATAAACTAACCAATGTACCATGAAGGGCAAGGTTTGACCTAACTGTAGCACTGCATCACCTTTTGGGGAAATGTTTGGAATAATAGAAATGTGAAATGATTTATGATGGTGTTTACATGGAACTCAGTTATGTAGCTACTATGAATAGTGAGAAAAACATGCTCATTATTTCCATATGAGTCTATATATAGACTGCATACAGCTTGACCCCAAAGCAGTTGCCTGCTCAAAGATTTGTGATAAGTAGGACTATAAGATTAAAACTTTGAAAGATACGCATCCCTTGGGAACTGCTTTTGTAGTTACTATTGAATGCTCAATTGCCTTATCCATTGCAAATGCCACAAGAGACAAAGTTAAACTGTCAAAGACCTATGGACGGGGGTGAGGGCAGGGCTTAAGGGAGACAAAATTATGTATGCTCTGGTTGACCTTTGGTCATGGGCAGCTAAAGAAGGTGCCACTGGTGTGCACCTCTACAGTTCAGTGACCTTTTTACACAGAGAAGGGAAAAGGGGCCCTGGGACAGTCACTCTCTCTCCAGTACTCTTTCAGTAGAGTTGTTGTGAGGATAAAATGTGGGGACCACGTACACTGATTAAGGTCTTCAAGGGAATAGTGGGATATAAATGAAAGACACAGAATGTACAGTACATTATTATTATTAGCTTATTATTGCTAATAGCAATTATTAGCTTATTTACGCTAATAGCAAGTCATGTACCCTCTTTTCATGTGATATTTGGGCTGGATCTAGGTGGTGAAAGAGAGTTTGAAGAGGCGATCTTTCTCTGGGGGCCAGTAAAACTAACAGGAATAAAAATATTAAATTAATAAACAATAAAAACAGCAATAACAAAAAATAAAAAGCACAATACAGCAATAAAGCTATGAGATATATCATCACTTTAGTGACAACTAGTCTAATAATAACAGGACATTAGATGGGGGTAGGGAATGATTAAACATGAAATGTCCGTATAAATAGACACGATTTAGGCTGTTCTCGAAAGCTTAGCAAGTACAATCTTGAGCCCTTTAAAATGTATCTTCCATTAAAGTATTCCATGTGATTAGGCACAATAAAATTTTCAGTGTTTATGGATAGGAGGTAGGATTTCCATTGATGAGGATTTCTACTGATGAGATGTAACCACAGAGAAGAGTAGATAATAGTGTAAACGAAGAATAGTTGTCCCCTCTTTCTTGAGCCCTTTAAAATGCACAATAAAATTTTCAGTGTTTATGGATTTCACTCATTCTTCCTTTACAGAGCTCAGGGCCCAACTATACAATCCGTTTTTCCCAGGTATGCCCGTGGGCCACATTAGCAGATGTGTTCTTGGAATCCTAGGTGTATGGGGACCCAGTTTGGTAAATAAAGATAGGTGACAGGATGTCATTGTGCTTTGAGCTTCATTACTCCAAAAGGATTGGAAGAATTGGATTGGAAGAATCGGATTACCAGATAAAACTGTTCTGATTGTCTATTTGGGTCCTATTATTGTCCTATTATTTTGCTACAAACAGTTATATAAAAAGCATGGATAAAAGTATGAAATGAAGAAAACCCCTGTTTTTCATCAGATTAAAGACCGTGTCTGAAAATGATCCAAGAGAATACATACAGCTACATATAATACACATTGACATTATATAATATAATATTACAGACCACAGTCCCGTTCCCTTTATTAATGCATCTTCCTGAATTATAATGCAGCCCTGTTACCGCTATAACAATGCCCTCCTGAATAATTCTATTTTACATATTTTGTGGCATGTCTGAAGTGTGGGAGCCTTCCATTCCATAAGGTGAGGGCCACTACAGAGAATGCATGTGTAAAGGTAGTTGTTGATCTTACCTATTTTGCTGGGTGATAGAAGGCCTTGCTTGGATCAGCAAAGTTGCCACTTTTTTCTTTTTAGCATTGATAGGAACAAGATGGATATTGTATGTCTCCTGGAGGAAAGAAAATAAATATTTATATTTGCATAAACAAAATTTGTAATTATAAGTGACTTTTAGTGTTCATCTGGTGAAAATTGGCATATAAATGCATCTAGAGGTGGACACGAACCGAAATACGAACCAGGCCGGTTCATGATTCGTGAACCAACAGTTCATCAGATCCCATTTCTGATGAACCGCCATGAACATTAGGCTGGTACGTTTGGTTCATTTTTTGGTTCATCTCTGCAGACAGCCTGGTGCCAATCAATCAGTTTCCTAGCTAACAGGGGATGGACTTCCTGCAGACCTTCTACTGACCTGGAAGTGACCTTCTGCTGACCATGAAGGGATGATTTTCTGACCTGAATGTGACGTTTTCATGAACCAAATGAACTGGTTTACGAACCAGGGACAGGTTCATGAAAGTTCGTGGTTAGTGGTTTGTGAAATTTGACAAACTACGAGCCACATGGTTCGGGTTTTTTTCTGGTTTGTGCCCATCTCTAAATGCATCCAATACATAAATGCATACATAAATGTGCAAACAAATCTACTAGAATGCAATACTCTAAAGGGTACTCTTATTTTTAATATTGTTATTCAGTTCTCTATATGGCATATAGTCGTTTTGCTATTTAGTCTTCTCTTCCTGAAATCCCGCAACTGTGCATCTGTCGCTTTCCATGTGCTGCACAGTTCTGGGTATTAAGTCATCCATTATCAAACAGATTGAGCAAGACATGTTGAATAAACAATTCAACGAGGAGGCATTGAAAATGTAAGCAATATTTGCTTGAGTAAATGTTGATGCTTACACATTCATCCTGCAAAGTATCTTCACATATAAGCCATTACAGCATCCAAGGGCTTGTAAGTCTGCCATGTGTGGTAAGCAAGGAATGTATAGTAGATACGTAAATACAGCTGTATAGTCATTGGGGAGTTCAGAGGGCAAAGAGTCTGTTCAGTAAGCAGACTCGCTTAAGGCCCGTTGTAAGAGTAACACACATAACGTGTCTGAGATTTCACGCCATGTTTGCTTTCTCACGCTTAGGAACAACTAATGTTAAAGCAATAGAAGCTGCACCCCAATAAAAATGGCATGAGGGAAGCCATTTATGGAAGATACTAAAAGACCAACAAGTCTAACAGTGAAATCCAAAGAAGAGTTACTCCAGTCTAAGCCCATTGATTTCAACAGGCTTAAACTGGTGTAACTCTGCTTAGGATTTCACTGTAAATCACTTGAACTGATATCTCATCAAACTGAATGCTCTCCACAACCCCAGCTACACATTCTAGCTTGCCACGTATCAGGCAACTCCCTTAAAATAATTATTAAATATATTTAACACAAATCGTTTTAGATGTTGGAAATGCTCAGACTGCATAGAGATATTTTACATCTTTGATGGGGCTGTTCTTGTATACAACATTTCTGGGCTCAACTGACTTCAGTAGTTTCTATTATTACAAGGTTTAACTATTTTGGAGTTTGATCCAGCACAGTGATTGCAATAGTTAATCTTGGCTTTTCTCCTCATCCCAGAATTCCTTTATAATCCTGGAAAAGTTTGTTCTCAGAATTTCAGGACAGGCAGGGGGGAATTGCTCCCTTCTTCCTCTTTCATTGGTGAAGCTCAGGGTGGAGGGAACAATTTCATCACATGCTTATTACTCCACATAAGTCCTGTTACCCAGGATCGGGAAAGATTCCTGGGGTTAGGGGAAAGCCAGAAAGATTAGCAGCTGTCAGTGTCTTCTGCTGACAGAGTATGGGATCCAACCTCTTGTTTTTCTTGTTGAATTTTATTAAAATTGAATAGAATTACCAGCTGGAGATTGGGGGCAGGGATATAGGAGGCACCATTGCACTGACAGAGTGACATCATTTTCAGGCTGAACCCAGAAATGACATCAAGCTATCAATGTGACACTCTAGCACTGAACTCTATGCTAGAGTTTTGAACATAGAGCATTGAACTCTATGAGTTTTGACTATTCCCCCGTGCCCCAGCTGACCTACCAAGCAGTCCTAAAATTGAATTTCAGTTCTGTACCAAATTGCTTATATTAATCTCTTGATTGCAGCTAAAATTGTTTGTGTTATATATTGGGGGGAAATCTACAATGTCCACATCTAAGAAAGGCTTTTGAAAGCTCTAGATCAAGTTCACATATCAAATTTGCTATAGAACAGGCTTAGGTTACCAGCCTCTAAGTGGTGCCTGGAGTTATCCCAGAAAGACAACTGATTGCCAGGCTACAGAGATCAATTCCCCTGGAGAAAATGGGTGGGCTCTATGGCATCCCATCCTTGCTGTGCTCCCTCCCATCCCCAAGCTTCACCCTCCCAGGCACCTCCTCCAGTCTCCAGGTATTTCCCAAGCTGGCATTGGCAACCCTACTTGGTCTTCCCAGCTCAGCTTGGGCAGTAGTCGTTTCCTTTTACTGAACAGCTGTTCAGACTTTATAATTGTATTGTATTTTATACGATGTATGTAATTATCTTTTAGAAATGCAATTTAAAACCAGTGATTAAGGGAGGCAAGAACAGCTGGTGGCCTTGGCCTCTGTGCCTTGTTTGTAGGCCTTGTGTGAGACTCTGGCTGTAAACAGTATGCTGGATCCAGATGTCATATTGAACTGATCCACTGGGACTGCTCTTATGATATTCCATTCTTAAGCACTTGTTCCTGCTCTCCCTCACAGTTTCTAGGGACATCCATACATGGCTGATGTGTTTTGCTTGGTGGACCACAAATTGCACAGGTCTACTGTAGTCTAACCTCTGACCATTTCTTAACTCATCTCCCATAGATCAACAAATGCCAGCTGTAGCACAGTGGTTAAGTGGTTCGGCTGCGAATCAGCACTCTACCGGTTCGAATCCCACTATTGCCATGAGCTCAGTAGGTGGCCTTGGGTAAGCCACGCCTCTCAACCCCTGCTCCCCAGCTGTATTGTGGGGATAATAATAACTCTAACTTATTCACTGTCCGTTGTGTATGGACACCAACTGGAGAATGTATGATGCACTTTTGTATTGATTGTTGTGGCCAAGCTGAACCTTTGGAAAAGTGTTTATTACAAAATGGGATTATAATGCTGGTGAATGCCCGTCAGGCTCCGCTCACTCCATTTAGCATATAATTACAGTCACTACAACATCTTTCTGTAAAGGTTTTGTTTATTGTTAAATATTTCCCGAGAAATTGACAACTTTGGTCTTCTTGGTGGCACTTGACATCACGTGGACAATCATTCATCTGAAAATTAAGAAGAAATAATTATTTATTAAGACAGAACAATTAACGGATTACTTACCTGCTAATTACTCGGACTTTTGCCAGTGGTGTTTAATTATTCATCTCTCTTGAAGATATTTTTGTATTGTGATTTGTATTTATTGATTGTATTTATTGATTGTACTATTTATGCTATTTTTGCACTGTTCAGCACTTTATACACTTTAAATTATACATATTGAATTCTAATTGGTTTGCTTTAGATAGCCTTTTTTTCCTCCGGTGGGCAATTGCCTTTTTGCTGCTTGTTAGTGTTCCGGAGGAGTCCCTTTTTGTGTTTGGCACTATCCCACACCAAAAAAAAGTAGATGTAATTCTGAGAGGCCAAGAAAGAAACCCCAACTGACTCCATCATCCAATTCTGTATTTCACAGTTCTTACTTCTAGGTTCTTTAATGAGAAACTCCCCTAGGACAGTAGCCCAGATGGACTGGGGAAGATTCCTGTTTTGACCACAAATACCTCAGCAAGTGGAACTGTGAGCATCAACAAAATCCTTCCACTTTGTCTTTTGAAACAAAATTGGAGAAGGGCTACTGGTTATTCCAAATTACCAGATAGCCTGTAAGGAGCCCAATGTTCCTATCATTGTTTATAGGAATCTTTTGCAGAATTTCTCAGCTCTCTTAATATATTGGATGTGGCTGATCTATCACTAAGGTGATAGATTTCTTTGGTGTCAGACCTCTTCCATACATGGCATTTTTCAGGTGACTGGCACTTTAATTAGAATATCAATCAGCCACAATTTAGAGCCAAGCTACAAGTGACGCCTTACACAGGTTGGACACTTGTCAGCTTCCCTCAAGTTTTGATGGGAAATGTAGGTGTCCTGGTTTTACAGCTTGGCTCTCCATTAGAGCTGCAAGACCAGGATGCCTACATTTCCCATCAAAACTTGAGGGAAGCTGACAAGTGTCCAACCTGTGTCAGGCATCACTTGTAGCTTAGAGACAGGGAAGGAGAAGGAGTGGGGCTAGGGCACTGAATCATCTCTGGACTTGCTCTGCCTTCATAGCTCACAAACTTGCAGAAATGTCACAGAAGGCACCACTACTGTTGTGACAAAACAACAACTTTGGCAACAGGAAGTAATAAGGTACTTCCAAGTTCTTTAATAAGATGATTCCTGTTTCATCATCTCTCATTTTGGATTACTATCACAGCTGGGAGTGGTGTGTAGAAGCACATCTTTTGAAGACTTCCTAAGGGGGAAAAATGATCTACTGTACCTTACACACCTACTTTTCTTAAAGTTGAAAGGTAGTGTATAAATGACCTGCATTAATAAAACATGCCACTCTCTGTCTGGAAAATATGCAATGGATTTCATACTCCATTCATATTATTGTGTGCGTAGATTCAGTGTGGGAGATATAGAAAACCTGCAAATTTACAAATAATTTCCAGTTGTTATCTAGAACATTTCTGTTTGGAAATGTGGTCTGGAATCACACCACTACAGAGTTACTAGAGTGCATTATCTGGTCAGGCAGAATCAATTGAACTAGGCGACTTGGTGGCAGACTCCTACTACATGGCAAACTTGCTTTGAATGGTTCTTAAAATCTGTGGTGCTTGGACCATAGTTGGATTTTAACTTTGGAACCATAAACAAATCACAGTAAAAGAAAAAAAATAGTTTTTTAAAAAATTATCTTTCTTTGAACAGTTTAAAGGGAAATAAAATCATACTGAGAAATCATTCTTGAGATTTGATATGCAATAAATACTGGAGTCCTTTTAGAATGTTAATTTGAATCATCTCTGGACTTGCCCCATATAAATCATTCTGCTTTCTAAAGATGCCAGACTCTTGATAGAAATGCAAGTGCTGAGAAATTGTCCTTGAAAAGGAGTTAGTTTGTGTCCATGTCCAGTAGCTAAATTATCACACAGAAGAAATCCAATCTATTTTATATTTTGAAGTACACCCAAAGAAGCCTGGTTTGTGTTAGCAACTCAGTCGCTTTGCCAAATCTGATCCCGCAAAACAGTGAAGCCAGCTTAGGTGTTTCTAAAGCACAGAATGTTCCAAAACAGCAAGCTTTTTAAAAATTGAAATGTTTAGCATTTGCCTAATTTTATAAGATAGCTTTGTGCCCAAAAGCTGAAGCTTGCCCCAGCACGGTCTGTCTCCTTCATTTCAGCAGAGCAGCATGCAGAAAATACTTTGTATGGGTTTTCTTCTTCAAGTTGATCTGGAGAATTATGGCATGATGTTTCTAAAAAGTTTTTATTTACAAAAGTTGGGAAGGAAAGAGATTTTGGGGTGGAGCCTCATGAGGGTGGGCTTTGAAGGAAGAAGGGACCTTCGCAGGTATAATGCTATAGATTCCACCCTCTAAAGCAGTCATTTTCTCCAGGGGAACTGATCTCTGCAGTCTGGAGATCAGTTGTAATTCCAGGAGATCTTCTCCAGGCCCCACATGAAGGTTGGGAAGTCTAGATAGAAGTACACAGTGAGACCTAGACATCTTAGTTCCATAGCAACATCAGTACAGCCCTTGACCCCTTCAGAATCCAACCAGTTTTGGCCATCGATGAGGCTATGCTGCCTTTCAAGAAAGTTGTTTCAGTTCCAGTCTCAGACATCAATGTCATTAAAAAAGGTTTAGTTTAACTATGGTTAGTGTGATTACCTGAACATGGACCACTGCACTAACTATCAGTATACTCCTAAGCAGTTTCACCCTTCTAAGTCTATTTATGTCAATACTTAGGACTGCACTGTATAACTAATTATGGTTCATCAGACCAGGAGCTGTAGCCTCGGTTAGCTTTATATGTGCAGGTAAATTGTGACTTGTTCCTGAGTGTTCTCTTTGCCTCACTGCAGCCTGAAATATCAGTAGGATCTCTGTTAGGGAGAAAGGGAAAAGAGCAAAGGCAATGAAATGAGCACTTGTTGAAGCAAACCATTATATGATCATCTGTGAACCAAATCTTGGTTTTACTGACAAACCATAGTTAAAATAAATCATGTTTTTGCATTATGAACTAAGCCTCAGTTCCAACCAACATCTGTGTACTGCCTCCAGTGAAAAACATTGTGTTTGAGTTTACATGATTTTATTTTATGAAATTTATACCCTGTGTTTCTGCCCTCATAAGGACCACTGTAAGTTATACATTAGGTACTAAGTATTGTGTTTGGTATTTTCTGTTTAGTAGCTACTCTTCACACACATTTCATCTGTTGATACTGTAATCATGGATATGGAGTTACCTTTATTAATATAATTTACAGTGGGTTTTTTGTAACAGAACAAAGCAGTATCTGTGCTTATATATAAGCTTGTGCCAATTTCCACCAATTCCCTCCTCAGGAGGAGTTAGGAGAGAGCCCCCCAAAGGTGCCAGTAAGTATTGTCATATAACTTATAATTGTTTCCAATGGTAATGAACTCAAGGGCCTCCTTGTTAGATGATGCCGCATTCTGTTTCCTACATCAGCCTGTCAGATGTACGCCTGGAAAGCTCAACCTGTGCAGGAAGACATTGGCCCTGGGGATGTTCAAAGACAGCCATTTTGGATCATATCCTGAACATGTCAGGACCAAGAAGCCAATTTTTTTGATGATCATCAGTTTGGCTGCTCACCTGTTTATGGCTGTTCAAAGGGTTACTGTAGTCCACAGTTCAGCAAGACTGTCTTTCACACATGCACATTGTATGATTTTGCAAAGCACCAGGGGAGTTGTAGTTTAAAAAAAACAAAACAAAAAATATTTAAAATAAAATTGTGCAGTACATTGAGAAACCACCCCTCAAAAGAAAAGGTAACACTTTGAAAGCAAGCATACCCAGATGACGCTGGGGAAATAAATAAATAAATAAATAAATAAATAAATAAATAAAAATCTGTCTTACCCTGTAATGGAGAATGGGCTGTTCTGGAAAAACCCTTTCTTGAACTTGAATAGGTGACCAATTGCTTCATAAGCAAGGGCTTCTCTGATTGGCTTCCTTCATGCACTCAAATGACTAAAAGTTATCGATGGCTGTTACATGCAGCTGCACACCTGTTCGCAAGGCATTCATGCTGTTTGCCATTGAACTGAACATATCCAGGGATCTGCTCACCTTGACTGCAGCCATTGAACCAGAGAAGTTTGATTGTCAAATACCTTTGCTGCAAAATTTACAGCATGCCTAATTGGTCCTCCTAAGCCTTGTTCAGCATCTGGTAGAAATATACTGTCTCTCCATTTAATTACTATGAATAAGTAATAGTTGACGAGAAACCTTAACCAAATTGAGTGTAAAAGCAGCAGCAATGATGAAAGTAGTGCACAGGATTTTCACCTAATGGAAGCACCCTGACTGTTCATTCCTGTAGCAAGGCTACCAACCCAATATAGACATGGCATAGGGGGACATCTTTGTGATGTTAGCTCCAATGAATGAGTGCTAAATATATTCTTAAGATCCTTTGGTTGTTTCCTCACCATTTGGAAGGTCCCTTTTAATCCAGAAATGCATGCAGCTTCCCTCAGTCATCCAGGTATCCCATTGGCTCAATAAAGAGAAGCTGGACCAGACTTTCAGAGTACCTGACAGAAGCTCTAAGACCCTTGGGGCTTGCTTGTGCATAAGTTCCATCTGTGCATCAGAGCTCATACAGAGCTCTGGATTGGGTGCCAAGTTTCTAGGACTGTGGAATAATTGTCCATAGTTGGCTTCCGTGAAGCCAAAAGTTGTTGAATGAGAGATGTTTGCCTGCTCATTTCTTCCCATCCCCCCACCCCCACACTACATGAGCTCATTTTCACTTATGCCTATCAGGCAAGAGTTTTCAACTTGATTTTATTTTTCTCCTGATTTAACTCCAGGGATGTGGAGGGAGGTGGGGAGAGACAAGCAGAACAAGTTTGGTAAATGCCAAAGCTGGAGCCAGCAGTGCAGGCAAATATAATAGGGTCATTGACTGCCAAGGCTGGAAACAGCAGCTGAGCAAAAGGGAAATGTAGATCCGTCTTGGCAATACCCCAGGGGGCAGGATTCCAACCCATACCATTCTAACCAAGATATTTCCCTTGGGAAATTACAGATGTTTGCAGGTTTTTGTGATAACCTTTTAAACAAGTTTTGCTCATGCATATGAAATATTCTTCTTGTCTGGGGAAAGAATTTCTAGAATTTAATTATTTCAATTGTTGCTTAATTATGGATTTAGATCAAACTGCAAAGTTGCTTGATTTAATTATTTCAATTGTTTAATTATGGATTTAAATCAAACTGCAATGACATGCATATAACCACACTCACAATATACATATCAAAGAAACGTAGAGAGAGATTCTCACAGTTCAATGTATTTCAAGATTTAGCAGTGCAATGCTGTGCTGAATTATAACCTTTTAAGTTCATTGAAGTTAATGGATTGCACAGCAAAAGTGGCCAATGAAAGGAAATTAAAGTGTTCTCAGGCTAAAGCAGAAGAGATAGAAGAGTGATCATCGTTTAAGGCCAAAGTCAGCACTAGGTCATGTGAATGTAGAGCTTGATTGCCTTCTAACCAGTGCATTAGACCCCTCCCAACACACACACACACATTTTGATGCTCAAAACACATCGGGATGATTTATATTGCCTTTTAAAGCCCTATTATTTTTTAAAAGAATATGCATAGCAAACATTTGACAAAATCACAGTGTATAATTAAACAAACCAAAAAGAATCTATAAGTATAAATATTCAGATTAAACGGAATAATAATCCTGCAATTAATAGCAGGAGCCATTTATTTTGCTAAGTTGTTGCTTATAGCATCTCAAATGGTCAAATTCTGTTAGCTGGGCCATTTTAGCTATATGCCATTCATTAATTAACCATTCTGAAAAGAAGAGTACATTGATTTGCAGCCAATGTTTACCAATTAAAATTTTGGCAGTGGGCAGAAGTTTCCAAGTCATACTATAATACTTGTTCCAAGTCATAGCTTTGGAAAGATCAAGTAATATATTGAATGGCTCATTCAAAACATACTTTTAATCATACATTAAATTATGTATATTTTCCTGGTAAAATAATTGGGAACAACTGAACATGAAAAAGTCTGCTTTGAGTTGGGGTGACATCTCCAGCATAACTCATCAGTGGTATGATAAATCTTGTGTACACACACACTATAGTGTTAAGTAGGGTAATTTAATTTCATTCTTACACATTTTGTAAGCTTCCATTACTCTTTTGCTGGGCTGCCACGTATAAAGAAGTGACAATGAAATATTATTTGTTTATTTAGACCATTTAGTAGACATTACTCTGCACACAATGATCCAAATGGCTTTTCTATCAAAGCAAGAAAGGTATCAAGATACCTTTTCTCCAAAAGATTTGAGTTCATGTCTTCTAGGTGTGATTACTAACATTTGCACTATGTGGGAATGTTCTTGAAGACTACTTAAAAGCTTCAGATAGTGTCTCCTGTTGAAGATTACCTCCTGTCAACAGTCAAGAGCATGTCCAGCTTTTATTTTGTTAGCTGCTGTGATGGAATCAGCATAAAAATGTCAGGATTCCCAAATGCTACATCCAGCAAGAGACAGGTAAAGGCTGGGAACAGCAGCAGGAAGGGAGGATGATCGACATGTCCCTTCCCCCTTCTGTGGCTAGCCAGAGAGAGAATGGCAGTTGATGTTAGAATGATGAACTGACAGTTGGTGCTAACAGAAGAGGGAGTTGACAGTTAGAGAAAAGTGAAGAGTTGGGGAGGGGAGCATGGCATCTGACCAGAAAGGGTCCAATTGAAAGTCCTCTGTCTGAGAGTCTCTCTCTACACAAGACATCTTACATGGAGATGCTCAAGTGCAGGGAAATGCAACATTAGCTGAGGCATAGTTTTAAAAGATTCATTTAGTTCAAGAGGAGAACAAGGCAAGGACTTGCAAGGGGCATCTTATTTTCCTTTCCCACACTATTTCATCTTTCCCTTTCCTGAAAACCCCCATAGCCTCTCCACTTTTCTTATTTCCTTCTTTCCTTTCCACCCACCAGCCAACTTACTTTTATCTGTCTGCTGTCTTCAGTTTTCCCTCTTTCTCTCCCTCTGTTAGCCTAACTCAGGGAAACTCTGCAGAGTGTGGGCTGCCAAGCCGGGCCAAGTTGCATGGTAAGAACCTGAAAAAATGTAGGGGGACACACTTTCCCTTGTATCACCCCTCGCTACCTAACCGAGTTTCCCATTTTCCTCCTCCTGGCTGCTCCCATATCTTCACATTTCCCAGCTTCCTTTTCTCCTTCCAACCAACCAACCAACCAACCAACATTTTATATGTCCCCTGTTTTCAGCTCTATTCTTATTTATTGTTTATTTACTTCATTGTGGAGCTTTTCTCCACAACAGGGACACAAAACAACTTACATAACTTGCCTTTCCTGCACTTTATCCTCATAACAACTCTGTGAGGTAGATTAGGTTGAGACCACATGACTGGCCAAATATTACCCAGCAAGACTCCATGGCAGAGTGGGGATTCTGACCTAGGCCTCCCAGATCCTAGTTTGAAACTCTAGTCACTATACAACACTGGCTTTTGTGGGATGGCTGCTGTTGAACAGTAGCAAGCAGCCATGACAAATCTACCACAAAGACCAAAACTGCCCTGAAAAGGGCCTTGTCCACTCCCCCTGTTTTTTACCAACAGAAACAAGTTTGAAGGCTGGCAGTACTGTCGTATTTGCCTAGGAATGGCCACAATGGTCACGGAGAAGTCATTTGTTTCTTAAAGATACAGGTGCTGTTTATTAGAGATGGGCACGAAACAGGAAAAAATGAAATGAGAGTTTCATGTTTCATCACATTCCATGAATCACGAAACGTGAACTTCCATGAAATTGTCCCGTTTTGTGATATGATTCATTCGTTTCGTGTTTCATCAGAACCCACGGCACTTCAACAGACACCTTCATACTCAGAGATGCCAAACTTGCAGGAAGATGTCAGCAGGCTCTCTTCCACCCACCCTCCCAGTTTGGCCAAGATTGCAAAACGTTGACTGGAACCCACAAAGCTGGGCCCCAGAGCCAGGCAGTGGCCCTGAGACTGGGCTTGGGGGGAGAGCCCAAAAACCACCACACAGACACTTGCATAGGCGGGAGAGGTGCACAAAATAAAACCAAAGGAATCAACAAGAGTGTGAGCCCTCAAAAGAGCAGAGAAAGGATTAAGAAGAAACAAAGACAAGGAAAGAAAAAATAAGGGAGACCTCAGTCTAGCTAGGCCCCAGATCCAGGCAAAGGCCTGAGACTGGGGTGGGGTGGAGGAAAAAAGACACCCTCACCCAAAGACCTTCCCAGCAAGGACAAGTGAGGAAGATAAGAAAGAGGCTTTTCAGTCTCTTGAAGCAGCAGCAAATCCAGCCAAAAGCTCCCAACTCCACTCTCTCGCACTCCAAATTCCAGCAACAGATCGTCCCCCTCTCTCTGTCTACTGGAACTAAAAGCACAAGGCAGAGAGAGGTGCCTTATATAAGAAATGCTCACATAGAGCAGAACAGGAGGTCTGTGGTTGGCAGACAGACCTGCCTAACAGGGTTTGGAGGGATGAGATTGGTGTTCCCATGGCTAGAGAAGGCCCATCTCCTCAGTTACCTAGGGGATTAACCCCTCTGCTCCTCGCTGTATAGGGCAGAATGGAAGCTCTCCAGTTGGCAAGGAGAGCTAAGATTAGGGTTTCCAATGGCAACAAAAGGTCTGCAGACATTCCAGTCCTATGTTGCCTAGGGAATCAATGGATCGGTGCCAGTCTGTCTGGCATCACAAATCACTCACGAATCGAACAAATCAGGCCAAAAAGTCGTGAATTTCATAAAAACTGCAGCCCCACAAAACGCGTTTCGTGAAACATGAATCGGCATGATTCATCACGAAATTTGATTCATATTTCAATTTCTGCCCATGGCTACTGTTTATATTATTTGGGGCAATTTTAAACACACACACACACACCTAACACACACTGCTCTTTTCCCTAGATTTCAGATTTTTCTGCAAACCTTGGGCCTTTTTTAGGTTTATAGAAAGATCTGTACCTGGCCCATTTTCTGGATTTAAGTATCCACAGGTGGGGATCATGTTGAAAATAAGAGATATTAATGTACTATACAAACAACTTCTTCAATAACAGGGTCTTTATGCCTGCAACTCCAAAGCTGTGGAATGAATGCCTGGTATAACTGAGGAGTTGTTCCTTTTCTCTTGCATTTGGGAAATGTTCTAAATCATTTGGCTCCCTCCCACACCTTCCAACTTTGTTGTTGTTGACTGTAACTTCTGACCTGTTCGATTTTAAAAGGATTTTAATTGCTAAGTTTATATGACCAACCCCCTCTTTTAGAGCAGCACATCAATTCCCCCTAACAGAGACTTCCTCCCTCCACATGTGCCATGAAGACATACAGAACCACAGACAATGGTAGTATGGATAAAAGTTCACCAGCATACCTATCCTGTCTCAGAATGCTAGGATCTACTTGTCCCAGACCTTCCTCATATGTGTTTTATGGTGATAAAGAGAGGAAACAGATGGTTTTTTTAATTCAGGGAAATATATTGAGCGTAGTAGCATCTTTACTTAATTATCTCCATTTGCTTGTGGATAAAAGTAATTCCTCATCAATCTGTGAGGTTCTTTGAAATGAAAAATAGTTGAAAATCCGCATGACTGTATCACTGCTGCTTTGTGTGTAATGCATTTATTGACTCTTCTTGTAGGTTATTGCAGAAACATGTCATTTTGATTATATGGATATTTGAAGCCTCAGATAGCAGGGTGCAGGCTGTTGTGCTAACTGGGGTAAAGAAATGGCGTTCTTCTCTACATGTCTTTCTTTCAAGAGGCAGTTGATGGATATAATTAACACAAATAAATGGCAGTAAATGTAGCAAATGGTCTTAGCCAGGTTGGAAGATTAGATCCTTGAAAAACACCATGAATCATACCTACCTGCAAGATGAGAAGAGTCTGCAACTGGCCTTCCCAGCTGGACTATATAGAATGTATGTGAACAGAGCTATAAAGAAGTAAATAGGGCTGGGAAGAGCTGACTTTGGATTTGGGATTGCTGGACTAAAGCTGGATTCTGACCAGCTTTGCTTTCCTGTGTGCTTGTTTCCAGGCCTCAATAAGTTTGCACACATCGGTAAATAGGTTATTATGAAGACTATGGCCGTTTTCACACGCACCTGTAAACCTCTGGAAGATCACGTGAAACTCATGGCAGGAAGCGTCTTCCTAGCATGATTTCCCAGCATGATCCCCTTTAATGGCGTGGTGACCTCAGAAATTGCGCCATTAAATGGAATTGTGCTGGGAAATCGTGCTAGGAAGACACTTCGTGCCATGAGTTTTGCGCAATCTTCTGGAGGCTTTGGGTTTGTGAAAATGGCCTATAAATCTGCTGTGCTCTTTCCTCTCAAGGAAACATTCAGGCTGAACCTTACAAAGCCAGTGTGGTGTAATGGTTATAGTGCTGGAGCCTCTTAGCTTCAGATCCCCGCTCAGCTATGAAAATCATTGGGTGACTGCTTTTAATAGACACTGTTCAATCCAGGATGTAATGGGTCCAGTGATGGAATGGAGACCTACTCATACTTTATCTATGTTTTTTTATCCCACCCTTTCTCTAAGGAGGTGAGAGGAGTGTTTATGCCCCCTTCATTCCCCTCCCCCACATCAAATATCTAAGGTAGGTGGTAAACTGACACAACATATGAGAAGGGACATGAGTTTGATATTTTTGTCCTTACCAGAAAATAGTCGAAAACAGTTGGTCTGATTACTTGGGATGATGCCAAACATCGTTGTCATGGTCCCACTATTGTCTTCTGATCCTTAAAGATCCCTATCTTCCTATGTTCAGTTCCCAGTGATGATGAGTCACTTGAACTCAGGTTTCTTTCAACCAAGGATGTAGAAGTCCCACCAACTCTCCTTACTCCATTGACCAGCTGGCTAGAGGGTTAAAATTCCAGACGGCCTCAGATGTTTTTAAAACCAAATCTTGGTTCTGTTTCAGGCTATATTTTTTAATTCACATCCATTGCAAACTCTCCGGTTTTATTTTTAAGCTTCTTAAATGATCAGTTCTTTGCTCTTACTGTTAAGGATCATCACTACCAAAACTGGTCATTTGAGATACATTGAGCAAGAAGGAAACATGGGATTTTTTCCAGCAACACCAGCCAGTAATTATAAAAATGAATTCTCCAGGGTTTGGAAAATTCACCTTCCTATTCATGTCTAATTATCCAGTATCCATTGCCTGCTATTCATATTCTTTGTATTGGCTGCTGTAACTGGCAAGTTTGAGAAATTTCTTTGTGTGTGTGTGTGTATTGGTCTTGGGAATTAAACACAGGGAAAGAAGTTGGAAAACTCCAGGAACCAACGGTGCGGGGGCGGGGGGGGATCCTTGGCCTCAGCACTTAGTTAAATGACTGTCAAAGTTGTCTTCATAATTCCTTCCAGTCAATTGTGTATTTTAGAACTACTTGACTGGCATATTGGTAAGTGGAGTGGTGGAATTCAGAGTGCTATTCTCCTACAAAAGTCCCATTGGAATGAAAGAGACCCACATGAGCATTCTGCACTCATGTGCAGTGCACGGAGGGGCCTGCACAGTAAATAACGCAATGGATTGTGATTACCCTCTTTAGATGAATGGAAATTCCCCAAGCACACAAACAAAATAGCCCCATCGATTTCAGTGAGCTCTTCCTGGTGGATTGTGTCTATTCCATTGAATTCAATAGACGTATTACAATTTCTACAGCACATTTATGTCAGCTGTGAATGCAGCAATGTCATAGAATCAAGCCCAAAGAAGCGCAAGTGGGAATTTCTTATAGGACCTAATTATGGGTATGGCAAAATATCCCTAAAACAAATTTATCTTGGGATTTTCGAGTTTCATAGTATATTTCCGTGCAGAGTTTCTCCAGTCCAAGCTTCTGCCCTGTAAATTCCCTGGTCTTGTTTCTGAAGTGAAACTGATACACTATCACCTCTTTAGTTCCAAGTTTTGCATAGCTTGCCACAGCATTCAGCTCCTTCAAGGGAATTTTGACTCTTGAAAGTATATATCCTGGAAATTCTTTCTTTAAGGTGCTACTGGACTTGAATCTTGCTTTTTACTGTGGACTAACATGGCTACCCATCTGAAGCTCTTCAGTTCATCCATGTTCTCCCCCTTCTTCTCCTTTAAGGATGTACTTGTGGGCTTTGAGAAAAACACTGCAAAAAAGAAATCTTGACGTGATCATACATTTGATGGCCTGGCATTGGTAACATGGTGGGTAGGGGTTAAGGATACACAAAGAAACAAAAGCTGTGGCAGACTATGCATGTTTCATTTCCAAAAAGAATTTTAGAAATTCTCCTCCTTAAACTGGAATAAAGGAAGAATAAAATAGATCAAACTTCGAACACAAAGGAACCATTTCATGAGAGTTTGCACAGTCCTAAGATACTCCTAAGAACAAAAATTTGGGAGGAATATCAGTAGACTAGTATCAAGCAGCAGGTCCATTAGTGATACGCAGAGGCAGGAAAGGAATCATAATTACTATGGCGGTGCATTTTGAAAATTATAGTTCCATTTTCGAATCTGTGACTGTTGAGTGAAATGTCTACCATGACTGGGTGGTTTTCTGGTGGAGTGCTACCAGAGTGGATTTGAGATTTGTTAGTTTTCTTTTGTTTTTATGGTTTTCATGGCTGTTCTTGTCAATGGGGAAGGGGAGGGAGGGCCAAATGGAGGCTCAGGGACTGCTGTTTTTGCACTCATTGGCAACAAAGTCACCCAGAATACAGCTCTCCCTTTGAACCATCTACTCACTGAGTTTCCAGCACACACACAGTCAATGTTAATGAACCCCAAACTAGGTGAGTGGCAGTGGTACAGTTGTTGTTTCGGTGATTCTTATGGTGGGAAACTGCAAGCAAATTGTTAGTGGAGGGCTGCCACCCAAGTAAGAAAACAGTGCCACCAGCTTGTGTGTAATTTATTTACATATCATGATTCTATAATCAATCATGTGGACAGTGGACACCAACCAGGGCCAAAATGTTATGTGATTGTATTGAGCAGAGATATGCAAAATTAGCATCCCCCCCCCATTTGCGGCAAACAGAGAAATGGTTGTGTGAGAGTCTGAGATAGCTTTGAGGGAGGTTGATAGATTGTTCTCTGCCCTTTTTTCTATTCTTGACCAATAAAGTTGGAAGACTGGTGAGCCCAGTCCCCCTTTCTGATTTTTTAAAAAAAATGGAAGAAAAGGAGAAGTCAAAGTAAACTTGTAGACAGTCCCACTGGTCATTCAATGCTACTAGATCTGTCCATGTGGAAAACTAATCTGGAAAGACAGCTATCTGACCTGCATGCAAGAATGCATTATTCTCCAGTATTCAACTCAAGGTTAATGTCGTTAATCAAAGAAAGCCCAAAAAGACTGCAGATTTGGGGGCAGATATAAAGCTCCTCTTGATGCTCCTCAGCCTTACTTCTGCTGGACTTCTACAGTTACAACAGGCAGCTGGAAAAATCCAAAGCAAGCACACCAGCAGAAGGCCACTGAATGGCACACTTAGTCCAGTGCCTTGGGCTATCACTGTGGCTCTCTCCATTTTAAAACCAGTCACTTGTTTCCAAATTTACAATCATTTGCATAACATGATCCTTTTCTGTTCTGCAAGGAGGAAAGACCCCTCCCAAAGCATATAGAGATACTGCTGGTGGCTCTTGTTTATGGGCATTAAGGTGCACAGAAAGGGTTGGACTCCTTCCTGTGTGTAAAAGCACACAGAAAGGGTCTACCAGCCACAATGGTCAAAGGGTAGGTCTGGTGGCCTAGTACAGAGGGGGCTTTTGTCATCCTAAATGGCTCACCAAACTCACCTTCTTATGAGGGGTGAGTATATTGGCGGTGAGTTTAGCAGTGGGGTGAGAGTTGGAAATGCGCAAAGTAGGATTTGGAATCTCCCCATGAGTTTACTTTCATTGCACACTCTTGGTCCAGATTCATACCAATCTTTGCCTGGTTTTCCTCTCCACAATGCAAGGTGGCAGAGAAACCATGCTCCCTCGCCCATATATTAATCATACTGCACAGCCACGTGCAGTATGAAGAAACCGTAGGGAACAGACAAATTATCATGTTGTCCAAGAATGTGTCCAGTCCATGTAGGGTTCCTCTGATTCCTGCATAACAGACTGGCAGAATGTGCAAAGTTTTGGAGATGAGGTCCATGCAGCCACACCCAGCATTAACAGAATTCTTCTATAATGCAGTACAGTCAGTTTGCACCTACCATAAGAGCGATGCATCCTCACTGGGAAAGTTGACAGGCACTGTGTGTGCATGTGATTAAAAAATGGAGAGAGGCAATAAGAAGAAGGAGGAGGAGAAAGAAGTTGGATATTTTTAAAGCTATTATTTTTTACCAAGAGTTGTTGGGTGGCTGGTGAAAGCCTCCCTGATTGACCATGTTAATTGTGTTAAACCACTGAAGAATGTGAAGTGTCACAGTCTTCCATCAGATTGGTTCCCCATGTGGAACAATGATCTGCTTCAGAGGGATATTTGTCTCCAATGGAGAACAAATGGTAACCAAGGAGCTGCTTTGCAGCAGCAGTTATGTCATGATGACACTATGGTTCCGACTAAGTGTACCTGAAGGGTGTGTTATATTGGCCAGCTTGCAGAAGCGCAAAACCATGGCTTTCCTCTAGACATTTTCTTTCTTTGATAAAATGTCCTATTTTCATTGCCCCCACCAGCCTCCCCCCTAATTTGTGTGCAGCCATGAACATTGGTGGTGGTAACTAGAGATGGGCATGAACAGGAAAAAAATGAACATGATGTTTGTTGTTCGTTGCCATCCATGAACAGGGACTCACGAACAACCATGAACAAGTCCCTGTTCACAAACATATTCGTGGTTGGCTGTTCGTGGGGGCCAGAGGCTCTCCTCCAGCCATCATCCAAGTCAAGATCCCTACTGCACCACTCCCAGAAACCTGACCTGAGCAGGCAGCAGGAAAGGTACCAATAATAAATAATCGCTTGGCCCCAGAGCCTAGCAGCAGCCCTGGAACCTGAAGGGGTAGATCCCCACTGCACCACTCCCAGAAACTTAACCTGAAAGGTACCAATAATAAATAATAGCTTGGCCCCAGAGCCTGACAGCAGCCCTGGATCCTGAAGGGGTAGATCCCTATCCCACCACACACAAAGAAAATTCAAGCTCCAATGCACTCTCTCTATCCAAATGCCAACAGCAACTGTCTCTCCACTGTCTGCAAAGTCAGAGCTGGGAGCCCCCCTCTCCCCAGTCTTTGCTCCCTTGTTGTAACAAATTTGGAGCTCCACACTTGAAAAGAAGACCTGCCTATCAAGCTAAATTGGGCTTAGATTGGGGTTTTCAGGGCAACAGCTGGAATTCAGACAGAGTTCAGACAATCCCTGCCTAAGTTGCCAAGGGAATTGATTGCAGGTGCCAGACTGTCTGGCTTGACGAACATCAACGAACAGCAATGAACGAGGCTTGCAATGGCCACCTGTTCGTTTAGAATGGGTCCTCACGAACGGCTTGTTTGCAAACAGCAGATTAGGCTGTTGGTGGCTTTTTTTTGTTCGTATTGCTGTTCGCGCCCATCTCTAGTGGTAACCACATCCCACCACCGAGCTGAAACAGAGCACAGGTACATATGACCACTGACTGCATTATCCCCTAATCTCCTTGCCTGTGCGTCACAGAAGGAATAAAATAGGGAAGTTTGTCAGGGGGGGGGGAATTTGGGGACCCCCCCCACACACACAAAAACCAAGAAGCACCTATATGTTGCTGAGAGGCACCATCAAAAGCACTTGAAATTGAAAAATATCACAGAATGTTTGAGGAGGAGTTCCCGTGGTAAACAAGCAACCCGGACCAGTGTCTTCATTCTGGAGAGACAGAAGTAAGGCTTGAAAACATTTTTTTCTCAGGATTTTTCCAGCTTGGGATTTCATTTACACACCCTGACTCAGATTTGACCAAGTAAGAAGAATATATGATAACTTGAACTGGATGTTGATTCTCTCATTACATTTGCCCCAGGAACAATAGATTATTCTTGGTCTGTGAATGTTTCTGATGTATCCAAGTTAGAGATGACTTGCACAAATATGTAATAATGAGTTTGACCTACTTCCTGTTTAATGCATATCCTGCAAGCCGTGCTCTGGAGAATTGCCACAACCAGTTTTGACAGCAATCAGGTTGGGCATATTGGATCCAAATCTGAGTGTTTTAAATTAAGAAAATTTTGAATTTAGGCAAACCTTTTTTTATCTCTATAAATGACAAAGTTATTCATTCACAAGACATTTCTCCAGGCCTAATTTGTTTCAGAAGGTCTTGCACATTTTAAAATCTGGGTCCCGATAGGAATATAAACTAGAGGCCTGGTTCTCTACTGAATGTTATCTGTATCTTCATATTTTCTGTCAACAACAGCAACATTCGATTATATACCACCCTTCAGGACAACTTAACGCCCACTCAGAGCAGTTTACAAAGTATGTTGTTCTTATCCCCACAACAATCACCCTGTGAGGTGGATGGGGCTGAGAAAGTTCTGGAAGAGCTGTGATTGACCCAAGGTCACCCAGCTGGCTTTAAGTGGAGGAGTGGCGAATCAAACCCGGTTCTCCAGATTAGAGTCCTGCCACTCTTAACCAGTACACCAAACTGAAATAGGTAGAGATGCTCTTACATTCTACTCACACTCACAATGTCTTGACTATTGTATTGCACTATATATAGGTCTCCCATCTAAGTTAACTAGGTCCAGTTGGTGCAAAACTGGGCTTGATTGTTATCAGGAGCAAGCAGGAGCATGAATATCACTCTTATCCTGCAGTCACTCCACTGACTACCTATCAGTTACTGTGCTCAGTCCAAAGTATTAGTTATTACATACAAAGCTCTTCACGGCCTTGGTGCAGCATACCCATGGGGCTGCCTCTCTCCCTATGTTCCTCCACAGTAGCTTCATTCATCTAAACAGGGTCTTCTGCATGTGCCATCTTGCACATGGATGAAATCAGCCCTTTCCCAATGTTCCTGTTGAATGAGGAAGGTACAAGAGATGATAATATTATTAAATCCCCTGAGAAAGTTAATGTGAAATGCATAGGGATTGGAATATAAAAATCTTTCCTGTTAGTGAGATTGAAATTCTTGCACCATTGGCTTTTTTGGCCTATATAGTTCTGTATTCTAAACTAGAAAGGCAGCCAAATTGTCCTGATAGGGGATACATTCACAAATGCACATTCTGCGCCTCATTATGGGAACTGTAGCACCCCCTCCCTCCAATGCGGCATGACCCTAGAGTAGACATGGGCACAAACCAGAAAAAACCCAAACCATGGGGTTCATGGGGTTTCCACGAACTGGCACAGAACTGGCCCAGTTACGAACCAGTTCGTGGTTCATGGTTTGCAGAGTTTAAATGCCCCTTTCTGGCAGGGAAAGGGGCATTTAATTGTTTAAAGGCCCCTTTCCTGCCACTTGCAAGGGGCAAGACCCTTTAAACTATCAGCACACAGGCGGGGGAATCCCCCCCTGCCGCCTGCCAGCTGATAGTTTAAAGGGACCTGCCACTTGCAAGGCAGGGCCCTTTAAACAGCCCAAACCTCACCCCCCAGCCCCAACCCCCACTCCCCAGCCCCAGCCCCACACTTACCTTCTCTCTGATGCTGGGGTGGTGGAGGCCTCCTTCACTGCCCTGCAGGCCCGTGCAGCATAGGAGAAGGCCAAAAACGCCCTTTCCGCCCCTCAAATGGCAGCTGCGGATGCCATTTGAGGGGCGGAAAGGGTGTTTTCAGCCTCCCCCACTGCCCTACTGGCTGACCTGTGTGCCCACAGGGCAGCGGAGGAGGACAAAAAGGGCCCTCCCAGCCCTCAAATGGCCAGGAGGGCCTTTTTCCACCTCCTCTGCTGCCGCGCAGGCCTGCAGGGCAGCGGAGGAGACCTCCTCCACCACCCCAACATCAGATGGAAGGTAAGTGAGGGGACTGGGGCTGGGGCTTGGGAGGAGGGTGAGGGGCTGGGGCTGGGGAGGTGGGGCTGGGGGTTGGGCTGTTTAAAGGGCCCTGCCGCTTGCAAGCAGCAGGTCCCTTTATCAGCTGGCAGTCAGCGAGGGGGGGGATCGCCCCCTGCTGCCTGCCAGCTGTTTAAATTGGCCCTTTAATACGAACTGAACGAACCAGTAGTCCAGTTCGTGGAAGTTCATGGAAACGAGCTTCCACGAACCCTGGTTTGCGAACCTCGAACCGGGCTGGTTCATGGGATTTTTTGGTTTGTATTTAGGTTCATGCCCATTTCTACCCTAGAGCACAGGCAGCTACTGTGGAGGCACAGAGCTACTGGGTATGGTATTCACTGAATTTCAAACAACATCAAGGACATCTGGCAGGGAAACTTGACTTGATCAAAGTGAGTTTAGCAGTGACCACATTTGTGTTGAAGTTCATGGCATCCTTAGAAGTAAGACAGAAGTAGTTCCTCTTACTGCTAATGTGGCACTAACCCTGGCCTAGTAATGATAGCATTACAAGCATAACTGGGGAGGATCCTGCTGCAGCTTCCTAATTCCCAACAGTAGCCAAGTACTTTTATACTTATCGAGTATGAAATAGACTGGCTCACACATCCTTCTGGTCTAGTCAACTTCACTAGACTGGAAAGATCTTGAATGCTGGACTGGGGATGGGGGAACAACATGTCATCTAATATAATGTCCAACAATAAGAAAATGTTAAAATAATAGGACTTGGGAGCGTGTAGTCTTGCAACTTTTCTGTATCTTTTTTTAATGGCTATATAATAAATAGTGGATATGCACACAACCTTTCCTGTACTTAAAAAAAAATTAAGATAATTTCCTCTGGGCAGGGGGTGGGGGCTGTACATGCCAACCACATTTGTGTTGTCACAACATTTGCAGGTACGCGCAAGCACAATAATTGCTTGCAGGAGTAATCTGAAAATGTAATGCCTACCACTCCTTAGCAATGGTGTTGGATTGAAGTCAAACACCCAAAGAGTTATTTATAGCAAGGGACACAGGTGTGCCCATATAATTGTGCACATGTACAGGTATCTGTGTATGTTTCTTCTAAAATATGAATCCAGTACAATTAAATAAAATTATACCAGTAGTATTTTACTTCTATTTCAGAAATATCAGTGGTCCACAATTGGATTACAACACATGACCTTGAGTAGCAATGATTTTGATCATGAACTTCTATGGCCCTCACTGGTTTTCATCCAGGTTATAATCCCAAGTCAGTTGCACAATTTTCTCTTATCTCTCGACTGTCCTCCCATCTTTTATGCAAGCAGAAAACAGGAGCACATTCTACAGAATGATTTCTGCACTGGAACTGCATGAATGAGTGCTATGCCCCCAGAGAACATCATTAGTACCTTAAGAGCAAATAGCAATTCTGGGGTATGGGAATGTTTCAGCACTCAGAGGCTACTTTATGCATTTTGTGTCCTAGGAGGGAAATGATGCTTGGGGGGGGGGGGGGGATGTAAACTGTAATTTATGAATGGTGGCTTTTTCACCCTGGATGTACATAGAGAAGCTGATCCTTTGGGTGATTATTATTATTGATGGCAAAGGAACATTCAACAACAATGCTGAGATTTTGTTTCATAGTAAACATGTGGCAAACTTCAAATACCAGCAAGAAAGCAAAGAGAGTATCACATTTAGGAAAATCGTTGAGTTGGAGGGGACAGTTGCACTAGTTGAAAGAAGTCATGCAACAAGATCTTCCCCACTTCTCTCTTCCCACAGAACCTCATCCCACGTGCCCTGAAAACCCTCTCCTGAGGGTTGGGGTCCTCTCTTGGAGTCACACAGTACTAAGAACAGCAGTGAAGAAAGGGAATCAGGAACGTGCTCTCCTCAGTCTTCTACAATGGCAGCAAGTCCATTGAATGCATATGCTGTGCACATACAAGAGCTCAATTCCTCCTCGTTGCAATCCTCAAATGCTGTGACATTTTTTCCATCGTGATTACCCAGCTCTCAGTACAGGATTTGGGGAGCATGTGGGAAAGAGGGGACTGGGGTAGATCCTGCTGCATTTGCTCCTCCTTCTCTTGCAACCATGGGGTCCATGCAACTTATTGAATTTAGGCAATCTTTTTTCAGCACAAGTCACAAACTAGAGATGTGTTCAAGTAAAATCACCTCTCTCTCTGTCTCTCTGTCTCTCTTTCTCACACACACACACACTTTTTAATCTCATTCTTTAGTCTCATCATAACTGGAATCATGTCTCCTGGATCCTGATATAAATATAAGGATACTGGCTGCTAAGCAGAGAAGATCATTAGTCTGCAGGCGTTCTTCCACGTTTGTAGTTCATGCCATCTGCCAATGATGAGTTTTCCTTGTTGTTATTGAGAAACTAGCTCTGGTCCACTAATAGCACCTTAACTGTCCAAGCACAGTGAAGAGAAGCCTTGTTCCTAATTCCAAGAAGCAGTGACTTCTTTCATTTATCGCAAGAGTCAAGGGGAGTGGTAAAATTGATTAGACCAGATTGCAAGTAGTGTTGGTCTAGTCAATATCAATCCACAGAAAAGATCCTGAATGCAGAGTTTAGATTTTTTTAAAAATGGATTTTAAAAATCAGTACATTTTCTTAAAATGGTGAAACCCGGGTGTCTGGTATGCACAATACATTTTTTTTTCATTTTTAAAGGGATACATAATGCACCATGGACATCCTTTACTGTCTTTTTTAAATAAGAAAACCTTTAATTTAGGCTTTTAATTTAGGAAGGCACTATCCAATAGCTTCCTTGCAATCACTGTACAGATTTTCCTTACTTACCATGTTCCTGAGTGCTAGGTCTTGCTTTTATAGTGCTTGTAATAGTGTTAAGGTTTGTTTCTCCAGATCTCATGGCAAGACAGATCAGATAAAATGACTATGCATACAATAGACAATGATAACTCTATGATGCTTCAGATCTCTGGAAAGTTGTTTGTCCAGCCAAGGTCTGGCCTCTGATCTGAGACACGTGCATTGAAACTAAACTCTAATGAACAAAAAGTCCCCCTCCCCCAGCATGGGAACATTTAAATTTTTTTCCAGACTCTGTTGTGTCAGTAACACTAGCCACTTTGGATGGTGATCGTAAAATCTCTAGTCCCCGTGGATGGTGGAAGTCGCCTATTTATTACTTTATAATTACCTGTAAATTTTGGATGCAGTTTTCTGGAGTCCACTGTCCATATTTTGTCCTGGCTGACAAATCTGGCAGAGGGTTTTGTACCAGGAACAGAGGACTAGGAAATGAGTTGGAGGCAGGCAAACTCTGGAAAACAAACCTTCAAAACCACAGAGGAGACTCTGATTAACTGGAGACAGCCTTTGCCACTCCTGGGCTCTGTGAGCCATTCAGATCTGAAGGAAACGAAACAAAAAGACGTTTCTTTTAGGAACGTCTTGAGCCAAACTGAATTGACATTAGAGGATTGTTCCTGTTCTAATGGCGCCTAGACAAAGCAGGTTTTCCAAAGACAAAAGAGAAAAGACGAGTTAAATATACTAAAAAGTTTTAGAAAACTGTGGGAAAGAGAGAAATTCATTTCTTAGCTCTTGGATGTATCGACTTTTCCAACTCTTCCATATTGGGGCCTAGACAGCAGTAATCCAGGTCCATTATTGCCTGTGTAAATAATCCCCTTGCTCCAATGAATGCCTTGGTGATTTGTTGCCTGTCTTTCTGTTTTGTTAGGACTTACATCTTTTTGTCATGCTGAAGTAATATATTGGACTGAAGTGATTGTTCCAGGTTAAAAGGCAGGGTTTCTGGAGATCAGAAAGTGGTTCCAACATCCTTCTTGATGGATCATGTTAAATTACTCCACTGTTTTTCATCATTCATATATATTTTAAAAACTTGCATTTTGAAATAATGGGAATGGACTCAAGTAGAAAACAATATTTAAAAATGCTTCTCAGTGTGTTACACCCATATTATGGGATGATACTCAAAATGATCCAGAGAAGTTAGCTGTGTTAGTCTGTAGTTGCAAAATAGTAAAGAGTCCAGTAGCACCTTTAAGACTAACTTTATTGTAGCATAAACTTTCGAGAACCACAGCTCTCTTCATTAGATGCATCTGATGACGAGAGCTGCAGTTCTCAAAAGCTTATACTACAATAAAGTTAGTTAGTCTTAAAGATGCTACTGGACTTTTTACTGTTTTACTCAAAATGAGGTTCTTATGCATTGCTTTCTTTGTCACTTTGAGAGCCAATAGTGGTATAGTGTTTAGATTTGGAACCCTTTTAATGGTCTGGCCTGACCCATAGATGCAATCTGAGTTTTTTTTGTTGTTTTGAAGTAATTTTTATTATTAAAAAGTTTTTCTGTTACATATGATACAAAGAGAAAACATGTTCAAACTGCTACAACTATTATTATGGTATCAACAGTAAGATAAACATGATCTAAATAAGCAAGTATAGCATAGATAACTAGTGAGATATAAGCTAAGATAATGCAGATGAATAAGAAAGACTATGAAGATTGTGTGGAAGATCAAGAGGTATTATGCAACAAATTCCACTAGTATGTGCAATAAGTTTAGTTATTATGGTGACACAAGAAAAATGTATGATCAAATGCCTATCTGGCATTTATCATCCCAGAACATAATAAAAAGCATCCAATACTTCAAAAATTTATCTTGATAAAGATTCCACCCAGCCAAGAGATTGCCTTTGATAAATCAGCTTGGTTAAGTGTGCAATCCTCCACACTATCCATACATTTTCAGAAACTAGCAACACAAATTCTAGCTGCTATTTTTAGATTAGATACAAGTTCTAAATCAGTCTCTTCAATTACTTTCTTGAGCTAACATAATAGGATGATGATGGGGTCAACAGGGATTTCATAACCAATAATCTCAGAGATTAAGTTCGGAATTAAAGGCCAGATCTTTTGCATTCCCAGAAAATGTTAAATTGATCTGCACATGGAGATTGACATCTCCAGCATAAATCCACTGGTATATTATAAATACGAACCAGTTTGTATGGAGTCAAATACCAACCAAATAATATCTTTTAAAAAACCTCCTTATATTGACTAGAAAATGGGGCAGGGGTATTTTTTCCTAAATCCATGACCAATCATTAATAGCTATCTCTGCTCAACAATTACTCCCATTTCATCAAGTATTTATCAGACAACAGAGCTTGATTCAAAATTAAATCTTACATGCCACAGTCTTTTCCTGGTGACATTTTTTCAATTTTTTTTTTGCTGACTGTGTCCATGTTTCTTTTTAAATTGGTAAGCCAATAATATGCCTGATCTAGAAAAAATTGAAACAATTTTGGTCCCCACCCCCAGTCTTGCTACAATCTGATCATAAGGTAGCATTCCCTTTGAGTTTATTAGGCTCTCAAATGTGGATAGATTTGCTCCTTCCCATAATTGAATGCCCCTTAGAAACCTGGGGTCCCCTACCTCCATGTTGTTGATTTTAAACTCCCCTAGACTGGTAAACAAATATTAACGCTATCAAACTATGTATCTTATGGACTGAAAATCAGGCCAAAGTTGACAATTTTTCTATTAATCACTTTTTCAAACAGTTTTATGATTCTTGCCTGGCTTAAACTGTGTTTTTGAGGCAACATCACTCACTCACAAACAGTTGAAATATAAGTTCTTCCAATTCGGGGGCTTCCCAATGCTATCCATGATCTTTTTTCCTTCTGATAGTTACTTGCAGGGGGAGGGAAGTCCAGGGAATGTCTGTGTTAAGTGAGATTTAGAATGAGAGACTCTCCTCTATTGCAGGTATAGATGTCTGCTCATGACCAGAAGTGTGAGTCTTTCACTATGAGCCAAAGAGCAACAACAAAAGGGCTCTTGGCTCACAGCTTGTAGCCCTGAATGAAGTAGGCCAATGGATTCAGGATCAGCCCAGTTAGTTGGACTATATTATAAAGTTTCTTTTTCTGTCTAAATTATACTTTTCTGTTTATTTTTTAAGTCACTTTGAGTTCCCTCTGAGAAGAAAAACAGGGTAGAAATATTTAAAACCAATCAACCAATACAAAGAATCTCTCACTATTTAAATGGAAGTTTCACACATTAAATTTACCCCCCCCCCCCCCTTTCTAACAAAGTACAAATGTTGCGAATAGGAGACCTAGCTGACTGGATTGCCCCTATGACCATTCAAGAAGTGATATGGAACAGCCAGCGCTCTCACCCAATCCTGATTGAAAAGAACATTTTTCTTAAAGCCATGCTTAGGGTGTGGGACTCACTTAGGATCAAACTGACCCCGAGAATATCAAGATTTTCTTCATTCTTATTCCAAGAATGGTTTCCTGCAGGCAAAGAATATGCCATATGGAGATGAGCTAAGATTACACGTTTGATATCTCCTCAAAGAAGGGTATTTTAGCAAAGGGTGAACTGGAACAGAAAATTCAACAGAAAGTTCCATGGTACTTAGCCATATGATAAACAATCTATGAATCCCAGCACTTCTGAGTATTCCTGAATCAGACTTCGAACGATTGCTGAATAACTCAGAATCTAAGCACAAAGATTTAATCACAAAGATATATGACACATCACTCCATATAGAAAAACCAAAACCTCTAAGTTATCAACTGACAAGGCAACATGATTGAAACATCACCCTAACAGATGACCAGTGGACAACTATTTGGTCCTCCACACTTTTCAACTTCTCTGTCATTAGCATCAAATTACAAGCTTATAAAATACTAACAAGGTGGAACCTTACCTCCAAGAAACTAGCAATAATCACTTTTTCACAGTCACCTCTTTGTTGGAAGGATTGTGGCAAAGTAGGTTCCTATTAAGGGTATGCGATTCGGGTTTCCGATTCAGGTAAAGTACCCAAATTGGACACAATTTGCAATGATTCAGGATTTCCGAATCAGGCCCAGCATGCTGGGCCCAATTTGGAAACCCCAAATCAAAGTTTACCGAAGTGATTCATATCTCTTTGGGAAGCTTCGAGTCAAGGGGTTTAAATGCCCCTTTCTGTGCTGCTTTGCAGCAGCACGGAAAGGGACATTTAAACCTTGGGATCAGCTGCTTGGCTGGGAAGATGCCTACCAAGCACCTGATCCAGTTGGCGGGAGTTTAAATGCCCTTTCGGGGCATTTAAACCCACAGATCAGCTGTTTGGTGGGGAGATCCCCATCAAGCAGCTGATCTGGGCCTTCCTTGCCACTCTGCTGGCCACTGTGGCAACGGAGGAGGAGGCACAGGCCCCAGAGGAGCAGAATCTGGCCTTCCCTGCCACCCAGCTGGGTGCTGCGGCATAGGAGGTGGTGTGGCCCCTAGAGGAGCTGGCTCTGGCTTTCTCCGCTGCCCAGCTGGCCACTGCAGTGGCAGAGGAGGTGTCACAGGCCCAAGAGGAGCTGGCTCCTGCCTTCCCCACCACCCAGCTGGCTGCTGCAGCAGTGGAGGAGGTAGCACGGGCCCCGGAGGAGCCGGCTCCGGCTTTCCCTGTCATCCAGCTGGCTTCCGCAGTGAAGGAGGTGGCTTGGGCCCCAGAGCAGCCGGTTCTGGCCTTCCCCGCCACCTAGCTGACCTCAGCAGTGGAGGAGGTGGCGTGGGATCTGGAGCAGCCGGCTGCAGCCTTCCCCGCCACCCAGTTGGCTGCAGCAGAGGAGGTGGCACAGGCCCTGGAGAAGCCAGCTCCGGCCTTCCTCGCTGCCCAGGGGAGTTGGGGGTGGGGGTGGAGGGTTTGCTCTCCCCTCACTTCAGTATCCTCTGAATCTTTACAGAGCATACCAAAGGGAGCTAAATGCCATCTCATAATTCCGGATTTTTTCCCGCTTCAGGTAAACCCGAGGTGGGAAATCCAAATATTTTCCGGGTGCACACCCCTAGTTCCTATGCTCACTACCGGTGGAGTTGTACAGCATATTACAGTATTCTGGAACAAAGTTCTTTTGCAAGTAACTCAAATAACAGGACATACAATTCCAATGCTTCCTGAGCTTATTTTCCTAAATTACTGGCAGGATATCTCAATCCCAAAAATTTGATGTGAACTAATCATTAGCCTTTTAGGGGCAGCAAAAACAGCAATAGCTCTAAAATGGAAGTTGTAATCTGCTCCAACTATATCCACATGGTATTTGAAAGTATGGAATTATCTGATAATGGAAAAGATTTCAGATGGTCTTCAGTCTGAAATTTACTGTAAAATAACTGAGTTCATTGAGAAATGACTCCTTTTTCTTGAGCACATTATCAAAGAGGATATCCAACCCCCAAACCCAGTCTATCTGAAACTCTTCTATCTATAAAATTTGGCTATCTTAATCATATAAATTATTTTACTCTCTGTTGTGTGCAATTTTAAGCCGTGAAGTACCTACTAGTATCATTAATAGAATGTTACTGCTCATCTCTCTCTCATTTGCAACTTGTGCTAGCTTAAAATCAGGGCTTTTTTCTGGGAAAAGAGGTGGTGGAACTCAGTGGGTTGCCAGCACACGGGGCAACTCTTGGTGGGAGGTGGTGCCCCTAGTACCACATGTGTGTGCGCAAAGTGCACACATACTCCCAGGGCCAATGACATCACTTTGGGTCAGCTGGAACAAGGGGGGAGTTTTTAAAAGTTTAAATCACCCTTGACAAAAATGATCACATGGTTGGTGGCCCCGCCTCCTGATCTCCAGACAGAGGGGAGTTTAGATTGCTCTCCGTGCGGCGCAGAGGGCAATCTAAACTCCCCTCTGTCTGGAGATCAGGGGGTGGAGCCACCAGCCATGTGATCATTTTCAAGAGGTTCCGGAACTCTGTTCCACCGCGTTCCAGCTGAAAAAAAGCCCTGCTTAAACTTGATATGTTTAATTGGCTCTGATAATATGACCTGTTATATGTAATTCATTCTTAGATACGTTAATTCAAATGAAATGCCAATATGATATCTTGTTAATGTTAGAATGAACAATAAAATTTGGGAGGGGGGAATATATATACTTTAGTGTGGTGAATCCATGCATGCACCAGCACCACTCTGGCTACTGCCCTTTTTATGTGAATATTCAAAGTACAGCCTTTTCAGCAATGGTACAAATATAATGGTCCTCTCTCCCTAGAGATGTCCATCCAGCCTCATTGTTGTTGGCCTTGAGGTGATGATGACTGGAAACCAGTGCTATTCCAGAGACCATCTGTTCTGTGATCTTTAGGTGATGCCTAGATCTTACTATTCTTATTCAGCTTTACTTTTAAAGGCTTGGTTTTAACTGCTCTTAGTTTCTTCATATTTGTGTATTTGTGTGTATCTGTGTGTATTTGATGTGAATTCATTGTATGCTCTTGTTGTGATCTTTAAACACGTGACATTATTTGGGCTTCATTGAAAGACAAGGTATAAATATTTTAAACGATAAATGAGACAAAATAATGCTGGCCAGTATAAACTATAAATAAACAGCAAAATTCTTGAACAATCCTGAACCTCCATTCTATTCTGAGGGACCTTGCCAGATTGTGCAAGTTGTAGAAAGGATTTTCTGTAATCCTGGGCAGTTAGGATTGCCTTCACCCAGAGAAATATTTACATGTCTTCTCTTGGACTTGGTTTTCAAAATCCTAAATTAGAAATTTTAAATTCCCTTTGTATGGTAATCTGAAAGAAAGCTGGAATCAAGCTTTCCCTAACTGGCAATAATATCCGAGTTCTATATTTTCCTAAACTAACTAGCAATGGCAATAATAATCAAAAGAAGGCTGTTCCTTTTAGTATTACCAGAATACCCCCCACAGGATGTTTTAACTTCTAACTGGCTGGTTTCCATTCCTCCATGTTCTAAAGTGAAAACATGTTTCCCATATGATATTAATTTATCTCTAAATTGAACACTTAGCACTGCTGCTATGGAATATGTCTCCCACTGGATTCTTGGTGGAAAACAACACAATACTTTATTAGAAAGATCCATTGTATTACGGCTAAAGACTCACAGAATGTTATGAAATTTGATGATCTCTAAACAGAAGGTCTGGGAAGCATTTTCCCGAAGGGGAAATGGTTTTTCATCAGTTATGCAAGGGAATAATTGCACACTTTGTTCACTGACTTTTTCTTTTAAGCAGTGTGTCTTTGAAATAACTTCTCTTGGTTTTAGGGAAAGGTGTGAAAAAGGCGTATAAGGTTTTGCTGGTGAGAATGAGGATGCCAGCATGCATGTGGAGGGGACACTGTGTAAAGAACTGGAAAAGGCTAGGAGTATAATGAATAGCACAAAAGAATCAAATCCCTAGTTGTCAAGAAATTTGTTCCTGTCCAGATTTTCCACTGTGCGAGACCAGAGAAATGTGGAACTATAATCAGCTTTCCTCATGTTCTCTATTAGAAGAATACCTTTTTTCCTGATGACCAGTTAAGTGTGTCCACTAACTCATTGTCAGCTTCTCTTTTTCTCTCCATTTAAACGCATGAGATTGGGCAGCTGTCTCAGATCGGTGCTTCCAGGCCACGTCTTGCCTTTGACATAGTTTTCTTCATTAGAGCACACAATGGACCCTCTGTGTAGCCAGAAGTTCTGTTTCTCTGGAGATAGCTATGCCTTCAACAACGAAGGGAGGAGGAATGACCGCCAATGTCCAGATGACTCTGTTAAGATGTTGCTAATGAAAAGAAATTGTTGGTTGCTCAGCAAGACTGATTCTTCCTAGAAAGAAGCGATATGGGGGAAAAAACATGTACTGTGTCCACTGGTAGCTGAAAACAATTTGGTTGCCTAGGTTTTAAACCAAGTTTTAGAATGAGCACCTACCTAATGACTACCTAGGCCACTAGATAGATCTAAATATGTTTAATGGGCAAGCTCAGTTTTATTAAGGAAATAGCCTAACTACAGCACAGTGTATATATTGCTTTCTTTTCAGGATTGGTCTTAAGAGGAATATTTTCAGACTTTTTTTTTTAGGAGGAGCTAGATTGTCATAGTGCTGATTGACTGGCCTTTGAGTCAATTAGGAAACTATTCTTCTGCCACACACCCATATCACACTGCCAAAATGAAAAAGGGGGGAGCATTTGCAAGACCCTTGGGATCTTCCCCCCCCCCCCTGATGGAGCATCATCCTTCTTCCAATGCTTCAATCAGCTTTCATTCCAGAGTAGGGTTGCCAACCTTCAGGAATGGCCAGGAGATCTCCTGGCATTACAATTGATCTCCAGATTACAGAGATCAGTTCCCTTGGAGAACATGGCAGCTTTAGAAGGTGGCCTCTATGGCATTATACTCTGCCAATGTATCTTCCCAGGCTCCACTGCAGAATCTTTGGGAATTTCCCAAACTAGAGTTGGCAACTGTATTCCAGAATCAGGTATGTGTGTAAGTACAGAACTACCTTTTAGGTGATCAAGAGAGTAGTAGCAGACCAACTCCAGGTCTTAGATAACTCTGGACACTTTTTGGTCTGGTTTCAGGCTGGGCTATGGGATGATACAGCTCTGATGGCTTTAGAGGATGACCTTCACCTGAATGTAAACAAAGACCATGCTTCTTTGTTGCAAAAAACGCCTTCTACAAACTCAGCCTAGCTCAGAAGGTAGCCCCCTTACCTTGACATCGCCATTTTGGCTGCCCGAATCCACGCCACAGTAACATCAACTACTATAATGCACTCTACATGGGTCTCCCCTCAAAGTCAACTTGGAGACTCCAGGTGGTGCAGAAACTGCAGCTCAATTATTATCAAGAGGTAGGAATATTACTCTCATTCTGCAGTAACTCCATTGACTACTCATTAGTTACTAGAGTCAATTCCAGATCTTGGCTATTACATGTAAAGCAATTCATTACCTTGGTCCCTCATATCTATGCGACCATGTCTCTCCCTATGTTCCACGACAGCAGCTTCTCTCATTAGAACAAGGCTTTCTGTAAATGAGCAAAATCAACAGCTCTCCATGCACATTCATTCTCTGTAGTGACCCTCACTTTATGGAATACCTACCCAGTTTGGTGCAGTGGTTAAGAGGGAGGACTCTAATCTGGAGAACCAGGTTTGATTCCTCACTCCTCCACCAACCCAGTTGGGTGATCTTGGGTCAGTCACAGCTTCTAGGAGCTTTCTCAGCCCCACCCACCTCACAGGGTGTTTTGTTGTGGGGATAATAGTGACATACTTTGTAAACCACTCTGAATGGGTGTTAAGTCATCCTGAAGGGCAGTCTATAAAATGAATGTTGTTGTTACTACTACCTGAAAAGGTCAAGAAAGCTCCCACTCCCCTGGCTTTCAGAAAACTATGTAAAACTGAATTATTCAAGAGGGTTTTGTTACAGGGGTGTGCACTGAGGAAATTTCCATTTCTATTTTGAATCCAGGTTTTTCAAGCAAACTATGTACCAGCAGTCAGCAAGCTACCAGTACCTCATGATCTACCTGTTGGACACCCCTGGTGTAGGAAATGCTATAAGGTTGTTTTAATTGCCTTTTTAATGATGTTTGAGCTGCAGGAATTTTCTTGAGGGGGGTAAAGTGATTTTATTTTATTAGGGATGGTTTTAATTTAGAATTGTAAGCCCCCTTGAGCCACATGGGAAAGTAGGGGCATAAATATTTTAATTAATAAATAACATCCCAAATTTGGCCTCTTTTCCTTTATGATGATCATAAGAAGCATGGGAGTAGAAAGATGCTGCTGAAATTAAACTCATGACAACATTTTTATTTAATATCATTCTGTTAAAGCTTCTCTAGAAGAAAATGTCTTTCAAGAAGAGATTGCCAAATTACAAGGTGCGCAATGCAACTTGAGAAGCTGATTAATGAGCCTCTAACAAGGTTCAAGTGCAATGATCTGTTGACAGAATCTTGCTATATATAGTCTATGCTACCAAGCCAGTCTCAGTGTGGGCCTTCATGCTCATACCACTTACATTTATTTTACAGCCATGAAACTTTATTAGAATCCAATGGATTCCCAGGGGTTTGTGCAAAAAGTAACTCCATGCACCCATTGGCATTTGTACCAGATGACACAAGTCACAATATAATACTGACATTACCTACAGTGCCTTTTTCACATTAGTGTGTTTTCCAGGCAAGTTTACATCATTGAAAATTTCACATATGACACAAATGATGAACGGCTGTGCGCCATTAAATTTTTCTTCTGCTATTGATTTCTTTGCGGTGTCCTCAACAGGAATGCAAGTAAAACAGTGCTACTTGCTAATGAAGTATAAGCTTCCCAAGACTTACCTTATAGATCCAAGGGAGACCTTTATCCTCTGCTTTTTTTCTGATGTCAAAGTTAGATCTAGCCCAGCTTCAGCTGAAGGCAGGACAGAGGCAACATGACTCCAAGATCTTCGGTAAGAAGTTCATTGTATGCTATTCATAAATGCTAAAGTGTATGTAGGAGATCAAATGGCTCCAAAGATTATGCATATTATGAAACTAGGCATGTTAATGTAGCATCTCTCATTTGCGTTATTTCAACAGGTTTTTTGATTGTTTGGTTAATTTAGGGGAGGTGGTCTTGTTTGCATAACTCAGATTTCTAACATAATAATCCAGATTGAAACAGATAGCTGTAATATGGAATTCTTGGATCCAGAAATGTGGCTAAAAGAGAATGGGGATTAGATTTATTGTGCTTTCAGAACAGCAGAACTGCCTGAGACTTCCCCAGGGCAAAACATACACTATTAAACAACAATCAAATCTTTGTTTGTCTTTGGCTGCATCCACACTTAGTTGGACTTTGCACTATCATTGAGCAATAGAAATCACATACAACAGGATTTTCCTGTATGGACAATACACTCCAGGATATGAATGATTGCTACAGTGCAACAATAGTGCAAAATTCAACCATCTGTGGTTGAAGCCACTTTGTTTACCTGTCTCTTTAACAGATGCTAGAAGTATTTAAAAAACCTGGACCCTGAACCTATTAAAAGGTATATATATTTGGAAAGAGGATATCAATCGCAGAGAGAACATGATGAGTGTTTGGAGCTTGCTGGCTGGTGTGAGTGTGTGAGAGAAAATAACATACTTACACTTAGCTTTGGTTTAGAAAAGAAATAAGAAGTCTTTATTATAGGAACTCCATACTCTTGATAGGAACGAGGAGAGTTAGATTCCTATTTACCTATCTAGTCTAAGGATGGACATGGATTACAGGACAAATTCTGCATCTAAGGTGGAAGATGGAGAGGGGAGATAGGTGTGTGACAAAGGGAGGAAGAGAAGGATGTCACGAGGAGGAAGTCCTGAGATTAGCAATCTATACATCAAAGGATAGTTCCGTGCAGTAAGGAGTAAACAGATGCCCTGACCACTCTATCTTTCTGGTTTGTCCCCCTCTAAAACCTGAGGAAAGAGACAGCATTAAATCCTCCTCTACTCACAAGAAAATCCATGAATGGTACTCTAGCATGTTCCCCTTGGTAAAATGGCAGTTACAGGAGGCTCCAATTCACATCAGAACCGCAGTATAAGGGGAGAGGGAGGTTGTTTTGTGTTTTTTGTTTTAAAAACCTTTCCCCTCTAGTACTACTTTTCCATCTTCAAATGCCACTCCCTGTTCCTATTTGCTAGAGGAAACATAGTTTTGCCACTATATTTCCTCCAATGGGACAATTAGAAGTTGTTGCCTATGTGTTATGTCAGTCTGCATTCCGGCTCAAATAACTCACACAACACCTTTCTTGGGTTAGAAAATGGCCACAACTTTATTGATTACAGCTTGCTGGAGCATTGGCCAGGCATCTGGGCTAGGATCCCCGTTGGCATCGGAAGGCCATCCTGCCAACCGATGCATCCTCTGCCAGCCCTGTGCTGGCCCACTGTAGCAAGTGTTATCTGCCGCCAGCACATGCCAGGCGGTCTTCTCTTCCCAATCCATCGGGGTGAGCAGACCTGTGTCCCACTCACCCTATTGGGATCCGGCCCAATGCTACAAAACCGCCAAACCTATAAAGTTGTGACAGTCCTTCTTCCTGTCCATGGAAGTGGTGGGTGGGAGGGAAACGTGCTGCTCCTGCCAATGCTCTGGGAGGAATGGCGTCGACCATGAGGCTGGACTGGAGGTGGGCTGGGCGTTCTGCTCCATCCTGGCTGACCTGCCTCCACTGCATCCTTCACAACAGTGACAACCCAACCTGCCAGTAAGTCAGCGAGCTTCTCTTCTGAAGAGTATTTTAAGGTCAGAAAACTGGAAAGCTTCTTCCATGAACCTATCTATCCACTGGACTTGTTGTTAGGCAGATTAAGTGGATTTATACAGTACCCATAGTTTTTACTGCCTATTCATAGCCAGTCCTATTTTAGAGGTAGAACATGAATTTCAAAGTTGTAACTGGTAACCTCATTGTAAAATATATATAGCAGCAACAACAACAACAACAGTGGTGGTGGTGGTGGTGGTGGTAGTAGTAGTAGTATTTTATCCTCCTTTGAGCCAAAAATACCTCCTAAAGCAGCACATACAATATCAATTAACATATAATTTTAGTGAAGTCTTGATCCAAACACAAAGGAAGAATGCTGGGAAACTGTTGCTATTTCTCCCTCTGGCCTAACAGATGGGAAACTGGCCAGAGGAAGCTGTCAGCTGTACTGGAGCTAGATCCAGGCATGATGGAAATGTGATATGAGTGACCCAATAGTTGAGTTCTGAGGAAATTGTTTTTACCTAGTGTCCACCACATAAGATTTTGATTTTACATTAAAAGGTTCAGTCTATATTCAAAGGTCTTCCATCTGGTCCCAAAATGGGATCCATAGTCTTGAGCTACAGGCAAGTTTTGCTGAAGTTACCTAAGGTCTCATCTAAGGTTGTCTTAGATTATGGATATGTAGCTCTGCCGAAGTATTTAAAAATATTTTACCTCATTCTACATTAAGATCTAAAGCAGACATTTTCATTTCTTCTGCATTTAACTTACATAAGCAGATTGTTTCCTGTGCTTTGGCTTTGCCCAACTCCTGCTAGTCTGGCTGATGTGAGAACCCAAGTGGTCAAACCACAAACAGGAGAATAAAATTAATCCCAATTTCAAGAACAACTCTAGTAACAGCTTTATGACAATAATAAAGTGACTAGATGCATTCAAAAGTATCATAAAGTGCTCAGCAGTACAGAAAAAACAATCCCCAAATTCATTAATACATTAATAAATACAATAAATATCACTCATAAACAGATGTAGTGCAATAAATATCACTCACGAATGAATAGTTCTATACAGTAACAGCCGCAGCAATTTAAACATGAACCCAGCACAAACACTCCATTAAAAGTAAAACAGTCCTCCTTGTTCTTTTTTAGGTGTGCTGCGAGAAGAAACTCCGGGGAAGATGTTCAGAGGAAAGGTAAGTATGTAGGCAGTAATGTTGTATTAACTGTTTCTATTTTTCTCTTCCAGGTGGAGTTGTAAACAACGGGGACAGTGAGAATCCATGCCCACCTAGCCCTACAGGGGGCCAGCTAGTTTGTGGCAGCAAGTACCAATTTATGAGGGAAAAGCCAATATCAAGCTTGCGGGTGTAGCTCAGCTGCAATTCACTTAGAGGGTAAAATCAGTCAGAGAATTTCAGCTTTTGTTTATAAAAAAAAAGTTTCTAGCCCTTAAGACTTCAAATACTTGAAGGATAAGTGGGACAATGAGCTTCAAGATGCTTATGCCATTTATTTATCTTTGCTTAATAGAAGATGGATACTTGTAAATATGAAATGTTCATGTATTACAATGAGCGAACTTTTGTGGGATACACATTATGAGCTGACATATCCAATATAGTGGATATCAGTGGGCACTGGGCAGTTAAAGAGATGGAAAATGAATATAGCAGCATAGAAACCAGACCTGAAAGATTTGCTGTTTAATAAGAGAATGAAGAATGACATGGAACATGGCACAGGGTGTCCAGCTTAATTTATTGGCATTCAGCAAAGGTTCAAAGGTTTTAGCAATAAAAAGCCTTTGTTCGTCCACTGAGCACTACAGTTTGCATTAGGAACTGACAGTGTTTGGA